>NC_058095.1:127142500-128391250 GCF_020171115.1 Neogale vison | reverse complement strand
GAAAGGGCAAGGGAGGTCTCTGGGGTCTGTTTTTTGTTTGTTTGTTTGTGTTTGTTTTAGATTTACTTACTTATTTGAGAGAGGGAGACAGAGTGAGCAGGGGGAGGGGAAGAGGGAGACAGCAGACTCCCCACTGAGCAGGGAGCCAGATGCAGGGCTTGATCCTAGGACCCAAAGATCATGACCTGAGCAGAAATCAAGAGTCAGATCCTCAATTAACTGAGCCACACAGGCACCCCTCTGGGATCTTTTTTTTTTATCAGGACACAAATTCCTTTCCTGAGGGCTCTGCCTTCACAATCTAATCACCTCCCAAGACCAAATACCATCACAATGGGGATTGGGTTTCAACCTATGAATTTTGAGAGGACATAAACATTCCGTCAATGTCATCATTATATTTCTATATGTTATCTTTGATTATTTTAGCACAAACAAATCATAAACAGTTAGTTACCAAAATAATAAATAAAAATCCATTTAAAAAAAAAAGTTTTAAAATATATTAATGATGCCACTTCTTATAATTTTATTTTCAATGACCTGGTAAATGTGTTACTCATATTATTTTTTCTTAGCTCCTAATGCAAAGTTAATTTTGGAGCGCGATAGATAAAAGTAGCTGGTTTTAGAAGAGTGACACAAGCACACAAAATAATTGTATCCCAAAAGACTAAATTTAAGTTAATGCTAAAACAGATTTAAAGGCTTCAGGAATCCCAACTTCCAAAATATTCTTCCTATCGTAATTTTAAGCTTTTGGCACTAATATTGATAGGCATTTTAGTGGCAGAATTTTTTTCAGCCTAAGCTCAATAAAAGTGGATATAAATCAGTGTGTATACTTTGCTAAATATGGCATATTAAACCATTTTTGGATTTAGGAAGAGGAATTTAAATCTCACAGTTCCCGAGAAACTTTCCTCATACTTTCAAATGCATACTATCATGAAAATAAAGAATAAGATATAAGTAAATAAAAATAAAACCATTTTCCCTTCTCCAATAAAATGACAAGGCTCTTAAATACACAGAAAATTGTGTGAATGATCTTCAGAGCTTTGACATTCAGTAGAATAATTTACATGAGATTCCAGTCTACCTGTATAAAAAAAAATAAAAGGAAGAAAATTGAATGCTTTTTTCAAATTATACAGAAAAGGTAACCTATTGAGAGTAAACTGATGGTTGGAGGAGGGGGTTAAATAGCTAATGGGGATTAAGGAGGACTCTTGTGATGAGCACCTAAGTGCTGAATCACTATATTGTGCACTTGAAACTAATGTTACACTGTATCTTAACTAACTGAAATTTAAATAATTTTTTTAAAATGTGAAGAATGCTAACCAAAATGATAGGACCACATTCATGGAAGGCAGTTTCAAATGACTTGTGAAGAGCACCTAGGTGACTCAGTTGGTTAAGCAACTGCCTTCATCTCAGGTCCTGATCCCTTAATCCTGGGATGGAGCCCTCCATCATGCTCCCTGCTCAGCAGGAAATATGTTGAAAGATCCCCCGGGGCTCCAAGCACCCCGGAATGGACCCCTTCTCAGGAGGAGACCCCCGGACCCAAAAACCAAGCCGAGTCCACTGATCAGATGCAAACAGCACGAGGTTTATTGAGTTGACACAGGTACCTGCGGGCGATCAAGTCTTAGGAAGACTCGCGCGCCAGCCCTTTGTTCAGGGCCTTTTTATGGGGTTTGGGGAAGCAAAAGCATACGTACAGAAGCAGAAACATAGTTACAAGGCTCTTATTGGCTGGTTTGAATGTAAGGCATACTCGGTGTTTGTAGATTGGCTTTGAAGGACCCCGGCGCGCGAAGAGAAAGGTGGGGAGGGGGAGTGAGGAGGGGGAGTTGGACCTTATTACTCAGCAGAGAAACATCCTGCCTACGTGACTAGGCCCACGTACCTAGGCGACCCCCTTGCCTATGTGACTATGCGCATAAGGTATCCTGTTGAAACAGGAGACCAGTATCACCCCCTAAAAGCCAAGTGGTTACAGAAAGGCAAGGGAGTGGTTAAACAATTAACTGGGGGAGGGGTCTAACAGGGGAAGGGCGAGCGATTACAGAAAAGCCAAGAAGCAGTTAGTTAATCAATGGCTGGGGGGGGGGGTGTCTATATGCGGAGTCTTTCATTCCCCCCTTTTTCTTTATCATGGATAGAATCTTATATCCATTCGCTCTGGTCCTGTACCAGGTCAGTTTGGGATCCGGTCTGTCGAATTAGCTGATATTGCTGTGTCACCAGTGGTTTTGCAGCCCCAATAGCGACAATAAAAGTGGGATGTCCCACTACAGTAGGTCCACTCTCTGGGTCTGTGAAACCCGGGGCATAAGTGTTCTTAACATACTTTGTTGACTTCAGTCCCCATAGCTTCCCCAAGGATTTAACCCGAGTCACCCCCGGGGGGGATGGTTGTGAAGGCGGTCAAAGTAATTTTCTACGTCCTAATTGGCTGGAGTTCCCATTGCTAGCTTGCAGATGTTAGGGTGTACTAGCTGCAGGGCTTGCAGATGGGCTTGAGGAACTGAGTTATGTGTCTTTGGAAATTGGGCTATTGATAAGGTAACTTCTTTGTTGTAAATCTCAAGGACATTTGCAAACAAAGGGAGACTCCTGCCTTACAAGACTGTGATCTCTGCAATATAAACATTTGTTCTTTTTTCAGGGCAGTCAGGGGTGCCTGTGAAATGTCATACATATTACCAAGGGGAGGGGTGGAGAGGGGGTGCAAGGCGCCAGCCCCTGCTCCCTCTTCAGCCAGCCTCCTGAACAATTTTGACCCTTAAATCTTTAAGGTGGTTGAAGGTGGAAGGTCTTATCTTCTGTAACTTCTTCCTGCTGAATAGGGGCGTAGAGCTGTCCCTACCTACTCAGGTCAACATTGATCAGTGGAGGAATGTATAGGGGAGTTGCGAAAGGCGGAGGCAGCTGAATCCAGTGCTGACAGTGAAAAAGTATCTTTGCGCATGGTAAGGATCATCTGTCATGGTGAAGTCATTGCAGCGATGGAGTCTCGGCACCAAGTAGAGAAACAGCGAACAAAGCAACATATTAAGGCTAATAAGGCAATAAGAATGAGAAGCCCAAAAAGGAGATTTGGCTACAGTCCTCCTCCAAACCAGTAAGCTAACCAATTGCTGAGAGAGAGAGAAGGATCTTGTAGAGCCTTAATCTGGGCATTCATATCCTTTATTAATCCTGTGACACTTTTGTGATAGTCTGGGATGTACACACAACATTCTGTCTTGATAATTACATATATGCCACATGACATCCTCTAGTCACAAAGATGGAACAAAAATGGATGCTAAGTGATTATACCATTTAAAAAATAGATCGCATCCATCTTTGTTTTAAGTTGGGGAGACTAGCTGGAGTTGTAATGGTTTTAGTAATGCGCCCATGAATCCAGGCAAATCCTAAGGTACAGCGACCTATCCACCCTGGAGGAAGCCAGGGCCACAGGTTTGTTTCACATATCCAGTGGGTTCTGTTTGGAGCTGGCCATCTAATGCCAGGTCACCTTGTCCAGTTAATAGCCTGGAGTACTATTATTTGGTAACACATTTCTAATGATAGCCATCCCAGATATCGTGTGTTATTTGCCCAAATATCACTCGTATAATTTCTTTGTTCCCAGCATAAAACTGCCTTCTGACTGAGCCGTCCAATCGTGGGTGTAAGCCACAGATATGCATCCCAGATTTGATATACACCATCCTTAGTAAGTTAAGGAGGGTTTTGTAACTTAGGCCCATATTTGATTGGGGAGTTATGGCTTGACAGCAATCCCCTTTTTTTCCAAATTGCTCCATGGGCATGTAGTACCAGGAAGGCATATTTGGAGTCAGTGTTAATGTTTATTCTTAGGCTTTGGCAATTGCAAAGTGCTAGTGAACACTACAGTATACCTAGCTTTTCTTATTTTTTTTTCTATGAAAACTATTGTCATCAGTAAACTGTCATTCATCTGGCATATCTGTAAGTATAGCCCAATATTTAATTAGTCGGCCTTCATCATTCTTTGGTGGCCTTTGAATTCTAGGAAAAATCTGGACCTGATGTGAACTCATTACTTAGGGGCTGTTTTAGGTTTCGCTAAAGCATCTGTTTGCAATTGCACCTCAACAGAGGTGGCCTCTAGGATAAATATGACTAAGGGATGAAACCAATAAGAAGACCTTTGAGTGGTCCAGCCTTAACAATATCCTGATTACAGAGGATCACTGGCAAGTGAGAAAACTTGGCAAGAGATAGGGGAGTTCCCCATGCATCATCTGATCTAATCATAAAGAAAGTGGGGTCATCCATTATCTCTATAAGTCCATAGTTAATCCTATGGAGTGCAATAGGCTGGCCTTTAGGCAATTTCATTATCCCAGCCACAAACAAGGTGTTAGTTAAGTTATACAATTATAGGGGAATCAATCCCATTTTCCAGTTGTTTAATCATGTGCCGTGGGGTCTTGTTAATATACCCACAAGATAATAAGATTGATTAAAGAAGCTATTGTGTAACTTCTCTGAAGTTTACCTCAAATTGTTTAGCTTAGGTAAACAAACATTTAAAGACAATCGAATCTAGAATTTAATATCCATAAAGGTGTGTTATTAAAATATAATTTTTCTTTCTAAAATAACCCTCATTTACAGAGATAGCCAAATCAGGACTAAGTCACTTGTGAAACAAGTCCAGTTTTAACAAACTTGGCCCATTATTTACATAAGCTCAGCAAGAACAGTTGAGTGTGATCATATAGATCTTTTAGAATCTGCTTTGCTGGAACTTCTTATAAGGAATCTCTAGGTTGAACTTCTAGTAGCCTCTCCAGGCCAGAAGCCAAGCCACGTACTTGCCATCAGGCATGCCTGCAATACCTGTCGATTTGGGCATATGCCTCTTCATGAGATTCTGCACCTACCAAGGAGTGACATTCTTTACTCACCTGGTGAGGCTGCTGGGAACTCTGTAAACAAGGTATCAGGCCAATAGTCCCAAGGGGCTTTATGGCTCCAGGTTTCATAAAGTCAACCTTAGTTCCTTAAAGCTGTCTGGTCATATCTGAGTCTATGCATGTCTTTTTCAACTATGACATTCCAGTCAAAGCCTTGGTAAAATAACCAGTTTCCAATGCTGTCCTGTTACAAAGAGAACAGATTCTTATTGAACTTATGCAAATGACTGATTGCCATGGAAGAAAGAATACTTATTGAGACCTTTTGGTTTCAGAGGGTTTAGATAGAGAGAAAAGTTGAATGCCTTGAGCACTTTTACATCTCTGTGAGTTACAGATAACTTAAGAAAAAGTATCCCTAGTCTGGAAGAGCAAACATTAGAGAGAACCAGCAATGTCTAAAATAAGAGACACAACATTATAATCTTTTAGTTCATTTAGTTCCATGTTACTAATTCTGGTGAATGCACCTTTAGTTAGTTTTGGAAATTCTTACCCATTTCAGTTTTAGGATTTTCAAGTATATCAAATATCTGTATTTGTCCTGGAAGTCCTTTATATGAATCTCCTTTAAGATAAAACTCATTTTACAAGAGAATTAAAACAATTACAAATGACAAAACTCGGAATGGATATGGTTAGAGCTGATGAGACAAGAGTTTACAATTTAGCTGACAAGGAAATCAGGTTACTTCTGTGACACATAACATTTCTGTAATTATAATATCAAGCGATGATCTTTTAAAACATTTAAAACTTTAGGAAATGTATAGAATCTCTAGAATAATTATAGCATTTTCCCAAATGTAACCCAAGGTTTATCATTGGTTTAAATCTTGTCAACAATTGCTAAAATCTTAGAAAGTTTTAAAGCACATGCCTAAATATAATTAGGGATGTTAAACACGTGATAAAACAAAACATAGAGACTGGGTTTTCTGGGCTGGCAAAGAGAAAACCATTTACATTCTCTTATCTGATCAATTAATCTAAGAAAACTTTGTCCTTTTAAACAAAGAAAATCAGCTTTTTTTTTTTTTTTTTTTTATACCAGTGTCTTTTCCCTTTTTAATTTTATTTTTAAGTGTGCAGTCTTAAGATAGGAGTTTTCTGGGTTTTTCTCCCATCATGAATGATGTCGCAGACAAGGGAGGGGGATCTTTCCCCTGCTGTCCTGCTCGCATTCCCCACAGGAACTTAGGAGCGTTTTAGCTAAGGCCTGTCCGAATAAACCCTAGACCAGGCTACTCCGTGGAGTAGATGACCGTTCTGCCATATGACGCCCTGCGAGACTCAGGGTGCAGCCCACTCAGACTCCGTAGCCGAAGCAGTGAAGCCGTACAGACAGATTTACACAGTCAGGCACTCTTCAGATTCAAACAGGTTGGATACCCTCCCTTTTGGGTATCTCTGGCTAATGGGAGGTGATCAATCTCCCTTTTTACTCTTTACAGATTAGAGTGAATTTCTATGGTTACAGGCAATGGAGGATGGCAACCGGGTGTTTTCGCAGTCTCTCTAGGTTGGGCTGCTTCCTTAATCTCTCAAGGCCAAATGGCCCTTATACTTTACTTGGAAGTATAATCTATGTGGAGGCAGGTCAGGAGAGTATTAAATCACCTTGGAGGTTGTTTTTCTTCCTTTTTAGTCTGTCCTGACCATATCTAAAATTCCTTTTCTGAAGATTTCCCTTCACAAACCTTTTACATCTTTCCTTTGCATTCAGGTTTTGTCCCAAGCCATTTTCTTTCAAACAACCATTTTATTGAGGACAAAATTACCTTCCCTAACCTTCAACAAAATGTATTCCCATTCCTTAAATCTTTCTTACATATCTCCTACTTTCCTACATACAGAGTTTCCCTTATTTCCATCAGTCTTAGTTACATTAAGCAGAACTTTGTATTCTTAGAAACACCTTTAGTTATTAGCCATTTGTGAACTGTTACAACAGAATTTTTCAGGTGGCAAATTTATGAATCAGTTAAGTGGAAAACAAGTTTACCAGCAGATTTAAATACTTTTAGTTTCTTTGCAGTTAAGAAGTCAAAAGCACAAATCTACATCCAGTAATTAACGACTTAGCCTTTTATCCTGTTTGGTTAAGATATAGATGTCCACAATTCAATTCCGTTTGTCATCCAAGCAAAACTTTAAAACTTTCAGGTTACCAAAGACTTTGAAAGGTACTTCAGCAATTACCCATTAGAACTTTGAGACAGACAATTAACCATCAGTTTAGTCATCTCTTTGCTAACAAATTTTAATAAATAACACAAGCTTATTTGACCTTTAATAAACTTTGATAGAATAAAAGCTTCACATTTACTGCTGTAACTTCAAAGACACATCTTATCTTAATTAAACCAACAAACTTAACTTAGTTCCAATAGTGATTTACATTTCACCTGGGCCCACTCCACTTCGAATGTTTACCTGAGACATGCATGGGAAGATCTGGAGTGGGGGTGCGTTAGGTCCAGGGGCTGCTCTTCTTGCTCCTTGACAGTGAAGAGAGAAGGAGCCATGGTGCATGATTGAGAGGCTAGTCATGCAGGCTGCACGCACATTGGTACAGAAATACGATAAGGGGGAAACAGAAGAAACAAAGTGCTGCCAGGAGGCAGAGAAAAGATTCCCGGTTTTAGAGCTCATAAGCCCCAACAGAGGAGCAGATGCCATGCTTTCCCACCAGCAAGGGGGGAGGGGTTAAGCAGTCCAAGTCGGGCCAGAGAACACAGGGAAACTTCCCCGAAACAAAGAGAGTTTCGGCAGCTGCTCGGGAATATTCCTTATGGTCTCTGTCTCGAGTTAGACCAACCCGTTGGTTCCAGTTATAGCCATTAACATGGGAAGTGAGTGAGGGAGAAACCCCCACATCTATTAGGAGAAACTCAGAATCTCTCCAGTGACCTAAAGTGAGACTTAAGGGGGTGGTAAGTGTTTGCCCCATTTTAGAGTCAAAGAAAACACCAAGGACAATAAGTAAGACACACAAAACAGTTAACAAGAAGGACGCTGCGCGATTTCGGTACAAAACCGAAAGCAAAAACTCAAGCGGAGATCCTGGGGGTCCGGATTCCCCCTCTCCAACCAAGGCCACGTATCTCTCTGATACAGGCTGAGCTCCAAATGCCCCGCTGCACCGGGGCCCAAATGTCCCGAAGGACTCAAATGTCCCGCCCGGGAGGACTACAAACGCCTCTGGAACGTCTTCCAGGGCTGCGAGGGAGAAGTCCGAGCCCGTCAGCTCCTTCTGGCCCCCGCCAAATACAAATGGATCCGATCGAACCCCAAACCAAACGCATGCGCAAATACTCAAATGTCCCGTCCGGCGGGACTACAAACGCCTCTGGAACGTCTTCCAGGGCTGCGAGGGAGAAGTCCGAGCCCATCAGCTCCTTCTG
This sequence comes from Neogale vison, assembly GCF_020171115.1. NCBI lineage: Eukaryota > Metazoa > Chordata > Mammalia > Carnivora > Mustelidae > Neogale > Neogale vison. The sequence continues at coordinate 128,382,873 of NC_058095.1, read as the reverse complement.
GCCCTCGCCAAATACAAATGGATCCGATCGAACCCCAAACCAAACGCATGCGCAAATTCACAAGTAACAGGTTCAGACGCAGCCACAGACGCAACGAACAGACACAACGAATAGAGTGCTGGCCAGCTTACCTCCTGACAGTGGGTCGGTGGTCCTTGGGTGGGGGGTCTCGTATCCCGGACGAGCCCCCAAATGAAAGATCCCCCGGGGCTCCAAGCACCCCGGAATGGACCCCTTCTCAGGAGGAGACCCCCGGACCCAAAAACCAAGCCGAGTCCACTGATCAGATGCAAACAGCACGAGGTTTATTGAGTTGACACAGGTACCTGCGGGCGATCAAGTCTTAGGAAGACTCGCGCGCCAGCCCTTTGTTCAGGGCCTTTTTATGGGGTTTGGGGAAGCAAAAGCATACGTACAGAAGCAGAAACATAGTTACAAGGTTCTTATTGGCTGGTTTGAATGTAAGGCATACTCGGTGTTTGTAGATTGGCTTTGAAGGACCCCGGCGCGCGAAGAGAAAGGTGGGGAGGGGGAGTGAGGAGGGGGAGTTGGACCTTATTACTCAGCAGAGAAACATCCTGCCTACGTGACTAGGCCCACGTACCTAGGCGACCCCCTTGCCTATGTGACTATGCGCATAAGGTATCCTGTTGAAACAGGAGACCAGTATCACCCCCTAAAAGCCAAGTGGTTACAGAAAGGCAAGGGAGTGGTTAAACAATTAACTGGGGGAGGGGTCTAACAGGGGAAGGGCGAGCGATTACAGAAAAGCCAAGAAGCAGTTAGTTAATCAATGGCTGGGGGGGGGGGTGTCTATATGCGGAGTCTTTCAATGTTTCCTCTCCTGCTGCCCTTGCCCCTGCTTTGCTCTCTTGCTCAATCTCTTCAAATAAATTAATAAAATCCTCAAAAAAATGAAATGATGTGTGGAAAAACTTGAAAAATATAGTTATCTATTAGTATAGCAATTTTACTTTTGGAGATGGAGGGTTTTTTTTTTTCCTAAAAAAATAAACAATGAGGGAGAAAGTCAAGATTTATTCACAATCTCAATAGAAAAAAAAAATTCTTAATAATTTAAATGTTCTTGGGGTGCCTGGGTGGCTCAGAGGCTTAAAGCCTCTGCCTTCAGTTGAGGTCATGTTCGTAGGGTCCTGGGATCGAGACCTGCATCGGGCCCTCTGTTCAGCAGGGAGCCTGCTTCCTCCTCTCTCTCTCTCTGCCTGCCTCCCTGCCTACTTGTGATCTCTCTCTGTCAATTAAATAAATAAAATCTTATCTATCTACTTACCTATCACCTTAATTTAAATGTTTCAAGAATAAATGATTTCTTAATTAAATTAAGGTGATATGTCAAAACAAACAAACAAACAAAAAAAAAAGGTGATATGTCATATAGGACAATTTGATGTCAAGAGAAGTGAATACTATCCAATGGTAAGTAAAAAATTCACTTAAATCAGATATGACAGCAGTTGCACATGTGTTTCAGCACATTTGTGTTTATGTGTGTCAGCTATTCTACAGTATCTCTGTATGATAGAACTATGGAGTTTCATTTTTTCTGAAAACTACTTGAGAAAATCATGAACTGTTTTATATGCATACTAAATTTTAAATAGAATATCAAAACTGATAAAATATTCTCTTAATTTTAGCATTAATGTTGAGCCGCATGGCCTACCAGTTAATATTTATTAAGCAGCTACTGTGCACTAGGCAGCATGGGGTGACTTTCTACATATGTAATCAGCATATATATTATTTATACTTTTTTGTGGTCATAATACATTTTTCTCAGTATGAAAACACTTTTGTTACAAGACACCCTCATCATTTACCTCATCTGATGATCCCCCAAATAATCTAAGGATATTTATTATCCCCACTTGACAGAATATTTATTAAATTTTATCATGTAGCATTTCTAATCTTCATAAAATAGTAAAAGGTAAATAAAGCTATCACAACTACATGGATATAGAAACTAAAGTTCAGAAAGCTTTAAAAAGTCCCCACGGTCACTCATCTCTAATTGTGATAAAAAAAAAAAAAAAAAAAAAAATTTGAGCCAGAGGAACACCAAAGTGTCTCAGTCAGTTGTGTCTGCCTTCCCCATGATCCCCAGGTCCTGGGATGGAGCCCCACATCAGGGGCCCTGCTCAGCGGGAGTCTGCTTCTCGCTTGGCTGCTCCCCCTGCTTATGCTCTCACTCTCTCTGACAAATAAATAAAATCTTCTAAAAAAAAAAAAAAAAGAGCCATAATATCTCTGACTTTATAACTAAGTATGAGTATCAGTTTATTTTATGGAGGAAAAGTAAGCCAAGGAGACGTAGCAAGAGATCCATGGTCACACAGTGATCCCTTAAATGCAAGGCAAGGTAGTCTGGCTATCTATTATCTGAGGACAAAGTCAGTTCTAGTCTGGCCCTTTATGTATAGGGATAAGATTAAAGGGACCCAGAACAACTTTCTCCAGTCAAAGTGAACTTTTCTCTTACTCTCATTGCTTTCCCACCCAATTCCTAGTCCCTCTGGACCTATAGGTTAAGGGTAGACAGTCCAACTAACCCCTAACAAATCCAGTTTCATCATTACCAGTCAAGTATCTTATCCTTTCTGAATCCCATTTTTCTCCTTTGTAAAACAATGCTTACTTCGCAGAAGTGAAATAATAGAAATGTGCAAACAGTACAGTTCCTGGCATAGAGGACAAAATGAGTAAATTCTGTCTCTCCATTTCTGAGTCCTTTTATCCTTCTGTGCTCCACTTAAATTCCTTCTTCTTCAGGAAATTTCATTTCTGTATTCTGGAAGAGATCTATTCAATGCTGAGCTCTGAAAACCAATTTCTCCATCTCCTTTATGGCAAAATCATAACTTTTTTTATTTTTTGACAGAGTCAGATTGGTACATGTCTACACTCTTCCTTGGCTATGTGCTCCTCAAGAATTTAGCTTTCATTCAGAATTCATGGACATCTTTTAAAAGGTCAGGAGTCATATGACTCATACGACTTTTCATTTGAGTCATTTGAGATCCGCAAAAAGAAAGCAACAGCAACACCAAAAAGGTAGAATCCCTGGTAAGAAAGAGACAACTTTGTAGTCTTCATACTCCCAGCACAGTGTTGGTGATAACAAATCCTTGAAATACTACTCTGCAGGGGATCCTGGATGGCTCATTTGTTACCGTCTGCCTTTGGCTCAGGTCATGATCCCAGGGTCCTGGGATCAAGCCCCACATTGGGCTCCCTGCTCTGTAGGAAGACTGCTTCTCTTCCCCCCGCCAACCCAGTTGTGCTCCTTTTCTCGCTCTCTCGCTGTGTCTCTCTCTGTCAAATAAATAAATAAAATATTTTAAAAAATACTATCTTGCAGATGAACAAAGAAATGAATTGGTTATGTAGCTTGTTTATTATTATATATTTTATTAACTGATTGTCCATTAATAATATGAGACTTTAAAAAATATCTTTAAAATATAAACATAGATATTTTTGAGTAATAAACATACATAAATATACATATATATGTACATGTGTATAATGGATGAAGCAAATTTCTCAACAAGAGCTTAACCCAGTAACCAGTTTATGTATTCTCAGTTACCTTGAAAAAAGGTAAGAAGAAACTGAGAAATTACCTATTATTTCTAACAAGGTTTTCATTGTTGACACCTTAAAATCTAGCTGAATACCTTTTGAATAAGTGGCCGCAGTTGGGTCTTGGACAAACTTACCTAAAAATTATGGCTCTACTTTGTAGATGCACTACCTAGGATGATGAATCAGTAACATTAACCATAATCCCAATCACAATTAAACCAAAGTGCTACCAATGATCAGGTGTTTAACATACCAGGTATTATGTTAAGTACGTATGTATTATCTTGTTTAGTATTCATTAAAACTTTGAAATAAGTATAATTAGACCACATAGACAAAATGAAACCTAGGGAATTGTATTCATTGGATTTAACCCCAAGTTTGCCTGACTTCAATGGCCAGAGACTTAACTAAAAATGACATGGAGCTTCCTGTTGGATTTCTGTTCCCTTATCAATAAAAAAGAGGTAATATATTTAATAGGGTTGCAGAAATAACTAAATATGTAAGTCATATGAAAGGCCTGGAATACTTGATTGATACTCAATAAAATAGTGGAAAAATAAAAATATATAGCAATGTAGGATGTGAATGCTGGAAGCAATCCTTATAATATAATTCTATCTTTTTGGGTTTCTAATAAGTAAAACAACCAGAAGATTTGTTAACTTATGAAAGCTAAAAAACTTGGTGGCAAAACGAATAGAAGCTGTATCAATTCATAGTTTGGACCTTGCAACAGTGAAGTATTGTGAAAAATTGAAGAAGATACAGGTTTGAAAGAGATACCAATATTGTAAAAACAAAACAAAACAAAAGAACTTCTGAACCGTAATGAAAAAGTTAGTTATTTATAGTTATTTAGCATTGAGACAAAAATACAACTTAATAAGTCTCCTGAATCATACAAAAGTTTAATGTTATATGTAAAATGACTATTCTCTTTTCCATAGAGAATTTAAAAATTGCAGTTAAATTGAGCAAGAACTCTTTTGTTAAATTTAAAAGACTGTTTTGCTAAACTCTGGAGCAGATTAGTAGAGGAGTTCTTAGACACTCTTTTTTTAAGGTGCAAAAGATCAAATAGATAATGATCTCCCTGAGATGAATTAGGCTTAGTATTATCTATACAGTGGAACAAATACGAAACCATCTGAAGCTCAGTATTCAGCAATTGTAGTCTGCCAATGTACAGAATTGTTTTAATTCTTAGATCTATTTCATTGAAGTTTTGATATTTTGTATAATTGAGAGGAAGCTTTCAAAAATTCAGGCATTTTAAATAAGCCATTTAGCTTTAAGATTTTCTCTAATACTATTTCAGGTGAAGTAACTCCTACAGGTGAAGATAAAATAATGGTTCCATTTTACTGTCTTTTAAATTCAGTAATTATGACTTGTAATTAGAGAGCATCTCCCTTCCATGGAGCTTAATGTGTCTTACGGACACTGCCTCATTAATCCTTCCACCTTCTTTTTAAGGCAGGTATCATGGTCCTCGTTATACAGATGGAGAACCTGAGGCACGGAGAAGTTAATTGATTTGCCCAAGGTCACACAGCAAGGCTGTGACTTTTGACTCACCATCTAATGTCTTGCATGCCAGGCCATTCAGCTTTTTCCCATTGGGAAGAAATAATCCATTCATTTTTATCAAAGTTCAACTACAGGCTGCTAAATTCCTTGGGGCAAAGTTGCATAGTGCAATTTCACACCACAGCATTGGCACACTGTCAATTTACACAGAGGAGATCTCATACTGAGCTACAAGGTTACTAATAAAAATAGAGAAGAAAAGAGATCTAAAAATGGCTCTCTGAGATGTCTGAGTTTGTGCTGCTAAGAACTCACACTATCCTTCTCAAACAAGCGGCAGCATAAAAACCCGCAAGTTTCAGATATCAAATTCTAATGATCGTAAATGTTTTGAAAACATTTTAAAGGTGATAAAACAAAAGCCTTAACTAGGTCATAGTAAAAGAGTTTTACAGATGTGCTTCATTTATTTATGCATGTATATTTTTATTGATTTGTATAAACCACACAACCTTCTCTATCTAGTCTTTGCAAAGCATTCATAAATAAGCACCCTCTTCCAAACAAGACAAATAACCAGCACATTAAAAAGTTATCGCTTCAAAACAACAGCAAAACATTACGTGAACCCACTATCTAATCTGCACAATAAATCGTTCATTGTGTAAGACCTAAAAGAAGAGAATCCAGACACAAAGGTTGTCTGATTATTTGATATCCCAGTATCCTATCTAAGTGAGCAGCACAGAATACCATTTTCTCCGTGGCTGAAGATGCAATAACACCATTCAGCAGCCCATTTGTACTGCTTAGCCCAAAATAGAAAGAGCTCAAAGAAGTGCTGAAATGCAGCTTTTTTCACTCCAAATAAGTCTCAGAAGATTATTGTCATTAATGATTTTTTCCTCTGAAGCATAACCAACCAAAAGCTATAGAAATTCTTACCTGATTTAATGTCCTGTAGACACTGTGAAGTGATAGTGAAAGTAAAAAAAAAAAAAAAAAAAAAAAAGTAACAAAAATCCTTTCCCATAAAACAATCTTGATGTTTAATTAGAGAATGGCCTCCTCCATGCAGTTTTCACAGATTTCCAGTGTGTTAAAACTTCAGTTCACTTCTGCATGCACTAGGGAAAATATTGTCTGCTTGTATGGGGCTGTTAGGACAAAACCCACGAAACGGATTATGCCTTAATGTTCTCAGACCTATTTGGTCAATACCTCCCTACAGACTTGGACCTACCTGACACCTACTATAAGGTCAATGCTGGTTATTCCCTATTTCTTAAGAAAAAGATAAAAATAAATCTTGCATCTCAACAACTCACTTTCTTAGAAAGTAAACTCAGCATGGATAAGAATCTTTTCATTCACTGATGAATTGCAAAAGTCTGCAACAAAGATTTCAATAGACATTTGTTAAAGAAATAAATAAAATGAAAAAAAAATGTGTTAAGAACAAAGTCATGTTATTGCCTGTGTGTACTATCTTAGAAAGGTATTTTACATTTTTACTATCAAAGGAATAGATCATGCTTATAAGATTTCTGGAACAATGTTGTCTGTGACCTGGTACCAGTTGTTATCCATTGTTTTTAAATTTCATACTGGTTAAGAGTCAGGCTGGGTTTTAGTCACAATTCTATACTTAATACCATGTAACTGTGCACAGTTTATTTAACATCTCTATGCCTCAGTTTCTTCTTCTTTAAAATTAGAATAATCATAATACCTATCTCATATGGTTATTATGAGGATTAAATGAATCCATGTATGCAGAACTCATATCAAGATCCCTGAAAAGTATTAAGCACTATGTAAATGTGAGCTATTTTTCAGGGAGAGGCCTGCCTGTTGATCATACTTCAAATGATGTTATTAAGCCAGAATTGCATTTAATCATTGCTAACAATGTTTGTCTCCATAGAGGGTATGAATAGAACATGAGCACCCCCCTTCCTTTAGAGCAGATGTTTCTGCTTCTTCCCTCATCCCCTGATTTTCTCTCCCCCCGAAAACAACAAGCAACAATTCTCACAGGCATGGGAATTAGACTAATGTAAATTATGAATGATGTGTAAAATCTAAATCCTATGCAAAACATTTCTTTGCTGAGTCACCAGACTTCCTGGTTTCCTAAAAATTCAGGCTCACTTTTTTAAAAAGAAGAAAAATTAGGTCTGAACTTGAGAATATGTCAACTGTGGTTCTTGGCAAGTACACATATCAAAGTAACCTTGAGAATGTGTGCTTATCAGTGTTAGGATATATCTTGTTTCCTTTGTTGCTGTTATTGGGTCATAGAAAGGATTTTCACCTAGAATCCATATGCTTAACACAGTTTCTCCCAGAAAGAACCATTACCTTCAAATATGATTATTTTTTTTTTTCCTCATATAACATCAGACTAAATTAGTTTCCCAGAGAAGCCTCTGGCTTTGGACCTCCTAGCCATCCTTGAGATGAGAGGTATTTATCAAAAGAACTGTCAGGGCAGGGACAATATTTCAGACTTTTAAAATCACCAGTATCTTTTTTTTTTTTAAACAAGTACCACAAAACAAAACAAAATAAAACAAAACAAAGAAAAGGGAGGGAAAAGAAAGGGGGAGAAAAGGAAAGGAAACAAAAGCAGAGGGAAGATCCAATAATGAAGTGACTGTTGTAGGAAAAGGTATATTTGAATGTCCCATAATGCTGAAAGTGTGATAGGAATTGCCATTCAGACTTATTCTAGTACTTCACCTACACTTCTTTCGTTGGCCATGAACCACCTTCTTATGAGACAGTGTCAGTGACTGCCAATGCCCTCACAACAGCTCTACCCAGCCTACTTCTTTTCCAATCTCAGAACTAAAACCCCTGTCCTGTAAGTCACATTCTCATATTCCTGAATCCTCTCTGTCCATTATACTTGACATGTAATCCAACAGATAACTCCATAGACTCTATCTATAGAACGTATTCTAAATTGGCTCACTTCTCACCATCTTTACTGTTACCTCCCTAGTTCAAACTCTATTGCAACAACCTCTCAACTAACCTCTCTGCCTCTACTCCTGCCTCGCAATCCATTACCTTCAGATACCCAAAGCAATCTTCCATCCATTAAAACATGTCAGATGGTTTCCCTTTACATTTAAAATAAATCTCAAACTCTTTATTCTAGACTAGAAAGTCTAACATGGCCTAGTGCTATCTTTCGTATTATTACTACCATGCTCTGCACCAACCATATAGACTTTCTTCCTGTTCTTTGAATATGCTAAGCTTAATTCTGTCCCAGGGATTTAGGATTTGTTGTTTCTTCATGCTGCAATGTGTTTTCCTGAGACCTTCACATTACTGGCTAACCTCATCATTTCAGTTGCAGATCAAACATTACCTCTTTATGTATGTCTTCTGATATCATCCACACTAAGATAATCTCCACACACCCTATCTCCCTATTGTGCTTTATTTTCTTTATCTTTATCTTATATGTTTATTTATATTGTTAATTACTCTTCCACTTGATATAGATCAGAATTTTTCTGTCTTGTTCCTACTCTATTCCTAGGTCCTTGACAAATAAAATGCTCTTATTAAATATTTGCTGAAGGAGAAAGTGGATAAACAAAGGAATAGAAGAAATCAAGAAACAAGGAAAGCTAGGGATATATTAAAAATCACCAGATCTGGGATGCCTGAGGGGCTCTGTCGATTAAGCGTCTGCTTTTGGCTCAGGTCGTGATCTCAGGGTCCTGGGATCCAGCCCCGCATTGCAGGGGCTTCTTCCTCTCCCTTCTCCCTCTCTTCTTCTCTTCCTTCTTCCTGCACCCCAGCTTGTGCTCTCTCTGTCAAATAAATAAATCTTGAAAAAAAAAATCACCATGTCTAAATCCCTTATTCTTGTGATGGGACAGTAAAATAATTTGCCCCAAATGATAAAAGAAATAGTATTCTATGTGTGTCTGAAGCTCTAGACATTTCTATGAGCCACACTGCATCCCAGTACCATAACCATTGTGATGGAACTACAAAAAGCTACCAAGTAAATCATACAATTGCTATAAAAGGAGAGCTCAAAAACTCACTATAAGTTAGTTCATTATATTTTCAAAGTCTGACCTGCTTTGGAAGCCCCATTGAAGTCTCAATACATCAATGTACGCCTTGTCATCTTTCTGTGAATCAGAACCTGTACATTCTTTAAGTGCTGAAGATACAGCCAAGCAACAATCAAAAATATAAAGCAAATATAGTATGTCACATTAAGATAATTATTGTGATAGAAAATAAAGCAGGAAAGGGGGTACAGAGGACACAGAGTGGGGTATATGGCCAGCTTCAAATGCCATAAGCAAGAACCTGAGTTATTTCTGAAAGAACTTTTTGGCATTTTCAATGTTTTTAATAAAGAAATAAATTCAATGTTAGTTGTTATCACTACTGTAGAATGCAACCTTTACTTTATTTCCAAATATGTTAGAGAAATTTTCTTTTTTTCAGATTTTTTGTAAAATACACGCTCTTAGATTCAGCAAAATCATATTAATCAAGGTAATGATTGAGTATTGGGAGATCTCTCCCATTTTATTCTAATTCATATGAGGTTTGAATTGTTAAAAGTCAATTTTTTAATATAGCATATTTTAGATTTGATTTGATAACATCTTTTTCCTTTTTCTGAATAGTCCCAGTCCCTTCCTGTCCAGTCAATTTCATGTATATCCTATATACTTTATGAAGCCTCATAAAACAACTTAATGGCACAGGATGTTGAAAATGTGAAATTGAAATATGGTACAGATTATGATGTTTATAAAAGATAGTTGAAAATTAATCTAGCAGCCTCAGATGTTTTTAAGAAATTGGCAGTCTAATGGTGAAATAAACACACACATAATTTGAGGCAAAACTTTTTTTTTAAATTCTAACTTTTTTTTTTTTAACTACACCAGCTATTTACAAAAAGACACCTCATTCTGTCTTCTGACTTGCATTATATTCAGTATGCATCAGGATAATACTCCCAGGAGAATTTTCAGGATTATTCATTCTTTGAATAATGGCTTGTATGTGGGCTTCAAAGAAATGCAGTAGGAGTGGGAAGAAAAACATTTTCATTTCCAAAGGAATGTTCTGAATTTCCCAAGGGACACTGAGAAGAGATTTTGTTGAACTGAGGGACAGACACCTGACAGCCACTTAAGTGACTCAGTACATTCACGGTAAAAACTGTTTTCCCTCCTCCCCATATCCTAGTTTTATGCATGACAACAACTTGGTATTCAAATAATGTATAATCTCACTTATAGTACAGGGAATTCATTAATAGGTAATGCAGAGTAAGTGATACAATGTCATCCATAGAAAAAACAAAGCGCTCCCTTGTGGCAGAATAAGATTTTTTTCAACCTGTTCTGAATTGAAAGACTTGAGCCCCTTCTCTGCTTTGAGACAGTTTGGCTTTCAACAGGAGCTGCTGAAGAAATGTAGCTTTGAAAATGGCAAGTGTATTTTGATCAGCATTAAGTTCAGGGCACTACTCTTCTGCTACTCACTTTGTCTGGCGATACCTTTCTTGGCCAAAGAAAAGTGGGTTCAAGTCAAGAGAAAATAGATGGCTTGAACATGTAACCACAATGCACTTAAGTCAGCTTTATATGCAAATTCCTCCTTCATTTTGCTTTAAGGGTTTGCGAAATTTAAAATATGAATCTAAGGTCATGATCATATAATGCATTGTTATCCTGCACATAAATGTTGAAATGAGATGGCGTAAAATGGCAGAATTGTTAGAATTTTTTTCCATATAAATAATTGTTATTAAACGTGAGCACATGAAATTCATCCTCTTTTGTGTTTTATTCTAGTTACGTAGATGAAATACTATTCATGAAGATAATGAATAACATCTATAATAAAAGTTTTTTTTAATCATAAATGCAGTTTTCTACTCTCAGAGATTTTATTAAATGAATGAAGAAGTGATACTTGCAAAGAGTACAAATTTTGATCATTGAGAACTTTACCCACTGGTTGAATGATTGCATTTCCCATTAGCATCCAGATATTAAAATTTTCTCTATGCTGTCAAGAATTCATAGATCCATTCATTCATTCATTCATTGAGTTTAATTATTTTAACAACTCATTGAGTGCCTGCTGTATACCACGTCCTGCTTTCAATGTGCGAAACTCAGCATAAACAAGGCAGACATGGAAACATTGTGGGGATTTTAATAGAGGATGATCTATGAGGATTGGTATAAGAAGAACTTGAGAGACTACAAGGAGACCATGTTTTGTTCCATAGACATGATGGTAGCTGGATCTAGAGAAGTGGCTGTGAAAGTAAAGGATAGTGAATGGACATAAGTGAAACAGAGGGGGCATGATTCTGACATCCAATGTCAATGGCTACATTCTGGATATACTCTTTGACTCACTGAGATATATTTTATACCTGAAGTTATGAAAGATAAGGTATATTAGGAAGAATGATTAAAATGATAATATAGCAATTTTAAAGCCAAACTAAGGTGAGCTCAAAATATAGAAATTGGGTAAAAAGAGATAAAACTAGAAGTAGAAAACAAGATAGTAACTAGAGACAAGATGGAAGTCAGGAAAGTCTGATATTGTTTCTTCCAAGAGGAAATGTGTCAAGAAAAGAGTATCTAGTAATGTCTAATAATGTGAAGAAACTAAACAAACTAAACTAAACTAAACCAAACTAAACTAAAATAATTAAGCCTTTGATAAAATAAACAAGGAGATCTGATAGAACTAAGTTTTCATTTTGTAAGCTGATGCACAGCAGGGATGACAGCCTCCAAAGAAACGGCTTCAAAGAGATTAAACGAGGAAAGGGATTTATAGGGCTTTTGCAGATGAAGCCATGCTAAGGACAAGTAGGAGCAATTCTAGAAAAATAAACTGCAAGTCTTTAAGCATTCTGAAACACAAACTTTCAGTAAAATAAGACACCAATTGGTGTGAGCAAGAAAGAAAGGCCCTCTGCAGATTCCTTGAGAAAGTTACATGTTGTTATTTCTAATAACTTCTTTAATTTAGGATGGAGTGGAATTTTCCATCTGGGGTAAATGGGGCCTGGGAAAATGTTGTAGGAATAGGAAGACTCAAGTGATTTCAGGGAAATACAGCCTTTCATCTGAAATATATTAGTTCAGTATACCAACTTGGATGCTGTTGGCAACTTTAAAAGAAAACAGCAGAATGGAATATTTGGGGAAAATAAAGAAGAGAAAACTTTATCAGGAGTTTGGAAAAGTCTTTTGAGAAAGTTAACTCTAAGTGTGAAAGAAAGGAGTAGTTCGAGTTGTGTGCAGTAGATGGAAGAATTGTGTACAAATGAATGATTTATATTTCATTTAATTTTTTATCATGTATTATAATGTATTGTTTATTATCATCAACATATTACTAGTTTATTATTTATTGATTGATATGATTAACGAGAACATGTGGAAATGAAAGATCTAGTGGAGAGGGAAACATTGGTGACAGACCATAATCAACAGTACAAAGTTTAAGAGGTGGGAAGGAATAGAATCAAAATAACAGATACAGCCTCTAAACTTTATTATATCAGAATAGAAGATGATTGCAAATGGGAATAACTTTAAATCTGGCATCAAGGAGGCTAGGAAATCCCAATTTGATGACTTCTATGTTGTCTATGATGAAAACAAAAATCATCTGACAAGAGTGAGTAGGAATAACGGAGATGAGATATAAGAGAAGGTTGAACATTTTTTATATCGTTACTCAGAAGAGTGGGAATAGAGGCTGGCAAGAGAAACAGAGTCATATTGACTGGAAATAATGAAGGTCCAATAAATATTCATCACCATTTATGTTATTGACCCAAATGTTCAGAGAAGAGAGCTTTGTCTTTTCCAACTTTGTTCGGCTGCTTCGTTCATTTATTGCAAAAGCGGGCGGCTAAATCTATCTATGGTTAGAGCTTTGCCAAGAAAGTAAACAGGCTGCTTTTTTACATAAGATGGCAAGTGTATCGCTAACAAAAGTAAGAAACCTTTTGAAAAAGCAAGTGATATGTACCTTGGAAGAGCGAGAAGTACAAATAAGAATGTCAGAATGGCGGGGGGGTGGGAGGTTGGGGGAACCAGGTGGTGGGTATTAGAGAGGGCACGGATTGCATGGAGCACTGGGTGTGGGGCAAAAACAATGAATACTGTTATGCTGAAAATAAATTTTTAAAAAAGTGTCAAAAAAAAAAAGAATGTCAGAATGGATGAAAGTGGAAAATACGAGGAAGAAAGAAATGATGTAAAAACTGGAGTAATAGCTATAAAAGATCAATAAAATGAAAGTAATGAAAAGAAATATTTGAAGGGACGCCTGGGTGGCTCAGTTGGTTAAGCAGCTGCCTTCGGCTCAGGTCATGATCCCGGCGTCCTAGGATCGAATCCCACATCGGGCTCCTTGCTCGGCGGGGAGCCTGCTTCTCCCTCTGCCTCTGCCTGCCTCTCTGTCTGCCTGTGTTCGCTCTCTCCCCCTCTCTCTCTCTGATAAATAAATAAAATCTTTAAAAAAAAAAAAAGAAATATTTGAAGAAATATATAAAATAAAAAGACAGAATTTCATGTGCTCCCCCTTAAATTAGTCCATCTGACATAATTTTGCATATATTTTAATTATAAGTCTGGTTTGGGGGTTGGCAGACTACACCTCATGGGCCAAAATGAACTACCAGCTATATTTATAGATAAGGTTTCATTGGAACATATTTAAATAAAGTCCATCTATTTGCATATCATCTATGGCTGTTTTGGGGCTACTACACTCGAGTTGAAAAGTTGCAGTAGGGGCTCACGGTTGGTTAAGCTTCTGCCTTCGGCTCAAGTCATGATCTTGGGATCAGTATAGGGCCCCACATCAGGCTCTCTGCTCTGCAGGAAGCCTGCTTCTTCCTCTTTAAGATTTTAAAATCTTAAAAAAAAAAAAAAAAAATTATATGACCTTTAAAACCAAAAATATTTGCTATTTGAAAATATACACAAAAAATTTGTCTATGATACCTAATCTAAATTAAAATTGTGAGGATATTTACAGAGTAACAGATTATATTCAAAATAAAAATTTTGGATGCATAAATAATTCTCCAGACAAACTTGCAACTCATTCATTTAATGAATAATTTTGAGTCCATTCAAAGTATCAGACTATTTTCTACACACTGAATATTTAACATTCAAAAAACAGGGGAAGTCTATGTACCTAATATGTTTATACTTTAGTAGAAAGGAAAATTCAGAAAGTACAACTGATATTTAGCATTAAATACTACATAAGAAAAAGAAATTGGTGAGAAGAGGAGTTAGTTATTTTAGCTGGGCCTCAGAGAAGCATCCTCAGCATAAAAATGAGATCCAGGGATGCCTGGGTGGCTGGGTCAGGTAAGCATTTGCCTTTGGCTCAGATCATGATCCTGGGGTCCTGGAAACAAGTCCAGCATAAGGCTCCTTGCTCTGCAGGGAGCCTGTTTCTCTCTCTGACTGCTGTTCACCTCCACTTGTGCACACTCTCTCCCTGACAAATAAATAAACGAATAAAATCTTAAAAAACAAAACAAAACAAAAACAATGTTAGATAAAAGAGAGAGGAGAGATCCCAATATACTAGAACACATTCCAGGCAGAGGGACTAAAGACAAGACTCCAAAGTTAAAACAAACTTGACATATTTAAGAAACAGGAAGTAGGTCTGTTCCCTGGAATTACCAGACAAGAGGGAGAGTAATTTTAGAATATTTTAGTCAGATAGATAAAAGACAATTCATGTAACATTTTGTAAATCTCCAATTAAAACAGAAACCCCCTAAATTATTTAAAGTAAAGGAAATAGTCAACTACTTTAGTTTTAACTAATCACTGGCTGCTATGTAGAGTTGTGGGGTGACAGCTGGAGAATCGATTGTAAGCACAAGAGTAGAAATAGGAAGACTAGTTAGAATGCTATTGCAATTTCCAAGGCCAGTGTTGAAATGGTGCGAATTTAGGTGGATGGCAGGAGACATAGAGAAAATTGAAATGATTCTAGTTTTTTTTTTTTTTTAAAGTAATGGAGGTAATGGTATTTGCTGATGGAATGAAGCAAGGATGAGAAATATATATGAACAAATGATAACTTTTTCGGTTTTGAATGAGACATTATGTAGATATGGAAATAGAACCCTTTTAGTACATTACTGAAAACTGGAGAAGATATAGGTGTGGACAGAAGCCAAGGGTTCTCTTTAAAATAATGTCAAATCAGAATATTCTTTGTCTTTGTGAGGAGCTTGCATAATTAATTTGATATTTATCTGCCATTCCAAAGAGGTTGGTGTTAGGCATATAGATCGTGGTAGTATTGGAACATATGAAACTAGAGAAGCTAATCTCAAAGTTATGCTAAGATAGAAAACAGAAGGACACTCAGAATGGGAAATACAACATTTAAGAGTCAAGAGAGGGGACCCAGCACCAAAGATGGGGTAGGAGTCCAAGAAAGATGGCAGACAAAATGTTGAATTTTGTGTGAAGGAAACCGAGAGAATAAAAACTTAAAAGGAGAAGAATCACTGTTCCTGACGTATATGATAGAGAAAGAATAAAAACAGAATTGATTTTTGAATTTGGAAACATAATTTTTTTTTAGTTTTGATAGAGCCAAAGGAGTGGAAGACAGATTAGAGTAGATTGAGGAGAGGATGAGATGGGAAATGATGACATAGTCTACTTTTTCAAGCTGTTTGTTTGTTTGTTTAAATATAGGGGAACAAAAGGAAAGATGGGAAGTTGAGAGGGGATATCAAGTCAAGGGATATTGTTAATACAGAAAATTCTAAAGTATGTTGTATTCCTATATGAATAATTCAGTGAGGTATTGAAATATTGATAATGGGTATAATTGAGGGAGAGACATTCTGGAAAAGAAGAGAGAGACTCATTTCTAGAGCATCAGAGGAGGAGTTGGCACAAAGTTATAGCTAAGGCCATTCTTACATTGTAAAAGGAAAGAAGGCAAATGTATGAATAAAAGTGTTCATAGATTGATGCATTTTTTGGTAGGCATATGAAATGTGCCTGTCTGATTATTTCGATTTTCCTCATAATGGATGAGATTGTGTCATCAGTTGAGATTTTCTAGCATTTCAGCCCAATTCTTGCTCCTTATGATGTTATTCCCTGTGTCAGAAGTGCTGTAACCCCAGAAATTGCCTTTTACAGGTAGCCTTATTGTCAGAGTTTTGGGATATGTCTCCAGTGGGAAGCCCCCAGGGCTGATGAGAAGAGCAGGAAGCAAGAGGGTTTTTGAAGGGGCAAAACATAAGCTTGGGTTCCTGGAGCAATTTCTCCAGAGTAGTGTCTATTTCTTTGGGGGGGCAGGGGTAGTAGTTTCCTAAAGTTATTGACTTCCAGGTAACACAACCTCCCCTTTTTAAATATTGCAGTCCTTCTAACACTTTTGCAACCTATTTCCCTCTACAATATCTTTTGCTGCTTGCGCTAGATGGAGTGGCAGCTTCTGTTTTATTACCTAAATCCTGATAGTTGCTGCTGTGATGAAGGCCGAGGAAAAGAAGGTATGAAATAGTCATATTGAGAAGGGTAGTATATGATGCTCTTAAAGCAATACTTTTATTCTTGAAATAAGACAGAGTTGAAGAACCTCAACTACTTAGCCCCTTTCATTTTGCCCCTGCTGTGGTATGTGGTTCATGAAGCAACTCCAGAAAATCACCCAAGTATCATGGAACCTAATTTTGAAATCCCCAGTAAATGCTTTACTATTCCATACAACACTAGCAACTTAAGTTTGCTCCCCCCAAATTGGAGCCCTGTCAATGGCAGAACTTCTTAACTTGTTAGACCATTTTACTCTCTAAGCAAATTTATTTTTTTTAGAAATTCTTAAATGTGTTATTCTATAATTTTTCTCCATGGACTGTGTTTTTTTTTTTTGTGATCACTTTGAAAAAAAAAAATTTCTTCTTCACATAACACCCCTTAAATATTTTAGGATACCTATTATAAAGACTCTCCTTTTTATTTATTTATGTTTTAAATCTTCAGGGTCTCTCCTTTTAGACAATGGTACTGAGTCTACTCAGTATCTTGTCTTCTGGGCCTAATCAGGTTAGTTAATATCCCTCTTAAATCATGGAAGCTGGAATTATTTGAGTACTGTATAAACAACCTGGGGAAAATGACATAGTTACTTGCTTCACCTCTAACTTTATACCAGCACTTAGAAACTTAACTCCACTGATAAGTATTTTAGTAACAGTTAATTAAAATAGCTAAGGTTTTTTGGGGGGGGAGGGGGCATTTCATGTTGTGTTTTTGACTGTATAATCTCCACATTTATAAATGTCGTTTTTAGGCAAATTCAAAGTTTGACGTTCATTGTATTTAATTTTGTTTCATTGGATTTGGCTTCTTTTTAGGCCTTTTCTTAGACATTCCTCTAGTCCTGCACCACATTTACTATACCTCTCTATCTAATTACATCAACTGGCAGATTTTATCATCATAGCAGTTTTACTTTCATCTAAATCAATATCTAAAATATGTATGGATGATTACTATAGGATCACTAGGGAGACTTAAAATGTATCTACATTGTTGAAAATATCACTGTGTTATTTAGGACTATCAGAACTAAGAGAACATGAAGAACAGAAAACCTAAAGGAGGGAGACAAATGGGGAAAGCTACAGGCAGAGACCAAAGACGGTAGTGAAGACAAAGTAAGGAAGGGTGCTGTGCTGTTTGCTATGGCTGCCATAACAAAGACCGCAGACTGAGTGGCTTAAGCCAACAGAAATTTATTTCCTCACAGTTTGGAGGCTGGAAGTTCAAGATCAAGGTACCAGCAGGTTTCATGCCTCTGAGGCCTTTCTCCTGGGCTTCCAGATGGCCACCCTTTTGCTGCCTCTTCATACAGTCTTTCCTCCTTGCTTATTTACCTCTGTTGTCCCTCTGTGTGTCCAAATTTCTTCCTCTTGTAAGAATAGCAGTCAGTTTGGATTAGGACTCACCATCATGGCTCTCATTTTAACTTAATCATCCCTTTAAAGGCCTTCTATCCAAACAATCACATTCTGAAGTATGGGGGTTTAGGCTTCAACATCTGAATTTTGAGGGGACACAAATCAGCCCACAACTGGTAATTATATTGACAACAAAATATGAGACTAGAGAATTGTAGAAATAAAAGAGAGAAGGGAAGAGTGAAAGAAGTAGGGAGAAACACTGAGATTAATAGCTTAAGCACAAGGGCAGAGGAGAAGAGTGATTAAGGACACGGAAAACACAAACTGACGTCCTTTTAGCTTTTATAATCTCTGTGGCATAATGCTTGAGCCGGTTTGCAACATTCCCAGGGCTAGAGAACAACTCTGGCTATTCTTGTTTCATGCCTCTGCCCTAGATGAAACAGGGTCAGAAACTATCTACATTCTCCTATAAGCTTTAAAATGTTCTAAAATTTTTCTGAATAAATGGTATTTTATGAACATTATTGGTGCCCAGTACTCTCAAGATATTGAAACTCACCCCGTCCCTAACTCTCTATTGCCCAAAATGACAAAAATGGGTAGATTCCATCTGATTTGAAGTTTCTTTAGTTTTGATACCTTTTATGTTCTCTTCTTGAAATGTAGTTTTCCGCTGGATTCCTCCACCCTACACACTCCAATTTCCCTTGGCATCTTTTTGACTACTCACTTTCCACTTCTCTCGACACCTCTTAAAATCGCATCTGTAAGAGTTCCATTTTTAGGCCTCATTCCCTTAGTATTAGTTCACTGGTTTGACCTCATCTACTTCCAAGATTTCAACCTTCATTCCTTGTGTTACAGACCCACAGAGAGCATGTTTTTTTCCTTAGGATATCTCCAGTTAATTGCTCCAGTGGAACTTAAAACTCAATATATTCAAAGTTAAACTCATTCTCTCAGGTACTCACTCATGTTCATATCTGCTATTCTTCCTACATGACAATTTTTCTGATGAATGAGTCTGTCATAGGCCTGATGGCTTGGGTTAGGGGAGCCATTGGGAAAGCGTCATCTCAATGGTTGTCCACTCACGGCTATCAGAATAAAATTCAAACGACTTACTATGGTGTCACAAAGACATAAGCATGACTTGGCCCTTCATCTTAGGCATTTTGTCCTATCACATTCCCCCTCTTTCACTATGTTTTATGTACACTGGATACCTGCTTGTCCTAAAAAGATCTGCTGAACTATTCCCCATCTTAGGATATTTTATATTCTCCTGACCATCATTCCACAAGATTTTTCAGATGACTTACTCATTCTCAGCATTCAGATCTCAGCTCAAATGTCTCTCATTATTGAGGTCTCAGTCCACATGTAACCTCCTTATCCACAATGTCATCACCATTTGTCAATCTCTGTCCTGTTCCCTGCTTTATTTTCTTTATGGCACTTAACAATTTGTAATATCTGGACGGGTTTGTCCTGCTCATTAAAATCGGATCTTCCATTTCCATTTTTCACAGTACTAGAATAGCTCTTAATCATGTATAGAATGATGTCTGAAATTTTTACCATGGTATATAAGCTCCTCATTATCCTGCCCTACCTCTTTCCATCTTGTCCATTTTATGTTAATTGTCATCCTTCTGTATAGAATCCCCTTTCAGTTTATGCTGCAATTATTCACAATCAAGTTTCCTGCCTACCCAGTAGCAAAAGGCTTCTATTTACTTGACTTAAGCTCAATATCCTCATCCATAAACTGGAGACAGGGGACAGAACATGAAATGGAGGAAATAATTTATTTCTAAATTTTCTCTGAGAATTTGATACTATAGGTAAAGTGTTGTGTGTGGGGACTGCCACGTAATAACAACTCAATAAAAGCTAGCCATAATTACTGTGACTATTCCATTCCCATGTCATGCTGTTAATGATAAAATCCACACAGCTAATATGGTGATTAGAACTTTCAAATCATTTATCTTCTCAAAAAGGGCAATTGTATCACTGTTAACTGCTACATTTAAATATCTTCAAGTTTTTTATTTTTCCGCATCTGTTCCATGGCAACAAAGGATCAAAAGCACAAGTTGAAAATGTGACAAATATTACATTTTCATTAAAATATAGCATTTTAGGCCAAAGTGCATTTATATAACATGTTCATTTACATTTTTTCTGTCATCATGAAAAGACAGATGAGTGTGTAATTCCCAGAAAAGTGGAGATTAAAAAATATATACTCATTGTAATATGATTTATTGTTAAAGTCTACTATATAACATATTACTACCATCCTATTCATATTTAAACTATTTAAAACAGTTTTAAAAATGGTTTTGAGGGGCACCTGGGTGGCTCAGTGGGTTAAAGCCTCTGCCTTCGGCTCAGGTCATGATCCCAGGGTCCTGGGATCGAGCCCCACATTGGGCTCTCTGCTCAGCATGGAGCCTGCTTCCCTTCCTCTCTCTCTTCCTGCCTCTCTGCCTACTTGTGATACCTGTCTATCAAATAAATAAATAAAATCTTTAAAAAAATGGTTTTGATGAACAATTTTTATGAACAATTTTTTAAATAAACTGTGATTAATAAATTTAATAGTAGGGCATTAGATTATAATCATTAACTTATCAAACTGAACAGACTCAGAAAGACTCCCATAATACCTTGTATGATTTAAAACACTGAAAGGAGAAAACAAACAAATAATAGGATAATAATACTTGAGTCTACAGGTGGTCTTTTCATTTTATTGACCTAGTGAACTAATAAGAATCATTTTTATTTTGTTTGCTTCTATTAAATAAAAACAGGAGGTATAAGAGCCACATCATATTATTGACCTGGACTGTGGCTATCTAGCACAACTGGTCCATTGTCCTCATAACCTAGTACAGGAGAGTTCATTCAGAACTGTATGAGCCAGGTGGCATACTAATTTCCACATCAATGTATCATTGAATACACAGTAATAGAATCGTAAGGCAGATGATGTTTTGAAAAATCATTACACATGGAAGTCTCTTATCTGTATAAAAAATGTCTGAAACATACCTATTTCTATAATGTAAAAGACCACAAAGTTCAACCTCTAATATTAGAGCAAAAACTTAGATGTTATCCTAGTAAGTATTCTACCAAATCACAGAATTCTGTCACAAAAATTCTGAAAGGTCCTTGCTCATCTTTTCTGTAAAATCTTCCAAGGATGATTAATTTGGTATTCCACATGAAATTTCATAATCAAAAACAAAAAAAAAAACAAAAAAATCAAAGCAGAACTTCTCATTATAAACCTTCCTTTTAAAAAGTTGAATTTAAAAGTCATTTATATTTATACTGTGTTGTTGTATTAAGTCTCATTCCCTTTCCAGGAGCAGTCCCTTTTTTTCTTACTTTGATAATGGATATGATATGAAAATGTTCTAATCTTTATACTATAGTATAAAGTATACATGCTTCTTGTACCTACAACAGTTTTTACTTTTCTCCAGTCCCTAGACCCAGTGTTCTCCTCGTTGCAGTACTATGGAATTGTTCGAAGTTGATTTGGCTGACATATTCTAGGACAGAATAAAATACAGGAAAAGTGTCTTGGATGATAATGTGAGACCATACAGAATCACGGAATCCACAAGTCGCAAATCTAAAATACATACTTATATCACTCTTCATTCTATTCTCCACTCTATCTTATATATCCTATATAACCTGTCTCTAGTTAGAATCTCATGAATGCCTCTAATAATAGAAAAGTTTCTGACTCCAAAGACAACTATTTCTATTTTAGGCAATTAAGCTGTTTTTGAAGTCTTTGCTCTTAGATTAAATCAGATATTCTTCAGCTTACATATTTAATTAATCTTATTTCTGATATTTTAGTCCCTTAACATAAAATGTCATAGCTTTCATGTGATGAATGTTCAAATATTTAAAAACAGACAGTTATGCATGGCGTTTCATTCCCATCCCTCAAATCTGCATTTATTTTATTTATACTAAACACTGATTATACAACCCAAGATTGTAGTAGGTTTCTGATACTAAATCACACCTACATTTAGCTTATAACCTAATAAAATTATTACTGCTGGTTCCTACAGTCTACACTCTTTCTCATTCATGTATTTTCATATTTTCTCAGCATCAAAATATTCAGATCTAGAGATTTAACATTAGGATGTGAATTTGGGAATATCGACAAAAGAAGCTATGAAATCCACTTTCATTCCTACAGACATATCTTAGACCACTGTTTTTCCAAGTGTTGTGCACTTCCCACTGTTGTGTCACTCATTGATTCATTCTTCCATTCAGTATATATTTATCAGACTTATTTGTATGAAAATGATACTAATAGTATAAACAGGAAATAAATTAGAAAAATACCCCACCTTGTTGAACTTAGAATCTAGCAGCATGTTTTTATACCATATTGAAGATAATTTTGGAAGGGGGGATTACTGCTTAAGATGAAGTTAAATTAGAGAGAGGGGGTGGGGGAGGAAAAGGAAGAGAGAGAGGAAAATAAGTTAATAATAATCCACTATAAACTACAAAGTTGGTATGACAAAAATTATGAAGTTAGGACATAAATGATTTAGATTAAGTAAATTCTAATTGAATCCTTGCAGCTCATTTGATCCAACCTAGTTTACCAGCACTAAATATGTATGGTTAGCATTCAATTGGTAATACATGTTCCTTTAGCTCACCTACCGGAATACCTGGGTTTGAATTTGGCTCTACCATTTATTGTTTGTGTGAATTTGGGTAACCTTTTAAAACTCAGTGCCTGTATTGGAAAATGGAAATTAAATAATCACTATCTCAGTGGTTTAGTTTAAATAATTAAAGTATCTATGTAAAAAGCTTAGCAGAATACTCGACACATAGAAATAAACCAAAAAGCAGCTTTTCTATCATCATTATCATCATCATCGTCATCACCTTCATTATTTTTCTTTTAATGTTTCTTCAGGACTTCTCCTTAGGTTGCTATGGCATAATGGAATTTGGAGGGTCAGGATCCTACCTACAATGGAGACAGCCATAATGTTGCCCTCACCATGACCAAGCTTTAGACAGGTTTCCTTCTGATTTGGGGTTTCAAACCACCTTTTTCTTAGAATATTTGCTTTAGAAAATTGCAACTATAAATTCTTTTTCTGCCCCTTTGAGATATAAATTTTCTTTCAGCATCTTGGAAGTTTTACAGCTCAAGAATGTCTTTCCCAAGGGCGTAGGGGCCGTCTCTTTAAAGTGTAATTATAAAGAAAGACACCTCCCTTATCTTCCAGGCTCTGTGGAAATGTAGAAACCTAACCAATAAGGAATAATTAGAATACAAAGTGACCTAATTATATTGATCAACCTCCCCTCTAATGTCCTCCACTGCTTTTCCACTAGTTCGCCCTACCTTTGTTTCAGAAGAATTGAGTTGACTCTCTCTCCTCTTTTGCAATAGTCTTTAATAAAATCTTTTTTGCCTATTCAACATTGTCTGATGAAATTCTTCTCAGCAGATTGCAACCAGGTAATGCATTTTATAATGCAGAGTTCAAGTGTGAACTTAACCATGCCTGGAATTGTCTGCGGGACTGGTTGGGTTTGTCTACTTGGAAACTATTTATATAATAAAGTAAGCTGCTACTTGGGTAAACAGTATGCTAAGAGAAGAAAGAGAAAGGCTCAGAAGGTGGGTGTCATAGCAACGCCCCAACTATGACAGGCAAGAAATGTTTTGAGTGCATGATAGCACAATTCACACTGATGTCGGACTTATCCCTTGTTACCTCCTGTTTGGTCATAAAGAAGGGGAAGTGTAAAATAAATTTGAAAGATCAGGTTCCTGATAAATTCTGTAACATTCTAAAATATCCTTGAGGGACAAGGATATAAACAAAAGTAAGACAAAAATGCACCTGCCCTTTTGTGGGAAGAAAATAGTATGACCTATGTGAGTCTGTCAGCTGATTAGCTGCATGAGTGTTATTAGTTGGCAGAGGTCAGAAGCCTGCCTGCAGAGTAGTAATATTCCTGGGAGGTCAATACATTAGACTTTGGTAGCATCAGCAGGTGACAACACTATAGACAATTGCATAAATACAGCACAAATCTGACTTTGTATGTATTTGAAGCTTTGAATTAGACTTCAAAAAAAAGAGACAGAATCAGAAAAAAAGAAAACAATAGATAACACAGTGTAGCTAAATAGCATGTATTTATGACATATTCTCTAGAGTCTCTCAGAAATAATTAGCTGAAAGTTTCATGAAAAAGTTATCTACTGGTTACATAATAGAGAGAGAATTGTAGTTATTGTTAAATATGACACCATTGTTTTTATCCTCAGATAGATTTGAGCAGATACCAGTCATATGTGCAAACTTTTTCCCCAACATATCTCTTAGAATCTAATTCTGGTTATGCTATAGGTCTGGAAAATCAAACCACTTTTTAAATAACACCTATCCAGTTATCTTTTAATTTCCTCAGTGTAACCTTGCTTTTTAAATAAAAACTTCAATTAGGGGAGAAGATACATATATTACTGCATAACTTCTCAAGTGTCCTCAGTTATGTAACCAGGAAATTAAAAATAACGAGATTATATTACAGATTTTTTTGAAGTGAATTCTTCATTTCATCATGGATCAGTAATACACAGTAGTGGTTGGGATTTTTGTATCTTTAGACTCTTAATCATGACTTGGTTTATCTGCCCAGGAAGATAGCAGGCCTTCTAGCTGTTCTTGCCTTCTTGTTCTTAGCAGAGACAATAAGACAACAAAAAAATCATGACCCTTGTACATGGTCAAATTAATATTTCTTTTTTCACATATCTGATTCTGTATTCTGTTTTGTTTATTTGACTTGAAGTGTTACTTCTCAAAATATCTGAATTTGCCTTTCTTAAAGTATTGTTATTTAGCCTCAGTAGTATATGTTTCTTCTGCTTTTTTTTTTTTCTGTTCCGTGTCAACAAAAAGGTATCCTGAATTCACAGTTGCATTTGCAAAATATTTTTAAATTATTTTATTTTATTGAAGATATCTTCATCCTTTCTTATTAAAGTAGAAGTTCCTAAATCTTGTCACTTTCTTTTAAATCTAAGACTAATTTAACTTTAAAGCACACATCTTTTTGGTGAGTCCTTTATTGAAAGGATAAATTCAGCACATACTTTAATGATCATGGAGTAGTTCCCTTGATTTCTAAACCTCTAAGGTATCAAATTAAATTAGTGTCTATCATGATTTCCCTTTGGAACTTCCACTATTCCTGGCCTGTTTCTTCTTGGGGGTCTTATACCACACTACTTCAGATAAAGTATTGCCCATCTCTCCTGTGCTAGTTTTTGCTAATGTAATGTTAACAATTGCCATGTACTTGTTTTAGTAAGTGTCAGCACAGTTTCCTTTGGAAAAAGAGTGAACTATCATCTACATAGAAGTCTTTACTGGTTATGATATTCTTTTACAAGTATACATATGCATTCACACACTGAGTGCATGTGATTGTTTGTGTATGTTTGTACAAATAAAAGGAAATCAGAAGTGAGTGTTTTGGTTTCTAGAGATTTTAGAGAGAATTATTGATAGAATTCTAACAGACATAGTACACCCATCCAACCTGACTCAGAGTCACCCGGGTATGCTTATGCTTTAACCCTCCCTAGTTAGTTAAGCTTTCCCCAACAGGATAAATTATCTTTGTCTTTGATTTCACTCCCTCACCAATAAATATTTAATTTAAAAACACTAAAAAAACAAAAACAAAAACAAAAAAAAAAAAACAAAACCAAAACCAAACAAACAAAAACCACTATATGCACAAACAAATAACCTTGGGAGTCAACAGGAACCTCAGTGTGATCCAAAAATGTATAATATCAAGAAAAAAAAAAGCCTAGGTACAGCCTTGGGCTACATAAATGAATAATAACAAGAATTAAGTAGATGGTTTTGCCTGCATATTTTGCAGATATCTCTGACCACAACTGAAGAGTCCCATGTCAATTGCCGTATTTTACAAGACACATCTTAGAGCACCTTCAGAGTAGGCAATCAGAATTATCAGAGCTCTTCATGTCATTTGAGAAATCACCCATGAGGACCCATATTTTTCATTCTTTTATTCATGATTCATCAAATATAGGTTGAAGAAAAGCTGTGTGCTGTGGACCTTTCATTCTCATGGAAGAAAAAAGAAAACAATGTAACAAAGTACAATTAACATAACAATATAACGTGTTTTGGGTGCGTAAATTACAGAATATCTGCACATTGTGAAAATGATAAATGTTTCGAAGAAAAAGAAAACAAAGAAGGGAAAATAACATCTTGGGAAGAAGGAGTGACCATTTAAAAGGTGGTCAGGGAAGCCTTATGTAGATGGTGGCATTTGGGCAATGAGAGAGAAAGAGGAACTAGGGAATGGGTAATTGACCTGCTTTCCAAGTAAGGAGCACCAACAAGTAAAAATTTCATAAGGCTGTAATTTATCTACTGAAGTTGAGGAAATACAATGAAGATGATGTGGCAGCAGTGATTTCTGCAGAAACTAGTGACAAGACCAGCGAGTTAAAGGCCTGGAAGGACAGATCATTGTAAACCCTTGCTGGCCATTTTCAGGACCTTTGCTATTATTCTGAGTGGAATGGGAGCCATAGGAGGGTTAGGAGCAGAAAAATAACATGGTCAGCATCTAGTTTCAACAAAACCATCCTGGCTGACTTAGTGTAAATAGTCTGAGAAGATGAAAACAGACATTTGTTAGAAGGTTGTTGTAAGGGGCGCCCGGGTGGCTCAGTGGGTTAAAGCCTCTGCCTTCAGCTGACGTCATGATCCCAGGGTCCTGGGATCGAGCCCCACATTGGGCTCTCTGCTCCATGGGGAGCCTGCTTCCTTCTCTCTCTGCCTGCCTCTTTGCCTACTTGTGATCTCTTTTCTGTCAAATAAATAAATAAAATCTTTAAAAAAAAAAAAAAAAGAAGGTTGTTGTAATAAAAAATCAAGACATAAAGTTAATTATTATTGCTGTTGATATGAGGGAAAAAGTGGTCAAAAATGGTGGATATATTCTGCATAGATTTCAAAGATTGAGTCAACAAGATTTGCTGATGTACTATAGTTGGAGCTTAAGGACATTTTAAGTGTGACAAGTCCCTGATTTGTATTGTAGTGTGGGACTGAAAATTATCCTGCAAGCTGAAAGCATACAAAGCAATATTTTTTTAATTGAAGTATAATTGACAGACAGTATTTTTTTAGTTTAAGGTGTACATAATAATGATTCAATATTTTTATACATGATAAAATGATCTCCACAATAATTCTAGTTACCATCTGTCTTCATAATCAATGAGAAAATTAGGATTATTGCATGACTTCTAAAAATTTTTGTCCAACTATTGAAACGTCCAGTAGTGCAAGTTATAAATGTTTAGAGAAATTAAAAACTAGTGTGTAAAAGCCAATATTTATGTAGAACACTGTAACTTAAAAATGGGAAATATTCAGAATTAAAGTGCCCTCTTTTGGCAAAAGAAAATGAGTCATTAATGCAGTTTGAACAGTGTTTCCCTTCTTCTCATCAAATATAAGTTTACATCAGCTTCTGATATTTTATCCTTTGCACTTTCAACATTGTAAAATATCTCCAGGAATTTTATTAACAAATTCTTGCCAGTGTCAGTGACTCTGGTGTATCTTCCTTCTTTTTATCACAATCACTTTTTTCAGTCATGTTGGTAAGTTCACCCTCACTAAATTTCTCTGGCTCAAAATCTAGAATCTCTCAAATGGTGGCAATGCCAACATTTTTATGACATCCACATCTTCAACAACTTCATTCGTATTTGACTCAAATTTCATTGTCAGAATTCTGACTTTCTGTTTCATTGCTTTACTTTCATGTTTTGGACAGTTTCCTCTATTGATTATTCTTTTTTCTAAAACGCCACCTTGGTTTCTCACTGGGTTATAAGGAGGCAATACAACTGCATGCATTGCTGTCTGTGCATGTACCAAATACCAGATGCACAGTGATCAGCCACCAACAGACTGAAAGAAGTAAGGCAGATGACAAATCGTCATGCTGTGCATCTGTCATTTACATGATGACTGAAGAGCTAGCAGCAAATCTGGTGTTTACTGCAATTGTTCACTATAATCTATCTATAGTGAACAATCTATCACTGTAAGTGAAATCTGAATCTTGTTGGGAGACTGATGTTATTTGATTAAACTTTGATAAGCAAAAGTTCATGCATATCACAAATTGTACAAACTGAGGACTTCCCATACTCTAGACAAAAGAAAGTTTAGGATTCCATTTGCTACCTTCAAATCTATAACATGAGAAATATAGATAACTTGGGATGTCTGGGTGGCTCAGTTGGTTAAGCATCTGCCTTCCGTTCAGGTCACAATCCCAGGGTCCTGAGATTGAGTCCTGTATCCTGCTCCCTGCTCAGTGGGGAACCTGCTTCTCACTCTGCCTGCTGCTCCCCCTGCCTGTGTGTGTTCTCTCTCTCTCTCTGACAAATAAATAAAATCTTAAAAAAAAAAAAAAAAGAAAATATAGATGCCTTGTGTGTAGTCAGGAAACATAGATTAAAGTTCTGAATGGTAATATTTACAGGTAGGTAGAATTCAGTCAAGTAAGATAAGGTTTATAAAATAAATGTCCTTACTCCTATTTATATTTGAAATGTATGAAGTTACATGCAGTTATGTAAAACTTCTTAATTTCTTTGACCATTAATTATTAACTATTTTACAGGTATTTATGTGCTAACAGAGAAAATATGAGCTATAGGAAATGAGCCCAAGATGTTAACACTTTAACAGAGCTATAATTATAGATGCGCAGTGTCTTTCTCCTTTCTATGCAATCAGCTTTTTGCAATCAAAATCTAGACCTCATTTTTTAAGTTCCCAGGAACTAGTGATCTATTCACCTGTGACTTGTCTCATGCTCTGTCCTCTGCATGTCCCTTTACAGTACATATCCTCCTTGCTGTGCAGCAAATAGTTTAAGATGTAAGTTTTTGATAAGAAGGGAAGACATGGTGTAGCTGTAAATAAGACTAGATGAGTTGTTCTTAAAAGATTATTATTTTATTAACTAGAGTATATGTAATCAAAAATTGGATATGATTAAGTGTCTTCATACTTTAGGGGGAATTCATATATAATATTTGCATCTGGTGCTGAATAAGGCAAAGAACATGGACACACACATCCCCTTTATGTATACCACCAAACATATACAAAAAACACACTAAATAGTAAAGAATTTAACTATTTCCAGAACTTCATAAGTATCAGTATTTGCTATTTCACTTGGTCCTTACAACCTTATGAAGCAATTATTATATCTTTTATACATACAAAAAATAAATCTTAGGTTAGTTAGGATACATGCTATGAAATGAAAGGAGTATCATTCAAGGCAAATGTCCTTCAACAGGAAAACATGTCACTCTAAACAAATCACTAATGTCAAACTTGGTCTAAATGTGTATTTGAATACATATGTGTAACTCCCTACCTTCATGAGATCCTAATGAGATGGAAAATATGTTTGTGTGTATTTAAAAATAAACATATAATTGACATGGGAAATCATGAAACTATACCACTAGTTTGCCAGAAATTTTAGGGAATTTTCCTTGAAGTGAGGAGGCAGGGGGATTGGATTGCCTGAGAAACAGGAAGAGAAAAACCTGAACCAAAAAAAAAAAAAAAAAACACATAAACAAAACTCCAAAACCCGCACACATACATGAGAACTCTATTTTAGATAAGGACTGCAAGATATAGTATTTGAAATATCCTAAAATAAAGTAAGTGAAACAACTTAATGAAAATGTGAACAAAATCAGTAAATAAATCATCCAAGAACAACAAATATGCATAACATATAAACCCTAAAGTACATTGAAAATAACCACATTAATGTCAGAGACAATTGAAAACAGTAATAATTGTTGTTAGGACAGTGATTTTGCTCTTATCCTATTGACAGAAGTTATAAGATGAGTCATTCATTCTACCTGAGCTTGGTATTGGGTAAGGGAATTGACTGTCAAATGTTGCTGGTGGACATGTAAAGTAGCACAGCCATTGGTGTATAGGCATACTGGCCATATCTTATCAAAGTTTAAACCCATGTGCCCTTTGATTCAAGAGGTTGTTCATCTAGAGATCCTACAGACAAACTTGCATATATATTTAAGGGCGCTAGTTGCAGCATTGCTTTTAATACAAAAAAAAAAAAAGTAGAAGATAATGTTATACTCATGGTATAGAATGCTATGCCATGGTTAAAATGAAAGAGATATATATTTATAGACTGACATAAAAGACAATCATAAGAAATTTTGATTAGAAAAATACCAGTTACCTAAGAGCATGTATAATTCTATCTATGTTTTTTTAAACTTAAGAACACAAAAACACCCACAAAAATCCAAACATAAAAAAGTGTCCGAAAGGGTATGTATCCAATTACCATATTCTTTGCTTATGGGAAGAAATGGGTTTGATGTTGGGAATATTCATTCACTTATTTTTTTTTTATTTCTGTATCTCTACATTTATAGGTGTTTTAATATTTATCAGGAATTAATGTTTTGTAAATACAGTCATAAGTATATTTTTGAAAAATGAAATTTAAATACAGTATGGGAGGTATTAGATGTGTTAGATGTGTTAACCAACATTTTTGTGATAATTGTTTCACAATATATACATATATCAAATCATCACATTGTATACCTTATATTGACACAATGTTAAATGTCAATTATATCTCATTAAATCTGGAAAACAAAGTAAATTACTATGTTTTTATTTTATTAACATAATATTTTTGCAGCCATTCTTTGTGACCATTAACTCCATATTTCTTACTAAGGCCTATATATTTGTACCACATAGATGAAGATAACTATATTGATACTATATGCATTCAAGAAGTTAAAGATGGGCGCCTGGGTGGCTCAGTGGGTTGGGCCTCTGCCTTCAGCTCGGGTCATGATCTCAGGTTCCTGGGATTGAATCCCACGTGGGGCTCTCTGCATGGAAGAGAGCGGGCTTCCCTCTCTCTCTCTGCCTGCCTCTCTGCCTACTTGTGATTTCTATCTGTGTGTGTCAAATAAGTAAATAAAATCTTAAAAAAAAAAAAAGAAGTTAATAGAATTAAGGGGGATTTCCTTATCACCTTTAAAAATAATTATTTATTTAACTAAGGATTTAAATAATTGCAATTACTAATTCTGTTTAATTAGATTTCTGACTACTGTTATTGTCCATATGTAATTCTAAAAATCACTGATTAGTGATATCTGTGACAGTATGTTAACATTTTAATGGATGACTTAAATACATGTAAGATTACTATACTGTCTTGAAATCAATTAAATTTGTTATGAGACTTCCTAATCCTTTTTTTTTTAAGATTTTATTTATTTATTTGACAGACAGAGGTCACAAGTAGGCAGAGAGGCAGGCAGAGAGAGAGGAGGGGAAGCAGGCTCCCTGCTGAGCAGAGAGCCCAGTGTGGGGCTCCATCCCTAAAGCCTGGGATCATGCCCTGAGCCACCCAGGTGCCCTGAGACTTCCAAATTCTAAGGGTTAAAACTACAGAGTAAATATGTTGAGATTTTGAAGTGTAGCTATATGAGGATGTATTGCATATGCATGTGTATGAGAGAAAGAATGCTAAATATTTTCTACTTTTAGTTATTATTTTGATTATCAATACCTTTACACAGTACAAGTTGGAATTCATATTTTATCAACTGATAATCACATTTTTTAAATTTTCAATTTTATTTCTAAAAATTACTAGAAATACAGAACCATTAAGAGAGATTTAGCTAATGAAATCTGAAACTGTTAAATATGAAAGAGTTTATTTTTTTAAGGTTTTGTTTTTAAGTGATCAGTACACCCAACATGGGGCTCAAACTCATGATCCCAAAATCAAGAGTCACATGCTCCACTGACTGAGCCATCCAGACACCCCAAAATTTAGGTTTTATAAATTTTAATTTCAGTAACATACTCAGACAACATGTGTATTTCAAAATTAAATACCTGCATTAAACTTATATTTGTGCTGGGCTTTGGGGGATTTGAGACATAATTCTATTGCCCAACTAAATATTTTTAAGGACAAATTTAATTTATTTTTGGTAAAATTGCAAATTGTACTCAGAAGATATTATTTGAAAATAAACTAGATTAACCTTGCTCTATCTCAGCAAGCATTATCTGTATTCCTCCATTTCAGCATTTTTTCTCTTTCTGTATAAGTGGTTATGTCTCTTTTTTCTTTAATACACATGGAAGAGAAAATACCTTACTAACTTATAAACAGGAAATTTGAATGCTGAGGATCTGCCAAGACTTTATTCGTAATAGCATCATATTGTCTCTGATGTGCTTACAGTATTAACAACTTGCCATAAAACAAGTTATAGCTCAAAGGCTTAAAATCCACTCCCTGAGAAACATACCTCACTCACTCTCAAATGGTGTAATTTTCAGGGTTATTGGATTTCCTATATTGACATTTTATATTGGGTCCATCTTTTAATCAGAGCATATACCATGTCTTACCTATGAATTATAACCAATAAGTGTGCATTTTGATTGTCCACAACTCAAAACACATTTTTCTCATGAAATAGTAGTTTGGTTTCAGGATATTGGGCACAAAAAATCCTAAAATGTGCCTAAAAAAATGCAAAAATATTAGCTCAAACTTTCATTGTTGAGACCAGAATCATTTGGCATAGGAGGTAAGAAATGAAGGGAAGGAAGGACAAAGAGAAACAGAATATTTGCGTCATTTGTCCTGTCTCTTTCACCCATGTAAGTTTGCTATGTGACTCTGAAAATAATGCTCAAGTTTTCTGGTCTGAATCATAAAATAAATTTACAATACTGTGTTGATTACTTCTAGGATTATTAATGCACAAGGCATTTTTATTTATTTTCCTAAATGTTTTTAAGTTTTCTGCTCTAAATCTCTTAATAAATGAAAATTTTAATAAAAATCAACTATGTTGAAATATAAGAAATTCCTTTACTCTGTGGATTTAATATTTTGGGGATATTCTTAACGAGGAAGCTAAATGCTTTTCTTGAGATATTATATGTACCAAAGAGAAAAAAATATTCCCTATCTTTCTAGAAGATTGCATTTCTATTATAGTCTTCCCTGAATACATTATTTAGTATTGAGATAATATGTCCCTACCCAAAGGTGAGAGGCGGCAAGGATAATGACAGAGAACAAACAACTTTCAAATTTAAATACAATTTGTTATCTCTCCAAGTATTTTTCGAGCTCATATATGAGAACTATCCATAATACCTCGTGTAGTTTTTATTCTGCCTCCAAGTATGATATTAATCTCAGAAAACCATCATCATCTACAAAGTTTAAATCAAAAGATCATCTACAAAGATTAAATTTACTTGAAATTCATACAATAGACCTTGAGAAAGAGAATCAACATAAAGAAGAATGTATTTTGTAATAACAAATGAAAATAAATCTCATAACAAATGTGATGCTTGCTGATTTTGGCCAAAAACACTTTGGACAGTGGTTTGATGTATTTGTTGTTTCACCCTTGTTAACTCACTCAAAGAAAGTTTTATTGTTGCCACTTACGGTTGCCTTTTTTCCCAAATCACACCTCTAGCTTAACGTTAGGCACAAAGAGATTGATACAAAAACAAACAAACAGGTATTAATAAGAGTGAAATGTGAAAATCTTGAAGGAGATCAAACTCTTTAACAGAGTAAATGACCTATGGCAATATCTGTGGATAGTTGTTATTTTGACTAGAGCATGCTTAAGGCACTTTAGAATGCCAAGAGGAGTACATCCCAAGGTTGTTTTATGATACACAATGCTCCATTAAAATCAGTCCCTTTGAAAATGAAACAGTGTAACTTTGTAAAAGTATATTCTCATTCTAAAGTGAATACTTTTCAAGCACAATGTTTTCTCCAATTATCAGTGCAGTGTATCTTTCTATTTAGTTGCTTTTTTAATTTAATGGTCTTTTATGCTTATTCTGGAAATTGCAGCTAGCAATATTCATAGTTTATTATGCTAACAAATTATTGTTAACAATAAAGTTTTTTTGGCAGCCTAGTAGTCATTTTAAGTTTTTCTTACAATCAATAAGATGAAAGGAGAAACTCGGACTCACCAGTAAGCTTTTTTAGTTCTACAATAAATACTCACAATGAATGTATAAACAGAACTAGGTTTGAGCCATAAAAAATGAAAATGTTTCCCTGTTCTTCTGTTGTTGTTGTTGTTTTAAAGGTGACTTTCCTTTTTAGATTCTTATTATCTTTACTAAAATTTAATAAAATTCAATAAATGTTTCTTTTTGATGAAGGCAAGGGACGTTGTAAAGAATGTCAAAAAGATTAAAACACAAACTTTCTTCTGACCAAGAAAACTTGAAGCAGAAATTTTTACATCTATATCAAAAAGAAAATGATCCCCTACATCATCTAGAAAAGGTATGGACCTCAGGTTGTCAGAGGCTATCAATCTTTATACACTAAAGATTTATAAGTTGAAGTAATGGCATTGATGATATTAGAATTTATGTTTGCTCATGTTCTTTCATAAAAATAAATTAAATATTGAAATTTGAAGGTTTGAGTATGGTTTTTGCAGTGTGTACAATTTTTCACAAAGATGAATGAAATGCAGAATTTTTGTCTTGACTACATACATGCACACTTTTTATATATGCATGTGTGTATATATATATTATATATAGGATAAATATGTATTTATATATATTTCATTACTTATCCTCTCGTATGAATATTTCTAAAACCTCAACTTTATTGAAACACACATATTGTGTTTCCTTAAATTTGTGATATAAACTGGGAATATATTAGAGTTTCTATATCAATATCAATTGTTGGCTTGTTAGAAAACAATACATTGTGCTTCTTTGATGCTGAAAATACTGAAATTACTTTTGATTTCTGAAAGTCAAAAATGTCATAAAATAATACACATCACAGTGTTATCAAATCTTAATTTGAACTTCAAATGATAATATTTATCACAACCCTCCAATACATTCACTGGACTTAACTGCTGGTACTTTGACCATTTCCCAAAATCAAATTTAGTCTCACAGTACTAAGTTTTGTCCCTGTTTAACAAGAGTAGACATTAAGATTTCCAAAGTCTAACTCTATTAAACACCGTCATTTTTTTATTAAAGAGTATCTTCAGTTACTCCATTTTTGACTGGCTCCATTTTTTTTTTCTGTTTCTAATCAACTCTCATCTGGAAATGACTACCCATATTCATGCCTCTCCTCAAGATACTAGTCAACTAGATTTCTTGAGAAATTAGTTAGTATCCATTGTCCCTACTCTCTTGTCTCCCTTTGGTCATCAACAGCAGTCTAGCCTTGGCCACCACCACAATCCTGAAACTGCTCTCACCAAATTTACTAATTATCTAGAGCTGAATTGAAAGTGATCTTTTCAGATTTCATTCTATTTTGACTCCCTGAAGTGTTTTAGTCTTACCGCTAAATTCTCTGGAGTCAGTCTCTGCAAAAACCGCTTGTATTATTATTTGTACATATGTTTTTAGTCCTTTAACTTTTTGGATTCTCATTTTTCTCATATGTAAAATGGGGTTAGGGCACCTGAATGGCTTAGCTGGTTAAGTGTCTGTCTTCAG
Organism: Neogale vison; assembly: GCF_020171115.1. Classification (NCBI taxonomy): domain Eukaryota; kingdom Metazoa; phylum Chordata; class Mammalia; order Carnivora; family Mustelidae; genus Neogale; species Neogale vison. The sequence continues at coordinate 128,346,930 of NC_058095.1, read as the reverse complement.
TTCAGGTCATGATCCTAGGGACTCAGGATCAAGTCCTACATCAGGTTCCCTGCCCCACAGGGAGTCTGCTTCTCCCTCAGCTCCTCCCCCAACTCATTCTCTCACACTCTCTGTCTCAAATAAATAAATAAACTCTTTAAAAAATAAAAAATAAATAAATAAATGGGGTTATTAAGACCCACTCATTTGTTAGTCTGGGTGAGTAAGTGAAATGATACATAAGAAGAATATTTTAGAGTATCTAACACCTATCAAATGCTCAAGAAATGTTCATTATTTTTTCTTTCTAAAGTGATCTCTACATATGACTTCTTTTGCTCTATTTTCTTTTCACCCAGTATCTGTATTTTGTTCCATATGTATAATCAACCATAGATGCCCATCAGGAAGAGACCATCAGGAACAAAACTATCATCAACAATGGCTTACTACTTGCTGTAACAAGTCAGATCACTTAATTTGATAACTGTGAGCCCTCTTTAATAAGAAGAAAGTTAGAAATGGCACTTTAGTATTAAGCAGGAGTTATGTATAGGAGACTCTGGGAAAGGATGGTTCAGATTTTGTAAACTCTAGAAGTCAGTGATCTTACCTTTAAAACTGTAGTAATAATAAGCAAAGACAACCCAATAGGAACAGAGTTTATTTATTCAGAGCTTGCTTTATAGCAAGGGAGTCAGCCCCCGTCACTTGAGTTTCAGAAACTCATAGACAGGTATAGCAATAGAATGGGAAAGTTTTGTTTTTGTTTTTTAGGTGAGAAAAAAAGAGAAAGCTTCAGATACACTCCAACTGGAGAATTCTATATGATTGGTTTGAGAAGCACACTTGTTTTTTTCTGGTTGGTCCGGAGTTGGAAATAGGGACAAAACTTCAGGAAGCTGGCAGTCACTGACTGCTCTGGACTGATTGCTGCAAGGGCTGTAGTTTGACTTCCTGGTCTGGTTGCTGCAGATGTTGTGGCTTAGATGCTTAGAGCTCTATTGTCATTTAGGTCCTGGCCTTGGTCCATTTTTATATTCAGTCTCTCAGAACACATGAACTTCTGCACCCTAAATTTCAGATCAATTTATCTGTGATCAACCTGGACCATATGGCTCTGAATAAACTGTTGCTTTTTTGTTTGTTTGTTTGTTTGTTTTAATTGAGTTTAGATATTTTGTGAAGAACATTATGGCTTTGGTTTGACTTCATTTATGATTTTGAAAGTCATGGTGTATTAAAGAAGATGTGGTTTATTTTTCAATTCTCATTTCTCCTAACAGTTCTATAGCCATTAGGGTCAGGTCTGCACTCATCACAAACTACCAATAAGATACATCCTCTGGATATTTCGAAAGCATCTTAAAACCATTCAACTTTTTCCTCCTATACCTAGGCAATATTTTTAAATCATATTTAATTTCCAACTACTGACTGGTCCATTTGTTTCTTAATTTTTATTCATACTGACTTAGTCTAAGGTTTCGCTACATGCTGCATGGGCTGTTGTAATATACCCCTAACTGGTGTATGATTTAAGTCTCCCACCACTTCAGACTTTCTGTCTTCAAGCTACTAAAATAATACTTTTAAAAAACATACAAGTTGCTTTAGAATATACAGTGAATTCTGTATTTAATACACAATAAATCCCAAACTTAACACAGTCTTCATATCCTGGTTCAGCCCACTTTGTCATAGACTTCATCTTTTCCTGCCATACCCACACCCCTAAAGACCCAAATATTTCCCAAGTCTGACAAATGCTTTTAAAACCTTGTTTATTTGTTGCTTTGATTTGATTTTCATCTGAACCTTCAAAGGACCAGGCTAATATAACCTTTTCATTAAGCCTCCTCAGACCAAATTATTTACTTCTTCTGTGGGACACAGAATAAATAAGATAAAGTATTTTATCTTAGTATTTCTGCAGCATACCTATCACTTTTTAATAATCTGGGGACATCCTGTATCAGATGTCCTTTTATTGCCTTATTACTTATTGCCACTGTACAGATGAGGAGAGTAAGTCTTGAGTGGTAAGAGCTTGTGAACTCTTCCAAACATTTAGTTTTCCATATATAAATTTGCTCTCCAGTTTGCTGCCTTCAAAACCTGTTATATTTACTAGCATATTCCCTTAGCGCCCCCCCCCCCCCGTGCTATAATTAGAGGTGTAGGCATATCTATCTCTCCCACCATTGTGCCCTCTCCTCCATTGGGGGAGTCCGCTCTTGTCCCTATCTGCTTTACAATATCCTGCCCCACTTGTACAAAAAAGCAAAAATTCAACTGCCACAACACTGTCAGACCTTTCCTTCTATGTTCATTTTTAAAATGATACTTTGTAGAGGAGGCCAGCCAGTGGGCACAGGCGGGAGAATAAAAATGATAGTTTGTTTCTTTAGAAATAAGGAACCATGGAGAGACTGTGGAGTCTGAGAAACAAACTGAGGGTTTTGGAGGGGAGGTGGGTGGGGGGTTGGGTGAGCCTGGTGGTGGGGATTAAGGAGGGCAGTATTACATGGAGCACTGGGTGTGGTGCATAAACAATGACTCTTTGAACATTGAAAAAAATAAAATTAAATTTTAAAAAATCCGATTGCAAAAAAAAAAAAAAAAAAAACTACATACATCCCATGTGGAAAATTAAGGAAGCACATAAAAAGTTTAAAAATGAAAATTATCTATAATCTTATTACTAATAAATAATTTTTATCAACATATGTGTGTAACAAATACATATTCATGTACTGAAGGTAATGCCATATTTAAAATTTTGGCTCCTACTTTTTTGCATTTCACAGTTTATTATATGTACGATAAAATCTTATAAAAATAGTTTTAATTTTTGTATAATGGTCCATTTTACATAGTAGTCCCATACGTGCTTATACCATATTTAACTAAATATTGTCATGCATTTAGGATATTTAATTTTTTATTTCTCAATTTCCTTGTGAGGTAAATAAAGCTGAATAAAAATCACAGTGCATAAATATTTGGTTGAGTCTGATTACCTTTAAAGTTATTTTCATGCAACTAAAACTACTGGCATAAAGAATATGAACATGTTAAAATATTTACATGAAAGTTGCCTTCCAAAAAGAATCATTAAGTGTATTAACTACACTTTTTTATTGAGGTATAATTAACATACAATATCATATTAGTTTTTGGTATGTAACATAATGATTCAATATTTGTTTACATTGCAAAATGATCACCATGATGTCTAGCTAATATCCATCACCACACAGTTACAGAAATTATTTTCTTGTGAAGAAAATTTTTAAGATTTACTCTCTTAGCAACTTTCAAATACATAATAATATAGTATTATTAGCTATTATTGCCATGCTGTATATTACATCATCATTACTTATTTATTTTGTAATTGGAAGTTTCTATCTCCTCACCAAGTTCACCTACCCCTGACCTCTTGCCTCTAGTGATGACCAATCTGTTCTCTGTATTCTGTATTGATGAGCTTGCTTTTCTTGTTGTGGTCTGTATTGATGAGCTTGCTTTTCTTGTTGTGGTTGTTATCGATCTATTTATCTATCTATCATCTCTCTATCTCACAATTTCTTTATCTATTCAACCATTGGTGGACACTTAGGTTTTTCCCATATTTCAGCTATTATAAATAATATTGCCAATGAACCCGAGGGTACCTATATCATTAGCATTTTTGTTTTTGGGGGGTAAATACCCAGAAATAGAACTGTAAGATCATATAGTGATTCTATTTTTAAATTTTTGAGGCACCTCCATACTGTTTCCATAGTGGCTGCACCAATTTACATTCCAACCTTGTACGAGGGTTCCCTTTTTTCCACATCCTTGCCAGTAGTTGTTATTTCTTATCTTTTTGATGAAAGCCATTCTAATAGGTGTGAGATGATACATCATTATGCTTTTGATTTGCATTTCCCTAATGATTACTTATGTTGAGCATCTTTTCAAATTCTTGTTGTCCATCTGTATGTCTTCTTTGGAAAAATGTTGATTCAGATCTTCCGCCTTTTTTTAAACTTAATTGTTTGCTTTTTTTGTGGTGGGTTATATGAGTTCTTTATATATTTTGGTTATAACCCCCTTATCATGTATATGATTTACAAATATATTCTCCCATTCAGCAGGTTACCTTTTCATTTTGTTAACGGTTTTCTTTGCTCTGGAGAATCTTCTTAGTTTTGTTTAGTCCCACTTATTAATTTTGTTTTTGTTGCCTTTGCTTTTGATGTTAAATCCAAAAAAATCTATTGCCAAGACTGATGTCAAGGGGTAACACCTGCATTTTCTTCTAGGAGTTTTATGGTTTCAGGTCTTACATTTGAGGCTTTAACACATTTTGAGCTAATTTTTTAAAGATTATAAGAAAGCGGTCCAGTTTTGCTCTTTTGCATATGGTTGTCTAGTTTTCCCGCACCATTTATCAAAGAGATTGTCTTCTCCCCAATTGCATATTCTTGGCTCTTCTGTCATAAATTAATTGAGCATATTTGCATGGATTTATTCCTGGGCTCTTTATTCTCCTTTGCTTATGTGTCTGGTTTTATGCAAACACCATACTGCATTGATTATTAGACCTTGGCAATATAGTTTGAAATATTTCACCATATATATAATAAAATTTTGAAAATGTAATGGTGAAGTAATATTTAATTATTTAATCTACCTTTAATTGATAATGTTGAACATTTTTTTTTCTCTGAATAGATTAGCCTCTTTTCCTGTAGGAAATCCTTCTGTATTTCTTTTAAACATATGCTTTCAACAGCTTTCCACAATTTTTTTCTCCATCTAGTTCTATACTTTGAAAATGTTTAACCTTTAAAATAAGTCCTCTCTTTCTTCTCTCTATTTAAATCTTCTTTTCTCTAGTCACCCAGACTCCATTCTGTAATTCATGCATTAAAATGTCAGAAAGAAGGGTTCCAAATCTTCTGGTTTCCTAGTGCTTCTTTTAAAACATTGTTTTTGCAATTACACCATTGGTTTACCACTCTTACTTATCATTCATGTAATCTATGAAAATTCAAGGTTTTATCCCTTTTTATCATTTTGTCTTCTATTTTTCCATCTGCCTGAAAGAACCTTCACCCTACTATGTAATTTTCCAGAAAAATCCTACTTTATCTTCTGGGATTGATTAAAATGTCATTTACCATGTAACATCTCTATAAATTTGTTTAATCCAGAGTAAATCCTCTTCTGTGTTTTTGTAATTGTTTATCTTTCTAGCCCCTATGCTTAAAACAATGCCTGCCAGAGAATTGATACTAACGATTTTTCAACAGATTCATTTATATCAGCATGTTATAACCTTTATTCATAGCTGTGCTCTTTGCAATTATGTGTGTATAGTCATTTCACATATGACATATACGTAAACACTTTTCATTCTTGATGATAAGTTTATTGAACATAGGACGAGGGTTAAATATTTTTTTTTCCATATAATGCATGTGGTAAGTGTTTCTAGAGGTAAAGCTCTAGCAAACACCAATGTATGTGTATGCTCAAATGTATATACTCATGAAATCAACCTGTGACACAGATGAGCTAATTTTGGAATTAGTCACTCAAGGTCAGCAGATCCTGAAAGAAATAATAAATCCAGGCAGAATATTTTAAATCAGAAATGAGGAGAGACAACAATTAAGTCATCTCTGATTGGTTTAAATCTAGATTTTTAGTTAGGACTCTTGGTTAGCAATCAACAGAGATACTAGGAAAAAAATGCTAGTGAGTAACATTGTAACATTATCCTCATTTGAACCTAATTTAAAGATTTTTTTTCCCAAATTCTCCACTACTTTTTGAAGTAGCTGGCTTGAGTCTACTGACAATCTACCATCTGAATTTAAAGGGCCTTTCATCCAAAATATGTACAGCTTTAAACACAGACTGTACAGATATTTGGACAGTTTTAAAATCTGAGTCAGATAGGTTAATGAAAGATTAGGTTATGTGTAGAAAACTTGATAGGTAATAAAACAGATTGAATGACAGATACATGATCAAAGACAAACTCTACATAAAACTGTGAATGTTAAAGATATTCCAGATAATTGATCAATGCAAAGTGATGTTCTGAATATTCTAAACAATGCATTGCACTTCAGGCCCTTAGTGTCCAAACTGATCAAAATATGTAGGTAAGGCACAATATGCACTCCAGTTGGCACTATCTGTTTCCATTTTGAGCTATATTTTGCAATGAAATTCTAGATAGAAGTTGGATATAATTTTTCCATAATAGAAATAGCAAAATATCTTCCCTGTTAGCCCATAACAAACAATATTCATATCAAAATGAACCTATTTAATAAAAAGTGTAGCTGCTTTTATACACTTTTATGGCAGTTTGATCATATTTTGGCAAAATCAGCCCTGAAATAAATCTGGTATATGTCTCAACATAAAGTGTAAAAGCTGAATAAAAAATTGCACCGATCCAGTTTTCTCATGCACAATTTTTAAAGTGATGCTCAAAATTATACAGAACTATGCTGCTTAGGCATTTCTTTAATGAATTGAAGTGAATGATAGTGCTTTCTTATAAACAAACAGGCACACAGAAACAGTAAAGTGGAAAGGAGGATTCAGAGAATTGCATTATGCTAATCCCAAGAAACTAATTCTTGTGATATAGTACAAGAACAGTCTGTATCCCATTCACTTCAAATAAGAAATATACTGCAGAGGCCATTCAGAAGTTACTGTTACTTCAAAGTACATTCAGCAAATCAATGTAATATGTGTTCACTATTTTGGCAATGTGGGTTATGTGGGTGCTGTCAGAGTTCCAAAACTCCACCAATTCATCTAGAAGAGAAGGCAATTTGCTTTTTTAAAAAAATAAATGTAGAAGCAAGGGCTCATAATTGTGGTCTCATGCATGTAAATAAAGGAGTATGCATAGATATATTTATTTGAATTTTATGTAGCTTTGTTCCTGAACTTAGTTTTAAATATCACTGTTATATCCTATGTTTAATGAAAAATACAACATATAATGGCTTAATAAATATTAATTTCATTAAGTGAAATGTGTTAATTAATGAGGTTTTCCTTTGAAGAAATTTATGATGTCTGATTTTAAATATATTATGATTATATTTTTATGAGACCACTGTGATGATTTTAGGGTATAATGTATCTTAAGTAGGTAAATGTTTTATTTATTTGATGATTAAATTATGATTCTCCATTCACAGTCTGCCAGATATGAAATTTTAGGTTTGATATAATTAATATTATCTACATTAGATGTGTGCTGAATTAAAATAATAAAAACATTCAAAACCTATTGGTTGTAGCAGAAAGACATGTATTCAGTCCAATCAATAATCTTTATTAAGTTGTTTATCAAAAGTAATACATGTTCTTTTTTTTTTTTTTAAAGATTTTATTTATTTATTTGACAGAGAGAGATCACAAGTAGACAGAGAGGCAGGCAGAGAGAGAGATAGAGGGAAGCAGGCTCCCTGCTGAGCAGAAAGTCCGATGCGGGACTCGATCCCAGGACCCTGAGATCATGACCTGAGCCGAAGGCAGTGGCTTAACCCACTGAGCCACCCAGGCGCCCCAATACATGTTCTTTTAAGAGGACCTTATCGTCGAAAATATATAAATATGGGCACCTGGGTGGCTCCGTGGGTTAAAGCCTCTGCCTTCAGCTCAGGTCATGATCCCAGGGTCCTGGGATCGAGCTCCACATTGGGCTCTCTGCTCAGCAGGGAGCCTGCTCCCCCCCCCACCTGCTTGTGATCTCTGTCAAATAAACAAATAAAATCTTTAAAAAAAAAAAGAAAACATATAAATATAAAGAGTATTGTTTGAGGTCAAGTACCAGACTTAATCATCAAACAAAATTTATGCTTTTATAATTTCTCTTGCAGATAGATCTCAGAATCGTGTTAGAAGCTCAGCTTAAAACATTCTGTTGAGGGTATAGAATATTCTAATCATTCAGATGTGGGGAAATTTTGCAAATGTTCTTGTTTTGATCTCAATGTTTTCATTAGGGGCCATTATGAAATGGGATCTAGTGTTCTATGTGACTTTATATAGAATGCTGAATAAGAATATATCCCATAGAACCAGATGCCTGTATTCAAACCCTACTCTATCTATACATAAACATATGACCATACGATAGTTACAAAACCTAATAATACATAAGTGTATTCATCTTTAAATCCAGAGTAATAACAGGAACTTCTTAACAGAATTTTTTTTAAAGATTTTATTTATTTATTTGACAGAGAGAGATCACAAGTAGGCAGAGAGGCAGGCAGAGAGAGAGAGAGGAGGAAGCAGGCTCCCTGCTGAGCAGAGAGCCTGATGCGGGACTCGATCCCAGGACCCTGAGATCATGACCTGAGCTGAAGGCAGCGGCTTAACCCACTGAGCCACCCAGGCGCCCACTTAACAGAATTTTTTAATGTGTCATTTACAAAAGGTTAAAAAACATGACCCTCAAAGAAATATAAAATAAGTATTTGTCAAAGTTGATATTTAACTTATTATTTAATAATGAGAGCAGTAACATGTTATGAGCAAGTTAAAGAGCATTTAAGTGTACAAATAGAAATAGATAATATAAATATGAAATTTGGTAGATTGCTGGGTAAAAGGCATAGCTGGCTAACGGCCAACAAATCCATATGCCGCAATATTTAATGTTATCTTTTCTATTGGACAGAAATTATTTACATCTGTACCAGGCAAAATTCCGTAAGTTAAACACTGTTCCTAGAGGGTTGAAAATCACCATAAATAAACCCAGCACTGCGTTAAAAGAATGTCTAGTAATCTCTTTTTTACCTATATTAAAGTTGTGGATATTTTGTTTTGATGGTTTCTCCTGGTTGTGGTCAGAATCTCCAAAGATTATTCTTGCTCACAAAAAGCTGATCTTATTAGATTTGACCTGATTATTTGCATAAGTAGAGCAGGAGTGTTACTTAACCCAGTAAGACTTTTGAGTTTGTTCTGCAGATCAGAATTCAATAATTTTGGCAACTCATAATGCCAAATAATTAACTTCTGTCTTTAAAGTTTCACGAGGAATCATAAATTAACTCTCAAAATTATATGACTTTCTCTTTATTCCTGAGGCTAAGGATCCAAGCCCAATACACACTCTCCATTAGACTCCAACTGTTATATTAGTATATTTGGGTAAGTTTGTCTTGAATTGAGATTCTCTAAGATGTTTTAGGGTCCCTGGGTTACTAGACATTGAATTTCTTACTATGCAATTCACCTGTAGATTCAAAAACTGTGAAACTAAGACTTTATAATCCAGGTAAGAAGTCAAATTTCTTGCCAGACTGTTATAGATTTTGGCTCTGAATATTAAGTTGATCCCTATTTCTTAATATGGGCTTATCAAACCTTATTAAATGAGATTTTTCCCATAAGTAACATTCCAAGTATAATCTTGGCTGCACTAGTAATTTATCCAATTGTGCTCTGGTAAGACAGAGGACAGAGTTGTATGCAAGTAATTGGTTATCATTATTAGTAAGAAAGACTCAGCAAAAAAATGGTTTTTGATTTTTGAAGGGATAGGGACAATCAGAAATGAACTTAGAATGGTACATCTCAGTTTGAAAAGATACAATCTACTAAACTGTGGGTTAGAGATAGCTTTAAAGAAAAAAAAAAAAGAGCTTCTTTATATACCCATATGAAATAGAACATTCAAAATATTACCAGCAGTATTCCAGGCCTTTCACTGAACCAAGATGGAATAACAATGATTCAACTTAGTTTCTCACATGAAAGAATGAAAAGATCAGGATTTTTCCCAAAACAGCTTTTAGAATTTGAACAACTGGCAGCTCAGGACTGATCCCCGATGAAGGAACAACAAATAAAATGAGCCCTGTGAATACTGTAGCTTACTGTGAGTTTCCAGGCTGGGGAGATCTGACTACAGAGTCAGAGGTCAGAGTAAAATGATTGCTGGCTGCAAAAGCACATGGACCAAGGAATGGACATAGTCTTTAGAACCTGAGAAATACAAGTTAACAAAATTTTCCCTAGAGTCCCAGTAGGTACGCTGCCCTGTTGACATCTTTATTTTAGCCAAGTGAGACTCAATCTGGAAGTCTGACTTCCAATATTGTAAGATAATAAATTTAGGTTGTTTTAAGTCACAGGCTTATGATAATTTCTTACAGCAGTATTAGAAAACTAATACAAAGTTTTATAAATCAAGGCAAATATCCACTCTTCTCATGACTTTTAGAACTTGCTGTACTTCCTCAAGTTTTGTCTTTCATTATACTCTTATATATTCTGAGACAATCTATATCTATACCATAGGAGAAAACTATTTACCCTTGAAAAATTAAAATTTTTTCTATTATCTTGTATGCATGGTTTTATTTCTTTGTCATTATTGTTCTGTGAATGCTAAACCACCCACCCACATAAATAACTTTTAATCAGAGTAGCTAACTTATATCTCAAAGAGAAGGAGAGAAAAAGCTCAGAACTGTGCCATAATCAAGTATTATAACAGGTTATCAAAGCTTAAAAATACACTTAATACAAATTTCTATAGGCCTATACCTCTTCTTTACACCTCTTTTGAAGTGGTAAAAATGAACATGTTTACTAACATGAAAGAAAAAAACACAGTATAGTATATAAAAATAAGAGAAAGTACATAAATTTAAATCTGTGCTTCAAAATCAATGTTTTATTATTCACTTTTACTAAGAAAGCATTGATATCCAAGTTTATTAATTAACTCTATTTAGTAATTCAAGGTTTTATGAGAATTTATTTATTTGACAAAGAGAGAGACAGAGAAAGAACAGAAGCAGGGGGAGTAGGAGGGGGAGAACCAGAGTTCCCGCTGAGCAGGGAGCCCAAAGGGGGGGGGGGCTCAGTGGGGGGCTAGACTGAGGGTCCTGGGATCGCGACTTGAGCCAAAAGCAGATCGTGAGCTGAGCCACTCAGGAGCCCCTAATTCAAGATTTTAAATTACCTAAAGATCTTGGAAGTAATTTAAGCTGACCAAAAACAAACAAACAAACAAACAAAACACACACATACACACACAAAACCCCACAAAAACCATCACCAACAAAAAAATGTAAAAACTTATTATAATTATTTTGTTATTATGATTTATGTTAGCTTACTTGAATAGATAACCAGTATAAAAAGTTAGGAAGTTCAGACACAACTAAACTGACTCTTCACTTAAAGTGAACAAATTTTTTTAAGATAAATAAGTAAATAAGATATATATATGTATTATCCTCAAGGGAAATACACATAGCTATTTGAAGTTTTTGAAGCACACAAAATTGTTATGTCGGTATAAGACTTAACTATGAGCATAGATTCTCAAAATATTTCCGAGCCAGCAGTTCATCTAAGGACTGTTTTCCTTAAAATCCTGTACATTTAAAGTATTAAGATTTCATGTTTTTTTATTCTCTGAGAATCTGAGGATGTTTTATTTACTTAAGCATTTATTTAATACTGACAAATCAATGAAAACAGCTTCTTTCTTTTTTTTTTTTTTTAAAGATTTTATTTATTTATTTGACAGAGAGAGATTACAAGTAGGCAGAGAGGCAGGCAGAGAGAGAGAGAGGAGGAAGCAGGCTCCCTGCAGAGCAGAGAGCCCGATGCGGGACTCGATCCCAGGACCCTGAGATCATGACCTGAGCCGAAGGCAGCGGCTTAACCCACTGAGCCACCCAGGCGCCCGAAAACAGCTTCTTTCATTTACGAGATGTTTTAGGTGGGAAAGCATTTCAAGCTTACACAAAAGGGAGAATCTTTTCTCGAGTACAAACATGCGGACTTACAGACATACAGAATTTTTTGTTTGGTTTTGGTTGTTTCAAGATTTGATTTAAATGCCAGTTCGTTAACATATAATGTAATATTATTTTCAGGAGTAAAGTTTAGTGATTCATCACTTTCATAGAACACCCAGTGCTCATCACAACCAATGCCCTGCTTAGCACCCATTACTCATTTGACCCGTCCCGTTGCCCTTCTCCCCTCCACCAACCCGCAGTTTTTTGTTGTTGTTTTTTTTCCCTCTATAATTAATAATCTGTTTTATGGTTTGCCTCTTTTTATTCCCCCTATGTTCATTTGTTTTTTTGTATTTTCTTAAATTCCACATATGAATGAAATCATATGGTGTTTGTCTTTCCCTGACTGACTTATTTCTTAGCATAATACACTCTTGCTCCATCCACATTGTTGTATGTGGCAAGATTTCATTCTTTTTTTATGGCTGAGTAATGTTCCATTGTGTATATATACCACCTCCTCTTTATCAGTTCATTAGTTCATGGACATTTCGACTCTTGCTATAATTTGGCTATTGTTGACAATCTTCCTATAACTATCAGGCTGCATGTATCCCTTTGGATCTGTATTTTTGCATACCTTGGATAAATACCTAGTAGTGCAGTTGCTAGGTTGTAGGGTATTTCTATTTTTAACTTTTAGAGGAACTTGATACTATTTTCCAGAGTGTCTGTAGCAGTTTGTGTTCTCACCACAGCATAAGAGTGTTTCCCTTTCTCCTCATCCTCACCAACACCTGTTGTTCCCGTGTTAATTTTAGCCATTCTGACAGGTGTGAGGTGATACCTCATTATAGTTTTGATTTGTATTTCATGATGAGGAGTGATGTTGAGCATCTTTTCATATTCTAGCTCTATGCTGGTGGTAGTTTGATAGGGATTGCATTAAATGGATAGATTGCTTTGGGTAGTATAGACATGTTAGTAATATGTGGTTTTCCAGTCCATAAGCATGGACTGCTATTCCGTTTCTTTGTATCCTCTTCAATTTCTTTCATAAGTGCTCTACAGTTTTCAGAGTACAGATCTTTTACCTCTTTGGTTAGGTTTATTACTAGGTGATATATGGTTTTTGGTGCAATTGTAAATGAGATTGATTTCTTGATTTCTCTTTCTGCTGCTTCATTGTAGATGTACAGAAATCCTACAGACTTTTGTCTATTGATTTTGTTTCCTGAAACTTAACTGAATTCATGTATCAGTTCTAGCAAATTTTTTTTTGTGGAACTGTTTGGGTTTTCTACATAGAGTATCATGTGATAACATCTGTGAATAGTGAAAGTGTTTTGACTTCTTCCTTGCTGATTTAGATGCCTTTTATTTCTTTCTGTTATTTGATGGCTGAGGCTAGGACTTCCAATAGCGTGTTAATTAACAATGGTGAAAGTGGACATCCCCACCATATTCCTGACATTAGAGAAAAAGTTCTCTCAGCTTTTCCCATTGAGGATGATATTAGCTGTGGGTCTTTTGTACATGGCTTTTATGATGTTAAGGTATTTTCCCTGTATCCATACAATGTTGAGGGTTTTATCAAGAATGAATTCTGTACTTTGTCAAATGTTTTTTCTGCATCTATTGAGAGATTAGACGGTTCTTATCCTTTCTTTTGTTAATGTGGTGCATCACGTTGATTGATTTGCAAATATTCATTGACCTTCACAGTGTAGGAATAAATCCCACTTGATCATGGTAGATAACTATTTTATGTACTGTTGGATTTGATTTGCCAGCATTTTGTTGAGAATTTTCACATCCATGTTCATCAGGGATATTGGCCTAGAATTCTCCTTTTATTTGGGTCTTTGTCTTGTTTTGAAATCAAGGCAATCTTGGGCTCATAGAATGAGTTTGGAAGTTCTCCTTCCACTTCTATTTTTTGGAACACTTTGAGAAGAATGAGTATTAACTCTCCTTTAAATATTTGCTAGATGAGCTCCCGGGTGTCTTAGTCCATTAAATGTCCAACTCATGATTTTGGCTCAGGTCATGATCTCATGGGTGGTGATAACGAGCCACACTTTGGGCTCCATGCTTTATGGGGAGTCTACTTGGGATTCTCTCTCTCCCTCTGCCTCTCACCCCATACCCTTTGTTTTTTCCTCTCTCTCTCTTTAAAATAAATAAATAGGAGTACCTGGGTGGCTCAGTGGGTTAAAGCTTCTGCCTTCAGCTCAGGTCATTATCCCAGGGTCCTGGGATGGAGCCCTGCATCAGGCTCTCTGCTGAGCGGGGACCCTCCTTCCTCCCATCTCTCTCTCTGCCTGCCTCTCTGACTACTTGTGATCTCTGTCAAACAAAAAATAAATAAATAAATAAATAAATAAATAAAAGGTAGAATTTACCTGTGAAACCATTCGGCCCTGGACTTTTGCTTGTGTTTTTGATTACTGATTGAAGTTCTTTGCTGGTTATTCTTCTGTACAAGTTTTCTATGTCTTTCTGTTTCAGTTTTGGTAGTTTATATGTTTCTAGTAATTTATCCATTTCCTCCTGATTGCAAAATTTGTTGGCATATGATTTTTCATAATATTCTCTTATAATTGTTCGTATTTCTGTGGTGTTGGGTGTGTTCTCTCCTCTCTTATTCATGACTTTATATATTTGTGTCTGTTCTCTTTTCTTTTGATAAGGTTGGCTAGTGCTTTATCAATTTTATTAACTCTTTCAAAGTCCAGCTCCTGATTTGATTGATCTATTCTACTGGGTTTTATTTTGTTTTGTTTTGTTTCTTCATCATTTATTTTTGCTCTAATGTATTATTTCCCTTCTGCTGGCTTTAGGCTTCATTTGTTGTTATTTTTCTAGCTCCTTTATATGTAAGGTTAGGTTTTGAAGTTTGAGATTTTTATTGCTTCTTGAGATAGGTGCCCGTATGGCTATATACTTCCTTCTTATGACCACTTTTGCTGCATCTTAAAGGTTTTGGACTGTCATGTTTTCATTATCATTTTTTCCATATTTTTTAAAATTTCTTTTTTAACTTGGTTGAACTGTTCAATCTTTAGTAAGATGTACTTTAACCTTCATGCATGTGTTCTCTTTCTAAATTTTTCTTGTGTTTGGTTTCAAATTTCACAGCATTGTGGTCTGAAAATATTCATGGTATGATCTCGGTCTTTTTGTACGGGTTGAGGGCTAATTTGTGACCTAGCATGTGATCTTCTCTGTAGAATGTCCCTGTGCACTGGAAAAGAATGTATATTCAGCTGCTATCTTTGAATATATCTGTTAAGTCCATCTGGTCCCAGGCATCATTCATAGCCATTTTTTCCTTGTTAACCTTCTGGTTAGGTGATCTGTCCATTGATGTAAGTGGGCTGCTAAAGTCCCCTACTATTATTCTATTATTATCAATGAGTTCCTTTGTGTTTGTTATTAATAGTTTTATACATTTGGGTGCTCCCAAGTTGGGAACGTATTTATAACTGTTAAATCTTCTTGTTGGATAGGCACCTTTTTTATGATATAGTACCCTTTTTCATCTCTTGTTATAGACTTTGGTTTTAAATCTAGTTTGTCTGATGTAGGTATGGCCATGCCAGCTTTCTATTGATATCCATTAGCATGAGAAACAATTCTCCGTCCCCACTTTCAATCTGCAGGTGACAGACACATAGAGAGTTTATATTTCTGTTCTGTAATATCATCCATAGGTCAAAAACAAGCATAGAAACACAATAACTGCTTACTCCAGATGCCAAGGGCTATTTTCTTTCCTAGTGGACATGAAATTATTAATTGATTCAAGCTCATAAATAGTCAAAGAAAAAAAAAAGTCAGACTGGATTCTCTATCATAAAAACCAAACCCCAATCATTGCTACCATCAATGAGGACTAAGTTATTAACAGAGTGTAAACTTAAAAAGATGAAGAGCTCTTCCCCTAAGCATCCAGAGATGACCTCTGAAAATGGTTCATTAGTCACTTGACTCAGAAAACCCTACAAAATCATGCGAAACAGGAGGTTCAAATCTTAGTGTTCACTCTAAGAACACACATGAAACTACCCCGGCCATCAAGGGTACGCATATCTGAAAAGCCACCAAGAATCTGAAAGATGTCACTTTGCAGAAGCAGTGTGCCATTCCGTTGCTACAATGGTGGGGTTGGTAGGTGTGTTCAGGCCAAAGAGTGGGGCTAGACACAGGGCTCATGGTCCAGGAAGAGTGTTGAATTTTTACTTCACATGCTTAAAATTGCAGAGAGTAATGCTGAACTTAAGGGTTTAGATATAGATTTTGTTGTCATGGAGCACACCCAGGTGAACAAACCCCCCAAGATGCAACACAGAACTTATAGGTCTCACAGTCAGATTAACCCCCTTCATGAGCTCTCCCTGCTACATCTAGATGATCCTTACTGAAAAAGAGCAGATTGTTTCTAAACCAGAAGAGGTTGCACAGAAGAAAAAGATATACCAGAAAAGACTGAAGAAACAAAAATGTATGGCCCAAAAGTAAATTCTGCATGGAATAAATGCAAATAAAAATTTGAAAAAAGATGAAGAAACTCAAAAGTCAGAGAGGGAGAAGGGCAAAATTAAAATTCTATTATTTCTCCATATACTTTCTGGGAGGAAAAATAGAGAAGGGGAGGGGAGGGAAGGGGAAAGAGAGAGAGAATGGATAGAAGAAAGGAAGGAAGGATTGAAGGAAGGAACGAAGGAAGAGAGGAAGGAAGGAAAACATTGCTGCCCCCAAAACACCTTGAAGTGCTTGTTGGGAAACAGTTCTCCATGAGTTCTCAACGTTCTTCAGCACAATCAATAACTTATTTATGCACTAATAGTCCAGGATGTTTGTAGAGCTAAAGGCCCTGGAAGATAGGGTGTCTCTTTCACTCTAGGTTAGTTTACAGATCTGTTTGCCATGGAGGATACGAAGATAATACCCCCCCTTCCAGTCAAAATTTGGACAGGTTTTCGAGCTAATGCAAAAGATTAGAGTTATCTGAAATTGTGTTTCCTAGGCTGTGATACTAAATCACTGTATGTGGATTCACCTGGGTCTATCTCTGCATCACCTCATAGACTTGGGGAGTGCAAGGGGAACCCGTGCAAACATGAAGTTGATGCTGCCTGTTGTGCTACAAGAAAGTTCTTTGCTGTGATCCAGGAATTTTATAACTTCTACCAGTGTCAGTGCAACTGTGGCTGGCTAATTTTTTAACTTGAAGGATAAAATATCACACCCTTGACATTTCTTGACAAGGGCACTCTCTTTAACCATGCAGTTTCCTTGAATCTTTTAGGTATGTCTTCTTCGGCATCTTTATGGATGATCTCCAAAGCTATTAAAGCATTAAGTTTCAGAAGTTTAAAATACATGACTCTTTTACCAATATGAAATGAAAATGTATCAGAGATTTCCTTTAATTCGTTAAGAAAGTAATGGGTAAATTACTGTGACTCCTTTAAAGAACATATGAGAAATTAGGTTACTTAGTAGAAGAATAAGATTTCTGGGTTGCATAAAAAACTTGTTAACGTTGACTTGGAATAAAAATCATAATTTGGGGGGGCACCTGGGTGACTCGGTGGGTTGAGGCCTCTGCCTTCAGCTAGGGTCATGATCTCAGGGTCCTGGGATCGAGCCCTGCGTCGGGCTCTCTGCTCAGCAGGGAGCCTGTTTTCCCTCCTCTCTCTGCCTGCCTCTCTGCCTACTTGTGATCTCTCTGTCAAATGAATAAATAAAATATTTTAAAAAAAACTCATAATTTTTGGCCTTTTACCACAACATGGTCGGGATAAGATCTGGCACTAGGAATGTAAAATAGTCCAATAAATAGAAAGTCTAATCTACCACTGTACTGAAAAATAATGTAGTCATTTTGGGCCCATTTTCAGGTTTCAGGTGATGTTTCTCACTTACGGTTAAGAAGATTCCAGAGGTTAATATATTTAAAGTTCTTTGAACAATTTTTGGCACATAATTAAATGCTATATATGTGTTAGCTATCATTTTGTTTATCTATGTATATATATATTTTTGAAAACCAAGCATAAAATAGTTTTCTGTTCTTTTAGGTGGGAAATAGCTAAAACTGAATTTTAGCTTATCAATGACCAGCTTATAGGTAAATGATGATACTTCCCCCTCCACCCACAATAACACAATGCTATCAAAATCTTAGGCCTGTGTCTTTACCTGTTTTCCCCTCTTATTTTATCATTCTATTACTCACCAAGTATTACTCATCAAGTCTTTCCTGAATCATAGTTCCCTGATTCCATTGTATATAATGAATTAACTTCTCTTACATGCATCTAGAAGATACTGGCTGTATACCATTCTTGGGAAAGTTGAAAGAGTGGTTGCTAAATTCATTCTTCATTCTCTTGAGGAAACTTGACTGGGAAAGGCTCAAGCTAGACCAGCAAGGGGAGTATCAGCACCTGGAAACGTGCCAGAAATGCAGAAGCTCAAGCTCTACCTCACAGCGCTGGAGCCAGAACCAGAATTTTCGTGAGCAACAAAGGCAATCCATATGGATATGAAGTACGTCCATTAATGGATATTTAAGTCTGTGACGTGCTGCTCTGGAGGATCCAGCTGTAGACAGAGACTAGACGAGAGGATAAATCTTCATCTGAAAGGCAGGTTAAGTGAAGCCTCTGAAGCCTGATGACTTTGGTTTAAAAGCTAGTTCCCTTCATTTAATAGTTTCATGACTTCTCAAGATAGATAACCCTTTTGCTCTTTAGTTTCTTTCTCTATGAATTGGATATTTACATAAGGATATTATCAGATTCATAGCATTGTAGAATTGAGTTCCACATATGTAAATGGTGTATATCAGCACATGATAAGCTCTCAATAAATGAGAATGATTGTGACTTATATTCATGTCTTGGAGACACTTTTTATGTTTTTACCCAGATATGACTGTTGGACGCATTTTAATTCCCCCCCTTTTGTGAACTGAACTTTTTACTGTACTGTTTTATATTAATTCTGCATGGCTTTCTAAGTGAATTGAATAAATGATGTCATAAGCACTGTGAAAAACAAATTGACTATTGCTTCAGTATTGCAACATTCAAGGATTTTAAGATTACATTTACCATTAGATAAATTGTATTTATTTTCTTTCTAAAACATAGCCTTAATTAAAAAAAAAAAAAGCATGGCCTTATGTGATTTTCACTCTTGATAGTATTAGACCTGTTTGAATTAACAAGTATATGTACACCTTGCCATATCACTCATCATCGTGAAATAAAACAATTAACAAAATATTTAGTCATTTTATCTATGAAAGAAGAGGAATTGAAGCCCCAAAAGAAACCAGTCCTAGGGAAAGATTAATTATAACTTAGGAGATACTAAAATAACCTTAAGTAAGAGTTATTCTGAGGTGAAGAAAGTTTTAAAATCATCTAACAGCATTTTGGCATTACTCCACGGGAATGCCAGGGAGCCCTAAACACAGAAGAGGAAGGTTTTCCTAAGAAGGTATTATGGAGGACATATATTGCATGGAGCACTGGGTGTGGTGCATAAACAATGGATTTTGTAACACTGAAAAAAAAATTAAATTAAATTTAAAAAAAGAAAAGAAGGCTATTATTCTTGAGGAATTAAGCAGAAAACCACATCCTACTCCAGAAAGAATTCCTCCATCTTTGTTTCCATGGTAGTATGCTCATGTGAGTTTTTCTCAATGTTCTTTTGCCAGCTTCTGCGGAATCATACATTGCTCTTCTATTTTTCTTAAAATCTTAAAATATTTGCAAATAGCAAAAAAAAACAAAAAACAAAAAACAGAGCGTACAGATGTATTTAAAATATAAATTAATAATATCCTGTTCCAATTCTCCCTACTCCCCCCTCTCTTCCTTGTGAACTATTTTAAATAATTTGTAAATTATTCACTAGTTTCATCCACGAGTTTAAATAAACAGGCTTATGTCCTATAAATTGGTATGTCTATGATAGAACTTTAGGTCTATTTTCACCTCACTGGATGTAACTCTCCTGTTTTGTAAGTTATGACCTATCTCCTCATACTGTTTTCAAGTCCTAAGAAAGCAGAAATGTATGTTCCTTTTACTGCTGTATTCACAGAGGTAGAGCAGTACTTGTCACTTAGCTTTTGTTGAGTTAATAAATAATGAGTAAATAGATTAAAATTGATTTCATATCAATCCTCAGACTTTTTAACCTCCAGTTTTTGATAGCATATTTTTCTTATTCTGCCTTAATTAAATTTTTTATTTTAATAATATACCTAAATTAAGTATTTTTCCTCATGAACTTGAAACTCCTGGCCTTCTAGTAATAAAACATCTCAAGTTTTTCTCAGTTCCTTCATCTCTACTATGGATTGTGCTTCTTAAATAATATCACTTAAATCCATAGTCTTCATTTTGATAATTTCAAAATTTATATCATTATTTTAGATATAATCTGAGTTACAGAGTAATTAATTCCATTTGGTTATCTAAAAGAAAATGCAAGAGTAAAAAAATTTATTTGCAAATGAGGTCTCATGGGTTGGAATAGTTGTTAAGATGTTGATCCTTTACACTTATTACTTCGTTTAGAATTATGTCTCTATTTCTCTTTTTTATTACTACTGCAAACACTTTGATGCTATTATTGTATTTTACTTATATTAATTCAATAGACAACTGATTTATATATCCTATACAATTCTCTCTGTACTCTGACCTTATCCTATACCCAGTTTGTCACATTGATTTTCACAATTCTTCTATTTGTTTTTAGTTACAAACTCCAGGTATGTCATATATGTCTAAACTCTTGTTCTTGTCTCATAAACACACTAAAAGCTCTAAAAGAATGTAGCTACATGGCATTCGGAAACATACCACCATGCACCTTCTTCAATGATAGTATTACTTCTGATTATTTTGTCAGACTTCCATGACAACAAAACTTAAGGAAATTACTTTGTGTAAAATCCATACATTCTAGAACACTAGAGATTTGCCTTTCACATTTAAGTCATAATCTACCTTGAAATGATTTTGTATACAAAATGAGCTAGAATCCATTTTTTTACAATTAATAGATAACTATTAAGTCTGAAACTGTGTGCAAGTTAACAACTTCACCTGCTACAGGTAAACATGTACCATGTACATGACTGTGCACATACACACATACACACATGGATAACACCATTTACTCACAAAGCATCTTGGCAGCATGTGTTCCCACTCAGAGTGATGTGATGAGGCTCAGACATACCCATATGTATAGTGGGGTATGTACCACAGACCGAGAACCCTAAAATTATGAAGTTCATATCATATATAAAGCAGCTGTCAGATCTGTACCTTTGCCTCTCTGAAGGGAAGAACAGAAAATTTTGCTCTATACAATAGACAAATCATTCTTAGGGGAAAAGATTTCTAGGTCTATTACCTTTAGAAATTATGCCAATGGATTAAGGGGAGATGAATCTTTAAATCTCTCCTGAGCAGTTCATTATCTCTAAATTTCAAGGAGTGCTTGTCATTCAATATTAGACTACACTAAAATGTGAAAATATTCATAAAGCATTGCTTCCCAACAGCAATTTTTCTCAATAACAATTAGTGAATAGCCATCCTTTCCCCAGTGTTCTGCAGAGTAAATTGGTTGTTTTGCATATTTCCATATGAGCATGGGTCTGTTTTGGATTCCCTAGTCTATTCAATTGTTTTATTTCTATTTTCACATTAATTATTTAACATCACATTGTTCACATTAATCCTGTAGCACTGTATAAAATCTTTATGACAAATTATATTACCTGAAAGGCCAGTTCCTTGCTGCTTCTTTTTTTTAATTTTTATTTTTTTATGATTCTCCTAATTATTTTGATCCCTTATACCATGAACAATTTTGGGGAGAATTTAGTTGAAATTGAACTGAATCTATAAATCAGTATTATAAGTACTAATGTTTTATAATGCTTAATAACCTTATTTATAAACATCACATGCTTTTCCATGGACTTTCTTTAATATCAAAATATTTAAAATATAAATAAATTGTTAAGTTAAATCAAGATCTCAACTCTCTATCATCGAATAAAGGGTATAAAAAATTAAAGCTTATTCATTCAATGCAACCTACATGACAGTGAAAAATAATAAATTACAATTGCCCATGTGAACAAAGATTAATCTCAACAAATAATACTGAACAAGAAAGACAAATTTCTGACAATAATAAAATTTTAGTATGAGTATGTCCCATGCCATATTGGGAATAAATTTGGTAAATCTGTCAACCCTGGTTTCAGGTTAGTAGTTAACCTAGAATCTCTTTTAAGTATTCTTCAAGTAAGAGGACTTGACAACACCATGCTTCATCCTAGACCCATCTGGCAATTGAGAGGGCACCATCTGTGTTAACTTGGTGCCTTTCTTCAGAAGAGAAACAACCTTTTCATATCTTCATGATACAAAGTAGTTTTGCAATATGGAACAAGACGCCCACTGAAATTAAGCTTTTGCCTTCCCATGGAAACTGCCATCTCCCATGATGCTTGTGTTTCAGTGAGATGACTCCCAGATTCTTGAGAAAGACATTGCTGGGACATAAAAAAGTGACAAAAGGCCAGCTAAAATAGGACCTCTCAAGTCTTCAAAAGAAAGTACATACATTTCAAAGAGATGGGAAAGTGCTTACAATTACATGTTGTCTAAGGAAATTGCTCAAAGATAAAGGAGAGGAAAATCTCTCCCTTTTTTCTTCTTTTTTCTTCCTTTATTTTCAACAGATAGAATTACACCCCTTATTTTTAATTTTTATTTGTCCTTTCAGTTGTCAGATAAAATACATGCCCATTTAAGTTTGAATTTCACATAAATATTTTTAGCATATGTTTCAAAGTACATATGGAACAAATTTCATAAATCTGTCAGTCCTCACTCCAAAATAATAGTTGACATAGTATAGAGGGGAAAATTCCTACCAACTACCACTAGCTTAGTAGTTCAAGCTCACTGTATCAGGCAGAAGATCCCACAGCCACATCTAGAAAAGTATAGAGTTTCAGACCAAAAGAACAGAAACGGCTTTTCCCATTCAAGCTTCGCAAAAGCTCTGATACATAATAATTTTTAAGAGAAGGTGGGTAAAGGCAGCAAGGATCTGGACAAAACTCCAAGATACTCCACCAGAAGAACCTTATGCAAATAGTAAATAAATGTAAACTTCTTCTTAGGTGGAGATCTTAAGCTAAGAGGGGGACTTTATCCCAACAACAACAATAACAACAACAAAAGGCACTCAAATTAATCAATTAGCACACAATAATTTTAAAGGAACATACTTATTTTGTATATTGCAGCTGTTCAAATCCAACTAGAACACTTGAGATGAAGATCATTATCTCTGTGAAGATGAAAGAGTGATAAACTACTAACAGCCCATCCGGGGCTAAACATAGTTTACACTTGTGCTTTGATACGCTGATAGGGATGCTGTTTGCAGACCCTAATCACTTAAACTCACAATTATTCTTAAGTCTTTGCTCAAAAACACTTATTCTATTTGTAATTATAATGCTTTACCTCAACAATCTTAGCAATTGCTATTATTTTCTAAAGTTAAAATTCCCTGTTACTCACACCCATCTTCTGAGAATTCAAAACAAAGTCTTGTGAACATTTCTCTTACATAGCCTGCTCTGTAATCTTGCTTCTTAGATTCATATTATGCAGTTTCTGAGAAAACTGAGTGTTGACACTTTTGAGATTTGCATGTACTTTTATTTTAAAAAGAGTATCATACATTTTGTTGATTAACAAATAAAAACTCAGGGTTGTCTTATTCTCTTCAATAGACCATAAAAAGTAAATTATGGGGTCATCCATACATCTCCCAAAGGAAAAGCTTCAGAAATCTCAGTAAGATAGTAGTTGAATTAAACTGCCATAAAAAGAAAAAAAATAGTATATAAATTATCAAATCATATTTCTCAGTTAAGCTTATACACATGCAATACATATATCTAAATCGGGCCAGGAACTCTACTGTTGGATGGAATGTTTCCATGCCTCAACAACCCGCATATTAAATTGATTGATCACTTAAACCATCTCCTGCTTCCTTTGATTTCCCATCATTTGCTATAGTGTCTGATGACTGACATCACCAGCAGGGGTACATCATCTAGACAGAACACTAGCCTAGAGAAACAGGGAAAAGAAACAAAAACGTGTCTGTCAAATACACATGATCAAAAAAATGATATTTTACAGGCATATTATCACTGTCAGCTAAATGAAGAGGTAAGTGAAATAAATGGAATCTGAAACTAGAGATGAAAAGAGATTCTACAACTTAAATTTTCAAAGACAGAACAATACTGAAGATAAAATTATTTATGAATGCCACATTGCTTTACAGTCCAAAGCATAGAAACGATTTTCAGATAATTCATATCTTTATTCTTCTATAATATTTATGCAGTTTGGGAGCTGAGTGGTTTGTTGTTTGTGATTTAACACTTTTGCATTTTTTTTCTCTGAATGTAAAACAATAAACAAAAGCTACCATGAGATCAGAGCATTTTGGACCAGCATATCTGAATATGCCCATCAATCAGTCATGTTTTCTTATCAGTTACACCAATTGTTTTCCACTCTATATGAATGGAAATAAATTATACCATCTGGATTTCTCTGAACAGAATACACTTAAAGAGTAGTTTAAAATGTAGTTTATAGCTTAACCCTCTCCATAGCAAAGATCTGAGATAGCATCCTACTGTTATTTTTAATTGCAACTCTGGCAGGAAAGGATTAAGCATCATTACCAAAGTTACAGGGGTCAGTCTCTTATCCATGGGTCCTTATACCAATGCCTTTGGGTCCTTTGGTATAAGGACCAAAATGCCATTTACTGTTCCTTCTATCTTGTCCTTAAACCCTTGGTCTAAGCCCTTATTGAAGAGTCCTATGCCCAAAGAACTCAATTTAAAAAGAACAAATCTAAAGAAAACCTTGCACTTCTGAAATCATTTTATAGGAAAAAAATAGTTCTATATTTTCTATTTCTGTGTTAATTTATGAAATCCTATACCCGAGAGCCATTGTTTCCATTTTGCATGGGAGTGACAAGTGCTATGACCTAACAGGTCTTTTGCCCCTCCAATTTCTAAGATTAAGCTGAATTGTAATGACAAGTTATTTGTGCAGAAACACTTAGACTAATGAAAGAAGCTTGTATTAAACCTTGGATTTCTCAGAGTGCAATTCCTAAGGGAGTTGTTGCCAACCTTTTATCCCCAGTGCCTTCCCTCTGACTAACTCTTATGGCTACTCAGCTTTTCTTGTGTCAAATGCAGAAATTTCCTTCACTTCTCTCTGCCCTTCAGGAGTCCTCATCACCTTAATTGTGGTGAGTTATTTGAAACACCCTACTCAGAAAACTTGCCTTCTCTTGGGTTCTGTTGTTTTCATGCTACATCCTAACCTAGGTTCAGAAAATTTTTAAGTTATCTGATTAAAGCCCAGTGAAACTAAACACAAGGGAGAGAACAGAATATAAAAGAAGTCAGATAACCTAAAGGAGATCAATTTCAATCTGTTTTTAAGCTTCTTAATAATGTGGGGCCTGCCTTCTTCCACATGAATATACATCTGGGATTTGCAGTACTAGGCCAGCAGGAATGTTTCTCTTTGATATTTTTTGTCTTTGGGCACCTTGGTCCCACATTTGGAACACCTCAAAATGTCAGTAGCTGCCACATTACTTCCTTCAATTCCCTTCAGTTTTCTTGGACCTCCTGGAATACTTGCTCTCTGTTCGAATCTTCTTGAAGTACAATGCTATCCTGGGGGTGGAAAATCCTTGTTAAAAAATAAAATTCAACTGAGTAAATTTTAACGGTCTTATTGGCTTTATGATTCAATGATTCATAAGTCAGGCAGCATCCCATCTAGCAAGTAGAAGGGAGGTCCAAAGAACCATACAAAATATAAGGCTTTTAGAGGCAGAAGAAGGGTGAGACAAAGAAGTTACTAAGAGAGTAAATTGTTTCAGGCAGGGTTACCTTGCTTTGGGAGATGGCAAGTGTCTTATCAGGCACATTACCTCACTAGTGCTGACCAGGATATTCTAGACTGTCTAGTTAAAATTGCATTTCTGGTAGAGACTGACACTGAAATTTAGTTAGGTAGTAAGTCTCAGTTTGGTAATGTGGGCTTAGCACAACTGACTCCATTTTGAGCTTGTTGTCAATCTCTCTCTCTCTCTGATTTTTTTTCCAAACAGCTCTTGTCATATTTAGAATATAATTCTCAATTAAACTACTAAAAGTTCATAAATATGTTTCAATTAAATCATTTACATTTTTCACCCTACACTTATTCTGATTTCTCCTTTGAAGATCAGTCACAAAATTAATCTGCCTGTGAACAAAAAACATTTTCCCCATTTTTACTCCCATCTCCTTAACATCAAAAATAATTGTTTTCCTCAATCTTAAAAAATCATCTTCATTCTTACAAATGCAATTTAAAAACAAAAATTATTAACACATTATAAATACAAAGGCTAGGCCAACAAAGTAGTAATTGTTAGCAGAAGAAAATGGATAAAGTTCTTACAAAAAAGATGTTAGGTCACACAATTATACAATTTATAAGTATACCTGAATGAAGTATATTGTTTTGGGTCACATTAAGCGGGGTTGAACTATGAAAGATGCCCCATGATCTCATCAAACATGTTGTTCTTTATTTTAATGTCTGTTTATTTAATTTTGTGTTGTTCATTCAGGATGGGTGCTGGGAGCACTGAATCATAACGAACTCTATAAATCACACCTAGTCAAAAACTACTAATACAAGATCCTACAGAATAAGTCTCAAAGAAACAGAATCTAGGCTATATCTTGAAGAACTCTGTTTTTGTTTATTTATTTGAAAGTAGTTCAAATACACTTACTAAAAAAATTGATTAAGGACACATTTCTTCTTTTAAACAAGTAAAGTTACATGTAGGATTCCCTATGTAGAGCAGAAAAGGATGCTATAAAAGAAATTGACTTAAAATGTTTTACCAGCTTTGAATAAGACTTGACTCAAAGATAGTGTATATTACATCAGGATTGGTAGTTTGTATTTTATTACATTGTTTCCTTATTTGAAAAATTATTTGTGCTTAATAAGATAGTAATCCATTAAAGAATTGGTCCTGCAAAAGAGTACCAAATATAAGCATGAATATCAGTGAGATAGGCAAAGACTTTTTTTTTTTAAAGTTGATAAAGTACTGTTAACAATTTTCTATAGTGCTTCACCCTAGATGTCCTACACATTATTTGATAATTAAAATATTAGTTCTTTGATTTCTGGAAAAGTCTATTAGATACCCTTTCTTCTACTTTGATTGGCAATCATTTACTGCTAATTTAATTTGAAAATAAATTATTATGTATGTCATTTGCAATAATTTTTGAGGAAAGAAGTCATAAAAATTAAGAAAAAATAATTTTAGAGAGAAAAACACTACACCCCTTGGGCCTACTAGAACTACTACTCAACTTTGCTACTACAAAAGAATTCTAGTTCACACTCATTAGTCTGGAAGTCTCCCTTCATTGTAACAGACAGCAGTCAATTTGATCATTTCTAAGCAAGGCATCAATTTGTCTCCCAGAATGCTGACAACATGGAAAGCATACAAGGCCAAACATTTATGAACTGAACATACAATATGAAGTGGAATGAAAGTGCTTGAAGGTGTTCATCTGGAACTATCATCACCTGACCCAGCAAAAGCACTGTATGAGATTTTCCTGAGCTTCCTTATCCCTATGGAATTGACATTTAGGAGTATATATGAGCAGAGTGGGACACACTTATAGACTTGAAAGCAAAGGGCCAGACATGCCTAAGATTTATGGAGATGCTATAGCTAACTACACTGTCATCTAATAATTGGCCAAAGTCTGAGCTAAGTATTCACTCTTACCAAGGAGACCACCCTCCCAAAGACAAAGAAACAAAGAATTATTTGGCTTGACTAATGGAAAAAAATACTGTGCACATGAGTCAACTTTCATTTCTCTGTCCTATACACAGTGTTAATGAAGTTTAATTCTACCCATGATTAAACCAGGCAGATTATCTTGATGTGGCCGTCACATTCACCTTGTTCACATTTCAAGAATAAGCTATGAATGAATTAACACTTTCAAATCTTTACTTTTATTTTGATTTAGTCTTATCTCTCCTGTCAATCTAAAATATTCCCTTTATTAAATATAAATATGTATATAGCAGAATATATTACAAATATTTGAGCTGCTGTGAATGGTCAGTTCAGATATATTTATCTCTCTCTCCATCTCTCTATCATCTATCTATCTAGATTTATTGTAAGATGATTTTGTTTCCTTTGAATATCTTAATAGCCAATCTGGAAATATCTCTAAACTAAGCTACTTAACTTATGTCTATATTTTTGTAAGTCCCAAATATATTATTATATTACTTTGCTCAGGTGGCATGACAAAAGCAAGGGGTAATAGAAAGAGACAATGCTGATGCTTAATTCAAGCACTTGTTTATTTTCTTCTTCTTCTTAACATGTCTATTGATTTAAAGCTAAAGAATTTAAGTAACAAAGACATATATCAATGAAAAACACAAATTATTAAATTAAAGATGCCAAAAAGACTTGAAAATCAATTTATTGCACACCATCTATTTTTTCAAATATCCATAATTTCAAGGCAAATGTAGTAAAACTGTAACTATCACCCACACATCAGTTTTGTTTTCCATTAGTTCAGAAATATACTGAAAAATATAAATACAAAAATCACCCTGAAAGTAAATTAACTTTTATAAGAATAGTGTTTTAAAATTCTAGTATTCCTTCCATAGATAGGGTAAAATTTTACCTTAATTTAGATTTTATTTAGATCATGACATTCTATTATATGAATTTACTCTTCTAATCTGTCAAAATCATTGCTCTGGAGTTGAATATATTCATATGGATACAACTGCCTCAGGCTTTTATGCAACTATATTTAGTTTTTTTTGAATAGACAGTAGTTTATTAAGTTGGGTAATATCAAATATAGAAAATGGCATATATCATTAATATTATAATATCCCAAGAGTACCTAATTAGTTCACAGGCATCATATTATTATTTTTTTATGAATATAGTTATGATAAACATGTCACTTTAGCATCTTAAGATTACTTGTATTTTTATTTCCTCCTATCATTATAAATCAATATTAATTAACAAACTACAGTAGCTTCATGAACCAGTTATATTTAAGAATTAAAGGAATTTGGGTAAATTGGAAGGGGAGGTGAACCATGAGAGACTATGGACTCTGAAAAACAGTCTGAGGGGTTTGAAGTGGCGGGGGGTGGGAGGTTGGGGTACCAGGTGGTGGGTATTATAGAGGGCACGGCTTGCATGGAGCACTGGGTGTGGTGAAAAAATAATGAATACTGTTTTTCTGAAAATAAATAAATTGGAAAAAAAAAAGAATTAAAGTTATTCTGATCACTTAAGAAACAGATTTCTTATTTACTTTCTAAGATTATTTTTCTTGCTATTGTTAAATAAAATTACTTACCAATAATATAGTATGATTAAGAACATAAGTTAATTATTTTTAATATTAAAGATTTTCTGATTTTTTGTGATATAATTAATAAAAATTGGGTAACTTATTTATACCTTTTAAAGTTATATTTATATAAACCTGGGAATGTTCATATCATCCTTCTTTTAGTCATGACAAATACAATAATACAGTGCATGTTGAACATAAAATCTCTAAATAGTACTGACACATTGCAAAATTCTATATGAACTAAAAATTTACTAATGGAAACACTCAACTCATTGTTCCATTGAATAACCAAGGATCATATATAATGCAATAGTGCATTTGCTAAGAGCAGGATTAATCAAATTAAAGTTTAAGAATATTGACTGTCAATTTGTTTTAACACTTTTATTATAGAACAGGTCTTCAATTTCATAACTCTACTTTAAAATGAAAACAAACTGGTGCCTTGCTATATGTTTAAATTAAGCTTGTTATTTTGGCCTTGACACATTCAAAATAAGAACATTACTCAACACAAACACAACTTGTCTGGAAATCGGCTAGAACTATTGGAGCTTAGTGTCCTCTGTAGACATAGAACACAATTACTTGATGAGTGGAAAGGTGAGTGTTTTTCATTGACTTGAAAGGGCATATGCAATAATTAAAATTTTGTTTAAAAAACTGACTTCGCCCTTTTGAACCTGGCTTGAGAAAATGATGACTAAAGCAGTCTTCAATAAAATTGCATTTGGACACTCTCATCTAGACCTTAGAAAACGTTTCTCTGTTCCTTTGTATTTGACAAGCATTTGACAGTTGAACTGAAGATACTTTTCTATTATACACAGATCATTTTTTTGCATTTGCAGAAGATGATAAATGCAAAGCAGAAGTAATAATAATAATGTTTTGTTTTTTTTTTTTTTTTGCCTTTTGGCTAAGATCAAGTGCAAAACAGAAATAATAAATATTGCTTGCTAAATTTCAAATCTTTTGTTAGAATTTACCTGATTCTTCTGTTTTTATAGAAATACAAAAGGGAAGTCAGGCTGCTCCACACTATCCCACTACCACCATTGCCATTTGTGTATTAGTGAATCAAACACAGCACTTTGTTTCTAGGTTTTAAAACCTGAGAGTAATAATGTACAATTCAAAATTATTTTATTGAGAAGGCTTTTGCTAAATAATCCCTGAATAGTTTATGTAAAGTTCTTTCCATTCGTGGGGACTTTAAAAATGGTCAGTAAAAGTAACTGTCAGTCCATGTGGTCGTCATTACTGATAGTTTAGAACAAACACCACAAGGAGCATTTCATATTGTGGAAAAAATCAGAATGCACGACCATACAATTACAAAGTCAGAAAGGTCTCTATATCTTTAGGTAACTTCAAAAAATTGAATATTTCTGAACCTGTCATGTACAGCAAGAGTTCCTGGAATGCTTAGTGATTTGATAAAGGCTATAAAGGTACTATTTAGAGTGCCTGTCCTGTAATAGCAGGGAATTCTTTGTTGTCAGATTAACGTGTATCAGAAAAACTAGTTTGGCAATCTTCTCTGCACTAGGAATAGCTCTCCTGCCACACCTTGTCCGCTGAAACTGTGCACCCATGCAAAGGTCTTTCTTCCTGATCAGGAACACCTCTCAGCAATTGAGACAATCACTATCTGCCGTGGTACTAAAATCACCAGAGACACTGTCAGAAGAGAATCTAAGCAGCTTGGCAACCCCATGTCCTCTAACCTCACTTACTCCTAGTTGCAGCTTCTGAACAAGTGCCGTTTCAAGGGACACTGACATAGCCGCCAAGTTCATTGGGGTTGGGGCTGCCATGGTAGGGGTGCCTGACTATGGGCTGGAATTGGGACTGTGTTTGGGAGCCTCATCATTGATTTTGCTGGGAGCCCTTCTCTGAAGCAATAGCTCTTCTCCTACACCATTCGGAACTTCACCTTCTTGGAGACCATGGAGCTGTTTTGCCTGATGGTGACCATTCTCATCCTCTTCACCATGTAAAGGTGCTGTCTCCACTTCTGATGCCTTTCCCCGATGTCTCATTTTCCCTGTATGTTCCCTTTATCTAAACCTCCGCAAGGAGCCTGGGGAAAGTGGTTGGCTCAATTTGGCAAGAGGAAGACAATTACTACTGCGTAAATGAGGAAAAAAAAGAGAAAAAATTACTTTGATTCTTCTGACACATTGAACTTATGAAGCAAACCGTGAGGCTCTTAACTATAGAGAACAAACAGGGGGTTGATGGAGGGGGTTGGGTGGGGGATGGGCTAAATGGGTGATGGACATTAAGGAAGGCACTTGTGTTGAGCACAGGTTGTTGTATGTAAGTGGTGAATCACTAAATTCTGCCCCTGAAGCCAACTTTACTACATATGTTAACTAACTTGAATTTAAATAAAAATGTGAAGTTTAAAAAAAAGAAATTATGGACTCTAAAAGCTGAAGTCAGAAAGAAGACAAAACTTATTATGAAGTTATGTTATTCCATATCAAAGTCACCAGTAAGAAGATTTCAGGAGTGTTCATAAAATGTAGCTATTTTGAAAATGAAATTAAAGAACTATATGCTCATCTGTAAATGAACAGAGAAACAGAAAAAAATTATAGACACCATTTTTTAGCGTGGGTGCTCACTGACAGGTGGGTGATGCAATAGTGCAAAGCCTAAGAATAGTGAATACAGAGGTTATGTCTCATAGTTCAGATTTCATCTATCTTGCTTTTCCTTTTTTCT
The DNA here is from genome assembly GCF_020171115.1 of Neogale vison. NCBI lineage: Eukaryota > Metazoa > Chordata > Mammalia > Carnivora > Mustelidae > Neogale > Neogale vison. Next base: position 128,314,761 of record NC_058095.1, on the reverse strand, counting down.
ATAGCGAGTCTTTCTCTGTCTCCTTCCTTTCAACTACCTGATAAACCTCTTAAAATCCTTTACATTTAAAGTTAAGTATTTGTTCATATTAAAACATTTCAGATGCCCTCAGAAGTGCTAATGCTGCTGCCTTTGCAGGCTGTGGATTACCTGTGTCTCATTTTTCCATTTTCTGAGGTCAATATTTGCAATAGGGTTCTATAACCATTTTCAAATTTATAGGTTCAGGGTTCTATGCCCTGGGTCCACTCCTTTTAGTACATGTACTAGTTGACATCCTGTTATTGTAAGAGTCATTATTCTGGATATTTCAAATAGAAAGAAATTAGTGAAAATGTTCTTTTCTCCAAGGGAAGTCTAAAGAAGCAATACTCCTTTTTCTTAAAGAACTGCTTCTACAAAGGAAACCAGACTAATCATCCCCATATCACCATCTAAGATGGTGCTAGCTGAATAATTTTTTTTAAGATTTTATTTATTCATTCAACAGACAGAGATCACAAGTAGGCAGAGAGGCAGGCAGAGAGAGAGAGAGGAGAAAGCAGGCTCCCTGCCGAGCAGAGAGCCCCATGCAGGGCTCTATCCCAGGATCCTGGGATCATGACCTGAGCTGAAGGCAGAGGCTTTAACCCACTGAACCACCCAGGCACCCCTAACTGAATAATTTCTTTTCTGAAAATTATTTTATTCATAGAAATTACACACATATTTATATATATGTTAGTATATGTACAAACTGTATATGCATATTGCAAACTTTAAAGCAGGGGGAAAAACCCTATGTTGCATGATTATAGCATAGTACTAGAAACATCTCAAATTTTTTGGAAAATTACAGTTAATTCCTATTTTGAAACATGTGGATGCAATCATTGCAGAAGGAAAACATTGCTTCCCTAGAAAACTTTTTAAAATATTACACATACACTGGCATTGCGTTAGAAAGGGATGACTGAGTAAAATCACTATGCAAAAGTAATTGTTTCTAAAGTTAATAGAAAAAACAAAACAAAATATCATATATTTTCTTGTCATGCAAGACAATTTAGTGTCTAAATGTCATTGTGACAGTAAAAGCACTTTTAGGGTTAGTAGACAGCTCTGCTTTTATAAAAACATGGGCAAATTTTGAAGGGAAAAAAAAAAAGGAATCTGCAGAATATCCCTGAAACTAAGAGTATTGGTATCCAAATATCTATGAAATGTTTAATGTTAAGAAGCACTACAAATAGATAAATATAGATTTCCCAATAATGTCAAAGTACCACCATCCACAATTTTAACTTACTGTGACATGTTCCGGTAAGTATGACCACAATACTTTGGGGAGCAATATCTGTCCAATAATTATCTCACTTCTATTTATTAAATGTGTGTATATTTTCCATATTATTCTCTACTTTATTGCTATCTGGATCTAGTTATCTGTTATCTTCTTTTTCTATTTCCACTAGATTATTTTTTTTAAAACATCCTCTTTATAGTGCTTTTAACTCACTTCACTCCTGTATAGATAAGGGATTTGGCAAAAATGTATGGAATGATTGAACTTAAAAATAGCTTTAGCTGCCATGAGTGATGCAAAGATATGTGAATTCTCTCCCTTCCCTCCATAAAGACATGCAATTTAGAAAGGGAATGAGATGAATAAAACAAGTACTATAATACAGATTTGAATGAGATAATTGTTTTAAGGATAAAAAGGAAACATATTTTTTTTTTTAAATTCCGGCCCAACTTTTTTCTAACCAACACCAGAATTCTTAGTAAAATGTCCTCAGATACTTTGTCTCAATACAGCACAGAACACTCCAAGTTCATTGATTATACTCATTTAAAAATCTCTTACTATATGATACTGAAGCCTGCCTCCTTGTTTTATCTTACCATGGATAGATACTGTGGGCAAAGGTTTTGAAAGAGAGAACAGCAGGGGCGCCTGGGTGGCTTAGTCATTAAGTGTTTGTCTTTGGCTCAGGTCATGATCCCAGAGTCCTGGGATCAAGCCCTGCGTGGGGCTCCCTGCTCAGTGGGGAGCCTGCTTCTCCCTCTCTCACTGCTGCTCTGCCAACTTGTGCTCTCTTGCTTTCTCTGTCAAATAAATAAATAAGATCTTTAAAAATAAAAAAATAAATAGAGAACAGCAATACTCAGCCACAAAGGCTGAAAAACAAAAGGATTCCTTGGTAACTAAAAAATTCAGTTAAACAGTGAAAGTAAATGTGGTATAGAGACAAAGGAATGTAGTACAATGATATGTATCAGGAACTTCAGAATTTTAACAACCTTCTAGCAAATAATACATTTAATGAGTATGGAAACAAACAAACAAAAAAAACCCTATCATCTAACTTCATAGTTTGCAAATTATTAGGGAATCTGCCACTTATTAGCTGTGGTCCATTAAAAAAAAATCACTTGCTCTCTGTTGCTCAATTTTTTTACTTGTAACATAAGATGGACTTTTAAAATTCATTTTTTTTAAAATATTGAGTATCTAAACAAGAGCTTTTAAGAATTAAATGACTTGTTATATTTGAAAGTACTATAGAAACTATTATGCAATTTTAAATTGTATTTTATATACATGATTCATACATAAATCACTGAGAAGTGATTACAAAACTTGACATTGTACATTTTACTGAGAAGACAATAAAAAATACTTGTTGCTTTGACTTCAGTGAATGATTTCTCTGCAGTTACAAACAAAATGTATTCTGTAATACATTAATTGGGAATCCAAAATACAGGTACTGTAAAGCAATCTACCTTTGATGGTTAGAATTGACTAACATTTATGAGTATATTTTTCAGCTCTTAGATCCATAGTACAAAATCATAAATATTTTTTAAAGAATTATAAAGAATTTTGTAAATGTTGGAAAAGTGGCCAAAATATGTAAGTTCTTTCATTAAAAACAAACAAATAAATTTCAAAGGCATCATCAGTTGTTGTTTTGATTTTCTTTTCTCTTTTTTGTTTCAAAAAAGAGAAATCTTAGGAGTAAATAATGAGAGTTTATATATACAAATCCCTTCAATATTAGTCTTTAGCACTAAAAAAATAGAGGAAATTGGTTAAAATGCACACAAAAGTATTTAGATTAGGTAAAATAAGATAAAAGGCTTTACTTCGAAAGTATAATCTGTAGGTAAGGGCTGAAGTACGCATAACAAAATCTGAAAGGGAATTTTTTAGCTGCTATTTTTGTCTCTGATCAACAGAATTTTAAGCTAAAGAACCGAGAGAAGTAGATATAATTAAACATGTGGGGAAACAGGAATTGAAACAGGAATTGAAAAGAAATGAGGGGCACCTCAGTGGTACAGTCAGTTAAGTGTCTGCTCGATTTCAGCTCAGGTCATGATCTGTGAGATCTAGCCCACATCAGGCTCTGTGCTGGGTGCAGAGTCTGCTTAAGATTCTCCCTCTGCCCCTTCTATCTCTCTCTCTTTCTGTTTCTTTCTCTCAAAATGAATAAATGCATACATAAATTTAGCAATGAGGATTGTGACTAGTAAATTTATTTATGAAAATAACAGGAAAAAGGTAAAATCTTTTATGTTCCAGATGTCAATATTTCCTTCTATGGGGATTTTAATAAAAGAAATATTACAACAACATCATGGAAAATAAAAATTATTCACATTTATTGGAGTCATCTGACATACTACACACTTCACATATCTATAATTATATGAATAGTATATACATATATATGTGTGAACATATATACACACACATGCATGCACACACACAAATACACACATTAGAGTTCAGCAACTTAATGTTCACACCTAGGTTAGAGCTAATGCCAAAACTCATGGGTCCATCAACCAGATAAGTCTTGCAAATGATTCTAGTATGTAGAATTCCTTACAGAAATATGATAATAGAAAATGAATTTTCTCCCAAGAATAACTCATCCATTATTTGGAGTGAGAACATAGAAGTAAAAAATGATAGATAAATAGATAGATGATAGATAGATAGATTCATGCGCACATACTTAGATACATAGATAGAGGATAGATAGTGAAATCCATGACATAATGCATTCTAAAAGTTATAAAAGGAAAGAAGCATAAGGGTAAGTGAGAATTGTAGAACTATTAACATGTGTCCACAATACAGTGTGCTTAGGTAGGCAGAGTATGTGCCTTTCTACCACAGTTAAAAATATGAATGTAAAATGTGTTTTTGAAAAAATAGGCGTTTTCAAATTACATGTTATGTAGTAGTTTCAACAAGGTAAAAACAAGATTTGCAAAATTACTAAATTAAGTAAATCATACTTTATAAAGCAAAAATTGTAAGTAATAGTGGACAATCATACATTGGACTTAATCTGACCAAAAATACAGAAGAGAATAGTGATAAAGAAGTGAAATAAATGCAGCAAGTAATATCATCATAGTCACATCATCATAGAAATTATAATAGTAAAATTAAGAAATCTTCAACAAACAAAATATTCCTCTATTTAACTGAGCACAAGAGCTTTCTAAAGATTCAGATAAAATAAGTCTGATTATATCTAAGGGTTTTTTTTTTAATTTAAAAAGGAAATAAGGTACTTTAAAACACTAATAGCTTACTATAGGTTACAAATGTCCACAGATATAAAATGTGACATGGATGTCATCCTTCAAGTAACATATCCATGTTACTACTCTCAAGACCCTACTCTTATTCTTCATCTCACAAAACAAACTGAGGGTTGCAGCAGCTGGGGGGAATGGGAGGATGAGAAGGTGGGGTTGTTGGGGAGGGTAGTAGGTTATGGGCATTGGGGAAGGTATGTGCTATAGTGAATAGTGTGAAGTGCATAAACCTGGCGATTCATGGACCTGTACCCATGGGGCTAATAATACATTACATGTTAATTAAAAAATAAAAAATTTTTTAAAAAGACCCTACTCTTAAGACCAAATCTTCAAAATCTGTATGTAAATTATATGATGAACAACAAAACAAAAACAAGCAAACATATAAGTTTACCTAGAATAGAACTAGAAAGAATCTTTTGAGGCTTTAATAAACTGTTACATAAAGGAATATCATCTAATTTATAAATATGTATTTTTTTTATAGAGGAATGATAAGGTTTTGTAACCCCTGGGTGGATGATAAGGATGATAAGAAGTCTTCCAAGATCTTTACACTGGAAAAAGATTTTCAGATTGTTTGTATGTGCAAAGCCAAACTTACAGCATTTGGAGAATGAAGTTAACCAACATTAATGACACTGATCTAACTTTGAATTAATTCCAGGGATTGTTTAACAGCATTACGCAAGAAATACAATGCTTTTTACATTTTCATTTTCATGCTGATAGATTTGGTTTGGGGTAGACTCCAATAGACATTTTGAAACAGACGAGAAAGAAAATTAAAAAGCACAATCCTCTTTTCATTACTATAGTGCAACAGAAAATTCAGCACTTAGTAAGTTACTATAAGATATTAAACACTCAAGTCAGATAATTCATCAATCAAGGTGGCTAGCCTGTGGTAACAAGTCTCAAATATGTAAAGGATCAACTCAAGACTACTCTGCTTCTTTTCCCATGTAACAGTGGTGAGCTGATAAACAAGTTCACATGGCAGGTCTTCTCCGTTGTTATTCAGAGACCCTAGTTTCTGCCATCTTCAACATGTGACATTCAAGGTTTCCATAATCTTCTCCATTCCACAGAACTGATTTTATGAGTTAGAGGAAAACTCCCATTAGTGAGTGGGAGCTAAAGACAGGTTCTTGGATACCATGCAAAGATGATGGGGGCTAGAATCTCAATCTTGACAAGGATGAAACAAGCCCCACATATATTAAGGACTAGAGGTAGATACACTCTGGGTAAAATGGAAGTATTACTACATTTATGCACAAGTGAAAAGAAGCAAAAGAAGATCCAACTTTGTCCTCAGATTTGGGTCTACAATTTGCCTTTAGAAAAGGGAGAAAACAGAATTCATTTCATATGCAGAAGTCTAATGAGTCTGTACTGTTGAAGATTATTATGCAGTCTCCTTGAAGGTATCTACAAAGCAATATTGCCTCTGCAGTGTGGTCTCTAGGAAGTAGCTGGGAGTGAGATAACCACAAAAATGTTTAAGAAGAATGAATATAAAGAAAGGAAAATGCATATGAACTGTGGACCTGCAGAACAAAATTACAACATACAAAAAGAAACTCAAAGCCATGGAGAAAAACCTATAACAAAAAGATAAATTTCACAATGTTGAACTGAAAATACCAGAATGCTCGAAAGATATTAGAGTAATTTTTAATTATTTTTATTTAAAAAAAAATTTTTTTAAGATTTTATTTATTTATATGACAGACAGAGATCACAAGTAGTAGAGAGGCAGGCAGAGAGAGAGGGGAAAGCAGGCTCCCTGCCGAGCAGAGAGCTCTATGCAGGGCTCAATCCCAGGACCCTGGGACCATGACCTGAGCTGAAGGTAGAGGCTTTAACCCACTGAGCCACCCAGGCACCCCTATTTTTAAATTTTTCAATTAAAATTAATTTTTAATTAAAAATAATTTTAATTATTTTTATTTTTAATTTTTAATTATTATTTTAAGTATTTTTAAAGGTCAGAGTGACTATGAAAAACATAGCACCCATAAAACAAGATCAGAAAATAAGAAAAAGAAAAAAATTGTTGAAATGGAAAACTACAGATACTGAAATGAGGATAAGAGGAAGGGGACAAATAGTATTCTGAGAACAGGGAAGGAGAGAATTAATGAATCAAAATTTAGAATTGAGATAGTCATCCAAGACATTACAAAATGAAAAATACAGAAGTTAGATTGAGTAGTTATGAGTTACATATGATGGAATTTTCAGTGGAAGAGAATGGAACAGTTGGGAGAACGTCCAAATTCAAATAAACAATTCTTCAGAATTTTCTGTAATTAACAACAATAAAAATACATTAGAATGAAAATATATTCCACTGCTGAATGAGACATACAAACATAAGGATAAAAAACTTAGAAAAAATAGATTATAAAATAAATCTCAAAGAAATGGGAAAATACTAAAAACTACCAGAATTATAAATCTATAATCTGAAGTAGGGCCTTCTATCAGAATGATAGATACAACACATACATACAATAAATACAGTAAGTCACCATAGTTAGAGGAAATAAATCCCAATATTTGCCTCATATCCAGCTAAACTAATATTATTGAGAAAGAAAACAATCAAAACCTTTTCACCAGTAGTGGTTATCATTCTAGACATTTGTTGCAAATTTAGTGAATGATGTACTCAAGCAAGAAAAAATGCAAACACACTAAAAAGTGAGGGGCAAAAAGTAATAATGAGCAAATACATAAATAAAACATGTCCATAAATTAGATTAAGTGTTGGGGGCACCTGGGTGGCTCAGTGGGTTAAAACCTCTGCCTTCGGCTCAGGTCATGATCCCAGGGTCCTGGGATAGAGCCCCGTATCGGGCTCTCTGCTCAGCAGGGAGCCTGCTTCCTCCTCTCTTTCTGCCTACTTCTGATCTCTGTCTGTCAAGTAAATAAATAAAATCTTTTTAAAAATTTTAGATTAAGTGTTGAAAGCCTATAAAATAAATGACTATTTTTGTTTATTTTGAAATAAAGTAGAAATACATTTTGCAAAACAAAAACTTAACACATTGATGGGGAATATTCAGAGATATTTTATAACATGTTAACCTCGTTAACATGGATGAGTTAGAAAAACACAAAAAAGTAAAGTATGTTTAAAATGTAAGAAAAATAGTAAGAGATACACTTGGAGTATATAGTTTTCCAGCATGGTAAAAATGAAAGAAAGGATTAATTAATTTTTAATCCAGCAGGACACAGAAAAAAGGAAGAATAAAAAGTCCTTGGTAGTATTCTGCTTTCTTTGGACAAAAACTATATATGTATTTTATCAAACACTTGAGAACTATCACAATATCAATTATAGAAGAGTTATCAGAAAAATTTCTAAAATCTAAATAGTAAGAATCAAAGGCATATTTGTAAGTTAAAATGAATGTATACAACAAATAATCAGAGCAAAACAGTACACTAGCTTTAAGTTTCAAATATTATTTGAAGAAGAGTCTATTTGAAATTAACTGTAATGCATGTGTAAAAAATTCTATGAGTTATTGTTGACCACAAGCTCAATAATCATTCATAAAATTTTTAAAGAAATAACTGTATGATGAGCAATATACAATGTAAATTAAGTAACAAAAGATTTATGACATTTATTCAGTTCTAAAAATGCTTCAGGAACTAGACCAAGCACTTCATATAGTATACATTAGCTCATTTGTTTCTCACAGGAACCCTACGACACATGTGTTATTAATAATTACTGTTTGAGGGGTCTGGCTGGCTCAGTCAGTGGAGCATGAAACTCTTGATCTACGGGTTCTAAGTTCAAATCCTACATTGGGTGTAGAGATAACTTGAAAAATAAAATCTTTAGAATAAATAAATGAATAACAAATATAATTTCTACTGTACAAAAGAAAAACAAAGTCACAGATAGTTCAAGTGACCTAGACAAGGCACACAAACGTGAGATGAAGAAACCAAGATTCAAACCTAGATAGGCTGGTTCTGAAGTCTGCAATCTTAACCGCAATGCTCTACGGCCTTATGTATTGTTATCTTTCATTAATTACCAGGCACCAGTATCTTCACTTGTAACCACTATACTATCCTTCATTGTATAATGCCATTCTGCTTTGCTAAAAATACAGTGTGCTGATGGAGGGGATTGTGGTGGATTAAAATGTCACTTTACTTTCTTTTTTTGTTGTTGTTGTTGATCCTTCCACAGGAAGTGAGATCAGCTGCCTTTCCTTTTGAATCTTGGATGGTCCTGAAGCCTTCTTTTATCCATAGGATGTATTCTCTTAGGACCCTGAAACCCTCTTTTTGCAAGTAAACACTGTTTAGCCCCCTTGAAGATGAGAAATCATATAAGGAGAGACATTCCACAGACAAAGAATATCCAGTCACCTCAGCAAAAGCTCTGTTAAGTGTTAAGTGAGGCCATCTGGGACCATCCAACTCCAGATAACTGTAAAAGCATGAGTCACCATAGGCAAGACCAGCAAAAGAATTACCCAGTTGAGCCCAGCTCACCAAACTGCCTACTGATAGACTTGTGAGCAAATGAACGATGGTTCTTTAGAACTACTAAGTTTTGGAGTGGTTTCTAATGCAGGAATTTTTTCCTAAAATTTTTATCAAGCCTTCTGTGATTTTGCAAATCAGATACACCTTGAATATTGAGTCTATTTTTGAACTTCACAACTGCAAAATATCTTTGACAAGATACGTCTAAAGGTTGATAATCATAATGATATATTCAGACGCATATGCAGATAAAAAAATAATAACTGCTCCAAACTATTAACCTAGACTCAGAAACTCCTGAAAACATGATGCAGGGCTGCTGCCTCCAGAAATAAATGTGGAGTAATATGTTATCTATGTTTTACCAAGCTGGGCAATTGTACCTGGCTGTCAGGGTACTTTATTGTGATCTGCTGACTGGTGAATTGCAGTGGCAGTGGGAGGCATGAGCCTTGACACATACCTTGAAGGTTAAGTGACATGCAGAGTATAATAAATAGGAAAGAAATGGCAGGGGTAGACTTAATTAACTGAAGTGGGCAGAACTATCTTCAACCTTGTCTTTTACAGCAATACACTGAAGAGACCTGCAAATTCTACTTGAGATGTAGCTTCCCCTCCCAAAGCAATGCAGGTAGTGTACTGTGTTGCCAATTCAGTGTCATTCAATGGAAGTCAGTGGTTGGGGACATAAAATTTCTTGTGAATTTTCATGGATTTTAAACCTAGTATCACCTGAATCAATGGCAGTGTCACAGGCAGATAAGAGGAAGATGTGGAATTGACACAAAGACCCCTGTTCGACAGAGCAAAGGACTTACAAAGTAAGTGACAACATGGGAAGAAAGGACTTGATAAGGCTTTGATCCCTGGGTGGTGACCATTCCATCTGTGCTCTGAGATGGTGAAAATTTTGCCAGAGAAATTATATGATGTAAACTTGTAAAAGAGGACTACAATTGAATAGGCAAAAAGAGTCAAACAGTGAAAGTGACCCCCACCCCCTCAAAAAGAAATATATATGAGACTATTAACTAGGATAATAGCAAAAAAATTAAGATCAGTATTGAAAAAAAAAAAAAAAAGTAACGGTTCATACTGATGTTCCAGTACTCTTTTGAAGACTGGAGGAAGATTAAGATTAATCTGATAATTTGATGCTTAGAGATTATAGAGTAAAGAGATCTATTTGAAATGAATACCTACCTAAAATTAGTTGTGGTTTTGTCATTCAATTCATTAATGACCGAAATGTGGTAGATTTATCCTCTTTGAGGTGATAAAATCTACCTTGTGAATATTCAACAAAAAAGAGAGAGAGAGAGAGAGAATTGGCCTTGTCTCTTCTTCCATATTAAAATGGAACATGGTTGAACAATTAAAAGCTGATAATGGCCACTCCATTGAATTGGTTATATGGTGAGCAAAATAAAGTTGCCTCTGATGACATGTTTCTTCCCCAAACATATGTTGGATATAATAATTTAGGGAAGTTCCAATCTTTCTATTTAGGAGACAAAAGAGCATTATAATATAGTAAAGGATTAACTTCCTCAATTATTTTCTATAGAGTTTGAGAATGTGTCAAAGGTAAGAACAATTTTTAAAAGGGCAAAGAAAGATAAAGGCAAAATAAGCCTAAGGACAATGGTTGAAAAAATAAGGAAAGTTAAGTCAGGTAAAGTTGTTCTGCCATATATCTATATCTATATCATCTATATCTATATCTATATCTATCTATATATTTTTTAAAGGAAATAATTGAAATTAAAAAAAATAGGCACCCACAAAGCATCTACTTTATAAGTCACCTTTCTTTTTTTTTTTTTAATAAAGATTTTATTTATTCATTTGACAGACAGAGATCACAAGTAGGCAGAGAGGCAGGCAGAGAGAGAGAGGAGGAAGCAGGCTCCCTGCCGAGCAGAAGGCCTGATGTGGGACTCGATCCGAGGATCCTGGGATCATGACCTGAGCTAAAGGCAGAGGCTTTAACCCACTGAGCCACCCAGGTGCCCCTATAAGTCATCTTTCTTAAAGGTCTTGTCATATTAAATCTATCATTACCTGGATAAATTTAAAATAGAATAGATAAATTTAAAAGAAGAATTAAATAAGAGGGCTGAAATATGGTGCAAAATTAATCTCCTTTGTGAAGTATGATTTAGTCCAGGAATTGTTAACTACATTCCCCAGCATAACCTCCAAGGCTATGTTAAATTTTTAGGTTAAGTATCAGGGACCATGGAGCATTTCCTCCTTGGCTTGTTGGGTTAATGTAGCTAATATACCAGCATCCCTACTTATGACAGTGAGGAGACCTTACAGGAACTTCAGTGGGACTGGGTGGTTATGGGGATGCTTTCTTGAAAGCTATCCAATAAATTAAATTATTTATGAATAAAATAAAATTGAATATCAAAATACTGAAAGCTAAAAGGTATTTACCTAAATTAAAATTTGCAATAAATGTGATATAAATGGCAAACATTGCTGTTATCTTTGTTAGGTCAAATTTCAGCCAAGTTTGTCCTCATTCAGGATAAATTGGACATGTAAAGTGAAACTTCTTAGGCCTATTTGTCAACAAGTATTAGGCAATACAGAATTCTCAAAGGGCAACATAAAATTTCAACTTTGACTTAAAAAATGGTAGAAGTGGGAATAATAATATCAACGTACCCTATAGCAATTTGAATTTGACTAATAAGAAAGGAATAAGGGTTGCAAAGACTGATGGTGGACTAACAAAGAATGAATAACATAGTGCAGTTGATAGCAGTATCCGATATAAACTATCCAAAAGATGCAGCAGGCTAATGGAGACTGGATACTGTGATTGATTGTGCTAATGCTTTATTTTCATACTTCCAGCAGAAGAAAATAAAAATTCACATTTGCCTTTACATGGGTAGAAATTCAACCTATATTTACCATGTTGCAGAAAATCTAAGGTGACCCAAATGTCACAGGAGAGCAGGGAGAACTTAGCTTTTTCAATGCCAGTGGGCTCAGCGGGATTCCTTCCCAAAGACTGAACACCCCACAGCGGTTGGGCATGAGTTTTTATGGTTAAGGGCAATGGAGGGTGGTAGCAGGGTATTTCCGGGTGTTCCCCAAGGCCAAATGGCACTATCATGTGGAAGTATAATCTAAGAGTGCAAAATCACCAGGGGTTGGTGCAAAATCACCCTGGGTGGGATTGGCGGGGGGGGGGGGGGGGGGGGGGCGGTGCGTGTCTCTTTTCTCATTCAAACAGTTTATTTTTCTTCTGTCTCAGCAGGAGCAATGACTTATTATCTTACTGTAGTCAAACAGGATGGCTATTTGGTCTTTTCTTGGCCTTAGCCAGAGCAAAAGGAGCCAGGGACAGAAAGGGGCTGGACCTGGGAGTCTCTGTCCACCTCATCCACATTGTCAAAAGTTTTGAAATTCTACCATGTACAATCGTAATTTTGTGAGGAGAGATTTGGGCTTGATATTCATGAAGAGGAGACTGAATTATTTGTTTTGGGTATTATAATAATAGTAGCAGAATGAGGGAAGGAAGGGAAAAAATTGGCAACAAAGATTACAAATAAATTTTATAGAGCATGGTTGAGGAATTTCAAAATTTCACCAATTGGCTAAGTCTATAAAATCTTGGGAATCATTTCACTGGTGCCTCAAGAGATCTTTCCAAAAACAGAGATAAATGACTGTTTCTGAAAAATCTGGCTACTAATAAGACACTCCAGCATTTAGTGGCTATGTTTAATTCTGAATTGCACACCTTCTTAATTTTTGGAATCTTATTGCCTATTTAAAATGGACAAAGTGAAAGAAGAACTAAGTGACCAGGAAAAGACAATTCAAATGGACATCTGAACAGAGTTTCACATTGTGGGATATAAAAAGGGCTGTAGGACAGCAGTTGTGCTGGGCCACTGGGACCATAAGAACCAAATGAATATACGACGTCAGACATTTTGCCAACGTGCCACCATGCTCATTGAACTTTGTGACAGAAGTCAGATTATGCCTCCTCAACTCCTTGTTGCAGGCTATTATGGTGAAAGACCAAAAAACTATCAAATGCTGATACCATGTATTGCTCTTTTCACTACAAACTATTCACTTGGTATTGGGCTCTAGTAGTGACAGCACCCACAACTAAAGGCATACAAGGTAACATAACAAGGTAATAATGAATTCGCTTTCTTAGTTATCTAACATGGGTTTTGTCGTTGGGAAAAAAGTTAGAATAATTCAGAGAAAGTGTCAGAAGACAAAAGAGAAACTCTGAACCTATGATGTAAACAACTGAAACTCTAGCTGGAAGTTTCTAAAGAAAGTTCATTTATCAAGTGAAAAGTGTGTGTGTGTGTGTGTGTGTGTGTGTGCTGTATAGATATATTAATGTATTTATCCATATATATATATACATATATACTGAATACTGTAGCTGATGTCTCGGGAAAATCGTCACATAATATAGCTATCATTTGCATGATAACCAAAGCTAGGTCCTTCTTTCTCCCATATCCCATTGCTGAATGACCTAACCGCGCTCGCTCTCTCTCTCTCTCTCTCTCTTTTTTTAAAGATCTTATTTATTAATGAGAGAGAGCGGGGGGAGGAATGGATGAGGAGAGACAAGTGGATTCTGCTCTGAATACAGAGCCCAATGCGGGGCTCAATCCCAGGACCCCAAGATCATGACCTGAGTTTAAACCAAGAGTTGGAGGCTTAACCAAGTAAGCCACCCGGGTGCCCCAACTATGTAACTTTTCTTGATAAACAATGTTAACAGCATGGTATGTATACCTGTGGCAACACTGAGAAGAATGGAAATTTCAGCAATTCTGCTGGAGGAGGAAAAAAAATCTTGGAAAAGTAGGAAAGTGCCCTGTGGGAATGGCCGCAATCCCTGTACCAAGGGATTGGAGATTACACCACACTTTGCTGTGAAAGAGAGGAGAAGACAGGGGGGTCAACACTCAGAGACAAAGACCCTGTGCTCTCATTGTTACTGGTCCTCCAGGATAATCACAAATCCCTATCATTGTCAAGCACTTGATACGTGAGAAGGGGCCTTACTGAAACTGGGAGGAATTCTTTACAGGAAAGAGACAATATGCTAATCTGTGTGTTCTATGAGTTCTGCTAAACATAGCCTAAAGCACAATGCATACATCTCTTAGATCACAGGGTGGGGGTTTGGGCTAAGAAAGCTCAGGGGAAGGCAGCTCCGCAGGGCATTCCAGGTGCAAAGGGGTCACCCAGGCCTTGGCATTCCAAAGGCCTACGCTCTTCTTGAACCTTCCCTCACCCCCAGTGGCCTCTGTGTTAAAACATTTTAGCAAGCCAGGCATTACAGGTGATTTCATGCTCTACATTAACCCCCATAGGAAAAGGCAAATCTGTACACTAGGCTAACTTCCTTGCAATAGTACATTTAGCTTTTTGTAAAAGAACTGGAAGTTTATTCTAAGGAAATATGTATGGATTTTTACAAATTCTTGGGGAGTGGTGATAACCTGCCTATGTGTTTGGTTAAGTGAGTTATAGATAATAAAGATCATTTAAAATACCCTCATGCGGAGAACCCTAATTTTGGAAGGACTTCTGGAAACCCGATGAATGAAGAAACGGTATATATTGAATGATCCCTAAAAACCTTAGAAAGTTCTGAGGGAACTGGAATGGGATATTTAAAACAATATTTGAGGCAGTAGACTGAGCATAAGAGATGAGTTTCCATGGGGGATCCCTAGCCACGCAGTTCATCTGAATGAAGATTTTTTTCTTTGTTCTCTGTTGAGGTACCACTAATTGCCTATGACTCTTCAGAATGATAATGAGAAAAGATTGTTTGCTTTTTGTTTGTTTTTAACTTACCACAGAATAAATTCCACAGGGACAGAGTGCAGCTGATTACTATCTGGTAGATAATTTTGTACCATTACTTATAGCTCCTAGAGGATTTCTGAGGATTCTGATAGGCATTGCTACATTCTCCACTTTTTTATTGTAAATATCTTTACTGAAGCAACCACCAAGAACGTTATAGAAAGATAGGAACAATGTGAATCATTTCAATTTGGGGCACCCATATATATTTCCTCAGCTTAAAGGACTTACTTCAGAATGATTATGATATACTGATCTGCTAAAAGCACCATATTATTTGGAGATATCTCACTCATTCTCGCCTTCATAGTAGGGTTTTGATAAGAAATTGAAAGGAGCAATTAAAACATTTGCTAAGAAACGGAACATGTGAAAAGGAACAACAAGGCTATCTACATTCAGGTGACTGGATTTAATGCTTAAATAGGGAGAATATAAAATGGAATATTTTGGGGTGCAGAAATGAGAATGCATGTGTAGGAAATGATGCCGTAATACAAATCTTTGTATTTTCCACTTGGCATTGTTTTTGTTTTTGTTTTTTTTCTCTTGTAATGTAGGATCCCGTGGTACCAAGGCTGCGCTTCAGTTTGTTAGCTGCTATTAAGAGAAACATTTTGGCACATGACATTAAGACCCAAATCCTGTAGCACTTATTCCAAAAGAATTCTTGGTTTGGATAGGCCTTATGTTGACAACTCTGACATTGTTTGGTGTGAGGGATATCTTGATGGCTTACAAATCCAAGAATGTGAATGGATAAAAGAAAAGACATTGTGCAGTTACACATTTGCCAATTTTATGGTTGTGGATTGTGCCTGAACCCCTCAACCTAATCCAAGTAGAAAAAGTCTGGGTAAATCTGGGGATAATGAAAAGTAGGGAAATGGAAGCTTAAAGTAAAGGACTTTTGAAGTGAGTGATAAAACCAGGAAAATCGCTAATGCTTTGTTCCTTCAAGAGTGTCTTAAGTCAAGAAAATGACCAAAGTTAGTTGTTGTTCCCTGGGGAAGACCACCAGCAGTTTCCTCCTGAAAAAAGTCATTGCATTGAAGAAGATGTAGGAACTTTGCCAAAAAATTATTCTTGTGTAATCCAGAAGGGAAAAAAGGTGATACATCACTCATTAATGACCTTACTGAGTCTTAGTCATTTGGAGCCTTCTTTTACTTAAAGATTTATAGACTGTATTCACTAATCAAGATTTCATGCTGGAAGAGGTATTAATTTACATTGCACAGATCTATGTTTGTACAATATTTGATCACCTGTGCATTAAATAACTGCACACCGGACTGACACACTGTTGAAGCAGTTGCCAGGATATGAGGAATGTTATATTACTATAGCTGGTTTTGTATGCTGGAGCCTCCTGCTGTTCTGAATATACTAAATGTAAATGTAATGAACCTAAGGATGGGAATTGAAAAGAGGCTGATGATAATGAGAGGCCTAATAATAGGAAAGATGTAGATCCATATTCACTTATGTTCTCTTCTAGACTTCAAAACAAACTCTTTTTAGAAAGTTCTTATAACTTATAATAACTTGCAATCCTTATACATAAGGATTGATTAGTTTTTAAGAGTAGAATATATCTGACTATTGATTTCCTAATAACCCCAATACGGGATGGGGAGTATAAATACATTTTCTCTAGATCATACTCATGCCTAACAGTAGCAATGGCAAGTGTAGCAGTGAAGTCAACACTGACCACAATGGTCTTGAAGGCATTCAAGAACCTTTGATTTGCAGCAAAGTGTTTTGAGCCAAGGATAAGTAGCATTTCTGGAAGCATGCCACATGTTGAAAAGTACATACTGTCCAATATAGAAATTTTAGAGGGATTATTTTGGCAAGAAACTAGCCATATTTTTTTTTAATTTTTTTTTAAAGATTTTATTTATTTATTTTACAGAGAGAAATCACAAGTAGATGGAGAGGCAGGCAGAGAGAGAGAGAGGGAAGCAGGCTCCCTGAGCAGGGAGCCTGATGCGGGGCTCGATCCCAGGACCCTGAGATCATGACCTGAGCCGAAGGCAGCGACTTAACCCACTGAGCCACCCAGGCGCCCCGAAACTAGCCATATTTGACAAGACTTGGAAAGATGATGAACAATAAGTATGTGGAACACAAATATCCTAAAACAATGGAGCAATTTTCCTTAGTGACACTTTGGGAGAAAGCATGATCCCTTGTTTAAGATGCATGTCTTATATGTTGATGAACATGAGTGAAATATGTTGTGAAGAGAATAACTGGGTATCATGGAAGTCCAGGCTAGAGGAGCTCACTCATGGAAATAGTATTATAAGCACAAGTTGTGAAGAATGTAGGAAAGGCTTCCTGGTAACACAATTGGTAGGAACAGGGCAAAATATAGTCTATGTATGTCATCTCTATGGGAAATAGATGGATCATGGTATACAATGATACTTAAAATATATTTGTCAAAGGCGACTATTTGTAACTGGGCTATGACTAAGAGCAGAGACTTGATAGGCCCCAACATAATTCAGTGAATGATGACTTTTTAATAATTACTTATTAGAAGACACCACTGGCACACCACTGTGGATGCAACTGGTATTTTGTAACTTGATGTATTCCTCACCTTCCAGTGAATGAGAAAGTGAGAAAGAGCAAGCCAGACAGAAGTCAAATTCTTTTTGTAACCTAATTTAGAAGTGGCATCCCATAAATTTTGCCATATTCTATTTGTTAGAAGGAAAGCATTGCCAGCCTACAAAGAAAGAAAGAATTATAGATAATAAGGGTGTGAAATTTAGAATTTATTAATAAATAATAAATAAAATAAATAAATAAATAATAAAATTTATTTTATTATAAGATTTTATTTATTAATTTGAGAGAGAGAGAGAAAGCATGGCCAAGGGAGAGGGACAAAGGGGAGGGAGTACAATGGTAAAATGGGGAGTTTGATCCCAGGACCCTGAGATCATGACCTGAGCCCAAGTTAGACACTTAACCAACTGAGCTACCCTGGCACCCCTAGAGTGAAAATTTTTAATGCATTTTTAAAAAACTGAATAGATCTTTATATTTTTAGGTTATTTTCCCCTCAAAAAAATATAAACCTAGAAGATAAGAATTCAAAATTTTTTTTCAAAAATCTATTTTCATAATTTTAAAATATTTTATGCTCCTATATTTTCTGCAAATGTATTTTAAATGAATTTTAAAAGGCTATTTATAGAAATCATGCTTAGCGAAATAAGTCAAGCGGAGAAAGACAAATATCATATGATCTCCCTGATATGAGGAAGTGGTGATGCAACATGGGGGCTTAAGTGGGTAGGAGAAGAATCCATGAAACAAGATGGGATAGGGAGGGAGACAAACCATAAGTGACTCTTAATCTCATGAAACAAACTGTGGGTTGCTGGGGGGAGGGGGGTTGGGAGAAAGGGGGTAGGGTTATGGACATTGGGGAGGGTATGTGCTTTTGGGTAAATTGGAAGGGGAGATGAACCATGAGAGACTATGGACTCTGAAAAATAATCTGAGGGGTTTGAAGTGGCGGGGGGGTGGGAGGTTGGGGTACCAGGTGATGGGTATTATGGAGGGCACAGCTTGCATGGAGCACTGGGTGTGGTGAAAAAATAATGAATACTGTTTTTCTGAAAATAAATAAATTGGAAAAAAAAAGAAATCTATAGGTATTACCATGGATTGTCAAATTTTTGTCAAATCTATCTGTTTGGTACATTTATTTTTTAATGTAGTTTTCCAAAGCAAGGAAAATATTTTTCATTAATTGATTTCATAATGGTAGGATTAGTGCAATTTTATAATTATAAAATGTTTTATATTCATTTTTATCTCAGAAACTAAATGTCTTAGTGCAGTTTACAAAGTCTGAATTAAAGCCCTGAGATTCCAGTCTACCTTTTAAATGAATGAGTCACACCGATTCATAACCATTCAAAATAAAGTATTTTTTAAAAATCTATCCTTACTGTATACAATTACAGTACTCTTATTATTTAACCTAGTTAAGGGAATGAAACAAGCATTTCTAATTCTAGGTACCTGGTTTATTTAAACAAAAAACAAAACAAAACAACAACAACAAAAAACAGATTTCTTCAAATTGAAATTTTAAATTATTTCTATAGTAATACACTAAATTAAGTTGTCTCAGGAATAATACAACACATAGGAACATTTTTCTTTTAAATAATAAGGAAAATGGATGGAAAATATATGAAGTATCAACACGTCTGATTATTTTGCAACTCCAGAAAGATTCAAAGGAGATATATATATATATATATATATATATATGTATATATATATATATATATATATTTTTTTTTTTTAAATACTCTAAATTGACTTTTCAAAATCCACCAATACTGATGGCTAAGTTATAGATACTTGAATAACTGATTCAGGACAAATATTTCTAAGTGTCCCTATAATGTTAAAGTAAATAACATACATTATTTCACTTTTATTACTGTAACCGGGATATGAACATGTGAAAGTCACACTTAAAGTGTCTATACCATTATCTTCTCTATATTAATACAACCCAAGCTTTAAAAAAAAAAAAAAAAAAGCTCTCTGCATTTCTAAGCCTTTTCAGTACAAAGTATACATCTGTGTGATTGGTTGTAGGGTGAAGAGGTTGCATAGATTACTAGATCAAGCCACATTTTACATCCAAATTAATGTCACAACTATAACAAATTGGGATGCTCAGCTATTGTCAAACAATGTAGGGCCAAGGTTGGCAAATTAGTTAGCATTAGCATGTAGACCTTTTGGCAGGAAAGGAAAGCTTTTTACTTGAAGCTGGGCATTCTGCAGGATTTGTCAACTCGAATTTGCCACTGGTCTCATTATCTCATTTGTCTTATTTAGGCTAAATTGGCAGTTATGTCTTCATGGCAAATGTTTGTTTTCACAAATGAGCAATGAAGCAGAATCTGGGAAACGCAACACTAAAATAGCTTTACTGCAAGTTTTTAAGATATTTCTAGAGCTGGATCATTGATCTATGACCATAGAAAATTTTCTTTATCCTTAGAATTTGTTTTATACTGTAAATTTGTGGCAACTAGGGCTTCTATCACAGAAATTAGAGTTCTTCAAGTCGATTAGACAAAAGTATATTGAGTACTGAAAATGAGAAAGACTTATTTATGACATTGGATAAATTAAAGAATATGAAATTATTTTCTATTTGGGTTTTTTTTTAGTAAGTTAAAATTTTTATGTTATCTTGAGTGACGCAATCATATGCCTTATGCACCTATGTGGATATCTATATGCATGCACAAAACTACACACACACAAACACATATACATAAATATGTATACATACACATACACATACATGACCTCATTATAACATGATTTGTTCTGATAGATAATATGTAAAACAAGCTTATTTTATTTAGCTTGTAAACAAGGAAGTTTAGAAAATTAAGTAATAGAAAAACTCTATTTTCTTTTCATGGAGACATATTAACAGAGACATATGCACACACACAGCCTTACAATACTATGGTAAGTGTGTATTGTATGAAAGTAATATGTTATCAATAATATGTACACAAATGATTAGATCAGCTGGATTATAATGTGCTTACAAAAATAATGTCATTTCTAGCGAAGAATAATAACAGTAAGTATATCCAGGTTAATGTAGGTAGAAAATCAAATACAGACAAAGAAAACAATAAATGCTACATCATATACATTTTTCATAGGATTATCCAGTTCTATAATCTTACTTCAAGTCACATTCTTAAAATTATAGTTTAAGATCTACTATGCAAAAGCTGCCATTCTTTTCCCCCAAATCATTATAGACTTCATAAGTTATGGATCCCAAATTTGCTCAAATTTATAAGCAATTTGTTTATGGGCAATAAAAGAACTTCTTGTAAAAACAAAATAATGAAACCTTATACTAAAATGAGTAACAGAAAAAGTACACTTCCCAGGTCTATCTGTTTGATAAGTAAGCAAAAATAGTCATTCTCTGCTTTTAATTTAAAATGTCACTATTGCGATATTGTAAGGAAATTCACAATGCACAGTTTGATTTAATATTCAATAAATGCCTTGTCCCTTGGTCACAGAAGTTAATCCATATTGGTGTTTGATCAGGTTATGGATGTTTAATCATCAAAATTCCATTCACTTCAATGTCATTTGTAAGAATAGAACATTACCTGTGGATTACAGTAAAGACTCCACATTGAAACAGTAACAAATCAAATACTGACCTTAGTGGGTATAAGTGAAAATATATTAAACCAGTTCTTCTAATACATTTGCTCTGAAAATGTATTTCCAAATATACAGGAAATAGACCATTTGTAATTAGTATTACACTTAAATTTACAATTACATTTTGCCAATTAAAATGGAAATGCATCTTTATTTTAAAAATATAATTCCTGTATAGTTCACTAAAAGAATGAGTAACATTATTTATTTATTTATTTGTCTTTGTACATTTTGGTTTCAGTGTGATCTATTCAAAGCATGGGTAAATATTGCCTTATATGGAGTATTTGCTTTATGGAATCCCTGACAGAGGTTAGCATCTAAGTTTAAGAAATGAATATTGAGCTTCTTCTCTTCATCCACACCATGCAGACCATTGCACTACAGAGTACTGCCATCCTACACATGCAGTCTGAAAGTGACTATAAACTCTTTTTGACTTCAAATGGCCAAAGGGAAAAACTATATCCTGGAAACTTGTAATATACTACTTCAAAAAAGATAATTATGAATAATTATCAAACACATATAGGCAAACTCTCAATTAGCAGTATTACTGTAATAAGACTTAGAACATGGGAGTAAATTTCTAAAACCTATTTTGTAACCTCTATTTACCATTTTGAAATATAATCTACTTTTTAATCAATGAAATAAGTTAATATTTACAAAAACTGAGGCATAGTTGTGTTTACTCCAATGTGAACTGATGGCTACAAAATACCTAAAATTGTTAGACAAAATAAAAATCACATTTTTAAAAGAGTGGCTACATATGTCACAGAGAAATGGAATTTCTTTGAGGTCAGAACAAATTGTAAAGACAAAGATAGGAAAATAAGCAATTGCTGAAGCTGCTATAAATCCTGAATTTGTATGCCTCTGAGGGGGTATGTTGAGAATCAGTGAACCTGTACCTGGACAGGGTGGGGAACCATATAGGAATTCACCACACATAAAATTAGGATTGGAGAAAGATCTATGCTATAAGAAAAATAGTTAACTAAAATAATTTTGAAGACAGAAAAGAAAGAGTATTTATCTCTCATGTTCTAGGTTCTTGGTAGAAATAAAATAGAAATTGCTTCTCTTAAGATTGTATGGCAACTGGCTAGGTGTGCGAATTGAATTTGTACTGTTTGTTTGTTCAAAAAAATATAAAAGAAAAATTAATCTTAGGCAGACTGGATTTGTTTTTCCTCCAGGTCTCAGGCAGAGTAATAAAGAAAAAACAGAAAACAAAAAACCCTACATCCTCTGTAGGAAATCAACCTTAAAACCAAGTCTCAGAGAAATGCCATTGAGACATAAAAAAATAAAAATTCAAATTAAAAATTATAAAATATTATAAGAAGCAAAGCTCCATAAATGATATGCATCAGGGAAAAATGATTTGAAAACAATATGCTTAAAGATTATGTATTAGAATTATTGCATATTATGGTAGGCTGAGTAATGACCTCCAAATATGTTGACATCTGACTCCCTATAATCTGTGAATATGTTACCTTATACAGTAAAAGGAACCTAACAGATGTGATTAAGTTAAACCTTTTAAGATAAAGACATTATGTTGGATTATCCTGTAATCCAAAGGTTCTTATAAAAAAGAGTAGAGTTACAGTGAGGAAGGAAGTGATGTGTTGGCAGGAGCAGAGACTGACCTGATGTAGCTAGAACCAAAGAATCAAGGAATGCCTGCAACCTTTAGAAGCTAGAAAAGTCTAAGAACAGATTCACCTCTAGAGCCATCAGAAGGCACCAGACCTGCCAATATCTTAATTTTAACCTTTTAAGACTTACTTAAGACTTCTAACCTCCACAACCATAACAGAATAAAATTGCATTATTTCAATTCACTAATTACTGTAATAATTATCACAAATTATTATGATAATCTGTTAAGGTAGTAATAGGAAATTAATACACATGTAAATATGATATAACATGTTGGAGCTTAAATTATTAGAATATAGGGCACCTGGGTGGCTCAGAGGGTTAAAGCCTCTGCTTTCAGCTCGGGTCATGATTCCAGGGTCCTGGGATCAAACCCCACATTAGGCTTTCTGCTTGGCAGGAAGCCTGCTTCCTCCTCTTTCTCTGCCTGTCTGCCTACTTGTGATCTCTGTCAAATAAATAAAATCTTTAAAAAAATTATTAGAATATAAATTGAAATTTCCCTGAATAGTGGAAACTATAAGCATGTATAAGGAGATTTTTTGTGGAGGAAAGCCCACTAAAAACCAACTATTAGAGACTTTAAAAAATGTAATAATTCTGTGTAAGTGTTATATAGCAGAAAAGACACAGCTAAAGAAAGAATTAATTGATTGGGATGCCTGGGTAGCTTAGTCCATTAAGCATCTACCTTCAGCTCAGGTCGTGATCCCAGGGTCCTGGGATCAAGCCCACATGGGACTCCTTGCTCATTAGGGAGTCTGCTTCTCCCTCTGCCTACCTCTCTCTTTCTCTGACAAATAAAAATAAAAATCTTTAAAAAGAAAGAAAGAACGAGAAAGGAAGATTGATTTCATTGAATAGATAAATCATCTGAAGAAAATACAGAAAATTCAATACAAAAAGTCAGAAATAGGGGCACCTGGGTGGCTCAGTTGCTTAAGCATCTAACTCTTGATTTCACGGTCATGAGATTGAGCCTTGTGTTGGGCTTCACACTCAGCACAGAGTCCACTTGTCCTTCTCCCTGTGCTCTTGTACACTCTCAAAAAAAAGTCAGAAATAGGGGATCCTGGGTGTCACAGTCTCTTAAGCATCCCTTTCGGTTTTGGTTCAGGTCATGATCTTTGGGTCGTCATAATATATATAGATTACATTACATTGTACAATGTGACAATCAAATGATGAGATAAAGTACTTGGCTCCTTTGAATTTTTGTCTTATTTGAAATGTAAATAGAATGAAAAATTTTTAAAGGAGAAGCTCAAATAATATGACAAAATATCAATGACAATGGCATGTACCACCTTCTATACTGTTATCCCAATTTATATTTTATGCTTTTTTCAAACCCTTTTTTAATAGAACCAGAAATCATTGAGAATATTTGCTGTATTTTTATTCCTATATATTTTATTATTATACAACTCTACCTTGCAATACATACAAAACATTCATATTTTCTACTAAAAGCCATCAATCTCTCTAGGTCTAACTTGCCACATTGTAAATTGTCCTTGATTATTTGAGAACCAATTAACACATAACTTTATAGAATAGGCTTTGAGGAAAAAAACAAAAACAATGCAACAAAACAAGATATCATGCATAATTCTCTTACATCAGTTCATGAGTCATTTATTTCTCACAAGAGACAGGTGTAATATACAGGTTGTACCTATTGGCCATCATCTTAGTGAAGCTGTATTAAGACCTAAATGCCCTTTAAAGCAAAAAATTCCCCTTATTCAATGAGTGATGAGCACATGTAATATCTTTAGATACCTTAAGAAAAAGTCTTCCTTGTTAATAAATTTTCTTACTTCTTTGAATAAAAAAAATCAATGTCTCAGATATAGTAAAATAATGTGATTGGCTGTTATAAGCCCTTTCTTTCTGTCTGAATAGAATAGTAAGAAGAAATAAAACATGTTATACTCCAAAATAAATACATTTATACATGTAAATCTATCCTTTTGCCACAGTGTAGAACACCAGAGAAAAGGCAAATGTCTTTTTGAACCATGAGTAGTTACACCTTCTTGCGGAAGACTAAACTAGTGAGACCTGTAGACCTGTCTAGGCAGATAGAAGTGAAACCTTTCTGTCTTTCATTTCCAATTTTTTGCAACCAGAATACTTTATATAAAACCTTGCCCAAAAAGCAAAAGCATTTATCCCTAATTTGGGCAGCTCCTATGTCACTATCCCTTACCCAAAAGGACTTGACCTAGTATTCCATATCTATACTATTTTGTACTGTGGTACAATTTCATGGGTGAGAATGACACATCTTATCCTAAAATATTTCCCAATTTTCTGAAATTTCAGTACTCTAAATTTTAAAGAATTCCCCTTTGAAACAAAAAACTGTGTATTACAATAAACCTCTACAGTTAAAATTACTGTCAAAAAAGAAAATTTTTGAGACTTAGTAATTTTTATGCTAATTTCATGGGGATTCATACCCACTGTGTGAAAACTGGCTTATGACAAGTCATTTTTTTCACATGATTCCAGAGCAGTTTACCATAATATCAATTGCTTGATATGTCTATATATGCCACATAGTAACACTAAATATTTAATTAACACAAGGAGCATGAATCTAACTGTATAAATTATTTATTGTTATTTAGTGTTCTAATTGTTTTAATTTCTTCTTCTGGAAACAACATCCCCCTTTTTTTCTCTGCCTCTCTATGGGTCGCATCAAGTCCCAGCATAAATGGGCATTATTCCTCCCATTCCCCTGAATGAAGAGATTGCTGAATAAATGTGCCTATAATCAAAACTATAAAAATCTGTTTGTGGTGATTAGGTCACAGCACCGACAGACAAATGGAGAAGCTATATGGGAGATTCCCCAATATTTTTCATCTGATGCTAGTTGGCAGGAGCTCTTTTCACGTGGCTTAGCTGTGAAGGTATCTATGGTGGTTGATGGTGCCCATTTCTCCAGGTACAAGAAGCTTGATCAACTTTAGGAAAAACAAATTTAAAAAAAAAAAAAAAGAGTAACAAACAAAGGAGGAGAATGGTAAATTCTAAAATCTGATTTCAAGTTGCTGATATCCCTAGGGTTGCCAAGTGTTTGCAATCCTAAAGTTGGATTTACTAACTCCTCCTTTGATTATTTGAGCTAACTCAGTATTCCTTAATATTATTTTAAGCCAGCTCAATTCAGGCTTACTTTACTGGAAGACAATTTAGACTTCTGACTAATGAACATGGGCAGATTTTATAATTTCTTCCCTTTGATCTCTATTTTACACCATACAAATGTTTAAGTCGTAATTAGCATTGGATCCATGGGAAACCTACCTTTTTAAATAAAGTTGTTTAATTCACATGTAGACAGAATTTGACAGTAAGGAAAATAGTTTCCAGAGAAACAAAAGAATCCTCTTTTGATTGAGCTTCATTCTAAGGGCAAGGTGGTAAGTGAAATATATTTTACTTTATTTTAATCTTTAGAGCAACCCAGTGACGGCATTATCATTACCACTAAGAAAGCATGGGCTCAGAGAAGCTAAAGAATTCGTGCACATTCAGTCTTTGACTGCATTGCACCAGAGCCATGTACTGAAACCACTAGAGTCACTCATTCCCTGAGTTCTCCTTTACGAAAAGAAAACTTTAAATGAAACAAAGCATCAGCTTTCTAAATACCCTTAACAAGCTTCATGAAAAATTATGGCAGCTGACATAAGGCCATTGATGTTATTCAGTGAATCCCCCTGAAAAAATAATGGATTCTTGCTTATGGAAATAAATATGAAAATCCCAGAGTGTATTGTTCTGCTTTCATTATTTGGACCATTCTTATACTCCTATATAGGGTTTCCTACTGGCCTTTGTATCAAACCTGGAACTAAAAAGTCATAAGGTAAACAATAATATATGTATACTATTTATTTGGAAAATGAGTAATTTATTACTTCAGTGTTGTCACAGTGATAGGAAAGCTTAAGCAGAGAAACAGATTAATAATAGAACTTGCTATTTCTCATTGATAATAGTAGAAATTGTTATTCTGTCTCCCTCTCTCTCTTCCCTCTCTCTCTTTCTACCCATCTAAATTTCTTTCCAACTTTCTTCATCTATTTCATTTGGCTTTTTCCATTGTTATGATGTAACACATACAAAATCTGTATACCTAACAACTTCCTGGTTCACATTTTAGAGCATCAGCCAAAAAGAAAGAGAAAAAACGTTACATTAAATAAGCATACTAAGGGTGCCTGGGTGGCTCAGTGGGTTGAAGCCTCTGCCTTTGGCTCAGGTCATGATCCCAGAGTCCTGGGATCGAGCCCCACATTGCACTCTCTGCTCTGCGGAGAGCCTGCTTCCTCCTCTCTCTCTCTCTGCCTTTCTGCCTCCTTGTGATCTCTGTCTGTCAAATAAATAAATAAAATATTTAATAAATAAACAAACAAACAAACAAACAAATAAATAAACATACTAACCTGAAAGCAATTTTAATGTATTGAGGCAAATACAAATTATGCATGAGTTACAGGAAGCTAAAATATATGACCTAAATTTAATCATACATGTAATATATGATATATGATATATGTAATATATGATATATGTGTCACATGTGTCATGGTGTAATCTCAGCTGTGCTATCCAGTAAAATTTATGGCAATGATGGAAATGCTCTGTTTTTTCTCTGCCCGATTAGGTAACCACTGGCCATGTATGGCTTTGAGTACTTGGAATATGGGGAATGAGACTATGGAACCTAATTTTTAATTTCATAACAACATGTGGCTAATGCCTACTGTGTTGAACTGTGCAGATAGAAAGGAAATCAATTTGGAAGAAATTGATTCATAAATAGCAAAAGCAAGATTGGTTTTTGCGATAAAAATTTCAATAATTTTTCAGTCCAATTATATGAAAATGCTAGTTTAAAAAGCATTTATGAGTTGGAAAACTGAAAATGTTAAACAGAAAACCACTTAGAAAGTAAGCGTATGAGTGTATGCCATAGATTCTAATATAGCAATACTAATTTTTAAGACTACAAATATTTTAAGATCTTTTACTATGCAATAATTTTGCATCTCTTTTTTTAATATGGAAGGGATATAAGTTAAGTAAATAAGTAGACACTGATATTTTAAAGACCCACTATATATATATTTTTTTTTTTTAAATAATTTATTTATTTATTTGACAGACAGAGACCACAAGCAGACAGAGAGGCAGGCAGAGAGAGAAGAGGAAGCAGGCTCCCTGCTTGAGCAGAGAGCCCAATGTGGGGCTTGATCCCAGGACCCTGGGATCGTGACCTGAGCCGAAGGCAGAAGCTTTAACCCATTGAGCCACCCAGGCACCCCACCACCAGACACATTTAAAATATTTTGAAATGAATGGGTAACCTCCCAGGATGATGGTATTAACTCTTCCCATTTAACATTATCCTATTTTATGCTTGATGAAAGTTATTTTGTATATGGTATATATATGTATATTATATGCTTCTGCAGTAAATTTATTATTAATTTCCTAAGAAAAAGAAAGATATATTCAGTGAGAAATTATATACAATCTTATGATAAGCAATCTCAAAAAAGCTCATCTGAAGTGTTCAAACCTGGAGAGACAAATACAGATTTCAAAAAATAAAAGTTCAAATTCTTAACTGTTCACAACTTTCATTTTCTGATTTAAGTCTTTGCCCTGAAATCACTATTTGAATCACAAAGAAATGTTCCCTAACCGCATTACAGATTTGAAAAATGCTCCTTTAACGTGTGGCCCAAGCTAAAGACAGGAATCACTAATTGAGGCTTGTTTTGTATTTATGTGTCAACTATGTTTGGAAATTGAACTGGGACTATCAAGTAATTTCACTTAGGCGATTGAAAAAGCTATTGGATATTATAATGTTTAGTCACCAGTGGTTTGGTTTGAATTTAATGCGTCTGTGAACCAGAAGTTAACATCTTTGTATCCTAGTACTAATCTCCTGAGAAAGCCAGATTTATTTATTTCCCCATTTAAGATTCAAAGGGATCATTTGTTCCTGATTAAAGACAAACATTGATCCTTAAATTAAAAAAAAAAAAAAAAAGTTTTCTAATGGCTGGTACTTGGTTTCCTACTGTGACTTTTAAATGTGAAAATATAGTTTAGTTGAGCAGAAAACCTCTTTACAGAACTAGTTTTTTTTTTTTTTTTTTTTTTTTTAAGATTTATTTCTTTATTTCAGAGAGAGAGCGAGAGCCTAGAGACGCAGAAGAGGCTGAAGGAGAGAAGCAGACTCCCCACTGAATACAGAGCCCAATGCAGAGCTTGATCCACAATCCATGAGATCATGACCTGAGTCAAAGTCAAGAGTTGGGCCCCTAACTGACTGAGGCACCCAGGTGCCCCTTAGAAAACCAGTTCTGCCCTAAGAATCAATCTGAACCTGTTGGCCTCTTTTGAGAAAATACTTGCCTTTCCACAGCAATGAAATTGTTCCTGGTATCCCAGAGATCCAGAGATTGCCTTCCTTTTATTGCTTAGTCTTTACAGAGTTCAGAAATTGTTGGATTTTTTTTCTTTTCCTTATAGTGTTAGGATGCCCAATCACTAATGTTACTTCCTTTTTTTCAACAAGAAAGGCTATATTGCTGATGTAAGTAATCGCAGCATTTGAAAAGTAGTTTAAAGAGTAATGCTGTGCTGTACCTTGTCAACAGCCAGCTACATACAGAGCTGGCCTCTGCAAGTTCCCGGGTCTTATTAAACAAAATGTGCAGCAAGGTAGAGCTAACCCTGTCATGTATACCCCCACTCTATTTTTTCATAAGGATTTTACATTACTGCAGAACATGGCAGCAGAGTTATAAATAAACCAACAGTCTGTGACTCATGGGAAAGGACAATAAAGCATCGGTACCAGACAGAGAGTCACCTTCTTGTTCTATTAAGTTATCATTCCAGTTTTCAATTCGGGTTTTCTGGGGCTCTTAAATATGATTTTCCCCCCCACTTGGTCACATATTTCCTTTTATCTGTATTTCCCTCTCTCAAATTTTCTATCAAAATTGCTGAATATTAGAACTTATTTTACCATGCCACATTTTGGAAGTACATCTTTGTCCCTTACTGTTCTTCTACCACCTTTCTCTGTCATCCATTTATTAATTCCTCTGTTAATTCAGTTCACAAATAAGTTTTGATATCCTGCCGTATGCCATGGTCTATGGTAGGTAACAAAAATATTATGCATGAGGAACTTCTTCTAAAAAAGAAATATCCATGTAATCTACCTGTGAAAAGTGATCACCTATAGTGTGAACTATTGGCCACCCAACAGATCGGAAAATGAAAACTGTCTAAGCAGTTGATAAATTTAGAATGATCTGTGAGGCTTTTAAAAACCAGATTCTTCAAGCCTCACTTCAGACCCACTGAAATAGATTCCCTTTTTGTTGGGGTTGGCATATATGCTTTGAATAATGGACCCAGGTGATTCTAATAATACCATTTGAAAACCACAGCTTCAAGATTTTATGGAATTTTTATTTTTATTATGATGGGTACAGCAAACATATGGAAATAAAGCATGATCAAGTGAACAAAGGCTAAAATTGGATTACAGAAATTATTTTGTAGTTGTGTAACCCAGGATTCCATATGTTGAATTAGCATCATACGGTACAGTGCTTCAGGAAAAGAGAATTATATTTAAGTGTGTTTAAGGGAAGAGGTCTTTGATGGAATGGTCCCCTCCACCCCAAATTTATATGTTGAAATCCTAACCCCAGTAGAACTGTATTTAAAGATAAGGAAATCAAGGAGGTAATTAAGATTCAATGAGATCATAAGGGTACGGCCCAAATCTGATAGAACAACAAGAAGAAGTACAAGAAGAAGAAGAGACACCACCAGAATACCTCTCTTTACCTCCATGCAAACACAGGAAAGGCTATGTGAGGACACAGTAAGAAAGTAGTCATCCGCAAGCTAGGAAAGAAAGTTTCACTAGAAACTAGGATTAGTAGAAATCCTACTGGCACCTTGATTTTAGATTTAAAATATCCAGAAATATAAGAAAATAAATTTCTCTTGTTTAAATTACCCAGGCTGTGGCATTGTTATGGCAGCCCAAGTAGACTAGTATAGTATCTTAAAGCTACTTCTCCTTTCCCGTGTTTAGAGGAGACAGGAAGAAACCATTTTGAGTAAAGTTGTCAACTATATTGAATATAGAAGGGCCAGAGGTAGTTACCCATTACTGCAGTAGTTGACAGGAAAAAAACAAGCTCAAACAGAGAGATACACCATATGCCAAATGACATCTCTAAGCATATAATAAGAGTCCTGTTATAAGCTCTTCATTTTAATCAACTATTAAAAGAGATCATATCAACACTAATTAATTAATTAAAAAAACATTGGTATCAGTCTCTGTATTAATTCCTAGAAAATTCCTTGAATTTCTTTCTTTTTTTTTAATTTAATTTAATTTTTTTTTAAAGATTTTATTTATTTATTTGAGAGAGAGAGACAATGAGAGAGAGCATGAATGAAGAGAAGGTCAGAGAGAGAAGCAGGCTCCCCGTGGAGCTGGGAGCCCGATGCGGGACTCGATCCGGAGACTCCAGGATCATGACCTGAGCCGAAGGCAGTCGTCCAACCAACTGAGCCACCCAGGCATCCCCTCCTTGAGTTTCTTTCAAGGATGCTACTATTACAGAAGAGAAATCTTATTGTGGTCATGATATTCAACAAGGAAAAAACATATGGCTGCGAAGCACATAGCACTATATTGAGAGGCAGATGATCATTTCACGGCAATCAGTAGATTGGTCATTCACCTTCAAATAAGGAAATGAAACTTATCAATACCCAGAGGGCAACACATGTATTGTGCAATATTTTATGACTTTTATTTCTTGTATAGTTGTTATTATTTTGAGGCAGAATAGTATAAGATTAGAGAAATAACCTGCCCTGTTTCATGGCAGAGGAAACCGAAATAGGTAATTATTATTTATAGAACACCTATAACATGGTATGCAATATACTAAATATTTTATATTCCAGGGAGTCAGTATAATCTTAAAAGTTAATGTAGGACATTAATGCAGATGACAACACAAAAGAGGCTTAAAATTATTTGTAATGTTTTAAAGGAAAAAAAAAAAGGAGAAGGAAGGAAGGAAGGAAAAGAAGAAAAGAAGTCAAGCGGGAACTTGGGAATCCTGAGCCTGTAACCATAGTAGGAATGTGTTTATTGATCTTCCAAATTTGTTTTACCAAAATTTTATGTGAGTGTTTGGTTAAAGAGAGAAAAGGGAGTCATTTTCAGCAACACACTATAGTAACTATCCTTAAAACAAAAACAATGGTCTTGCTATAAAATACTGGAAATGATAGATGACGTATAACTAACATTCCAAAGGAAAAAGAATTTTGTCTGTTTTTATTGAACAAAGGAGTTGAAAACTGATGTCTACATGAAGAGCTGCATGTGGATGTTTATAGCAGTTTTATTCATAATTGCATAACTTGGAAGCAAGTAAGATGTCCTTCGGTAAGTGATGGACAAATAAACTGTGGTACATTCAGACAATGGAGTATCACTTAATGCCAAAAAGAAATGAGCTATCAAAATAAAAAAATGAGCTATCAAGCTATGAAAGACATGGAGGGAACTTAAATTCCTCTTACTAGGTGAAAGAGACCAATTTGAAAAGGCTATGTACTATTTGATTTCAACCATGTGACATTCCAGAAAAAGAAAACTGCGGAGACAATAAAAAGATCAGGGGTAGCCAGGAGTTAGGGGAGGAGGAATGAGCAGAGCACAGAGGATTCACTCTGTATAAAACTGTAAATGGTGAATTCATCTCCTTATGCATGTGTCCAAACCCGCTGACGTTACATCACCCAAAACGAACCCTAATGTAAACTATGGGCTCCAGATGATAATGGTGTCTCAATGTAGGTTCATCAATTACATAAACACCACACAGGATGTTGATAATGGGGGAAACGATCGTGTAAGAGCAGGATGTATAGCTGAAATTTCTGTATCTTCCACTCAATTTGCTGTGAACCTAAAACTGCTCTAGAAGATGAAGTCTACTTAAAAAATCCCAAAAAGGAATAAGTGCTCTAAAACATCTATTACATTTACTCAAACAACATGCTGCATATGTGTAAACGTGCAGATGTATGATAAAATTGGAACAGTGCTACCTCTAAGGAGGGAAGGATATAAAATGTGCTTCAAGTCTATTTCCTGAAGGTGAAATTTCTTAAGTTGGGTGGTGGTTTCATGTGTGTTTACTACATCATTTGCTGTACGTTTTGTATGTCTGAAATAGACATCAAGGCAATAACAAGAAACATAAAATACACTAAGCCTATATACATGGGAATAGAAGGTCTTAAATGAAACACCATAATAAATAACTTCCATCCTCAATAAACATTATTTCCCCGAATCCTTTCTGTGGTTAACCATAACCAGGGTCCTTTTTTTCTCTCTCCTTTTCATTCTGCTTACATGGCCTGTCTGATCACAGCCTCCCTCCTCAAGTCTCCATATATTATTCCTTCCTTAATTATACAGGGGTATTTAGCTCTGTCTCTGTCCCTTCTTCAAAATGTGTGCACCCAAATCTGCTACAGAGCTCAACAGATAACACTCTATATAGCAGATCCCTGTTTTTACCCATATGCACGCATATACACATTCTCACACACGTGCCCAAAAACATGGTGTTAAAGAAAATTTAAAAATAGGGGCACCTGAGTGGCTGAGTCAGTTAAGTGTCTGCCTTCAGTTCAGGTCATGATCCCTGAGTCCTGGGATTGAGAGCCCACATCGGGCTCTCTGCTCTGTGGGGAGCCTGCTTCTCCCTCTGCCTGCTGCTCCCCCTCTTTGTACTCTCTCCGTCTATGTCATTCTCTGTCAAATAAATAAATAAAATCTTAAAAAAAGAGAAAAATATATGTATATGTATATATCCTATTTATATACACAAAAAATGGATCTTCTGCAATGCAAAGAACTATTTTATATTATTTTTCCCCCAGCATCTACCTCGTAGCTCAGTACACAGCAAGGCCTACCAGAGAAGAGGTCCCTTGATGTTGCTGGCGTGGCCTGACTGGCCTGTACCTTGACAGACGGGCTGTCCCAAAGGCCTGTTATTCACATACACATACATGGTACATTAGTTAAGTCTTTTTTTTCAAATCTATGTACAAATAAATTCAGGAAGAGAGAAAACATTACAAATCATGGTAAAAATATGAAAGAAGTTGTGGGGGGAGGGAGAAATGCCGCTCAGATAAACTTTGCCAATTGCCATAGAAAGCAGTCTTCTTTAGACTTTATTCAAGAGTACTAAAATAATTTATTATTGAAGCTTAAAATAAAATAGATTTACATAATATGCTAAAGCTGTGAATAAGGAGAGATGCAGTTCATATACAAGCAGGCTGTCGTAATTATGTTTGCTTTTTAGGATGTATGTTCCTACAAAACAATAATCATGCAGTCATTTGTGCCATTGGCTGTTTTCCTGATTTTCCTAACTCCAACTCCATCTCTGATTGCCACAAACCAAGTGAGGACCACCAACAGCTCTTACTTTCTGGCAGTTTATTGCTTTGCAGCTCTCAGAAATTGCTTTTGGTGCTTTTTGTGTTGTTGTTTATTTTCATTTTTGTTTTTCTCTCAGTCTCAACTCACAGGTGCCTGGCGTGGGGTTAGGTAAATTGTTGATACTAAATAGATTCTAGTTGAATTAAGATGCATTTGCTAAATCTTCTGTTGGCTTCCTTTGCACATAGGCTACTCAAGAACACCGTCTCTTAGAGGTGAAATTCCTGCAAATCACATGTTTTTGGTAAAGTAGCGAGACCGATAGATCTCTTTGAGCACACCTGAAGCACTGAGCATTACTAGACGTCTTCAAACTTTCTCTAGGAAGTTAGCTTAATTTAATTTAGAATTTGAACAGTTTTTGTGGATCCCCTCTCAACGTTTGTTCCACCATTCTCTATGTTTTAGCTCTGTGTTCTGTTGTAGGTCTTTCAAGAGATTAATAATCATATTTTATCCACAGAATGTACTTTTCCCTCAACATTTTTTACAAGCATGTTAAAAAAAAAGTAGGAAATGCTAGCTGAATTTTAAGGCATTTTGAAGAAAGAAACACTAAATATTCGTATCCAACAGGGATATCTTGCTAATATATGAAGAAAAAAAGTTTGGCTTCAGCACCTAGGAAGATATTTTTGGGTGATTTGGGAACATTGAGGAAAGTGAATAGCAAATGCACAAATTGACTTTTGGCTGATGTACTTATATTTTCTAAATATGACTTTCTTCGTGCTCTTTGGAAAGTGCCATTTTATGAACTGAATTTGAACTCAAAAGGTTAGCTCATTAAAGGTTAGATCACTACCCAAAAGAGTTTAAGAAAATAAAAGACCTCTGTGTTGTATATATCATAACTCAGAATAAAAGGGAAAATAGTGCAATTTAAGGAAAGATTTCAATATCCCATGTCCTTTTACCAACTGCTTTGTTTACTGGATTCTCTTTCGTGTCTGTGAACTCACTTGAAGCATATTTCGAATTAGATTTAAATCACTTCAAATATTTTTCTAATTGTAACAACTGCATGGACTACTCTGATAAGGCCAAACAATATATAACTGATGTCACTATAACCTTTTCCCTAACCACTTTTTTGAGAGACAACCTAGCAAGTATAGTCTTTTCTAAGATCAGGGGAGAGACATGTTACACCTCTGAGAATTCAGAATATATGATCTGGCCTGAAATAGAAAGATGTTAACAAGTAACTTTACCCTGTGATTGTTTATTTATTGGTCTCATTCACTTCACATGAGGTCAATAGGTATAGATTTCTGTGCCCTGTGCCCAAGTATACATGGATTGTGGATTATGTGTGGCATTTTCTAATATTATGATATGTAAATCTTTTTAAATGTTGTGCCCTCACATTTTGCCAAGTCAAATATAGGATACCAGTTGGATGGTTCTGCCCTGACATATAGCA
Source organism: Neogale vison (assembly GCF_020171115.1). Lineage (NCBI taxonomy): Eukaryota > Metazoa > Chordata > Mammalia > Carnivora > Mustelidae > Neogale > Neogale vison. Next base: position 128,278,726 of record NC_058095.1, on the reverse strand, counting down.
GTGACTCAGTGACAAAATGAGAGGCAATTTCTATTTCAATAAAATGAACCTCATAGTCCAGGAGGAAATGTTACAAAAAGAAAAGAAAAAAAGAAAGAAATATAGGGATAGGCAAACTAAATATTAAGTTGAAACATAAAACAGAGAATTGCTTCATTGTCTTCAACAAGGTTCGTCAGGATCTCTTGACTTCTATATTCTTCTTTACTCTCTATCTCCTTTTCATATTTTCTTTCCAGCGTCTTATTTTTGTCTGTTTATTTATTTATTTATTTATTTTTAGTCTCCTTTTTTTCTTTTCAGTTTATGTAGTAAACTTTTGGGAGTAGCGTCTTTTCTCTTTAATATCTTCTTCTTGTAATGGTAGATTTTAAAGTTCTACTTCTTACAAGAGACTTCCTAGATTGGAAAGAAGTTGGCCCTTGTTTATTTTCCTTTTCCTAATTATTCAGCTGCCTTACAACCTAAAAGCTCATCAGAAATTACAGCTATCTTTTAATTATTAGGGAGATTTTCACCTTCTCAAGTTGTTGATGCTACTCAGCTGGTTATGCATTCTTTGTTTTTCTTTATATTGTCTGAACAGGACATTAATATCTCTTTAAATTAGGAGTCTCAATCATAAATGTTTTGAGAGGCCAAGCAGGTCAATTCATGCATAAGCAAGCTCATGTAATATAGAGCAGTAAGAAACCTAGAGGATTAGAACTTGATGTCCTTTCTAAAATTGTTCAAATTTAAATTCTTAGAAAACACTATACTAGTCAAAATCAAACATAAGTTACTGTTACTAGTTATATATCCTGGTATAAGATAATTTATAGAGGAACAAATAGACCTATATACAGTCAAAAGTAGACACAAACACTAGTTTGCTTACCTCAAATAACTAAAACTTCAGGTGAAAATTATCTTCTTATGTTATGATAAAGAACTTCTCATCAATAATAAAATTAAAACAAACTGTCTCATATGATTACATACAGTTCAAATCCCAAAATATTTTATTATTATCTTACAGACTCTCAATTGATTTGCATGATAGAAAGAACTGGTAAAAGATTAAATAAGGAAAAAATTAAGTAAAAAAAGTATTTTTTTCACAGAATGAATATTAGCTTTATACCTATGAGAGAGTATTATTAATGTTGAACAATAGCAAAGGGCTATGAAAAAAGACAGACTCCTGACTAATTCAGCAGCTACAATCAAAGATAGAATACTATTTTGCACAAAATTAAGTGCTACAACGGCAACTGGGTGGCACAATCAGTTAAGCTTCAAACTTGTGGTTCAATGTATCAGGGCCACACAGAATCTCTGAGCTTCCTTTATCTCTGCGAGCAAGTAAGTCCACAGATGAATATTGCCTCTACTTAAACAGTTTGAGAAAACCCCCAGTGTATTTCTGACGCTCCTCTGTTCTTCCCCTGAGAAGCCCTCCTTTAGATTATGATTTTGATGAGATTATACCACTGTTTTGGCTTATGTTTTTCTCTACTTTTCCTTCTTATTGACAGACACTGCTGTTGATAGGATCTTCTCAGTTGTGCAAATATTGCCTAAAAGACAAACCTGACTCATAGATGACATTATACATATGCAAAAGATGATGCTTTAGGTTTTTAATCTGTAGCACTTTATTATTATTATTATTATTATTATTGATGTATCCATTTGTTTGAGGAAAGAGAACAGGGAGGGGGAAGGGCAGAGGGAGAGAGAAAGTTCCAAGCCAACTTTGCACTGAGTGCGGAGCGCAATTCCGGGATGGGTCTCACCACTGAAACACTGAACATCACCCCTATTATGTATAAGCCCTCAATGGTTACATATCCTCACACGTAAGCTCACAGCTATGCTTACATGTGCTCATACCTCCTCACGCATACACACTCCACTCACATTTATTCACACAGACTTTCACACACATACCTGTGTTCAATCCCACTCCCACTCCAAGGTTAATAGAGAAACACTGATCTAAATCCTATAGAAATGAAAAATAGTTGCACAAAATTCCCCTTTGAAGAAAAAATTTGTATCTTTAATTGTCCTCAGAAGCATTGCAGACTTAATATTTACGTGTTGAAAGATTTTCAAATACAGTAATATCGACTAGCATTTTTCAGTCTATACTGAGCCACTTCCTTCTATTCAGAATACAACTCCATTTTCCAAATTTGGCTAAAGTCAACTTATCTTCGGAACACAGTTATCCATCAAAATGAGGCAGCTTTACAACCAGGAAAAATACAATGTTTGTGTATTGAATTTTCCATCTGAGACATTATCAATTTTAATGATAAAAACTTTTTTCTCTCTGAAAATTACTTACCTAATAAACTTTCATTCACCATATGGAAAGTGTTAGATCTAAGACTTTTTCAAGAAAAGTAAAAACAAATGGAATATGGAGACGTTAATCTTTGAATTGAAGAGGGAATGAGAACATACTAACATTTATTAAAATCTAAGCACTGTGTTGGACTCTGCAATAAGTGTCATATACACTCATTTTATATTTATTTATATATATTTATATATATTATATTCTCATTTAGGGAGGCCAGGTCTTTATTCTTGTTTCTCAGGCAAACAGCCAGCAGCCTTCAGTGCCAGCTAATTGCTCTGGCTCAAAGCTTATGTCCTTTAAATTATAATAAAATTAGTTATTATTATCCTAACTTTATTGACAAAAAGATATTATTATAAGTATCATGGTCTATGACAAACCTGTCCTTTCTGCAGCAGGTTTTAATATAGTCCAACATTTATTTTTTCTTTTATTTCATTTTAAATCTAATTCTCTTTTTGGTGGTTAGACCATTAAAGACTACATGTCATTATTTCTAAGTGACTATCTTCATTCAAACCCAATGTAAAATAACTAAACGTTGTATAGCCACTACTGTTTATAAATTTCTTTTACAAACATTACATTGATTCCTCTTTATGTAATAGAGATCCATAATATTCAAGAAATTGTGAAAGTTTTGAGTTTAGAGTTTAGAATGGCCTGACTAGAGAAAGAGTTGGTAAATTTTGGAGGTTTAAAATGGCTAAGATGGAGCTTATATATTTATATATATTTATATTTATATTCATGTTATATATTTAGTAAAAGCTGAACTGGAATATTTGTCTTAGATATCTAGATACAAGGAGGGATCTTAACACTTTACTGCTGATCTGTGTCCAGATTGTTCCCTTAGTCACAAATAGAGCCTGCATTACAGATTTCCCCATCAATACAATCATTCTAGAAGCCCTATCATGAAAGAGCAAACACATATATTCAGAGAAGAAGCCACTCCAAAGAGTGAGGATCCAGAAAGCCTTCAACCCTCTATGCTATAGACCAGGTACACTTCCAGACTTCATATTTTAAAACTTAATGCCCAAATGTGATGACATTTGAGGAGGTGATTACATTACGAGAGTAGAGGCCTCATGTATGCTATCAGTGCCCTTATAAAAGAGACTCCAGAGAGCTCCCTCAAATCTTCCACCACACAAGGTTGTGGTGAAAACACGGCTGTCTGTGAACGAGGAAGCAGACTCCCACCAGACACAGGAATCCGCCAGATGCTCGATCTTGGGCCTTCCATCTGCCAGAACTGTGAAAAATAAATCCCAATTTGATATTCCATGATGGCAGCCCAAATAGACTATGTCAGAAATATAAGAACTTCTCCCCAACTCATCAGTTGACTCAAGCTGCCCCTTCAATGGCAGATATGAAGGGATGTATAGATGAAAATAGCTAAGGGTCTTCTTATACTCTCCTTACATTGGAGCAGAAGTTTCTGATCTTCTAAAGGGACATGACAAATGGGTATGTACCCCTTTTATTTTTCACACTTCTTTTTAGTGGTCATGTCTGAAAGGACTCAAAATGAATTGCCTGAGTTTCCATGAAGTTACAAGAGGAAGACAAGATTTCTCTTCTACTTGATGACTGAATATTTTAAATGTGTTGTGAGAATTAAATAATCTACTTTATATCAAGTAATTAGTATATAAATCTTAGCTAGGAAATGGCAATTATTTTTGAATAGCCAGTATAAACTTTGGTGGGGGAAAATACTCTTTGGACAGAAGTGGATTTTAAATTCTGGATTTTTGGTTTATTATTTAACCATGACCAAGTTAGAGGATTTTTTTTTTAATTTCCATTTGTAAAATTGGGAAATAACCTCCAGAGAATTTGAGAAGATTTAAAATAAAACAGAGAAAATATATGTAAATTATTGAAATTGCAACATGACATACTCATTAAATAGTAACAATTATGTTCACCAGTAAGTGCTTAAATTTAGAAGTTTGCCAGCAGTATCAGGCATCATTTATTTTTTCATTCATCTTAAATTCTCATATATTCTTTTTTTTTTTTAATTCTCATATATTCTTAAATCAACTACTGTTCCACAGGCACTGTCATGGGCATATGAGTTTTAATAGGGAAATAAACATAAAAAAATCCTAACCCTAGAGAAACTCAGATGACAGACAGATTTAATTGTTATTATTTATTATATTATTTTATATGTATTATATTATATTATTATATATAATGCCATAAATATAAATGGAATATAAATATACAAAAGATCTCATCCATTCTTCAAATAATCAAAATTACTCTCTAGTAATTTTATATGAAGAGTCAACTATTTTCCTCAAATACATACCAGAAAGATAGCACAAACACACACACAAATATAATATCTACTCAGTACAGAAAGAAAAACAATGAAACTAAGACCCTCCTTATTTGCTTTTGGTAGAAGTGGGTAAGTTTTTTGCTGTTGTTTTTTGTTTGTTTGTTGTTGTTTTTTAATGAGAGGTTTTTATGGTTCTGGCTAAGACTCAAGTTCAGAGATATGTAATAACATATAGACCCCAAACAGACATAAAGATGTGAAGTGAGACCAAAGTAACAGATTGAACAGCAAAGATATTCATGCCTAGTGGAAACGTTCAGCAGCAGAAGGTATCTAAAGAAGTTCCAGAACATGGGGAGAACAATAGGATGGCTATCACCGGCAGAGAAAAGTCAACACCGTAACAAAGTAAATATGAAGTTACAGATAATAGAAGGTTTTAAGCAGCAATATAGCCTCGATTCTAATCAATGTGCAGTGATTTATTTATGTTCCACATCTTGTGTTTTTCCTCCTTTTTACCAAGCTTATAATAAATAATATGGGCTAACTAGCCTCTAGATAGTTGTGTCTCTAGAATATGAGATTCTGTCTTTTAAAAATGGATTAAACAGTATATTCTCATTATTTAGGTCTTAAAACTTTTTTTGTTAAATGTCATCTTGAGACTTACATAAATTTTATCAAGACAAGTTTCTTTTGTCATTTTTGTTGTTACTTGGTTATTACTAGTGCAACTAAGAATATTTAAGCCTTTTTTTCTAGAAAGTAAACTGTAGTACTTTTATTCTCCTTTATTTTTTCACTAAAAAGATGGCATTTTTTTTTCTACCTCTTAACAGGCTACAAACATTATTTCTTTCTGTCTTCAAGAAAAGGGAAACTATACATTTTTACTCATTAATGATTTAAGAACACTGGGCTAATAATCTATTGATGTCTATGAGAAACAAAATGATAATATATTTTAACAGAAAGAAAAAAAAACAGAGAATAGTTATTTAATGAGTGAGGCTGTGAAATAAATATGAGAGAGGAAATCTGAGTACAGTGGAGAAGAAATGGAAGTGAACTACATTAATAGCAGTATTTCCCAACTGAGGGGTTTTGCTATTTATACAGAAGTTGCCCAAGAAAGGAGAGGAATAGCTGCCAGGTAAGTAAATCTGGGACTCTATCTGAGAAAATGGTTAATGTGATCATTAACCACGGAAGCCCTGGGAGACATCATTCACTAATGCACCAGGCCTCACTTGACCTGAGAATTTCCTACCACCTCTCCCAGAATGTCTGCCAGGTGACTCTCTGTCATGTCCAAAGAAGACTGCCCTCCAACTCCATCCATTAACTTGCTTTTTTCCCTGTCCTTTGGAAATGAAACCTGTCTATGCCATGCTTAGATTCTCCTCTGTCTTCCATTTTATAATCAGATGTGGACTCTATCCTTCCAATACCCCAAAGAGTCAAAGCTTCAGGGAGAAGAAGAACCCTGTGGACAGGGGGATAGTCTGAGGAAGAACCAATACCGGCTTTTGGAGGTAAGATGAACACAGCAGGTTAAAGGATACCTCATTATATTAACACTTAAAAACAGCAAACAAACAGCACTTAGAGCCTCCAGCCATTTTACTCACCTATTTTTCATTATAAACATCATCTAGGACACTCTGGATTAATCAAATTACAGCTGCCTCCAGGAACACAGCCTGAAATACCGAGTATTCATTATCAACTTAATTAAGTGCCAGGTGGAGTACAACAGAAAGTACTTGCAGATCTAGCTATCTATGAACAAAAGACTTTTAAATTTTTTGCTTCTTTGACTGAAAGGAGGCAAAAGTAGGATTTGCTGCTACCCTGTGGGAAGGGAAGGAGCTAGAAGGCTTATTTTTCATACTGGTGCAAAAACATTGAGAGGGATACCCGACACTGTGCCTACCCTTTGCAGCTGTGTATCTTGGGAAAAGACTTTTTCCCTTGGTGATAATGACAGTTAAAACAGGGGAAAAAAAAAAGTCATTCAGCAGTGTATAAGTTTGATTTGTGATTGGGTTTTTTGCATTTCAGTAACAGGAAAGAGAGAAAGGGCACTGTCTTCCCTCTTTAGGACATGTTCACAGAAATATCCCAAATGGTTGTGTAAATAAAAGCTTGCGTAGTATTCAAAAAAAGTTTGTTTGGTTTTCTGAACTTGGCTGTCAAGTCAGATTCCACAGAATAGCAATGTTAACATCAACTCTAGCACTGCACATTCTCAGTTTTGAAGTTCAGTGAAACCTGATTGACAGGTAAATAGTAGCCGGTAACTATGGCCAGGTTAGTTCTAGTTTACATGAACCATTCCTAGAGCCTGGGATGAAGTCAAATTTATCAGAACCATAGACACTGAGAATGCAGAAGGATGCAGATTCTCACAGAGACATCCTTTAATTTAAATCATTAAAAAAAAAGGTTCTCAACAAATGGTAGACAAGCCATTCTCTAAGAAGTAAGACTTAATGTCATTAAAATGCCAAATGGAAATACAAAGAATTATATTAACTAGAATCACATTTTAAAGTTTTGCTTAAATATTTCCAAGTTCATGTGGAAATTAAATGTAGACAGGAAAATCTTGAAAAAGTAGAATAACAATTTGCCATGGTTGACTTTAAAAGTCATTTTAAGTCATCGTAATAAAAAAGTAGTATAGGATCAGTAGAGAGGTAGGCAAATAGGCATTTAGAACAGAATCCAGAAATAGATCCAATTAAGATATAAATGAGGGAGGTAACATGACAGTTAAAGGAAGAGCTAGATTATACAGGTAAATTAAATGGGCCAGCAGATGATTCATTTGCAAGAAAATGAATTTTATCCCTACTTTGCACAGTATTCCAAAATAAAATTAATATAGATTAAGTATCTTGAGAAAATAACAATGATCACTAATAGTATAATTATAGCTAATGATTATTGAGTTCACATTTTTCCAAGCAGAGGTATAAAGCATTGTTGCAATTTAACCACTACTGTTCCAACCATCTTTAGTTTACAGATAAGGGAACTAAAGTACAGAGAATCTAAATGATTGCTGATAACTATGGAGCTAGAATTTTGAACCAGAGCAGATATTTTGCACTTAACAATTATTTTATTATAAATCTAAAGAAACAAGAAAAATATGTTATAAATATTTTAATATCTTTAGTATAGTAGGAATAGATGTTTTTCTGACTATTAGGATCCAAGAAATGTTGAATTTATTTATTTCTCTAAATAAAAATTAATCTTGGAATCTCTATTCAGAGAAGTAGGAAATTCAGTCAGTGATTGGAGAGAAGACTTTTCCCAGAGCTTTAAAGGTGACAATCTCTATATTAGTTTCTATTACTATGTAACAAGTTACCACCAATTTAGCAACTTCAAAGAACACAAATTTCTTTTCTCAATTTCAGTGGGTGAAAAGTCCAAGCATAGCTAAACTGGGTCCTTCGGTCAGGGTCTCACCAGGCTGAAATCATACTGTTGGCTTGGCGGTGTTATCTGGAACGTGAGGTACTCTTCCAAGCTCATCCAGGCTGTTGCTAGAATTCAGTTGCTTGTGGCTATAGAATCAAGGTCCTATTTTCTTGCTGTCTGTCAACTGGGGTCACCTCAGCTCCTAAAGGATCTCCTAAGGTTCTTGCCTTGTGGCCCTCTGACAACCTCAGTATTGACCTGACTTCTGCAGTGCCAGCAGGAGAATCTCTCATCATCCAACAAGATTGTGTCTTAACTAATACGGAGTTTTTGCATAACATTTTCCCCCAGATATTCCACAACAAAATCTAAAAGAGGTTGATTTCTGGGCACTGTCAATTTCATCTTTTGGTGCTATAACTCAAAACTCATATACAACATAGAAAGTAAGAAAATGTAAACATTTAGACAAACATTTAGACAAAATGTAAACAATTAAACAACTTGAGGCAGCAAAGGGGTAATACCTCTTATTCTCTCTAGTTTTTGAAAGAAATACAAACAATCATAAACAACTAAACCCTAGATTATCTTTCCAGGTTACTAGGACATTTAACTAAAAATATACAAATAAAAAGATTAAAGAACTGACTAAAGTAAAAGTATTAATTTGGTAAAAGATACCCTGAATAGTATTGAAATATAAAGGATAGACAACTGGGAAAAATATTGCTAATGTACATGACAAAGAAATACAAAGAACAATTTTAAATTAATGTAAACAGCTCTTATAAATTAATAGGTAAAATAACTCAACTGAAATATAGTAAGGGTTTTGAATAAATAACTTACAGAATAGAAAATATAAAAAGAGAATAAACATATTGTAAGATTCCTAACATTACCAGAAGTTAGAAAGATGCAAACTAAACCAGTAATGAAATATCATTTGTCACTGTTGCACTGAAAGGAATAGAAGAATAAATATCCTTACCCATTGTTGGTGGTACTGTAAGTTATAGACATTTTAGAAAGCAATCTGACAATATTTATTAAAATTTAAAATGTATGTACTTTTGGAACCAGTATTTTTCTTCTGTAAAATTTCTCCACAGTTACGAAAGCATCAATAATTGAGAGATATAAGAATGACTGCAATTAATATGAAAAATTCAATGTTGATACCTTAGTATAGATCTTCCTCAACTTCACAGTTGGGTTATGTTTTGATAAACTCATCATAAGTTGAAAATATCATAATTTGAAAAAGCATTCAATGCACCTAATCTACTGAACATCACAACTTGACCTAGCTTAATGTTAAACGTGCTGAGACCACTTACATTAGCCTACAGTTGGGCAAAAATCATCTAATGTAATATAAGTAGCTCGTGTAATTTATCAAATGCTGTACTCAAAGTGAAGAATAGAATGGTTGTCTGAGTGCAGAATGATACTAAGTATATCAGTTGTTTATCCTGGTGATCACATGACTGACTGCAGCCACGCCTCAGCATGAGGAGAGACTACTTTATCACACACTGCTAGTCCAGGACATGATCAAATTCAAAACTTGATGTGCAGTTTCTACTGAATGTATATCACTTTCACACAACAACAAAGTCAAAAAAAGTTAAATCATTGTAGGACAGGAACTGTCTATATAGAAAAATGATTGCATATGCTCTGAATTCATTTAATAGAAAACCTTAAACTATTAAAAGATGACAAATTAAATGTCTAATATATATTAATATGGAAGGATGTCCATGGCATAGTTTTCTTTGGGAACAATTAAGTTAAAATATTTTAAATATAATCTCATATTTTTTGAAAATGAAGCAAATCAAACAAAAGACAAATTTTAATATGTATATATTTGAATGAAGGTACCATTTTACAAAGATACAGTACATACTAAAAACTTAACAATTTTCTGTTCTACTTCTGTGTATCAAATCAATATAAGTGCTTTTAATTTTTTTTGCAGAAATATATTACTACCATCTAAATGTCATTTATCAGTAAGTGGATCTGACCTTGATGGAGGAAAATGTTTTGCACTGTTATCTCTCCTCATCTTTAACATACTTAATCTTGGGACTTGATTTCCCATAGAATTTCACTTTTTCCTTTGGCACAACAAAGCTTTCTGACCGCACTGCTATTAGCTTTAACATCATCCAAGATTATTTCTACATTTCCAACTTTATATGTTACTTTTAATTGTTTATTGTTTTTTATTAAGTAACTATTAACTATTTCTTATGATATTGGTTTTTGAAAAAGATATACTAAATATATTGGAGACAAGAAATGAGACCACTCTACGTCAAATAATTATTTCATGTCACAAAACTTGCTAATTGCTTTCAATGTCCATAAACTTGAAATGTATTCATAAAAATTCTTATCTCTAGAGCAGCAAGCAGACACATACAATAGGAAGACTAATAAAAATAGGGACAAAAACCAGAGTAAATGAATTTAATTCAAAACAGAGTTAAGAGGGAGATCCAGAAGCAACATGAAGGGATTCAAATCTCTTTTATTCTTCCATATGTTAAATTGTTCATTTTCCTTTAGCAGATTGTTTCTGTTCTGTTTTCTTAAGTAGGCCTGAAGTAAGATGTGATTGTGATGCCACTATGGTTCTGAAGCCAGTGTATAGCATTGTGCCTTATAGAAACAAGTAAGTGATATTACATATTTCAGTCTTTCTCAGTCAGCTAAAAAATATCTAGTTTATTTTTCCTTGACACATTTTATTCTCATTCATAAGATTTTTTATTGGTGTTCTTTAGCTTTCAACACCATATTACCATGAATGTAAATTTGACAGATCATTTTTTTCATTTTTTTTTCATAATACCTTAGTCTATTTGGACAGCCATAACAAAATGCCACAGACTGGTTGGCTTACATAAAAGAAATTTATCTTATCACAGTTCTGGAGCCTGGGGAATCTAAGGAAAAGGTTCAACAGCTTTGGTTTTTCATGAGGACTCTCTTCTAGCTTTAGACAGTCACCATCTTGCTATTTCCTCACATGGCCTTTCCTCAGATCTCTTTCTCTCTCTTCCTCTTCTTCTTTTTTTTTAAAAGATATTATTTATTTACTTGAGAGGGAGGAAGAAAGACAGCATGATTTGGGGATGAGAGGGGAAGTGGGGGAGGGAGAAGCAGACTCCCTGCCAAGCAAGGAGCCTAACACAGGGCTTGATCCTAGGACCCTGGGATCATGACCTGAGCCAAAGGCAGATGCTTAATGACTGAGCCACCCAGGAGCTCCTCTCTTCCTCTCCTTATAAGCCACCATTCCTATCAAATTAGGACCCCACCATTTGACTTCATTTAATCTTAATCACTTCCTAAAAGTCTGATCTCCAAATATTGGAGATTAGAACTTCAATGTATGAATTTGGTGACACAATTCAGTCCATAGGACATACCAGTGTTTATTATTTCATTTAGCTATTTCAAAGCAATTTCTATGTATTTATTACTAACAGGGAGAGTAGAGGATGCAGAGGTATACACAATTATACTACACACAGGATATTTTAGTGTACGTAATTATACTATAATGCAGGCACTCGGTGCAAATTTACTTATTCACTCATGAATTTACTTTTTCAGTAAACATTTTAGAAGCCTATTCTAGCCACCATGAAACATAAAAGCCCAGAATATTAAGTAAATAATTTTAATTCCTTAAATTTGGGGAAAATTTGAGATATTTCTGTTGTTATATCAAATAACTAGTCACTAATATTTTTTATCATCTGCTCTATGCCCAACATTCTCAGATATGTTTTGGAAAGTGAAAAGGCAGCACAAACCTGTATAATAATTGATCACAAGATTTCCATGGCAATGGACAATTATTTTTACTCACAAATCTACACTTTTTTTTTTTTAATAAAGATTTTTATTTATTTATTTGACAGAGAGAGATCACAAGTAGGCAGAGAGGCGGGCAGAGAGAGAGGAAGGGAAGCAGTCTCCCTGCTGAGCAGAGAGCCCGACGTGGGGCTCAATCCCAGGACCCGGGGATCATGACCTGAGCCGAAGGCAGAGGCTTAACCCACTGAGCCACCCAGGCGCCCCACAAATCTACACTTTATTAACTGGGCAGATCTCCTGACTGAGATGAGCTTAATAGAGGCCATCCATGCATCTGTGTCAAATCTGCCATCATGTCTAGCCTGTACTTGCCTCCTGACTTTGAGCACAATTCACTACACTGGAGCCAGAGCAAACTTAAACACACACATACACATAGAATTCAAGTGTTGTCTACTGTTCTTTAATACATACCATTGTTAACATGGACTACATTTTCTATGATTAGTCAACAAACATTACTGTGATAAAGAATTATCAACTTTGACACAACTGTTATGTTCAGAAAAATAAGCTCATTTAAATCTATGTCATTGGAAAAAAAAATAAATAAATCTATGTCATTGGGACGACTGGGTGGCTCAGTTGGTTGAGCGGCTGCCTTCGGCTCAGGTCATGATCCCGGCGTCCTGGGCTCGAGTCCCACATCCGGTTCCTTGCTTGGCAGGGAGCCTGCTTCTCCCTCTGCCTCTGCCTGCCACTCTGTCTGCCTATGCTTGCTCTCGCTTCTCTCTCTATGACAAATAAATAAAATCTTTAAAAAAAAAAATCTATGTCATTACTAAAATCTACAGTTTTTCTTCAAAAAGCTATTCATTGTGCAACTGTAGTTTAACATTAAAAAGAGATTTTGATATAAACCAGTAAAAGCTCTGGATTGAACTTCCTTCAGACTATGCTATGCTCTTTTTTTTTTTAAGTTGATTATCTATCCAGGCTCCCTTCTTTGACATAGGTTATTTGTGTATTATAGTCTCTATTGACGAATTTACTGTTTTTATTATCTAATATTATTTCTTTATCTTATTTGACAAATTTACATCTTAATTAGTATGCCCATAGAGAAAATCTCTTAAGTCCCCCTTCTTTAATTTTCATACATAGTGTTTTAGTATTTGGCACAGAATCCATGTCTATAGATTTTTTTCCCCTTCAGCAGCTTATCTTTTCCCGTCTTTGCTTCCTATGGTTTTATAAAATACAGAAGGTCGCTTTCATTATACACGTACAAAACTTTCCAGAACTATTTACATTTATATAATTTGAAATTTCACTTCCCAACTTGAATCCTAGGTCCTAGAATTTAATCTTTAGTCTATGGCTTGTTGCTATCCCTTTAGTGAACATTAAACATGGCAACAGAGGAGGCATAAGGGGGGTACAGCCAGTTCCACATAAAATTGCATGTTGAATGTTTGACTGCAGAGGGCTAATCTCTGTGGAAGTTCTTCCTTAGCATTTTAAAGCAGTGTGTTTTATCCAGCTTGAGAAAGGAAGAATTTAAAATTGGTTTTTAAGGTTTATGTGTTCAGCATGTCAAAACACTTTTTCTAGAGTTAAATTCTTTTTATAATAAAGTCAAGCTTTTATTAGTAAAAACATAATAACTTTATAGGGATTATTTTAAATGTATTTTATGATGTGATTTTGTGATTAATTATAAGTGACTCTATGAATTAACTGCCTGTGATTTTGAGGCATAATATTTGAACACACATTGATTCTAAACAATGTTATAGTTACACATGATTAACCCTTTGTTATAGTCAGTCTTGTTTAAATTAGCTAAGTCAATGAAAGGAAAGGAACTTGAATTTTGAGATCTTAAAATTTGAACCCCCACAAATAATAATCTGTATAGACATGTAAAGAATAGCTCTTTAAACTGACAATTTATTTGTAGTTCGCTTATACACTTCTGCCCAAACTCAGTATTTGAAAAAAGATAGAGAAGATTTAAATAATCACCCAACCGCCAAAAAAGTCCTCCAACAGTTTTATAGGGCTTTTATCAGTTAAAATGAAAAAAATATATATACAACAATTTCTATCTATAACAAAGATAAACCATGTCTTAAATATATATATATAGTCATTATTAAAATTTAAGTTCAAAGAAAAGCTAAACCTTCAAATGGTAATCTATTTCATCATTTGCCTTCTTTATATAAAACTAAACCAGAAATCAAAGTAAGGTAAATAAAATCTAAGTTTTTCCTATTTTCCACTAGAGGAAATTACCTTGTTAGATATTTCTACACACTTCTTTATGTAATCAGCCTGAGGAACTACTAATAATAAAGGAGATAATGGAAATGGCAGTCAGACAATGAAAATAATACTAGAATCTTGTGAACCTTTGTTTTGGTCCCACTCAGTGTCAGTAAAACATGATAATATGTCCTGTGATCTTTATAATGTCATTAAGTTGTTACAAGCTTGTTATACTTCCTGTGTGTCTTTACCCACAACATGGCTGACACACACACACATATATATATATGACATATATATGTGACATATATATGCTGAAATATATATATGACACACACATATATATGTGTATATATATATATACACACATATATATATCAGCTCAGCAAATCTGAAATATTTTGCCAACATTTTATAAGGATCGTATTTTTATAGCATATTACCAAAAAGACAGATAAGATTTTAATTTCCCAGTTTACAAATATGTCATTTGATCCTGAACTTCTGATATTTAAGGTCAATATATATACTTTGGCTGTCTTTCTCTGAAAATCTGTTACAGTGTTCTTTACATGTCTTTAAATTCTTCATTAATTCTATACAATTCAGGAATTGGTTACTTTGTCATAATTTTTGCAATTATTACTTCAGAAAACACTGACCAATTACTGTCCACAACACCTTTGTGCTAGGAATTGTGGCTTTATAAAAATGAGAGCTTCTATGCTCAAAGAGCTTACAATCTATAAGGGTGATATGATCACACTATTTTTAAGATAAGGTAGTGATAGATCAGTCCTGGAATATATATGTGGATATGGATATTATAGATGTAAATACAGATACAAAAAATCAAACCTGAGTATCTCAGGTGTTTGCAAAAACCATTAACACTGAGATTCCAAAGAGAGAGATTTATATTTGTTTCACAAAATAAGTGGCTTTTAGCAACAGATATACTTATTTGAAAAGTTAAATGAAGAGTTTAGACAAACTTCATTAAATATTTTCCACATCATTAATTTATTATAGTTTGCCAAGCAATATCTACTATTTTTTTTCCAATTTATTTATTTTCAGAAAAACAGTATTCATTATTTTTCCACAATATCTACTATTTTAACTGCAGAAATCTTTCTTCCATTGGCTGTAAGAAGACTGGCTGGAAGTAAATGATAATGATGGCATTGATGACAGTGGTAATGATAACAACAATAAAGGTTAGAATTTACTGAGTTCTTTCCCTGTACTGGAGACAGATTATTTTTAACTTGCATATCACTCAACAAAGTTACGAGGCTAGTTTTATGACTAATAGCATCAAACTTTTTTCAAATGGAGCTTTAGAGATTTTAAACCTTGTCAAGATTTAAATGTCTACCTACAAGATCAGGTTATAAATCATGATCTATCAAAATTTAGAGCCCAAGACTTTAATAGCAATTTTCTTTGTATTATAAGAATATTGATAAGTCCTCAAATAATATACCTTAATTTCAAACAAAACAAAAAGCAACAACAACAACTACAAATTTAGCCCAAAAGCATGTACATTTTTTTCTTTTAGTTTTTCATTGCTTACTATTAAGCTACTAAACCTATATAAGGTCTGATTACCTTGTCATCAAGTTGAAGTGAGGACACTTATCCACTCATTTGTGGCCATAAATCTGCTACACATTCAGCACAGGGAATAAAATCAACATGCTATTACAGGTTGTTACTTGCTTCTATTGGGAAATCATCTTCAATTTCATATCATTTTCAGTTATATAATTTAAAAGATGCAAAACAAAGATCCCAAAGGTTAAAATGTGTTCCTAGGTGACAAGCGACATCAACTCAAATATAACTTCAGTTTCCTAATGTATATTTCAAGTATGTCTATAACACAATTTGATACATTTTTGAAACATAATTAATTGCAAAATATAATTGTAATTTGTAAAAAGTCTGTTTCAATAGTTTTTTAATGTAATGAGTTAGAAAGTGTTTCTTTATTGTTTGAGAATTCTCAGCCTATCTTAATTATAATAATTAAAAAAATCAATGACAATGAAATAAAAACTACATGTCCTTTTTGAAATCTTACTATGTGTCGGGCACCCAATTAAACACTTTACGTACATTATCACATGTGATTTTACCCCAGTGTTATGAGGAGACACATGCTATTATTATCATCTCTAGTTCATAGATGATTAATAATCAAAATATATGCCATAAAACTGAAATTTTATTATATAAATATGAGACAATATAAACTATTTATATCATTGCTCCTCATCATAATACCATGTTATATTAGGCATTTATTATTTAGAAATATTGTATTTTCCTCATTCATAACTATTAGAAATTTTTTCCAAGTTTTTTTACTGACTAGAAAAAAATTGAATTTATTGTGCCAATATTTTTTTTTTTTTCTTTTCTCTTCTGATTGTAAAAAAGGCTTAATCTTGTGCCTGGCTCTCTCAGTCAGTATAGCATGTAACTCTTAATCTCAGGGTCATGAGTTCAAGCTTCATGTTGGGTATGGAGCTTCCTTAAGGGGGGGAAAAAAGCCTTACTTTTTAAAATAAACTTTCATTTAAGCAAAGATATATGTTTTTTGTTTGTTTGTTGGGTTTTCTCGGTCAAATTGTAGCCTTTCCCTGGTTCTTCAGTTACTATCTTCACAAACCTCTTATTATTACCTTAGTGTATCTGTACCACTGGAAACACATTGTACAGTTGCAAAAAGCCAATTTATTGAGACCCTTGGTGTCAAAAGATAAATTACAGGGTTTTTTTAAAAAAAAAAATTATCCTTATGGAAATTAGTTATTTTTATATCGTTCCCAAATTATTACAACAAAATTGTTCTAATTTTATTACATTCAACTTAGGAATAATGATATTAGAAGAGGGCCATAATTCAACCTCATGTGATAAATGTCTTCGATAATTTTAAGACATATTTTAATGGATGCTAAGTGATATTTTGATCTTTTGCTTCCTTAAGTGTGAGCTCTAGCAGTCTCAAACCAGGGTAAGCTCTCCTAAAATGGCTCCATTACAAATAATCAGTCTAAAGTGGGTTTGGAATTGCTCTTTCAACATGAAAATATTGCCTCTTGAGCTTTTTCTGCTTTGTCTTGGAAATTTCCCTTTTCTGTCTTCTAAATGCTTTGTTTGAGCCAAGATCTGAGGCATATATGCAATTGAATTTTAACGGGTTGGGAGAATACCATTTCTAACACTATCCTTTAACATAATGACAAAATAACCCAATGAGTCTTGTTTGTAGTCCGAAGTCTTGGCGACAGATAGCAAGTATAATTGTAGTGACAATTACTGCCTCAAGTCTCTCCTATGTATGTTTGAAGAACCTTTGCTATTGTTTTCTACTTCAAATTATAGTTCTTAAAATTATAAAAAAGCACTACTTATTATAGTTCGAAACACAAAAAGATAGAATCTTTTATATCTATTAAGGTTTTCTTGATGCCATCAAGGATTTTTTACAAGTATTCTAGAATTTTCTAGGCTCACAGAAAATATTTCAATCCTGGCTGATGCTATAATAAACTACAATAATCTTAAGCAATACAGGGTTCTAAGCCTTAGTAGCTCTGAGGTAAAGTCCAAAATAATGCTTTCCAAAATGTTTCATAGAGGAGATGGGGGACCTGGTTGGCTCAGTCAGTTAAGTGTCTGACTCTTGATTTCAACTCAGGTAATTATGTCAGGGTTGTGAGATTGAGCCTCATGTCAGGCTCCATTCTCAGTGGGTAGTATGCTTGAGATTCTCTCTCTCTGTCCCCACCCCCCACTCTTGATCTCTCACTCAAATAAATAAATATTTAAAAAAAAATTAGAGCTACCCTATGACCCTGCAATTGCACTACTGATTATTTACCCCAAAGATACAGATGTAGTGCAAAGAAGGGCCATATGTATCCCAATGTTCATAGCAGCAATGGCTACAATTGCCAAACTGTGGAATGAGCCAAGATACCCTTCAACAGACAAATGGATAAAGAAGATATGGTCCATATATACAATGGAATATTACTCGGGCATCAGAAAGGATGAATACCAAACTTTTGTGTCAACATGGATGGGACTGAAAGAGATTATGCTGACTGAAATAAGTCAATTATCATATGCTTTCACTTACTTGAGGAGCATAGGAATAATATTGAGGACATTAGGAGAAAGACAGGAAGAGTGAATAGGGGGAAATTGGAGGGAGAGATAAACCATGAGAGACTGTGGATTCTGAGAAACAACTGAGGGTTTTGGAGGGGAGAGGGGGTAGGGAGATGGGTGACCCTGGTGGTAAGTATTAAGGAGGGCATGTATTGCATGGAGCACTGAGTGTGGTACATAAGCAATGAATTTTGGAACACTGAAAAAATAAAATTAAATTTAAAAAAAGACTTCATAGAAGAGAATTCCATTTATGACAATGACAGAATAGCCTACAACACATGTACCCCTTTCAATAAAAAATTAAAATCTCTGGACAACTTTTATTATTTTTAATAGCACAACTTTTTGAATACTCTGGGGTCACCATGAGCAGAAGGAAACTGGCAGTCTAACTTGGAAAAAGGCAACAAATTTGGTGCAATTTGTAACCATGTTATTTTTTGCCTAAAGGTGCTCTCTAGTGGGCCTGCTTAGGAAAGTTGAAAAGCAATCAGTAAACTATAATCTTATTGACTTGAGGAGCCAGATGGTGATATTTATAGTGAGAAGTGGCTAGAAAGTGAAGGGAAAATTCCAGAAAGAAAATGTTACTGAGGAGGAGATACAAAATTTGCAAATGAACTCTGCTCACATTCTAATATAAGTTATATGTATATTTTGAGGAGGTTCCAATATACTCAGCAGAAAGCAATGGTTGGAAGACTAAAACAATAGAGCAGAGATTTTTAGCTTTTGACTACCATAGGAGGAACAGAGTTCAGAATTTCAATTCAGCCAAGGGATCTTGACATTCTTCAGAGGAAGATAACAGAATACAGATCTGTACTGGATTATCCATAACATCCAAGATATAACTTCCCCACAAAGAAGGTCTAAATGAACTTATTGATAATTACATTAGATGTTAAAAGAAAGAACTACTAAAGTCAATCTTACACAAAATATTTTCAAAAATAAGGAATGAAGAAATATTCTCTGGTTGCTTTATGAGGTCAACACAATCTGAAAATGAAAACAAGGCAAAGATAACATAAAAAAAGACATTTTTAGACTTCTATTCCTGATTAACATAGATGAAAATATTAATAACAAAAGCTCTCATTGCAAGAGAGTCAGAGAATTGCAGAAGATCTGGCCTAATCTCTTTATAAACATGCTAAGGACAAACCTCCTGGCAGACACATTATGTTATTCGGTTGTGGAAGAGTTCTTGCCTATGGAGTTTTTTTACAAGATGTACCTGGTGTAGGATTGCTTCTGGTATATGCTGGGGGAAAAAATCAGATATCTGCATTGGTTGAATATTCTGAAATAAAATAATTTGATTTTTTCCTAGATATTTTAAAATTATCATCCAGGTTTAGAAACCACTGTATTCTTAGAAGATTAATTCATGTCATGTCCTTTTGGCCCAGAAGGGCAGCAAAAGGATTTCAGTTACTCTTAGGCAATGACGACAGAGTCTAACCATCAAATCAGAAAACAGTTGTTTACATCAAAGCCTTCTTTATACCAGCTGCTAACATTCTCTATACTTTCTAAGCAGAAAGTCCCCACTAACAGGAAATTTATTTTCTCCTTAGCTTCCTCCCAAATGCTAATTGAGCCATTTTTCACTTACTGATGAATGTACTAAACGTCTGGTATTTTTATTATTTTATAATGTTTAAGTTGTCTCTAACAAAATTCCTTATGAGATATAAAATTAGTTTAGTGTTGAATATTTAGTCAATACTCCATTAATTATGTCAAAATATTCCTACAATCTTACTCAGTGCTTTCATGACAAGTCATTTTATTGAAAACAAAGGAATATTGAAAATTAATTTTTATTCTCTTACTTTAAGAAAAAGTAAATTGCAGCACCAGGAGTTATCATTACAATAAAGTTAATATTTTTAAGCTCTCATTATTTGTCAGTCCTTATGGCAAGGGCTTACATACATAGTCTCAGTTAATCTGCAAAACCACAGTATAAGTATACCTTCTATTTTCTCTTTTCTCAGCACAGCAGAAATGATGCAGTCTTCAGGTGATCCCAACATACCCGGATAT
The DNA here is from genome assembly GCF_020171115.1 of Neogale vison. NCBI lineage: Eukaryota > Metazoa > Chordata > Mammalia > Carnivora > Mustelidae > Neogale > Neogale vison. The sequence goes on along the minus strand of NC_058095.1, from coordinate 128,258,246 downwards.
CTGTTTGCGAACCATTAGTTTAGATACAATGCTTCAAATGTGCATGTGATTAATACTTCTCAGATGAAAATGGAGATCCATCTTCTTTTGTAAACACCACATGTGACTTACATAGACATCAGAGATATAGAATCATCCATTTAAATTGTATATCAAAAAAGTAAATCAAAGAATTTGAACGTTCCACATCCATCTGATAGAGCCAATTATTTTGGATCACACAGTCATTTCCATTAATTACATTATGATGGGTTATACTTTGCTACTGAGAGGTAACATAATACCGAATGTGAAAGCAAAATCAGTCTGCTTGGGAGGTCATTGAGATAAATAGTGTTAATTACTTTGGACAAACTCATCCTGTAGCACATTGGTCGCTCATATTTACAAGTCAGTCAAAACAAAAGCAGAATTAATAGTCTGATCAAGGAAGTGCTAGTAAGACTCAGATACCACATGGAAAGAATGCTCTGAGAAGAATTATTCTATTGAACAAGAATTTTGAAAGGAATCCACCAAACTACCAAGCCACAGTGATTTCAGCAGGGATGAAATAGATAGAAGGAGTCAGGAAACAAAATCCTATTTGATATAGGAGTTGCTGTTTATAAACCACTTCTGAAATCTAAAGATACTAATTGAGGATTGATGGCTCTGATTCAACTAACAGCCCCTAATAAAAAATTTCTCAATATCTAGGATCTAGTCACATGGAAAGGCAAAAAAAAAAAAAAAAGACTCTCATTTCACTAGCTCTATAGATTGATGTTAATCTTTCATTTCCTTGGGAAGCTTTCAGAATTATCTATGAAAGCCACATATCAAGATAAAATAAAGATGTGTAGATACATAAAGGACTTTTGTAAACTGAGTCAATGTTAGTCAAGCACATGGATTGGTGAACTAATGTCAGTAGAGAAATCTAGCCTACTGCCTGTTTTTATACAAAAAGTTTTATTGGAACACAGCCACACTCATTCTTTATGTATTGTTTATGGATGTCTATGGATCTAAACAAAGCTGGGTCATTGTAGCAAAGACTGGGGACTGCAAACCCACAATTTCTTGTTATGTGGTAACTTACAAAAGTTTGCTGACTCTTGTATCCCTCCCTCAGAGTGAAATGTCAACATTTCAAAACTGCATAATGTCAGAGAGAAGACTTCTCCACTGTTCTTATCTTATTATGTAATGATCTCCTCTCTAAAAGATCTCTTGACCTGCACATTACTTATTTTTTCTCATGGTAAAAGAATAAGTTACCTGGTTGATAAGTCATGTTCATTGGCCTATGTTGCTACATTGGATGGAGCTAATCTACTAAGAGGCTATAAATCTTGGGTTTTCAGTCTTTCTCTTCTCTTTACATTTTTTGCAGATCCTCATTTTCCTGATGGACTGTGCTATAAACTTGACTAGGGGATTAGGAAGTATATTAAACAAATATGTTTCTCATTCCCAAGATAAATCCTTAACCAACTTTATCAGTCATAAATGTAATATGCTGGAGTTCTATGTTATCATTTATTGATTTCGGAACTGTGATTAGGAAGAGGTGTGTGATTTATTTGGCATTTATGATTCTAAGAGCTCCAGTGTGTTGATGTCACTTTCAAATTGTTTACATCCTTCTAGAGAGACAGAGAAGTTAACACATAGAATCCTATCTCAGAAATATATAATACCAAAAATACATACTATGGAACAAAAGGAACATGGGAAGAGATCCCTTTGAAGCCAATATGTATTTCTAAATAAATAGGAGACTAAAATATTATCAGGCATGTGGAAGTTTAAAAAATCCAAGTAATAAGCTTGATTCAGTTGATGTCATTTATAATTTAGCCATATTTACAGAAGATAAGCCATCAGTTTAATGACTCCACCATTATATAAAAGAAACAGCACTATATTATAATCTGTGCCATGTTGGTAAAATAAGCACTAGTGGAACACTAGCAATGATAATTTTGGCTCATTAGATATATATATATATATTTTAATTTAAGGAAATTCTCTGGATTTCATTGCCATTAAAAAGTATAAAGCATATTGAGAAGTTAAGAAATATATACTTTTTCCAGTAATGAAGAAAACAATTCTTAACAAATCCCTGTGGAATATGGAATGTTTTTCTGTTTATTAGACCAATAAGAAAAATCTCAATAAATTATACACAAAAAAATTACATTAGACCACTTCCTCTCACAACAAAGCATTGTAACTAAAAGTCAACATGAAAAGATAATCTTTCTGCCCTTGTTCTAACTCAATCTCCTTGAAAAATACCTCAAAACCCCTGGGAAAAGAAATAACAGAGTTGAAATTGCAAGCTATCAAGAAAAATGAAGAGAACTACAAACTCTAAAGAAACATCATAATACACTCTAAGAAAAATTTCGCTAGAATCAAATCAGTTCATTAAAAGTTAGAATAATTTAAAGTATGAAATAATTGACTAAAGCAAACAAATAAGCTTAAAGAAAGTAAAGCAAATGATATGATAATAAAATGTGAATTAATAAAATTTTTAAATTTGAAATTCTTGTTATTAAAGGAAAAGTTGATACTTTTCAAATGTCAGACTAGGCCAAATTTGAAAAACCATTCAAGAAAAAAAATTAGAAAGGATAAATTAAGTTGCTTTATGACTTAGAAAGTAGAAAAAATTTCGATATGAAACGTTATCTTATAACATCAATATATACAGAGAGCAAGAAGGAAACTGGTTGGATTTAATATTTAATGTATATAATGATTTTTGTCTCTTTTTTTTGTAAACCCCCAAACTGACAGGGTCATTGTGCTCTCGGCACTGCTGAGGATTAGTTGCAGCATTTTCTTCTACTTTGTGATGACATACACAAGGGCAAAATTCCAATACTGAGCAATCAGATTTGTTTTCCTGGAAAATTGATTCTTAAAGCTGATAGATACAAAGAAGGTGTTTAGCACTGACTTGCTTTCAGAGAAGCCTATAAAAAGTCTCCAGGAGCCCCTGTGGTTAAGGTCTTGGGGCTCTATCTAAAAGTATGTTTGTTCACTTCTTTTAAGTTTTCAGTCATCCAATAACCTTCCAATAAAATCCCTTTTTTTCCTTTTTCACTCAGGTGAGCCAAGGCAAGTTGTTGCTAGCAAACAAAAGAACCTGCTGCCAGAGATCTGTGAGATGAGAAATATCAGATTTCAGGGTCACGTTGTTGCTTCTGATATTTCTAAACAACTCAAAATAATAGAATGACTATTTCAACTCTCAGAAGTTTACCTCAAGTAAAGAATAAAATGTAAGGCTTTCATGTGCTTCTCCTGAAGGAATTACTTACTGGTTGTAGTCATGGGGCTCAGACTGGCAAAAAACCATTTCAGAAAATAAAACTTCAGCAAAATGCCCCCTCAGCTAAATTCACAAACATTTTACTTCTCTCTGATGAATGTTAGAACATTATTCTGGAAAGGATGAAAAAATTGATGATGATATGTCAGAGGATGTATAAGTTCAGTAACTTTCTCAACCCCTTTTCTATACTGATGTATTCTGAAATTACCGCTGCAAGCCCTTCTATACTGGAAAACATAAACAATTTGCTCCATTCTTCAATCTTTTTCTCACTGCACCTTAATTATAATTTAATTCAATATGGCACTCAGGATGAAGTGAAATATGCAGAAGGAAGAAAAAGGCCACATTCAAAAAAGACTAATAAGCCTTTCCTAATTTACATGTTTTAAAAAAATAGGAAATTTTACAAGTGCAATTTTCTAGGTCCTTAATCAAAGAAGATGCAATTTTTTAAAAAGATTTTATTTATTTATCTGACAGAGAGAGATCACAAATAGGAGAGAGGGAGGCAGAGAGAGAGGGGAAAGCAGGCACCCTGCTGAGCAGAGAGCCTGATGCGGGACTCAATTGCAGGATCCTGAGACCGTGACCTGGGCAGAAGGCAGAGGCTTAACCCACTGAGCCACCCAGGCACCCCAGAAGATGCATTTTTTTAAATTATTTTATTTCTATAGTTATACTTGTTTACCCATGTGTATATTATCACTCTGCCTCATCTCTTCTCCCTCTAACTGGAAAAAAATTCTTTGCTTCCAGAGCTCAGATGGTTAGATTGGACTCATCTGGGTAGGCCAGGCTTCTCTCTCTCTATTTTAAGTTTTTATCCCTAATTATAACTGTAAAGTCACTTTTGCCTTTTGTATTAAAATATACTTACAGGTTATAGGAATCGTGTGTGTACACCTTTGTAGGTCATTCTGTTTACTATAGTGTTTTATGGGAAGGTTGAGAAAAGCAGTGATAAAGATTACTAGCCAACCGTTCTCCGGTTTGCATGCAATATTAGATGTTTATATTGTAACTTGTATTTGGTATCATATAATGCTACTAATAATGTTGATCCACCATTAAAAAGTATTACTTATGTCACAAGGATGAAATGTGTTAGAATGTTAGAATGTGTTAGAATGTACAGTTTAAAAACAATAAGAGAATCAGCAAGACTTCAAGTTGTTTCAAACAATACAAACTAGCAAAACAAAATTATATACAGGAGTCAGCAAAGAACATGTTTTTAAAATAAATCTGTCATTCTTATGGATATAAGAGCAATTTACTTTGAACTTCTTTTTAAAATTAGTTGAGGAAAATCAGGAAAACAAAAACTTTCAGATGCTACATTGAAGTTTGAACTAAAATATTTAAATAGTTTTTAAAAGAATGAAGTTAGTATTTCAATAGTAATAGAATCGCCATTACAGGACCAAAACAATCTGATCTTGAAAAATACTAAGCACACTCCTAGATAATTTTTTGAGACAATTTAAAAAGAGAGGAAGTTGAAATATTAGAAAATACTGGGGTGCCTGGGAGGCTCAGTGAGCTAAGCATCTGACTCTTGATCTGAGCTCAGGTCTTGATCTAAAAGTCATGAGTTCAAGCCTGGCATTGGGTTCCATGCTGGGAATGAAGCCTACTTAATAAAAAAAGAAAGAAAGAAATATTAGAAAATATTATTTTTAATTTGTTTTATATATATAACGTATATGTGTGTATACACACACACACACACAATGGAATATTATTCAGCCATAAAAAATGAAATATTGCCATTTGTGACAACATGGATGGGCCTTGTAGGCATTATGCTCAATGAAATAAATCAGAGAAGGAAGGGCAAATACCATATGATCTCTTTTATATGTGGAAAAAAACAAACAAAAAAAACCAAGCTCATAGCTATAGAGAACAGATGATTGGTGCTTGCCAGAGGTGAAGTGTAGAATATGAGAAAGTCACTAGGTCTCAGTGAGCATATGTCCTAAGCTAGAACCATTGTCATTAACCTTCTGGGAAAAGGAGGGCAAAGTGACCCCAATATCAGCCATCAGACTAGTGAGTGAAGAGAACTAACCACATAGAGAAGAATACATTACTTTCTTAAAAACTGGCGATGATATTAATACATAAGTCCCGAACACAGTTTGAGATGTAAGAAATAAGAGGGAAAATGGTCTGTGGAGAACAAAAATAGATGCTATAGAATCCATGTATTTTATTAATTTAAATAGAAAATCCCTTTGGCCTTTACTCTAATTAATAGGTAATGTGAATCTTATCCAAAGTCTAACACATGTTCTGTTGGCCTTGCAAGGTTATAAATAATAAAATACAGAGGGATGGCTTGCAAGTCTGCAGAGATAGGGATATATATATATAATTTTTATTTTTCCTATGTAGTCTTTTCACCTGGCCCAATCTGTATACTTCAGGTTCACAGACTCTGAAAATTCTTTCTCTTTCTCTAGACAAATAAATAGATAGATAGATATACAAAAATAGATATTGAATACATATATATTATATTTATGAAATAAATTAATGAGGGGAGTATAAGAATCTTTGAAACTTGTTTTGATTAAAAATGGTGATGGTAGAGCATATAATCCAATGGGGATTTCTGTTCTTAATTGTAATCAGAGGAACGCTTAGCTTTATGAGTTCACTTTTTTTCAGAAGTGAAATGTGTGATTATCACAATAGTCCTCAGTCTATGCTCAGTAGCCAGGGCTTAGAGAATGGTATGGCATACAGAAAACTGACAATCAATGGATTCCTACGAGTTAAAATGGAAGACAACTAAACTTCTTGATTTATAAAGCCAAAACAATTCAAGATTGATAAATAAGTCTGTTTTGACTTGAATTACAATCATTAAAAAAAATCAAAACCTCTCAAAAAATCACATAATTAACTTCATTTATCAGTCCTATAGTTTACCTGCTGTCTACCTTGATTATAGGGGACACTGGGTCCTTTACGTTGCTCACATTTCCCACAAAGATGTAAGCTAAGGAGACAAAAATAAAGATTTTGAGAAAATGATCTTAACTCCAAGCTAACTATAATTACCAGACAACTAAAATATTATTGTGAGGTGCAAATTAGAGTAAGAATTTGTGGGAGTAAGAACTTTGGACCCTTGACCCTATTCTCTGATCATTTTTCCAATCCCTGAAAATGTAACAAAAGTGGATATTCCAATATTGGTTCCTTAGTCTAGAAATAAGATTATGGTGTGAAGAAACAAGTGGAAGTCAATGGAGTAGCCCATCCCAGTCAAATCATCATTATTGTCATTATTATCATCATTACACTCATCATTCTTGGGGAAAATAAATGATTGATCATCAAAGGCTTGAAAATCACAGGTTTAATAGCAGTCTCTTTTAGTCCAATTCAGTTCTTCAGATTAGTTAGTAAGGAAAAGTTTTATATACCTAGTGAATAATATAAGACTCAAATAAGACTGCTGTTAACAAATATAACTAAATACGGTGTGATAGATAGAAAAACTCCTTTCCTCCTCTAAACTGTTCATGCCCTAATGCCCAGAATATAACATTACATGGAAGATGGAATTTTACAGATGTGGTTAAGTTTAATGACCTTGATATGGGGAGATTATCCTGGATTATCCAGGTGTTCCCAGTCTAACCACATCAATCTATATAAAGGGAGAATTTTCCTAGCTTTGGTAGGAGAAAAGAGCTGTGAAGATGGAAACAGGGTCAGAGAGACACTCTATTGTTGGCTTTATAAATGGGGACCTCATGTGGACCATGAAGTAAGGAATGTAGATAGTCTCTAGAAAGTGGAAAAGGCAAGGAAGTAAATTCTCCTCTAAAGCCTCCAAAAAGACACAGTCCTACTGATACCTTGTTTGACCCCAGTGAGACATATTTTGGATATCTGATGCACAGAATTATAAGATTTTTCTTTATTTAAGTCACTCATTTTGTTGAAATTTGTTATAGCAGAAAATAGAAAATTCTTACTGGCCTCTGATAGTCGGACTGAGCCGTTGATGAAGATAACACATTCCATATAGTAAACAACAGCTACCAGATCCATTTGCTCCTTTTTGAAAAATGGAAGAACAGATTTTACTCTACTGCTTCAGTGACACATCAGTTCACAATATAGTCCACAGAGTCCAGAACCCCTTACCATCCCACAGAACACCACACTAGTCCACCATCCTTATACTCTCATATCCTAGAACCTGAAAAGTAATAAGGAGTGAGAGCCTGATATTTTCTCAATACATTGTAAAAGGTTTATATCAGAGTATGAGGAAGACATCTTATTAAAAAATAAAATCTGTTACTTCAGTAAGGTTATTGGTGGAAAAAGGACATAGTGACATGGGTATACACATTGCTGCTTATTAATCCTCCCTGCACCTAAGAAAGAGGTTCAATGTTGAGGACTTTGGAGGCATGTTATAAGATATTTCCTTAAGGAAACAATTTTCTTAATAAGTTACATATTCAGTCTTTAAGAACAGTCTAATACAAGAAAGGTCTTCCACCATCCCATGCTTCAGAAATGTCTCAAATAGGAGAATTATAAAAGAGAAAACAGAGACTTTTGACCAATTTCATGTGTATTTCAGCAAGAATATCTTCCACTATTAAAAATGTCTCTGAAATTGTTTTGGGACTTCATTAGAAACTAAATATCTAACTATTTCGGAATTAAAACCATACTACTTGAGGTGTTCACCACAAAGTAATGCTAATTAGTTTAACCAGCATTTTCCTACTGTCAGGTGAATCTTATAACATTAAGCCAAAAGCTATAAAAAGGACATGGCTTGTTTAAGTTTTGAAGCTATGAATGTTTCATTTGTGCAAATTTACTATCTAATATGTATACCCCTGCAAAGTGGTATGCTTCATGGTGAACTTATGTTGATGGCTCAAATCCATGATTAAAGATGATGAAATTGAGAAGCCTTTTTAATTATGGCTGGATACTAAGTCTAAATTTGATTTTCTTTCCCTCACAGTTATGGCTTCTTAGATTGATTGGATGTCATTCTAGAATATAGTACATGTCCTGAATTGATGACCTGTATTTAGTACTTTATTTCCCACAGTCAGTGCATGGGCTGACATTCTTAGTTTCAGACAATAGAACTCTGCAGCTGTTTTAAGGATGAAGAGATTATTACAGGTTAACTAACAGGCAGTTTACAAAATCATTTCAAGAGCGGGAGAACCAGGTCCTACTACGAATGACTTTCAGAAACAAACTGATCTCTCAAGCGGAAAGTCAGTGTATACCTGGTGCCACCAGACCCCAGATATCATTATCACCCTCGACAACAAAATTGATTTTATATGTCCCAAATGTTCCTCATATAATTAACTTCCATATGATGGTATTCTAGAAGTAAGATAGGCTTTGAGATGTAGTTTTATTATTATTATTTTATTTCTATGTATGAAGAGTAGAATTTATACTATGGTAAGTTATCAAAATATAGGAAGCTAATTTTAAGATTTTGTTTTCTAAATATCATTTTCAATTAAAAAGGAATCAGGGCTCCTTAAAGAAATAGCTTCCTCTAGGGGCAGGGTAAGGAATATACAAGAATCAGGAACATCCTATAATGCTAAAAAGTTAAGGAAGTACAAGGAGAGGGGAAGAAGAAGAAGTGTTCAGGGATTACCTGAAAACACTCTCAATGGACAAGAAGAAAATATTAGAGCAACAATTTAAATGATGTAGTATTGGATGATAATTAAAATTGAAATAAATTTCAATTAAAATTGAAATAAATGCACACAAATCCAACATGGCACTGATTGAATAACTAGAGAAAAAAGAAACTATTTCTTAGAGAAAAATTCTAAATACTATATGTAGTCACTTCCCCCTTCCTAGGAGGTGGAGTATAATTCTCTTCTTGATTATGGGTTGAACCTAATGACTTACTTTCAAATGATATAGTATGTGAAGGAGTAAATAGTGAAGTTGAAGAAAGCTGGCAAACACTACTTTAATCAGCTGATCGAGGTTAGCATCACCAGTAATGAGTCAGATTAGTATCATGAGGTTTCATGAGAAAAACAGGCAAGCCCAACTAAGAGATATTCTAAATACCTGACCAGTATTTTTCAAAGCTGTCAAAACCAGGGGAAACCATTAAAGACTGAGAAACTGTAACAGAACAGAAAAAACTTGGAAACATAATTACTAAATGTAATATGATATTGTGGGCTGATTTATGGAACAGTAAAAGGACCTTAATGGCAATATTTGTAAAGTTATAGTTTAGTTGATAGTAATGCTAATGGTAATGTTCCAGTTCACACAAATATTCCATGATTATGTAATACACGAATATTGGGAGAATCTGTAAGTTATAAGGACCTCTTTACCACTTTCAACTTTTCTTTAAAACTAAGAGAATTTCAAAACAAATTATTTATTTAAAAACACTGAGAAGGTCTTCCAAAGATTTTATGCTGCCATAGCATTTCTTTAATATGAACGATACAAAGAATAAAGAACACAGTTTGAAAGGAAGTCTCAGACACCAAAAGAAACAGATCAATGGTGAGACATATTAATGTTCAAACAGTAGAGAAAAGATCTACAAATTCTGTTGTTGATTCTAGACCTTACTGTACTTCAAGTCAAATGTTTATTTTTAGATTACATGAGGGCAAGCCTACCCTATGTCCTTTGTATATTTCTGATATCAGATTTCATTATTGGCCCTTGTAAAGACTAAAAACCAAAAAATTTGCAGTTAAATATACTGTATATATCCACCAGCCAAAGGCTAACAGAATTGTACAAAATTAAGAGAGTGAGGTTTAGTACATGCTAAAACCAGAAAAAATCCCACAATAGGGGCATTCTGGAACATCTCAAAAAAGTAGCCTTGTAGATGGGGTACTAATAAAGTTTGGGGGACAGAATTTAGTCATGAAGTGATCTTGTCAGAGATTATAAGAAATCATAAATTAGGCGTCTGGGTGGCTCTCAGTCAGTTAAGCATCTGCCTTCGGCTCAGGTCATGATCCCAGGGTCCTGGGATCGAGTCCCGCTTCTCCCTCTCCCTTTGCCTGCTGCTCCCCCTGCTTGTGCTCTCTGTGTGTGTTTAATAAATAAAATCTTTTCTTTTTAAAAAAGAAAGAAATTATAAATTAGAGTTTTGGGAACAGTGGTCTTGTCTTTAGAACACATGAGTACATGAAGTTACTATAACATTTTCCTGGAATACATGTATCTAATGACCTGGAAAGAGTTTAAGAGTTAAGCTTAGTCTGTTAGGAACATTCTGGTTTGCTTTAAAACAGTTCATCTGTTTCATAAGTATAATGTAGTCCATTTAGAAAGTTTGTGGTTTCTCTTACATGTCTCAATTCCTTCTGACACTCCAGCTGTCAGAAGGGCTATTTTTTACTTTATCAAAGCCAACCAACACAGCAGAAGATTAAGTAATGAAGTAAAATGTAATTTTTGATGCTTTGAAACAAATCTGTATGCCAGGTGCTGTTCTATTCAGTCCCAATGTTTTTTTAATCTGTGAAAGTCCTTGTAATTGTATGTTGCCATGATTTAGGACAGAATTAGCCCAGAGCAGTGTGTATAGCAGTAAAAGTCTATTTTGCTAAATTACTTGCCTAGTCCATAGACATATAAAATTGTCTTTTAAAGAATCCTAGAAATTCTTCAAATATTTTCTTATAATAAGCTATAACATTTTCAAATATGACTAAATAAATAATGTATAATATATATCAATCATTTATTTGTCTTATAATTTAAGTTTTATGTCATCCTCTTATATTTTTTATTAGAGAATTCACATTAGCGACTTTTAGTTATATACTTAGCATATTAAGTCCAGCAGCTTTTATTTAATAAGCTCACGATTCCAAGCTCAAAAAGGGCATGCTTTATGCTTATTCTAGCACAGTGACTGACACTTAATGCTCAGTAAATATTGTTAAATGTTTGATTGCATGACGAGTGAGTGGAAATGGTCACATGGAGAGAAATTTAAGGTGTTTTCTCACACGATAAAGCATAGGGACCAGAAGACAGAAGTAATAAATGAATTTACTTAATGCTTATTTTGTAATGATCTTACCAATATTGTGATTCTTATTTTTTAAAGGTTTTATTTGTTCATTTGACAGAGAAAGAGAGAGACAGCTAGAGAGGGAAGACAAGCAGGGGAGTGAGAGGAGGAGAAGCAGTCTTCCTGCTGAGCAGGGAGCCGAATGTGGGCCTCGATCCTAGGACCCTGGGATCATCACCTGAGCCAAAGACAGACCCTTAACAAGTGAGCCACCCAGGTGCCCAGAATTGTGTTTTCTTAAAAATATGCTAGTGAATATTGAAATTATTGTTGTCATAGTCCATAACAAGTCACACAAAAAAAGAAAATACCTTGTTGTATTCAATTAATTTTTCATTCTGCTAAAGAGAAGATTTTAATTAAGACTTAGAACAATTGCAAAAAATGTATGTGAAAATATCTGAATAACTAATCCCCCTTTCCTATCAATTTCATTGTACCTGTAGAAAAAAAGTATTGACTGCTCATAGTAGAAATAATTATTAAGAAGCCAATATCTTCTGTGAAGGAAAATATGAGTTTTCCAATGAACTTTTGATTTCCTGAATTCCAGAGAATACAAATGTATCATTTTTACTGGTTCATTAGCTTGGTTTACCCATGTAAATTGGTTCTCTCAAGAAGATGCCATAACTGAGGCATATATCCTTTTGTCAATCTTTGAATAATTATCTTATATCTTATAATTAAATAACTATTAACACACGACCAAATATTATCCTTAAATTATATTACAATAAGCAAGTTCCATTCTTACTACTAAGAATTAAATATTTCCAATAATTATCTCTTCGAAATAAAAAAAATCCAGATAATTTTACATTTGCCTTACAGATCATTGTAACTTCCCCTTGTCAATAGTCTCAGGATGTTTGCAACACCATCCTAGAAACCTAACTTTGTTCCATCTGGAACATAACCTATTTTTCACCCACACATACAAAACTCATTAAGCAAAACTCTTAAACATTGGATCACTAACTTCTGATTATTTTCTTAAGCTCACCACCAAATCCACATATATTTAATAGCAGCTGATTTTCTCAGTTCAAATTAATTTAAAAATAAAATTATGTTAAAATACTGTATTTTTCAAAATCATTTATGTCTTTGACCACTAAGAGGAAGCCTGTTGTTCTGACCAGAAAGCCATTGATAAATTTCCAGGGTTACTGAGTTTAAGTCCTTGAGATATTATAATTGCCCTCTTTAATGACTTTCCCCCAGTACACATTAATTTAACTTCTGGAGCTATATTTTTAATGTCCTCATGATACAGTTCTTGTTAGTGAGTTTTTATTGCCAACATGCTTAACTAGAGATAAGACCTAAGAGATCACTAGATCCCTATCACAGAGCTCATCCCCTAACCCTGGCTAACACAGTGGGAATCAAAGAGACTCAAGCCCTGCTCTGTTTTTTAACTTTAAGCCACAGATTTTTATTCTCTAGACCTTCTCACATCTGCCAATTAGTGGAAAACACTTACATACTTTGTATTAATTAATTAATGTTAATGATTATTTGCCATGTCTATGATGACGCTATCTGCAGGGCCTTATGAAATAAGATGGTTATAATATGATGCAGTGTCTTCTATAGTAAAATCATGACTGATTCTTATTTCATAAGCCCCTGCAAATAGCATCATCACAGATGCGGCATGTTTTCACAGACTAAAATTCTCATTAGCATTAATTTAGCACCACTATGTTAAACACTTCCTTTTCTTTTTCTCTCATACAATTCAGGGTGGAAAGCATTCTCATTATCCCTATTTATAGGCAAAGAAAATGATGTTTAGAGGGGTTAGCTAAATTGTACCAAGTTAAATAGACAATCAAAGTAATAGTCAGGATTTGCATATTAACATTCTAGCTGCAGGAACGCATGAATTGAAACAGGACCAGCTCTTCAGGGTGTTCACTGCCAAAGCGAAAGTGGAACCTGTAATGGTCCCTGCTCTCCGCTCACCAAGCCAGGAGCTGTTGCGCAGACCTGCATCAGCCTGGAGGATAGTAGCCCTGACCATTATGCAAAGGTTAGAAAATGTGTTCAAGATTGGCCCTTATTGGGGCACCTGGATGGCTCAGTGGGTTAAAGCCTCTGCTTTCAGCTCAGGTCATGATCCCAGAGTCCTGGGATCCAGCCCCCCAGTCAGGCTCTCTGCTCAGTAGGGAGCCTGCTTCCTCCTCTCTCTCTGCCTGCTCTCTGCCTATTTGTGATCTCTGTCAAATAAATAAATAAATAAAATCTTAAAAAAAAAAAAAAAAGATTGGCCCTTATTGATACAGTGTCCACCATCTAACTGGTCGGCATCCAATATCTGGGTACTCCTCCTTAGTAGGTTCCTCCTCATATTTAAACTCTGTTTTAAGAACCTGTGTCCTGAGTTCCCAACAGTGTTTCAAGCTTTATCTTTTTAAGTCACTCTACCAACTGTAACAAATCCACAAAAGCACAGGTGAAACAGTTTACTGTTGGGAACACAAAACCAGATCTGTGTGCCCTGACACAACATTCTGTGGTTTTTCCATCAGAGTAAACTAGACAAGGAGTTCTTGTTTATTAAAATGTAAAGAAACAGCATTCAAATTTTCCCTGTTCCCAAATAGTAGCTATAGTTTTAAAAGGTGACTTTACAAGTGATCTTTAGAAAATGCAAAAAAACCTTTTATTTATTTATTTATTTTAGGAAATATTTTAAAAAATCTTTTATTTTTAAATTTTTTATGCATCAGCGACACTTTTTTAAAAAAAATTGTTTTTTAAATTTTTATCAACAAACTTGTAAAGTATACAGCATTCCAAAGCATGTGATCTAATAATCAATTTGAATTAAAGACAATCTAAGTGTTCGAGCAGCAGTTCTATGAAGTGAAGAGTTCCTGACCTCTGAATACTTATTTCACTACCTTTCCTTAGTCAACACTATTTAAAACGGTAGAAAAATTACACCAAGTAACAGTATGTATGTCTATTTTGGGCAGATACTTATGAACTTAGACTATGTATTTTAAAGAGATTTACCTGTTTTCCCTAATAATTTTTATAAAAATATAATTGTGTATTTTAATAAAAAGTCAATAAACAAAATACAGGAAAAAAAAGTAATCCTTGTATAAATTTTCTTTTGTGAGAAAATTTTTATTCTTTTATCTTTATGTACTAGATTATATTATTTAGTACCCATTGTTACAAATCGTTATCTAATTATGCATATTACATAGTAGACACAAGTGTCTCTGTGTAAACACATTTTTAAAATGTGGAAACACTTTGTCTGGTTTTCAATTAGCCTTACCAACTGATCATCAGTTCAGAGAATAACTGCCAATAATTAAGCATATATGAGGGAACTGGCCCTATACTAGAGACTTCATGCATGTTACCTCCCATGTGTAGCTAGAACTACCTGGCGATGTTTATTAGTGGGGAAAAATACTTTTTCTTTTGTGAACATCCTTCTCTTAATATAGTACCTCTTTCTTTATTAATTTCATGCTTTTATCACTTATTTCTGAAGGTTTTGAAATGTTTGTTTCTGCTGTAGAAAGCTAGTTATCGAGAACAAATAGTCCTTTCTTGCTTTCTTTTCTTTCTTTCTTTTTTTTGAGATTTTATCTATTTATTTGACAGGCAGAGATCACAATTAGCCAGAGAGGCAGGCAGAGAGAGAGGAAGGGAAGCAGGCTCCCCACTGGGCAGAAATCCCGATGTGGGGCTAGATCCCAGGGTCCTGGGATCATGACTGAACCAAAGGCAGAGGCTTTAACCCATGGAGACACCCAGGTGCCCCCCTTTCCTGTTTTCTTTAAAATCACTGATAATCATGTATATTCATAATACTTCTCTGTTTTTCTTTGCGGAGTGACATGGAGGTAGTGGCAAATGTTTTGTTTCAAGGAATAAAATTCAGTTATCAAGAAGAGAAATATCCTATTATAATTGAAATGCTTAGATTCCCTTGACATAGATGAAATTCAATGGGTAACTCTTTACTTCATTAAACCATTGTAAATACAGCCAGGCTTGGGTGAAGAATAGAAAATGATACATTTTGGGAAAGATTTTAAACAGGCACAACTGAATGTTATAAGTTGGGTTTACTCCAAGGTACTGAAATATTTATGTATTGTTTCTTTCTACTGTCAAGTAGCTTGCTCTATGTGAATGCTATTCAGACAAGTAATCATTGACATTAGGTTACTAAGTTACTGTGCAAGTACAGAAAGTTGAAATCCTTTTACTTTATTATCAGTTGAGTTTGATGCACTTTGGCTTTCAGATAATATTCTTGCTGTGTTCCACTAAGAATAAGCTTTAACTGAGTCTCCAAGGATCCACATAGATGTTGATGCACAAAAGGAACAGGGAAGCTTGGGATGTCACTTACAGAGGATGATTTAGTTGCTGGCACACTCAAAAGAGCCTACTGATATTATCCCATTAAAAGATGGACCTCGAGAAAGCAAGAGGAGAAAATTAATGTGGGAAGAAGGGTTAAAGAGAAAAGAAAGAAATATAAGGGAGGGAATCCTACATTCACAACATCTTTATTATTTTGCTTGGCTAAAGAGATGAATATAGCATAAAATCATAAAATAACAGTGAGTTAGAAGCAAGATCATTGCAATTATAATCATGATTATCATGATAAATTACTTATAAGAAAATGCTTGAATTTTAAATGATATGCAATACTATAAGAATATCCAGGTTGCTGTTTATTCTGCTCAGGCAAGAGTGAGCATATATTGCAAAAAAAAAAAAAAAAAAAAAAAAAAGGTAAATCTCTCCAATTTAACTGATTTTCAGAGTATATTACATAAACTACTTTTTAAATAAAGTCAAGATTTTTAACTGCTGGTTTTATCAGGAATAAAAATACATCATATTTTGATAGATACCTATTTATTTTGAAGAACATAAAATAAATCATGGATTCTTCTCCTCCTTCTCCTACTTTTTCTTTTTTTATATAACAAATGTTAGTGCCAGGTCCATAGACTAAAGCTGTAATTCAACAAAAGCTCCATTTGGATTTAGTCATACTGCTTAGTATATAAGGGAAGTGCAAAATTTTTTTAAATTAGTGTACAATTTAACCTATATCATTATAAAGGACTATGCATCCAAAAATGAATTAATCAGTCAATTAACAAAAGAAAAAAACTGTTTCTATTTGACAACAGTAAATGAATCATTCTATAAAATATCATGTTTATATTTAAATGTTCTAAGTATTATTCCTCCCATGTATAAAGTTACTTTTTATTTTATTCTTAATATTTGTGAATTTTTTCTTCCTAAAGTTTTTTGTGCTCTTTTTATTTAGATCAAGTTTCAATGTGGTTTTCTTTCTTTTTTAATATTGAAGGTTCATGGTCAACATAACAACATGAAAGCTTTGTCCTAATTATGCAAAACAGTTTCAATCATATTAACATATGAATTTAAATTTCACACATTTGAGCTTTAAAAACTAACACAGTAGTTTCTGTGTGAGATTAATCATAGAGCCAACATCATGAATATTTTGAAGTAGGCTCTCTATGTTATTTAACTTTCATTTACGGTTATTTGTCCTAATAAAAATGCAGTATCAGTTGTCTCAAGCTACATAAAACTACCTTTTCTATGATCATAACGTAATGCAAATGTTCTCTATTTCCTGAAAGCTCTTTTTTCCTGTCTCACCTCTTCTTTTCCTAAAGCACAAGCCTTTTCATTTGTCCCTGTTGGGATATGTATTATTCCTGCATAGGTATACAGAATATTATAGTAAAAAGATAACACTTCATGAGGTATATAAATAGAACTCTGATTAAATTCTGACTATTCTTTTTAACAGCCGTGTGACCCTGAGCAAAGAACTTGACATCTCTGATCCTTAATTCCTAGATGTGTAAATGGAGATCATAGCACCTGCCCCAAAGATAAATGATGTAGTATAATTAAAGCATCAGACAGAGAGCACATGAGTGGTGAGCACTTCATAAATATGAGTTCATTACCTCCTACTCCTCCCACTACAGTATAGCAAGTTCTCCTAAGACAAAGCAGGAGTCTTTCTGGTGCAAAAAAGAAAAAAAAAAATCAGTATAATGACACTTAGGGAATATATTATTCATTCGTTTCATGTTCATCATTGTGCATATGATAAAGATTTCTTCTTGACAGGCCTTAGAAGTCAAAGTAATAAAATCATACATTTAAATTCCGTAAGTTATTTGTTGCCCTAGGAAATTTTGATGTTATTTGACTCCATACATTGGAATGCAACTACAAATTTTAAGTATGATGATTTTTCCATGAAGTCTTTGAAATGTAACCCTTAAGAAACAAAATTCCAAAGTCTGCCTATTATTTGAGAGAGTATTAGAAATAGCAACCTTTTTACACCTATTTCAAATTATTATTCAATTATCAAACTACACAGACTTTAATAAGTAAGTCAAATGCCCAGGACCACTAACTCTTCACCCATGATACTATGAACTAACAGATACTATGCCAGATGGTTTGAGAACCTCAAAAATAAGTCAATGAAACACATTTTTAACCTTTGTCAAACTGGACAAATCTGGACTTAGAAGGAGACTTTAATTAAAAAAGTAAATATTGCAATAGGAAGACTGCTCTAATTTCAGAAACCTGTAACCATCTCAAATTCAAACAGAACAAGGATTTTTTCTTATGTAGAGTAAAACAGGGACCAGCACAGAGAGGCAGAAACTTTGGTGGGAAAACTGGAAATGACCAGTAGGGTCTGATACGATAAGTGTCTCCCTGCAATCAGCTGATTCCCAGGAGAAGCTGACAAGGTAGGCTTTGTTCTTGACCAGGCTTGGGCCAAGCAGCATTCTGGGGTCTGTGGGTAAAAGAGAAACCTGACTAAAATTTGGTCAAGGCAAAGCAGAAGGTAAAGAATGGGCAATTGTGAACATGTGTTCACTTTCTTTTATTTCTTTGACAATTATTAAGACTGAATTGTATTCTCCCAAAATTTATGTATTGAGGCTCTAACTCTCAATGCAACTGTCTTTTTGTTTGTTTTTGTTTTTGTTTTAAGGTTTTATTTATTTATTTGACAGAGAGAGACATAGTGAGAGAGGGAACACAAGCAGGGGAGTGGGAGAGGGAGAAGCAGGCTCCTTGCTGAGTGGGCAGCCCGATGGAGGGCTTAATCCCAGCATCCTGGGATCATGACTTAAGCAGAAGGCAAACGCCTAAGGTCTGAGCCACCCAGGTGCCTCGATGTGACCATTTTTTGAGATAGAGCTGTAAGGAGGTAATTAAGGTTGAATGAAGTCATAATGTGATCAGACCAGCCCTAATGTGATCAGATTGCTGTCCTTATGAAGGAGCAGACCTCTCTTCTATGTGTCACAGAGGAAAGACTCCCTGAGGACATAGCAGGAATGCAATCATCTGCAAACCAGAAAGAGAGCCCTCGCAGGGAACCACATCAGCACCTTGATCTTGGACTCCCAGACACCATAACTGTGAGAAAACAAATTTCTGTTGATAAAGCAACTAAATCTGTAATATTTTATGAAAACCCTAACAAACTTAAACATGTGAAAAATTGAAGCTCCAAGAATTTAGAGAGTTTATTCCATTCCATAATCTAGTATGTAGGGGAATCAAATCTCATTCCCAGGGCTGTCTGATACTGGTATCCTTGTCACATTGTCTTTGCAATTAGTGAATTCTGAATTATTTAAACCTTTTGTTTGTTTGTTTCTTAATCCAGATCCCAAACTATTATGTGGTGACTGCCTTGATATGATATGACAGTAATGTCGACTTCACCATAGTGCTCCCCTGAGAATATTCAGTTAAAAAGGACAAGGTTGCCCTCTCTACACTCTTACTCCATTCAATGGAGGTTCCATACTTTTACATATTGGAGATTAAAGTCTTCATCCTCGTTGAAAGGTCGGTAATAAGATATAAGCAAAGTTGCTTATGCAGAGCATCTGCTTCCACTTTAGCTATGTTTCTTCAGGGTGGTCTTAGGAAAATCATTGGGAAAAACTAAAAACATTCCCTGTTCACACTGTGCCTTGGTGCCTCCATGGATTCTCTTTATTTCATTTTTCTTCATATTTTGGCTAAGGGAAAATTATTTTTTATTTTTTTATTTTTTAAGGGAAAATTATTTTTTTAAAAATATATTAATTATGTTTATATTATTTTTACTTTCTATCTTTCATTTGTCTCATTGATTAATATGATCTTTCTTACTTACAGATATAAGACGTTGCTTCACGGGACTTCAAATGAATAATAGGAATATTAAATTAAAGGATTTATGTTGCTGTTTTACTAGGGCATTATTTACATATATTTATTACTGTAGATTAAAAACAGTTTTCTCTGAGAATGAGATTAAACATCACATAAGATCATACTGGGACATGCTTTGCTTAGAAAAGTCAGCATTTGCATAAGACATGTGGTTTAGGATCATATGTATTTTGCCTTCCATACGCAATGAGCATTTTAATTTGTGGGTTTTCTTAAATGGGAAAATGAGTCATCAGGTAAGAGAAGTTCATTTTGCATAATAGAAACTGTATCAAGACAGCATGACTCTTACCAGGTGAGAAAAAGACAAAAAATATCATAAAAATAGGACCTTTCCATCTAGGATGATACTTTTTAATAGTTTTGAGATTCCTTTGCTAAACTAGTAAAAGCTATTTACCTTTCCCTAAAAAGGGCATAGGTACATAAATATAATAGCATGCATATAATTACAGTGGATTTGTAGACTCTTGAAACCCTAAATCTACAGGAATTTTATCATTATATTTTTTAATCCTTTCACTTAATATCAAATCTTCTCCACGTTAGAAGGGATGTGAGAATTTAAACAAAAATAAATGTTAGATAATTGTTGTTATACATTATGGTCAGGATGAGAGCAAAATACAACCTCATTTGAAGTTTAATAAAATATTATTCCACTCCAAAAGTTAAAAGACCAAAATGGCAAAAGTATTTTTCATTTATTAAAAAATAGATAACATTAGAGCCAGTGTGTGTGTGTATATATATATTATTATTTATATATATAATATATATTTTATATATATATATATATATATTCTCTTTCTCTCCCTCTCTCTCTCTCTTTCTCTCTCTCTATATCTATATCATCACTGAGAACATTGTTTTTGTAATATTTGGTCATTGACCCCAGTTGCTGATGCAGAGTTCCTAAATCACTTGGAATTTCAAGATAGATGTCAGTGCCTTTTGTTCTAATGACATGACTCTTGATGACTCTTGGTGAGTCCAGGGATGGGGTCTGGTTACCAAAAACACCAAGTCATGAATTTAAAAAAGAAGAAGAAGAAGAAGAAGAAGAAGAAGAAGAAGCAGCAACAGCTTAGAATTTTCAGCTCCAACCCCATTCTCCAGAGAAGGAGGAGGCGCTGAAAATGAAGTCAATGATCAGTCATGCCTGTCTGATGAAGCCGCCATTAAATTCCCAACAATACACTGGGGTTTGGATAGGTTCAAGGCTGTTGAACCAATGCAGGTGCTGGGAGAGTAGCAAGAACCTCAGAGGGCATGAACGCGCCATTCCTTTTCTGACATACTTTGTCCTATACATGCCTTCCCTTTGGATTTCATCTGCATCCTTTATCATACCCTTTGTTAATAAACGGGTGAACAATAAGTAATTTTTAAATTTTTTCCTGAACTCTGTGAATCACTTTATCAAATTAATTAAAGCCAAGGAGGAGGTGATGGGAACTCCTGATTTATAGCCAATCACTCAGAAGCGTGGGTGGCAGCCTGGACTTGATTGGCATCCGGAACCAATCAAGGGGAGTAGACAGCAGTCTTAACTGAGCTCTTAATCTGTGGAATCTGACAACAGGCAGATAGTGTCAGAATTAAGTTGTAGGACATCCTGCTGGCGTTGCAGAATTGTTCCTTGTGGGAAAAGCCCCCATACATCTCGTGGCAGAAATGTTGTAAGAATAGGAGTATGAGATTGAAGGTGAGACATAGAAGGACTAGAGTCTTTCTATATTATATATAAAAAACATTCCTTAAACCACTTAAACTCTAGTGATTAGAAGACAGGATTTGTTTGTTCAGGGTATCATTTAGAGGTCTGTGTGTGTGTATGTGTATGTTGAGAAAGAGAAATATGTATGTCATATGTAGGTCAATTAATGATGTAAGAAACTAAAAAAAAGTCATAGGTGAAGTTAGGAATTGGCATTGGCTAATAAAATCAGAAAAGATCATTAAGGACTAATACAATCTGGTGAGAAAGTATCAAACATTGCTTAACTCTATGACTAGAGCATTGCTTTGCCAAATCAAACAATAGATTCTCTCTGCTTACTCATTCGATCAGCAGCTTGGAAACAGCCCAGTCCTTCTTTCTTCTTGATGTTCCCATTTGGTTTCCATGGCACCATGTCTTGATTCTTCTAAGTCCCTGAATTCTCTTTTCAGGGCCCTTTGCTCCCAATCTCTAGACATTGACATGTCATTTTTTTAAGTCTTATTATCTCTTCTTTTCCAAGCTGTACTCCTTTCTAAATACAGTCCTCACATTATCCAGCATCAATATCACTTAAGAACTGGTTAGAAATGCATATTTCTCATGTCCACCAAAAATTTACAGAATTGGATTCTGGAGTGGGGCCCCAAAATCTGTGTTTAACAATCTCTCCAGGTGGTTCTTATATGTGCTGAAACTTTAGAAACCCTGCTTTGGGTAACATCATCTGTATCTGTGGCTCTAAACCATGTACAGGCTAGTGACTCCAGTATTTAATACCATCAATCCCATCTTCACCCTCAATGTCTTCAGACTAAAATATTTAACTGCCTACTTAAAGCAATAATTAGGATGACCTACAGGCTCCTCAAATGAACATGTACAAAATTAATTCTTAAACTCCTCTCTCTTTCCCAAACAGTTCCTCTCATGGCCCTCCTTAGATTTGTCTTCTTCTCTTGCTCAAGCCATTGACTTCTCTTTTTTTCTCATGTACCACAGCAAGTCTATCAGCCAATTCTCCAAGCAATATTTTGAAAATACATTTTGCCATTCAAATTACTACATTCTCTCCGATCTGTGTAGGACTAAATATACTGGCAATTAAGGAGATGATTTATTTAAGGCCAATGCAATAACTAGTATGGTCATTAGTGAGGACAATCTCAAAGAAATGGGATTGTATAGAAATAGTTAACAAAAAAGTCCTTGGTGAGTGTTATGGGAGTCATAGGAAGACAGGTTGGTCCCTTGTGGCTGCCCATTTTCCAGAACACAAACAAATGAGAGGATTTCTTAACTTTTGCTTCCTTTCAGGAGCACAATTCTTAGACAAAATTCAACATTTCAAAACCATCATCATCCTTCTAGCAGGATGATGCAATAGCACACACCCTGACTCGATTCATCCTTACTCCCCATCTTATCTATATTACATACTCAGATGGATTGTTTGAAAACATAAGTAAATCGTGTCATTCTACTCTTTACAATTCTCAAATGGGCTTCAAAATCACATGGAGGAAAACCCAAAATTCTCACCATGGCCTTAAGAGATCACCTGTGGTTGACCTGACCTGACCTGACCTCCTAGAACTTTCCCTCCAGGCACCAAGCTTCACTTTACCAAGTTCTTCAGTTTTTCCGAAGCTCTCCAGATGGTTTACAGTGGAGAATCTTTGCTCTTCTTCTTTTCTAAAAAGCTCTTAATCCACTTGGCTCATTGACTTAATTTTCTCAGGTTTTGGCTCACACATTATCTTATTAGATCTTTCCTAACTAACCTATATATATACCCTATATAACTACCTTATAAAACACCCACTGTGTTCCCAACACTCTGAATTATTTTCCTACTGTCTTCTCTGTTTCTTTAATTACTTTCCCCCTCTGACATACATATAATTTTTAAGGGAAGAACATCTCTTTACTGCCCCTCCTCTCCAATTTGAACCCAAGTTCCATGAAGGCAGGATTTTATTTGTTTATCACTTATCTCTAGAAACTTGAATAGTCCTTAGCATATAGTAGAGGTTCAATAATTATTTATTGAGTTTAATGAATACTCCATGCCAATTCACCAAAAAAAAAAAAAAAATACTATCCAGAATGTATAGACACTTGGATGACACATTTCTTAAGGATGATAAGATGAAATGTGTGCAGAAAATGAGTGCCAGCATATGAAGATTGTGAAAACCATGTATTTTGAAATATCTTAGAAGGAATTAGGAGACTTCATACTAGAAATAGATTTTGTGGGTGGAGTAGTATAAGCATTCTCAAAATTTAATTACAAAAAAAAGTCCTGTTAAAAAGAGATTACGTGTATTCTGTTTACTTTCAAAAGGCAAGATCAGGGTCATGTCTAATTTCTGACCATTAGAATGGCCTTGAACAGAACTGTCTGCTTTCTATAGAGGAAGCATCACATTAGTAGAAAAATTTAAAACCAGACACAATTATTTTCTGTTATTTTAGGGAGGCTATTGCATGATGTTGGAGATTGTGCTGGGGGAGCTACAAAATTATTTTCAATTCTGTTTTATAATCATATATTCTAAACTGTTGAGGAGCTGGAGTACTAACCCCCTGAGGAAAGAGATTCTTTTTTTTTTTTTTTTTAAAGATTTTATTTATTTATTTGACAGAAATCACAAGTAGATGGAGAGGCAGGCAGAGAGAGAGAGAGAGGGAAGCAGGCTCCCTGCTGAGCAGAGAGCCCGATGTGGGACTCGATCCCAGGACCCTGAGATCATGACCTGAGCCGAAGGCAGCGGCTTAACCCACTGAGCCACCCAGGCGCCCAGGAAAGAGATTCTTGAAGCTGTCTTGATCTTCATGGCTTCTACTGTTTATGACGTTCAATCCTGGTATTTTTCACTTGTGACATAATTAACCCCCTTATTCTAATGCTACCACTTATTTTTTTATTAGCTTTAAGGCCCTGAGGATCCTAGAAAAGTAGGAAGGAACATCTTTACTCATGTTCTTGGGAATAGATCATAGAAACTTGAATCATGTCAATGATATAATAATAAAAATTCTACTAATAATATACCTATAGCACATTTTAATTTTTAATATACCTGCCTTTTCACAAAAACTTATATATAATGGTGCTAATACTGTATTATAGAGTACCAACTTCACATATTAATTGTTCCTGGATTCATTTTTACCTTTTTTTTTTTTTTTGCATAATGAACTATAATATAGACTCTCAGAGGGCTTAAAATTCTCCCGCACTTTCTTTGATGAGAATAGATGAGAAAAACTGCTAATTTGCTTTGAAGTTAATTTTTGTTCCACCCTTAGATTTAAAGCAAACTGCTAAGATATTTTGAAGATTTTCCAGGTTATGCTATGAATATTTTACAAAGTAACAATTGAAAGATTAAAAGTAAACATTTTAGGAAGGAAAGGATCAGCAGTTTGATTTCTGGGAAACAGATTACAATGAAAGTATTAAAGATGTTTTATATAATTGTTGATCCTTGAAAATAATTATGGCTTAAAGATTACCTATATTCTACTCCAAGAATTACATCTATATGTTAACTGAATTCCTATAATAGTTTCTTTTTAGTACAGTAGTACTAGTACTACTTTCTAGTACAGTAGTCATTCATTCATTTACTCATTACTCAGTTTCTTTTGAGTGTCTGTTTTATGCCAGTCTTTGCTTTGGCATTGGGGCAAAAATATAAACAATAAATAAGGAATTATAGAACATGAAAACATCTAGATGCAAAAGAAAGCATAGGGGCACCTGGGTGGCTCAGTCGGTTAAGGGTCTGACTCTTGATTTCAGCTCGGGTCATGGTCTGAGGGTCATGGGATGGGGCCATGTGACTCAAGGGAGTCTGCTTGAGATTCTCTCTCTCCATTTCCCTTAGATCCTCCCCACCAAGCTTTCAATTTCTTTCTCTCTAAAATAATTAATAAATAAATCTTTTTAAAAAAGCATAGAACATTTGATGAAACCAAGAAAATCAATTTGGTTGGAGTACAGAATGAGGATTAGAGGCTGGTGTGAGAAATGAGACTGCTGGAGTGAGCAGAGGTAAGATTATGAGTGACATTGGCTGTGAAGTTCAGAGATGAATTTTTTAATCAACAGTGTAATATGATGTCCTTGTTAGAAAGATCACTGTATAAAATAAATTAAAATCGGAAACTTGCATCTGCTGTGAGATAAAGAGTTTGATTTTTCTCAGCTCTACGAAAGAGTAGGTACAGAGTTCTGGGAGAGGGGTGTGGAGGAGAAGGTACTGATGTGGGTTGAGGGTCGGGGGGGTGATCAGCATTAAAGACAAAGAAAACCTGAGTAGAAATGCAGGGTGAAGATGATGGCATCCTGTGTAGGGAGGGAAAACATTTCCCTTCTTCCTATCTAGGTTCTTTGGCTAGTCTAATAATCAAATTGACATAAGACAGATTAACAGGAGAAAATATTTAATTTCATAGGTATAGGAGTCCCATTAAAAATATAAGACTCCAAGCTAGTTAAGCGACTGAAGCTTCTATGTATACCTTCCTGAGCTAAGGAGAAAGGGAGTTTGAACTCTAGGGATTCAAAGAGGAGAAAATCAATTCATTGGAAGATGAAAAGACTCAATGTTTGGTAAATAAATGCTTGCCATGACATGCAGATAAATCCTTCTTTTATAAAAAGCTATCTCTGGCAATAGTTCTCTTCCTGGTACAGACCCCTATCTAAACTCTTTTAGGTTTAGGGAAAGGTTAAAAAGCTTTCCCTGTGTCTGCCAGATTTTAATTTCTTTCAATGAGAACAATCCACATGCCAAAGTGGCACATTTGAAATAGCATATTCTGCTCCTCTTCACTTGGATCAAGGAATTAAAAGAGGTAGTAGAGGGGTGCCTGGATGGCTCAGTCAGTTGAATGTCTGCCTTTGGCTAGGGTCCTGGGATCAAACCCTGCATTGGGCTCCCTGCTCCATGGGGGGTCTGCTTCTCCCTCTCCCTCTACCTGCTACTCCTCTTGCTTGGGCTCTCTTGCTCTCTCTTTCTGTCAAATAAATAAATAGAATCTGTAAATTAATTAATTGAGTAAAAAATTAGAAGATAGTGGAGATAATGGAATAATTTAGAATAGCACAATTCAATAGAAACATGATGCAAGTTATTTAGGGAATTTTACATTTTCTTATAGCTATGTTAAAAAAGGGAAAAGAAACAGGTGAAATTAATTTTAATAATATTAACATATTTAATGTAAAATATAATCATTTCATAAGTAATCAATATAAAAAAATTCCTAAGGACATATTGTACATACATTTTTGTTACTAGGTATTCCAAACTCATATCTCAATCCAGACACTTTAATTTTTATCAGAAATACTTTATCAATACTTAGATGTCATAAACTTACAGCTGAAAAGGGTGTTCACATCACCTACTTTCGCAAAATGCAATTAAAATTTTTCTGATATTATAATATTGTGATTTCTAAAAATAAATATGTATTTGGTCTTCATCCCCATTTTTTGGCCCCAAACTCCTAAAATCCTTGGAATTTCCTATGCTGAGAGCTATAAAGGTGTCTCTTTTTATATTAACGAGGTAGTTTTGGAAAGAATGAAAGGATGGGGCTTGGTTCCCATGAGTTAATCATGTGTTTAGAGGTTTAGAACTCTTAGTCCTACCACCCTGATTTCCAGAGAAGGGAGTGGGTATCAGTTGCCTTGATTGCCAATGGCTAGTGACTTAATAAAAGATGCCTATATAATAAAGCTTCCATGAATCTCAAAAGGACAGTATTTGGAAAGCTCCCAGGTTGCTAAATTCACAGATGTTTGGGGACAGTAGCAGGTTCTTAGAACATGAAACCTCCATGCCATTTCCCCACACCCTGCTCCACACATGTCTTCATCCGGCTGCTCCTGAGTTCTATCTCTTCATATTAACCTTATCCTACAAAATATTAAATTTATAATCCAGTAAGCAAATGACTTTCTTAGTTCTGTTAGCTGCTTTAGCAAATTAACTGAACCCCAGGAGGAGGTCATGGAAATCTCCATCTCCCAGTAGATTAGAAGCACAGGTGACAACCTAGACTTGTGACTGGACTCAAGTGTGTGTGTGTGTGTGTGTGTGTGTGTGTGTGTGTAGGTGGAGGGAAGCCTTGCAGGACTGAACCTTAACTTGTGGGATCTGATGTTATCTCCAGGTAGATAGTGTCAAAGTTGAATTGAATTGCAGGACACCCAGCTGCTATCATAGAAATGTTGATGGCATTGAGTGACCAGAACCATTAAGTGTTGATTTAAACATTTAAATTTAAACTTAGGAAACATTTAAAAAAAATTAAAATTCAGTTCTTCAGTTTACCCTGATCACATTTTAGTTGCTCAATAACTGTAAGTAACTATTGGCTACCATCTGGTAATAGTGACGATTTTGAAGATACATAGAAGGTCAAAGAGAATACTTGGTATAAGATTAGGTGTGGTGGAAAAAGAAATGTTGTTGAGGACAGGTGTTCCGACTTGGGCACTTTAATTGAAGGGAAACTTTTTCAGTGAGAAAGGGACATTTGGGTGAGGTTAAGGGACACCAGAATGCTTAAAATCAGATATTGAATAATTTTGAAACAGAAGTTTTTCAGTGAAAAAAATATTTTAATTTCAACTCAAATTGAGGTACAGTGCATCCAAAATCTGAAGCACATCTCTGAAAGCTTGCAATCAATAAACTATTGTTTAAGGTATAAAGTAATATAGTTGCCATTGCTTTGCTCCATTCTAACAACTTCCTTGCATTACTATATTTAAATATGAAATTAGTGATTTTTCCTTTTGCTGGTTTCTCATCCTCCTAGACATTAGTCCTCTCTATTACTCATTCTAGAATATTTTCTCCCAGTTGTTTTCTCCCAGATGTCTATAGTATTTTTGTAAAGTTGCATAGCTTATGAAGGGCGCTTACTGTGAATGTGACTTATGGATGTCAATGTTGACCTTTGTCACTTTGCTTAGGCAGTGTTTGTCAGGTTTCTTCACTATAGTTATTTTTTGGTGTACTTTCCATATTGTGATATTTGAAAGGAAATCACTAGGCACAAGCCACAGTCCAATAGTGGGGGTTAGGTCTACCTCCTTACAATATCTACATAAATTATGTGCCATTCTTGACATTCATTTATTTCTTCACTCAGTCATTTAATTATTAGTAGTAAGTCTCATGGGTATTTATTTCATCCTTTGACTTATAATCCTATACCACTTTATTTTTTGCTCAAATTTGTCCACTCAGAGCTCTTTTAGTTGATTCCTGTGTCCCTTTGATAAACCTGCTCATTGTGTGTGTGCGTGTGTGTGTGTGTGTGCATGTATTTAGCACTTCCTTACTTTGTGTTGCAATAAGGTGGCCCAGGCTCATCTTGTTTCTTTCCCAAGACATAGAATCAGCCGTTATTCCAAGGAGCCCTAGTTCCTGATATTGGAGAATGGTGTTAAAAAGACGTATCTGGATTCTAAGCGTGGTTGATACTACTGTTAGGGTGTTATGCCTCTAGCTGCTTTCAGCTGACAGAGTCAGAGAATATATGCGTGTACTAACCATTTTATATACACACATTTGTAAATATTCTGTAAGCAGTAAAAATTGGTGTATGTGTTAAGCTAACTGTAAGTTCATACTCATGTCCAACTTTAACCCATTACCTCTTGGATCATTCTGCCCTGCTCCCTTTGCTTATCCTCCTCTCCGGTAGTAATGAATCTGCTCCCGCCATCTGCCATCCTTTTAATTATTTTTTCAATTCTAGTATACTTGTGTAGTAGTTGTGGAATTGTTAACCTGGACTTCCATGTGACATGAGATTATCAATTCCCAAAATTATTTGGACCATTCCAACCGCTATGTAGTGGTAGTTCATTATTGTTTGAATTTTCATTTCCCTGATGACATATAATGTGGAGCATCTTATCATACATTTGCCATCTGTGTATTTCCCTTAGTGTGTGTTAAGGTCTTTGGCCCATTTTAAAATCAGCCTGGTCGTTTTATACTGTTGAGTGTTCTAAGAGTCTTTGTATATTTTAGGTAAAATTTCTTTATCAGATATGTCTTTCCAAATAAGTTTTCCCAGTTTGTGGTTTGTCTTCTCTTTCTCTTGACATTGTCTTTTGCAGAACACAAGTTTTTAATTTTAGTGAAGTCCAGCTTATCCATTATTTCTTTCATGGGTTGTGTCTTTTATGTTTTATCCAAAAAATTTATCACAATACTCAAGGTCACCAAGATATTTTCCCATGTTATCTTCTAAGAGTTTTAAAGTTTTGCATTTTATATTCAGATCCATGATCCATTTTGAGATAATTTATAAGGTCTGTGTCTAGATTCATTTTTTGCATGTGGATATCCAGTTGTCCCACTCTACTCTTCTGGCTTGTGTGGTTTCTAACAAAAATATTCACTATGATTCTTATCCTTGCTCCTCCATAGATATTTTCAGCTCTTGAGCTTTCAAGATTTCTTCTTAATCTTAGCTTTACTGCAGTTTGAATATAAAGTAACTAGGTTTTTTGTTTTGTTGTTGTTTTGTTGGGGGGGTAGGTATTTCAATATTTATTCTGCATGATATTCCCAGAGCTTCCTGTATATTTGTCATTAATTTTGGAAAATTCTCAAACACTGCTACTTAAATTATTTCTTCTCTATTTTCTCTTTCTTCTGCTTTTGGAATTCTGATTATCCATGTTCCCATGTAACAAAAAGTTACACTTTTTAGATTTGTCCCATGGTTCTTATATGTTACAGTTTCCCTCCCAGTCCCCTACAGTTTTTAATATATTTTTCTCTTTGCATTTCAGGTTGGGAAGATTCTCTTGGTCTATTTTTAAGCTCACTGATTTTTTTTTCCCCTGGGATATAATCTTTACAACTATTTCTGCAACAATCTATCCCCTGGATCCTGCCCCAAACTCGACTCCTTTTCCTAGCTAGCCTTCCTAATCTATTTCCTTGAAGTCATGACCTCAGCTGAGCCCCCATTGTTACATGCTCCCCACTGTTATATGACACAGGTAGGATAGAGAGGTCTGACTGAGAGAAAGGCACTCTTCCCAGCTAGAATAAGGCCCTTGCAAAATCTTTTCCCCTGGGGAGTATATACATCTTTTTATAGAAAAAGTCTATTTCACCATGATTACTCTTCCCCTTCTCCTGCCAGAACAATGAGGGGATCCTCCTCAATATTTCTCCATTAAAACCTGTTGGTATTCCAAGAGGAATCCATGGAAGTTGGGGGGCCTTACCAAAATTGCAGCTCCTAATCAGTTCCTCAGTCTTATGCTAGTCTAAACTTAGTCTCTAGCCTCATCAAAATTACCTTTTATGTGTTCCTATCAGTTGATATCTCCAGTGACTTCTCCTGCAACTAAGCAGATATTGTCTCCCTCTGGATGCACCTGTCTCTCCAGATTTCAGAATAGACATTTGCCCTGTCACACCTCAGATTTCTGATGGGTCTAAAATAAGTTATAGTTTTGTTTTTTTTTTTTCCTTTTCAGTTTGTCCAGCTTTTTTTATTATTGTTGTTAAGTAAGGGAGTGACACAGTCCACACTCTTGACATGTTGGAGCTGAAACAGCTAAAACCAGTAATTTAGCTCATTCAGTTTTTCCTTATCCCTGTTTGATTCAGCAGTTTTCTGAGGTTGGTTTTTCTAAAAATATTATTATAGTATTGTAATAATATTATAATATTAGTTGTGTCTAGCTATATATAGGCTTTGTATTTCCAAATACATTAACTGTTCAATGCTTTTAACTTTCTTTATGATGTCTTTCTCAAAATTCCATATGTTTCCAAAGCATGTACTATCTAAAGCTTAATATCCAGTTTTCTTTAATTCCGGCAATGATATGCTAAAAAATCTGTCCTTTTCCCCTAAATTCATGTTTCTGTCAAATTTCTTGTTCTTCCTGCTACATGTCTCATCGTTGAGAAGTCTAATCATTTAGTTAGGTAAGTACTTAATTTGTTCAGGTCATTTATTAACTTTGAAATCAATTTGTTCAAGTTTAAAATCATGTATGTGTGTATGTGTTATACTTTTGTACATATACTAATGGCTTTTAAGCAATGTAATGAGTATTCAAATTTTACTTATTACACAAATTTTAGTCTCTATACTGTAGAAAACATAAACAGAATCATACTAAGAAAGTATATAAATTGGCTAAAAGAAAATATGGGTGAAATCTTGTTTCTCTCAATTTCCTAAAGATTAAGTTTACCATTTGAACCAATTTATTACCTATAATATAAAAAATATATTATAGTTATTTAATATCTAAAATACATTGTTACCTACTTAACTTTTTTTTTTTAAAGATTTTATTTATTTGACACAGAGAGAGAAATCACAAGTAGGCAGAGAAGCAGGCAGAGAGAGAGGGGAGAAAGCAGGTTCCCTGCAGAGCAGAGAGCCCGACGCGGGGCTTGATCCCAGGACCCTGGGATCATGACCTGAGTCGAAGGCAGAGGCTTTAACCCACTGAGCCACCCAGGCGCCCCCCTACTTAACTTTTATATGAAAATTGTTAGAATGAATTTTTCTGACCCTAATCCATGAACCAACAAGAGCATGATTGCTAATAATTTGCTGCTTCTTCATATTTTATAATCTGTGAATAACTTCCAACATTTCCTTAGTGTTTTGACTTCCATGCCTGTGAAGGGTACCTCCCTACATTCTTTCTTCACTAAATGCATGTATAGTATATATACTAGCATTGTATACATACTGTGCTATGTTTACTGTGTGGGAAGTTACACATAAATTTGTTTTATACTATGTGAAAAGTTACAATTTTGATTTCACAGTTTATGAAAAGTACCCCGTGTAGAGAGCTCATTTAGCTAACAGACTTATTACAATTAGTTCTTATTTTCTACATCCCAAGCAGTGGCCCGCTGATTTGCCTTGCTGTCAGTTGATGCTCAACAAATGTATCTGTGGGTGTTAACTAAACCTACTGTATTAACCATTCTACAATATTTGTAACTCAAGCCATCATGCTGTATGCTTTAAACTTACACAGTGATATATGTCAATTGTTTCTCAATAAAACTGGAAAAAATCTATTTGAAATGCAAATTAATGAGCTAGTCAGAATTAAAGTTCTTTATGAGAAAAATTAGAACACAGTTATTTCTTTCCTTTAAACACTGAGAATGATTGACATTTCATTTTATACTATTTTAGTGTTTCAGATGTATGTAGTTGCTGTCTTTCCCTGATGGTATAGACTGGCTTTATAAATGCATGACCTCTCAGTTATAGAGAGGAAACAATATTCTACTCCCAATTTAAAATAACCTTATTTACCCTGAAATCACTATTTGAGTTTCAGATTCTTAAATAAATTTAAACTGTTATTTTTAATCTACTGATTTACTTTCATGGAAGTTTTATATGCCCATCAATGAGGACAAGCAGGTATCAACATGGTTTCTTATATAGCTCATACTCTACTAACTCGAAGCTTAACTTTGATAAAACCAAAAGCACAAGACCTGCTTTCACTTTCAGTAGGAGAGTTTATTATTATCTATTTAAATACATAGACATCATTAAAATGAAGTAACAGATGGGCAGCCTATGCAAACATTTTGAGCTCTGGAGCCCAGTAAGTCACCCTAGTGCTAGGTTATTGGCAAGTCAGTCATGTTAAGAAAGTTAAATCCAACTTGCAGTTAAACACCAAATGGCTGTTAATTTATAGTTTTATCTGCTAATTTTTAGTTTAATTCTGCTATAAGGAAAAGGGTAGAGATTCTGCTCCTCTCATTGGTAGGCATGCAAAGTCAATCTGAATTTTAATTCAGAAAGATTTGTAGTTCTATAATTTAGAATTACATATACAGGATAAATGAATGTTCTGAAAAAAGAGGACAAGTACTATTTTCTGACAAAATATTGAAAGAAGAGGTTTGAAAGATTATGTGTCTAATAATTCTGTTTTTATAGGAGAGAGAGACCGTAGTAATAGGTGATAAGGACTGGACTACATTTATTTAATTAGATACAGAGTTTAATACTTATTGTCCTGAATCCTTATATATTTTCTCTTTACATCTCATCACCCTCTCATATAAAGACATATTTTAAGTCAAATCTACCTTATAATCAGAATAAATTAAAAACTGTTACTGCCTACTGTTTATATTAAATATATCCAAATGCAACTATAGAGAATTTTTCTGGATGTCATTTTTTTCCAAGTCTCTCCTGTAATTAATAAAAAATTATTAACTCCTTTTGATTTTTCCTGATTGATGTTTAAGTATTTTTCTAATTAATGGATATTTATAATGAAAATTACATAGGGCACCTCATTTAGAGCATGTGACTCTTTATTTCAGGTTCCTGAGTTCATGCCCTATGTTGGGCATAGAGATTGTTAAATAAATAAATGAATAATAAACAGCACATGTTTTAAAAAAGAAAATTACATCTGTGCAATTATGCACAGGGATGAGGTTGACTAAAATTTCAATATTTTTCAGGGTAAGAGTTATAAGACATGGCTGCCTATTACCCTTGGAAATAACTTAGACAATCTGACCTATTGAGACTTCGTCCAATTTAGTTGAACAATAGTTGAGACAAAAAATGTCCAGAATTTAAAATGAAAAAAAAAAATTGAATGGAACTTCACTTACTTTAACTTTTTTTAACTGCACTAACTTATCTCCTATCTAGTTATAATCTTTCAAGTGGTACCATGGGATCATCAGCTAAAATTAGCAGAGGATCAAGTTCTTTTAACAAAAAAATAGAGAAAGAATCTAGGTCTGTGGATCACCAGAGTATCTGACTTTTTAAAATTGGTCCTTCTGTTACTTCGTCTTCATAGGATAACAGTCAATTTAACAGGGGGCTTATCTACAGTCAGTCACCCAAATCTTCCCAAAACATTGTATAGTGCAAAGGGAGACAGGTTCTCTGTTCACTTCATTCCGCCAGTTCTGAACTTAAACTGTGACACGTAGCCTGTGCTCTGTCAGTATTAGAGAGCCCCTCTAACACCTGAAATAGAAACTAGTCTTGTAATCCTTACTCTGACAATCATCATCTCTGATTAAACATATACCACTTAAATTTTTTGAATTTTAACTTTATGAGCTATAAACTGATCTCTCAAATATATTTAGAACCTAATGCTTTAATATTCTATCAGCTTTCATTTCAATTTGTACTCAAGGAGAGATCATTTCATTCATCACCAAAACTACATGCCACTTGCAATGTGACGTTTCTAAAATTTGTGGTCAAGAATTTGTCTTTGATTAATGAAACTATCAAATATTGGCACTATTTATAGAAAGGAAAGGGCATTAACTACAGAATGAGTCTTGTTTAAGTTACTGGGGACCAAATAATGTAGAACTATTTTTTTTTTTTTTACCTTTGAAAAATAGGGGATTATTCAAGTTTTAGTTAGATTTTTGACAACTACAACTATTTCTTCTGCAAATCCAGGATATACAATCATGGGTACCTGGAAGGAGAAGACAAAGCATTCCTTTACTGATTTTAGTTGTTCAAATCTGGTCATGATGCATTTATTATAATGTGGTTTAACACTTTAGTACCTCAAAATGAACGAAACATATGAGTTACACTTTCAACAGACAGTAAGTAAGATCTCATGAGGATATAGGAATGACTGAGTTTTCACAAAATGTTTCCTTTCTGCTTTTCACTCGTTTTTATTGTCTTCTTTTGGTTTTGTTTCAAGAATTTGGGGTGGCTCAATGGGTTAAAGCCTCTGCCTTTGTCTCAGGTCATGATCCCAGGGCCCTGGGATCGAGCCCCATGTTGAGCTCTCTGCTTAGCGGGGAGCCAGCTTCCTCCTCTCTCTCTCTCCGCCTGCCTCTCTGCCTACTTGTGATCTCTGTCTGTCAAATAAATAAATAAAATCTTAAAAAAAAAAAAGGGGGGGGGCGCCTGGGTGGCTCAGTGAGTTAAGCCGCTGCCTTCGGCTCAGGTCATGATCTCAGCGTCCTGGAATTGAGTCCTGCGTCGGGTTCTCTGCTCAGCAGGGAGCCTGCTTCTCTCTCTCTCTCTCTGCCTGCCTCTCCATCTACTTGTGATCTCTGTCTGTCAAATAAATAAATAAAATCTTTAAAAAAAAATGTACACATTAAATGTACACACTAGCTCTTAGTACTTCCACATCATCATTTTCCTATGTATATTATACCATTTATCACACTGTTGGGTAATATGGAGACTATCTGAAGTATGTGAGAAGACAGCATATTTTAATGTCATATGTGGGATTCCTATCAATTTTTTTTCTAGTTGTGTTTGAGTGTGGGTTTTAGACTGCCTGCCCTAAGATTCCAGGTGTGTCCTTAACAACTGGCCTCTTTGGTGCCTAATTTATTAATCTGTAAAATTATACTACTAATAATACTATTGTATCATTTGTTATGAGCCTTAAATAAGTTAAAATACATAAATTTAGAGGTAAAATCTCAAAGTATACTCTATCATTATTATAATAAGTGCACAACTATGAATTATCATTGGATAAGTGCTTGAGGACTTTAAAAACTGAGCTATGAATAAGAAATGGCAAAACTACTTCAATAGAATAGTGCAAAAAGTTTTAAACTAGTATTCACTAGGATTTTCACATATTCTTAGGTCCTAAGATTTTAGGCCTGTGTCCACCATCCTGCAATATGTATAGAATCCCAATAGTTTATCTAGGGAATAGTAATAAAGACTTTATTACATAGAACATTGCCATGATCTGAATGTTTGTGTCCCTCCAAAATCCGTATTTCAAATTCTAATGTTCAATGTGATGGTATTAGGCTGGTACTAAGTATTTTAGAAGGTGATTAAGTCTTGAGGGAAGAGCCTTCATGAATGAGATTAGTGTTTTCATAATGGGAGCTTCAGGCCCATTCATGAATGGGATTAATGGTTTCATAATAAGACCTCACATGCCCCTTCCACCATATGCAGATACAAGAAGCTTATAAGCTGGAAGAAGGTCTTCACTCAACCAAACTGGCATTCTGATCTTGAACTTCCACCTCCAAAACTGTAAGAAATTAATTTCTGTTTTTTGTAAGCCACCCAGTCTGTGACATTTTATAATAACAGCCCAGGCAGACTAAGACAAGCATTATTTAATGTGGACATTCAGCATTCCCAGCTGGAGGCTGGGCAGCTGCCCTCTCTCCCAGGAAATTATGGATGTTGGAATAAATGACATACATATACCAATGGATCAGAAGTAACGCTCATTACTCATATACTAAACAGCAAAATGATTCTGCAAGGAGGAGAGTTCAGGTTCCATGTGGGGTAAAACAAGAAGTGTGAAGCATGGTCAGGTGACTCTGACTTTGTTCATGTTTAGAGATTGGGACTGGATCAGGCTTCATGTGTAAGCCAGAATTTGACACAAGGGAAGTGGTACTGGGACTTTCTTATGGGTTTTCTCTGATGGGGGGCAAAAAGGAAAGCGGTAGGAGGGGGACGTAAAGTCTGTCAGCAGTCAAACATCAAACAAACGGGGTCCAACTCTATTCCAAGGCTGAGCCAAGAATATTTTGTGCTTTATTTTAAAAAAGAAAATGGAGAAGTAAATGTATCATTAGCAACAAGGAGTGGTGGAAAAACAAATATTAACTTATATAGAGTTTAAGACGATTCCTCAGATAGTAGCTCTGTAATAAATGAAAGACATGGCTATCCTTAAGGTTGATAAAAGAAATGTCAGTGACAAAAGATTTTCCACTTAGTGGACTGGCAAAGAAAAATTAACCAAATGAAATAAAAATACAAGGTCCTATATTATTAGTGGTGAGGTGAAGAATGGCAACTTGAAGAAGAAAAATAGAGTTTTCTCTAGAAGAGTAGTATCTAGTTATAAATTAAAAAAGAAACATGTTATCTATTAACAATGACAATAAAAACTCAAATGTATGTTTAACAAAAGATACATATTCTATTGAAATTAAATATAAAATCTTACTGTATGTGTGGGGAAACAAAACCACTGAACAAATGGAGACACTTTCCATGATTCTGGATGAAAGAGTTGAATAATAAAAAAACGATCTCAGAATTAGCATAAATATATAACCAAGTTTACATAAAAATCTGCTAAAGCTATGAAAACAAACTCAAAATTTGGCAAAATCCATTAGAACTAAAGTAAAAGTATTCCCTCATTTGGTATTTGGTCACAGAAATAAAACAGGTCTGTGGTCAAGGCTATATAACCATGATTTCACTTTAGAAAAAAACCTTGAAAACAATTTGAATATTTGTTCTAGAATAATGAATGGGTAAAGAGTCATATACCCCCAGTGGAATACTATGTAGTTCTAAGTGAATGAGTTCGAGACTTACCTGGAGGTTTATACAATATGCATTTGAAATTAGAAAAAATAAATTTCAAAGTATTGTTTGTAATGTGACTCCTATTTTTAAAAAGCAAATAAGTACAAAATGCATTTCGAATAGTATTTTTTATAATCATGGAAAAATATGGACTCAAATACACTAGCTACCAATGTTATTTTTTTTTTCAGATTTTATTTATTTGACAGAAAGAGATCACAAGTAGGCAGAGAGGCAGGCAGAGAGAGAGAGAGAGGAGGAAGCAGGCTCCTCTGTGAGCAGAGAGCCTGATGCGGGGCTCCATCCCAGGACTCTGGGATTAGGACATGAGCTGAAGGCAGAGGCTTTAACCCACTGAACCACCCAGGCACCCCAGCTACCAATGTTATTGAAAGGAAGAGGAAATGGTGAGAGGCTGGGGGAAAAAAAAAAATCTCTGTATTTATATTTCTTGAATTACTTGAATCAGAATTTACAAAGGGAAAAATATATATGTGCAGTGAAAAGTTCTAGAAAATGCATGTTAAGCCTAAATATCTTAATATTTCTGAGAAAAGGCATGATAGTGAATGTTGGGGTAAGAAAAAATAAGTTAGAAAATCATTCAATTTTTATGTAATATACTTCTGCATTATATAAGATTTTACAAGAATATATATCTATGTACCTTAAAAATAGCAAAATTTATAGGAAAAATTTCACATTAATAATTAATCATACAAAAAGGACTTTTAGAAAGCAAAGAAAAATACTCTGAAATTAGCTTTTTAAAACTTTATTACTTTTGTGAAGATGTTATAAAATCTTTAGTAAGTAGATTTATTCAAGGCTTCAGTTTTAATAGGCCTTTAAAGGTCTGCAAAATCTTAGAATCTACTGGAACAGTGGTCAGAAGTTTGGATAAGCAGAAACCATTCTGTTGGAAGGAGCACATAAAATCCCTGCAGGAAATAAAATTTTAACAAGAAATATAACATGATATATTAAAACCAAAATGGAAGTTTCTAAAAATTTAAACATTAAAATCTCTATAACTATGATATGCAAAACAATAATAGTAAAAAAAAAAAAGAGAGAGATCCTTTTGTGCTTTGTATCTATTAAAATGAGAGCTGAGACATGAAAATAGTGTGATATACACATTAATGTAAATAATCACTCTTGACCTAGGCCTCCAAATTCTTGAACCACTAAGTAATTTATATAATTGGTTAAATGCTGATATGTGGTTTATGATTTCTAAAAATGATTCTACAGTTCTTTAAAAAAAAAAAAAAGCTCATCTATCTCTTAAGCTCAGATATGTGAACTCACATTTCCTCTGCTATTCATTTTAACAAACCTTTTATATGTATTAAGGGAATAGAAATGGTCTCTGTTAATTTAGTCTCAACAGAATATCCACATATTTCTGACTATAAGATTATTTAATAATCCTTTGTAATAGCTATCTACTTAAAAATTGGCTTCTTTTTTTGTTCTAGAAACAAAGCAAATAAACTTATCAAAATGGAAGGAAGGGTAGGAGTATGACAATTTACATTAAACTAGTGCAGGTGTTCATTTCACTACCCAAAAGAGTCACTCAGCCTTTTTAAATATTTGGAATTATTGATAATCATACTTTCTTCATGATTATAAAAGTAATTTTTCATCTCTGAGACTTCTTAAATCATTTCAAAATGTAATTGTCAAGATGGGGTTAAGGAAAAAACTCTTTTAGTAGAGAAGAATAAACTGATTAATGTAAATAAAATAATTATGATTTAAAGCTAAAACTGAAGGAAGCAACATAATCTACTATATTTTTATAACAGTCCTATATACTTTATACTTTAGAATCAAAACTAAGCCTACCATGTTTGTTTCATTATCTGAGCAGACTTAGAAAGGTATAAATTAAAGATGGAATCTGAGGATTTTATAAAAATAAATCTTAGCAATTTACACAACAGTCTCAGAATAACATTATAAACAATATTGCACTTTATCGTTCCCTCAAATTTTCTCTTGAAGAGTATCAAATGCTATAGCATAATTTGTGCCTATTTTTGGCCCCTGTACTTATATCATCTTGTCAAATAGGCAGAGGTTTAGGAATTTGAATGGAGTGAAGACATTTTCAGTCTCTGGTTGCTGCAACTTTTCACAAAATGTTGTTACTTTTAATTTCCAATGACACTTTACAAGTCATTTGCCGAGCTTGCACATTTGAAGCAGCATCTCATTAGGTAAACTGCCAGTACTAATATTCTCTGTTTATTTGTTATAAATTTTTGCATAAGTAGTAGATAGTAACTCATGGTGATTTTTGTGTTTAAAGATTTGGCAGATGAAATAAAATGAACAAGGAGGGTATCAGATATAAAATTTAATATTTATCATAAATTCAGGGAGATCCTGTATATTGTGTTGGCAACTTTGAGAGTTTTAGTAACATATACCACAATTATGATATTGCTCGACAAATTTTCTCTCTTAAGATGTAACTTTGATGTGATAGAATTTAAAGATATTTTCCATTTAAAATTGAAGTAGAGCTTAAAGAAATCAAACATTTTCCATGTACCCTGCGTCCCATTATATCTGCCCCATTACAGTATCATTTTTAGTGAGAAGTTATGCAAGAGAATAAGATCTAATTTGAAAAATATATAACTGTCTCTTTTTGCAAAATCACAATTGTGTTAGAGTAGTTTTACGCAATTCAAATCTTGTCATTTGCTTAGATATAAATATTTTTAAAAAGAATTTATTTATTTATTTGAGAGAAAGTGAGTGCCAGAGAGATCACAGAGGGAGAGGGAAAAGCAGGCTAACTGCTGAACAGGGAGCCTGATCGGGGGCCCAACCCCAGGACCCTGAGATCATGACCTGAGCAGAAGATGCTTAACTCACTGAGTCACTACACTCAGTTGCACCCATAGCTGAAGTATAGATAATGGGAAGAATTTCTTATATGTAAAAGAGTTCTTTTTACATATCTTTAATGGATATATGTGTATAACCCTAAAAATCTTTGAACTATCTTTACTTTATTTATTTATTTTTTTAAAGATTTTATTTATTTATTTGAGAGAGAGAGACAGTGAGAGAGAGCACGAGCGAGGAGAAGGTCAGAGAGCGAAGCAGACTCCCCATGGAGCTGGGAGCCTGATGCGGGACTCGATCCCGGGACTCCAGGATCACGCCCTGAGCCGAAGGCAGTCGTCCAACCAACTGAGCCACCCAGGCGTCCCATGAAATATCTTTACTTTAAAATCCATGAAGGAAGGAGATAATTTTCAACTTATTTTTAATGATCACATTTCCTTTTTCTAAATGTAATCCAAAGGTCTACAATAACACTATGTATGTTAATTACATTGGAATAACAATTTGCTTTAATTTTAAAAATAAAAAAATTCAAGATCTACACAAATTAAACAAAACATTTCATGGTCTTTAAAATGAATGTACCAGTAGTTATTCAAAAATTAATTAATAAATTATGTAAGGACACCCTGATATGAAAAGACATATAACTGAATCAAAGACATCATAACTGAATCAAATCTACAAACTATTCCTTTTTAATTTTACAATTTTGCAAGGTAACATAAGCTTAAATACATTGCCCATGTGTGTCTAACATTAGGCTACATGTGGACTTGCAATAAAAGATCATGTACTTTACAATGTATTAATAATTTATTCTTTTTAAATATATGCTAAAAAATTCAGCAGTTTCCATTGTTTTTGAGTAGATATATAGTATTTCAAAAAAACATTTCAGTTATATAATAAAAATAAATTAAAAATGCTAATGTATTGGCCCATGACCCCACTGAAAATATAAACAAACACTCTTTCTCTTTAAAGTCCCTTTGAGATTATTCTATTCTCTTCCTTCTCACCGGAAACCTTCTTTTCAACCCATTTATATAATATCTCTTTGCTTTTCTACATAACCTTGCTATGCATGTTTTATCCTTAAATAATATATTATACCATTTTGCTAACTCTAAAAAACCTTATATAAATGCAACCAAATCTTATGTTTTCTCAAAAACTTTCTTTTCTCCCTCAACCTTATAACTATGGTATCCAGCAACTTGATTTTACATGTAACTGAGGATAATTCATTTTACCACTATTCTAAACTGTATTTATAGGAGAATATTTTGTAGATAAATTAATGTTTTATAATATATTTATTCATTCTTCTCATGGATATTGGAATAGTTTAATTTTATATCGTTATTCCTAGGATACATGTGCAAGTACATACCAACCCAATTATTTTTAAAGTTGGTTACACCAAATTTAAAGGAAGCAGCTCTTCATAGGTGTTTCCATTCCTTCTTTTTTCTACAAAACTTGATATTGTCAGCCTTTCATGTTTTCTAAACTTGCATGTATAAATAATATTTCACTGTGGATTCAATTTTGCATTTCCTTGATTACCAATGTAAATGCAAATGCACATGATGTATGTAATTAGGAAATTACAACTATAAGTAGTTTAGGTGTCTTCTTATCTGATCTCATGGATTTGATCACTTTTATCAGTATTTTTTAATTTTTTTACATTTTTATTTAGTTTTACATTTATTTGGTTTTACTTATAGAATTCCTTTAGTAGATTCTGATTTTCTCCTAAATATGTGAATTATGGAGACTTTCCAAGGTGACAGAAGGGTAGAAAACCTTAGTTTTGTCTGGTCCCAGGAATTCATTTAGATAGCTATCAAATCATTCTGAACACCTGTGAACTTAACTGGAGAACTAAGAAAAAAATTGCTGCAATTCTACAAATATAAAAATGACCACTTTCTGCAAGAATGACAAGACAGAAAAATTCACCTCAAAAAAGAGAACAAGAGGCAGTACTGACTGCCAGGGACCTAATCAGTATGGATATTAGTAAGATGTCAGAATAATGATTATAAAGATACTAGAGAGGCTTGAAAAAAGCATAGAAGACACGAAAAATATCCCTTTCTAGAGAAATAGAAAAAGGAAAATCTAATCAAGTCAAAATTAAAAAGGCTCTTAGTAAGATGTAATA
This sequence comes from Neogale vison, assembly GCF_020171115.1. Lineage (NCBI taxonomy): Eukaryota > Metazoa > Chordata > Mammalia > Carnivora > Mustelidae > Neogale > Neogale vison. The sequence continues at coordinate 128,215,297 of NC_058095.1, read as the reverse complement.
AAAATGGAGGCTCAACTGCTGGGATAAATGAGGCAGAAGAGAGAATTAGTGATATAGAAGATAAATGATGGAACATAAAGAAGTTGAGGAAGAGATAAACAATTGTTGGATTATCAGGGGAGAATTTGAGAGATAAATGATACCATAAAGCAAAGCAATATTAGAATAATTGGGATCCCAAAAGAAGAGCAAAGAAATTGAGGGCGGGAGGTAGAAGGTATATTGGAGCAAATTATAGCGAAGAACTACCTTAGGGGAGAACTTCCCTAATCTGGGGAGTGGGAGAATATATTTTCAAATGTCTTATCAGACAAAGAGCTAGATTCTAAAATCTATAAAGACCTTATCAATCTCAACACCCAAAGAACAAATAATCCAATCAAAAAATGGACAGAAGACTTAAACAGAATTTTTCCAAAGAAGGTGTACAAATTATCAACAGACCCATGAAAATATGCTCCACATAACTCAACATCAGGGAAATACAAATCCAAACCACAATGAGATACCAACTCACACCAGTTAGAATGGCTAAAATGAACAAGTCAGGAAACAAAAGATGTTGGCAAAGATGTGGAGAAGTGGGGACCCTCTTACACTGTTGGTGGGAATGCAAACTGTGGCAACCACTCTGGAAAACAGTATGGAGGGTTCTCCAAAAATTTAAAAATAGAACTACCCTATGACGCAGGAATTGTACTACTAGATAGCTACCCCAAAGATACAAATGTAGTGATCTAAAGGGGCATTAGCACCCCAATTTTTATAGCAGCAATGTTCACAATAGTCAAACCATGGAAAGAGCCCAGACGTCCATCAACAACAGAATGGATAAAGAAGATATGGAATACTACTTCTCAGCCATCAAAAATATGAAATTTTGGGGCGCCTGGGTGGTTCAGTGGGTTAAAGCCTCTGCCTTCGGCTCAGGTCATGATCCCGGGGTTCTGGGATCGAGCCCCGCGTCGGGCTCTCTGCTCCGCAGGGAACCTGCTTTCTCCCCTCTCTCTCTCTGCTTGCCTCTCTGCCTACTTGTGATTTCTCTCTCTCTGTCAAATAAATAAAATCTTTAAAAAAAAATATGAAATTTTGCCATGTGCAATGATGTGGATGGAATTATTAAGCTAAGTGAAATAAATCAATCAGAGAAAGACAATTATCATATGATCTCACTCATATGTGGAATTTAAGAAACAAAACAGGGTTATAGAGGGAAGGAGGGAAAAATGAAACAAGATGAAATCAAAGAGGGAAATAAACCGTAAGAGACTCTTAATCACAGGAAACAAACTGAAGGTTGCTGAAGTTGAAGGGGCATGGGGGAATGGAATAACTGGGTGATGAACATTAAGGAGGACCCATGATGTAAAGAGTACTGGGTATTACATAAGACTGATGAATCACTGAACTCTACTTCTGATACTAATAATACACTACATGTTAATTAATTGAATTTAAATTGAAAAAAGATACGTGACATACAAATATTATTTGGCCATTGTAGCTTATCTTTTCAGTTTTTTTCAATGTCTTTAATAAAATCTAGTGAGAGATTTTATATATACCTTATTTATATATATTTATATATTATATATATGTCATAAAATATATATATATTCTATATTTTTTGTATTTATATCTGTGACTTCCCTCTTGGAATCTTAAACAGGCTTCTGATCTGTGTTTCCTTATTTTCTCCAGGTACTTTTTTCTCTCACTCATGGTCTTTTATTCTGGTTTGTGTGCTTGTATGTGTGTGTTTGTATGTGTATGCAGTGTACGTGTGTGTGTGTGTGTGTGTGTGTGTACTGAGCCTGTGTTCATAGGTTTTGGAACTAAATATGTACTGAGCCTGTGTTCATAGGTTTTGGAACTAAATATGTGTGTACTGAGCCTGTGTTCATAGGTTTTGGAACTAAATATGTGGGGCTGATCTGAGGACTGATTGTGTTGGGCTCTTCCAGAGTTGGTTTGCAATCCATTCTGATCTGTGCTTTTGACTTGATCACCACCAGCCTGCTGTAGTGATTTTGGAAGACTCAAACAGTGTGAATTCAGGCTACAACACCGAATCAGATTTTCTGTGTCCAGAGTTGCGGAGTTAACATCTTATGAAACATGGTAAATTATGCCTAGTAGTCTTTTGCTGATCAATGGTAATATGTGTCTAAAGAATCTTTGACTCCCTAAACATTGACGACCAAAAGTGTATAGCCAGAACTTGTCCTTAGATACTATTGAAACTTGCTAGAATACAGTTTAGTTTGCTTCTGAATATACACAAAATGAAATGAGAAGCCTGTCCATTATTCAAGTGCAGGCCAAGTCCTCAAAATTGCTTTGGCTTACAAACTCCATTTAAGCAGCAATTAATACTCACCCCAAATCACAAGATTATCTGCATCAATACTTTCTCCAAATGACTTTTTCTTATTGTATTGGCACAAATGGGGAGGGGGGGTTCCACAGTTTTATATGATTCATCTCTAAAAGAAAGTTTGTCCTGGCTTAATATGAAAGACATTTCTCTTGTCACATAATGAGAAAAATATTAAGATTCTTCTCTTAATATATGAGTGTGATAAATAGGAAAATATAAACATGATATGGCTTACAGAATTGGATCTATGCCAGGAGTAGTATTTCATATTATTTTCTGTTTTATCTTATGCAATATTGCCACTCCTTTACTCTATTACCTTAAGTCTCTCTAGGCTTTGCTTCTGCTATTTTCTTTTGGACACCATACACAAACAATTTCAATGTAAAACACTGTTTAAAAGCATTCTAGAAAAGTTTAGCACTCTCTGTGTCAGTATTTAATATGAGATTTTGAAGGTAATTTTTAACCTTTTCAGCTTCTAAATTGTAGCTTGTCTTATTAAAAACACATTCTCTCTTCTCTTCCCATGAAAGTTCTTGTTTTCAGTAAAAGCAAAAGAATGTATCAAACAATCCAGAGATCCTCATTCTGTACATTCAGGATATGACAGGGAAAGTGATATTATCACAAACGGTGACTGCTTACATTCACATTATGCAAAATGACCCAGATGATCAGTTTCTTGTTGAAAATTGTAAAAGCAGAAAAGGTTCAGAATGTCATAAAAGCAAAAAAAAAAAAAAAAAAGCTATTTTCATGAATTCATTGACCTTTCCATTAATATCATAACAGAGCATAATCACTAAGGCTTTTAAATTAGCAAGGTAGCTCAATATAGAGGGACGGCTTGAGAAATCTCAGGGGCTTATGTTGCCAGAACAGGATCCTGACACTAAAAGTAAAAGGGTAAATGAGAATGATGTTTAGTGATGACCTTTAGGTCCCACAGCTGCTTATCAGATATCTTGTCTTTTTGCCTTACTGTTGCACTTTAGCTTATTAAAATTAATTGTGTTCTATTTTAGATGTTAAGAATTTTTAGCTCATAACCTTCGCTGTTGAATGAACAGTAACATTTTCTTTTCTTTCTATATCCTTGATGTACGATGGTAATTCCAACTATGTGATTTTGAATAAATATACTAAGTAAAAAAGATCTTGTAATTTTGTTAGAAAATAAAAATTAAAAATTAGGTAATAAGAATTGAAAAGGTCACAAAGTTTCAAGAAGGAAGGATTTTTTTTTAAGGATTTTGTTTATTTATTTGAGAGAGAGAGAGTGAGAGAGAGCATGAGAAGTGAGAAGGTCAGAGAGAGAAGCAGACTCCCTGTGGAGCTGGGACCCTGAAGCAGGATGCCATCCCAGGACTCCGGGATCTTGACCCGAGCCAAAGGCAGTTGCCCAACCAACTGAGCCACTCAGGATCCCAAGAAGGAAGGAATTTTTGAGTAATAAAAAGAATAAACTAAAGTTATACAACAAATGTATTTCTTACAGTGGGCATTTAAATGCATTTTTATATACCTGAACTAATATTTTCTACTAACGTATATTATATATACATAGAAAAGCCTTCACCCTTTCTGACTGATAATGTTATGGGGAATGCTTTAACAGTTTATTTCTTGGTGTCTCTACCCACAAGGAAGTAGGCAGTCATTGAGAAATATACTATTGAAACTCCAGTGTAAATGTACAATGTGTTTTGTCCTTTCATAAAGAGAATGATTAGGCACTTAATTTACCTGTCTTGTCAGATGAAGCTTTGTTTTTTAAATTTCTATATTTCTACAAAGTTTATATTTAATATAAATATAGGGTGATGAAAGGAATTTTTATAACAAAATTTGTCAGTAATACATTTGTCAATAATATATTGATTAGTCTGAGCTCTATGACTTTCATGTTGTGTGTATATAGTAAACACAAAAGTTATATGCTTTCCATTTATATATATATAGTTATTTAATCTTCTCAACATCTATAGGAGCTATGCATCATTTTTAGTCTTACCTTACAAGTGGAGGAACTGGGTCAAGAAAGGCTTGTCCCAAGAAGAAATGCTTCTTTGGAGTGGAGGGACATACAATTTTCTTTCCAACTCGGGACAGCTTTAATATTGAAAGTAGAAAAATGCTTCCAGCAAACAGAATCAGAGACAGTCATACAAAACTCAGATGCACAGTCACTTTAGAGAAGTACATGGCAGAATTCAAACTGAAATTCAAACCTCTGACAGCATAGCTGCACCCTTAAACTCTGTTCTGCACTGCCTGCAAACTAGTGTCATTAACTTATGAATCACACTTTGTATTCTCTTCTGTCCAGCAAGCACAGCAGACACTGGTCACCAAAGTGGGGTAGAATTCCATTTACATGGAGAATAGCAAAGGTCATCATTATGCCAGCCATCAGAAGTAGAAGTTGAAACACATTTGCCCACTGCATCTTGGTATTGGATTCACCAAGAAAACACAATGCAATCAAGTACCAGATAAGCAGAGTTTTACTCACATAGAGAAAAAAACAAAGCAAAATTGGCTTCAGTAGTGAATAACAGTATTCCATGGCCAGTGGTACCCTCCCAACAGCTGATTCAGTGCAATCGGCCTAAGTACACCCTTCTCATGCTCTAGAAGAAGGACTCTGTCCTCTCACTGCAGGGTCTGGATATAGTAATGGAATTGGCCATGTGTCATATGATACATACACATAAGCAGAACAAAGGAATATTCAGAGTCTGAAATAGGGCAAGTTATTCCCACATATGGAAATAAGCCCTTCACAAGACAGTAAGACCTTTTTACCCCTCGGTAAGGAAGGGTTCCAGGCCCAAGACTCTGATGGGCAAACCTGGGAAGGGCAACCATTGGAGGTCACACCATGGCTATTTTCCAAAAATGTCCTGTTTTGTTTGTGTTTTTATAACCTAAAGGCTAACATTTATTGGGGCCATGTGATTAGCCAGAAACTGTGCTCATTGAGGGCCTACATCTTTAAACAAGCAGACCATGTGTTAATATAACTGAATATACATTCTTTTAGAAAGAAGAATCAGTGGGTAATAATAATAATTTAAAAAAATAACTAAAAAGAAATGAAGAATATGACCTTATGATGTAGGATAAGATGGGTATTTAACATTAAGATAAGGTAATTAGGGAAAAAAATTCAAAATATGACCCTTAAGGTGACATCAGAGGGGAGAACACTATGAAATATGTCAACAAAATAATGACCTGGGAAAAAGAATAGCTGTTATGAGGGTTCTGAGGTGAAAAAGAATTTGGTGTATTCAAGAAACTGAAGATAGAGTGACTGAAACCAAGTAAGTTAGAAAGATAGAGTGTGGCTTGAGTTTGGAAATCTAGGCAGATGCTTTATGAACATAAGACAGGGCACCTGGGTGGCTCAGTCATTAAGTGCCTGCTTTCAGCTCAGGTCATGATCCCAGGGTCCTGGGATCAACCCCTGCATTGAGCCTTTGCATAGAGCCCTGCATTGGGCTCCTTGCTCAGTGGGAAACCTGCTTTTCCCACTCCCCCTGCTTGTGTTTTCTCTTGCTGTCTCTTTCTCTCTGTCAAATAAATAAATAGATAGGGGGGAAAACACGATAGGGCATTTGATTTTACTTTAAATTTTGGGAAACTTTTGAATGGCTTTTCTTTCATTGAAAATACTTGTTGAACACTTACTATGAGTCTCATGTAATGTACTTAAGTTACGTGAAAGTTAAAAATGCTGGTAAGAGAAGAGAGTAAAAATTTTAAATAGAGTGTTCAGGATAGGCCTCATTGAAAACAGGAGATCTGAATAAACACTTGAAACTGGGTTGGGGGAAAGCCATATGGATATTGGGGTGGGGGTGTGGGGCATTCTAGCCAATGCAAAAGCTTTCAATTGGGAGGATATAAGTTGCGTCTGGGTCAGACCAAGAAGCCTGTATTCTGGAGTAGAGTGGAATGGGCAATAACAAAGTAAGAGCTCAGAATGTGATGAGAGAAGGAAGGAAGAGGAAGAGCAGATCTTGTAGAGCTTTTTAAGCAATTAGAAAGGCTTAGGCTTTTACTTTGATTCACATGGAGATCTATTAGCAAGGTTAGAAGAGAGAAGTAGAATGATTTGCTTTACCTTTTTAAAAAATTACACTGACTGCTTGGAAAGGGAGCATGGGGAGCAGGGAGAACAGTTAGGAAGTTGTAGCCATCCACCTGAAAATCAGGTTTCAGCAAAAGAGGTTAGAAGCAGTCCAATTTTTAATGGAACTTGAAAATTGACTCAACAGTATTTTGTATGAAATAGATGTAGAGTGTGAGAGAAAGGAAGAAGTTCAGGATCTTAGGTTGAAACTGAAAAAGTAGTTTTCATTAACATAGTTGCATTAGACTATGTAAAGAGGTTGGCACAATCAGGAATTCAGGTTTGGGGATGTTAATTTTGAGGAAATATTAATTATGAGATATCTACTAATATCTTAGGCAAGAGTTAAATACGCAGATGGATATACAAATTCAGATGATTGTTTTGTGTAGGTATATAAATCTGAGAGCTGATGACAAATAGGTATTGAAAGTTACACAAGAATTGAAATGTATCTCTCCAAAGGAGTGATTTCAGAGAAGAAAAGAAGATCCTGGGCACTCTAGAATGAAGGAGAGGAGAACAGCAAAGGAAATTGAAAGGAGTGAAAGGGGAAATAAGAAGAAAACTAAAAGGAAATAGGATCATAAATAGGATATAAAAAGCAAATTGAAAGATCAAGTAAATTGAGGATTGGAAACTATCAGATTTTGTAGCATGGAGGACGTTGGTGGCCATGACAGAAACTACCTTAATGAAGTAAAGTAGTTGGACTGAAAGTCTGATTGGAATGTGTTCTAAATAATGGGAGGAAAGGCATTTGAAATAACACAGTGAGTAAGTATAATATCTGCAAAGAGTTTTGCTGCAAAGAGATGCAAAAAAAATAAATGGAAAGGTAGCAGATGGGAAAAGATGGATCAAGGGAAAATTGCGGTTTGTGTTTGTTTTGTTTCCTTTTATAAAGATGTAAAAACTAATAACAAGTTTGTATGATAGTATAAAGAGATCTAATGGATAGGAAAAATCTGATGTTATAAAAGAAGCACCAATATTTGAAGCAACGTTTTAGAGGGAGGAGATGAGATTCAGTGTCAATGTTGAGAGTATTTCAAAAGAGTAACAAGTGACATGGCAGATGATATGGGTACAGATACTGGTAGGTGAATAGATATGACAATGGGAATTTGAGAGAAATTCTGCTAAGTTACCTGCAATTTTCACAGAGAATCAAGGTCATTAGTAAGAATGAGTCTAATGAAAATGTATTTGACTTAAGATGAAAGAGCTGAAATTAACACTTAGGAAATTAGGAGAGTGACTGGTGTAAGTAAGGTATGACTTTGAGTAGCCTTAAAAGTCTACTTGATAGGGACGCCTGGGTGGCTCAGTTGGTTAAGCAGCTGCCTTCGGCTCAGGTCATGATCCCAGCGTCCTGGGATCGAGTCCCACATCGGGCTCCTTGCTCGGCAGGGAGCCTGCTTCTCCCTCTGCCTCTGCCTGCCTCTCTGTCTGCCTGTGCTCGCTCTCTCTCCCTTTCTCTCTGACAAATAAATAAATAAAATTTTAAAAAAAAGCCTACTTGATATTTATAATCATGAGTATAAAGTGAAACCAGTCAAAATGGTACGTTTTTCTGTTATCTATTTTTATCCATATTCATTCAGCTTCATTGACACAAATGTGGAAAAAGTGGAAAGATGGATTTTATTGGCTACTCATTCTACCAAAGAGTACAAAAAGCAAGGGAGGAATAAAGAAGTAGAGTGTATATGAAATGTAGTAATTCTAATAATTGATTATGGGACATAATCTAGTAGGAAAGAATGAACATGAAGGGAATGAGGAGAGTGAAAAGTCTCAATAGGGTTTAAAAGATTGTTAAAATATTCAATGAAATGAGCTAGAAAGAGTGTAGTGAGCAGAGAACAGGATACATCACGTTAAATGAATGAGGGTTCTAATAGTATTAGACATTATAGGTAATGGCAAATTCTATTACAGGTAATGACAAATTCTAGCATACACTTCGGAGAGTGACTCAGAGTGAAGGATGAGATCAATAGGAGAGAAAATCAGAAACTGAATTTCCAGGTGTCAGGAAGAGAAACTAGTGAAATCACTGAGAAAACTTACCCAAGTTGTGTTGAGGAGCTCTCAAGTTAAAAAGATTAAAAAGTGGGAGAATCTACTAAGTCTCGTGTACTTGGTAGTAGACAAGAATAAGAGGTAGCCACTGAGAGACTCAGATTCCATGGATTCCATGCTAGTTGTAGAGAGAGAGGAGGGGAGAAAAGTATGGAAATGGAATCAAGGAGTAAGGAGACCAAGGTTGTGAGGAGCTTAAAAAAAAATACCTTCATCAATTGAAAAGGCTGCAGCTAAAGTAGTGTCTTCTGTAATGGCAAGAAGATGCTTCAGAACAATGACTCAGGGCCTAGAGAATTTTCTCCAGGAGCATAATGGAAGGTTTTCAAGAGTGATAGCGGGGGGTGCCCGGGTGACTCAGTGGGTTAAAGCCTCTGCCTTCGGCTCAGGTCGTGATCCCAAGGTCCAGGGATCGAGCCCTGCATCGGACTCTTTGCTTAGCAGGGTGCCTGCTTCCCTCTCTCTCTCTGCCTGCCTCTCTGACTACTTGTGATCTCTGTCAAATAAATAAATAAAATTAAAAAAAAAAGGGTAATAGTGAAGTAGCAATAAGAAAAGATTAGAATGTAGGAGCTTTGGGATAAATCCAGAGCCAGAAGTTTCAGTAGTGAACTGATTAAAATCAAGTCCTTGTAAAATCAAAATAACTGTAATCAAAAATAAATGCAGATAAATGTGGCAAAGTCATTACGTGTTAGAGCTTGCTGAAATTTGGGGAGTCTCTCCTGACTTATATCAACGGAAGGGGAATTCTAAGGAAGCATGTTTTAGTCTGAGTGTTAGGGATTCTCTCTGAATGGATATGCAAGGAGGAGTGGTCTTTTCTTTGTGTGTATGCACACTTTGACCACTGTTGGTGAGGATGAGGAATGTGGGAAGAAGCCTGTGTTATGCCAAACCTGTGGGGCATCCTATTGACCTTGTAAATAAAGGGAATTTTTGAAGGAAAAGGATGGTTTTATTCCCAGTGTTACAAATGAAGTATGAAATGTTTTATTTTTGTCAAAGATCAACTTGTCTACCCTGTTGAGGATGGGTTGGAACCTAGAGAGAAAAAGAAATGTGGAGAAAATTGTTATTACTCCATAACATAAAAATGTTTGTCAAAACAAAAAACTCTAATTTCACTTTGCTCTTTGGTTTCGCTTCTTTTAACTTGTAGGAGTTCTGTGAATATTTTGGGTATTAACCCATTATCAGATATATGGCTTGCAATTTTTTCTCCCATAGGCTGGCTTTTTTGTTGTTGTTGTTGATTGTTTCCTTTGATGTGAAGGAGCTTTTAATTTAATGTGATCCCACTTGTTATTTTTGTTTTTGTTGCCTGTGTTTTGGTGTCATGTCTAATAGATCATTGCAAAGATCAGTGTCAATGAAATTTTTTCCTATGTTTTCTTCTAGGATTTTTGTGGCTTTAGGTCTTACATTTAAGTCTTTAATCCATTTTGAATTGATGGTGTGAGAACAGGGTCCAGTTTCATTCTTTGGTATGTTGACATCCAGTTTTCCAACACCATTTATTGAAGAAACTACCCTTTCCCCATTGTGAATTCTTGGCACCCTTACCAAAGAGTCGTTGACTATGTATGCTTGGGTTTACTTCTGGGCATTCTATTATGTTCTATTGACCTACATATCAGCTATTTTTAAAAAGTCACAAAAATAAATGAAATAGTTCTTTCCCTTGAGGTACTCTAGAGGGAATTACACACACACACACACACACACAATTTTTTTTTTTTTTTTTTGGGTAACATGATTGTATTTCAGCTATCAACCTATGATAAGCTAACTCAAATAAATACCTGTACCTTCAATCAAGGAAAAGCAGGTACTGATTTTTTATATTTCCACCAAAGCTATCCTCCCCTATGAGGCACTGCCTAGACAAATTGAATTCTATAAAGAAGACTGAAAGAACTCCAATAATATAGAAGTCTATAGCATTTTCATATTGTTTAACAGATCAGAAAACCTATAAAAGCCTATAAACACAGTATATATAGGCAAAATCCTTAAAACTTTCTGACTTCCTTCTGAAGCATCATTTTGTTCTCCCTATCCCCAGCTTCAATACTCACTAACATTATCATTTATGACCACGTGACAAAATGCTATATTAAATTGGCTTTTCAGTCCTTAACATCCTCACTATTAAACATCCATGTGTCTCTGGAGCACCTCCCTTCTCTCCTTGATCCAAACTCTTCACAGCAGGAGTCTTAATTCTTCCAACTCTTTCCTGTGGTGAAGACTTCACATATACTGTTATTCTGTCTGCCTGGAAAACATTTATTTTTCTATTCTTTAAAAAAAAAATCTCAATTTAAGTGTCACCTCCTCAAATCAATTTATCAGATAGCACCCCAGACTAATTAGTTTTCTCTCTCATATCAATTTGTATTTATCATTCAAATAAGTTGTCAGTAGCAATTAACTAATTGATTGTTCAAATATTTGTTTCTTCAAAATTTACATAACCTTGTTTATTTTAAACACAATAAAGGCAGGATGGTGTCCATATGTTCTCTGCTAAGTGTCCATTCCGAGCAGAGGAGGGTGAGCACATAGTTTATATGGATATTTATGTAAGGGGGGCAGGATAGATAAAAGAAATGAAGAAAAAAAAGGAAAAAGAAAAGAAGCATCTACCATCCTACTTACTACCCTAGGGGATGGTGGGACATCACACTAAAGAATCTGAATGGCAGGAGCCCTTGGGTAGCTCAGTCATTAAGCGTCTGCCTTCCACTCAGGTCATGATCCCAGGGTCCTGGGATGGATTCCCATGTCTCCCTTTGTCAAATAAATTAAAAAAATCTTAAAAAGCAAAACAAAACAAAAAAGAATCTGAATGGCAATTGAATAGAAACAATGGTTAGACTGTTTTGCCATATGGTCCCATAACATTTCTTTCTACTGCTTTCATAATCATTATATTTGAAATTAATTTTTTATTGTTCATTTTCTCCAATGAATGTTATGGTTCATGTGGAAAAGAACATCATCAATCTCCTTTACAGATTTATTCCCAGGGCCTAGAACTGTGTCTGCCAGAAATTGTGAATTGAATTGACTTATTAATAAAGGATGATTTATAACCTTTTGTTAGTTAGGTGATCAAGTTGCCTACTCAGAACTTAAGCCCTCAGTTAAATTCTGTTCTTTAATTTCTTAATTGAAATGGGCTCTCATGTTTTGTATCTGTTGATTTAATAAATGCTGTGTTTGTATATTCATTCATTTTGATTGTCGGGTCATCATAGACCTTTCACTCACTATTTATCTGCTTCTCTAACTTTCAGAAAAGAGTATATCCATAACAGCTTAATCAAGTTTTAGCACAAGAAAAGGGGGATTAATTTGGCATCTTTGTGCATATAAACAAGTGAATTTCTTTTAATCTACTATCCCTTCATCTGACATATAAACTTTGGTAAATGGGACAGTAATTTTTGGAGATTATAACATTCAATATCCTTTTTGCTTATCTTCAGTAGCAGGGTTTTGTTTTTTTCTCCCCTCTTCTTCTTCTTTTTTTTTTTTTAAGAACGATTTTCCTTTTGGCAAGTCTGTTTATTTCTCACAGAATTCTTTTAAAGCAAATGTCATGTGGGGATATCACCAGGTAACCTTAAAGCAAGGCTTTTTTTTTTTTTTTTAACCACAACTTCATTTTTATGGAGTGCTTTTGGAGAAAAAGCCATCTCAAAGCACTGTCAAAATTGGAAACAAAACAAAAGTCACACAGTCAGAAAAATCAATGATCTTTCACATAATCCAAGATTAAATCAAATCAAACTAGCTTTAAGCTTAAACTTGAAAGCCAGTCAGAATTTGGCTCACCTGAGAGGCCCAGGAAAGACTAAATTCTGGACACTCGTGTTGCAATAGGAGGTATCCTCTGGGTAATAATTAATGATTTGTCCAAAGTCTGAAGGAACATTTAGAATCAGTTCATAAAACAGTGGAAAAAAACAAACAAACAAACAAACAAACAAAACCCAGACCAAACTAACAATTCATCTTAGAACCATGTACTTTACTTTATTTTTATTAGTCAATTTTAATAAGAAAATTGGTTTTGAATTTTGAATTGAATCTAACAGTAAATAGGAAAGGATTGCCTCAGTTGTAAAGAGCCAGTCAAAGAGTTTCTTTTTTCTTCATTCAAGATCAAAATTAGTTTACATGTGAAAATGGTAGAAAGGAAAAACAATACTGGAGGCCGCAGATTTGTTCCCATATTCTAGAGGATTCTGGAACTAAGAAGCAAAGGTTTCTAAATCGTCTTTCTTTAACCTAAATGTATTTTAACAGAATTAAATAAAATTAAAAATATGTGTTCACAATATGTCTAAAGTACTTTTTTATTGTTTACATATGATCAACTTATTTGATCTACTTTAAGCAATCTAGGACATTGATAGTACAATTCCATACATCAGTAGATTAAAAAGACAACTTATAACTGAGAAGTACCTTGTTTGGAATAACTTTTTCTGCAACATGGTGTGCCTCCCTATAACTTGTTTTGTATATATTAACATAATATCAAAAGATACTCATGAGCATATGCATGAGAAATATTTTCAGAATAGTTTAGCACCAGCATCAATAATTCTATTCATTTTATTTCATAGATCTGACTTTGTTAGCATCTCTTCAGTTCCTATATTCTCTTTAGTTAGTACGTAAATTTGCAGACCAAAAATTGATTTAGAACCAACTGACATCTTCATAGAGTAAGTTTTATAAAGCAGAGACTCACTGTCAAGAAGGAACATTATTGTGATAGGCAAACTAATGACTCCCCAAATGTGTCTGCATCTTAATCCTTGTGAATATGTTAATTTACCCAGCAAAAGTGATTAAACTGAGAATTTTAGATGGGAGATGACCCTCAGGTTATCCAGGTGGACCCAATTTAATCACAAAAGTCCTTATATAAGGAGAGTAGGGGTGTCTGGGTCAGAGAAATTGGGAGGCGAAACATTGCTGGTTTTGATGATGAAGGAAGGGGCCATGAGTTCAGGGATGCGGGGAGCTGGCTTCTAGAAGCCGGCATATTCACGGACATGGATTCTTCCCCCCGCTCCCCTCCACCCAGTACAGCAGCCCTGCTAACAGTTCCATTTGAACTCAGTGAAACCTGCTTCAGAGTTCTGACATCCAGTGAGATAATAATGAATTTGTATTAATTTTAAGCCACTAGGTTTGTGGTAATTTGGTAAAGCACTAATAGAAAACTAATGCAATTGTCTAATAAAAAGAACCAAAGTTTTAAGAATAACACAGTACTAAAAGCCTGCTCACTATTTGCTGGGCACTACGTGAAGCGCTTCAAGAATATCTTGTTTTCTCTATACCTTAACACTATGAGATACTTATTATCAATTGTCATTCTCATCTTATATATGTGGAAATGTGTCTTCCTGAGGGAAAAAGCATATCAAAAGTGTGTAAAACTGATAAGTGGAAGAGGTGCAATTTGAACACCTCTGGATCTGATTCTTCTAATCAAAGAGTATAGTTTGAGGATGAAAGAAAATTCTAGTGGTCTCCTTTAATCTAAATAACTTTAGTTCTTTTATTAATTATGTTCTTAAAATAGCTCGGATACTAAAAATGTCTGGCCGAGTGGAATACATGTATCACTAGAGAAGAACTGAATGTGACTTTCTTTTTATTTGTTTAATACATCCACACAATGAGAACATCCTCTGTAAGCTATTGTTCCTTCCTTTACAAATGTTTGTTCTCTGGGCAGGCACCATGCTGGAGCAATCTGTTGCTATCCCGCAGGCTACGGTTGATGGGTCCAGGATTGGGCACCTGTATCAAATTTATTCATACAGTTGCCCTTTCCTGGAAATTCAAACTGGTGATGCAAAAGGTGTCCTTTATTTCTCCTGGACTGAATGCTCCAGCAATAGGGACACTCAGGAGTGTTCAGGAATAGAATGTTTCACCAGGAGGACTAGAGAGAAAAAGAAAGCCATTCTGCAAAGAATGAGGGAAGAATTCAGTATGCATTTAGATACAGTGTTAACATACATTAAGAACATTAAAGTTTTGGGGCGCCTGGGTGGCTCAGTGGGTTAAAGCCTCTGCCTTCGGCTCAGGTTCGATTTCAGGGCCCTGGGATCCTGGGAACCCCATATCGGGCTCTCTGCTCAGCGGGGAGCCTGCTTCCCTCTCTCTCTCTGCCTGCCTCTCTGCCTACTTGTGAACTCTGTCTGTAAATAAATAAATAAAATCTTCAAAAAAAAAAAAAAAGAACATTAAAGTTTTGCCTGCCCTGGTCCTAGTATATTACTAAAATATAGAATATTACTAAATATTTGTTCCTTCCCATTTTTGAAGATGCCCTCAAGGCCTTCTGACAAATTTTCACTTAAGTTATCTTCAGTGGAGTTATCTTTCTTGCAAGACGACTACATTTTCATTCTGTTCTGCCAGATCTTAGACACAAGAATTTGCCATCCCTTCTTTCAAAGAACCTATATTCTGATGAAGTTGATTAAAATACAATAAAAAAATCAACACTTTATGTACCATAAAGAAAATGGCGTTTATAAATGTATCTTAGGCCACTGGTAATAAACCTTGAAGTTATCCAGAAAATCAACATTCCGTTCTTGACAACTGTCATTTTTCTATTTTATCTTCCTGAAGGCAGATATTCAGGGTAAGATTCTAATACTAAACATATAAAAACCTCCTATTCTGTGCCTTAACTTATTACCCATGTAATATAGTCAATCATATTCACTCACCAGTTTTCCAATTATGTTTCCCATATTTGATTAATTTCCTCATTAATGTAATAATTGGTGATCATAAAAAATCATTTTCTTACTTCATTACCATGACATATAATTCCTGCTGCTTTCATATCATCATCTTCCCGTTCAGCCTTTAATCAATTTACCTTGAAAATAACTGTCCTAGAAATATTGACTTCATATACTGAAAAAAAAAAAGGACACACAAAAGCCACAGATAATCAATTTGTTCCATTTTTTTCTGATTGTTTTATGGTCAACAGGACACTTGCCTCGGTTTTTTGTCTGCTGGCTTCAGTGTACTGTACCCTTTTCAGTGCACTTATATCAGGAGGGAGGGTAAAGCTTTAAGGTTGAATTCCAGATTTACACTTTGAAATATTTTTAAAATTTTGCAATGTTCTCCGTAGTCTAAACCGAGATTTCTTGTCTAGTGGATTAATGATACTCCTGTTTGATTTTAAGTCTCAGCTGTTCGCGACATAGTTTCCATCAGCACTTTACACATTTTCCCACAAAGCTGCTGTAAACCTACTTACAAACGGGCTAGTTGGGTGCTTCCACATTCACTTGTCACCTCCTATCCTTCTGCATCCATTGCACTTGGTCCCTCTTTTTTTTTTTTTTTAAGATTTTATTTTTTAAAAAAGATAAAGAGTGAGAGCGAGAGAAATCACAGAGGGAGGCGTAAAGGGAGAGGAACAAGCAGACTCCACACTGAGCAGGGAGCCTGATGCAGGGGCTCATCCCCGGAGGCTGGCATCATGACCTAAGCAGAAAGCAGATGCTTAACAACTGAGCCACCCAGGTGCCCCAGTCCTTCTTCTGTAAAGCGCATCACTTGCTGGGCTTTGGGTGTATGTGTCCAAGCCATTTCCAGCAATGGCTTTCTCCCCGACTGATTTTGCAGTTTTTGTAGCAGATGATACTTTTATTTGTTAATAAAGTCTACCAACACACAGTCTTGGATGTGGTGGGTGAGCAATAATTATTTATTCTAATGACACACTATTTTTCTAATACTCTGTGTCACTTTTCCAGTCTACGCCACCTTCCCACCTTCTGCTTTACATGGCCCTACCCTTCCCTCACCTCTCATCTCTTCTTGTACACCACCTTGCTAGTTATTTACCAGTGTGGTTATATAAAACATCATATGACTATAGAGGCTATTTTAAACATGTGTTTCTCTCCTTTTGTAAACAAGCACAAGCTGAATCTTTTCCAGGGCTCAGTTACAGAAATACGTCCTGTGTACAAATATGTCTATGTTCTAGGTACAGATGAACTACCTTACTTTTTAAAAGAATGCTTCATTATACTTTACAAGAAAGCAATATGGTGCTTCATTTTCTCAGTTTAGGTTCAAAATATTTCACTTTATTTTTGCTTTTGTGCACAGTTTATTTCCCAACTCTCATTAGAATATAGTTTAGCATCTGGATTCATATTTATTGTATGTGTATAAGCAGAATGGCTTTTGGTGTAGAGGCAGACTGGATGGGAGAGATTGGGCTTATCCTGTTTTGGGTGCATATTGTAAACCCCATTTGTAAAAGGAAACATTCAGAAGACTAATTTTGTTTAGGCTAAGTAGTCCCTTGGAAGATAATCCAATATACGGGAATAATTACTTCATTTAGTAAGAAAATTAGAAGTGGAGAGTGAGTGTCAGTCAATACCGATCTTCTGGCCATTTCTGTCCAAATCGTATTACCTCCCTTTTCCACAAATCGAGCTTGAACCTGCAGCAAAAGTTCAAATGACTGTGGCCATTTGCATACCTTGTATCGTAGTAGTTCACACCTACCTATATTTCTAACAGAAACACATACATATATTAACCAGAAAATAAGTACTAAATGTTCATAAAAGCACTACTCCAAATATACCCAAATTTAAAACTACATAAATTCCTATTGAGTGAGACAATGGCAAATAAATTATGGAATAAAATACTACACAATGATAAGAATTAACCATCCATTCCTATACTTAGTAATATGGATCAATTTCAAAACCCAAAGGTTGAGTGAAAGAAGCCACACACAAGAATGCATCTTGTTTGATTTCCTTTATGTCAAATGAAAAAAATAAATGTGAAAACAACCTATGCTAGAAGACTGAATAATGGTACCCTTGAAGAAATGCGTAGTGACTTTGAGGTGTAATGAGAAGGATTCTGGAGGTTTTCCAGAAATGCTCATGATACTCTATTTCTTGATCTGAGTGCTGATTAGACAAGTGTGTTTAGTTAATGAATATTTATCAAGTTGTTCCATGAGGATATATGCATGCTTCTATATAGATTTTAAATTTCAATTAAAATTTTTTAAAACATTAATATTAAGCACCTAAAGATTATATTCCAATTAAATCTTTTCATAGGTTTGTTCTGATTACATGAAACTAAGTTCTATTATAGTACCTTAATTTTGTTTCTGTATATTCAATTAGCATGTCAAGTTTTAGGGCTACTATCTGTGTCATGTTGCTAATTCATATAATTCTTATGGGTTCTAAGAAAAACCTATGGGTATTTTTTCCAGATAATTAAGTAAAATGTCACTATATGTCAAGAGGCCCACTTTTTTTTTTTTTTCTGCCTATAAAACTGTCACTCATCTTTGATGACTGAAGCTCAGTTCTCACCTCCTCTGTGGAATCTTACCCATTTGCACCACAGGGCAGAAGCTGGTCCCTCCTTTGTGAGCTGCGAATGGTGAATGGCATTAATAACCAACATCTTTTAAGGAATTGTGTGGGGATCACCTCTTCAGTGATCTGACTTCCTTACTAGACTGTGAGTTTCTTAAGGGCAAGGACATCCTTTTATGCATTCTAGTTTTACTGGCACCTTAAAAATACACATAATATACATAGATATAACTTAACAGAAAATGCTGGCAACTACATGGAAAAAAAGACAAAACTGCTCTGAATTAAGTGATATCAGCAAGGAACTAAGTACTTACATGAATCACATGTTTTTGGTGGTTCTTTTAGAATTACTTTTATCGATTTTCCCATTGTCATCATATCAGTCTGCAGAGATGGAATTTCTAGAAAGCAGTTGTAAGAAACCTGTTGTGGTGCTATAGAATGAAGGGATGTTGTTGAGGATATTGAAAAATTACGTGCTATCTTCACATTATGACACCCCTCCTCCCCCCCAAAAAAAGAGAAATCTCTGGTCTCCACCATAGCAATACTTACTTGTTTTTCCTGAAAACTGATGTATTCTAATTTTTTGGATATTATTAATCATGCTATTTGTAACTTCGTCTGTGCATTTTTAGGTAAAAAGTATAAATTATAATCCCTCTTCACCAAATGTCCAAGATTCATTGTCTTTGCTTTATCTAAAGGATAGCCCCTTGACTGAGTTCGGAAATAGAAGCCTCTTTGCAAGTTAGCTTTACTTCACTCCAAGGAGTAAGAGCTTTGTAATTATTAAGTAAGGTTAAGTGACCATATCTGAAAGGGAATAAAAAATACAAAGACAAAGGGAAACATTTCGAGAAGTAGACAGATAATAATATTAATAGCTAAATTCTATCGATTGTTCCTCCTCTAACATCTTACATTATTGATTTCATTTAATCCTCATACAAGATTTTTAATATCTTAATAACAGTTTTATGACTTATTATTCCCATGTTATAAATGAGGAAAAGTCTTAGAGAATTAGATATTTTGCTAAAAAATTATAGAACAGTGTACAGTCTGAGTGGGTGTAAAATTCTCCTGGATAATCTAGGGCTTGAATCTTCACTGACTCTACTGTGCCCTGTTCAACAACAACAAATGAGTAAATTTTAAAGATCTAGTTGGCTTTATTAAGCAATTCATGAATTGGGCAGTAACCCTTCTAGCGAGTAGAGAGGAGTTCCAAACAGCTCCAGAAAGGATTTTTAATGGTAGAGGGGACATGGAAAAAAAGGAAATGTTTAGCAAATAATCTATTGTTTTAGCCAAGGTAGCCGCCCTCCTACAGGGAATGGGAGGGTTCTCCAAGAAAATATTCTAGGGCTGAATGAGAAACTTCTGTGTTGACTGGTTAAAGGTTACATTTCTAGGGGGTTGAAACTTCAGTTAAGTTAGGTACTAAATCTTGGTTTATTAACTTAAGACCTTAACCTAAGTGACACCATTTTAGGCCTGTGGTTTTCTTTTTAACAACTGCATTGTATTAAGAAATGTTATATCATAAAGACATGTGATGCACTGTACATATGGTTCTATAGACTGAAATGCGTAACTTCTATAATTTCTCCCTTAAAATATTTTATTTCATCTTTGTTGAAAGTATTTATGGATGATATCTTAAATGATTTATAAAACTGGGGTGGAATGGCATGCATGAATATAAAAATACAATGTACACACTATAAGCAAACACAAATACACAGACTCCTTTAGGCATACAAATGTAAAGTGCTAGTTGAGAACGTGAAAAAATGGAAATTATAATAAATTTTTCAGTTATTTCTAAACCATTCATAATTTTAATGCAATTACAATTAAATTTTAATGGAAGATTTTTGTGAGAAGACATGGAAAGACTAGTCTGAAGTACATTTAGAAAATATGCTGAAAATAAATGTTTATTAGCACTTATCACATATAATTACAGAAAATTTAAGAAGCAATGAAATAATTCTTTCAAGTAGCAAGCTAGCAAAGATTTTTTAAATGGCAATCTCAATGTTTTATGAGTACAAATTGGAAGAAATTTTCTAAATACAAATTTAGTAATACATAACAAACATCATACCCCAAGACTTAGTAATTCTCCACTTAAGATTAAAACCAAGGAAAAAAATCAATAATTCAAGAAGTTTTCTTCACAGAAATGTACTTTATTATACACATTTTATAAAACAAACAAGATTAAATTTTTGACATGCTAATTTTGAATTTTAGGAGGACATATGCATTCAGTCCATTACAGATGACATGGGGCAAAGTGATTGGAATGACAAGATCTGAACATTGGGAAGAAGTGAAAACAAGATGCAATCAGATTGGGCAAGATTTTGGAGGGAGAGTTAAAACCAAACTGAAAATTCCCACGTGCTTCTCAAGATCTGAGTTAGCTACCTCCTATGTAAGAGAGTACAGAGTTTGGGAATTTTCTAATAAGATCAGTGGTTGTTCCTGGAAGGGAAGGCAAAATAGAGAGTAATTTGGCCAGAAAATCCAGAGGTAAAGACTGGAGCAAAAGTTCCAGTAGGGTATATATGACCAGTCACGTCATATATTTCAGAAGACAAGGGCTGTCTTCTTAAACATTAAGTTACATTAAGCTTTAAAATAAATAAATAAATAAATAAATTAATAAATAACTTTTAGGCCAAACTACACTTTAATTTTTTTTTAAATTTTATTGTGGTATGTTAGTCACCATACAACACATCATTAGTTTTTGATGTAGTGGCCAAATTATACTTTAAATAGTTAATGTTTATTTATTTTCCAGGCACAGAACCAGCATATGCTTACTTCATTTTGATCCTCATAGCAATCTCTTGAGACATCCATGTTAGTTGTCTCTCCAGTTAGCAAATAAGTCATCTAATATTTAGAAAGCCTGAAGAACTCAACAAAATATCACCTAAAAGGTAAACCAGAGGGTGCTTGGGTAGTTCATTCTGTTAAGTGTCTGCCTTTGGCTCAGGTCATGATCTAGGGTCTTAGAATCGAGCCCTGTGTCACCACAAAGCAGGGCTCCCTGCTCAGTGTGGAGTCTGCTTCTCCCTCTCCCTCTGTCCCTCCCTCCACTCATGCTTGCATGTGCTCTCTCTCTCTCTTTCTCTCAAATAAATAAAATCTTTAAAAATAAAAAAAAATGCAAACCAAGCTCTCAAATCAGGTCTATCTGAGTCCAAAGTCCACCAAAGACATGCAAAGACATGATTGACAGAGAACAAGTAGGACACAGGTGAAGTCTGGATGAGGTCAAAACAGCTGATGAGAAATAAAGAGCAAAAATAATAAAACTAAAGGCCATTACCAGAGAATTATGATAATAAAATTATTATTTCAGGAAAATGAATCTAAGAGCCAGTCAAATGGATTCAAATGAAATGATAGATTAGAGGCAAAAACAAACAAACAAACAAAAAACCAACTGGAACATAACTGCAGGGTTTCAAGTATGACATGATAAAAATCTGAATTAATGTACAAATGACAAAAAGAGACAATCATGACAATAACCAACAGAATAGATAGCTGATTGGATGTGAGGGGGAAAAAAATGAGAAAAAGATGATTAATATTTGAAAACTACTATTTGAGGGGCACCTTGGTGGCTCAGTTGGTTAAGCAGCCAACTTTTAATTTTGACTCAGGTCATGATCTCAAGGTCATGGATGGAATCCCATGTGGTGCTGGACACTCAGCCTGGAGTCTGCTTGCCCTTTTCCCTTCCCCTCTCCTCCTCTCCCTGCTGGAGTTTGTGCTCACTCACTCTCTCTTTCCCTCTAATAAATAAATAAATCTTTAAAAAAAAGAAGAAGAAGAAAAGTACTACTTGGGTATATTTCATTTATTTTCAAGGTCAGAAATATTGCTTGGGCTACTGTTAATTAATACCAATATTGTCTATATTCTATTCTATTTCATTCTTTTGCAAGGATGGTCTTATTTGGCCTCACTATAGTTCTCAAACATTAGTGAAAAAAAAAAATCCCATACATTTTATTTAAAAACTGAGCAAAGCTGGGTGAGCTTTTGATATAAGCAAATCACACAGAAAATAGAGCTCAGCAATGAATTCCTAATGTAATCTGTATTATGGTCATCAAAATGTATTTTTGAGTTTCCTATATTTGTGTGGTTAGTGTTGGTATTAGCATATGCTAAAATGTAATTTAGTTAATTTGGTGGATTTTTACTTCTAAATAAAGGAGAAGTCATTTTTTCTTAAAAGATCCCAAGAAATAAGTACATCTTTAAAAATATTTTTCTTAGTTATTTTTTATACTACATTAACAAAAAAGCATCATGTTGCTTATTTGGGGATTATTTTACATCAGCTTTTCCCCATGAAATAAACTCATTCTTTGAATTTCTGCCAGACAATGTAAACACCTAATTCAAATTGAGATAGAAACCAATTATGTTAGGAGAGGATCATATACATTTCAAGCATTCCAGGAAATCTGGCCCTGGCTGAGAGGAATATAAGGCAAAACTAGCATTATGAGGCTCAGAAGGAGTCTTTATTTCAATAATCTAATTATAAAGAACTGAAATAAGTGAAATAAATTAAGTTAATACAAATACAAGGTTTTGTTTCTAGATAGCTTAACAAATTCACAAAAGAGAGCACCTGGGTGGCTCAGTGGGTTAAGCTGCTGCCTTTGGCTCAAGTCATGATCTCGGGGCCCTGGGATCAAGCCCCGAATTGGGCTCCCTGCTCAGCGGGGAGACTGCTTCCCTCTCGCTCTTTCTCTCTCTCTCTCTGCCTGCCTCTCTGCCTACTTGTGATCTTTCTCTGTCAAATAAATAAATAAAATCTTTAGGAAAAAAAAATTCAAAAAAGGATGTCAGTGTTGTATTTCTCATAAAATGCTAACAAGCATGAACTCAGTCCCTATAATCCTGCTGCTTCCTGGTAAGCTAAAATGTATTACATATTTACAACAGGCATTATGAAAATCTGTCTTTAAATATTTTATCATTATAGTCTCACAACATCAGGTACTAGTTTTACCCTGATTTCACAAATATATAAAATAAGTGGCAAAGAGCCATAGGTTTTATCTTGGTCACCCATTTATTTTTATCTCCAAAATTATTTCTTCTAAACAAGATATGTAGAAATGTTCTTAGCTGGTAAGCCCTGTAACTGTCAACATCAACCACAACTTCTCTATTCAAATAAGACACTTAGATAAACAAATATCCCATTTCATCTTGTCTTAACAGATGACTTGCTTTGACCCAACCACAAATTCTCCTACTGTTAAAAAGAAAACCATATGTGTGTGTGTGTGTGTGTGTGTATCATATCAGGGAGATCATATGATAATTGTCTTTCTCTGAATGACTTATTTCACTCAGCATAATACCCTCTAATTCCATCCGCATCATTGAAAAGGCAGGATTTTGCTTCTTTTGATGGCTGCATAGTATTCCATTATATATAGATATGAAGAATTTGAGAGGCAACGTGGAAGTTTGGGGGGTAGGGAAAGAAAAAAATGAAACAAGATGGGAGGGAGACAAACCAGAAGAGACTCTTAATCTCACAAAACAAACTGAGGGTTGCTGGGGAAGTGGTGTAGGGAGAGAGTGGTTGGGTTATGGACATTGGGGAGGGTATGTGCTATGGTGAGTGCTGTGAAGTGTGTAAACCTGTACCCTTGGGTATAATAATACATCATATGTTAATTTAAAAAAAAAGAAAGAAAAAATAAAAGAAAACCACAGGCACAAAATAGTTTCACTTAGCCAAGTCACCAAACTGGGGCTTAAGACCCAATCTAACCACAGTTTCAGCCTCCCCCAGAAATGTAAGTCTTAACAAGTCATTCAGGAATTTTTTGATCAGCACCAATGAAGTAAACTGCCACATGGGCCCTCTCCATCACCCCTCAACCCCAGGCTCCAAAGGAAAATAAAATCCCCTGCTCTTCTAAAGGAAAGTAGACTCACCTAGAATAATCCTCTTCTTCTGCTAGTAAATTTCTTGGCCCACCTTCCTTTGTATAAAAACCCTCCATTTTGTAGAACTCCTTGGAGTTCCCCTTTACTTGATGGATGAAATGCAGCCCATGTCATGAATTATTTAATAAATCCAGTTAGGTCTTTGAATTTATCTGGTTGAATTTTGATTTTTAACAAGATATTTCCAAATAGCATTTTGGGAAACAAACTCTCTAAAAATATACAGGTACAGTAAAGACTGGAATAAGGAAGATCAGGGGTTTGGGGGATATTTTTGGTTTTGTTTTGGTTTTGTTTTGCTTTGTTTTTAATTACTTTCAGCAATCAACTTGACTTCTTTCAAATGTATTGATTAAACTGGAAAGGATATGCACATGCTCACCACCTTAGGACTAATTGGCTCTGTGTTAACTGGCATGCTCTGATGAACTTTGCCGCAGAATTTTGAACCAGATTTGGTCCGGGGTTAAAAAAAAACAAAGAAAGAAAGAAAATGAAAATAAACCCATTGATCATCTTATGTAATATTGTAATGTAGCTTTGTATAGTAACTAGGGGCTAACAGGAAGATTTGGGTATGCAAAAGTTAAGTCAAGAAAGTCATTAAATCATTACCAAAGATCAGGGAAACTGCCACAGAGGTCAGAGAATACAGTAAAAGAACAAAGCATATAGCATTAAGGTAGGTTCAACTCAGAAGCTTACAGGGAAAAGGGGAAATCTCTTAATTTCCTTGTCATCTGTTTTATTCTAAACAGTAAGGTAGATGGTTCTCAGGAGCTTTGGGGGAAGCCATAAGGAATCTCACATCTGTCTACAATTGATTTCAGGAGAAAATGACTTCTTTTCCACCTTCACAATATAACTCAAGTAACTTTCTTTGGCAAAGTCTATCCTGGAACTGTACAGAAAAATTGATTCTGGGAAATGTACTTACCATGGTCCTCTGCAACTTTAGAAGGAAACAATGGTGATAGCAAGTTGCCAACAGGCAGTTTGAAGGGGAAGACGTGAAACCCTTGGGTCATTGCATCTGTTTGTTCCCTTGTGATTTTTCATATCTGTTATAGCTAAATCAAAGCTCCTTTTGATATCTTCTAATTTAAATGTTGAAATATGGTTACAGATTAACACACTTTTTGTAAAGTGTAGGGAAATGGAAGAAAGGAAAATGATTATTTTATACACACACACACACACACACACACACACACACATCAAAGAAAACAAATAGATAATTACTACAGTCTTCATTTCTTTAACTTGTCCCGTGACCACAATTGATATTTATAACTTCCATTTCCTTACCGTTCAACACACTCTTTGTCCTCAGCAAGCACTTCAAATGATCATGGTTATTTAGCTGGCAAGGAGAGAGGAGGTGCCCCAAAAAATCATATCTGGAGAGTTTGTGCCATAGCAGTTTTGTCTGTATTAAATTGCTATAGTTTCTTATTTACACTTATCAGTGGATTTGGGAGTACTGGGAAACATTACTGGTTCCAGCCATAGTCATCCTTGACCTCATTTTATATTAGCAATCCTATTTTACCCGGATAATCAGGAGCTATCTGATCAGCTAGTACATTAGATTTTGTATGTGCTGTTAGTTCTAAGGTGACCAAGGCATAAGTAATCCTCCAATTCAGTGGAAATTTTTGTTGGGTTCCCTGCTTAGAAAACTGGTTCCTGGTTTCTGGTTCCTTCCTTGGGAACCAGAAAAACCTAAATTGGCAGGAATGGAAAACAATCATTTTTCCAGTGAATTATTATAGTTACAGTGACAAAGTCACTTCGTTTTCCATGCCTTGACTCTTAGACTTAAGTATTCTGCTCTGAGAGAAATGATACTATATACTGACCATGAATTCAGAACATTTTACAGCTTAGAAAAAAATTCAACGTGGAAGATGCTGTCACACAGGCAGCAACATACTTGAGTCTCTGAGTCTCTCTCTGATAGCCATTTCATTGTTCTACAAGGTCGGTGGTCAGATGATAGATATAATTATAACAATAATAAACTTGATTAATATAAGCCCATTACCAAAGTCCACTCACTTCCAGCGAATTCCCTGATCAGAAGATATGTTATGTCTGATCTATTATATTGGATGTCACCCATAAGTCCACTAACAGTGCACTGGAATAAACATTGCAGATTGTGAAATAAATCAATATCCAAACTAAATGTCTTTCCCAGAAGAGAGAAATCACTGTTCCTGCCATGAAAGTTTCAGTTTAATATAAACATTCTCTCTTGTGGAGACTGGCATATCCTCCCGGGGTGTCATTTCTTCACTGGGCAATATGGTAGCCTCATCGTCATGAGTAAGCAAAACTCCCATGCTGGGGTGCTCATCCCTATGGAATGTCTGGGGAAGCAACCTGGCAGACATCCAAAGAACAGGTCATCTTGTCCAACCAGAATACTAAGAAACTTTTTCTACAGTGGTTGCCACTTGGTGAATCTTCACATTGAAAAAAAGTATTTTGACACCTTGTTCCAATTATGAAAAGTCTATTCACATACTTTTTCCTCAGATTTTCTTATCATCAATTCAAAACTAATTTCTCTTAAATCCTTAGTCACTATTCTCCAGGTCCTTCCATGGGTGATGGTACAGTGCCACTTTCAGATAGTGCCAGCATATTGTGCCGAACTATCAGTTTTCTGGGTCTAATTTTTGTTTTGCTCTATTTTCCACCCACTCCATCGATGGTTTATAGGGAGGTCTCTTTGAGATGGTAGCTGTAGAGAATGAGCAAGATAGCAGAACTAGAAGGCATGGGAGTCAAAGTCATTTGTTCCTGCAATTCACATATGCTTTCAATACCAACCTTAAAGATAGCATTTCCACTTGACGATAGAGAGTTTCTGTGTATTTCTAGTTCCGTGGCTTGAAGGGTAAGATACTACATTCACTATGGGTAGCTCAGTTCTTATGGTAAAACAGGGTCCCATGGTTAAGCATTATATCCCTACTAAGTTCTAGTAGTAAACCAAAAGCATTACACACCTTCTTAAATTTAGGAGGTTCCAAATGAAGCAGTTTGTCTTTGACCTTATGGGAAATATCTTGACATGTCCCAAACTAATGAACCCTTAGAAATTTCACAGAGATGGTTGATCCAATTTTGTTTCATTCTGCTTTACTTATCCATTCATTAATTCAGTAGTGGAGTTTATTTATCATCTACATATCTTTACTATCATGGTAACCTTTGGCCAATAAATTTTAAAGGATTGCTGATTTTCTTACTATTAAGATATGAAGAAGTCTTTATGTATTCTGGATATAAGTACTTTATCTGATATGTGTTTTGCAAATATTTTCGCTAAGTCTTACCTTTTTATTCTCTCACAAAAATCTTAATATTTGTTAAGTCCAATTTCTCAATTACTTTCTCTAAGAATCTTTTCCTTATCTTTATTGTTTCCCATAAATAGCAAATTTATAGATTTTTATAATAGATCGTGCTTTTCCTAATAAGTCTAAGAAATATTTACCTCATCAAATGTCACAGGGATTTCCTCATATGTTTTCTTCTAGTCATTTTATAAATTTAGGTCTACGATCTGTTCTGAGTTAATTTTTGTATAAGATTTTGTTATATGGTTTGAATCTCTATCTATTGTAGTTTATGAATATCCAATTATTATGACATCATTCATTAAAAAGGATATCCTATATTCATTGAATTGCATAGATACCTTTGTTGAAAATCAGGTAGCCATATATCTTCAGGTCTACTTCTGGAACTGTATTCTGTAGCTTTTCTTTAAGAATCTTTGGTCAATATACATTGTCTTTGGGGTGCCTGGTGGCTCAGTCATTAAGCATCTGCCTTTGGCTCAGGTCATGGTCCCAGGGTCCTGGGATCAAACCCTGCATCAAGACACCACATTGGGCTCCCTGCTCAGCAGGAAGCCTACTTCTCCCTCTCCCACTCCCCCTACTTGTGTTTCCTCTTTCGCTCTTTCCCTCTGTCAAAGAAAAAAATATTCCACAGTCTTGATAAACATAACTTTATAACAACCCCTGAAATTCAGTACTATGTGTACCCTGCCTTATTTTTTAATTGTTTTAGCCATTCTAGTTCCATTGAACATCCATATAAATTTTAAAAATAGTTTATAAAGCTCCAAAAAAATCTTAATAGGATTTTAATTTGTTTTACATTTAATGTAAAGATCCATTTGGTAAAATTTATATTCAATATATAATCTTACAATCCACAAATATGACATATATTTCAATTACTTAGGTCTTCTTTGATTTTTTTCATTAATTATTTGTATTTTATAGCATATAATTCCTACATGTACCTTGTTCGAGTTATGCCTAAGTATCTAATGTATTTTGTTGCTATTATAAAGGTACATTGCAAAATCTAAATATGTAATCTCCACATACACAAGTAACCAAAAATAGAATTCATTACTTTTATGTTGACCTTATGTTCTATAGGTTTCCTTGAAGAACTTACACAAAGAACTTCCTTTAGCATTCCTTTTAGAGCAGGTCTTCTAATAAATTATTTCACTTCTTTAAATAGTGGATTTATTTCACTTAATTCCTGAAGGACTGAAAGATATATATATATATATATATATATATATATATATATATATATATATATATGGAGAGAGAGAGAGAGAGAAACACAAATGCTATACATACAGATATAGATAGATACACATATAGACATAGATAAAGAATTCTAGCTTGGCAGATCTTTTCTTTCAGCAACTTAAATATATCATTTAACTGTTCCCTGGTCTCTTGATTTCTGAGGAGAAATCCACAGTTATTCAAGTCATTATTATTCCTCTCTGTGCAGTCTATTTTTCTCTAGCAGCTTTTGAATATTTTCTTTATTTTTGGTTTTCAGAGGCTTGATTATGATGTGTGTCTAAGCATGATTTTCTTTAAATATTTCCTTTTTGAGATTTGCTTCTAGAATTAGACTTCTTTAGTCTTTAAGCTGATGTCTTTCACCACATTTGTGAAGTTTTCCATCTTTATTTCTACCAGTATATTTTTCTGCCCCACTATCTCCTCTCTTCTTAGAACTTCATGACATAAACTTCAAATGTTTAAAAATTATCTTATATGTACCTGAGGTTCTATACAGTTTTTCAATCATCTTATTCTTTGTTCATTTGATTATATGTTTTCAGTTAATCTTACTGAAGATCACTGCTTCTTTCCTTTGTAATCCCCACTCATCATGTAGTGAAATCTGTATTTTAGCTATTGTAATTTTCATCTAATACTTCATTAGTTCTTTTTTAAAAATTATGGAAAGAATACTTAACATGAGATCTACCTCATAACAACTAAAGAACATAAACAGTATTGTTAACTGTTGGCACCACATTGTATAATAGATCTCTAGAAATTATTCATCTTGTATAACTGAAACTTCTTACTTGTTGAACATCAACATCCCATTTTCTCTTCCCCCAGCTCCTGGCAACTGCCACTTTATTCTTTGTTTCTATGGCTTTGACTATTTTAGATTCCTAGTGTGTGCTGAATCATGACATATTTGTTCTTCTCTGACTGGTTTATTTCAATTAGCCTAATGTTCTCTAGATATATCCATGTTGTTGCATATCACAGAATATACTTTTTTGAAAGACTGAATAATATTCCTTGGTATATATATATATACCATATTTTCTTTATCTATTTATTTGTTGATGGACATTTGGTTTGCTTCCTATCTCAGTTATTGTGAATGATGCTATAATGAACACGGAGCAATATTTCTTTGAGGTCCTGATGTCAATTTATTTTTAAGGTCCCGATGTCTTTGGATATATACCCAGAAGTGGGGTTGCTGAATGATACGGTAATTCTATTTTTAATTTCTTGAGGGGCTTCTGTTTTATTTTCCTTATAGTTTTTATATCTCTGCGGAGAACATGTATCTTTTCATTCATTTCATTTGTATTTAACTTTAATTCATGCAGTATAGTTATAACTGTTTTAAATCTTTTTGTGGTAATTCTAGATTTTGAGTCATCTGAGAATTGACATCTGTTGATTGTTTTTTTCCTTTCAGAATTGGTCATCTTTTCCTTGTTCTTTGTATGTCAAGAAGTTTTGAATTATATCTTGACATTTCAAACATTAGGTTGCTCGGAATCTGGGTCTTGTTGCAATTTTGTAAAAAATGTTGATTTTGTTTTGTTTCAGTTTCTTCACCAGTGTTAGCAGACAATCAACCAATTTACCTTCAGATTGCAAATTCTGTCTTGCTCTTTGTGAGAAGTGGTTGCTGTCAAGGCTTTGCTATGTCATTTTGGTTCTGTTCAACACATTCTCCACTCAAAAATCTGTCAAAGACTTGGATCATTCTTTAAATATTAGCTCAGTTCTGAAGCCTTTTTCTATGACTGATAGGTCTATCCTTAGATACACAGTTCAGAGAGGTGAGTCTGAGGTTTTTGGGAGAACATACAAAACCAGAAAATCTCCTTCTTCAGATTTCTCTTCTCTGAGATTTTCCCCATACTCTCTTGTCCACAAGGCCTACATTTATTGGTACCTCTGTCAAGGAAGTTTAGATTTTTTTAGAATTTTAGTTACCCACATCGTTTTTCTGCCATACAGTCCTAAGATAAGGACGTTAGGCCAGAGCTGTGAGAGGAACAGAGAGAAGCAAAAAAACAAAGGAACCATATTATTTTGCATATTGTTTCTCCAGGTTTTGACATTCTTTCCATCTGTGCAATCCACCTGCTTCTGTTAACTTTTCAGAGAGGAGGGATACAGTCTCTCAATTGCTTGGAAAGAGCCAAGGTGTCCGTGGACAGATGAATGGATAAAGATGTGGCATATATAAACAATGGAATGTAACTCTGCCATCAGAAAGGATGAATATTTAACCATCTACATTGACGTGGATTCAACTGGAGGGTATTGTGCTGAGCAAAATAGGTCAATCAGAAAAAGACAATTATTACATGGTTTCACTCATATGAGGAATATAAGAAACAGCACAGAGGATCATAGGGGAAGGGAGGGAAAACTGAAAGGGAAGTCATCAGAGAAGGAGAAAAACCATGAGAAATTCTTCACTATAGGAAACAAAATGAGGGTTCCCATAAGGGAAGTGGTTTGGGGGATCGGGTAATTGGGTGATGGGCATTAAGGAGCGAGTGATGTGATGAATACTGGGTTTTATTTGCAGTTAATGAATTATTGAACGCTACATCTGAAACTAATGATGTACTGTATGTAGGCTAATTAAATTTAAATAAAAGAAATCAAATAAAAAAATAAAATAAAAGGACTGAGTAATAGATCAGTAGAATTGGGAAGCTGAAGGCTTGATGATATTGGCAAGAATAATTTCACTGGATGGTAGAGAAGGAAGATTGAGTCAGTTTAACTTTTTATATAAGAATATAATATTTTAAATTACAATAACTTGATGGGACACCTGGACGGTTCAGTCAATTAAGCATCTGACTTGATTTTGGCTCAGACTATGATCTCAGGGTTGTGAGATGGAGCCCTACACTGGGCGTCATGCTCAGCGGGGAGTCAGCTTGAGATTTCTCTCCCTCTGCCCCAACCCCACTCACATGGTCTTTCTTTCCCTCTAAATAAATAAATTAAAATATTTAAAATAAATTACAATAATTTGAATAATATTATGTCATTTCACATACAGTGCATTTATTTTCATTTTTCTTAAACATTCTAAATTTTCATGCTTATTCATAAATTTCTTACTTTTACTGTTGGGCAGTCCTTTGAGATCCTGAGTCTATAACCTAAGACATTGACTTTGGAAAGCCTTATCTATGAAAAAACTTCTCATATATACTTTTTCATGTACCTTTAACATTTCAAATGCTCCACAAAAATAGGGAAAGTTTTTTTTTTTTTTTAATACAGCTTTCCTAAATTTGTTTGCAGTGTGTAAGAAAAACAATACTAAAAAGCAGTCAAAATTGAGACTTGATCACAAGAAAGCAGTGGTAAAACTTACCTTGATTCTCATATGTTGAAACTCAGCACCACAAATGGAAAATTAAAATCTTATCAACTATTTTTTTTAAATCATCTACATCATCACATTGAAACATTGATTCCTAGGAAGATATCTGAGGACTTCTAGTGCAAATGTAAGAGGTGAAAATTTCCTAAACAAATGTGTCTACTGAGAAACCTATATCAAGGTTCCTGGAAAATCTATTGGATAAAGCTTATCTCTGTAGTAAGTATGAGTCTCCATTGTAGAGTCATCAACCAGCATATTGAAATCACTTCTTCCATGCCAAGTAACAGTTTTTGCCAAGAAAGAAAACCCTGTGCAGTCATTGTTATCCCCCCTCAAGTCCTCACCTGGTGTGAGTATGGCTCAGAGCAGCTGCTTGTTCTTCCTGAACTCTGCATCTATCAAATCATTCCCGCTATCCATCTGCTCACCTGCTGTACTGATAGCAACAAAAGTTAGTGGATAATGTTGATTATCTGCCAAAAACAAGTAAAGACATAATTTTGCTCTAGGACAAAATGTAGTTGGGACACAAGTGATTTTTTTCTCTGGAAGGTCTCTACGTTTCCTCTTTCTTCAGTAATTCTTCCAGCCAGCCTTTTAATAAACCATCATTTTGTTATTGAGAGTGGAAGAAAGAACATAAAGTCCACTGATGAAGCACTTTTTTGATTTGCCACAGTCCTGATTAAAAAAAAAAAAAAACAAAAGGAAAGAAAGAAAGAAAGAGTATTTGGACAGTGTGTGACCAACCGACACAAGAGAGTTCAGTTTGATTAACTTGATGCCCACTTCCTGAAATTACCTGATAGACTGGAGTGATGTAGTAAAATGATATTTTATTTCTTTGTTCCTCTTTGGCAGTCTTTAAACAACATATTTAATTACATTTTACAGTTCTTCCTGGAAACATCTATTAACAATTTAAAATTAGACATTTGGGGAAGCAAAACAAGAATGGGTTCATACAAACAAAAGATATAATGCTGAAATTGGGAATTTGGTTGAAAAATGTCTCTATGTTCTCCTGTGTCGTTGTTGCTATCTGAAATATACTAAAGTCAAAAATCTGGGATATATGAACAAATACTCTGTAGTTTTAAATTACCAAAAAAAAAACCCTTCTTTTTTTTTTTTTTTTTTTTAGATTTTATTATTTGAGAAAGAGAGAGAATACAAGTGTGGGGGTGTGGCAGAGAGACAGAGAAGAGAGAAAAAGAGGGAGAAGCAGACTACTCACTGAGCAGGGAGCCCTATGTAGGGCTCTGTATCAGGGCCTGTAGATCACCACCTGAGCTGAAGTCAGACATTTAATCAACTGAGCCATCCAGGTGCCACTGCCTTCATAATTTTAATTAAAACTACCAAAATAATGAAAATCACTATGTAAACTTTACAGAGTACGTAAGTGTACAGAGTATCTCAGTGTACAGAATAACATTTGAAATCTTCCTTCAGCATATATATGTATGTATATACACAGACACACACAAATACATGGGTTTCAAGTGAAATTCTAATACACATATGTGGGTGTATATATAGGATTATGTATGTATATATATATATGTGTGTGTATTTAGTATATATATGTGTGTGTGTGTGTGTAGTATATACTCCTACATCAGAGGCAAAGGCAACTAGTATAGCTATGCATGTATCTTCTCATACTTCATATATGTGTCATTGAGAACCTACATATAAATAAGGAATCATACTACAAACTTGTTTTGTGACCTGTTTTGATATTTAATAAAATGTTATAGTGGTTTTCCAATTAAAAAAATGTACATATCTAATTCTTCATGTTAACATGTTTCATTATTTATTTCACTATTTCCATAGTGGTGAATATTTGGTTTCTTGCCAAATATTCAATAGTTTAAATAACATTTACAACTATGCATACAATTATATATGTGCATATACCTTTGATTATATGCTATTTTTATAATATAATATTAAAAATGGAAGTAGAAATAAAAAATGTCAATTTAAATATTAAGAAATATTTATAAATTACCCTTTGGAAATCTATAATAATTTATACATCTATGAGCACTCTTTGAGTATGTCCTTTGCCAAACATTTCCATATATAGTGAAATGTTTTAATATTTTGTTATGATTAATTTACCTTTTCATAGATAGTTTTAAAGTTAGATGTATTATTATAATTGTTTGGACTATTTTCATGCCTTCTGTGACTTGACTGCTCAGATCTTTTGTCCATGTCTATTGTAATTATTATTATTATATTAGTTTGTAGAAGTATTTTATGCATTCTACATATTCACTTTTCTATGCATGTTATAACTACTATATTTATTGTTAATCTTGTACCTATTATTTGTAACCTTGTTCATGTTAAAAATTTCAAATTATGGATATATAATATACAAAAAAAACAAATAATATTTATATATTTCTTTCTAGAACTAGTTTGGTAAAAAAATGTCTTCTCTGCCCCAATAGTGTATAAATATTTTATTTGGAATTTTTAGTTGTTTCACACTTAAAATTTAGGATTTTAAATTATCTGAAATTTGTGTATTCTTATAGTATGAGAAAGGTTGATATTTTTCAGTATGAAATTCTAATAGCTAGCTGATCATACCAGTATACTAGTAAAATGGTCAGTTCTTTCCCTCTGATTTGAAATGCCACAATTTGATATATAAAATTTTCTATTAATGCACACAAAAATATCTGGACTCTTTCTCTCCTCCAGTAATTAGTTTGCTACTTCGACTTCCCATACCATTGTTTCTGAATGTGTATACTGATAAATGGAAGCCAATTTCCCTCTCATTGTTCTTCTTATAGATTCTTATTATAATGAATAAGTTATTAGTTGTCTTATAATTTCAATTTTTTATTAGTTTATTGCAGAAATACAAGAAGCCAAATAGCATTTCAAATTCAACATTCAAATTATCTTGAAAACCTTTTTCACTCTCTTTAGAATTGAATTATAAACAACAAAGTGTTTAAATACAATAGTGTATTTTTGGTTTTATAAATGGAAATATTTTTGGTATTCACCATTTTCTGCCTTAGAGAAGGATTGTTTTTTTCCTCAACTGCAGTATTAGTAAAAGATTTGAATAATAATGTCTTTTTGACTGATATTCCTGTATACATTTAATATAGAGGTATTAAACAAAACTGTTTCATGGTAAATGGCAGTCTTTCCATTCAAACAAATAATTTCTAAATGAGTGTTTTCTACAGTGTAGGACACAGAACACTGGGTATGGAATGTTTTTATCAAAATGGAGTTCCAGCGTTCTGGAGGGTTGAGAAATTCCACAAATTATATTCCTTCTATATATGGTGACATAAATTAGAGTGCTAAAAATTTGGTAATTCTGGCAAGAAATGAATCACTTCCTCACTTATCAAACTTATGAAGCACTACTATTACTTCTTTTGTATTTTTTAATCCTTTCCTTCCTTTTTATCCCCCCTTTCTTTTTATGATACTTATTGGAATATTTTGAAAGAGAATTGTGCCAGATCTACTTCGAAAATGTTTTCCAAAGGTCAAGCAAAATTTAAAGTTCTATTAATCTCTGATTAGCTACCTGAAAAAAAATTTTTGATTAACATCTTTTTGAGAGTAGTTACATTGTCTTAATCACCATGGCATCTTAATTATTTGTAAACTCTCTGCACAAAAATTAAGCTCTTTGGGAATAGAGAACAATCCATTTTGCTCTTCATTATGCATTCCCACCATCTACTACAATGCCTACCATTTAAGAAACAGTAAAATATGGCAGATTGAATAAAATAATAAATTCCTAAATTACAGAATGAATGATTCTTCAAAATGATAAAATTATAATTTATGAAAGACTATATAAAAAATATTCTCAGCTGTATTTGATGAAAGAATTCAACCAAAATTTAAAAAGGATGTTTATCAGTAGTATCTCCTCATTTTAAATAGGGCATCACTTGGAGAATTCTGGTTATTTCTCAGAGGTAACAACTGCTAACATTTTAGGGTATCCTTTCTAGTCTTTTTTCTTAAAACTTTACATATGGGTATCATAATGGGCATTATAATTTGTAAACTATTTTTAGCTTAATGATGTTGCTATGTTGTTATATTTGTGTGTGCCCCAAATTCATGTGTTCAAATCTTAATGCACAATATGATGGGATTAGAGGTAGAGCCTTTGGGACGTGCCTATATAACAGAATTATTTTGAGTTTCCTTCTTTGTGAGCTACAGATAGAAACTACATCAGGTGAAGTTGGCACACAAAGGAAACTGCAGCAAAGAAGGAAATCACGGGGAATAATTTCCAAAGCTGTGACTCCTCAAGTGGGGATGAGGGAGTTTTTTTTCTTTTTTTTCTTTTTTCTCTTTTTTTTTATTCTGATAAAATATATAACATAAAATTTACCATTTTAACCATTTGTGTGTGTACAGTTCTATGACATTAAATGTATTTACATTGTTTTGCAACCATTACTACCATGTATCCACAGAACTTTTTTCATCTTGCAAAATGGAAACTCTAATTCCTCATTCCCTCTCCCCAAGTCTCTGGAAACCACTACTGTATTTTCTGTAGGAATTTGACTACTCTAGGCACTTCATATTAGTGGAGTTACACTTATATATAATAGTATTTGTTCTTTCATGACTGGCTTATTTCTTTCTTTTTTTTTTTTTTTTTTTTAATTTAGGGTTTGGATGAACATTCAGAATGGGGGAATTTTCTCATCCCAAGGTGGGGCAGATAAGGTTGCACAGGCAAATTTAGAAAAATGCCTCTACAGGCATCCTATGTAGGCATCCTATGCTATGTTAATGAAGTTTATGCTCCTTCTTGAGTGGAGACTTTTAACATTACAACAAAGCAGAGGTAACTGTGGGACAAGAAGTAGAGGCTGATAGCAGGCTCCTAATAATAGCTGGTATAAACTGGATGGGGTCTAGGTCTCTTTATCTCAGGTCAGGAATGCAGGGCCTTTCTAGCTTTTGAAACCACTGGGAGTTTTAACCCTGATTTATCATCTCTGATAGGATTAGGTTATTTACTGGCCTGGTGTTGACTGTTAGTTGATGCATTCCCTCTGTCCCTTAAAACTCTTCTGCATTTCTTTATTCTGGTACCTCCTAGGAAGTTCCACAGGAAGTGTGCTAGGGCAAGTAGAACTTGTGAGGCATAGGATTACAGAAAGTAGCTGGAGTTCTGAAATGACTTCTCTTTCTGTTTCTGGTTACCTCTAACTCTTTATTATGCTTGCTTGTATGTCTGAGAGTGGAACCCTCAGGAATGGGATTAGTGGGATGAAGTTTTAGAATATAGGTGAGGTTCAGTGGGGTGAGATCCAGAGCCTATGATCAAGAAAGAATTCTTGAGACATCTTTGGTGCAAAATGGCGGTTTATTAAAGCATAGGGACAGGACCCATGGGCAGAAAGATCTGCTGCCCGGGTTGGGAGGGGTGGCAGGTTATGTACCATGGGGATGGGGGAAGTAAGGAAAAGGGAGATTTCATTAGAACATTCATATGCTAAAGAGGCCTATAAGATATTGGATACCAGAGGCCTTGCCATTGCCAAGGTTGTTTTGCCCTTTTTAGCAAGCTATTAAGATAGTCGGGAGATTCCTAAAGAATGTCACATATGTCCCACCCAGGAGTGGGGATAAAGGGGAGTTTGCAAGGTGTCAGCCTTTTGCTTTGTCCTCAGCCAGACTTCTGTTCCCTCATCATTGTCCCTTGAACATTTCTGACCCTTAAATCTTTAAGGTTATTGAAAGTCGAAGGTCTCAGCTTCTGTAACATCTTCCTGGTGAACAGGGGCATAGAGTTGTCCCTACCTATTCAGGTCAACACTGGTCAGTTGGGAAATGTGTAGGGGAGTTATGAAAGACAGAGGCAGCTGAATCCAGGGGAGATTGCTCAGGTGATCTTCCCAAGTGGAAAGGAACATCTGTGGAAGTTATGGCAGTGAAGGAGTTGGTGCCAGGTGAGGAGACATGGGAGAAAACACCAAAACATGATTAGTGTAACAAAAAGAAAAGGAGGCTCAAATAAGTTTTTTGCTAGTTGACAAAAAACCCTCTTCCTGCCCAGGAGTTTGATCAGTTAAAGGAGAGAGGGACTGTTTAAAGTACCAACTTGAGTATGTCAGAACCTAGGAAATATTTTGTGATCATCTGGAACATAAACATAGTGTTTTGTTTTTATGATAGCAAAACTCCTACCTTGTGTAGCAGTTAAAACATCCAATGCCATTCTATTTTGTAAAGCTGCTTTACATATTTATATTACCATAGCTTTTTAATAGAGAAATGCTACTTTGAGGGTCCTTTAGGACTGACTGAGTTAGAGCATCCATGTGCCAAACATCCTTCACTTCCAAAGGGAGAACAAAAGTGAATGTTAGTTAGCCATACCAATGAGATAGAACGAGTTCTCCACTGTTTTAAGTTTTGGAAGGTTGGTAATGGTTTTAATAATGCATCCATGATTCCAGGCAAAACCTAGAGTACAGTGACCTATCCCACCTGGGGGAAGTATGAGCACAAGTTAGATCCATATAACCACTGGGTCCCCTTAGAAGACAAGTCCTCCAATTTTGGG
The DNA here is from genome assembly GCF_020171115.1 of Neogale vison. Lineage (NCBI taxonomy): Eukaryota > Metazoa > Chordata > Mammalia > Carnivora > Mustelidae > Neogale > Neogale vison. The sequence continues at coordinate 128,176,586 of NC_058095.1, read as the reverse complement.
TTTCTATAACTGCAGCCAAGATGTCAAGGGCTATTCAGTTTTGGAGGGCCATCTTTTTAATGTGTAGTAAAAGACAGTCCATTTTTACTTTGTAGGGACCAAGGGAGTCCAAACCTAGGGACAATTTTCTTTTTTTTTTTACAAAGTTTTTGTCACCTCCATGGCCTTTTTGTCCAAATCAGTGGCCTGGTATAAACCCTATATTACTTTCATTTGTTCCTAAGTTTCTATCCTTTGACTTCCTTTGAAGTGAATTACAGCTATCTCCTTAGGTAGGTGTACAGCCTTAAGAGTAATAATTTTAGGCCTGAATTTGATTTTGGAGATATGGCTTGATAATAAACCTCTTTTCTTCCAAATTGCTCCATGGACATGTACGACTAGGAAAGCATATTTGGAGTCAGTATTAATATTTATTTTTAAGGGTTTGGCAATTTCAAAGTGCTAATGAGCACTATGGGATACCCAGCTTTTCTTATTCTTTTTATGAAAACTCTGGTCATCAGTAGACCAACTGTCATTTGTTTTTTTAATAGGTGCATCTTAAATCTGGCCAACTAGAGAAGCAACCTCTGAACTGTTTATGCTCTATAAAGAAAGAAGTACAATGGTCAGGTTTGGGCATATGAGTAATTAGGTTTAAAGTTTGACAAGTTTTAAGTATTATTTCTGGCATATCTGTAATTGTAGCCCAGTATTTAGTAAGTCAGCCTCCATCATCAATTTGTGGCCTTTTGTTTCTAAGTTTTGTTTCTAAGACAAATCTGGATCTGATATGAAGTCATTATAGTCAGGGACTATCCCATAATGAACTTTGAGGCTCCTTTTACAAGGAGGGCTGTTCTATGTATAGCTAAAGCCTTTGTTTGCAATTGTACCTCAACAGAGGTGGCTTCTAAGAGAAATATGACTAAAGGATGAAACCATTAAGAAGCCCTTTTTGAGGGGCGCCTGGGTGGCTCAGCGGGTTAAGCCGCTGCCTTCAGCTCAGGTTGTGAACTCGGAGTCCTGGGATCGAGCCCCACATCAGGCTCTCTGCTCAGCAGGGAGCCTGCTTCCTCCTCTCTCTCTGCCTGCCTCTCTGCCTGCTTGTGATCTCTCTCAAATAAATAAATAAAATCTTTAAAAAAAAAAAAAGAAGCCCTTTTTGAGTGGTTCATCCTTAACAATATCCTAATTACAAAGGATCACTGGCAATTGGGAGAAAAGTTGTCAAGAGATAAGGGGAATCCCACATGCATTATCCAATCCAATCATAAAGAAAGTGGGGTCATCCATTATCTCCACAAGTTTGTAGTTATCCCTGTGGGGTGGGGTATACTCTGGCTTTTACAAACGAGGTCATTTGAACCACACAGAATTGGTCAAAATGATAAATAAGTTATACAATTGTTGGGGAATCAATCCCATTTTCCAGTTATTTAATCATGTGCTATGGGTCCTGTTGTTATCCTCACAGAATAAAAAGCAAGAGGATCATCTAAACGAGCTTTTGTGCAACTTCTCTGAAGTTTACTTCAAGTTGTCTAGCTTAGGTAAACAACAAACATTTAAAGAAAATCAAATCTAGAACTTTATCCACAAAGGTGTGTTATTGAAACATAATTTTTCTCTCTAAGATAACCCTCATTTCCAGAAATGGCCAAATTGGGACTAATTTATTTGAAAAACAAGACCAGTTTTAACAAACTTGGCCTAATTATTTACATAAGCTCAGCAAGAACAGTGAGTGATCATACAGATCTTTTATAATCTGCTTTTCTGGAGCTTCTTATAAGGGATCTCTTGGTTGAACTTTTAAGTAGCCTCTCCAGGCCAGAAGCCAAGCCAAGTACTTGCCATCAGACATGCCTGTATAATACCTGTAGATTTGGGCAGATTCCTCTTCATGAGGTCCCCAAAGTATCCTGAGGTTTCTGCACCTGCCAGGAAGTGACATTCTTTACTCACCTAGTGAGGCTTCTGGGAACTCTGTAAGCAAGGTATGAGGCCAACGGTTCCAAGGGGCTTAATGCCTCTAGGTTTCATAAAGTCAACCTTAGTTCCTTAAAGCTGTCTGGTCATATCAGAATCTATGCATATCTTTCTCAAATATGACATTCCAGTCAAAGCCTTGGTAAAATAATCAATGATTCCAATAGTGTCCTGTTACAAGGAGAAAAGATTCTTATTGAACTTACGCAAATGACTGATTTCCATGGAAGAAAGAATACTTACTGAGACCTTAGGAGCTTCAGAGGGTTCACATTGAAAAGTTGAATGCTTTGATTTGTTTATAAATGAATATTTTTACATTTCTGTACATCACAGATAAGTAAAATTTTTCTTAATCTGGAAGAGTAAATATTAGAAAAGGAGCAATGTATAAAATAAGAGACATAACACTATAATCTTTTAGTTCATTTAGTCCCATGTTACTAATTCTGGTTTAGTTTCAATGCAGCTTTAGTTAGTTCTGGAAATTCTTACCCATTTCAGTTTTAGGATTTTTAATATATTGAATACCTGTATTTGTCCTTTATATAAATCTCCTTTAAGGTGAAACTCATTTTACAAGAGAATAAAAAAAAAAAAAAAACCAAAAACTCAGAAATGGACATTGTTAATGATCTGATTCAAGAGTTCACTATGATACAATAGATGAGGAAACGCAGTAATTCTGTGACCCACTGACACATAACACTTCAATAATTACAATATCAAGTGATGATCTATCAAAACATTAAAACTTTAGAAAATGCATAGATCCTCTAGAATAGTTATAGCTTTTACCCAAATGTAACCCAAGGTTTATCATTTGTTTAGCAGTACTTTCTGAGTAATTTAGCATACCAAGGAAAAGCATAATGAGTTAAAGAGTTTTCATTTACAATTTAAATCGTGTTAACACTTGTTAAAATCTTATAAAGTTTTAAAGCACATGCCTAAATATAATTAGGGATGTTAAAGACCTAATATAGGCAAAATGTGTTTTTATCTGGACAGGCAAAGAGGAAACAACTGTTTGCATTTTCTTTCTAACAGCAGATTAATTTAAGTAAACTGTCTTTTTTTTTTTTTAAGATTTTATTTATCTATTTGACAGAGAGAGATCACAAGTAGACGGAGAGGCAGGCAGAGAGAGAGAGAGGGAAGCAGGCCCCCTGCTGAGCACAGAGCCCGATGTAGGACTCGATCCCAGGACCCTGAGATCATGACCTGAGCCGAAGGCAGCGGCTTAACCCACTGAGCCACCCAGGTGCCCCAGTAAACTGTCTTTTTAAACAGACAATTTCAATCTTATACCAGTGCACTTTAAAATCTGTTTGTTTTAATCTTATTCTGTCCTGACCATGCCTAAAATTCCTTTTCTGAAGATTTCCCTTCACAAACCTTCTACTAACTTTCTTTTACATTAGTTTTTGTCCCAAGCTGTTTCTTTCCAAACAACCATCTCATTTAGAACAAATTACCTTTTACCTTCAACAAAAAATGGATTTCCATTCCTTGTATCTTTCTTACATATCTTCTACTTTTCCATATACAGAATTGTTTCTCTTATTTCCATCAGTCTTAGTTACAGTTAGAATTTTGCACTCTTAGAAACACCGTAGTCTCTAGTCAGTTAAGTATTAACCAATTGTGAACTGTTACAGCAGAATTCTTTAGATCACAAATTTGTGAATCAGTTAAGAACACAATGTGTTTACTAGCATATTTAAATATTCTTAATTTCTTTACAGTAAATCAAAAGCACAAACCTATGTCCAGTAATTAATGACTTAGCATTTTGTCCTTTTTGAAAGACCTAGATATCCAACAAATTTAATTCCATTTATCAACCAAGCAAAACTTATGAACTTTCAGGTTACCCAAGAGTTTGAAAGCTATCTCAACAATTACCCATGAAAACTTTGAGATAATTGGCCATCAGTTTGGTTATCTTTTTGCTAAAAAATTGCAACAGAGGTAACACGAGGTTATTTGACCTTCAGTAAACCTTGATAGAATAAAAGTTTCACATTTACTGCTGTAACTTCAAAGACATATCTATCTTAATTAAAGCTACAAACTTATCTTAGTTTACATACTGATTTATATTCCACCTGGGCCTACCCCATTTTCAGTGTTTACCTGAGACACAGGTAGGGAAATCTGAAGTGGAGGGTGTTAGGTCCAGGGAGGGTGCTCTTCTTGCTCCTTGATAGTGAAGACAGAAGGAGCCTTGGTGCATGGTCTAGAGGCCAGTCATACAGGTCACACCCATATTGGTGCAGAAATAGGAGAAGGGGGAGACAGAAGAAACAAAGTGCTGCCAGAAGGCAGAGAAAGGATTCCCAGTTTTAGAGCTCATCAGCTCCAACAGACACCATGCTTTCCCACCAACAAGGGGAAAGGGGTCAGGCAGTCTACTTTGGGCCAGAGAAGACAGGGAATTTCCCTGAAACAAAAGGAGTTTTGGCAGCTGCTTGGGAATATTCCTTAAAGTCTCCATCTGAGTTAGACTAACCCTAGTTGGCTCCAGTTATAGCCAACTAGGCTATAATGAGTAAGGGAGAAGCTCCCACATCTATTAGGAGGAATAGAGAGAGAGAAAGTCAGAGTCCCCTTTGCTAGGGTTGGCCTGTGTATCCTCCAGTAACCTGGGTTTACTAGAAGGCTTATTTACATAATTATCATCCAATGTGTCAGGAGGGAGTTTACCACCTGACTCATTTGGGCAAACAAATTCTACAAAAGGCCTTTAGGTCAGGGTTCTGGTGTACAACAATGGAGGCTTAGGTATGAGCAATGAAGGTATCATAGGTCCATTTGCCCTATTTCCTGCTGAGGACATCTAACTGATAGATCCCACTGAGGCCATGCAGTGTTACAGGAGCTCAGTCTTTTCCTAAATTTTGCAATCCAAATTATTTCCAGTGGGTTAAAAGGCACCCAAAGGTAGAGTCCTTGGGAACTGAAGAAGCCTATTGAGGCCATGCTCCCAGAAAAGTAAAGAAGGTACATTATCAAATCCCCCCAACTCCTGGATGGCATCCCACACAGAATATGTCAGAGATTCCCATGTGTCAAAAGCGACCAGAGGCGTCCCTCCACAAGACATCACTATTGATCATGATCCTGCCTTTCCCGGAAAGGCAGTCCTGTCATTAAATGCCCTGGAGGGGTGCCAGCCCCCCTGCCCTTCCCCATTGCATCCTAGGCTGCCAATGGGTGAATGGACCAAAATACTGTGCCATGCCATGCCATCATCTGTCCTGAGATTGCATACTGTTTTGCCATTTTAATCCATGGAAATACTAGTAAAGTTTGGCAAGGGGAAATTATCCAGTTTTGTAGCTTAAGTAGTTTGTAGAAGACACTGACAAGAAACAGTAAAGACTGAAATCCATCATGGTCTAAACGACATTCCAACACATGTGGTCTTTACAGCCAACTTCCCTAGGAAATGGTCCCTGGTTGTATTTTAATTCAGTTGGGTACTGGTTTTGGCCAGCTCCCATTGGAGGTCCCTTAGCCAGAAGTGGCTAGACCAGGGATGTGGAGGGGGGTCACATTTGATCAATCAGAAGGAAACCTCACATGGGAGTCTTAAGATTGGCAGCCATCCTAAGGACTTAGGTGGCTGTCCTGTGCCCAAGAGAGACAACTTTATATAAGAACAGGAATTAAGAGAGGCCATCAAGTTTCTGGGTCTTATTACCATTCCGGCAGGGTACTGACTCCCAGCCAAAAGGCAGACATTCTCCTCCCCACAGAGTAGCCATGGGCTAGAGAATTGCAACCTGAGCAATCAGTATGAAAGTGTTCCAAAAAGACCATACTCCTTGAAAAGCCCCTGAAATGAGACTAAAGGAAAAGGAGAGAAAGTACTCACCAATTTTGCACCAAATCTCAGAGTCCAATTGTAAAGACTTGAGCTCCACGTTGGGCACCAAATGATGAAGTTTTAGAATATAGGGGAGGTTCAGTTGGTTGAGGTCCAGTTCCTATGAAAAAGAAAGAATTCTTGAGCCATCTTTGGTGCAAAATGGTGGTTTATTAAAGCACAGGGACAGGACCCATGGACAGGAAGAGCTGCTGCCTTGGGTTGTGAGGAGTGGCAGATTATGTACCATGGGGGTGGGGGAAATAAGGAAAAGGGAGATTTCATTAGAAATTTTATATGCTACCACTCTGGAAAACAGCATGGAGGTTCCTCAAAATGTTGAAAATAGAACTGCCCTATGACCCAGCAATTGCACTACTGGGAATTTACCCTAAAGATACAAACGTAGTGATCCAAAGGGGCACGTGCACCCGAATGTTTATAGCAGCAATGTCCACAATAGCCAAACTATGGAAAGAACCTAGATGTCCATCAACAGATGAATGGATCAAGAAGATGTGGTATATATACACAATGGAATACTATGCAGCCATCAAAAGAAACGAAATCTTGCCATTTGCGACAATATGGATGGAACTAGAGCATATCATGCTTAGCGAAATAAGTCAAGCGGAGAAAGACAAATATCATATGATCTCCCTGATATGAGGGAGTGGTGATGCAACATGGGGGCTTAAGTGGGTAGGAGAAGAATCCATGAAACAAGATGGGATAGGGAGGGAGACAAACCATAAGTGACTCTTAATCTCACGAAACAAACTGTGGGTTGCTGGGGGGGAGGGGGTTGGGAGAAGGGGGGTAGGGTTATGGACATTGGGGAGGGTATGTGCTTTTGGGTAAATTGGAAGGGGAGATGAACCATGAGAGACTATGGACTCTGAAAAACAATCTGAGGGGTTTGAAGTGGCGGGGGGGTGGGAGGTTGGGGTACCAGGTGGTGGGTATTATAGAGGGCACAGCTTGCATGGAGCACTGGGTGTGGTGAAAAAATAATGAATACGTTTTTCTGAAAATAAATAAATTGAAAAAAAAAAAAGAAATTTTATATGCTAAAGAGGACCTACAAGATACTGGATACCAGAGGCCTTGCTATTGCCAAGGTTGTTTTGCCCTTTTTAGCAAGCTCTTAAGATAGTTGGGAGATTCCTAAAGAATGTCACATATGTCCCACCCAGGAGTGGGGGTTGGGAGGAGTTTGCAAGGTGTCAGCCTTTTGCTTTGTCCTCAGCCATCCTTCTGTTCCCTCATCAAGAGCTCTAAAAGAAGACCTCAGAAAGCTTCCTTCTACCATGTTATGATACAAGCAGCCTGTGACTTGGAGGAGGATCCCCATCAGATGATGCTGGCACCCTGAACTCAGACTTTCAGCCTCCAGAACTGTGAAAAATATATTTCTACTATTGATCAACCACCCAATCTGTAGTATTTTATTATAAAACTCTGGATAGACCAAGACAAATGTCCTGTAAATATTTTCCAAGTATTTAAATAATTATCAACATCATTTTACATAGCTGAAGCATATTTGAAATCAACAGTTTGTAGTAGTTTAAGTAGTCTTCTATTATTGATCAGATTGCTTGTGTCCAATTTTTCCTCATAATAAATAATGCTGTAGTGAACATCCTGTTCAAAAGGAATATTTACAAGCCTATCATTAGTTCCTCAAAAATTATAAATGGAACTGCTACTCAAAGTGTAGAAGTATTTTAGAAGTTTTGTTACATGCTGTCAAATTCATTTCTAGAAGGATAACTTCATTATTTCCTTAGTTATTAAGTTAATATTTTAAAACTGTCTTGGAACATTATTTCAGAAGTGTGACTATTTCTCAGCAAATGATATTATATGACACAGAGTATAGGTAGGAAACAATTCCAAAGCAAAAATTCTAAAACAAGAAAACTTTTATTCTGGTTATTTTACTTTCCCTTAGGTCCCTATTGTGGCTGTTATAGTATTTAAGTGGATTTCAATGTTTAGTGATTATATGAGAGATAGTAACAAAAAGTCAGATTCTACATTGGCTAATGAGCAAGTTGTACTGTTTATCTTTCACATTAATGAGATTCCACCAACCTCCGAGTATTCTTTCAAACTCTCACTCAGGAGATACATTCTGCTCTAATCCAGTCAATCTTGTCAGTTTCCACCCACAAAAATATACACCTCAACTGCCATCAACAAAAAAAAAAATCTCTAAGCTTTTGCCTTTTTAGTCTTCTTATCCTGTTTTAAATTGTAACTTTCAAGTGAAGATTTATAGGCCCTAGACTGTGTTCGTAGTTTATGGTCTTTCAATCTAGGATTTATTCTTCCTGTTTAACTACTCCAACCTTTATTATGAGATTATATCTTGTTCTTGTGCACTAATTTTCTATAACAAATGACCCTGGAATTTGTTCTTAAATTCCCGAGATTTGTACTTTCCTTATATCCTCTAGAAATAAAAAAAGTAACATCTGTCATTAAATGAGGGCTTTGGTTAATAAATTTCTTAATTAAGAAAAGGCTACAATTCATTAATTTATCTAATCATAATGTCAGAAACAATAGAACATATCAAATGCTGTTAATTTTTGATACATTTTTTTTCCTTAAAAATAGTTATTTAAAGCACTTATTTATCAGTAGTTTCATTATTGGATTTAAAGAATAATGCAACTTCCAAAAATGTTAACACACTTCAAGGGTATAGCTTACACACTGGGAACATTCTTTTTCATTTCTCTGATGATTTTAGTAGATAATAAAGCGGAACAACTTCCATCAAAATATAACACTATGTCCTTGAATATAACAAAAACAACAACAATGAAAGAAAACTATCCCTTTCAAAATGGTAAATTGGCTTTTAAATATATTTTTAAAATTCACTGAAGTCTCTAAAGTAGACAGAAATAAGATAAACAATGACCTGTAGGGGGAAAATCAAAGACTGACAGACACCACTGCTCCTAATAGGTGCTGCTGCTGTTAACAAACCACCTATATCCATCAAAAGTTGATTCAAAAAGATTGAAGACGAGGTCTCAACCCTGATTGAAATGAAATGTCAGCAAGGATAAGAGAAGAAAGATGGAGATTGTATTAAAAAGAGAAACTATGTTCAGAAATAAGCTTTGGGACATACAAGAATCTAAAATGGCATCTATATCCAGCAGAGCAAATTCATGGGGTCTAGAAAACTAGGTTAGTTTGTCTTTTTGAAGCACTTGTTGAATTCAGAGTTGAATCTGAACATAAATGGATTTAAAAGAGAATCCTTTTTATTGATTTCCAAGGTAACATGACATATGAAGAAGAGAAGTAGAAAGGAATAAAAATTGCTAAGGCTGTAAAAGCTTGTTATTTTCTTTCTTTCTCAAAGTTTTCGGTATAAATATAAATTATATACATTAATCTACTTTAAGAAGTTGTTTGCAGTATGCCATCCTGGGAAAATTGGCCATTAATTTCCTTGATTTTCTTCATATCAGCCCCTGCCTTATTCCACACACCAGAGATTATAAAAGGACTAGGATCCGGACTACTACTGATACCCACGATTTAGACACAAGGACAAGAGATTGCATGTTTTAAGGAGGCAGTGGGGTATGCTGGAAAGAACACTGCATTAGTCCTGAAAATCTAGGTTTTCATTTCAGCTGTGACGATTCAAGCAGTGTGATCTTGAAAAAATCAAGCAGTGTGATCTTGAAAAATCACCCTCTATGAACCTCACTTTTCTAAGTTATAAAATGGGGAGAATAATTCCTAATGTTTCCCAAACTAACTCCAACTACTGGATACAATTTTTAAATTATGTGGGAATGTGAAACACTAAACACAGTTGGCCTTTTACTGTTTCTCCACATACAGTTTTAAAAATCTTTCATCTCACTTGAAAGTCCATCATCTCACTATCTCTCAGGTCATCAACCTTCCTTCCCTCTCTATGGAAAGGATTGTAAACCATCTCGATTGTAAACCATCCTTGATGTCACTTCCTGGTATGTAATCATACCAACCTTAGCCCTCAGCTCAACTCCAGCTGGCACTCATGATAATTCTCCATCCTCTATATCATTATCTTTGCAGTTATCTTACAATGATACATTTTCCCTTACATTTTCTTAGATGCCTATGTCCTTTTTTGAATTAATTTGGTACTGCTTTTTTAAATATCAAACCAAACTCCTCAAAGTATTGTTCAATTGAATTCATTCTCTCTTACACTCATTCATTCACAGCCCATATCCCCCATCCTAAAAATGATAGTCAAGATAATATGGTTAAAAATCAAATACTCTACTGTATGAACCAAAATATTATCTTTTCTTTCAGTTCTATGCCAAATGTACTGAAAGAAGTATCATAAATGATCATGGAATTTACTTATAAAAAGCCAAAACAAATTTGCACTAAAGTTACAAAGAAATGGTACAACTAACTCAAAGAATAATTTTAAAAATTAGCTGATTAGTAGTAGTTAGCACCCTTTCTTAAACCACAATTTATCATAAAATACATACTTCTAATGTTTAAATTTAGAAAGGAATTGCGTTTGCAAAAAAGCAAAATAAAAGAAACATAATTTCACTTTTTGAAATATTACTAGAAAATGAAAATATTCTCCAACACTCATATGCAAGATGTTTGGAACTACATTAGGAAATTTAGTGCATACAACTCAATTTTAGGGGTGCCTGGGTGGCTCAGTCAGTTAAGTGTCTGACTCTTGATTTCAACTCAGGTCACATTCTCAGGCTTGTGAGATGGATCCCTGCATTGGGCTCCATGCAGGGTGTGGAGCCTGCTTAAGATTCTCTTCCTCCCTTTCCCTCCCCACCCAAATAAATAAATAAATAAATAGAACTCAATTTTATAGGTTAAAAATGATGAAATTATCTTTCCAAAGTGCTGTATGTAATGCCATTGTTTAGATTTTAAAAAGATGTTAATATAAATAAGCCATTAAAATAATAATAACTAGGGGGTGCCTGGGTGGCTCAGTGGGTTAAGCCTCTTCCTTTGGCTCAGGTCATGATCTCAGGACCCTGGGATCGAGACCTGCATTGGGCTCTCTGCTCAGCAGGTGGCCTGCCTGCTGCTCTGCCTACTTGTGATTTTTCTCTCTGTGTCAAATAAGTAAATAAAATCTTTAAAAATAATAATAATAATAACTAAAAATTTTTATGTATTATCATGTCCCAGAAACTGTTCTACTTTCTTTTATGTATATTATCTTAAGTTTTATAAAGTTCCCTAAGCTTTATTATTGCCATTATTCTATGTATATATTCAAACTATGCAACAAATACATATGCATGTATATAAGCTGTATGAATAAACATATACCTTATATTAGATAAAAAATTGATGATAATCAAAACTTTGGCATTAAAATGTGATGCCAACCATGCTCTCACTGTCCAGAAATTTTTTCAAAATGCCTTTGTTTCTTTGTTGGCAATAACAGGATGATAGCTACTCAAAATTACTCTTATGGTTTAAGATGGCTTCATCAGTCGATAAAAATTATATCCAGACTCTGCAGGCAGCAACTATGTCTACAGAGATCAGGCATTTGCTATAGTTGTATGGAGACGAACAATAACTCCTAATGGGATTACACTATATACACAAAGGAAATAATGTATCAAAGCTAAGATAACAAGGGCACAATCAAATACACACTGAACATAATAAAATGTTAGCTTTCCTTATCAGTTCCGTACAAGGAGACCCAAACAAAAAGTAATAAAAGATAATAATGTCAAATTAAAACAGTGTGTGCTCATGGATGGTAACATAACTCTACCTTATTGTGTCCAGGTACCTATGGGGTGGACACTGCAGTGAGTTATGAAGAAATGATGAGATCAGTAAGCTACCATGACACTAAGAGCTGATGGTACTGGAGAAATATCACAATTTTTAAATGTAAACTTAAAACCCATGAACATGCAGTACCATTTATACTAGAGTGAAAAATTTGATTCCCTTTTCTCATAATACAAATCATTGGGTCTTCAAAGATTTCTAGAAGTGTATGCCCATTATAAAAGACAAATTTCAATTTTATTTTTTCCTCAATATTATTTTTTTAAAGATTTACTTATTTATTTTAGAGAGAGCACAAGCAGGAGAGGCAGAGGGAGAGAGAATTTCAAGCATACTCTCTATAAGTCGGGAGCCTGATGCAGGGTAGAATCTCATGACCCTGACATCAAGACCTAAGCTAAAACCAGGTCGGAGGCTTAACCAACTGTAACACCTGGGCATCCCTTTCCCCAACATCATTAAAATAATATTTCAACCATAATAAATACAGATCATCATCAAAAACTTTGAGCATCTCGTTGTCATTTCCCTTCCAGCTTAAATAAAAGAAAAATTTCTGCAGATTTTTTTTCCTCTCCCAAGAGATTGAAAACCGTATTTGAAAAGAAGGCTGGTTAAGATGGTATTATTTCAGGGAATGTATAATTAAATTAACAGTTATTGTGACCATCATCCAAGATTCATCAAGCACCCACATTATGCTGTGCGCTACATAAATACACACCTACTACCTCATGGGGCTTTTCTTTGTATTGACAATAAGTGCTCTCTGTGTGTATTTCCATAGGCAAGTAAAAAAACAATATTCAATCAATAATATTTTTTAAACTATTTTTTAAGCATTTCAGGGGTGCTTAGCAAAGGCTATTTTATTGTACTTTGAGAAAATAACCCTTAATCTCAAAATTCATCCAAATATTTCGTCTATCTTTGTGGCCTTCAAAGAGTGGTGAATGCATTAGAGAATAGTTGTATATGATCCACTGGGGAGCAGGAAAAACAGCTAGAACTGTTATTTGTAATCATTTTTACCAAAGGAGGAAATTAAGCTTTGCTAATATTCAAAATTTGGACCACAAATGTTGTCTTTTTTTATTCCACATATAAAGTGGCCACACATTATAAAATAGGTTATTTAAAATTTTTTAATTTAATTTAATTTTTTTTTAAAGATTTTACTTATTTGACAGAGAGAAATCACAAGTAGACAGAGAGGCAGGCAGAGAGAGAGAGGGAAGCAGGCTCCCCGCTGAGCAGACAGCCCGACGCGGGACTTGATCCCAGGACCCCGAGATCATGACCTGAGCCGAAGGCAGCAGCTTAACCCACTGAGCCACCCAGGAGCCCCTAAAATAGGTTATATATGCTGAAAAAAAGTTGAGTTTTACAGCAAACAACCACTTAAAACTTCACAACTCACTTTCACTGTATGGCAATTTGTTGCAGTTTATGTGTTCCCACTGGTGGAGTTTGCAAATTATTCTATTAAACCAAACTAATGGTTACAAAATTCATAAATATCTTAAAAGCATCCTATCCCTTCTAAAGTGCTGACTGAGATGCAAGCATCCGCTACCAAGAAAATGATATCATTGACAGTCATTTAAATGTTCAGGTGAAAATGATTACAACTTAATCACATATAAAATGAAGTTTTTCAAAAATTTCTGAAAACTATTATATAGAACACTATTTGAAATATGTATTTATGTTCACTGTATTTAATAAAGATATTATACTTGAAATTCATTTATTGCATTATTCATAGTTCATTTTCACAGAGAATTCACTGCAAAAATTGCAAAATGTCATTGATGTGCATAATTATATAGAGTCAACTACCTTTTAACTACCTTTAAAATATAGTTAAATCTTTACAGTAATTTGCTAAAAAAGATAAGGATTGACTAAGAAACTACTTTTTTTCCACACAGATATTTACAGTTATTTAAGGGGGGAGAGTAAATGGGTTATAGAATTTAAAGATAGATTACACATTTTTCCTTTATAAAAAGAGAAAAGACATTTAAATTTATTGGCTTATCATTGTTGTTCTGATAGACACTAATAAGGGAATGTATTTTCAACAGTATATACTGCCCATCAGTTCTTGAAAAAAGCACATTTAATCTGTATATTTAAGAAAAATGGAACGTTTTAATAAAAAGAAGGTAAGTGACCTTGGAAAGAAATTTGTGCCATGTGGTATATAAAAAAACAGGTATTTGGAAATGTTTACTTTGTTATACAGTTTGGTTGTTGGTAATGACATATGTGTACCACCCATGAAAAAAATCTTTACATATCTTATATATATATAATATATATATTTATAAATATATTTATTTATATATATATTTTATATATTTTTTTACATATCTTTTTTTTCTTTTATCATATCTATACACTTAAAAAACAGACAGGAGCTTTGAAATAGAAGTTCCTAACTTGTTAAAAATCTTCCAGAAACTATCAGTAGTTCACTAAAACCACTTGTAAAAAATATACAAATGCAAGATGTTGTGATTAGTTTGAAAGAACAACTGATTTGTAACAAGAAATACATAAAGTTTTCAATAAAACTAAAAGAAAAATTATTGTGAAATTTCAACTAAAATAAATCTTAGTGAATGCAATTTGAAAATGACTTAAAATATGAGCAACCACTGAAATGATTCTTACATTTAATGTTTCTATTTTGAGTTATTTTTTCAACATTGAGAAATATTCAAAAAAGAATTTTAAAAAACTGAAATTGTTTTTTTTTTTAAATAAACTGAAAAAAAAATTTTTTTTTTTTAAATAATGAAGATTAGGGGCAGCTGGATGACTTAGTCAGTTAAGCATCCCACTCGTGATTCCAGCTTAGGTAATGATCTTAGGATCATGGAATCAAACAGGGATATCTGGCTCGTAGCAGGGTGGGGAGTTGGCTTGAGCTTCTCTCTCCATCTCCCTCTGCCCTTCCCCCAACTTACACTCCCTCCTTCTCTTCCCAAAATAAATAAATAAATCTTTAAAATAAAATAAAATTGGGATGCCTGGGTGGGTCACTCAGTTAGGTGACTGTCTACTGCTTAGGTCATGATCCTGGCCAGGGTCCTGGGATGGAGTTCTGTCTCTGGCTCTTTGCTCAGCAGGGAGCCTGTTTCTCCCTCTGCCTGCTGCTCCCCTGCCTTCTCAGTCTCCCTCTCTCTGTCTCTCTCTCTGAGAAATAAATACATATGATCTTTAAAAAATAATAAAGTAATGAAACCATTATTTAGAGTGATTCACCCATTTATTTTATAAATAAATAAATAAATAAAGACACATATATTAAGGAGGCATGCTCTATTTTAAATGTTATCAATCATTGAAAGACAGACTAATCTTTATAATACAGAGATTATTAAACAGGATTTTTAAAAGAAAGGGCAAATAGGATGGGTAGGTTAAGAGAAAGTCCAATTTTAGCGGAGCAGAAACTAAAGCAGAGTCCAAAAGTTCAGTAATTTAAATGAAAATAAACAAATGGAATACAGGTTGAAATTAGAAACTGAATAGAAGAAAGGTTCACAAAAATAGGACATCAGCGTTAACTAAAGCCTTGTTTCATTTAATTCTAATGACTCAGTAGCTGTGTAGCCTAATAGCATTATCTCCATGTTAAATTTAAGGAAATAGAAGTGTCTAGAGAGCACAGGTAAATTATATAAAGCCACGAGAAAAAAAGCTTTTATTAGAAAATTGATGTCCTAGATATGGACATTTTCCCTCAGAAATATAGTCAATTAACTGCATAAAGTTTAAACTTCAATTTTACATAAATAGAACTATACAAATGTACCACCCAGTAAGAACTCAGTGTTAAATTAAGTGTTAAGATACAAAACTAAATATAATGCTCACTAAATGGGATTAAATATAAATAAATAAAATGAAAAGATAAATTATAAAAGTTAAATAATCTGTTGTGGCCTTTTCTGGTATACTGATAAGAATTTTTTGAAAGATTCTTCTGAAATGTCTGCTATAACTTCTGTATACATACCTTAGTGAGAATCACTTTGGAGTAAAAATGGCCTGCCCTCTTTTAGTGCCATATTTATTGTTTTTAATACAAATAAAAACAACATACAAAAAATCTCCGCCTTTAGAAATCCATAGTGATTACATTTTATTAATAATTGGTTTCCATATAAATACACCAAAGAAGTCTAAGATCATTTATTTATTTTTAATTAAAAAGCAAATTGGCAGAACATAATTGAACTTTGAATATACACTTAAATCTGATTTTGATTAGTGAAATCTTTCTCATCAATAATTTAACTACTAAATTGATAAATCCCAAAGCATTTCTTTAAAAATCTCATTAGCATGCCTACATCTTCTTTCCTCTGTAACTCCTGTTTAATTATAACTAAGTCTTTATGCAGATGCAACCCCAGAGAAAATTTTTTAAAAAGTAGTTTCCTAGCAGAGATGAGATCTAACTAAAGGTCACATGAAATTGTACAAGAAGCCTAGGGAATGTTAGTGGTGGCTTAACACAGAGTAGTTGTTGGGGAAGTGGTCCTTCTCAACTTTATGAGTGCACTGAATCCGTCATGCTAGTTCAACTTGCATATGCTTGCTTTAGGAAATAATTTGAAGATTAACTGCCAATCAACTAACGCCTTCTTTCTCTCATTTACTCTGTCAAATTGCAATTTTAATTGCTTTTTATAATTCATTATATAGAAAAATAATTTATCCTATTGTAGTCATATACACTTTTCCTAAGGATCATCATTTTTATTAAAACTTTGATACAGTTCCTGAAATCTAGCAAGGAAACATTTCAAAGAAAATAAAAGAAACTGTGAGATAAATGCTCCAGTACTTCTTGAGTTCCCACACAACTGTAAATATCAAATCTTTATCTGACACATCTTGGGTCTTCCTGCCAGTGACCTCTTGTCTTCAAACTTCAGCCTTCTTCTTTTCAGAGAAGTAATAGCCTGGTGTCTGATCAGTGAATGCAATAACCTTTTATTCTTGGATTTGTTCCTTGTTGAGCTGCTGAGTTGTATGTAATCAGCCCAACTTCCCTTATTTCAGTCTGACTGGCCCAGGAACTCTAACATAATTTGTGAGACCACTCCTAAATTCAGTCTCTGGGATACCACATCACACTGCAATCTAATCTTTGCTCATTTTTTTAAATAAAGTGATAGAATCCTGGCATTAACCCTGTATTTTCTTCATTTGTATATTAACTTTCTTCATGGCTCCTTGAAAAATAGTTATGTGTTTTTACATGTAACATTCTGAAAAGTATAATTTCTACATTTGTTCACTTTTATCGTATAACTTTACCTACTTATTCATGGTAAACAAGAAGTAAAAATTACCTTATGGAAACAGCATTGTTTACTTTTCTTATGGCATTTCTTTTTCCAGTGTGATAGCTATCATTTAATGGCTTCAATAGGTTTGCAAAAAAAGTTTGTATTCAAATTCACTGCTATATATTGAAACTGTTTCCAATATCTGTCCATTAAAATATTAAAATAAAATGAAATGAAATAAAACAATGACTAAAAGAGTGCTGATTACTTGCTTTACAGCTCGAATAACTATCAAAGAAAGGAGGTGAAACAATATTAATTAGTATAAACAACATAAAGATGCATACATTTCAAAATAAAATTCCCACATGTAATCACTTTTTTTTTCCAATTTATTTATTTTCAGAAAAACAGTATTCATTATTTTTTCACCACACCCAGTGCTCCATGCAAGCTGTGCCCTCTATAATACCCACCACCTGGTACCCCAACCTCCCACCCCCCCGCCACTTCAAACCCCTCAGATTGTTTTTCAGAGTCCATAGTCTCTCATGGTTCATCTCCCCTTCCAATTTACCCAAAAGCACATACCCTCCCCAATGTCCATAACCCTACCCCCCTTCTCCCAACCCCCCTCCCCCCAGCAACCCACAGTTTGTTTCGTGAGATTAAGAGTCACTTATGGCTTGTCTCCCTCCCTATCCCATCTTGTTTCATGTAATCACTTTTTATACAAAACTGTGTTTCTTTTATTAAAGCTAGTGAAATATCACAGGTACGGTCTCCCTTAAACAACTCTTAAATTTTCCCGTGTTGGCAATATTTGGAACAGATTATTTACCTATATTTCTTGAATTCATACCTTGATATCCTTTTGCTGAAGCAAAAATCCAAATTCATTCTTCTTTTCCTGTTGCTAGTGAAGTTGAAGAAACTTTATAAATTCCTTCCTACTGCCAAACCTGTAGATACTGCCCTGTTTTTACATTACATAAGCTAACACATTCACCATTACCTCTTTTTACAAAGACTGAACTAGTCTGAACTTTTTCTTTCTTTCACACACTAGGAATAGAATACTGAGTAAAAGTAAATATCAAATTGTTTCACACTTCAGGTCCTTATGTGATGTCTGAGGATGAATTTTCTTAAAAAAATACAGTCTCCTATAGAATACATACAAGACAGAATCCCATTATCATTCAGTAATACCTTGTACAGTAGTACCATGATATGTCAGAGTATGATCTGAATAAGGGTTTGATGTTTTGTTTAGTCTAGTAATTTTTCTAAAGACCATATTACATTAAAATGTTACATTTGATTCATTGCCTAGTCATAAATCTAAATAGAATAGCAGAACATTAGATGTGGGGAAGACCATGTGGATGATCTAGTACTATTTCCAATGCAAGTAAGATATTATAATGTTTAATGTGACATGATATGATATGATAGTATAATATTCCTTAAGAAGATCTACCCTCTCCTTAGGAAACCCAAGTCATTGGGTATAAACATTTCCAAGAGTAGGCAATGACTTTCTGAAAGTTAAAATTATTTGAGAGTAATCTACCTATTGAACAGATAACATTTCTTTAAAACATTCAAACTTTGGTTCTCTTGGGGGTATAGCTCAGTGGTAAAACATTTGACTGCAAACTTTGGTTCTCTAATCTCTCTGGAAGTGCTTTTTTTACCTGTTTCAATATATGGTTCACTCATATACCTTCACAATCTGTGCATTTTCTGGGATTCCCTTGAGCTCCTGCTTCACATGATAAAGTCTTTTAACTCATTCTTCAAATTCCAGTGGGTACGAATATGTAGTCTTCTGCCCAGGACTCCTTGTGTGGCCATTTTCTCCAAGGTTCCTAGAATTTCTGTGGCATCCATTATTCCTTCTTATTCAGAAATAACAATAAAACAAAAATTATAGTCTGTAACTACTGAAATGGATCACAACTTAAGCTAATATTTTGTGGGAACATTTATTTCCTGATTTATTAGGTTCTTTCAGGAAGTAGAAAGAAGAATTAGCAAATGGTCTTATACAGTTGGTGTTTATTGCAAGGTTAACCAAAAATTTTAGAATAGAAAATCATCTCTACACTTTCTCCATTAGTTACACTTCAAAGATATCAAGAGATATCTTTTTGGAAATTCAGCAATTTTAAGAACTTATGGCAGTTTATCATACCTTCAGAAGTAGGCATTCTTTGCTTCCTTCTCAAATTCCCCATACTGATGAATTTATTCATCTCTATTTTCTCCTTGCTTTCTATTCCTTCCCAACTCTCTGTGCTTGCTATAGTTTAAAAAAAAAAAAAAGAGGGGATATGATTGATTTAGTTAATCACTATTGATCTATTCAATATATAGTTCACTGGCAGGCAGAGTTCTCATACCAGGCTACCGAATAAATCACAGCTGTCAATTTCCAGGATGTATGTTGTGGCTTTTGGAAGGGTCTCAATTCCTGTTTGGGAAACTAGAAGTGAATCATGTGACACAAAGCGTGAAACTATATATGCAATAATTTTGGCTGCTTTCTTCTGGAGAGTGATGGATGTGTGTAGCACACCAAGTTTCATGCGCTAACAAAACATTTACAACTTTTCTGTTTTTCTTCTGTTATAGACAAAATTAAATAATTATTAACCAATTTAAATTTTTTCCAGCCACCACAGTGGTTCACCTTAATTAAACCTTTTAAGATTGGCCATAATTAGTGTAATGGAAGTTTAATATTTAACACAAGCAGAAATAGCCACAATTGCCCATTTCCCTGTTCTCCATCCTAAGATTCAGAATAAAATGCTATTCAGTCTTAGTATGCTTACTTTGGATGTATCTGACTAAGACATAATAGTAATGGTTCTTTTGCTATCTTGGCTCATTATAAGGATGTCCATTCTTCCCCATTGTTCCTAGGCTGGGGAGAAGAAGAATAGAGCTGCATCTCAAGACTTTGTTATAATGGTATGGATATCATGTTAACCACAGTAGTGCCAGTCTGTGTATAGGATTTAGACCATGTAAGTGCCTTCTCCATTTTTTTTTTCCCTGTAGGAACCTAGCAATATTAATACTCACTTCTTTTCCTCAAGGGCCAGAAATTGAGTTCTTATATAAATTGACGTTTTCCCCACTCATAGTACTAACAACAGAATGGGGTTAACTAGTCAGTCCAACTAATTTATCTTACTTGGGGAGACAATTTTTAAAAAGGTGAAAATTTTATTCCATCTAGGTTCTGCTGCTGAAGTAGTCTGATCTTTTGACGTATGATTGAGAGACCCAACTATGTAAGGGGAGAAAAACATTAATAGTGAAAACTTGGCTGCACTCCCTACACTTTTTTCATCTCAGGTGTCAAAATTATTAATCTCACGTGGAATTATAAGGGATATACACAATGCTCCATTACTTGATTATGTGCTTTCTCTTCTTAATATTGCCATGAGGAAGATAGGTTTTTATAGTAGATATTGATTTAGTCACAGGTAACCTCTTGATCATGACTGGCCTTTCCAGTTGGCCATGTCAATCCATAGTTAATCCCTTCTTTAAGTATTCTGCCATCTTTTTGTTGATTCTGGGTTTTGTTTATTTTTTTTAATGTTTAATTTATAAAGGGGTATAGAAAGCAAAAAGACAAAGTGATGGACATAAACACAGTGTATATAATGCAAGAAGGTGAACTTTCCTCTCTGCCCAAAACTTGTTTATACCTCATTATGTCCTCTATTACTGCTATTTGCTGGAAACATGTGGTCTTAAGTTTAGTCAGATGGGAAGGACAGACAACTCCAGTTCAAATTCCTCACTCAGTTAATGTGGGAGAATACAAATTACTACTACCAAACTATGTAATATATCAAAATGACCTATGCAGAATGTCCAGAACAATGCAGGTTATTTCTTGGTTGCCAGGGAAGTATTCCAAAATCAGGAGGAATAAAAATTGAATAAAAGGTATTACTCAACACCGTCATCTTCATTGTCATTATCATCATGCTAATAAGTTTCCTCCCTCTCACAGGCATAGTTTACACAGTAACAAATAATAGTTTGTCCAACTGACATTATGTAATAACATGGTTTTTAAATGGTAAAAGGTAAAAAAAAATCACACAAGATAATTGAACAATTAAAGAGAATTTAGAAAATTGTTGGGAGGGGGTATCAAGAAAAGATAGTTTTCTGATTATCTCTACCTACTACCTAGACTTTAGGCCAAACAATGCAGTTTGAAAATCATCAACAATTACTTTATATTTAAAGTGCCAAAATTTGTTTGATTGACTTTATTGGTTTGTTTGTTGTTTGTTTGACTTAACTGACAGATTGTGTCATATTTTTTTTTTCCTGTCAGTTTAATACACTTGTAAAGGGGCTCTAAATTGGAAAGTGCTTGCTTTGTTGAATTTTTCTCACTTCTACAAAATGACACAATAGTGACAGGCTGGCCATAAATATAGTGGTGAATAAATCTGTGTTCCATATGAACTCACCTTTAAAAAATAGATAGTGGGCACTTAAACTCCAACCAGTGCTCATATTAATATTCCTATCAGAGTCCTTTGACTAAATAAAATCTAAATCTACTTCCACACAATCCCTGAAAGTAAAGTTATTGATTGATTTGCCATAGTCTCTTTATAATAGGTCATGATCTGAATATGAAAATTATTTACTAAAATAAATGAAAATCTGAAAGTACTATAACTTATTGAATATTCCTCAAAGGTTACATTGTAATTAACTATCTAATAACCCTAAGTTTATGGCAGAAAATGTTTGAGAACCAGAAAATAGAATCATAAGTATGAGTTGGTACTGTAGTTAAATTTTTGTAAAGTATTTATTAAGCTAAAACTTGCTGTCATGGTACTTACTTCTGTAGTATGTAAAGACAAGTGATATATACCCATGCACATAAAATGAAAAAAAAAATCCTTCTGATTTAATAACTCATGAACTTTTCTCAGTCAGGTTTTAATTATATATATGATTTTATAAATTAAAGTGGTTACTTCAAAAAATGTTGGACTGAAGTTCCCTTGAGTTTGAAAATTTTTATCTTTAATAATACACATATCAATGTAATAGCTGTAGTTTTAAATACAGAGATCCTAAGTTGAAGGGTAAAATTAATTTAATTTGTTATGAAATAAAAATGTGAAATTCAATGAATTTCTCTGTTTAAAGCTGAGAATTGGTTTGTGTAGACATGTAAGTCATTAACTCCTTTGGCATTTTATTCAGGTTCTCTCAAACCACCCACTGACATTACATAGCTCTGTGCATACAAAATCATGTTAATATAACTTTTATTAAAAAGGTGAGATGCTTTTCTGGAATTATAATTTTTTTCTAAATAAATGGACAGTCATTCAAGGCTTGTGGTAATATGACCTCCTCAAGGGGAAAGAAATCCTCTCTGGACTCTCTGGCACCTAAGTTTGTGTCATACATTGCCCTGATGATCTCAAAAAAGAGTTGTGTTTCAGTTTAAAGATTCCTTGGGACTGTGAGTGGACAAATATCTGGAGTTCTGGTTGCATTGCCTTCACCAAAATGCTTGACTTTCTTTTTTTCAGTTGCTCGTTATGTGTCCTAAGTTTCCTCATCAGCTAATCTGTGTATATTTTGCATGTTTCTAGACTTTAAGAATGTTCTTTGTATGTATGTATTGTTAATTTTTTCTATTTTCTTCTTCAGAGAATATCTCTGAAGATATTCCATTGGAATATCTCCATTGGAGCAAGTGATAGTCTAGCTTTGTGTTTTGTTTGGGTACTGATATAGTAGCTACATGTTAGAGCATTTGAATTTGATAAAAAGCAAAGACACTTGGAATTTAACTGTTATATGCAGCTTTATCACAGGCACAGAAAACAATCCAATTGACACTTTATTTATTTATATGTATGTATTTATTTATTTGACAGAGAGAGAGAGAACACAAGTAGGCAGAGAGGCAGGCAGAGGGGGAAGGGGAAGCAAGCTCCCTGCTGAGCAGAGAGCCTGATGCGGGGCTCAATCCCAAGGACCCTGAGATCATGACTTGAGCTGAAGGCAGAGTCTTTAATCCACTGAGCCACCCAGGCACCCCTCCAATTGACCCTTTAATACTGAGTTTTAGGTGACAGTCTTCCATTTGCACTTTTCCAATCTGCATTGAGGATTGAGGCCAGAAATTAGGAATTTGGAAACCACCTTCACAGATGATTACCAGTATACACAGTGTATATTTTTAAGAAGTCATTTTTATTCCTTTCTTCACAACTAAATAATCAACTAGAAAAAGTTTTAATAATCAAAATGATTATATCATGATACACTAATATATTTTAATGGGGTGAGATAAGTTAACATATTTTTGACCTCATGTGTCAAATCTTTGGCCAAGGATAAACTATGTAATGAGCATATCTTTGGAGGTAATTTTAAAACCTAAAGAGAATATTAGTGCATCTTTATATGTTCCAAAAATAAAATTAATATGTAATGTAGTCCTATACTAAGTCAAGGTTTTTTTTTGCTCTACTGTAACATTTTAATTTTCTTATGCTGAATGTGTGAAAGAGGCTATACTTTAGAAATACAAAGTCTCTAAATCTGTCCTTAAATTCCAATTATAAAATATAGTGTGCACTTTTTCAACTTTAAATGCTCCTCTTGTTTTGTTCATTACAGAAACCTAAATTTCAGCTTATGTTACAGGAATTGCACGCATATCACTTCACAAGTGCTTATTGCTGGTCCTCTGAAACAAGTTGTAGGTATGATAGATAAGTTGTGGTAACCACTAGTTAATGCTTAATGGTACCCACACCATAAACCATTTGTATGTAATGATTTGTATCACTGAATCACTCCTAGCTTACCTAAAGTTAAAACATAACTAATTATATATTAGCATCATATTTTGAGCATCAGAACAAAACTACTATTATCATTTTACTAATTTGAAAACATTTATAAAGATACGAGATACTAGTATTTTTATTGTTTCATTAATTTGTGAAATGTTTACAAAAAATTAATTAAGCACTACTATATTACAATGAAGTTGCATGGACTTAAAGGTTGGTAATAATGGCGAGCAGATTGCAGTGCAAAAAATTCATGAATAAGCATACAGAAAGAGTGGACACTACTCATTTATGCCTCCCTTATTCCTGATGGAAGCCTGCCAAGACATCCTTCTTCAATAAATCTCATGAAGAGTGAGGTATCCACAGAACACAGTTACCAAGAACCTAAGGGTTTTCTTCCTTTTATACTAGATGCTGGTAAACTACAGTCCACAAGTGAAATCCAGCCTACAACCTGTTATTGTAAATAAAGTTTTATTGGAACACAGCCATGCCTGTTCATTTCCATATTGTCTATGCCTGCTTTCACTTTACAACAGCACAGCTTAGCAGTTGCAATAGAGGCCATATGGTACACAAAACCTAAAATATGTATTATTTAGCTCTTTAAATAAAAAGTTTGCTGACACGTATTTTATATCATTAGACTGAGGAAAGGAATATAATAATGCTTAATGGTCTACCTAATACCATCTAAGAGAAGCACTTACTATGTTACAGTTGCATTACTCTATTTCTATTTCATTCTCTGTCATCAGGCCAAGAGCATGCTGGGTGATGACCCCCCAAAATCCATTCCTGTGGTTGGATCATGGGTATCCATCCCTCATTCCTCAACAATTTCTGAGTCTCAATGATACATAGAAATGTCACCTTAACATAGCAACAGCACATCCCCCCCCCCCCCGCAAAGAAAACCCTACAAAATGAAAACAGGTGATATTATCATGGCAATCTTGTTTGGGAAAACCAACAAACTTGACTGAGTTTTGCAGCTCTGGAAGCAATTAAAGAGCTTAATTACTCACTACTTAATTTTGAGACTAGAACTACATGACCTGTGCCAGTCGGGCATTTCTCTCATTTTTAATTTAAAATTTCTTCTTTAAATGAAACTCAGCATCAAGGATGATCCATCTGGATATCTACCAAGTTGAAAAAGGTATAGTGAGTATCAAGACAATGATAGTCTTTTTTTTTTTTTTTAGATTTTATTTATTCATTTGACAGACAGAGATCACAAGTAGGCAGAGAGAGAGGAAGGCAGAGAGAGAGGAGGAAGCAGGCTCCCCGAGAAGTGGAGAGCTCCCCAAGACAATGATAGTCTTGTACGATCAAGAACATTGTCCTCAGGGGCGCCTGGGTGGCTCAGTGGGTTAAAGCCTCTGTCTTCGGCTCAGGTCATGATCCTGGGGTCCTGGGATCGAGCCTGGCTTTGGGCTCTCTGCTCAGCAGGGAGCCTGCTTCCCCTCCTCTCTCTGCCTGTCTTACTGCCTACTTGTGATCTGTCAAATAAATAAATAAAATCTTTAAAAAAAAAAAAAAAGAAGAAGAAGAACATTATCCTCAGGCAACAGTCTCAGTGCCAGATGGAGCTGAAGAGTATGTTTGTAACTTAGATTTCCACCTGGCTATCTGTTAGAGCCCCTGTGCCCAGATTCACTAGTAAACGGAAAAAAGTAGCAAGCAGAGCATGACAACAATACATGATAAACAGAGGCTCAGATACCTCAGTATTGAGCATCTGGGTTATACCAACAGACAAGTCATATGGACCAGCAAATGTTCTCATCACAAGTGAGAGGAATATAGAATGTTGATAGAGGAGAGGGTTGATGAGTATCACCTGTGTCCTTGAGATCAACTCCGTATCAGGGCTGTGGTCTTTCTAAACCTTTCCTTATAAGTTTCCCAAGGTACAAGACCAGTAAGATTCCTGGAGCATCTGTTTCTCAATGGGACAAATTTACATTAAGAAGTAGGTTGGTCTTAGCTACATTCACTGTAGCAGATAACATGGTGCTATCTCACATCCTCTGCAGAATGCATCTGTATTAGTGTGATAGAGACCAGAGCAGGAGCTGGGAAGCAAAGATGCTTTTATTATGATTAAGTAATTTAAAATACATCAAATGTTTAGAATAGCATCTAACAACTAAAGCCCTGCATACATGTAAGACTGTTATTGAATGGAGGATGGTATAAGCAAATTCATTAGCTTCATGGAAATGTTGATTTTTACAAAGAGGTTGGGGAAACGACAATCTTGAAGCAGCAAGGGTGAATGAGAATGCTAATCTATTTTCCCACAATGAGGTATATGATGTGTGAGGAAGTCAACGGTTCCCACTTTGAAGGACTGTAGGTGAGGAAATATGTTCTAGGAAGAGTCTCTGAGAAGGTGATATGACAATAGGGAAGAGAATGAAGAGGGCCTAGTAGAATGTTGGGGAAGGTAGAGAGTGGAGAATTGGGAAGAATAGACCATAATCAGGATGATGGTGTGGAAGTGAATTAGGAGCCTGAACACTTACACTTAGAAATGGATTGATCAATAAGAATAAAAATAGAAATGATGGGTTTAATCCAAATTGCTTCTTTGAGGAGGGAGGCCATGGGCCTCATGCAGTAGAGCATTTAGGCACACACATGGATCCATGGAATGGTAGCACCTCCCCCTTGGCTCATTAGGACTGGGATGAGGTGACATAGCAAGTGATTGCTGTGTCTGTATCCTGATGGCCTCTGGGACTATTGACTCCAGTGACTGCAAACTCTGCACTAAATGGGAAAATTTGTATTATAGTATTTAATGTATTCATTCCCAGTCATTCACACAGGGCAAAAGTTTAGGTTAAGGATAAGGAAAAGGCCTCTTAGAAAAATGAGAATCTGGATTTTATCTGCCTGTTTTATTTATCGTATTTACAGATCTCTTTTACTTCTTTTGTCTCCACAATCTTTATTTCCTAGAATTACATAATCTTTTCTCCCAATGTAAGAAGAGTAAGAAGGAAGATTTCCCTAATGACAAATGAGAAAGTAGATGCTTATCTTCTTTGAAATTTCTTAATTTATCAAATTCATAAAATAACAACACTTGGAAAACAATGTATCCAGTGGTTTTCAGAAATGATCCATTCACTTTAAAATTGTTACATCACCATGAATGACAGTGATTAGAACTTTTAAATTTTTTAACACACAAGAAAACTGAGACTAAAACACAGTGCAAAATGTCTAATATAACAATGGTTGTCCCCCTCCCCCCCGACTTGGCTTCCCCTCTAATAAATCCTATGTGACACATCAGTAATGTCCTCTGGAAAAGTTCCATCAATGTTATTTCTCAAATGGCTTTAACCATTGCTATATTATTAGCTAGCACTAGCATCTGTATTGCCTGCTAATGTATATCCCATTACACATTTTTATCCTTCAAAAATTCAAAACCCATTTGAATTCAAATTCAAAATTTAAAACCTCTAACAGTTACCTTATTCTCCCTGAGCTCTTTGTGAGGACAAATGTCAATTCTTTGGACATATTCATTGTCATGTTTCACTTCCAAAACTCTACATAAGTATAACTCCATTTAACTCTTAATAAACCACGTCTTCAAAATCTGATTTTATCTAATATTTAAATATGAGTGGGATGACAATTCCTACTTTCCCATTTCATTTCCAGTCCAGTAATAATTGGCTCCCTTACTAGCCCAAAGTCCATTGTCAACTAATTTATTCTTGGCCTTCTTTTCAAGGCAAGAAATCTAAAGCAAGGCAAATGTATCTTTTAATCCAAAAAATATCACACAGTATTTAAGAATGTAGTCAAATGATATATACTTGAATTTGAAATTATGTAGCCACTCTGTTTTTGAGTTCTCTTATCTATAAAGTGGAGAAAGCTACCGCATAAATTTGTGGTAAAGTGAATAATGAATGTCAAGCACCTTGGAGAACCCAGTACATATGAACCCCCTTTAAGACTCAAGGATTAAATAAGATAATCGTTATGAAGTATTTTCCTAGTGTTGCCACACAGCATTTAACAAATGCTATAATTAAAATAATAATAATAGTATAATAATAATAATGTCTTAAGGGCACAATAACATTTGTCTTACAAAGGGTTCTCAAGGTTGGTGATAAGTTCTCAGAAGCAGGCATCACAGTGCTTGGTTCCTAGTAGGTGCTCAATAATTAGCCACCATTACTAGCACCTTGGACTCTCCTGCCTCTAAGTATTTTGTTTACTGATCGATATAGTCCTCGCACACACACACACACACACACACCAAAAAAAACAAAAAAAACCTTCCTTCTTAAGTTTTATTTGGGAATTATAAAAGTGAAAAAAGATACAGATCCCATTCCAAAATAATGTTGCCATAACTTTAATAATTGTTTTATTTTTTATTTGTTTTTTTAAAAGATTTATTTATTATTATGATCTCAGGACCCTGGGATTGAGCCCTGCATCAGGGTCTCTGCTCAACAGGGAGCCTGCTTCCCCCTCTCTCTTTGCCTGTCTCTCTGCCTACTTGTGATATCTGTCAAATAAATAAGTAAATCTTTTTTTTTAAAGATTTTATTTATTTATTTGACAGACAGAGATCACAAGTAGGCAGAGAGGCAGGCAAAGGGTGGGCTCCCCACTGAGCAGACAGCCTGACACGGGACTCCATCCCAGGACACTAAGATCATGACCTGAGCCGAAAGCAGAGGTTTAACCCACTGAGTCACCCAGGCACCCCTATGGTCATAACTTTAATTGGGACTTTGTTTTAGAGTCCTTTTATAAGCCCTGAGACTGAGTCCTTATAATGTTAATGATGATAGCTCCTCAGAAGATTTGCTTTCTCCATGCTTTAATTCATGCCGTTAATTGTAAGGAGATGACATTTTTCTTTTAATAGACTATTTTTAGAGCAGTTTTAAGTTCACAGCAAAACTGAGAGGAAGGTACAAAGAGTCCTTATATATCCCTGCCTTATATACGCATAAAACATTTTTTTTAACATTGCTAAAAGATCACGTTTAACTGACATGACTTCTTCCATATACATCTGCATCATCCAAAAGACTTCAGTCTGTATAATATTTTTTTTTTCCTTCTTTATGTCCTTAGAGGCATTGAGGTACTGCTCTCTGTTAAGGTAAAGCCTCCTCAGTTCCATTTTCTCCTTCATCCTCTGGGGACCTGCTCCTTCAGTTATTCCTGAACACTATAAAATATTTTACCTATCCTTCTCAACTGGTCTCTAACATTTTACCCTCCAATGTCTAAAGGTTTGAAATATCTTTATAGGATACTTTGGTTTCTTTCTCCTTTTCTCTCATTTTCACTTCCAAATTTTTTCAACAAGTGCTATGTACTGACTGCCTTTATTTCATCACCAACTCTCAACTTCTTAAGAAACATTTAAAATGTTTTGGCTTCTAAGGAAGCTCTCCTTTTAAAAGCTACCCATGATCTTTTCATCCTCAAACTTAATGTTCTCTCAACCTTTCCTTTCCTCAAACCCTCACTACCATTAAGCCATGTCTTAAAACACTCAGAGAAATGGCATGAGAAAAGGCATAAAAACAGGGAAGCATCTATGTCTTCTGGCAACACATCCAAATTTAGTCCCTAAAGTTACAGAAACCAGAAAAAGGAGGAAAAGGGCATGTAGGGAAGAAGAACAAACACAAAATCAAAATCAGTTAGAGTTACAAAAAGGAGATTCTACCATGAGATGTCACTGTCTAAATACTTATTGTGTACAAAGCAAGGGATCAAGCTTCCATTTAACCTGGTTATGTGTGTATGTGTGAAATTGACATAATTAGCTCAAATCAACAAAGAGTCGACAGTCATTACTAGGCTGGCTGTTTTTCCTCTCTGTGACTTCAATATTATTGATTAAAATAACAAATTAAAATGAATGTGAAGAGGCGAGTGAAAGAGGCTCAGCACAGCTGGAAACATGACAGCAATGAGTCATTCGAAGAACAAAACTTTTAAATACTGTTCTTGGAAATATGACTGCATCGAATTATCCTTGGCAATAATTGGTTACTATCAATTGAGAATTGC
The DNA here is from genome assembly GCF_020171115.1 of Neogale vison. Lineage (NCBI taxonomy): Eukaryota > Metazoa > Chordata > Mammalia > Carnivora > Mustelidae > Neogale > Neogale vison. The sequence continues at coordinate 128,146,605 of NC_058095.1, read as the reverse complement.
TAATACCATATAAAATCATCCACCTTTAGTGCTTGATTTGGAAAGTTCTTGTCAGATTTATATAGAACTAGGAAAGTATGCATAAGGATGGATTTCAGTAAAATAAGTAGAGATTTCTGAGTTAGAAACAAAGAACTCGTTGCATCAAATATCAATCTTCACATGCTGAACGTAAATACGACCTTTCCTCAGACAGAACATGGAAGAAATGTACTCTAAATTCTTACAGAATTTAGTCATACAAAAGTCTTTTTTTAAACACGGGATTTTGAGACCTTTCTAGGCACTGTACAATGTAAGCTAAATAAAGATGTTCTTTACTGTTTGAGAGAGAAGAATTCAGGAAAATAAGCATTAGTTGTAGAACGGTTTACTTCCTTTACTTTCCCAAAAAGTTGGCTGGAAATTCATCCCAAGCAGAATTTAAAAAAACATAAAATAGGCAGTTTAATTTCAAAGAATATTAAACCATTAGTAAAGGATTCTGTGCACTTGCATCAGTGACTATAATTAATGATTATTTGTATTTTTTAAGTGGAATTTAAAATAAAAATAAAGAAAATAAAAGGGCAATTTGGAAATTGAATAATGAAATTGTTAATAATTGAGTTGTTATTTTTGCATCATTGTCATAATTTTTGTCTATTTTTTCTGATTAAAGTTTACTAATACTAATATTGCTTGATATTTGTAAAATAGGCCTTGAATGCATTCCCACTTATTTTAATATGAAGCCAAAATTCACACAAAGTTATGGTTTTGATGTACACCTATACTTTTCCTAATATATATTAAAGGAACATATGGCTATGAATTTTTAAAAGTACACAATACCTAAAAATGATCTTCTATAGCAACTAGTTGTGAGAGGAGAGGTAAACAATTCTTTAGAAACTGATCATCTTAGCTTGGGTTCCTAAAACAAAATACTATAGATTGGGTGCTATGAACAATAGACATTTGTCTATTGTCTATTTCTCATAGTTCTGGAGGCTGGAAAGTCCCAGATCAAGTTGTTGGCAGATTCCGTTTTTGGTAACAACCCCTCTACCTGGCTTGCAGATGGTTACCTGCTCACTGCGTCCTCACATGGTAGAAAGACCCAGGGCTGGTCTCCCTTCCTCTTCTTAGAAGAATGTTAATCCCAGCATGAGGGCTCACCCTCCGACCTCTTCTAAACCTAATCATCTTCCAAAGCCCCACCTAAAACCACTATCATATTGGAGGTTAGGGATTCAACAAATGAATTTTGTGGGGGACACACACACTGAGTCCATTAACTCTTTCTGTGTACTTGGAAGAAATGCTCAGTTAAGAGTTTAATTGCAATGAAAACTAGCATTTTCTCCTTATAGCATCAAAGATGATGTTACATTGTAATTTTAAAATTTATGCCCAATTCTACCTTATTATTTTTGTGCCGGGTGGGATTTGGTGTACTACCCAATTTTCCAATTATTTGTGCCTCACCTTTCATTTTAAACTGGGTTTAACATTCTAACCTCTGCCATCACTCAACAGCATAATACCATTGAACTTACAAATGAATCTTAACATCTAGTAAAAGAATAAAGTCCAAAGGTTCTCCCTGCTTTATGTGATTATCCCAGTAATATTATCAACTGAAAAGTTGTCCCTACATGGCTCAACTTGTTATTAATAAGTGGTGGTGGAGTGGTGTGCAATGAATCTGGAAAAGTGAGTAATATTAAGCTGCGGAAGTGACTGAGAACTAATGGTGATCATTAAACTCTTCATATACAACCAAAAGTATTTCATAAAACGAGATTTTATTTTCGAGTCATCTTATTTTGATATAATTTGCATATAATAAAATTGACCCATTGTAAGTGGAGGTTTTATAAGTTCAAACAGACGAATAAACACAGTAACTGCAACTCCAATCATGAAGTATAACATTTTACCAACCCGAAGTTGTTCCTTCATCCCTTCTTAGTAAACCTCTTACTCTTTACTCTAGATTCTAGATTTTTTTTCCTATCCGAGAAGTTCATATAAATGGAATTATATAATATGTACATTTTTATGTCTGCTTCTTATTTTCAGCACAATGTTTTTGGTATTCATCCACAGTGCTTTTATAACAGTTCTTTAAAAAAAAAAAAAAAAAAGATTTTATTTATTTGAGAGCAAGAGAGTGAGAGAAGAGACAGAAGGAGAGGGAGAAGCAGACTCCCTCTGAGAGGGAGGAAGGAACCCAGGACGGGTTCTATCCCAGGAGCCTGGGACTATGACCTGAGCCAAAAATAGACGTTTAACTGACTGAGTTACCCAATTCCATCAGTTGTTTTTTTGTTTTTGTTTTTAATTGATAATTAGTATTCCTTTTTTATAAGTAATAAAATTTGTTTAAGAATTCACTTTTGGGGTCACCTGGCTGGCTCAGTTGGTTAAGAATCTGTCTCTTGGGGGCGCCTGGGTGGCTCAGTGGGTTAAGCCGCTGCCTTCGGCTCAGGTCATGATCTCAGGGTCCTGGGATCGAGTCCCGCATCGGGCTCTCTGCTCAGCAGGGAGCCTGCTTCCTACTCTCTCTCTGCCTGCCTCTCTGCCTACTTGTGATCTCTGTCTGTCAAATAAACAAATAAAATCTTTAAAAAAAAAAAAAAAAAGAATCTGTCTCTTGATTTTGGCTCAGGTCATGATCTCAGGGTCATAGGATTGAGCTCCAAGTGGGGCTCCACACTCAATGGGGAGTCTGCTTGAGATGATTTCCCTCTTCTTCCGCCCCTCCCGCTGCTCATCTGCACACTGTCTCTCTCTCTCAAATAAATAAATAAAACTTTAAAAATAGAATTCTTTTTAAAAAGATTTTATTGATTTTTTAATTGATTGTGAGAAAGAGTGAGCAGGGGCAGGGGTGAGTTGAGGGCAGAAGGAGAGGGATAGAACAGACTCGAGGTGAGTGTGGAGTCCCGCATGTGGCTGATCTCATGACCCTGAGATCTAGACCTGAGTCAAAATCAAGAGTCCTACTCTTAACTAACGGAGCCACCCAGGTGCCCCACGAATTCACTTTTTGTTAGATAGTTTGGACTTTTCCAATTCTGAGCTGTGGTGAATAAATGAATTCTGAAGCATCATCCTCAAGTTTTTGTGAGAAGGTATGATTTACTTCGCTTGGAAGAATACCCAGAATGGGATTGGTGGGCCATATAATGGTTACACTAAATTTGTAAGAAACTGTCTAACCATTTTCCAAAGTGTTTGTGCCACATAATGCATCAGCAATGTATGAGACAAAGATCAATTTATATCCTAACCTCACTAATATTTGAAGTCTCTGTCATTTTACAATTTTAACTATTGCAGTAGTTGTGTAATAGTATCTTACTGTAGTATTAATTTACATTTCCTTGATGCCTAATAGTGTTGAACAGCTTTTGAGGAGTTTCCTTCATTTTGTCTCTTTAATGTCCTTTGCACACTTTTATTATCTTTTCATTGGTTCATAAGGGTTTTTATATATTCCAGATGTAGGTCTTTTCTCAGATACATGAACTGCAGATATTTTTGGCCAATCTTTGTTTCGTATTTTCATTTTGTTAATGAGATGGTGAATTTTGAAGAGCAAAGTATTTTTTAAATTTTTACAAAGTTTACTTGTAAGTTATTTCTTTCAAATTTTTTGCTTTTAGGTGTACTGTTTAAGCCATTTTTGCCTACCCAAACACTTTCTTGTATTTTCTTCTACAAGTTTTATCATTGTTGCTTTGAGTCATTTTGAGTTAATTTCTTTTTTGTATTGTGTGATGTAGGGACTGAGATAAATATATGTAGTACTAAAATCATATCACATTGATTCAAAATTATTTCTTGAAATGACTATTCTTCCCCTAGTTAATCATCTTGGCACCTTTTTGAAAATCAATGCATCATATAGGTGTGGCTATATTTCTCTAATCTATAGCTTTATGCCCATCCTATTGCCAACACCATAATTTCTTGTTTATTTTGATTTTATGGTAAATTTTAAAACTGAGATATATAAATTCTCCAATTCTGTCCTTTGCATTTAAAATTCTGTTTGCTGTACTATCACAATTTCAAATACTTACAGATTTTAGAAGAAGCTTATAAATTTCTACACAAAAATGAAAATAAAAAAGCCTGCAGGGATTTCTCTTAGGATTGTACTGAATCTTTAGATCAATTTCGGAGTAGTGATCATGTTTACAGTACTGAGTTTTCCAATTTATCAACATGGTTATATGTCTTACTGTGATGATTTTAATATACAAGAAATTAAAAATAGAGCTTCCCTATGACCCTGCAATTGCACTCCTGGGTATTTACCCCAAAGATACAGATGTCGTGAAAAGAAGGGCCATCTGTACCCCAATGTTTATAGCAGCAATGGCCACAGTCGCCAAACTATGGAAAGAACCAAGATGCCCTTCAACGGATGAATGGATAAGGAAGATGTGGTCCATATACACTATGGAGTATTATGCCTCCATCAGAAAGGATGAATACCCAACTTTTGTAGCAACATGGACAGGACTGGAAGAGATTATGCTGAGTGAAATAAGTCAAGCAGAGAGAGTCAATTATCATATGGTTTCACTTATTTGTGGAGCATAACAAATAGCATGGAGGACAAGGGGTGTTAGAGAGAAGTAGGGAATTTGGGTAAATTGGAAGGGGAGGTGAACCATGAGAGACTATGGACTCTGAAAAACAATCTGAGGGGTTTGAAGTGGCGGGGGGGTGGGAGGTTGGGGTACCAGGTGGTGGGTATTATAGGGGGCACGGCTTGCATGGAGCACTGGGTGTGGTGAAAAAATAATGAATAATGTTTTTCTGAAAATAAATAAATTGAAAAACAAAAAAATAAAAAAAATAAATATATATGTGAACTTGGCTAGGCTATAGTACCCAGTTGTTTAGTTAAACTTCAATTTGGATGTTACCATGAAGGTATTTTCAAAATGCTAGTAAAGCAAAATATTCTCTATAATGAGTGTAACTTACCTGATCAATTGAAAACCTTAAGAAAAAAAACCTGAGGTCCCCAAAAAGAAAGTATTCAAGAGTGCCATCAGACTCAATACTGCAACATTAACTCTTGCCAGAAGTTCTAGTATGCTAGCCTGTCCTGCAAATTTTGGATTTACCAGCCCCCACAAATGAGTGAGCTGGTTCCTTAAAGTAAATTTCTCTCTTTATTTATATGCATCCTATTGGTTCTGTGTTGCTGGAGGAACCTGCCTGATAAATTCTTTTTTCTTCCCTTTTTTTAGGATTTAATTTTTTTCAGAAATTGTTTAAAAATTTCACCATAAAAATACTGCACATAGGATATAAAATTTATTCCAAGGCCTCCAAAGCACTATATACTTTGATTCTACTGTATATCTGGATTCTTAATTTTGGTTGTTTCTTGCTAGTATAAAGAAATGCAACTAAATCGTGTTATTTTCAAATTGGATTATTCAACTTTTCTAAATTCACTTGTTTCTAGTGAATTCTAGAAAATTCTAGTCCATTTTAGTAGATGACTTAGGATTATCTCTATGTATGATTTTTTTTTCCTACAAAAGAGAACAAATTCCTTTTTTTTTTTAAAAGTCTTTAATTGCACCTTTATTTTTCTGCAAGGTATTTCTCCTTCTTACAATTTACCTTCAATAAGTTTGATTGGAATACAGCCACATCCTCTTCTTTATATGTTGTCTATGCCTGCTTTCACACCACCAGGATGGACCTAACTCCTTGGGACAGAAACTACGTGATTTATACTATTTGCTCATTGGTGCTTTACAAAAAAGTTTGTTACCCCTATTTTACAATGTCTAGGAGTTCTTTTACATGGGTTCCAATTCTCTATTTAAATTCTCCACCTCTTCATTTTGATCATGGACAAATTACTTCTTTATTCCCAAACTGTATACCCTTTATTGCTTTTACTTGTCTAATCTGCAAAGGAAAGCAAGCCTTAGAAAAAATTATCAGTTCCTTATTGTGCTATGAGAAATGACTCATAAGAATTAAAATAGTGTTGATACTGAGAAGAGAGAGAACTGTATTAAAGAAAAACTTATGGCCATATTTGATTCTACAAACAACTCAGACCTTTTCATGTATCTTTGCATACCTAAAATATAATAGATGAATTCAATAAAACATTTTTGCAATAATTTCAAACTACCTGATTATATTTTTACATATCTTGAAAGATGTATTTTTATCCATATTGGAAATAAAATTTTACCAAATATAGACAGGCATTCAAAAAGATTGTGTGTTCTTTTAAGTTCTTTTAAGTTCTTTTAAGAACTTATCCATTTATCCATATTGGAAATAAAATATTTACCAAATATAGACAGGCATTCAAAAAGATTGTGTGTTCTTTTAAGTTCTTTTAAGTTCTGAGAACTTTCTAAAAATAATGTATCAGTTCGATAAAAGGCATGAAGAAAGCAACATTTTTTCAGGTTTGATTTATTTTCAAAGTCAATCAGTAATCATCATCATGCAAAAAAAAAAAAAAAAGGCAGAATACAGTGACACAAATGGGCCAAGATAAAAAGAAAAGAAATAGTGACTTTTTGTACAGCATGATATATTTTGGTCCAGGTGCTGGGTGGTTTAGGTGTCTTGGCATTGACTACCTTGTCATCAGAGTCAGTATTATGAATCCAGGAGTCAAATCATTAGGTTCACACTCTTTGTTGACTCTGTGATTACTCTCAATTTTTGTATTTCAGGTTTCTTTTCACGTAAAATGAAGATAATTATTGTAGCAACCTAATAGAGTCATTATAAGGATTGAAGGACTCATTATTTGTAAATGATTTAGAAGAGTGCCAGAAACATACTGAAGTGTGTGTGTGTGTGTGTGTGTGTGTGTTAAATATGATTTTAAGAGCATTTTACCTTGGGAAGAAGACATATTATCCATATGCCTTAAGCCAAAAGTATAACAGTTGTCCCAAGAATTATTTCTATTATCTCAATAAGTTATATATTTAATTATAGAAAGATCACAAATTTTACTATACAGAAAAATTTCCGAGTCCATTTTACAGGGTATTAACACAAAGGAAAAAATGTTACTAATATTTTTCATGTATTACCAAAGAGCTAAGATTTTCCATCAGCACCCTGTGTCCCTTCTTCCCCTCACTATTCATTACCTCACAATTTCCTGGTCCTCAGATGGCAGCTTGAATGTGACTTCTCAGGGAAGTCTCTGACACATGTCTTGATGGACCCTACATTTTTGCCTTTATCATACTTATCACAACCGTAATTAAGTAATTGTTTTTGTAGTTAATCTTTTTATGTCTTTTTCACAACAGAATTATAAGATGCTCAAATATAGGAATCATTCTTTTTTTTTTTTAAGATTTTATTTATTTATTTGACAGACAGAGATCACAAGTAGACAGGGAAGCAGGCAGAGAGAGAGGAGGAAGCAGGCTCTCTGCTGAGCAGTGAGCGCAATGTGGGGCTCAATCGCAGGACTCTGAGATCATGACCTGAGTGGAAGGCAGAGGCTTTAACCCACTGAGCCACCCAGGCGCCCCCAGGAATCATTCTTGTTTGCAACTCCATCTCCTGTTTCTATCAGTGTCTGACACAAAGTATATACAAGTTCCCTGAGAGAACGGATCTAGCATGCTCTCTTTGTCTGTAGCTATTGTATGTATTAAGGGATGCAATAAATATCTGTTTCATGAATAAAGAACTTATCATAAAAATAAAAAATTATTGTTTTTGATAAATCAAAGATTTTCTGAGAAGTTACAATGTAAATTTTTGGTGCCACTCTTTGAAAACATTGCTTTATTTCACTGTCTAGTTATATAATTCCAGTCAAGTTCTCTGGCATTTACTTGATGTTTTGAGTATGTGTTTGTATTAAGGACTAGGGAGGGGCAGATATTTGTGATAGTTCCGAAGAGTTTGGCCTCTAGTGTACATATATGTTCTTCCAGTAAATCCAGTAAAACATTAATCTCAGTGCTGCTATACAGGTATTTTGCAGATGTAATTAAGATTCTAGATCGATTGACTTTACAATGGGAAAGCTTTCTACTGAAGGGCTTTGTGACCCTTCAAATCTAGGCCTAGAGGTTGGAGACTGGGGGTTGGGGTGAGGTGGTAGAGATATTTGAGTGTGAGAAGAATTCCATGCAGGAGAGCTTCTGCACTGCCGGCTTTGAAGAGGAAAAGAGACAAGTGGAAAGGAATACAAGAAGCCTCCAGGAGCTGAGAGTGACCCTCAGCCAACAGTCAGCTAAGAAATAGGAACCTCAGTCTTTCCGCTGCAAGGAATTGTATGTTGTGAACAACCTGAATGAGCTAGGCAACAAATTCTTTGCCAGATCCTCAAGAAACACAGGTCAGCCAACATCTTGAATTTTATCCACTGAGACCCTAAGAAGAAAACCAGCTACATTGTTCCCACACTGTTGACCCACAACTTCCAAGCTAAAAAACAGGTGGTCTCTTAAGCTACTGACTTATAGTACTTTATTGTGCAGCAATAGAAAAAGATTGCATCTATTTATAGAAACAAGTAGATTTGCTGCAAATGCAAAGAAAAGTTGCCCAGGGCTCCGATGAATTAAATCTGTCTGACTGTAACTGTCTCAGATTCAATTTGAACTGTTTAATAATAAAATTTTAAAATACTCGATTTTAACTGTGTAATAATATTTATTTTAATAAATGAATAAAATGAAACAGTTATGGTTGAGTCTTCAAACAGATGAAAGAAGCAGTTTATTAAATTACTTTGTTACAAACATCCTATAAATTAGCTCCAGTCAACATGACAATGTTAACAGAAATGAAGGTTTTTAAACAATATTTTAAAAACAAACATTGAGTATTTGTCAGGGATTTTGCTATTTACGCTCTGGTATAAAACACATGCTGACTTCTTTGTATATGCTAGAGAGATAATCCAGATTTACAGATCTCAAAAGTTTGTTTCCTTCAACACCCATTGGCTTTCGTCATTTCTGTTTTATGTATTTGTTTGAACCCTGACACTGCATGTGGAAATCACAAAGGACAGAGAACAACTACAACCCCCGTTGTGTTCGAAACCAGATCTGCACCATTTTTTCTGTGTCCTCCTATAGAAGAGGTGACTTTGCAACCTCTAGACCATGAGGACAATAATTCCTCTGTGTAAAAGAAACAATCCATATATTCTGAGTCAGGAAACTGCAGGCAGAAGAATCAAGCAGAAGGGCAAAGTGAAGAGGAACTTCTGATTTTCTTCAGCCTTGTGACAGCTGCTACACTAGATTAAGTACAATTCCCAGCCCTTCTTACTTGTTCTTCATCATGTTTTTGGAGCAATACTGAGCATCTCTTGTCTATTCGAGTCCCCAGCATTATTGTCTCATGTTGCTTTATTACCATAATAAGCTTCTGAATCATAGTAACTAACTCAGTAGGGCTCCTATGGTGATTTCATTTTCATAATCTCTTTTGTTGTCACAAATGTGAGCCAAAAGGATGCCAAGTCAGCAATTCCTCGCTGCTTATTAATATAGCACATTACAGAGATTCATTTAAAACTAAAACAGATATAATATAATGAAACACTCTACTTATAATTATGCTAACACTTAATAATAATTGGGCCTCTGTGCCTATATTTCATTTTGCTCCAAAGACAACTGGATCTTTTCAAAAGTAGCTAACCCCTCAGCAGGTGTTCTGCTTAAAAAGCCTGCGTAATTAAGTAAAGAAGGGAAAGTGGTTATGGCGTAAGCAACAAGTGTGCAACTGAAAGGTAGAAATTAGAGCGATTGGGGGATCTAAGTTATTCTTAAAGAGAAAACTAGGTTGCAAAATGAAAATCAGGAGGCTTAATGATACTATATAACACATGGAAGTTAAGAAGTAGTAAAAATGTGTCTCTTGATTAGCACAGCTTGTTGCCATTAAATTAATATGTAGAATTATATGTCAAGTGTAAACAAGCTCTTCATAAACAGCTCATCCCATCAAACTCTGTTATGAAGGCTCAATAATAGCAGAGACTGTAAGTAGCCATTCTAGCAATGAACATAATACCTATTTTTCAATCATACCCTATATGATTATAGGGTTATAACACCTGTTATAACACCTATCTCTGTTATAACACCTATCTCCTCTCACAAATAGAGTTGCAGTATAGATTAAAACACTAAATACCAAAGAACCACTGCATGCAAATTCTCAACAATCTTTTCCAAATGCAAAATATATATTTCGGATCTTTAATGACTCAACAATTCCATATAATGTGACCTCACTGTGGTATCTCAGTGAAACTTGCCGTTTTAAATGGAATTCACTAAATGATGCTGTCACTTCTACACGCTTAATTTTAAGTAAATAATTGAATAAATATCACTGAGTTTTAAATTGGTGGTGAAACACAGTGATAAATAATAAGAAGATATTTATAATCTATGTTTTAGGAAAATGTATTTGTAAGTACCCACAATTATGCTTTAATGACCCAAGCTAAGTGAATACTCTAATAGCTGCTGGATATCAGACATTCTTCCTTCCTCTGGGGAATTTATAGTCTAGAAAAGACATCCAGTAAACGTAATGATAAATTGTGACAACTGCTGTGATTACAATTAAAGTAGGATTTTTTAAGAGAATAGCCCTAGGGATCAGTTTAGAACAGATGATCTAGAAAGGGAGTTTTCACAAGGAGTCACTATAACTGAGACAAGGTTGTTCAGAGGATAGTTTGGGTTGAAGTGAAGGAGATGAAGTAGTTCTGGGCTGAGAATAGGCTCCTAAAGTACTGAGAAGCAGATCAAAGTAAATTGTCCCTGGTCTAGGATAGAGTTGGTGATACGGAGTAAGTTTAGTTGAACAAGAATATCTGAGAGCAGGTTGAAGAATTTGGGGCTTTATTTTAACTACATTGCAAGGTCATGAAAATATTTTATGCATATGGAAGATGGTGACAAATTAATGTTAATCATTTGAAATCTCACTTTGGATGCTCTGGGGAAAGGGTACTATGAGATCAATTCAAAAGCTACTGCAAATAATCTAGATGAGTAATGCTGGTTTAAATTAAGCATTAGACATTAGGTCTTTAGGAACTATAACTATGCATGAGTCTCTAACGTTTGGCAAGACACATGAAAAATTATCCTGTTAGTGATACAAGATTGTATTTATTTATGTACTTAGGAGTCTTTATTGCCTTGCCTTGTTCTATAAGGCTCTAATGTGTAGTTTTATTAAAGATACTGTTAATTGGGTCCCTGAGTGGATCAATGGGTAAAGCCTCTGCCTTCGGCTCACATCATGATCCCAGGGTCCTGGGATCGAGCCCCGCACTGGGAGCCCGAGCCCCGCACTGGGAGCCCGAGCCCCTCTCTGCTCAGCAGGGAGCATACTTCCTCCTCTCTCTCTGCCTGTCTCTCTGCCTACTTGTGATCTGTCTGTTAAATAAATAAAATCTTTAAAAAAATACTGTTAATTAAAAATAAATGTGTGGCAAATCATGGTGAAGTAAACACTGAGCAAAAAGTCAAAAGGTAAATACCAAAAATGAGGAAAATAGATAAAGTTGTAAGCTATACTATTTTGTATATTAGCTAGAATGAGAGCACAATTTGCTTACAAAATTTCTAGAAACTAATAAAAGTATGAAAACACATTTCTGTTTATGAACTATAAATATTTCGAAAAATCCTAAAAAAATTAAAACTGTTTCTCTGATACAGAATTTCTTTTTTAAAAAAAATTCTTTATTTCTTTTCAGCATAACAGTATTCATTGTTTTTGCATCACACCCAGTGCTCCATGCAATCTGTGCCCTCCCTAATACCCACCACCGGTTCCCCCAACCTCCCACCTCTCGCCCCTTCAAAACCCTCAGGTTGTTTTTCAGAGTCCATAGTCTCTCATGGTTCACCTCCCCTTCCAATTTCCCTCTACTCCCTTCTCCTCTCCATCTCCCTATGTCCTCCATGTTACTTGTTATGCTCCACAAATAAGTGAAACCATATGATAATTGACTCTCTCTGCTTGATTTATTTCACTCAGCATAATCTCTTCCAGTCCTGTCCATGTTGCTACAAAAGTTGGGTATTCATCCTTTCTGATGGAGGCATAATACTCCATAGTGTATATGGACCACATCTTCCTTATCCATTCGTCCATTGAAGGGCATCTTGGTTCTTTCCACAGTTTGGTGACTGTGGCCATTGCTGCTATAAACATTGGGGTACAGATGGCCCTTCTTTTCACGACATCTGTATCTTTGGGGTAAATACCCAGTAGTGCAATGGCAGAGTCATAGGGAAGCTCTATTTTTAATTCCTTGAGGAATCTCCACACTGTTCTCCAAAGTGGCTGCACCTACTTGCATTCCCACCAACAGTGTAAGAGGGTTCCCCTTTCTCCACATCCTCTCCAACACATGTTGGTTTCTGTCTTGCTAATTTTGGCCATTCTAACTGGTGTAAGGTGGTATCTTAATGTGGTTTTAATCTGAGTCTCCCTGATGGCTAGTGATGATGAACATTTTTTCATGTGTCTGATAGTCATTTGTATGTCTTCATTGGTGAAGTGTCTGTTCATAACTTCTGCCCATTTTTCGATATGATTATCTGTTTTGTGTGTGTTGAGTTTGAGGAGTTCTTTATAGATCCTGGATATCAACCTTTTGTCTGTACTGTCATTTGCAAATATCTTCTCCCATTCCATGGGTTGCCTCTTTGTTTTGTTGACTGTTTCCTTTGCTGTGCAGAAGCTTTTGATCTTGATGAAGTCCCAAAAGTTCATTTTTGCTTTTGTTTCCTTTGCCTTTGGAGACTTATCTTGAAAGAAGTTGCTGTGGCTGATATCAAAAAGGTTACTGCCTATGTTCTCCTCTATGATTCTGATGTATTCCTGTCTCACGTTGAGGTCTTTTATCCATTTCGAGTTTATCTTTGTGTACGGTGTAAGAGAATGGTCCAGTTTCATTCTTCTACATATAGCTGTCCAGTTTTCCCAGCACCATTTATTGAAGAGACTGTCTTTCTTCCACTGTATATTTTTTCCTGTTTTGTCGAAGATTATTTGACCATAGAGTTGAGGGTCCATATCTGGGCTCTCTACTCTCTTCCACTGGTCTATGTGTCTGTTTTTATGCCGGTACCATGCTGTCTTGGTGATCAAAGCTTTGTAGTAAAGCTTGAAATCAGGTGACGCGAGGCCGGCAGTTTTATTTTTGTTTTTCAACACTTCCTTAGCGATTCAGGGTCTCTTCTGGTTCCATACAAATTTTAGGATTATTTGGCTCCAGCTCTTTAAAAATACCGGTGGAATTTTTATTGGAATGGCATTAAAACTATAGATTGCTCTAGGCAGTATAGACATTTTAATAATGTTTATTCTTCAATCCAAGAGCATGGAATGGTCTTCCATCTTTTTGTGTCTTCTTCAATTTCTTTCATGAGTGTTCTGTAGTTCCTTGAGTACAGATCCTTTACCTCTTTGATTAGGTTTATTCCCAGGTATCTTATGGTTCTTGGTGCTATAGTAAATGAAACTGATTCTCTAATTTTTCTTTCTGTATTTTCATTGTTAGTGTATAAGAAAGCCACTTATTTCTGTACATTGATTTTGTATCCTGCCACATTACTGAATTGCTGTATGAGTTCTAGTAGTTTGGGGGTGGAGTCTTTTGGGTTTTCCATATAAAGAATCATGTCATCTGTGAAGAGAGAGAGTTTGACTTCTTCTTTGCCAATTTGGATACCTTTTATTTCTCTTTGTAGTCTGATTGCTGTTGCTAGGACTTCTAATACTATGTCGAACAAGAATGGTGAGAGTGGACATCCTTGTCGTGTTCCTGATCTCAACGGGAAGGCTGCAAGCTTTTTCCCATTGAGGATGATATTTGCTGTGGGTCTTTCATAGATAGATTTGCTGAAGTTCAGGAATGTTCCCTCTATCCCTATACTTTGAAGCGTTTTAATCAGGAATGGATGCTGGATTTTGTCAAATGCTTTTCCTGGTCAATTGAAAGGATTATGTGGCTCTTCTCTCTTCTCTTATTAATTTGTTCTATCACATTAATTGTTTTGCAAATGTCGAACCATCCTTGTAACCCAGGGATAAATTTCACCTGGTCATGTGTATAATCTTTTTAATGTACTGTTGGATCCTGTTTGCTAGGATCTTTTTGAGAATCTTAGCATCCATATTCATCAATGATATTGGTCTGAAATTCTCCTTTTGGTAGGGTCTTTGCCTGGTTTGGGGATCAGGGTAATGCTGGATTCATAAAAAGAGTCTGGAAGTTTTTCTTCTGCTTCAAATTTTTGAAACAACTTTAGGAGAATATGTGTTATTTCTTCTTTGAAAGTTTGGTAGAATTCCCCAGAGAATCCATCAGGTCCTGGGCTCTTGTTTTTTGGGAGGTTTTTGATCACTGCTTCAATCTCGTTACTAGATATCGGTCTATTCAGGTTGTCAATTTCTTCCTGGTTCAATTTTGGGAGTTTATAGTTTTCTAGGAATCCATCCATTTCATCTAGGTTGCTTAGCTTATTGACATATAACTGTTGATAATAACTTCTGATGATTGTTTCTACTTCCTTGGTGTTCATTGTGATTTCTCCCTTTTCATTCATAATTTTATTAATTTGGGCTTTCTCTCTTTTCTTTTGGATTAGTGTGGCCAATGGTTTATCGGTCTTTCAAAAAACCAGCTTCTAGTTTCATTGATACATTCTACTGTATCTCTGTTTTCTACCTCATTGATCTCTGCTCTAATCTTGATTATTTCCCTTCTTTTGTGTGGAGTTGGTTTGATTTGTTGTTGTTTCTCCAGTTCTTTAAGGTATAGAGACAGCTGGCGTATTCTGGATTTTTTTATTTTTCTGAGGGAGGCTTGGATGGCTATGTATTTCCCCCTTAGGACCACCTTTGCTGTATCCCATAGGTTTTGGACAGAAGTGTCTTCATTCTTATTCGTTTCCATGAACTGGTTAAGTTCTTCTTTGATCTCCTGGTTGATCCAAGCATTCTTAAGCAAGATGGTCTTTAGCTTCCGGGTGTTTGAGTTCCTTCCAAACTTTTCCTTGTGATTGAGCTCCAGTTTCAAAGCATTGTGATCTGAGAATATGCAGGGAATAATCTCAGTCTTCTAGTATCGGCTGAGTCCTGATTTGTGACCCAGTATGTGGTCTATTCTTGAGAAGGTTCCATGTGCACTTGAGAAAAATGAGTATTCTGTTGTTTTAGGGTGGAATGCTCTGTATGTAACTATGAGGTCCATTTGGTCCAATGTGTCATTCAATGCTCTTATTTCTTTATTGATTTTCTGCCTCAATGATCTGTCTATTTCTGAGAGAGTTGTGTTAAGATCTCCTACTATTAATGTATTCATATCAATATGACTCTTTATCTTGATTAATAGTTTTCTTATGTAATTGGTTGCTCCCATATTAGGGGCGTATATATTTACAATTGTTAGATCATCTTGATGGATAGTCCCTTTAAGAATTATGTAGTATCCTTCTGTATCTCTGACTACAGTCTTTAGTTTAAAATCTAATGTATCTGATATGAGAATCACTACCTCGGCCTTCTTTTAAGGCCCATTGGCAAGAAGATGCTTTTCCATCCCTTCACTTTTAGTCTGGGTATATCTTTAGGTTCAAAATGGGTCTCTTGTAGACAACATATGGATGGGTCCTGTCATTTTATCCAATCTGCAACCCTGTGTCATTTGATGGGCACATTTAGGCCATTCACATTGAGAGTGATTGTTGATAGATATGTTTTTATTGACATCGTGTTACCTTTGAAGTCTTTCTGTCGATTGTCTCTATATTTCTGTTCAATGCTATTCTTAGGATTTTTCCTCTTCTATAGAACCCCCCTTAATATTTCCTGCAGTGTCGGCTTGGTGGTTGCATAGTCTTTTAAGCCTTGCCGGTCTTGGAAACTCTTCATGTCTCCATCCATTTTGAATGTCAGTCTTGCTGGATAAAGTATTCTTGGCTGCATGTTCTTCTCATTTAGTTCCCTGAATATATCTTGCCAGCCCTTTATGCCTTGCCAGGTCTCTGTGGACAGATCTGACGTTATTCTGATGGGCTTTCCTCTGTATGTAAGGAGCTTCTTTGTCCTAGCTGCTTTCAAGAGGGTCTGCCTACAATTATAATTCTTTATTATTACTATTAGGTGTCTCGAGGACTTTAGAGAATCTATAATCTTGGGGGAAAACTGTTCTGCCTCTAATACATGAACGCTGGTTCCATTTGTGAGATTGGGAAAATTTTCATGGACAATTTGTTCTACTATATCTTCTAGTCTTCTTTCTTTCTCCTCCCCTTCAGGGATTCCAATAATTCTGATATTGGAACATTTCATGGCATCATTTATTTCCCTGATTCTGTTTTCGTGGCTTCTAAGCTGTTTGTTCCAGGCTTCTTCCTGATCCTTTCTTTCTATCTGTTTGTCATCCAGATCACTAGTTCTATCTTCTGTCTCAGTTACCCTAGCTTTTAGAGAATTTAGATTAGATTGGAACCCATTAAGAGCATTTTGAGCATCATCCTGGTGGATTTCAGTTCTGTCCTAATCAATTCCATTTGGTCATCCATGGCTTTCTCCAACCTACCTATTGCCTGGATAATTGTTAGCCTGAATTCCTTTTCCGATATATTGTCTATGTTGATAGCTATTAGCTCTGTTGCAGAAGGCCCATCCTCTGTACTTTTCTTCTGCTGGTCATTCCTCCTCCTTGTCATTTTGGTGAGAGGTGACTGAACGGATGTAGCTGGATGTACCGACTGTGGTGCAGTTTCTGAGCAATCAGGATTCCCCACCTGAATGAGAGGAAAAAAAGAAAAGAAAAAGAAAAGAAGAGAGAGAGAGAGGCAGGAAAGAAAGGGAAGATAAAAGAGAAGCCTCAGCCCAAATGGGCCCCAAGGTAAGATTTATGAAGTATACAAACAAAAACAAACAAACAGACTGATAAAAATATAAGACAAGAGAAAAAAATATATATCTATGCAAAAAAAGGAACAACCTAGTCAAAAAGAACCCTAAGTATAAGATTTGTATACTATCAGGACAAAGACAAATACACAGAAACACTGGCAGAAGAAAAAGATGGGAGAGTGGTTATAAATTCTCAGTGTGGGCGAGGAAGGTTATTTTGATTCTTCCTGAATGTATCTTGATATGTTTGTTAAAGGACTCAACTTTCCTAAGATAAAGGGGGATTAAAAATTGGTTTACCTATAGGGGCAGCATTGATTGGGGAAAGGGGGTTACCTTGAAGTTTAACTCTATATGAATATTAGAAAATAAAAATAAAAAAGGAATAAACTAGACTTAACTAAACTAAAATTTTTAAAAAATTAAAAAATAGAAAAGCAAAAGAAAAACACAGGTGTATGTATCAGAAAGTTCAGGTTATAAGGTTATTATGGAATTTGATGTACTGGACATCTCACTGTGATGGTCAATAGGTTAAAAAATTATCTATATAAAAAAAAAAAAAAGAGCCAGAATAGTGGGAACAAATTAAAAATAAAAGTTGTCCTATGAAGTAGTGGTGGTTGTTCTCTTGTCTTCTTCTTCTTTTTTTTTTTTTTCCCCTTTCCTGGCTGGTTTTCTGCGGGAGGGGCCTGCTACGTGGGTTTTCAATCAATGAGGTTTCCTGAGTTAAGTCCTCCTGCCCCCCTCAGGGAGGTGGGCTCTGAGGAAACCATATTTTCAGGCTTTTGTTTTCTGGAGGTGTTTATGTTTGTTCACTTCTTTTCTCTCGCCTTGACAGCTTTTGATGGTTTTTCGAGGTTTAGAGGAAAGCAAACTGCACCCCAACCTCCGTCTCAGAGAGAAGGCTCAGTCTGCTCCCCTGTGGGTGCTGCAGAGGCCATATAAATGCCCCCTTGGCCGCTGGTAGAGCAGGTTCCGAGTCGCAGTCCCTGGGGACACAGGATCTCCTGCTTGTACCCAAAACCAAGACAGTGGCAGCTGTCTGGGCACTCCAGACCACCAGAGAGGCTCCAAGCAGCGATTGCACACTGAGATTTTCCCACTGACCTGGGTTGGGAGTGTCTGGTCTTTCCGGGTCTAAGAGCGCCAGAATGGGCCTTTGCGCACCTCTCTCCAGGGAGAGTGTGGGGCACATGATACAGAATTTCTGATACTAATATTCAATGTGAAATGTTTCCATATGAAATTCTGAAATAAAAATCCTATGTCTAGAGAAAAATGACTGTCATAGTACTTATATGGATATACTCTGGCCAGTCTTATTATTTCTTCTCCAGAATTAATCTTGGGCTTGTCCTGGCTGCTGTTTCAAATAAACAGTCTCTAAATCTCAGCACAGACTTAAGTACAGGGTCTGCATAAACCATTACAAATTCCAAAGAATGGTCCAATACTGAGGAAAGGTCAGAATAAGTATGAACAGAATCCCTATATCTAACAGCAGTCTCCACGGGGTGCTGAAGAATGTAGGTACTAATCTGTAAGGGAAAAACTCAGTCTAAACCCAGACCTGAATGTCGGGAAGGAGGAACACAGTGGTGAATGGCAGCTGGACACATTAGAGACAGCGAGGACTGTGCTCTCAGAGGGCCTGGCTTTGCATACTGGCTTTACATTCAGCAATGTTTTAAGCTCTCTGAGCCTCACTTACCTGGTTGTAAAATGCTGATAAGACTGGCTGAACATCGCTGTCGTGAGGATTAGAGATGACGCATGTGCATGATCATTAGAGTGCCTGATGCATGATAAGCACTTAATGCATCATGACTATTTTTCTATACTTCTTTTAAACAGAAAATAAAGCTTATTTAATGTTGCCTCCAGAAACTTAATGCTTGTAAAAATAATGCCAATAAAATTGCTGATCTAATGAAATTGGCAAGTGGCAGAACATTTTGTTTTACTGTAAGACACCAGGAACTAGGGAGGTATTTTATGCGGTAAGTTACCATAGTATATAAATACACACTGATCATTCCACCAATTTCTGAGAAGTTGCTCTTGAGACGAGAATGATTATGTTTTAACCACTCAGGGGAAATTTGGCGGTTATCAGGGTTTTGGGGGGCAGTGTGGAAGACTAAAGCAGGGAAGTGGTAGGGAGGGAACCCACATATAAAATAAAATAGCAATACATTACCCACTGTACCATAAAGTACACCCTTAGTTTCATGTGCTGATCCTTAAGTTAAAAAACAAAGAGAATATTACAAATTCATCTTATGACTTCTTTTTCTTTCTCTGTGCTATTTTAATATTGGTTCATTAGTTTTAGAAATTTTGTGCACTTATAAAATCACATATTAATCACATGATTAAGCATTGTACAACAAAACAACCATGTTATCTCAAAAAATACCTTCTGTGCACATTCTCAGTGATCTTGGGTCACGTATGTTTAGTTCTGAAGGACTCAACTGCTTCTGTCCCAAGAGCTGAAGTTCAACTCTGTGTTTCTACTACCATCTTGAATACCTGACAGCAGATTTTACAAGTAGATTTCACCCTTCAGCTACTCTTCAGGATTTATTTACAAATATAAAGACATTAAGGATAATGCAGTATGGAATTCTTAAACTATCTTTCATCATGCTTTCCTGAAATGGCACAAATTTGGAAAATACATAAGGTAGTAGATATAAGTGCATTTGTGTGCAATGCTCTGCCACTTTTTATGATTCTCTTAGCTATTATGAACATTAAAATATATGTTGCACAATGTTCAGAGGTAAATGTATTCTCAGTTCTTTGGACTTATTTTTTTAGCCACAATAAGTCAGAGAGATATCAAAGGTAATAATAGAACTTAAAAAGTCTAAATTGCAATGTTTGTGTTTATAGTAATCTTGTAAGAGAAGACTGGGAGCAAGTGTTTCTAAGTAGACACTGTGATAATAGAGTCTGGCTAGCAATTATTGGTGCAATATTTTAAATTTTTAACGAAATACTGATGGAAAACCAAAAATAAGAGATAGTTTGAGTGCAGAACAGTAGAGCTGACAGTCAAATGGTTATGGTGATCTGGGATACATTTTCACAAAATATAAGGCCCGTAGGACTGGATTAAAGAATGTAACTTTGGTCAGAGGTTGTTTTGCCCCATCCCCCATCAGTCCTCTGGTTAGGAAGCACATATTAAAAAGTAACCAAGAAATTGGCATCTGTTCTTTGAGGCAACCGTGGTGCTTTCGTTTGCTCAAATCCCATTCCAAAATTGGCATTGTCATATACAATCTGCCAGGACACTCCAGTTGTTGGGAAATGATAGAGGTACATTGAATTTGAAAGTTTTCTTTTTCAAAAGTAATTTGTTGTTGGCAGTCAGAGTAAGAGCCTTGCTATATCTATACCAGGATCAAAGGGGCAAGAAAATGGACAGATGGAAGGAATCACAGTGTATCAGAGTATTATGCCTAAAGTTCTCATATAGAAATTAAGCCATATGCTGGGGCACATTGACCTACTGTCCAAGTCTGGTCCAGAGAAAAGGCTTCAAGAAGCTGAGATCTGAGCCCAGTGAACACCGAACATTCATTTGGTAAATAGTAGATTTTGACAGATGACTCTCCATTCAAGAATCAGTAAGTCAAGGATAATTTAGCATTGAAAAACGACTCCCCTTTTTCGCCTGCTACATTTCACAGTATCCTGCTGGAAGGAGTCAATATCTTTGCTGTATTGTCACATTCTCACAGTGCCCTCTACTGCCTTTCTGCCAGGCTTGGGGACAACAGGTTGGTTGACAGCCAAAGGATGAGCTTTCAGGTATGACAGACCAATAAGAAGAAGGAAAAATAATGAGTAGATATCCTTTTTACATGTTTTTGATTACTAGAACACATTTTAAACCCACCCTGGTGCTGATAAGCAGTATTTCTCCAGGGTGAAGCTCCTCGTGAATACCTCTCAGAATATTCTACACAAGTAAATTAAAAAATTATACTTTCATTGGATGATTATTAATTTATTAACTAAAAGTGCTTTTTAAGAAGTTAAAATGGCCTTTTAATTGATGATGAGTTAACAATTTGTTGCTTTAAACTTTCAGCTATGTAAAAATAAAATGTTTATACTGCAGATTATGAACCCAAAAAGGCAATATTCCCTTCCACTAATTGTTGGAACTATCATTTTGCAAAGCAATAAACAATGCTAGAATGCCTTTAATGAGAAATTCTGATTTGATGTAAGAGATTAAGAATTATCTTATTTAATCCAAATCTTTGGAAAGAGAATAAATTACACAAAAGAAAACTTCCAGAAAACTGCAAAGACAAACAGATGAGAAAGGATTTAGAACAAAACTCATAAGGTAGTAGCAGAACTTTCTTATTACTATATTTAACACCTTTAAAACTCAACTGGCAGGTCTTGGGGGAATCTATAACGACTTAGCAAAAACGGTTTAGTGCCCAAAATAAAAAAAGTTATTCTGCACAAATTAAAAGGGCATAATGTTTTTAAAGTTTATTTCTTTTAAAGAAATTCTGTAGTAAGTTAATATGGAGTTTAAAAGATATCAACATGTAAATAAAAAATTGCATCCACAATCACACTCAGTATCACAAGCCAGTTTCATAAAACACAAACACAGACACAGATAATTTGACTCTGAAGTTTGTTTCTTGTCAAATCACATCTTGGTATTTCTTTTTATAGTAAGTAAATGCAAAAACACATGTCAAAATGAAAAATAATGTATTTTATACCTGGTTTGGGTTAATAGTGCAAATTTATCAATGAATATTGAAACTAAAAGTAGGAATAAAACACTACAATTTGTTCTCTTTCCAAAACAGAAACAGTAAATCACACAAACACATAATTTGTTCTGTTATATATTATAAAGGTTATGTTTATACTACGAACTGTGAATGAGATTAATGAGTTTTCTCAGCACAGTAAACCTCCTCCACAGAAACAGAAGCTAAATTGCAATAAATCATGGGTTTATGTTCACGTATTTATGGGATGAGAAAGATTTAGAGTTCCTCTGTACAGAAAGCCATCCCAAAGTAAAAGAGAAAATTATGGCGTCCGTAACATAAAGGTAGACAAACCAGGGCAAGCTGAAAGTTGTGCATTCATACACTTTAAAAATGTCAGTAATTTATTAAAAGTAATTATCATGGCACAGTTTCATGGTTATACTTCACCAGAAGTGACAAAATGCTAGTTCAATATGTTAGTTACCTTCCCATGATTATGTATCAAGACAAATTAAATTAAAGCTATCATTTTTCTATATTTCCCTTAAAACTAAATTTTTTTTCCCCCAAAATGTGTCAGCAGTATTATAGGCGACATGGTGGGATTCATCCACTATACAACATCTCATATTATTCTTTATGCTGAAAACTCAGTCTCATATCACTTTCTAATGATAAGGCTTTGTTCTTTGTTTATAAACAAAGAAAAAAAACTGCTATTCATATTTGGTTATCTGGTAAGAGTGTACTCTATGAAATTTATTTACATAGAAGTTTGGGGAATGAATTTTGTGGACAAACATCTTAAAGGAAATCTAATAACATATTTAAGTGAATAATGTCTCTGTAATTTGTAATATAATCCTGGAAAAATTAACTGAAGCAGAGTGCTAAAATACAGTTATAGCAATCCTAACATGGATGCCAGGATCCTGGTGGGTTTCACTTTGCCCATATCTCTAAATGAAAGATTCATTATTGGAAACAGTAGAGTGACCTTTCTTCTCAATATCTTGAAAGAAAAAACAAAACAAAACACCAGTAGAATCTTATATATTCTGCTTCTGGGAATGTCATTCAATCTGGTTCAAATATGACACAATGCTAAGAAAAGAGGAAATCGTGTTTCAAAATATATCAGGATTATTTCAAGTGAAAGATTGATAAATAACAAAATTCTTAGGAGAGGATCAATAAAATAATTTCAATGCTTCCAGTTAATGATGCAGTAATCAATTTGAATAAAATATTGTAAGGCCTCGAATGTCATATTTTAGACATTTTAAATGAGCTGCTTTTGTCATCTGTCTTCAGAAAGATCAAAGCACAGAACTAAACTTAGAGTTTCTGTTCTCATAAGTGAGTAAAGAGTCTTTGTTAAAATGTATGCAGCCTTAATTTAATCATGGTGTAGGGACTTTCTAATGGAGGAACCAGAAGTTACTCAGATTTGGGGGCAATGTAACTTTTCTAACATAGATTATATTAGGTCTTTTGAGAAATTTGGGTCCGTTAATGCATGAACAGACACTCATATTACCAAAATATTTGAGACAATCAAGTTCAACTATTTCCAAATAACATATATAATGAACACAACTTCAGAGAGAGCCAAAGTACAAAAATTGATGGTGCACAGTACTATGTCTAAAGTGGTGAAAAATCCCAGAGTGAAGATAAAATTTATATAATATGAAAGACTTTGATATTTGCTGAAATGAAAACTTTTTTCTTTAAGCAACATGCAATCTCAAAAGAAAGCATACTCTATCGATTTCTAGGCAACAATAAATAGCAATTGATGAAAGGTGAACTCTTTCTGATTTGGCACCCTTCCTGACACCGTATTATTAGCCAACATCTCAGTCTATATTGTACACAAAGTGCTATATGTCACATTGTCACATACGATCTACTTTTACATATTTTTTTATTCTTCTAGTGCATGCTATTTCTTGACAATAATTGGGAAGTGAGATAAATGCATCATTTTTATTACAGAAACCTTCAAAAGGATCCACCTTATTTCCAGCAAAATTGTTCCCTTTCTATCTGAACACAGAAAGTGATAAAAAGTGTTAGTAGCATATTTTAGTAGTGTGTTTACACTTAGTCAGCATTTTTATATCGGCTTGGTAGGGACCATATTATTAACTAATTATAAAACATCAGACTTAAAAAATAAGCTGATCAGTACACTTATTCTTGTCTTAAAAGTCATATTGTAATAAGATAAGGTCAGAAGTAAGAGCATCTTGGCTTTAGCTTTTTCTTAAAACTTAACTCATTCACAGTCATTTTTATTGAGAAACATTCTACATCTTCTCATTTCTAAGAACACTATTATGTTAGATAAAAAACATACAAAATTTAGTTAATAAATTTAATGAATGAAATTTCATAAAAAAGAATAATGTTATGACTACAGGGAAAGAATATCAAATCTTTCCCCCATTTACACATGACATTGCTATGCTTTATTAGGAATTACTTCCAGAACACAAAAGCAAGGATTAATTAAAATGCTGTTAATGAAGATTTGGAGTCCAGTGAAGGAATGTTTCACAGATTCAAGGTGAGTTTGAGTCTGCACAACATTTAAAGTAAGTAGTTATAACAAGCTTTAAATAAACAAGCAGATAACCCAAGCTAAAGCAGATCTGATGGCAGAGGCATTTATTTTCATTCATTCATTCTCAATTGAATTCAAATCCTCATACAACAAAAATTTTAAGCACAGATAACTTTACTGATGAAATCTATCAAGAAGTAAAGAAGAAATAAAATCAAATTTACCCAAATCCTTTTAGGATACAGAGAAAGTGGGGATATGTCCTAGCTTATTTTCTGATATCTTAATACTTTAACACCGTAACCTTAATACCAGAACCTAATGAAGCGTTATCAAGAAAGTACAAATATCCATCATAAGTATAGATGAAAAAAATCTTTGAAAATAAAAGAAAACAAAATTCACCAATATATAATAAAATATAGTATAATATGTCCAAGTTATGTTTAACCCAAGAAGGCAGAAATGGTTAACTCATAAAAATTAATCAATCATTACATTAACAGAAAAAAACAAACACAATTATATAGTCATCTAAATAGATTTTAAAAATTGCATTACAAATTAAGCAGTTTTTTGTTTAAAAAAAAACTCAGCAAATTAGAAATGAATAAAAAAAAAACTTTAAAAAAATCTGTGTCTAACATAGTTAATCCTAAAGGATTTAGTGCCTTTCTCCCAAATATCATAAACAAGGCAAGGAAATATTTTCTCAACCCTTCTATTTAAGATTTTACAAGTGATCACAATAAAAGACGAGAAAAATAAATTTTAAAAAATAAAGAGAGTAGAGATTAAAGTAAAAGAAATATAACTGTCCCTATTCACAGGAAGGATAATTTATATCAAATCCAAATACATAAAACCCTAAGGGATCTACAAAACAACAACTAAACTAAAAGCAAATCCTGAAAGTTCATGGGATACAAAGACAATATATAAGAATCAATTTAATTTCTATAATTTAAAGCAAAATAGAAAAATATAGCTTAAAAATAATCTTAAAATAGTGTTAAAAGATAAATATATTAGAAAAGTTAGGCTGCAGGTGAACAAGTGTTATGTATTAAATTCTAGAAAATATTGTTAAGAGGAATTAAAGAGATCCAAAAAGATGAAGAGATATAACAAATTCAAGGACGAGAGAACTCAAAATGTTTAAAATGTCACTTTCACCAAATTGGTAAGTCTTAATACTAATATCAATGAGGTTTTTGTGTTAGTTTGATTTAATAGCAAATGACAAATAGATCCTAAAATTCATACAGAAATATTGAAGATCTAGAAGATAGAGATAAACCTTTAAGAATAAGTTTGGAGGGGGGCGCCTGGGTGGTTTAGAGGGTTAAGTCGCTGCCTTCAGCTCAGGTCATGATCTCAGGGTTCTGGGATCGAGTCCCACATCGGGCTCTCTGCTCAGCAGGGAGCCTGCTTCTCTCTCTCTCTTTCTCTCTGCCTGCCTCTCCATCTACTTGTGATTTCTCTCTGTCAAATAAGTAAATAAAATCTTAAAAAAAAAAAAAAAGAAGAAGTTTGGAGGACTTGAAATCAAGATACAATATAAAGCTAAAATAAAACAATAAGAAAATAAAACAATAAGAACAATGCAATACATAAATGAAACAGAATACAGAGCCCAGAAATAGACTCAATGTTGTTTTCTACAGTGGTACCAAAGCAGTTCAGTAAATAAAGGCAAATATTTTTTAACAAATGGTGGTAAAAAAAAACTAAGTGTACATATGGTGGAAAAATTCCGACTGCTATCTCATTCCACACACAAAATTATTTTAATAACATTGCCACCTTGGGTTAAGCAAAGTATTCTTAGATTAGACAAAGCAAAAATAAGAAAAGAAAAAAGAATTAATTAGACCTTACTTCTGTTTGCTAAAAAAAATACGTTTAAGAAAATAGGCAAACCATAGACTGAGAAAAATGGAAAAAATGGAAAGAGTCCCAGAGGTTTGTTAGAAAATTATGTACAAGATGTTCGAGAACAGGAAAAACAAATATATTGTAAGAAAAAAAAATAATGATTATTGTCTTTTGAGGGTGGATAGAAGTGGCTCACTGTGAAGAAGAATGAAAATATTTTAGAGTTAAGGACTTGTTCTTCATCTTGATCTGGACATAAAATACAACACTCTATGCATAGCCTGGGTCTAATCATCAGAAAATATCTTTACCTCAGCTGAGGCACACTCTACAAAATCACAGACCTCTAGCCTAAAAATGTGAGAATCAGTAAAGACAAAGACAACATATGCTCCAGATTTCAAGAGCCTAAAAAAACAAGGCAACTAAATACAATGAATGCAACATCTTGAATGGGTTTTTGGAACAGGGTAAATAGTTATAATACATTATTAGAGTGATTGAAAAAAATTGAGTATGGATTGGGATAATGTAATAATGACAACTCTCCAGATTTTTTTAATTTTTTTTTTTTAATTTATTTGACAGACAGAGATCACAAGTAGGCAGAGAGGCAGGCAGAGAGAGAGAGAGAGAGAGAGAGAGGAGGAAGCAGACTCTCCGCTGAGCAGAGAGCCCAAATCGGGGCACTATCCCAGGACCCTGGGATCATGACCCGAGCTGAAAGCAGAGACTTTAACCCACTGAGCCACCCAGGTGCCCCCAACTCTCCAGATTTTGATAATGTCCTGTGGTTATGTCAGGGAACTTCTGAGGAAATGTACATTGAAATATTAAAGAAAATATTAGAGAACTATCAGAGAAAAAAAGAAAATATTAGAGAAATATTAGAAAAGTTAGTAACATCTCCAGCTTATTTAAATGGTCAAGAAAAATGTGTGTGTATATAAGAGAGAATAATAAAGGCAGTGGATGATTTCTGAATTGCATAAAAGATAGACCATAATTCCTTGTACTACTTCTACAAACTTTCTCTAAATTTAATGCATCAAAATAAAAGGCACACACATACAAATCTAGGAGCAATATGAGAAAGATTAAAAAAGAGGGTGTTGGAGTGATAGAAGGCTGAGAGATAATACAGTAGAAATGTAGAATTCTCAGCTGTGAGAACACATGATTCCTTTTGTTTTAAAAGATGCAATTGTTATCCAGATGAAGGAGAGTTGAGGAAAGCCTTGGAGAATATAGTGAGGAAAAAATAACTCGCCATCTGGAGGATGACTGTACTTAGAAGAAGGTGCATTTGCTTATGAATGTTATTTAATAGAACCATGTCAACTACAAGGACAAAAACTAAGGGGAACCTCAAATTTTCGGCTTTGGAAGGATTTTCCTTAATGTTACATGACTTGCTCAATATACACTGACCGAGATAGGTCAGTATTAGTCCTCAATCTATTAATTAATAGTTGAATATATAATTTAAATTTTATGTACATGGATTTTCTTATTTGTAAGTAAAGCAACAAGGATATCTGATTCATGGAATTGTTATGAAAATGTAGTAATTCGTGTAAAAATGCTAAAACATTAAACACGTTAATCACTCAGTAACAATTAATTAACAATTAAATGCTATATGAGGTATCATCATGCATCTGTATAAATATAAAATTAGAGCATCTTCTGATATTAATAGATATAAATCGATAATAAATATCATTAGATTCCACATTATGTGCCATAAACACAAAAAGTAAATATTAATTTGCTAAAGCAAATTTTTATTTAGAGCTTTTGACATAGGGGTGTCTGGGGACTTAGTCAGTTAAGTGGCCAACACTCGATTTCAGCTCAGGTCATAATCTCACAGTCCTGAGATCCAACCCTGTGTCAGGCTCCATGCTCTGGCAGGGAATGTGCTTGAAGATTCTCTCTCCCTCTCCCTCTGTCCCTTCCCCTGCTGGCTCTCTCAACATCTCAAATAAGTAAGTAAGGAAGTAAGTAAATAAATAAATAAATCTTCAACACTTTTAACATAAAATATGACCTTTGACTATAACACACAATCATGAAGACATATTATCTTAATTTTCCTCCTGCCTTTTAGGGCTATGTTCTGTTTTGAATAATTTGATCTGTGTTCCACTGGCAAATAAAATTTTCAAGACACAAGCCCCTTTGCAGATGTTTCTCAGTTATAGAATATATTTGAACTGCTGTCTTGGGACCCAGGCCATGTTTATACAATGAGTTGCTGCATATACTTTAAATGTCAAGACATGCTCTCAAGACTATCTAGGCTTTTCATGAAGTCTAACTTAAAACCCTGTCACATTTTTAATTCTACATACTGATTTATGAACAACCACAGTAGATTTTCTTGACACTATTTTCTGACTTTTAAAGCTAGATCTAGGATTTCTAGTTAGGTACATTTTCTATTAACTTCCATGGGATGCTAACAGTTCTAAAACTTTAATAAAAAATCTCAGTCATTATATAGATATGCAAAAATCACTTTATGTAAAAATACTAAAATTCAATCATGACATTGAGTATGATAAGCACATCTTTGTATGTATAATCCTACATGCATATATAATGAAATCCACAAATATAAAATTTGAGTGGGTTAAGAAATTCACATTGAATGCTCCATAAATCAGTGATGACAATATATGTAGTTACAATATGGGAAGGATCTTTGAAATAAATCACATACAAATGTAAATTATGAAAATACTTATGAAAACAAATGTAATATCCTCTATAATTGTGATAAAAGTAGTGAGCTATAATTTCTGGTTTTAAGTAACTTTGTATAACTTAAGAATTTAGGATGTGACTCTATAACAGTCTTTTATATTGTATATTACCATCTCATGGTCTTCTCTTTAGAGCCACGGTGCTTATTGCTTTTGGTAGTGAATATGATGATACGACACAAAAATTTATTACAGTTTGTTGCAATTTAAATGGCACATGGGAAATACTTTAACATAGGCCTAGGAATTTGTACATCTATCTAATTTTAATGATTAATTAAGTTATTAATCATCCAACCATGACTTTCTCTACTTCCACTTATTCAAATTTTAAAAGCACAGTCAAACAAAGGATAAAAGGCTGTTTCCAAATCTATACACTCTGCATACTCTACAGCTATGCATTACACAGCGTAACATGTTCGAATATAAGAGAGAAAGGTAAGACAAGGAGAAAAGAAGGAACTGAAATTAAGAATCATCAGTGATATGGAGAGTGCACATAAGGGGCTGCGTAGGATTCCTTACATTTTCACTTGCAGTCCAGGAAGCGACACAGTTATCAGTAATGTGATCCATAATCATCCATCAAATAAATACAAACTATTTGCTTGGCAGACATTTGACTCTTAGTATTTAAACCAGATATCATCATTGTTTTCTGAAGACATTTTAAAAAGAACTTTGTTGTTCTCCAAAGAGGTCAAGCTGCTAATCTGTGAAGACATGTTAAAAAGAGTCTATTTGTTTGCTCTCTTGCTCCTGGACCATTCTCTCTTTTTGTGCCTGTCAGAAAGATCTTCCTAAGATATAAATCAAATCCTTTCTTCCCCAGATCCTCCAATGGTATTTTGCCGCATGTGGAATAAAGTCTGACTTCCTCACTAGGTTCTACAAGGGCCCATATGACCTGGTCCTTGCCTGAGTCTTACGTATCATCTTAGAGCTGGCATATCTGCTCTGTTCCTCTCACTCACCTTCTTAAATGCTGCCCTTCTTTCTGATTTTCAAATAAGCCCAACTCAGTATAGTGTTGCTGCACTTGCGTTCCCCTCTTCACAGAAGGCTTTCCCTCCAGATCTTCCGTTGCCCAACTAACTCGTTAATTTGGGGCCACTCTCCAAACATTACCTCCCCTGAGAGAACTTCCTCACTGACCCTGTCCAAAGTGATCCCCTCTGTAACACATACCCTCTATTGAAATACAGAATATACAGAAATTACAAATGTGATATGTGTATGTGATAATGATTAGTATACTTTTGTTTTTACTTATTTGTTATTTATCTCCTTTCCTCCCAAATATAATACAGCACAGCCCAAGAAGCGTTGTATTACTGCCATCCCCAGCACCAAGAACAATGTCTGGCTCAAAGGAGGCATTTAATAATGATTTTTGAGTGATTCAAAGAATAGGAAACTAATATAATATAAGCTGAGTACACAGTTCTCTGACTTCCTGGACAATACAAGAGCAGAAACAAACTATCTGAAGGAGTAGGTTTCGATCCTCAAAATCAGAGGATTCTGCAAAAGGGCCAAAAGGGTTGATGAATTACTCTGTGTATGTGGTGGTCCTCACATGCTTCAAACTGAGCAAATTCTTAAAAATCTGTTTCATCTTGAGTTCTGTGTAAGATCTCCTTGGAGAATAATAGTTTTTCCTGTTGAAATGACAACAACACAATAATGTTTAAGAACCAGTGATCTATGCTAAAGGGTGCAATGTTCATAACCTTATGGCAAGCCTCCATCATTTTTTTTTTTTTTTTTTTTTTACATTTCAACTAAAATTTAATGGCTATTGGGCAATATTGGGCTAAATATCCATGACAAATTCTCTCTTTTTTTTTTTTTTTGAAGATTTTACTTATTTATTGGAGAGAGAGCTCACACACACAAGGGGAGAGGCAGAGGGAGAGGGAGAAGCAGACTTCCCACTGAGCTGGGAATCTGACATGGGGCTTGATCCCAGGATCTGGAGATCATGACCTGAGCCAAAGGCAGATACTCAACCATCTGAGCCAGACAGGCACCCCCTGACAAATCTCTTAGGGAAACTAGTCTATGTAACTGCTCAAGTGTAAAACAGTGTGCTTTCAAAGTAAAACTGGTAACCTTTTTATAATAATTATAGATCCATATGAGAACTCTTGACTAAATATAAGGTCACCACATGTCTGTTGAAAAAGGAGCCAAAGAAGTACATGCTAGTAGAGTTAGTTTCTGCTTACATAGGTAAATCAAAATTTAAGGCCCAGATTTCTCCCCCACAAGATGATATTAGTTAATATTTTTGTTTTCAGACCCTCAGGCAATGGATAATCTTTGACAAGTGTCATTTCGTTTAGTCCTAACAACAGTTCTGTTGAGATACTATTATTTCCATTTTACAAATAATTCATGTAGTTTGAATCCAGAGACAACTCCTGATCATAGTGTTATGATTTAGTCTAAATTTCTTAAAAACAGTTTTAAACAAGTTAAATGAAGGAGGAAAATTTCTTAGTAATAACTATAATGCTATTAAAAGTTGGGACAGTAGTTTCTTCAAAACGCATCTTTAACTCTAATGTAGATAAATCACATCTTATATATGAAATTTATTGGTAGGAATATTCACTCAATCCAACTGCTATAATTAAGGGTGTCACAATATTGACATATGGACATGGACATGGACATACAATATTGTTTTTCAGGACAAACAACATAGACATGGTTCTCAGTGTGTTATTTCAAGTCACCAAGAAATACATTAAGAAGGTCTTCAGACTCATAAGTATTTATGAAAAAATTCATCAACAGAGAACTCTATAGAATATCCTTCTCATGGCAGCAAAGGAGGACATGATTCCAAAGAAAGTTAATAGCTGGAGACCTGTACTAGCCCAAAACAGGCTGGAAAGGGTCAGTCTAAAGTGTATTCATGGGGTACCTGGGTGACACAGTCAATTAAGTGTTTGCATTTGCCTCAGGTCATGATTCCAGGGTCCTGGAATCCAGCCCTACATCAAGCCCCTTATCCAGCTCCCTGCTTGGTGGGAAGCCTCCTTCCTTCTCTCCCTCTGCACCCCCCTCCCCGTTTGTGCTGCTTCCCTCTCTCTCTCAAGTAAGTGGATAAAATATTTAAAAAAGCAAAATAAAATAAAAATAAAATAAAGTGTGTTCATTACCAATCTCTCCTGTTAAATAGTAGTATAAGAGACTCAGGGTTTTCTTAAGACCCTAGACTACATTTGTAAAGACACAGTACCATGAAGAAAATGTGTATTTATAGAATACTCGATGATTCCAGTATAACCAATGCATAAGAAGCATGATAGTGAGTGACATGAGATACAATTGGAAAGGAATCTGGTTGTAAGACAGATCCAATCATCAATAACATCAGATCAGGAACTCCAGACTGTTTAAGACTAACCAAGCAAGTAGCATTCCCCTATTGATCAAGCTGCCTGTATTCTGATCTTTCTCCAAAGCACTTCTATTCTTTCACAAGTGTGAGCTTCCTAAAGTATAGACGTAATAATAATAGGCACATTGACTTTGTATTTTATTACTTTTGGTCATGAATCATTCTAAAAACTCCCTATCACCTAAGAGACTAGTCAAGCTCCCTTTGGATAGTCCTAAGACACTTCACAAACTGGCTAGGTCAATTTCTCCCACTATACCCCACTCTTCTTCACACTATACTCTACCCTGAGGGAACTTGGCTGTTCTTGTCCATGTTTCATCTCAGTCTAATTATCACTTCCTCTTTTCAACTCTTCCCTGTGCCTTTTGGTGGTCAGTCAACCTCTCTGTCTGCTCCCAGGAAAGAAGGTAATTGGCTGCCAGCCACAGAGCTTATGGAGTTTATTCCAGTACTGAGACAGATGCTCGATTAAATAACCACAAAGGTCATTTCCAACTTTTTATCACTTGTCTACAGGCTATTATGTTTGCATAAACATTAGCCACATCAATCAACAAGCCCAAACAACTGAAGGTTTTGCATTTACGTTACATGAATAAAATAAAACTATGTCTTACTTAATTGCATTTTTATTTTAGAATTTTTTGTATCTTTCAAAATGATGGTACTACATTTTGTATCAGATAAGTGATATGTATTACTGCAGATATGCTAGTATATTAGATAGATATGTTTTCCATATTATGTAGCATAGTATGTTAGCTTGCTAAGGCCCTTATAACAAAGTACCTCACACTGGGTGGCTTAAACAAGAGAAATATATTGTCTCACAGTTCTGGAGGCTAATTGTACAAGATCAAAGTGTCAACAGTGTTGGTTTCTCCCCAGGGCTGTGAAGGGAAATCTGTTCCATGCTACTTGTGGTTTATTGGAAATCTTTGGCATTACTTGGCTTGTAGAAACATCACTAATCTCTGTCTTCATCTACACATGGTATTTTTCTTGTGTGCATATTTGGGTGCAAAATCCCCCCCCCCTTTTTTTTTAAGATTTTAGTTATTTATTTGACAGAGAGAGAGGGATAATAAGTAGGCAGAGAGGCAGGCAGAGAGAGAGGAAGAAGCAGGCTCCCCGCCAAGCAGAGAGACCGATGTGAGGCTTGATTCCAGAACCCTGAGATCATGACCTGAGCCGAAGGCAGAGGCTTAACACTCTGAGCCACCCAGGTGCCCCTCCCCTTTTTATAAAGGCACCAGTCATAAGAGATTAGAGGCCCATCTTACTCCAACACACTTCATCTTAAATAATTACATCTGCAATGACCCTATTTCCATACAAGATCACATATAAGATTTAGAATTTCAACATATGAATTTTAAGGGCACACAATTCAACCCATAAACCATAATATAAATCTATTATTATTAATACAAGAGTATTTATACCATTAATATGTTACTATATTAGGTAATACCATCTACACAACTACAATAATGTATAGATATTGATATGACACATCATATGTGTCTATACTACTAACATATTATATTAGAAAATATATAGGTAAATTTTATAGTTTATAGGTAGATAACAGATGATCGATAGATGATCTATAAGAAACACATTTAATCGGCCTATCAGTCTATTCTAAACAAAATCTAATGCTGACTTATTTATGGAGGTACCCCCAAAAGATTATCCAAAACTATTTTTCCTGCAATTTTCTCTTAATATACTAATTCTTTACAGGAGAAAATGCAAAATATTATTAAGAATTGTAAAATATTAATAATGGAGGAAGGTGGAGGGATGGGGTAAGTGGGTGATGGACATTGGGGAGGGTATGTATTGTAATGAGCACAGGGTATTTTATAAGACTGATGAATCATAGATCTGTACCCCTGAGACAAATAATATATTATACGTGAATTAATTAAATTTAAATTGAAAAACAAAAATGAAAATTGGGGAAAAATAGTCTGTGTGAATAGCTATAAGAATATGTACAAATTGGAAATATTTGCTGATACATATTTAGATTGTGCTCTCTCCTTTTATACTGGTAAAGTGATTAAATTTTTTTAAACAATTTTTATTTATTTATGTATTTGACAGAGAGAGACAGCCAGAGAGGGAACACAAGCAGCAGGAGTGGTAGAGGGAAATGCAGTCTCCCGCAGAGCAGGGAGCCCAATGCAGGACTCCATCCTAGAACACCAGGATCATGACCTGAGCCAAAGGCAGAGGCTTAACAACTGAGCCACCCAGATGCCCTGATTAATGTTTTAATGGCAGTTTAAAATACAAGCAACATGAAGTATTTGGTCCTGTATATAAATGTGTGTGTGTGTGTATTTGCCTTTTGCAAATGCAAAACCTATTTTAGGTAGAAGTCGAAAATAACTAGTTACATGGTATTTAGTGAAGTACTTAGCACTATTTAAAACCAATCAAGTGTTACAAAGTGACCACTTTTTTTGTGAACAGTTCTTTTGTTTTCTCTTTTCATTCAGAGCCTGGCCCACTCCTCTACTAACATACCCAAATTGTCCCTGGGATCCCATTAAGAGTTTAGAGAAGTATCTTAGTGCAGAATCCATGTTGTTTTTAAAATTACTACTTTCATACAACAACAAAGCCTTAGGTTAGGGTGTTTCGTGGACATTTCAATGAGTAGGCATGTTTAATTCAGTGGCTACAGGGGACTAATTCAACCTCAAGGCCCCCCCCCCCCCCCCCGGGGGGGTGGGTATAGTGGGAATTACCCTTCCAAGACTTTAATCACATGATCAATTTCTCTGCTAATCAGCCCCTCCCATCCTTAGAGGCTTTCCAAAAGTCACTTCATTAACATAAATTCAGGTGTGGTTCAAAAGGCTTTTTATAAATGACAAAGGATCCATCCTTTTATCTTTATTGCTCCAGAGCTGTTTTTTGTTTTGTTTTGTTTTGTTTGTACTCCAGAGCTGTTTTGAGAACTAAGAACAAAACACAAATAAGCTCTAAGGAGCTCCTACTGCTCTTATTACTTAGGAAGCTATAAGATTTTTAGGGGGGTTGGCCAAGACCTGGAAAAAAGACTAAAATACATATTTATTATTATATCACAAAATCACACACAAGTGTTTGTGTGTGTGAATGTATATTGCATATTATGTTATTTAAGTATGTATGTATGCTCGTGATTGTATACTTCTGGTAAGGTGGTTCTAATTCAACAAACCTGTAGTTATTTCTATACTGCAGGGCAGGTTCTAAATGGGAGCCGTATTATATCTGATTGAATTGTTTCTATTCTTGGTTCTGCTTCTTATTAACGTCTCCATGCCTATATAATAGGGATAATAATATCATGTATATTAAAAAATAGAATAGGTATAAAGTAGTCAAATAATGTTTGACATAGTAAGAACTCGGTGAGCCAGTTAAAATCATCATCATCCTTTTTTGAAAGAATACAAACCAAAATATTCACCAGGTTTACCTTTCTATGTTTGAATTAAAACTTATTTTATGTATTTTTAAATATTATCTTTTCAGGTCTTTAGAAGGATTATGAATTACATTAGCAATACATAAAATAGTGTTTTAAAACAAAACGAAAAGAATATAATAGTATTAATCCAATGATATTAATAAACTAAAATATTTATTAAATAAAATAATGTAACATTAACTCTATCTCAAACCAAACTGCATAAAGGAATTATTGAATCCATTAAATATATTTATTGACAACCCTGAGAAACTGAAAGTGACACAAACATTACTTGCTCGTTTTTCTTCGATTTGTTGACAATGGTTTAATGGCCATATAATGGTTTTCAATTGGTATTTCTCTTTGGCTTTTATTTTTGAACAATTTACTCTTCTTGAGAAAATACTTGGAAAGGACTCCTTCCTCCCTTTTTAAACTATTTACCTTGCATTCTCATTTATCTGAGGTTAACTTAGCTGTACCAGGATTTATGTAATAGTACTTAACTTGTGTATATTTTTTTATCCCTTTATAGTCAACTTTTCTGTGTCCTCTGATTTAGGATTTCTCTAAAAGGAGAATATATCTGAATTTCAGCTTTTACCTGATGAGAGATTTCTTTTATCATATAATATGAATTAAGACTTTTTACATTTGTTTCAATTAACTAACAATTTGAACTATTTTGCTCCATTTTCTTTTGACATGATTTGCTATGCTTTTACTGTCTTCTGACTTTTGTTAGATTAGTTTTGTACTTCCCATACTTTTTATCTTCAGAGTAGCTTATTGTAGAATTCCTTCCTAGTTTTTCCTTTAGTTGCTAACATTTATTTTTAAATCTACATTTTTGCCTAATAAATGCTTACTATTAATCAATGCCTTGCTCTTTATCCAGAACAAGGCAGGTTGAATGGCACACTTTAGTTTCTTATGAACTTGTCCCTTCCAAATGCTCATGTCTCTTTTGCACACTTAGTTCAAATTTATTAACCATAAAATTCTATTAACCTTATCCTATTTTCTTCGTATTTTCTTTATTTTTTATTATTAGTACTTAGTAAGTATACTACTATGTTTTACCAATATGTGTTCTCTTTGATTTCTTGTCTTTTTTTTTTTTCCTTCAGCATTCACTTCTTTATTTCCCGAAATGCATCTTTCAGAGTTCTTTTATCAATAGTCTCTGGGAGTAACAGTTCTAAGTAATCATATAGTTTTCTTTTCTCAGCTATTATAGTTGAAGAACACTCTGCTGTCCTGATACCATTCTTCTGTAGATAATCAGAGTTTGTCCTTCCTGGTGGACTCCAGGATTTTCTCTCTATCCTGACACATCGATTTCATTACGATGTGTCTATTCCACACATAGGGGGCTTTTCCACCTAATGGTTCATACATTTGCTCATTCTGGAATAATCTCAAATTTTATTGTTTCAAATTTTTTCCTCTACCATTCACTTTATTTCCTGCTTAATCTTCTTTTAGAAGTATTCTTATTAACTTCTTACTTCTTATAACTTCATACTTCTTAGAAATATGTTATAGAATTACATGATAATCTCTTTTTCTCCTCATTCCTGTTTCCTATCCACCATCTTTTATCCCTCCATATTGGTTTTTGGGACATTCTCTTGCTCTGCCTTCAAATTCACTAAGTATCTCCACAAAGATTTTAATCTCAGTGTTTCCCAGCTTCCATCTCATCATGGAACGTATAGAAAATACTAATATTGTAAGGCACACTTGAGTAAAAGACAAGTCTGCACATTCTAGTAATTTGCTTTAAATATTTAATGTAACAATTGAGAGTCTTTCAGTCTCCAAGATTTATAACTGTTGTTATTCACCAAGCAGAATCACTAATATCTTAAGGTACTCAAATTGTAGTATAAGTATTTTTGACTTAATAATCAGGTTTTGTGGTTTATACCAATTGATAGATCATTATTATGAGTATTAATCATGTTCTTCAGAAACTAGACCTTTCTATTTTTCTGTTTTATTAAAATCAAATGTTGATAACTGTCATGCAAGTTAATTAAGAGAATTGTTCTGTAACACGTGTGCCATTTGGACTTCAGTTATTAACTGTAAGACATTACAACTAGTGCTGAAATGAATATTCTTGTGATGCCCTCATAAAAGAAGTTTAAAAAGTTCAAATCTCTTCCTGCCTATGATGGGTATTTTTGTAGTAATTTGCTAGCATAATTATATAAGGCTTGGCACTATTGCTGGTATAACTACACAATACATGGCATCATTGCTTCATTTGATCAACTTCCGATAAACCATTTAGCTTGAAAGTGAAAAGAATTAGAGTCACACTAAGATACATTTGTGTATTTTAATTTTTGTTACTTCTTATCTCCCTTTGCTTCCTTTCCTTCTTCTGTCTCTTTCTTCCTCCTCCCCAGCCCTCTCCTTTCTTCCCTTCCTCCCTCCTTCCCTCTCCTTCCCTGTCTCAATTTCTCCCTCTCTCTGTCACTCCGTTTTTCTTTTTCATTTCTTTGTGTCTTTTTCTTTGATTACTACATTTACTTGTGACTTTGATGATTGAAACTAAAATGCTCATTATGTTTGAAATATAAAGATATGTAAAAATTAAATTACTTAAATATAAAATACTTAAGTAGAAGAATTTTATCTTCAGAAATCAATTTTTAAAAGATAATGTTTTAAAAAATAATAAAGAATGTGTTGAAAAATCTAGCATAGTTAAAACAAATTTTAAAATATTGAGATAGTAGTTTTGTTTAATTCAGTAAATGTAATTTTATAAAATCACAAAAAAGTAATGGTGTGTTTGTATATGAGAAAGTACTTAGAAAAATCAATTTTAAGAAGATCATTTTATTTATCAACATAGCTAGCCTTAGAGATAAACATTCTTTTCATTCTAAAAAAAAACAGTTTTGAAATTCTACCAAATATCAAGCTTTGGCTAATTTGTGGCTTAGTTTTCGTTTCAAAAATTAAGAATGATAAAGAAGGAGCAAATAGAAAACCAGGAAATGAATGTAATTGAGCATGTTTTATTTTGGGATAATTAAGGTCAGATAATGAGAATAATAATTGTTAGAGCAATTCAATAAGAATTCTAGAATATGAAAAAAGTGCAGGATTGAAGAATATATGATTTAAAATACAATACAAAAGAAGAAATGCTAGTAATAAAAATTATAATAAGTAATTATCAAACTAAGTAATATCTGTAATGGGAAGGTAAAGAATGAAACCATGCAGTATGGCCAATACAGAACACTCTCAAGTGGCAGGGACTGGACACAGAGTCACATGGACAACAATATAAACTATGTATTCAAGAATTTTATAGAGGAAGTCACAAACATGTTCTAAAATAATTCAGTGGTTGTGAAAGTATTTTAAAATTAAAATTTATGATCATTTATATCTCATAGTAAACTATAATTTACTCAGAGAACTACACTGGTAGGAAACTCTGCGTTTGTTTATTCTTTAACTGTATGTTGATTTTGTTTTTTTAAACTAAAAAAACTCTATTTTTAAAAAAGAACTCTGTTTTTTATTTCCAGATTTTTACAATGTTTTATGCATGTTCATGGGAGATTTCTCATCCCAAAACTCTCTGAATATTACAAATCACTGACAGTGCCATCAACTTAAAATCTTAGATTCAACAAAAACCTCTGATCATGGGGCCTGGGTATCTCTTATTGTCAAACATTCTGAGAAAGATTAGGGTTGAAAACCACAATTCTTAATACAGGCTTTTCAGTCCTTTAATCCTGTTCTGCTTTCTTTAAACTCTGTTGTGAATCTTCCTGAGTCTGTGGACAACCTTTCATATAGTAATAGTCCCCATATATTCTATAGTTCTTGTTTGTGAGCTCATCTTCAGCAGTAATCTTTCACTGCGTCTTTGCAGGGTGCTGCTACTATTACATTTTCCCCAGTAAATACTATAACACTGCTTGCAATTGTTGATTTACTAACAGTTTAAATATCATTATCAGTTTAGTTGCTATCAACTTTAAATTTTATTTCCATTTTGTTCTTTCTAAAACTGACAGCAAATGAGGTTTATGTTTTTCCTCCTTTAGTAGTTGATTCCCCTGTATTTCAGCCTAGATGGAGAACTGTCTTCAGGTGAGATTCTAGGATAGCAGATAGATATGTTCCAATTCCTATTTATAGGCTGCATAGCACCATTCTGGCTTCTGGCTTTATTCAGACCAGTTCTAACCATGGGTCCCCTGTGGATTTTAAATCTTTTACCCATATCCATATTTACTCCTTGTCCTCTGTGGACCATGTGATTTTAACTCCCATTCACATTCTGGAAATCCATTTTCTTTCTGGTCACTTAGGGATTTTCTTTTCTTACTTTTGAACATGGTTATCTAGTAAAATTAAACAAATATTTGTTTGAAACAATATTCTGACATGTCATTAATCAGTTATCTTGACTGGAATTCTTGAATACTAATTCTTTAAATATAATGACACTTTGTGTTCTAAAACAATTTTGTTCAGATTAGAAAAATAACTTTGCTTGTTTTGTTCTTGAAAGCCATGGTTTCTCTGGACATATAAACTAAAACCCAATGTTATCCTAAAATTGACAAATGATAGTTTTAAAGAAGTTGGCAATAAATTCGTTTAACACATTAACCTATTCATTCACTTAAAAATATATGTTAACATATTGCTGGAAAATTTAGAACACTACAATATTTTCCTGATGTGATCTAACATTTATCTAAAATCCAAAATATAAAGTCACCATTCACATTTTAAATGCAACTTTTTAGTGGTTTAATAAAGCAATAAGGATTTACTAAGCTTTCAATACTCTTCTGCATTTAAATATTTAAGTTTATTTTTATAGTACAAATCAGATCCTCAGGTTGTTATAGTAATGTTAAACAACAACTACAGATAATGATATTTTTGAGGTAGGTTAACAAAAAAGACTTAGTTTGGTCACAATGATTATATTTCCCCCTTCGTGCTGGTTAGAAGTAAAATCCTATCTTATTCTCTTTCAGGAAATATTAGAATATATTTAATAATTCTAAATTACATATTCCCTAAAGATTATTAAAAAAAACCTTATCTGTTGGAAATTGTGTTATCAATCTTAAGTTTAATTCCCATTTTCTTATTGCTAAATAATTCTATGTGGTTTAGATACTTGAATTTATAAAAAATATAGAACAGTTTAGTCTGTTCTATGAATGCTTGTGTTTTATATACATTTCTTACAAGAGTTTTTTGATATTAGCTTTTCTCTCAAAAAGAACTATTGTTTGATAATATGATTGTCCTTAATTTACAAATCGGTTTTTTTCCATTGCTTAGCCTTGCTTCTTTACCTTCTATATATAAATTTCTTATGAAGTTATTATTTTTCTCTAACACTACACCTTACTTCTGCCTTCAGTACCTCGGATTCTCAGTAACAGAAAGCAGACTTTGTGGGCAACAAAGCACTAACAATTTTTAAAAGCAAGGGTAGTGGTTCAAAAGCCAACGCTTAACTTGAGGAGTTAAAATTTGGCAAGCATGCTTTGTAAGTTCTGATATTCTATCAAATTTTAATAGTTTTAATTGCCTAATTATCTGCTCCAGTGCGATAATAAAGGCTTTTAATATTTCATTTTCTAGTACAGGAAAAGGTATTCCAGTCTGTGCAAGAGAACCTACTAACCCTCTGTTGAATGTTAAGTTGAAATTCTTTCGTATAATCTTGCACTTTTGTAAGCCAGCTCCATCTGTCATCTTACTTTTGTCCCCTCCACCTCCCTCCTTACCCAAATGTTACTTGTTTATTCAAGGAACACCTCGTTTTCTTTCCTTTATCTTTGATCATTGGCAGCTCTGCTTTTTATATCCATTTTTATACTCTTCAATAAATTCCCCTCTGTGTGTGTGTGTGTGTGCGCGCATGTGTGTGTGTGTGTGTGTTCTTTAATGCCAGCAATAACTTCCTTTCTAAAAGGTCTATGCCTCCCCGTGCCTCTGAAAATTTTGTGCTCTACCCCTGATCTTGCCGTAACACCTCTCTTAATCTGCAGGACTGTGCCGTACTGAATAGTTAGGAGAGAATCAATGCTTTTCTTCAGGCACTGACAGGAAGAAGAAGTGCTTTGAGCACATTCAGCAGAACGAGGGACCATGAGGTCAACAACAATAAGAGGATTTAGAGGCAACTCCTAGGCACAGAATCTCTCCTCAGAAAATTCTGTAATCCATTTTGGGTCTCCTTAATTGAACTGCTCAATCTATGAGAAATACATAATAATTAAGAAAAAATATTTTATTTATTTACAATCTTGAAAATCTCTTCCTCATATCATAAGTGCACAAGAAATTCCAGAGAAATACTGTCAAGAATTCAAAATACTACTATTTTTGTACCCTAGATCAGTACTCTCATTTTCTATTTCCCACACTGGGATCAGCTGATCAAGTTATTCAGCCTCATTCTTTATTTAGGTTCTACCTGCTAACTCTAAAATTTTTGACACTTTAAAAATGAAAATTAAAATGTTTACTTTCAGTTTCATTATAAGATAGCAAAAGAACTAATCAACAGTAATTAGGGCTTTGAATATTCTTCAGTGATGATGTTCCCATTATAATCAGCTTGAGGAACTATATAAAAATCATTTTCTTTTCCTGAGAAAAAGGTAATGTTCAATTGAGAAAATTTGTAAGAAACCAAAGCAGTCACATTTTTTGAAAATCATTTATCTCTAACACTATTTTTTCTTTAGAAAAAAAACTAATGTGTTGCAATTCACAGGGAAATATTAAATCTAAGTGAGAGAGTCTTATGAGTAATACAACTACTCACAGCATAAAACATTTCCATAACACATCTCATTATTAGCTATATTACTATCTTGACTTAGTCAAAATTCTTTTTATGACTTAGGGCATAAAGTCATTTTATGACTTACTCTAGAGAGTAAGACCCACA
This sequence comes from Neogale vison, assembly GCF_020171115.1. Taxonomy (NCBI): domain Eukaryota; kingdom Metazoa; phylum Chordata; class Mammalia; order Carnivora; family Mustelidae; genus Neogale; species Neogale vison. The sequence goes on along the minus strand of NC_058095.1, from coordinate 128,103,787 downwards.
ACTTAAACCCATAACTTGTCTCAAAATTTCATTTGGTTTTACTTATACTAGGAATAAAAAATAGGGGTTATATGTCTCTTCATATAATACACTTCACAAATAAGCAACTAAAGAACCTTCACAAGAAAGTATATTTATATGCTAAAAATATGCTACACCAAGCTTAGCTGTTTTTACACCATACCTGAATCATTATGTTACACATATGTTGAAAACAACTAAGAATATGCTTCATTTGTTTTTGAAAAAGACTTTAATGATAATTTTTTGTGACAGGAATGTGAAAATTGCTAGCACAAATGCTCCAGAATGGAACACCAATCAAAGAGATTTGGTTAAAAATTAAAGTAGAGCATTTGACAAGAAATTATCACTATTATGGTTTTAGTGATCACAACACTTGTTAATCACATGGAACTCAAGATCTAACAAAATAAAGCATTCACACTACAAAAGAATATATATTTTAGATTACAGTTTATAAAGTGCTTTACATTTTCTTTGAAAATGTTTTGTTAAGTTGGTAATCTTAACACAAACGAAATGTACATCCTTTATTCATTTCCAAACCACCTCTCTTCAAAAAAAATCTAAATTAAAATATTTACTTATTTAGCTTGTTTACCAAAATTTTTAAAAGTCATTTTATATATATCATATTCCTTAAGCTAAACTTCTTTAAAACAGTGAAGAGAGTCTTTAAAAAAAAAAAAACAAAAACTGTTAAATAAACAAGTGATCCATTCTAGAATTATGCCTACTTAGCTACATTAGAAGTCAAATTTATAAGAAAGAAAATAGAGCTGATATCTTAAAGGAGTTTAACCTGACCAGAAAAGTACCGCATGATTTTTGCAGTTTTGTTGTTTTTTATTTGTATATTTGCTCGCATTCCTGTAAGTGTTGCAATAGTTAACTTTACACCTAACACAGTGTGAGCTGCAGGGTGGAGTGGTCGCTAAGCAACCTAACCAGAAGAACATTAAGTACCAGATTCTCCTCATTTAAATCTGTGTGAGAGCTAGAGAAGTGAGAGATTTTTATGGGCAGAACTTTTCAAGTTGATTTGGCTAAACTAAGCAGCCTGCAATTTGTATGCCTGAAATCTTGTCAGGTTGGCAAAGGCCAAAACAACAGAAATTGCTTTAGAATATACTATTATTACTGTGAGGAGACTTTTTCTTTAAAGGACAGACTAAGTTTTATTCAAGTTTTATTCTGAAGTATATATATATATATATATATATATATATTTTTTTTTTTTTTTTTTTCAAATACTGTAGACATTTCTTATTTGGTGTATTTTTACTCCTGTACCACTTGATATTCTGAAAATAATTCTTTTTTTTTTTTTTTTTTAAGATACTTGCTTTTCTTTTTTTTTTTTTTTTTAAAGATTTTATTTATTTATTTGACAGAGAGAGAGATCACAGTAGGCAGAGAGGCAGGCAGAGAGAGAGGAGGAAGCAGGCTCCCTGCTGAGCAGAGAGCCCAATGTGGGACTCGATCCCAGGACCCTGAGATCATGACCTGAGCCGAAGGCAGCGGCTTAACCCACTGAGCCACCTAGGCGCCCAAAATAATTCATTTTTTTAAAGATTTTTTTATTTTTATTTTTAAGTAATCTCTACACCCAACATAAGACTCGAACTCACAACCCTGAGATCAAGAGTTGCATGCTCTACTGACCAAGTCAGCCAGGTGTCCCTGAAAATAATTCTTTTGAAGGCAATTATTATGCCATTAAAATTAACCCAAACTGATCTTAGATGTAATTAAATGGAAAATCTTTACTCTTTTTTATAGATTTAAGCACAGAAAATATCTATTCTTATTAGTTTCCTCACATTAAAATTAAAAGATATGGCAAAACTCTTAAGCATGAATATCATCCCAAAGCTATGAAAATTTACCATCAAGAGACCCTCAATAAAGGAATTATTACGGTTTTAATTCAGGAGTTAGGAAAATAATCTGAGAAGTTAGATAGTAGGTACAACTGTCAGTTCTTTAATTCTTGGGGTATTTAGAGGTGGGTTTAATTTCTAGCATTCTTTTCTTTTCAGTATTATTTTCTAGCTTAACTACATTTGGTCACAAAATTTGAGGCATTTTGTGTGGACAAGTATATGATTAAATTTTATAAACATTCAAAGTGTGCCTAGGTAAAAATTTCACATTTCTGTGCATGGATAATACAGATGGAGAGGTAGATAGATTTTTGTTAGGTAAATTTTTGTGAGTTTTATTTTAGTTTTTTTTTTATTTTTAAAATTATTATTTATTTATGACAGAGAGAGAGAGCATGAATGGGGGGAGGAGCAGAAGGAGCAGGAAAAGAAGCTCCCCCCGAGCAGGGAGCCCAACATGCGGTTCCATCCCAGGACCCTTGGACTATGACCTGAGCTGAAGACAGACATTTAACTGACTGAACCATCCAGGGTCCCCAATGTTTTGACATATCTCTAACCTTTCTTTTTTTTTTGCTTGTTTTATCAATTTTGCTTTTTTTGCTTGTTTTATCAATTTATCAATTACTGATAGTGGTACCCATAGTGGTATAATAAATTTCTAACTATGAATTTCTATTTCTCCCTATATCTTTTCAATTTTCATTTCATTTATATCATTTTTTTAAAGATTTTATTTATATCAGAGAAAGAGAGAGAGAGTGAGCACAGCGGGAAGACCAGAGATTGAGAGCAGATTCCCTGATGAGCAGAGATTCCCAATGTGGCTCTAGATCCCAGGACCCTGAGATCATGACCAGAGCTGAAGGCAGATGCTTAACCATTTGAGCCACCCAGGTGCCCCTCATTTCATTTATTTCAAAGTTAAATTATTGGCTATGTGGAATTATAAAATATTTTATCTTACTGGTTAATTATGCTATCGTTCACTCAATGTTCTGCCTTAGAATATTAAGTTGTGTCAAATATCACGGTCCTAATAAGTTATAAAACAATGAAAATTAGTGTAGCAGCATACTTACCAACAGTAATGAAATAATATTTCCAAAGTACAAAAGGGTAAAATTATCAGCCTAAAATTAAAAGATATGGCAAAACTCTTAAGCATGAATATCATCCCAAAGCTATGAAAATTTACCATCAAGAGACCCTCAATAAAGGAATTATTACGGCTTTAATTCAGGAGTTAGGAAAATAATCTGAGAAGTTAGATAGTAGGTACAAAAATTGAATAGGTAATAATAAATAACAAGTGTGTAGACCAACTTTATAAATTAGCAATCTCTATCTAATTCATAAAGTTAAACCACAATACTTTTGTTTAAAGTCCAATTGTTATACATATCCCATGTATTTATTATCTCCTACCAACTCACACAGAGTAGGAGATCAAAGACTATTGCCTAAATCTATTCAGTAAGAAGGCAACAATATCTTTTTTTTCAGCACAAATTTGCTTGTAATATAATACTTGGTAAATCTTGTAAGCTCTTGAAAAAGCTATTTTTTATTTATTTTTTATAATTAGACTTTGCCTAACACATAATATTTTCAATGGCTGCTATTTGAATAAATGAGTGATTTAATAAATGAACTTTATAACCCAGTTGATCTTTCAACATCAGACTCCAAACTGTTAGATTCCCTTCTGTTTTCTAGTGATATTACTCATGAAGTGTGACTGTGTGCATTGTTGGCCCCAAACTTGCAGTATCTTCCCTTCAAAATGTCCTTGTTTTAATGTGTTTCCTATAACCACCTAGGCAGCATGAAACAAGGCTAGAATAGAGTAGCGAGGCTGGAAACCAGGGAATTCACATCATTCAAATAGATAGAAGCTGATGGCATAAGATCAGACAAATGGTAAGTGAGGTGATGTTTTATAATAACTAATGGAATCCTTTGGTGAATGACATAAAAGCCACTCAACAATTTTTTTTTATTTTTGATAAAAAATCCCATCGTTAAGGTGATCTTTGGTTAAGAACAGAAAAGGAGTCTGAAAATATTATCCCTGAACAAAAGGGCATAACCATTTCAATACAGGCTGACCTTGGCAAAATAACACAAAGATAAAAGAAAATCAATAGTATTTCGAAGACTCAGGAGGGAGAGAAGCCAAACCTAGCCAGACAAGAGAACATTCAGATATCCTAAAATTCGGATATAAAAATTCCCCGATTTCTAGTGAAATGGTATAAGAAACTCACCAGAAATCAGGAAAAGTTTAGAGATTGTTGCTTAAGTTAACTCAGGAGAAGTTTTCACTTACCCATTTATTTATTCATTATTAAAATTGTGTTTTCTGAGCACTTACTAGTGCCAGGCATTAAAAACATGGCAAGTTTCTTAATCTCTCATTGTGTCAGTTTTATCACTGGTTAAATAATGATAATATGCTTTACTCACTGAATTTCCTTAAAGATTAAATGAGCTGCTCCATCTCATTAGGATAGCTCCTTGTACATAGAAAGTGCTCAATAAATGACAGCCAACACTAATGACACATATCTGCCAAATTAGTGAAGTAATAAGGTAAGGAAGACTTAAGAAAAGCAATGGCTATGAACAATTTTCTGCATAAGTCTTCCTTGCCTTTCCAAGCCAAATGAAAGTTAATAAATGAAAAACAATGATAATTATAATAACTATGAACAAAAAAGCAAGGTAAAAAAAAGTATTTTAGAATGTTCTTCCATTCCATCTATTCAAGTGTTTTTCACTCTCCTTCCTTAGGACAGAGTTCCAGTGACTAAAGAGAATTTGTCGGTCTTCTGTGAAGATATCCACCAAGGACCTCTCTAACTGTACTCAAAATATTTTCTGGGGAAATTACAACCCAACTCTCCATGTTTAATTAGGTTCAGCTATGGAGAATAACAGAAGATGCTTGAAGAAGACTAGAAATAAGAATTCCAAGAGGACAAATAAATGCTCCACAACTGAGAGGCACTAAATATGGGATTCTGGTCAGCAGATATCACAAAAAACCCACACTATTGGCTTCAAAACAGAACAACAAAGGTCATGAACTTTTTGAGTGGTCATAAATTTGAACTCATGTCCTTCACAGTTTTAGCTGGTTTTTGTTTTGTTTGCTTTTTATAAAATATTAGGTGCCTGGGAAGAAAAAGGAAAGCTGAAATAGTATGGGTTTCCTAACCAAGTGTAAGTTCTTGATAATAAGAGCTTTAGAATCAAATGTCCCTACTCCCCGAAAAAAGATACAGAATTGGAAAATACTGAGAGAAATGGTAATAGCATTTATAAGTAATTTGTATAATTATTGTCAGGATTAATGATGAATTGAGGTGTAGTAATGGAATTTTCAACACTGAAGATTTCATCTTCATAAGAACCTATGTTAGATTATTGTTTAGAACATATTTTTCAAGAGAGAAGGTCATATTTATTCTCTTCATTTTGGTATGCATCAATCCACTTATCAGTAAAGGAATTTTATTACATAAGTGCAACAAGTGTTTGATACTGCCCCAGAGAAGATAAGCAACAGTTTTAGTGTTCTTGGCTGACAGTTGCTCTAACTGAGCTTTCAGATTCTAGCCTGGAATAAGGTCACATTTTTGCACTAAGTTCCAACATACATTTTTAAAAAGGTGATGAAAATCTGTAATGTTTCCTGAGTAAATATATCCATAGGCAGGAACTTCGCCAATGACATCCATTTTTACTGTGACTTAATTCTGTAATTCTTTAAAAGTCATTTAGTCATGCTGGCCAGGAAAAACTAGTTATCTATCAGGCTTAAAGTGACGTTTCCAAATGAAGAGTCAAGGCCAAACTTTAGATATGAGCTATGCTAGGTGCACAGTTTCCAGGCTTGAAGGTACAATGTGAAAGAACTAAGAACTGGACAGAGGCTGAGACTAGAGTTTGAAAGAAACTGGTTACAAAGCAAGAAGTAACAAAGTCTTGGCTGTAATTGGTGGTGTCTCCTGCCATGGAGAGAAGGAAAGGGGTTGGATACTGTAGAATGAATCTGATGATTTCAAAAATTGACCTAAGAAGAGTGGAGAGAAAAATGCAAAGATACTATCTGTAGTTCAAGTCTAAAGTTCTAAGAAGAAGGGAACTGGAGCATAAAGAAGAAGAACTAGCAGTAGGGAAAGATCACAAGCAGAAAGTAGACATGAACACTCTTCCTGTTGGCAAAACTCGAGCACATAGAGACTTAATACCTTATAAAGAACAGAATTTCTTCAGATTGAATGAGAATATGGGAAACAATGGAACTGGAATAAAAACCCCTTTTGGTTACAAAATAATGTGACGCTATCCAGTAATAAAAGTAGTCTTTTTTAAAAGTTTTTATTTTATTCTAGTGGGTTAACATATTGTTATATTAGTTTCAAATGTATAATATAACAATTACATTATACAGTGGGTTAACCTACTGTTATATTAGTTTCAAATGTATAATATGACAATAGTGACTTAACAATTCCGTTAACAATTCCAGTGCTCATCATAAGTGCCCTCCTTAATCTCCATCATCTATTTAACCCATCTCCCCACCACATTTCCCCCGGTAACCATCAGTTAGTTTCTCTATCATTAAGATTCTGTTTCTTGATTTGTCTTTCTTTTTCTCTTTTTTTTTCTGCTTTGTTTGTTTGTTTTGTTTTTTAAATTCCAAATATGAGTGAAATCATACAATATATGTCTCACTCTCACTGACTTACTTCCACTTAGAATTGCACCCTCTAACTCCATCTATGCCATTGCAAATGACAAGGTCTCCTTTTTTTTAATGGTTGAGTAATATGGAAACATACCACATCTTCTTTACCCATTCATCTATTGATGGACACGGGGTTCTTCCATAATTTGGTTATTGTAATAATTCTATAAATGAAAGGGCACATATATCCGTTTGAATTATATTCTTTGGGTAAATACCCATTAGTGCGATTGCTAGATCACAGGGTAGCTCTATTTTTAACTTTTTGTGGAACCTCCATACTGTTTTCCAGAGTGGCTGCACCAGTTTGTATTCCCACCAAGAGTGCACAAATTTTCCTTTTTCTCCACATCCTCACCAGCACCGGTTGTTTCTTGTGTTTTTAATTTTAGCCATTCTGACAGATATGAGATGATATCTCGTTATTGTTTTGATTTGTATTTCCCTGATGGTAAGTGATGATAAACATCTTTTCAAGTGTCTTTTGGTGAAAACAGTCATTTTGTAAAACATCTGCAATAGTTTAGAAGATTAATAAGAAATGTTCCACAGAAGTCTTAACCATTGATAGTGTTACTAAAGTAAGTGACAAGCTTCCAAAATTATTATTTTGAAGAATTATCATCCAGATGCAGCAGTGGCAGTGCATATATTAGAAAGGTAAACTGATTTTTTTTTGGCCAATCTTCATATATTATATATGTCTGTAAATCTTAAAAAATGGATATTTTTAGGGGCTCATGGGTGGCTCAGCTGAGAGATCAAGCCATGCACTGGGTTCTGCACTCAGTGTGGAGTCTTCTTCAGATCCTCTTCCTTTATTCCCCTTCATACACACACTTGTGCTTGTTCTTTCTCTCTCTCAAAAAAAAAAAAAAAAGAAAAAGAAAAAAAGGATATTTTTAAGAGCATTCTCAAACTTCAGTGTTTTTTTTTTTTTTTTTTTACGATAGTAGATATCACTAAATGTAAGGGCAGTATAATGATAGAAATAATTCATGAAGTGAAGAGCAAGTAATAGATAAAGAAATATATTTAATTAAATATATTCAATGCTCAAATTTCTCAGATGTTACTGCTTTACAAATCTCTAGTAAATCTGGGTGCAAAGAATTACATTTGGAAAAATAAATGAAGAGAGCAACAGTGTTTACATTTGGAGAGCAATGTAATCTAGAAGAAGAGAGAGCTATAAGAAAGGCATGCCCTATCAATGGGTTGTGAAAAGAGGGTTAACCAGACTAGATAAATAAATAGAAGTAACATCATCTTCAAATTCTCAAATAATATTCATCATGAGATAGAAACAGTACACAGCATGGAAAGAGACCTCCTAGGTTGACTGTTACAGTGAAAACATAAAAGTTTTTCAAAAGCAATTACAGTAATTTCATGCTCACAAAGTGGATCGGGGGAAAAAACAGAAATTCAACCTTCGCACGCCAGCTACACAGGGAAGAGCAAGTTACCCTGTCACCCATGATCGCAGGTTTTACTCTATTACTGCCTGATATATTCGAGCATACCAAATAGGTATAAAATGATGGTAGATGACCTCCTGTGGGATTCTGTGCACAGAAATTGGAGGATGAATCAGTCTGAATTGAATTGTGTTTCTCTCTCCCACAGATAAATATTGCATACTAAATCAGTTTCAGTGTACTCATGTTGCCTTCCATTTAGCTTAATATATGCAGTGTCAAGTTATTTCAAACTGAATACAGTTTGCCTCCATGTACATCGTTTGTCTAAGGTAAAATTTGAAACAGTTAAAACAAAGTATAATGACATTCTTTTCCCACTCCCATAATTTTTCAGGGAGTAGTGAGAAAAATCCTAGAACTGGAAGACCAACTTAACTGGTATTTCTAATACTACTTGAAGACATTTCCTTCAAATTCTAAGAGAACCCACTATATTATTTCATTCAGTGATTTCTGCAAACTAAGATGTTCTTTAGTGACTGTCTCAATTGGGATAAATCAAGTCTGGTCATATTTTCCAACAAGAAGTTTTCAATAGGCTACCATATTCCTGAAAATATTGCCATCTACACACCTTATATCAGAGACACACTTTTTGTGAAGAACTCTTTCCCTCTCTCCGAAGACTTATAGTAGTAAAAGTATGTATGTGCATGTGTGTGTATGTGTGTGCATGTAATAGGTATGCAGTGTAATTTATAAACAAGTAATAGGTACTAGATATAAAGTTCTCAAATAAACTCTTAGTGAACATATAATACCACCTGCTCTGCTTGTTTTTCTCCAGCAGGTATTTTGGCCAACGCCTAAAGAAAAGGAGAGGGACAAGCAGGAGGGAAGTTGGTGAAAACTAAGACAAAACTACACAGTCAATTCAACTCACTTGTATTGGTTAGAACATTGTACTGCTCTAACAGAGACATAGAATAATAATGGTTTAATACAAAACAAAACAATGGTTTCAGAAAATTGGAGTTTCTTTCTTTTTTTAATATAGATTAAGGTTGATATGGAGACTGTGACACATGAATTTATCTATGATTGAGGTGCTTTCTCTTTTTTTGTATCATCCCTCTCTGGGTGAGCTGACTTTATAGTTTAATAAGGCTCAACACATGTGTGCAAGCTACATATGGGGATAGGGAAAAGGTGAGAGGTCGTGTATGACACAGTCAAACTTTTTTTTAAGGGCAAAACCCTAAAGATTTAAAAAAAAAAGAATTACGTTTGCATCACTTTGGCCAGAAATTAATCACGGGGCATAGCAGAGTTCAAGAATTCTGGGAAATATAATCTTCATTCAGGGTAACCTTTGTGCCTGGCTAAAAACTGAGTGTTTTATGACTACAGATTAATTGACTACTAAGAGTCATAGTGATCAATGCTATTATTCTAATAAAAAGTTCTTATACCACAGTTTTCTATTGTCCTCATTCTACTAAGACTTATATATCTTATGAGAAGTAGTATGATACAACTTTTTCAAAAATCATCTCTGAAAACATATGCCTATAGATTGTATTCTGGTTCTGCTACTTTCTCGCTGAAAGATTTCTTTGTACCTTAGTTTCCTCATCTCTAAAAAATGGAAATATAGTTCATTAGGTTACTATGAGTATTAAATGTGTTTTTGGATGTTCATACTTAATTCTGGACCATAAGAACTCCATAAATTCAGCATGTAAATTTATGTATCTGTTTTTCTCTAGAATGTTTTTAGAAAAAAAAAAAGCTTATCAGTCTTTTATAATTTTTCACTTTTAATGCCTAATTATAGATTTCTATTTTATTTTCTTAAAAAGCATGTTGTTTAATAATGCCAACCATAAAGCAAATTGAGACCTTAGAATCATGGGTAGTCTTTTTTTTTTTTTTTTTTCCTTACGTTGGGGTTGGGGTTTTTATTAACAATTGCAAACAAAGACATTTTATTTTATTTCATTTTAAAGGTTTTATTTATTTGACAGAGAGAGAGAAATCACAAATAGGAAGAGAGGCAGGCAGAGAGAGGGGGGGAAGCAGGCTCCCTGCTGAGCAGCCTGATTCGGGGCTTGATCCCAGGACCCTGAGATCATGACCTGAGCCAAAGGTAGAGGCTTAACCCACTGAGCCACCCAAGCAACCCAACAAAGGCATTTAAAAAAAAAACCTTTTTTTTTTTACATCCAAATCTATAAATGCTATCTTTATTAATGGATGAAATAGGCTTACCAATTAGCTTATTCTTATTTTTAAATGCCTAAAAAATAATATTAACTTTACAAAACTCTGATTATGTTTTAAAAAACAAACAGACTCTTAGACAATGAGAAACTAATAACTCTTCAATCTTCCTTTCCAAACATACGGCAATAATAAAGATTTGTGAGTATTTACCAGAGCACAACACAGCTTGAGGAATACAGCTCAGAATGCTGAAGCCATCCTGCTGAAAGAGAGTCAGATAAAATTTAAGAAATTATGTGGAATATAAATTATAAGCAAGCATTAAACACAACAAACCCGTGGTAAGTAGCTGCTGTTCTGCATCAGTGCAGGGTTAGGCTGTGGAATAGAGTGCAGGGTTTGTGACTGGGCATGTTGGATATACTAATAGCAAAGGGAAAAAGCATTATTGCCCCATGATGAATCGACAGTGACTGAATTTCGTGTGGCAAGATGAAAGAATCAGAGAAAATATGTACATTGCAAGAGCAAAGAGAAGGAAAAGAAAGAGAAAGAGTAAAATGGTACAGGTGATGAATCACATTTGATATAAAAATTGTTGCTATGAAGAGGAAAACAGGATTAGAGACAGAAAATCAGAGAAAGGGTTTCCTGGGTGGCTCGGTCGGTTAAAGGTCTGCCCTTGTTCAGGTCATGATCCCAGGGTTCTGGAATCGAGTCCTACATCGTTCTCCCTGCTCAGCCAAAAGCCTGCCTCTCCCTCTCCCGTGCCCTTCCTCCTGTTTGTACTTTCCTGCTTTCTCTCAAATAAATAAATTAATTTAATTAAAAAAAAAAAAAGAAAAGAAAAGAAAACGGGAGAGAGAGAGAAATGGAAAAGAGGACAGACACACAGAGAGAAAGCCAGAGAGCCAGAGAAACAAGGTGATGATGTCAACAAGAAAAAGCAAAATAGGAGATCTCACTCTCAAAAATCAGGCCTGAAAACAGAAGCCAGAATGCAAGGCAGATCTCACACACAAACGACTTCCCCTCTGGCTCAGGCCTCGACGGCCATTCTAAGAGTAAATTGGTCTTTTCGACGTTCCTTCTCATCTGTCTCTCACATTATATGGATTACATATTGAAATAATGTAGTTTGTTAATATAGAGGTTAAAACATATTAAAATTCAATTCATTTGTTTCTTATTTTTTTTAAGTGTGGGTACTAGAAAATGTTGTTACATACGTAGCTAAAATTATATTTCTATTGGATCGCATTGACCTAGAACTGTACTGACCACAAGGCAAAATTATTTGCCTTTCTATAAACTAAAAAAAGGGGGGTGCAGGCTTTGTCCTAAGTAGCCTTAAAAACCTTGTAAGTGCACAGGCTAGCACAGGGTCCACAGTGCAATGACACATGGTGGCATTGGCTAAACAGATCACCTGTGCCTCGCCTTTGTCTAAGGACTTAGGGTACATGCAGCTCGATCTTGTAAAGCCAATTAAACCAATCAGTACTCCTCACACACTCCCAGTCACATTTTACAAATTCTTCCTTACCAGTAATAAACAACATAACGGGCAGAAGGGAAATTATAATTTATGCTATATATATGCTGAGAATCAGAGTAAAGAAATTTTTAAAATATTCATTGAAAAAGTTAAATGGTTGACATGTATTGAAATGAGGCATAGGAACTAATGCATCCTCGTCAACATTAAGTATCTGAGAAGCCAGGGCTTGATGGCCATGTCAGTCAGTGGCAGGGAAGGCCTACAGTAGATAAAGTATTACATTTCATCCATTTATAACTTACATTTTTTTCATATTTTAACATCTTTGAAATCAAGATGCATCCTCTGATTGATGGCATCCTATAATTTTTGTCAGGCAGACAGCGTTCACAACACACTCATCACTGATGGTGCATGGCGCGCATCATTGTTACTTGTGGCATGATAATACAACTCAAATGTCGACATTTTCATCTCCAACTATTTAAGAATCATCTGGGGAAGGAATACAAGTTCTGTTTATATTTTGAAAACCTTCCACAGACACATTCTAATAAGATAAATAAGTCAGCAACCACAAGTCTTGGTAATATTGGGATCCATAGCTTGTAGAAGAAAATTCCGGAGACCATGCAGAGCAGTCTGGAAAAGCTATCATCAACTATCTTGATGGTCCAGGGGACAAATATTTTTGGAGAAAAAAAAAAAAAGGGACATTAGTAAAGCTGAGATGAACAGTGATTCACACTCTTCATGGAAAGGAATTTGAAAATACTTTAACTAATTTATTTTACTTTTATTTCCCATTCATTTATTCAGCAAGGTGATAGGGGATAAAACTCTATATGTAAGTCTGGAAGATCTCTTTCAAAAAGCATAAAATTATAATTCTAAATTATACTTTAATTTATACCTCTTTTTCTTAAGGTTCTAAAAAATAATGATACTTTTGATTGGTATCACCATAACTTTAATGAAGTAGGGAAACTTAACTGTAAGATTGAAAGGAGGCCATTCTCAGTGATAAAATATCTAGACTCTTTCTGAGTCTACCAACTTTAACAACTTACATTTTTAGGTCATTTTGTGGTTCTCAAGAAAATACCAAAATACAATGCTTGTATTTTATCTTCTTATTTGATTGTCTTTAGACAGTATTTATCCATTCCCTAACACAAGGAAGGAAAATATTAAAGAATTTGTTTATCTTTTAAAGAATTTCTTTGCTATTAGTCTCCCAGCTTTTGTTAGTGCTCATTGGTTTTAGTCCTTTACCTGAGTATACATACATAAAACTAACTCTTGATCTATTAATTATAGGCAATTTTTATTGAAACACCATAACTTGCCTGTTTATTTAGACTCAATAAATAACTCATCTCTCCTCCTGTCTCCTCTTTTTTTTTTTTTTTCAATTTGAGAGAGAAAGTAGAGTGTACAGGAAAGTTGCAAAGCAGAAGGCGACGGAAGAGAACCTTAAGCAGACTGTGCTGACCATGCTGAGCCTGCGGGACAACTGACTGAGCTACTCAGGTGCCCCTTCCACTGTCTCCTCTTGATTTCTGTTCATTATGCATTTCTTTTACGTTATCCATGTTTACAGTATTTACATTCCTAAACTACAATTCAGTCTGCTGTCTTTTGTTGATTGAACAAACTAGAAAACAATATACAAAATTATAATATCATGTTTAAGTAGCTGCTTTCTTTTTCAGGATCAAATATGATGACTGAACCCATTTAAGAAAAAAAACATAAAAATGTGTCAGTAAAATGTCTGTTGATTGCTTAAAAATCATACTACATTTTTTTTCTGCAGGCATAGATAGAAAAGGCTTTTTTTTTTAAATAGTTTTTTTTCTTTTTGTTTGAATTATAGATTAATTTTTCATCCTGTTTAGAGGGGAAAAAATGTCCTCATAAAATTTTAACTTTCCTTGAATTGCAGTGCAACAACTTTGTGGAGATTTTTTTTATAGATTTCTCTTATTTCTTGCTACCTCTTTATTCAGCGCTTTAAAAAATATTTTACTCCTGGGTTTAGTGTACTGTTTCTTCAATTTCTTGGCTCCCTGCTTTGGATATACTTTGGATATACTTAAAAAAGTTTGAACATCTAGATAGATAGATAGATACAAATTTGTATACATTATAAATATATATATTCAAACTTTTTTAGTGTATATGCTTATCATTAAGTAATTTTTTTCTAGAAGAGTCTATGGAAATTTGATTTTATGAGTTTTTTGTGTGTCTAAACATTTTTAATAATTTTGTCCTTAAACTTAATTTGTTTGGTGTTCCAGAGAGTGTAATTGGCTTATTAACACCCCTTTTCAGTTCCAAGCTCCCTTCTTGTCTTCTATTATAAGGCTTAACAGAATGAAAATCAGTACTCAATTCTCAGCTTCCTGGCAGTGATGGATGGCCAAGAAACAGTTACATTTGGTGAACCTAAGTGAAATCTGGCCGGCAGAGGGACTTACCTAAAAAAACTGTTGTTTTCTGAAAACACGTAAAAATCCCACTGATGTGCGACTTCAGCCCTTTCCTCCTCATTTCCTTGCTTGCATATAGTTAGGAAGAATGGTCAAGAAGGATGACAATTATCTGACCAAATAGTCATCATTAATTTGCAATTGAAATTGAACTAGATGTTCTGTTTGTTGCTGTGTTTGCTAAATTCGACAACTCTAAGGCCACCCAAAGATTAAACACAAACACACACACCTTCACATCTGGAAGAGACATCTAGAGAGAAGAAGAGTATCATTGAGCTCCCAATGCTAATTGGCACTGACAGACAACGTTTCTAAGTCGTGTAAAATTAGAGGGGATGGACTAAGGAGCTCTGAATGTTCCCTTCCATGGTGGGTCAGTTCCAAGAAGCTCTTCAATGCTTGAACTTTAGGAGAAACTGAAGAAGGAGTGTGGATGAAGAGGAATGGAGAGAATCAAATGACCCACTGATATTCAGTCTTTTAGTTCAACAGTGTGTGGTTCAGAAAAGAAGTGAAATTTCTGCCCAGGAAAGTTTTCTGGATTAGAAATACATAATACATCCAAAAGGAAATAATCCCTGTGTCCTACACATTTTTTTTAGGTCCTCAATATAAAAGAGAAAGGTTGTTATATACTTGATAAAATAAGGAACATAGGGAATAGTAGGCATCAGTGATGCTGAACACAATGAGTAAGAAAACATTCATTTTCCAGAAAAGTAAAAACAAGAACGCTAACTCACATATTTCTTGGGCATAGAGAGAAGACACATCTAGTTCATTAGCCAATCCATTGTTACGGAGTTTGTGAGGTTTAGTCAGAGAAAATGGAACCATTAAACTAGTCTTTTCCTCCAGCCAGGTTTAAGATTTTGTGTATGTATGTATGAGGGTGTGTGTGGAGGGGGCACACATTGTACCCAAGCACATGCATGTTTCAGATGGGATAGATGTTTGTTCTATATGGGACAATAAACTATATCTGTATATATACACTGTATATTCCCAAACTGTAGATACCTTATGTTGGGGTTTTTAAAGAAAGAAAATTTCATTTAACAGTATGTTTATTACTTTAATCTTTGGAATCTTTTCCTCTTCTAAACAACATTTAAAAACCAGGATATATGAAACATCTTCAGAAGAATGACCCTTTGCTTTGCAGTGAAAGAAAATCTTCTGGGTTACCACCCTTGCTGCAAAATATCACAGAGTCTGTGAAATAAGAAAGTCAATATGTATTAGACAAAGAGGTGAAAAAAGTGTATAGAGAGTGAACAGGAAACCAGTGATGAGGAAAACAGCAGGGAGCAGCTTGTTGAGCCCAGTGACCTTTTTCTATTCTTAAATACACTGGAGATTGTGTAGATTGCACACACACACACACACACACACACACACGCACGCACAAAGATTTCTTTAATTTCTTTAGTTTTCAGTATGCAGATAAGGATTTTTCTCTTCTATTTTCCATTTAACTTTTCCCCATTGAGGTTATTATGCTTGTGAATTCAATTCAGTGTAAGCTAAATAGAAGAAAATAATAAGTATCTTGAAGTTTTCCCCACTACTATTTATAAAACTCTCCAAGAACTGAAAGTATTCTTCCCCTAACAAGTAATACTATATTCACCAAGGGAAATGAAACAAAGCTTAGAGTGAATCTTGCAGCCTATTAAACATTTAATAAGTAATAAGAACCCATCAAAGTATGGACTACTTTTTTACATTTTGACTGCAGACAATCACTTCCCAATTTGATCCATAGAAGCAAGGAGGAAAGCTATTGTGACGGAAGAATCAAATATAAAGTGACCACGAATAGCTGATTTATTGTATTTGACATTTGTTAATATGAACTTTCAAGGACTGGGTCATGAATGCAGACAGTTTTGTACCATTGTCTATGTATGTGTCTCTAGCTCAATATCTCAAAATATTGAGATCCTATTTCATTTCCAATGTCTTAATAACCACTTTAATACATTCATTAATCAGATCTCTGGATTGCAATTTGTCTTGTCTTGTGATATCAGAGACTAAGACCAATAGAGGAGACATTAAACATAATTTGATAATTCGGAATGCTTTTCATATTCTGCTTGTCAAGACTGACTAATTTCACTGAACCAAAGTAGAATATTTCAGTGATAGCAGGCTTAGAGTCCACTTTTACTGGAAATCTATCACTTACTTCTTCATTCCACATTCCAAGTCCAGACTACCTTTATGACCTTCTGAGAGTAAGGCATATTTGTCAACATTCTCTACTGTTCAGATCAAATTATCCTCACAAGTTGTGACAGGTAGGCAGGATTCTAAGATGGCCCCAAGATTCCTGCCCTCAGCTATCATGCCCTGTATAATTTCTTCTCTTTGAGTGTGGCTGGGACCTATGACTATGATGAACTATCACTGCCATAATTATGTAATATTTCATGACAGAGATAAAGGAACTTGGTCTAGGTAGGCCTGTCCTAATGAGAGAACTCTTTAAATATAGTCAAGATTTCTCCTGATCTCAAGGATTCTTTCCACGGCTTTGAAGTAAGTTGCCATGTTGTGAGTGGGCAACATGGTTAAGTATTGACGTGGCCTGTAGTGGCAGAGAGGAATCCTCAGTTGACAACCAGCAAGTAAACAGGGAACTCAGAAAGACAATCATAAAAAATCTAATTCTGCTAACAATCTGAATGAACTAGGAAATGGATTCTTCCCTAGTCAATCTTTCAGATGAGAACATAGCCTACTGACATCTTCATTTCTGCCTTGTTAGACTCTGAGCAGAGGACCCAGTGGAGCCATGCCCAGATTTCTGACCTACAAAAGCTATGAATTAATAAATAGGTGTTGTTTTTAACTGCTAAGTCTGCATTTTTGATACAGCAATAGCAAACTAATACACATGGCTTCTAGGCTAGGGGCATCATAATATAAACTGAGGTTGGCTGATACTGTTTTAAGGGTTCTGAAAGACTTTGAATGCATCATGGGGTTTATATAAGGTCCTAACCCAGTGCTGAATACATAATACATACTGAATAAAAGTTGTGTATGTTTACTAAACAAATGGTTGATTTATAATAAATGCTTTACACTGCAGATTAAAAAGCACTTTGAGATATATTGATTTTTCAATTGATGGGAATGTTAATATTAATACACATTTTAGACGTGTAGAAAAGTAGTTCACCAAAAGGTGAGGGACTTGACTGAAATCACAGCATTGGTAAGTGACAATATTTTCTACTATAATCTCTCTACCTCTATTGAACAGAAGTATTGAGAAAATAAGCAGATGGAAACACGTTTGAAAAATAAATAGAATTCTGATTAATTCATAAAATCAAGTAGAAATAGCATCAAGAAAATCATTATTAGGGCGTGTTAAGAACTAGCATCAAGAAAATCATTATTGGGGCATGTTATCTAAAATCTTTGAGTTTCAATTCCTTCATCTATAAAATGGAATTAAAATGGTACCAGATTCATAGAGGGTAGAGCATTCACATAAGCATGTCTCTTGTAGACTGATAAAAAGAAAATGAAAAATGTGGAGTTTTGACATATAACAGCTTTTATAACCTTGAAATATGTCATCTTTATAGATATCTTCATATATATAAATAATAAAGAAAATTAAGTCTCTTTTGAATGTAATTTTTGAAATAAATTTACACACTTAGAAGAAAACAGTTTTAGAGGTCGTGGGTTAGATGTTTTCTTTTGTTTTTAAATATTTTACTCAAATGTTTAGTAGGGGGTTATGTTACTTACAAAAGTGTTTATTAGCTCTAAATTTTTCTATCTACCCCCAAAAAGAACATTAAAAAGTGGGGTTCATTTAGAATAACAGTAAAAGCATAGCACAGTTCTAATGTAACTATCCTCTTTAGAATTTCAAAAGCAATCAGAATCACTCTAAAATATTAAAGAAAGGACTGGGTGATTTCTCAAAAGATCTTTAATTTTCTGAAAGGAGGTCGGATGTATCTTTTCATTAAATATTGGAAAGAAAGCCATTTAGCAAAGGGCTTCTTCAGACACTTTGATTGAAATAAGCTTTTCCTTAAGAATAAAAGAAAAAACATCATATTTGTACCTCTTCAAGAAAAATATTAAAATACCTTCACAGAGTTTTTCTACCTTTAAATAATTTAATAATTGACAATATAGTTTGAAAATTTACTTATGTTTTCCAAATCACACAAACATTTTTTTTAAAGATTTTATTTATTTATTTGACAGACAGAGATCACAAGTAGGCAGAGAGGCAGGCAGAGAGAGAGGAGGAAGCAGGCTCCCTGCTGAGCAGAAAGCTTGATGCAGGGCTCGATTCCAGGACCCTAGGATCATGACCTGAGCTGAAGGCAGAGGCTTAACCCACTGAGCTACCCAGGCGCCCCTACACGAACATTTTTAAAAGCTAGTAATTACCTTTGATCATTCCAAAAGAATTCATTTCAGTTGTTTGCCCCGAATAATTCCACTGGATCTTGAATAGAACTTCCTGACGGATATGCTTAGATATGAAACACCTTGTAACATGACTGACAGATTCTTATATATATACACTAGAGCTACAATTAGTAGATACCATTTTCTGAAGCTGCAAAAAATTGAGTTTAAAGTATCTATTATTAAATTTAACCACCTATTTTCTTTATAGTCCCATAAAACTAATAATCTGATATATTGATTCATAAATGACCACTAACATTGCATTCTATTTAGAGGAGAAAAATAAAGGTAAACTTTATTGATGTATGCTTATTTTTTTGTTCCATGAACTGGGAGTATTTGTGAAAATTTTTCACTTTTTAAAGCATTTGGGTGTGTCCCTTTTCAGTAAAAATGTTCAAAATATAAAATATTTGAAGAGAATTAAAAAATCAAATTCATGTTCTTCTACTATAGTTTTATGATTTATGCTATCTAAATTCTAGCAGTATTTATCTTATATATGAATGTAACAAAATGAGTTATCTACCATCACAGACATTAAATTCTCATGAGATGACTTGACATAAGTTTTCACACAAAGCCATAGTCATTATTCTTCCTATGATTATGGGATCTTCAAACATGAGAAAACTCCTAACTCTACCTGCCCTTACTAAATAACAAAGAATTATTATTATCGCCTATGTTTTTATATTTGGTAACACAAATATAAAATTAATTATATCAAAAATCAGAGGCAAGGAAATAAAGGCATATATGCAAAGTAGGAAAGCTTTAATTTTCAGAAAACATTTGGAAAGAGACTGGAAATGAAGAAGCATCTACATGCCTTTTGTGCCCCCACACAAAAAAATAGCTATGTGTACTCATGGTGGCTTGAAAATAGTAAGTGTTGACTATATATCTTGACAGACAGCATGAATTGTAACATTGTTATAAATTACATTAGCAAGTATAAGTGATCGATTGTGTTTACAGATACGTATATGTACATCAATAATTAAGCAGACAGCAATAACACAATACTTCAGTATTTCATTAGGTGGCTTTTTAAATGTTGCTGTAACTGCAACACACAGATGAAGATTTCCCATAAATAAAGTTCTAGAAACTAAAAAGAATGAGTTTTTATTCTAACACATATAAGCATATCATAAAAAAGCAATAGTAATAAATATTATTGAGAAGGTGAAACATCAGAAAAAAAAACAGAGCCTTCTATATAAAACTAAGATCTATTACTTAAAAGAAACAGCAATTTCCTACAATTAGCAGATCATTTTTACTGACAAACTGTGACTTTTTAAAAATCTTTTTATCTCTGGGAGAAATTCAATTAGGTGTTTGCAAGTCCCCATTGCCTGAAGAGCAGTTTCATACACCTTGTCCCTGTCATAGTGCTTGATATTATCTAGAGGTGAGTGACAGAAAAGTCCAGAACTAACAAAGGCTCACTCTGTTCCTGTCAGCAAGCTCTGGTACATCTTTCTTATTGGAAGTACCCAGGAGCTTTCTTTGCACAAGTAGAGTCCTCCAGTAGGTAATAGCTGTCTCTTGTTTTAACCATTAATATTCCTGGATAGAAGCACATTTCTGGCTTTATCATGGAAATGCCTGCCCCCTTTTGGCCAAAAATCAGCAATTTAATTTACACTGAGAAAACACAAACCAGAGCATCCTCTCTTCCCCCTATCTGCTTCTGTCTTGAATAAGAGTGAGCAGTTCTCAGATTAAAGAAGAAACTAATTATCATGATGCAGAATTTGAGTTTAGAGCAGACTCCTATCTTTTGTTGTTTTGCAGAAGTAGGAGTTTGGAAGGAGCACAAGATTTTAGTTTTAGTGTCTGGGTAAAAGAGGAGAAAAGCCTTGTGCATATAGAAGTTCAAGTTTAAATCTACATGTCTATAGGCATCATATATTTAATACTTTTCCTTGGATTCATATAATTATAATAATAATTAATAGCTGGAAACAGGTTTCATAAGTTGGCAAGTTGAATGTCAAACTTAAAATGTTTCTTTCATTTTAGAACTAATTTTATGTAAAGGCGTCACAAACTACAGCTGCCTAAAAGATAAAGAAAAATACTAAGTTTGTATCAGTTGTTAATTTATTGCTTGATTCTGAAACTGTGATTGGGGAATACTGCTTCATGAAAAATGTAGTATAGAATGTGAAGAGAAAGAAATACCCAAACACAAAAATAGCTGATTCAATCATGAATGGGAATAATCAAGGAAGTAAAAAGAGCTTAAGTTTTGGAAGAAAAAGAGAATGATTTAAAATGTCAGGTTGGTCAAAAGTTAACCTTTGATTCTGTGATTAAGAATGAGAACTAGGTTGTAGTTCCTGTTGTAGAAAGAAGAAAAAAACAACTATCACCTGGAAAGGTGATTAGTTGTGTTGTTGTTTTGTGTTTTTTTAAGATTTTATTTATTTTATTTGAGAGAGAGAGCAAGCATGGGGGCGGGGAGTGCAGAGGGAGAGGGAAAAACAGGCTTGCTGCTGAGCAGGGAGTAATGGACCCTGAGCTGAAGTTAGATGCTTAACCAACTAAACCACCCAGGTGCTCTGAAAGATGATTATTTAATCAAGAATGACGTTAGATTTACTTGCTTCTTTGTGGTATACTCAGTACCTACATTGAGATTGGATGGCATACCATTCCTTATGGAGACTGTAAGGGCCTATTCAGCCCAGAGCAGCCCCACCCCAGTTGAACTGCCATTTTGTTGTAAAACTTAAATTGACTCTGATCCCTCCCCCCAGGGGAACTTACTTAAAAACAAGTCCCAGAAACCAGTCCCAGGTAACAAAGCCCAAATACAAGTGTGGGTCAGGCCAGGTGGAGGTATTCAATTAATGGGGGCGCATACTGTCTCCTGGCTACCAAGGAGTATGGGCCCCGCCCTTTGGGCACCTTTTGGGCACCAATTCTGAACTAGGTGATAGGCTGGTTCAAATGTCTACTAGGGTAAAAAAAAAAAAATGTCTACTAGGGTAAATTGTAGTTCAGTTGGTCACCTAGCATGACTGTGCAACTTTCTCTGTGTGTTACAATTTCATTGGCCACCAGTGTTTGGCCAGGCCCAACAACATGGCCTTTGCTCTATAAAAGTTAGTCTGGAAAGCAGGGAGGGGTCATCCTCTCTGTAAGGGGCAGCCCCGACCTATCTGTTTGACAGTTGGTTTGATTCCCGATGCTTAGCGTGAAATAAAGCTTTGCTTGAATTTTGCTTTGTATCAGTCTCACTCCTTTAGTCACAGACCCATTATTGGGGTACCTATTTTTGGGGGGGGACCTAACAGAGACAAACTGAAAAAAGAAATGGTAGGTTTTTCCAAAAGATTGTTGGAAAAACCTATACCTACTGATAAAACCGTAATATTTTATTTTTTGTTTAATCAGATGTAGTAAATGTAAAGCAATACTTCTGGAATCTCTCAGCATCTGAAGAACTAACTCATCATTTCAATGGCTGTTGTTTTAATTTGCTGTTATTAACATTCTGATTTGTGTTTATTTGGAAGTAGTGTCCATTAGACCAAAATAACTCTCTCTCTCTCACTCTCTCCTCCACACATATATCCTTATACTCAGAAATAGTCTATTTTGTAGGAACATAAACTTGATTCTCTCTCCCTCATTCTACCTTGAAGGAGCGATACTGTTATGAGCTACTCAAGATGGAAAGGTGGCCTTCAGGTTTCTCTCAGCTTGACTAGTCTTTAGACTGGCTTATTCCTGACTCTAGGCTCTGAGCTCCCTTTTCTTAGAACATTTACATTAGAAAACTTGTAATTGTCAATTCTTTATCTTCTTCTTTGAGCTGTAAATCTTTTTTAAAGCCTCTTGCAAACTTTACCACCCAGGAATGTTTTTCTCCAGGACCTGGATCCATACCTTTGAAATATATTCATCAAAGAAGATGGCTCCCTTATCTCCCAGTTTCTGTAGCAAGGGAGGACCTAAGTTCAGTAGGCAGCCTTACTCCAGGTTGTAAAACTACCTCTTGTCAGGAAGGTAAGAGAAAGTTTGCTTTTCTCCTTTTGTTAAGGCCAATAAAAAAATAATACAGGTGGCCTAGGAGTCCCCATCAGCTCCTAAACACTTCCCCAGCCTTTGTTTCCATGGAGTTCTCTGTCTGCCCTGTTACAAGGGTCTGAATGATACTTGTTTAACTTTCAGGCAGTTCAATGTTTGCTTTGACAAAGCCAAATTCATGGTGTTAGGACACAATGTTTCTTTGTGTGATGTGGAATGATTCTGCAATCTTTTGTTCAAATTCTGTGTTGACAACCTCTTGCTGAAACCCTCTTTCAGATTGTATCTAAAGATTTTTCTTAATCCCCATTCCTTTTGGGATTTATTCTCTCACGTGGGTCGTGTTCCAACATACAGCTGATAGGTCTCTTATTTTGAAGGTGTGCAAATTTTCAGAGATTCTTAGGTAAAGGTTACAAAGACCTAAGAAGGAGCAATTAGATCTGTCTTCCTTTCACGTTAATCTTTTCTCAGATTGATCTTTCCTTGTCTTTGATCCTTGGCAGTAGCAAAGCTATGAGGACCAAAATTAGGATGTAGGCACAGGACAAGAGTATTGTAACTTCTTGAGGTCATGAACCTCTTTGACAGGCTGGTGAAACTTACGAACCTCAGAATATTCCATTTACATCCATAAAATAAAATACTTAGAATTAAAATTAAAGCC
This sequence comes from Neogale vison, assembly GCF_020171115.1. NCBI lineage: Eukaryota > Metazoa > Chordata > Mammalia > Carnivora > Mustelidae > Neogale > Neogale vison. The sequence continues at coordinate 128,080,285 of NC_058095.1, read as the reverse complement.
AATCAGTTTAAAATACAGTTATCAAGTATATATATAGTAATACATACAGTATATATAGTTATATAGTAATACATATGACTTTTCAATACATTAAATAGTAAAATATTTAGCTGGTCTATTATCAACCATAAACTTAAAGCGGTGACAAATGGTATTTCAAGATATCCACAACAACTAGGCAACAAGAAAAAAAGATTTAATTTCATTGGTAAAAATCAACAGATTAGCTGATTCTACTATGTATTTGAAGTCTTTTTCCATCTGTATATTCATAACTGTAGGACGTATTAAATTTCAGTTCATGGTTAGTAAAAAAAAATGTTGTTTTGTTTTTGTTTTTGTTTTGTTTTGTTTTTGTTTTTCCTATTCAACTATAAGGGCCATGTTTTGCCTCCAAATTAGGACTACAAATGAAAACTTATGGCCATACCAACTCTTTGTGGCTTTTTGCCATTAGTGACTATGTGTAGGAGATTGTGGCTGAGTCCCTATAGAACTAAACTATAAATCCCTTCCAAATATCTTCCTTATAAAACTGAAGCAGTGCTAGAATGAAAATTCAAAAGGTTGGAATTCCAACACAATTTCATCACATCTTATTTTTATTAACCTCTAACTGTGTGAGAGTAAAATGTACTCACTCATCTGACTATGCTAAGTTCCATGCCTTCGGGACAAGCTGTTCACTTTCAGTGGATATTTTTGTAGTGGGAGATAGGAAAGAGCCCTCTGAGAAAGATTTTTTGAGCAATGGCAGAGATAGAGATCATTCACTTAAAGTATTCTTTAACCTTTTAAACACATGGAGTTTTAGAAAAACTCCTCCCATAACAGCTGTATAAAACTGGGTTTGTTTATATATTAGAATGGCATGCATTTCTCTTAAATGCTGGTTTCCTTGCAACTCCCATGTGTGTAGATTTTTGCAATTATGATTTCGAATAGACTTCGAAAAAAATAAACAAATATAACTAATGACATTTGTAAGAAAGAAGTACTATATTTAATAACCACTGATGGCTGACTGGTAAATACCAATTTATGTTTCATTCTGATACCAAGAACTGTGAACCTTATTAAAAGCGAGAGGTCCAGGATTTTTTTTAAAGATTTATTTATTTATTTATTTTGGAGAGAGAGGATGCAAGGGTGGGTAGAGGGAGGGAGGAGCAGAAGGAGAGGCAGAGAGGGAATCTCAAGCCGATTTCCAGCCAAGTGTGGAGCCGGATGCGGGGCTCCATCTCACCACCCCGAGTTCATGACTTGAGCAGAAACCAAGAGTCAGATGCTTAAACAACTGAGCCCCGCAGGTGCCCCATAGGAATTTTTTTTAAAGGATTCTAGAATTCTCAAACAAGTTTAGGATAGAAATACTAATTATTTTTAAGATTTTATTTATTTATTTGACAGACAGAGATCACAAATAGGCAGAGAGGCAGACAGAGGAATAAGCAGGCCCCCCACTGAGCAGACAGCCAGACGCGGGGCTCAATCCCAGGACCCTGGGATCATGACCTGAGCCAAAGGTAGAGGCTCTAACCCGCTGAGCCACCCAGGTGCCCCAGAAATACTAATTCTTGAACAGAGGCTTAATCAATACGAAAGGTAATTAACTTTAAACCTAATACATTTAATCTAATGTGATATAAACTCTGCCAAAATTTACTATTGTGAGACTGAATTATTTTTTCTCTGCAGTATGTTTAGTGTCTCCCTGCTAATTCTTTTGTGTTTTATAAAGTTTTTAAAATATCCCTTTGAAATTTAATAAGGAGATGTATAGAAACAGAAATAATTCAATCTGCAATTGTGTTTATCAGAGAAATCACATAAGCCCACGCCATTCTTCCCCATCAGATAATACTTAGATTGTTTCCTGAAAATAGAGTCATTCGAAAAATGAAGACTGTCAAGTTCAGTCATTGATTATTTCCCTGCATCACACCAGTCAACAATAAAAGGGTTGGGCCAGCAGACTACTGGTTTGCCGTCGCTTGTTGATTTACATAAAGCACACCAGAGTTAGAAAGAAAGGAAAATTGAATGGCATTTTTGGTTCTGCAGCCAGCTCATTGACATAGAACACCTCAGTCCTTGATGTGGAGAGAGAAAGACCACTGGGTGCATTTTGATTTGATAGCCTCTCAGATGATCTCTTGACCTAACTCCACTCAATCAAATGCCAGGAAGCGAGGGAAAGGAAAGCTATTATAAAGAAAAAGGCAAATCAAAGCTACATCACTGTACTTTCTGTAGACAAGAGGTAGTTCCACCTTGTGACTTTAGTACAACAATAAGAGCTTAATAAAGGGGAAATATTTGAGAAGTGACAACAAGACAGATGCACTTTCAGTATTTTTTTGGTGGAAATCATTCACCTAGGTGCAGCACTGGTCAGGTGCTGTCAGCTTCTAAGACACCTGAAGACATCAATCAGAAGCAGATATATTGGCAATATGCAAGCCAGGAAGCCATGTAAAAATAGGAATAAAGACGGAGTTGTGAGACCTTCCAGGATTTATCAATTGAGCGAGTAAAAAACTGTGGGACCCCATGATAAGGCTTGAGACAAGAACAAAACCAGGCCCTGACTTGTGCCTCCTTTAAAGGCTGAATAACCGTACAAAAGGCTTAGGTCGATCAAGTTGAATAGCACTGAGAAAGGGTCTGTGCTCTGTGTTGGGTGCTCGTCCACGTGACTTCCCACACGTTTGCTAGTCAGATAGAGACGATCTGGCAGGGGTCAGAAATTCTTGGCTGGTCCTTGTTGTCCTTGCACGGGCTATAGACTACACCACTGTAAGACTGTGCTGTGTTTACACAAACTAGGTCTTGAGTGGCCTTGAAGTCAGTACCTCTGGCGCTAGAAGGTCTGCTATTGATGTTTAGGAAATAGATAATGGGAAAGCTTGAAGGATTTTCTGTGCTTGTTGCAAACTCTTTAGTAATCAGCTAAAATTAGATACTTTCTTATGATTGTTTCTGTTAGCTATATAATGCCTCACAGCCTTGAAGAGAATGGGCACTATTAGACATCCTCCGTGGTACGCCTCCTGTCCCCATCTCTTTGTCTCTTAATTTCTTTTCACTATCCTCTCACCCTCACGTTCCTGGTTGATTTGTCACACTGGCCATGACAAAAAACATGTAAATAGGTGCCAGTTCCAGCAATACAGCTCGTGAGCAGAAGAGCTGGTGATAGCTGACAGAGTCCTCTTTTATTTATGTTGTTTGTCCCTTGATCTGTTATCACCGCCAGGCCACTGGGTTAGGTGAGACCAAGTACAACTATGATTAACAGGTGTTTAAGTACTTCTAGTTAAGTGTTCAGACTCAACAATTTTGATAGACCTACATAATATATCTTCTGCATGTCGAATCATTTATTCAGAAACTAGCATTCATTTTTTGCTTAAGATATCAGTATGACTCACCAGCCCACAGATGGAGCAGTTTTTGAGTTAATGGTCTATGCAGTATCCACTAGTAGAACTAGAAATTTTTGAAATGTATTAAAACAGTATCTTCCTTCTGAGATATTTAACTTCTGGATATAATAATTGTAATTCCAATCACTCAGAGAGAAAATTAAAACAAAGTATCTATGTTCTTGATCTGAGAGATAAAATGTAGTAATTTATCATCAAGGGAAATAAATGAACTTACCATTCAAGGTTAGAAATCTCCTTATTCATGTTGCCCTATTTGCTCAATCAGGAGAAGATGCATGTTTTTTACCTATCAGCCTCTTGCACAGTGCCTGGAACACAATCTGTCATCGCTAATACAATAACAAAAGGGAAAGGTCATCTCTTAACAGATTTTCCTTAACAGCAATACAAGAAGAAAACTAAAATAAGCGTATTTGTGATACTCAAATATAAGCCAGATAATTAACATCACATCCCTACAATAGTCTCCTAAATTAAGTGTTTATAAATTAAAATGTATGCTAACAATTTCTTTTAAGATTTATTTATTTGTTTGAGATAGAGCCAAGAGGGAGGTAGGGAGACAGAGGAAGAAGGAAAGAGAATCCTCAAGCAGACTCCCCACTGAGTACAGAGCTGCACATGGAGCTCAACCCCAGAACTCTGACATCATGACCTGAGCTAAAATTAAGAGTCAGACGCTTAACCGACTATACGACCCAAGCATCCCATAAGCTAACAGTTTCTAAATGTATCTCTCAAAATTTTTCATCAGACAGTGTAGTACCATTTTTCACTCTGAGAAAGAGCTTACTTCTGGCCTTGGCCTGTTTTTGTGGTAATGACATTTGTTCATTTCACTGAAATCTTACTTTAGAAGTGTGCTCTAATGCAAAATAAGTAGACTTTTGCCTATTAAGAAACTCGGAAAATTCAATTGATATTATTCGCTGTGGAAAGACAGAAAAAAGAGAAAAAAAAAGAAAATAAAGAACTGAGAAAGGCTTTTCATCCAAGTCTATTTGTTTAGTTCAATGAGACTATTAAAACATTAAAATACTTTAGTGCCATTTTTCAGCTATTGTCTGTCATTCCTTTATACTCCTATACTAACATAGTGTTTTCATATTCTTGTACCTTTTTTCTAACTAAAGCATATATCATCCAAAGAGGAAAATATATCTCACATTTTATTTTAAATACTTACAGCATCTTTCTTACACATGGTATCTAGTTAATAATTATCAGCTTAAACATATGCCAAGTCTTTTATGCCATTGCCTGAAATATCTGTCTCCTCCAATCTCAATCCAACTGGACACCCCTCTGGATACATTTCTTTTATGTTTCAGTGTCACATTTGGATAAAAGTACTGTAAAGATACCTGTTTTCCCCCACCGTAATCCAAAGCCTCTTCTATTTCAATGTTTTTTGTTTTTGTTTTTGTTTTTGTTTTTTGTTTTTTTTTAGATCCAGGCCTATCTTTTTGCCCAGTGAAAGTTGAAAGTTTCTAGCGAGTCTGCAACTCCCCTATCACCTGGGGTAGGGCTGTTTCCAACAGATGTTGAGAGCCTTGGGAACTAACTAATCCTTTAGTTCCCTAGTCAAGTTTCGATTTCATCATCTACTGCTGCTTTTTCAAACATGACCAATCTTAAAAACATCCACAGACCTTCCATTTCATAGTCAAAACAAAGTGAAGATATCAAAGAGAACTCTCAGCAACTCTTAGCCTTTCTTTTTCAAAAAAGTCTTCCAGTGGATCTGCTAGGTCACATCTTTCGGAGACCTTTCTCAAGGTCTCTTCCATTTCTCTCCAAAACGCAGAACAAGTTGAAGGTCCTTTTATTTGTTACTAAGTCATGGACTATGGCTTAGTACCTACCTTCCTAGAATCTTTGACAGTGATTCTATATTTGATGCTCTCTTCCTTTTGCTCCTGTGACAGTCATCTCTTCTTCTTCCTATTCTTTTTTTTTTTTTTTTAGATATTTAATTTATTTATTTGACTGAGAGCGATCACAAGAAGGCAAAGAAGCAGCAGAGACGGGGGAAGCAGGCTCCCGATGAGCAGAGAACTTGATGCGGGGTTTGATCCCAGGACCCTGAGATCATGACCTGAGCTAAAGACAGAGGCTTAACCCACAGAGCTACCCAGGTGCCCCGACAATGATCTCTTCTGCTTCTTTTTTTTCTCCCATGTCTAGTGTTCCTTTTCAGTTTCTATCCATTTCTTTTATTTCATATACATTGGTTTTCCTCAATCAAAAGAAAAGTGATGAACTGCGAAAATATTCACCACATATTTTCCTTCTAATTAGTAGTCGTGCTTAGAACCAATGAGAAGCTCCCACAAATGGCAAATTCTGAAATTATATAATTTATTTTATATGTATTTTATATGTACTTCCAAAGTTCTTCATCACCATCATCATCAGAATAATTAACCCAAACTGTCTCCCATCTTACTTGGAATCTTAAGAACTTCCTTCCTATTTTCCATGGATCCTCTGTGGACACCTGTAATCTATTTCATACACAGAACCCAGAGTGATAGTGGCAAAATACAACCTACATATGCCTTACACATACATACACACAGAGACACACAACCAGCACTTCAAATTCTATTTTTCTGAAGATAAAGACCACCATTCTAAACCTGGCCAGCAAAGTGCTATATAGTTTTCTTTAATTTCTGCTACTGCCTCACTTCACACGAGTTCCCTGGCTGCTCTCTGGACTCTAGTTACTAGCCTGCATTCAGCTCCTTTAATAAGCCCAACTTTTCTCCAGTCACTGCAAGATTTGGCAATTACTGTTCTACTTCTAGCTATGTGTTCTCCTCCCCTTTGACCTACTTAATTCTTATTTTCCATTCAAATTTGGCTGACTCAACACTTCTTCAAGGCAGCTCTCCTACCCGGACTTCTGACCAACTTGGATTCCTTTACTTACATTGTTTTAGCAGCATCTACCTTTCCTTCTTTGCATAATTATAGTTTGTAACCATGATTTAGTTTTATGGCATCATTTACGTATTTGCTCATGCCAGAAACTGAATATCCAACAAGCTATTCCTGCTTCTTCTGCTCCCTTAATTTCCCTCAAATCTTGCCAATTCTTTCCATGAAGTTTTACCCAGAGTACCTCTACAAATTAGCAAATAGTTACCCTGTTTCCAGTCACAGATCACTTAATCTAATCTCTACTCCAAATAAAAAATAATCTTTCAAAAACATGATCTGATCTTGTTCCTCTCCTACTTAAATCATTTCAAAGAGCCCCATGTTCTTAGAAATGAAGTGCAAATTGTTTCATATGGTTTATAAATAAATTGTAGAAAGTCCTTTTAATTTGTTCCCCACCTATCGCTTGATATCAAATGTGTAAAGGGCTCCTCTGCTCCCCTGCCTCTGATTCCATTCATTCTGTTGCCTTATCTGCCTATCATTTAGACTGCTCCAAGGGGGTGTCCTCCATAAGTGCATAGGAGTAGTGTAGCCTTTCTTAGTCTGATTTCTCATAGAAGCTGAGCTTTGTTGCTTTTAGTCTAATTCCTTATAATTCTGGATCTTTTATAGCACATCTATCTTTCTATTTATCTTTGTACCTATGTATCTATCAATCATCTATTTAAACACATATAACTATGTACATGTATGTGTATGTATACATATGTATGTCTACTTTAAAAATTAATTTATATAGCTTTCCTACATCCTACAGAGCCATAAACTCTCAGAGGGCAGGGTATACTTTATTCACTTTTGTCTCCCCAGAGCATATATTACGGACTTCTTAGATATTTACTAATATCTAGGTTTTTAAGATGCTAAGATTCTTAAAAAATTAAGATTTTAAGATAATAAATCTAAGAGATCTGAACACCCAGTTCCACTGTTTGGTGGGCAGTTTCCCCAAACCACAAAGCAATTTTCAGATACCAGTTGGATGACCTATAGTTAACTCAGTTTCAACACTAAGATAGTGTTTGATTCCACAGGTTAAAGGCTCATTCCTATGGGACTGTCGGCCCCCTGCATCAGATGCCAATTGCAAGTTTAGGTTGTGCTTTTGAATGATTGGCTACAGATTGGAAGTTCCCTCAAACCCTTCCTTGGGCTCAATTAATTTGCTGGAATGGCTCCTAGAAATCAGCAAAACCTTACTGGATCACCAGTTTATTTTAAAAGGAACAGCCAGAGGGAAGTGATAGATAAAGAAAGGTACGGAGAAGGAGTTGGATTTCCCACACCCTCTCTGAGTGTGTCACTCTCCCATTCAGCAACCTGGAAGCTCTCCAAACCCCAAACTTGTGGGTTTTTATGGAGGCTTTATTATATAGGCATAATTGATGAGATCATTGGCCATTGGAGATTGATTCAACCTCCAGCCCTTCTCCCGTCTCTTGAGATCAGGAGTTTGGACTGAACAGTCCACCTGTATCATCACGTAAGTGGTTCTCCTGGTAACCTGCTACAATCTTAGGTTTGCACTAAAAGTCGGATGGATCATTAACATAAGGAAGAGACAGCTTTATCTCTCTCACGATTTAGGAAATTCCAAGGGTTTTAAATGCTTCCTGCTACAAATGGTGATGAAGGCCAACTACCTATTTCTTATTGTAAACACAATGTCCTAAAATTAATGCCTTTTATTGTGATAATATATATACTTGTCTAACCTTCCCTAATGCATTATGAACTTCTTGAGAAATATTGTAATATTAATATTTGTAAAACTTTATCAAATGCAAGAATAATTTCATTTGCAGTATCTCATTTGCTTATCAATATCGCTATCCCCATTTTTAGGAATGTATAATTGAGACTCAAAGTAGTAAAATAACTTTTTCAAGTCCATACTGTATTAAATTGAAAATCCCCGTGCAGTCAAAAATCTGTGGATCACTTTAGACTTCCAGAAAAATTAACTACTAATAGACTACTGATGATCAGAAGCCATACCCATAACATAACACAGTCGATAGCACATATTTTGTATGTTATATGTATTATATACTGTAAACTTAAAATAAGCTAGCAAAAGGAAAATACTGTTGAAAAATCATAAGGAAGAGAAAATACATTTATAGTACTGAACTCTATTTCTCAAAAAAAATCCCCATATAAGTGGACCCACACGGTTCAAACTCATGTTGTTGAAGGGTCAAATGTATAAGCGATTTACATTTGTTGTAACCTTGTTTTTTTTTTTTTAAAGATTTTATTTATTTATTTGACAGAGAGAGAGAGATCACAAGCAGGCAGAGAGTCAGGCAGAGAGAGAGAGAGAGAAGCAGGCTCCCGCCAAGCAAAGAGCCCGATGCGGGGCTCGATCCCAGGACACTGAGATCATGACCTGAGCCGAAGGCAGCGGCTTAATCCACTGAGCCACCCAGGCGCCCCAGTTGTAACCTTGTTTTTATAGCAGTGGGAGATGACCGTAACCTGTCACTCCTGGTGACCAGAAATGCACAGAGCATCATAAAGGGTTCCCCCGACAAAGAGCTTCTCTTCAAACTTAATGAGAGAATAAAAAGGACAATACAATCAACTTTAAACTGTCTCCAGCAACATGGCAAAAATTGCTCACTTTAAAGTGGAAACCACCATTATTAACACTTATCTGTCTGCACGGTGCTCACTACTATTGAAATAAAAAGGAGAAGGATCTGGTGGGGGGAGGGAAAAAAGGGGAAGGGGGAGGAAGAAAAGGAGAAGAAGGAAAACAAAAAAAATGGAAGTCTTTCTCATTCTTAAATTATCCCCTGAGACAGACTCAGTGTAGTCACATTTTTTAAAAAGTAAATGTTCTTGATTCAAATGAAAGTGAGGAAGAAAGAACAACAACAACAAACAAGCAAGAATTGCTGTGCGTCATTGGTTTACAAAGATGTCTTAGTCTTTTATTTTAAATTGATTTGATTTAACAGGGCAGGACACTTATTTTAAATGCTCTAACCTACAGATTACGTACTTGGAAAAGCAAAAACCTTCTGATTGTCAGGCCTAAGAGTTTTTATTTTGTGCTCTATTATACAAACGTCTTACAGGATTTGTAATAATTATTTAAAATTACATTATTTAATATAATTGAATCTACCTCTCAAGAAGTAAGTATCCATTTTATTAAGCTGTGTACAATGCTGTTCACACAATCAGTTTGAAGACAAGTATATAGGATAAAATGGTTATACATACATAAGCATTTCAAAAGATAGTAACTCTAAAATAAACAGTTAACAATAGCCCTTAAAATATACTCTGAAGACTTGCATCCCATTGCAAAAACTGTAAATGAAAAGCTTATCATTCTAAGGCTTAAAGTCCATATTGTGCAGAAAAGTTGCAAATTAGATACACAGTTATAATGTAGCCAAATATACAGTAAGTCAGTTTATGAACAGGGGACTCTGGAAACATGCATACACTGTGCTGTTAAATAGTATAATTTCTATTCCTTTGTTTAGTTCACCCAGGAGGTCACTGAACAGAATTTTTCTTTGTTGTCTATTTTCCGTGGTAAACAAGACCACACCGAGGAAGGATGTAAATATTCCCAAATGCTATCAGTTAATATGTTTGGCATATTATTCCATTATTTGATGTTAATAATGGGTAACTTCATACGGTATTCTAATTCATGCCTTGTCTGCGTTGGTTGTATAGTAGTGAGCATAGCTGCCTTCCATAATTCATGCCTTTAGGAAGTCTACTTCTGCGACAGACTGAACTCTGAGGAATCCACACATTCCTAGTGGGACGGCATCAATTTTATGCCAACTTAGCTTCTTTATACGGACACCTGTCCCATTGTATGTAATGCCTATGTACTGGTGACTCTTTTTTTTAACACCAAGCACAATTTAAAAAAAAAAAAAATCAGTGATTTGAAAGTTTGTTATCTATAGGTTCCAGTTCAAAAATCCATCCTGTAGAACTCAAGGCTTCTAGACATTCACCCATCAGCCTACATGACAGTCCTAACATGACTTTGAGTTTACTATTTCTACCTATATTTGCTCAAATCATACCTAAGAATCCAATTCATAATATTTACACATACAATATCTTTTTCTAGTCCTGCCAAGCCAAAATTGTTTGGGCAGGAATACAGTTAAGGATTAATAGGCACTGGGGGCACCTGCGTAGTGTCTCCCTTTGGCTCAGATCATGATCCTAAGGGAATGAAAAGCTTTTCTGGGATTGAGTTTCCTGTCAGGCTCCCTGCTCAGCGAGGAGTCTGCTTCTCCCTTGGCCTCGCCCCGACCTCACCCCGCTCATGCTCTCTCCCTCACTCCTTTCTTTCTCAAATAAATAAAATCTTTAAAAAAAATAGAATTACTAGGCATTAACTATAGTTGAATAGCTAAGAACCTAGGAAAAAATACATATTCTGGTTCGCACAGACTTTTGCTAAAGTAAATCCCAGTGGAACAATAAAAGCTACCAGTGACCCATTATTCCTCTTGACCTGTAGTAATTCATGAATACCACTCTGCATTTTACATATGTAGTTATTCCCAGGTTTACTCATTATTATCCAACTTACCCTGAACTGCCTTCTCTTGACTCTCTTCACTACTTGCCAAACTATTTGCAACTTTTGGTCAACTTTTTAATCTCATTCCCTCCAATTTGTTTCTGGGTAATTCCTGCTAGACAAAATCATAAGACTCTGATGAATGGGTCACCTATAATTTTTGCAATCAAACTGTAATTGATCCTTTATTTTTCCTCATTAATCATTTTCATTCTTTTTGGGCTCCTTAGAGGCTTATATATAGTAGCTCTTTTCATGTTTCCAGAATTCCTCCTGTTTTCAATTTTATCCCTGCTTGACTCACTCAGCAGATGATTTTATTATTCATTCTCTAGTAACACTAAAATCTTTGAACATAATTTTCACAACATCCTTTCTCTACACATTTCTACAACACCTATCAACATATACTTATTTGTACCTTAATATATTATTCTTCTTAGGCCAGAGGTAGTCCTTCACCCTAGACCTCTTCCTTTCTGTTCTAGGAAATATTCCCTCTCTATTTCTCTTCATTCAACAGTAAAAGTATTCTATGATCCCACATAGGAATTAAAATGCTATATCAAAGAGGGAGCTACAAAGAACTTACTAAGATCATGATTTCTGCTCTGGTAACATCTAGTCCAAGATTTTTTTCATCATTTAGAGGTCAACATGTACTACAGGAAATCCATTCTGGCATTTCCCAGGAGCTGCCAAACGAGAATATCTAGCTAGGAAAGTCTGTTACTGAGAATACATAAACAAACAAACAAAAAGCATCTTACAATTCAAATTTTGTTGCAAAGGCAAATGTTTGAAGTTCAATTTGCTATAAATGGCTAATTAAACTTAAAGCTAATAAATGGTTCTTAAGGAGCACTTATTATGCACTTTTAATTTTGGTAATGTTATTTTTCTTTTTTAAAAAAAAAAAAAACAGTTGCAAATACACTATTACCACTTGAAATTTCCAAGATCTCGCTTCTGATTGGATAAAAAATTCAGACTTTGCCCTCTCTTCATGTGAACTCTTTATGTTAACTAACTGTTACTGTCCTTTATTCTTTGTCCCTATTCTCATAGCAGTTCTTTCCCTCTCCCCAGCCATTATCACAAATTCCTAACATAAATCTAAAGTAATTTTTTATTTTTAACAGTCCCAATCCATAACATATTCAAACTAACAGATATGACCCTCTGAGCATCTTTTATGCACATTTACTAATGGCTAGACCTGAGTAAACCCATTATCTCCTTTATTTAATTCTAGCTTTGCTAGAGAAAGTATGGTAATTGCATTAATCGGTCTCTGTACATTTTCAATTTCATTTAGTTTAACAAATACTTATTCATTGCCTATATCGCTCAGTGCCTATCATATGGTTGAGCACTGGGAAATAAAGGCAAAATGAAATAATTCCTCTTTTTGAGAAACATTCCTTGTGCTAGATGTTAGAGCATGAGCTAAAGTAGATATCAATAACATTGGACAAATGCTAAGAAAGGAAGAAAAAAACCTGTGCCTGGTCTGATAGGAGCATAGATGAGGACCACTTGAGCCAGCTTGGAGGGGGCATGCAGAGTGCCAAGAGAATAAAAGGGTTCCAGGTAGAAAGACAACTGCAACCGGGGGAAATAACCTAGTGCATTTAAGGAATTATAAATACCTTCAACCTAGTATAAGGGTCCAGGCTGTGCAGGTAAGAAAAAGTTTGGTTATAGGATTTGTCTATATCAGTTTAAGGAAAGCAGTAAAGTGTCAACATTCTTGCTCAAGGAAAGGGGAGGGATTGGGAATTAGGCATGAGAGTTTGATTAGAAACTTCCAAAGTAGGTGCAGGGCCTGCAATAAAATATGCAGTTTTAAAACATAGGATAGATATTTAGGTAGAAAAAAACATATCTGAGAAAGCTTTTATGTAAGTAATAAATGCATGCACGGTTGTAAATGAGATCACTCGTCTGGCAGAGGTGAAATAAGGATAGTTCAAAGATAGAACCCAGAGGAATAGCAGCAGAACGTTTAGGAACAGAATGAGGAGGAGAAATCTTGAAGCATCTTAGCAAAGGGCTTGAGAATAAGAATAAAATCAAAAGCTGATTATGCCACAGAAGGCAAGAATGAGATTTCAAGAAGGCTGTGTAGATGACTTCATTAAAAAACAGAGAACAAATGACACTGAATATCCATATGATCTCTACTTGGAAAGATGTTTTCTAAACATAAAGAAAGTATGTATATTTCAAAGAAAGATACAAATGTAACTACAAAAAGTTAGAAGAAACATGTACCTCAAAAGAACAAATACATTAACAGTAATCATCAAATCAGGAAAAAAAACATTAGGAACCAATATAGTAGGTGAAAATTATTACTGTATTAGAACTCAATATAAATGAAGGGGGGGAATCATTCCAGTAGAAAAATGGGCAAAAAGCATGAAGAGAAATTTTATAGAAAATGAAGTACTAAAATGAAAAGTATACTAAAATGCTCTGAATTACCAATAACTAAATAAATTCAAATTGAACCAGGAATAAGGTAGCAGTTTTGCCTATAGAATTTATCAGACTACTTCGTTACTGGCTAATGTGTGGTAAGATAGGAAATCTCAAACATCGATAATGGAGAGCAAATTGATTCAAAAAACCTTTTAAAAAAGCCATCTGACAAAATCTGTCAAGAGCGTTAAAAATATCCATATCCTCTTACTTATATCAACTTGTAGGGTCACATAATTCCAAATGCTAATAAACAATTAGGAATAAATGCATCCGCTTCTGGTTTGATAACCAAAATAAAGATTATAAGTAATATGAAATATAAATTAAATGAACGAAATATAACTTCTCAGTCATAATCCCACTGGCAATCATAGAGAAATTTCTATATAACCTAGTCTATGTTCACTTATTCTGTCTGTGGTTTATCATATATTCACTAGTTCTCTAGGATTTTTGTTGTCTTCCAGAAATAACAGTTTAGAACCCTTCTAAAATGAGAAATACCAATGTTAGAATATTTCTCAGGGTATTGTTATTTGTAACTATCTATTCCTGATGAACTTGTACAAAAAGAGTTAAAATTTTGATCCTCAGTGTGCACGGTAGTAGTACTTACTAAATAAATACCAAAAGTTATTTACATCAGGATATACTACATATTCATTAAGTGTATCCTATGTCTTGGGCACCCTCTCAGAGATGTAGTGTTTCTAAAAATGCATAGCCATTAAAATGTTATTCGCAAACCACAATAATATGTTTTTATTTAAGCCAACAGATGATTAAAGTTAATTTAAAAAGTTAATAAAAATATAAATATTTCCCTAGATTAATAAAATGTCTCTCCTCCCCATATAGATCAAAACCAGATTATAAATTGCCTCTACATTATGACTACAAGCCTATCTATAATATGGATATGCAGTAGAATTAAGATTAGTCTTATTTTCAGTATTATAATAGGTAGGTGGAATAATATAATATATTCTAATATAATTTCATATTTGATTTATTTAATTACTTCAATTAAATAATGTTAATGGGTTGGTAGATCTTTAAAAAAATCCTAGCTATAGTCAGAAATATTTTTATCAAATACTAAAAATATAAACTGTAGAGCACAGGATGTAATTACTTAACAATATCGTCACATGCACCATTTGGATATGCCCTTATTCATTTTCTTCCAAAGAAGCTCAAGTGAGATTTTCATCTGTTTGCATCATGGATAAGAGATACTGCTTAAACAGGGAAAAATGCATAAACTGTTTGGAAAAGGAAGATGCTTATGGCAGAAAGGGTAGCATGCATGCTGGGCAGGTGAATAGGTTTGCATATTTAAATATTTATATCATTATTAAAGCCTCATAGAGGTATAAAAATAATTTCTCCTTAATTGGCTATGTATCTTAAAAGAAATACTCAAACATGTTATAATGCTTCTACCTTACATAAAAAGTTAATCAATATCTTTGTATAGAATTGGTTAAATTACTCCCCTGCCTGAAGACCTTTGTATTTTATCTAACATAGCACTTAAATAAACAATCGTAAAATCAACAGGAGAATGCACCAAGATTATTGCATTACACCTTTATGTGCTAGGGTACATTATGGGATATTTTACTGCAAAATCAGCAAATCAACTCAATGCTATTCAGTAAAAATGAATGAACAAGATCACGAAGATTTCTTCAATACCAATGTTCCGGAAATGCGTGGTTGCAATATACTGATAATAGTATAACTTAACTACTTAAAAGAAATGAAAGAACAAATAAAAGCATTGAATCATTTTAATTCTTACAGAATTCTCATCTGCAATTTCCAGGATGTCATTTATTTATTCATTTATATCCCTCAAATACTCAAATTAATACAAATCATTGCCAAAAGTAACTTAATTATTCATATCCCAATTTCTCTGATAGGAAAATATGTATTGCCATGATTCACATCCAGAAGTATAAGAGCTATGGAGCCATAATTATAAAAGCACAGTGTATATTACTGATGTCACTGACTTATCAGCTCACTACCCCTTTCCTCACATCTTCTGAACTGACTTTTGCATTTTAATAATTGATTTTAGAATAGCTAGCATTAAAAGGAATAAAGCTAGCTAAAAATCCAATGGCAGAAAATAGTTGAATAATGTGATTCTTGTGCTTTTTTAGCTTTCAGTGTGTCTGCATGATTCCCCCAACTCTGTGTATGAAACAAGGGTTTTCTGTGGTCCAAACTCTATATATCCTCCCCCATTAGACCCTGCGAAAAGGAGGTTCAGAGAAACATCGAACAGGGCCACAGTCAAAATGCAAGTGTCATACATTAATGCTGGTGTTATTTCATCCTAGTTGAATAATTATGCCAAAAGAAATTGCAACTGTTTTTCATTTGGCAATTACAGTTACCTAGGATTTTTTAGAACCAAGTGATGAAGAGAAAAGTAAGAATAAATCATTGCAAATCCAATCAGCACAGAAAAATTATAAATTAGAATTAAATTTTGACCACATGCCTGAAAAGATGGATTTCCACCTCATGCAAAAGTGCTCTTTGACTATCTATTTTCCATTGAAGTCTGCAGTAGCAGAATTGTTAAAGATTCACACAGTGGTCTACTATGTGGTGCTAGGCATGTACTCAATGGGTGTTCAATAAATACTAATTATTGCTGCTATTTCAGTACTCTAAGGCAGCCTCAGAACATTGTATAATCAATGGAAAAAGAGTACAAATTACATTAGTGGGTTTTAAAATTATTATCTGAGGGCAAAGATGGCAAGGAGTAAAAAGAGCAGATATCTACTGTCCCAGCATCGTTAAGGGGTACTTTCAGGACAGCACAGACAATAGGTCCACCATAGGCTCTAGATATTGCAATCCTTCCCTGCCCAGCTTTGTCAGAAATATTCTTGACCAATCTTCAGGGGGCCTAGGCAAATTGAAGTTTTTATTTTATTTTCTCTGATAATATACAAGGCAATTAAAAATTAAAATAACAATGAATGAACTATGGAATGTTAACTGAAGAGAAAGGAAAAGCTAGATGGTTGAAAGGAAGGATGGGAAGAAGGAAATGGAGAAGGAGAAAAAAGTGCTTGAAATATCCTTTGGAACCTCAGTGTCTTTAGGGAGAGGTCCTCGACTGGCTGTTGATGAAGGGCAATGACTTTCACCTGTGGAGAGATTGTTTATGTCCCTGGTTCCCTGTGTTGCTATGAAAAACAAAACTGTACTTAAACATTTCCTAATATACTTGAGTGGATGATACCTCCTGGCTTGGAAACCACTGCAGGACTTAATAACTTGTGTTTGTTTGTTTGTTTGTTTGTTTGTTTTAGAGAGAGAACACATGTGTGTACACGGGCGGGGGTGGGGAGCAGACAGAGAATTTCAAGCAGGTTCCATGCCCAGCATGCGGTCCCAAGCAGGACTCGATCTCATGCCCCTGAGATCATGACCTGATGCCCACCGCAAGAGTCGGATGCTCTACAAACTGAGCTGCCCAGGTGCCCCACCACTGCAAAACTTTGAAACTCATGAAGCTCCTATTAAGGTAAAAACATACCAGAGACACATGGCACACTACACCAGTGGTTCTCAACTTTGCATAGTAGAATCACATAGAAAGTTTTTTAAATTCCCAAAGCCAAGGTTCAATTATTTCAGAGTCTGTGGAGGAGGGACTGACACATCAAATAGTTTTTAAACTTCCCCTTCTTCAGGCTAGTGGTTTTAATGTTTTGAACCATTGCAGTGACCCACCCTTCTGCCTAAAACTTTAAAATTGATAAGTTGGCTTAATAACCAAGTCAACACTGTAGCACCCTTCCCACCTCTAAGTCTGGGACTAGGATGTTAATTAGTGACGCAAAAGGCATTAACCATTTACTGATAGCCTACTATGTATCAGAGTCCTGCCAACTTCTGTAAAATTTACATATATATATCTCAGTCCTCCAAACCAATCTGCAAAGCATAAGTTATGATTCTGTTTTTTTTTGTTTTTTTTTGTTTTTTTTTAATGAGGAAACAAGTTGTGATGATTGACTCCGGAACATCGTGTGAGTAAAAGATTCCAGTTACAAACCCAAGGCTATCTAACTCTTTCTCTTTCAGAACATAAAGTCATACTAGGGGAGAGCAATTCCACAGGATAGACCCCAGCTGGGGCCACAAACAGAACCTGGGGAGGCTGGACCCCTAAAGAGAGGGAGGAGGAAAGGAGGTGGCTGGCATAGCCAGCTTCTGTCTTTGGATCAACAAGTCCTATAATTAAACTTGGGTTTGCATAGCCAAATTTCAGCAGTCAAGGGCTAACAGCAGGTGAAACATAAAAATAATGGAACATGAACATGAGCTCTACAGAGTTCATGAAAGGCAAATGTTGGGAGTAGGTAGGGGTAGGGAGAAAGGCAGTATGATCAAAGTGTACAATTTTAATTTTTAGCACTTTTTGTTTAGATTCGGGGTGTAATATATAAAACACAATTCAAATCTTATCTCAAAGTGAGAGAGACACTTACAGGATGTAAATGTAATGGGTACAGTGGTCAAAAAGATGAGTTGTTAAGGGAATAGCATCACCACAGAAATAAAGTCTCTGGGAAGTGTATAGTTCTAAATACTATAAATATACTTTTCATCTTTTCTTTTCATCCATTTTATTAAAGCAAAAGAGGAAATGATGTACAGAGAGGAGAAATAAAGTCTTGTAACATTCACCTGCATAAAAGAAAGTAAAAATCTGCAGAAAACATTTCATTATAACACCTCACAAAAGGTAATGTGTTCTGCTTCTTTTAATTATAATAGAAAATTAATGCCATATTTTGTTTTTTAAATTATATGTGTTCTAGATTTAAAGGTTGTTTTATTTTTTCCAAACTATATATAATAATTATGGTATACCCCCACAAGTGCAGCATATTCATACCAATCTGTTTGGAATTCATGCATTTTAAGAAGAATGTGATTAAAAATTAAAGTTATTCATATTTTCTAAAGCATAAATCAGAAAAAAATTGTATTTCACTATTTAGCTCTTTTACTCCTTGTTTTGTTTCCTTTCCTAAAAATTATTTGGAGAGTATTATAAACAAAGTATAAAGAGGAATTATGAGTTTAAAGTTTATTTTTATAAATAACGTTTATTTAGTATTTTCTTTTTATCATATTATGTAAGAGTTGGAGTGATTAAGAGTTTAAAATTTCTAGTTACAAGGGTATTTTGCTTAAATTAAAATATTTTCAAATATTTTAAACAGTACATTCTAAATATCTACAGAAAGGGACTTGGGAAAATAAATGACCTACAAGAACCAGCTACAGGGTTGGTAATCAAATCTGTAATATCGTGCCTTGAAAAGGAATCATGGGGCTGCATACTAAACACCTGGCATGATTTTTCCTACTCCCAAAGAGAGTATGACTTTCCCCTGCAAAACATTCAAATTGTAGTTTGTATCCAATGCTCTCAGACTCTCAAATTGTTTAAGACTTTAAAATTTAATCAAGGGATTTCTTAATGGAAGCTAGGAAGAGCAACATCAGAAATACATTTGACAAAAGGGTAACAAATATCTACTTAATTATTTACAATGGCCATATATGGCTACAGAGAGACAGAAAAGTAGTCAGACTCTTGTGCATCAAACTCAGCTGTCTGAAAGAACAAGGGCATCAATTCGTCCTCACACCATGCAAACAGTTTTCAAGATTGCATCTTGTTGATCTTGATGAAATTACAGGACTAGGATCCGAAGCCTTGTGCTGGTAATTTATGGCTACAGGTCACTCGGAATTGAATGTTTTCAGGGTACAGGGAGCCTACTTGTCATTTGCATGCATTTCGTTTTGCCACCTAAAACATGTTTTTCATCATTGCTACAAGCCACTACTTTTTAAGTTTTTTTCTTTCTCTCTGTTTTTCTCTCCCTTTGTCTTTTTCTCTTTCTCTCTGCCTCTGTCTCTATCGTTAACTCTCTGTCTTTCTAGAATAAAATAGGTATGTTCTGCACTGAGTCCAACATTATAATAAACATCCACAAGAAATGATAGATTAAAGCAAGTTAATTTACTAAGTTTAAGTCAGAGATTTTCTTTTGATGTCACTGACTGAGCTATAATCATAATGTGAATCAAGTATTTCCGCTGTTTTATTGACAGGGAAACTCCGTGGCTTTCATACTTTGGATTATGCATTTATTAACATTCTCCCACAAATAGTTGCCTAAATTTTCTGTTACTAGGACACATAGATTAGACCAATATTTGTTGTCTTTGAAACTTTAGTATGTATTTGTTATCCTTGACATTTTTAAGTTTGAAGTTTGAAGTTATACATTAGATCTTTTTAAAACTTAACTTAAAAAAATGAAGAAGGGTGGTTGCCTGGGTTACACAATTGGTTAAACCTCTGACTCTTGGTTTTGGCTCAGGTCATGATCTCAGGGTCCTGATCTCAGGCTCATGAGATTGAGCCCTGCCAGGGGCTCAAGGCTCAGCAGGAAGTCTGCTTAAGACTCTCTATTTTCCTCTCCCTCTGCCCCTCCCCACCTCTCTCTCTGCTTCTTTCTAAAATAAATAAATAAATCTTTTAAAAAAATGAAGTTGGTTGTTTCTTCAAGAAATGTCATTATAAATAAATCCATAGCACTCTGAAAAACTCTATTTCTTGAAGAGGAGATATCAACTTAGTTTTTACAATTAAAAGACACAAAGATCAAGTAAAAGTATATACATTTCTGAGTTATGGGCTTTATTTGCATGCATTAAGTTTTCTGAATGCACAAGTTTTTAGGAATTTATATAAAACCAAATGTATATAATACATCAAACATCCCAGTATATGTTGGTGGGAATGCAAGTTGGTGCAGCCACTTTGGAGAACAGTGTGGAGATTCCTTAAGAAATTAAAAATAGAGCTTCCCTATGACCCTACAATTGCACTACTGGGTATTTACCCCAAAGATACAGATGTAGTGAGAAGAAGGGCCATCTGTACCCCAATGTTTATAGCAGCAATGGCCATGGTTGCCAAACTGTGGAAGGAAACAAGATGACCTTCAACGGACAAATGGTTAAGGAAGATGTGGTCCATATACACTATGGAGTATTATGCCTCCATCAGAAAGGATGAATACCCAACTTTTGTATCAACATGGACGGGACTGGAAGAGTGAAATAAGAGTGAAATGCTGAGTGAAATAAGTCAAACAGAGAGAGTCAATTATCGTATGGTTTCACTTATTTGTGGAGCATAACAAATACATGGAGGACATAGGGAGATGGAGAGGAGAAGGGAGTTGAGGAAATTGGAAGGGGAGGTGAACCGTGAGAGACTACGGACTCTGAAAAACAATCTGAGGGTTTTGAAGGGGCAAGGAGTGGGAGGTTGGGGGAGCCAGGTGGTGGGTATTAAGGAGGGCACATATTGCATGGAGCACTGGGTGTGGTGGAAAAACAATGAATTCTGTTGCACTGAGAAGAAATAAAAAAAAAAAGTCCCAGTATATCTTAAAATTTGCTTTATTTTTAACATATATGAGGGATAAAACTGGATAATCTTGCAGCACATTAAATACAAGATGATTCCACTAATAGAATTAATCTAGTCATGTGTAAAATGTAAACTTGCAATTAGATTGTTAGGAAAAAAACATATAATTAGAAATATTTCTGTGGATTTTTAAAAATTTCTTAAAGTTGTAAAATCATTGACTCTTAGAGTTTTAAGTAATCTTATGAACATAATAGGCCGTCTATAGGAAATCCATTTTACAACACCCTGCATAAACATCCAGTCATTTCACTGGATGAGAGACTAAATAGAAAATATAACTTGTATCCATAACTAAACCTCCTTTATTGAATATTATATAGCTTTTATTATTTATAATTTTTAAGAATTTTTATGTGTTTCTTATTAAAGCAAAAGTAAGAGATTTCCCTGGAATCTCTTTATTTCTTGGCTAGGGTATACATGTATATGAAGTAGAAATCTCACATTTCTCACAATTAATCTCAAATATTTCATTTTTTATCTTGGTCCATTATAAGTTTTTATACTAGATTCAACATCCTGTGTACAAAGAAGATGTAAATCATAACTTTATTGACAAGTTAGTTCTAATGGCCATGTTGCAATTCTCTTTATCATACCAGCCATCTCAGAAAATTCTACTTTTGGTTTGAAAGATTTACCACAATAACAAATTTGAAAGAAACTGGTATACAATAACTGGAAATGTTCACACTCAGGATAAATTTTTCTCTAGTTCACAAGAATCCCAAAGCTATTCTATTATTGGAGGACCAATCAAGAGATTCCATAAGAATGAATAGTAGTATAGACATAGCATTAACCAAGAAATGATGGTGAAAAAGCATCATTTTATACTCCAGGAACTGTGGCAGATCTAAAGTATTACCCTTTTTGCAAACTAACATATTATTAGCTTACTAATCTTTCATAGATGCTGACAGAAGACATGAGACTCCTGGGTCAGAGATAAAGGACATTATCACTTTATTACACACCGATAAGAGATAGTGTACAAGTTCCCCCTACCCCTGTCCCCAGGTTCCATAAAGTTGAAGCAGAGCTGGGCTCAGCTGGATGTTGTACACAGTGTGTTAGTGTCACAGTTAAAGAACCCTGAATTTAGGAAACCCCAGTCTCTTAAAAGGGGCCACTGGCAAACTTGTCCACACTTTTCTAGGAGGGAGACATCTTTTTTTAAACTGGTATTCAAACAAACCTGTCTACAACCATGAAGGGGTACACTATTTCTATCTTCCAAGGCTGTTTGCTGTAGGAACATCCCAAGTTTAGTTCAGGATAAAAGTTGATACATGTGCAGAAGTGTCATGGAGAATTTGTCTTCCAGTAATGATATGTGACCTCTTCTTAAACACACTATATACCACTTCATTTTGACTGTGGGATTTCAAAACTAATACAAGCAGCTAAAATTGACAAAATTGTTACCATAATCCTAAGAAACCTAAATATTTCAAAATGTATTTGTCACCAAGGGTTGTGAAAGCCTTTTCTTGAATTTATCTGAAATTTTATTATTATAATTTACAATTATTTTTCCTAGTTTAATACTCTTGGGACGATAACAGGATCAGCATAACTCTTAGGTAAATATGCTAATTGAAACATTCATCCATTTTACATGAAATTCAGCCTTGTTATAATTAAATTTGTTCTAACAGTTTTAGAAATTGGTCGACAGTTTAAGTCTTCAAATGCCCCTGTCTTTCTCTCTTTCTCATGCTCTTGACTGTAATAATTTGTACAATATTAATATAATATAAATAATTTGAATCCACCTAAAGGTTTTTCCCCTTCTGCTGAATCTCAGGAATAGTTGCTATAACCTGAAGTTTAGATCTTTGATCTTCCTGTCCTTCCCCATATCCTGTGGTGCTCAAGTGATCACCACAAAGTGAGGACAATGTCTTTCAAGTTCATGCAAGTTAAACTGCTCAGTAATCTACTGACTTGTGTTGCTTTGAACTGTCAAAGCCTTTCAGGAATTTAAAGGAAAAAACCTTTATTTACTTATTTGCAGTTCATGTGATCAAGACTTCTTATATATATTTTTTACATCTTTTCTTTTCTTTTCTCTTCTTTTCTTTTCTTCTTTTTATTTTTTTAAGTTAAGCTCTCTGTCCAATGTGGGGTTTGAAATCATGACCCAAGATCCAGAATTGCATGCTCTTACCAACTTAGCCAGCCAGGCAACCCCTTTCAGGACTTATTTTAAAAGTAAGTGTGGGCACTGTAAAGAAGGAAAATAATAATCCATGAGTTAGGAGAAAGTATTTCCTTCACATCTAATCAACAAAGGATGAGTTGACAGAAAAAAGATACAAAAAACTACTAAGAGAAATACAACCTAATAGACAAATGGGTAAGAGTTATAAATAAGTACATCATAATTCAAATGGTCAATAAATATGTGAAACTATGCTCAACCTTAAGTAACACAAAATTTATAATTCAAACTACAATGAAATAATATCCTGTACCATTAATTTGGCAAGAATTCAGATTTGTAAGAATATGAAATGCTGACATATTAGTGCTTAGAAACTCTCATATACTTACTGCCTGTGGGTCAAAACCATTATAATCACCCTAGAAGATAATTTAGTGACATCTTATAAACAAGTAAACCTTGTGTCTTTGTCCCAGAAGCATGAAAAATAACACCATAGAAGTGTTGTTTTTAATATACAACTGAAAACCTTGTATTATAACAATGGGCATCAAAATGTAAAAATAAAAATATATGTACATTATGAAAACATTTTATAAGACAAAGCCAAAATTGTAATTTTTTCAAATGTGATACATATATAAATAATAAATACATTACAAAAATAAAGGGCATGATAAAACGAACTAATCTGGGAATTGTGTGTTCTTTTTCTGAAATAAAAGCAAAAAGATAGACTGGTAAAAACCCATAAAAGAATTGGAAATGTTCCCTTTCTTTAAATTATTTCTTTAATGATTTACTATTATACTTCATAATTTACCCATGTATCTAACACTTTTCATCTACCAACTATTTCATAATAAAAAATGAGGTAAAAGTCAGCCTGACTATGCAAAGGTAGTAAAGGAAGGGAAGATGTCAAACCTCCACCCCCCAACACACATGCAAGAGAGAGAGCCAGTGAGAGATGGGGTAAAAAGAGACAGAGAGAGAGAGAGAAAGGGAGAGAGATTTTGGTTTACTTTGGTTTTTGTGATAAGGGTTGGTGCATTCCATCTGCTGATGTCATAAATGTTTAAGCAAATTTTCCATATTTAATCTTTAGTCCAAAAGCCTCTGGGGTTTTTAAGATTAATTTTCCTTGACTTTTGAGCCTTAATTCTCTCAAGACATATTCCTCCCCCATCCTTATGAAATTAAAACTTAATACTATGAATCCTCTTTAGTTTTGTCTTAATTCTAAGGAGAAAAAAATGCACAATTCAGGTTGGCTTGTGGATTTGAAGATAATTTTTTAGATATTGACTTTAGAGGCCATAGAACTACCTTTGAAGCAATTGGCTAGCCGGAAAGTTGGCTTTGATTCCCTCTCCTGTGTGTTTTACTTGCATTGTTGTATATTTACCAGTTAAAGATGAATTTTTGTTTTGGATTTATCACATCTTTATTTTTCTCTAAGATGTCTCTATGCTGCATTAGGTTTTAATAAAGAAATAGGAGAATGTGCAGAGAGAACTTAGGTTTCAGAATGCATGGGTAAAAGAAAAAGTACTTTACTTATTCTTCCCTTTCCTGTAAAAAAAAAAAAAATGTGAGAGGTTAGGTCAAAATTAACTTTTCAAGTAAATTTAATATAGTGTTGATGTTGTTGTGCAATACATCTGTTTTATAGACTAATCAATTATTGATCATTGAATTTTAAAATGACTTGCAAAACTACATTAATATTTCATAAAACTACTGAATTTTGTGGTATCTAAATACATGTGTTAGACATTCTGTGGGTTCCATTGATGACTGTTTAAAGAAAAACTCCATATGCTCTTGCTTGTATGTATGTAAGTATTGGATATTACTACATTAGATAATTTGGGGCTTATGTCTTCATGTTAGTGACAATTTTCTAAATTGTGGAATTCAATAAACCATTATTACAGACTTTCTTAAGAACTAGAGAATATGTAAATCTTAATATCTGCGAAAATGACATTCTCAACATCATCATAAATAATATAAAATACAGAGAATTTTCGTTCGGATTTACTCTTTTATCTCCAGATTTTAAAATAGTGAAAAACTAGATTGGTTTTAATGAGACTAGATTTTACATTAACACTATTTTATGCCAGTAATTTGTGACTATAGCCTAAATTTTAAGTCAAAATTATATATATATATGTATATGTATATATATATGTATATATATGTATATATATATATTAGGATTTTATTTATTTGACAGAGATTACAAGTAGGCAGAGAGGCAGGCAGAGAGAGAGGAAGGGAAGCAGGCTCCCCGCTGAGCAGAGAGCCTGATGCAGGGCTCAATCCCAGGACCCTGGGATCATGACCTGAGCTGAAGGCAGAGGCTTTAACTCACTGAGCCACCCAGGTGCCCCTCAAAATTATATTTTAAAAGCCTTTTATAGAGTAAATATGCATGTTTTTGCCAAAAGTATATTTAAAGAACCTCATAATGAAAATATAATTTTTCTGATAATAAAATGTGTAACATTTGTAGTTTCCAGGTAAAATACATGTGTGTATTTATTAAAGATTCATTAAGTAATAAAATTGTACTTATTCTCTTTTGCTTTTTTCCAGAATTAGAAAGACAACAGGAAGTAAATTTGAGTACAGAAAAAAATCACTGACATTTTTCTTTGTTTTTTATTGAAAGATACATATATATTTCACTGAATTTTATCATACATATGTAGTTGTGTTTTTTTTTAAGATTTTATTTACTTATTTGTCAGAGAGAGAGAACACAAGCAGGGGGAGCAGCAGCCAGAGCAGACAGAGGGAAAAGCAGGCTTCCCGCTGATCAAGGAGCCTGATGCCGCACTCCACCGAGGACCCTGGGATCATGACCTGAGCCAAAGGCAGCTGCTTAACTGACTAAGCCACCCAGGCGTCCATATAATATATATAGGGTTTATTTGTTTTCGTCCAGCACACTAGACAGTACTTATGGTGCAAAAGAAGTATGTGTGTAAATATCTGCATGTTTTATATGTATGGGCATACACAAATAGAAGTATAAACATGTATATATGTATGTCTATATGTTTATGTATGTGAATAGATAGTAACATATATGTCAAGGTTTGCATATGATTAAAATAATCTAAAGCAGAGATTCCTGAAATAAATTGTTGTTGCATAAAACATGAATATTCTTATAATTATTTAAACTCCCTTTTTTTAATCCCTGCAAGAATTCTGTAAAGACTACCATCAATATGAAAATAAACTGTCTTCCATAATCCCTTAAAGAGACAAATACAGAAAATAAAGTGTAAAAACGTTGACTTTTATTATGTTTCTTTGTAAGGCCAAACACTATTACCAACTCAAACTTTTCACTCTTTTTCAATTATAGCAAATCCTTTTTAAAGTATAGGAATGGCTTCTTATATCCCTACAACAGGAACAGAACCCCTCAGTATTAGGGTCCAGGTTTTTCAATGAACCCACTATGGTCCCTAGTTTTGCATCCTGTAGTCCACAAGTAGAACTCACTCTCTTTGATTTAAACAAGATGATCCCAAGGTTTTCTATAGCTTTAAATTTCTATGGGTCTCTGATATAGTCAATTTAATCATTGTGTTTTCTATCAAGCCCTTATATTACCTATATATTTTGTGCATGATCACTTATTTTCATTCTGAAGACCTATGTGTTTTTTCAAATTGAATTGGGGTTGTTTTTATATATCAGCTAAGTTCATTGTATTATAGAATTGTAAAAATCGTGAAAAGATTCCTCTCTTCACCCCCATGATTACTGCAATCCTTCAAGCCCCCGCTTTTTGTTTTCTGAAGTATTAAATGATCTCTGCCTCCAGTTTCATCATACTGTCACTTAATTGATTTTTTCCTAAAACACGGGTCTGATCATATTAGTCTTCTTAAAATCCTGCAATGGTTCCATTGCCTACAAGCTAATATCCACATATTTCAGCATGATTTAAAGGCACTTCATTGATCAGGTACAAACCTCCCTGCACCTTCCTTTCCAATTATTTCCCAATTACACTCTCTACCTCTGAAGTACATTACACCTCTCTACATTTGTTCATGCTGTTCCCTCCAAATAGAACACCTAACCCAATTTGTTCCTCTTATTTCTTCCAAGCTTTAGCTCAAGCATTACTTCTACAAAATAGCTCTCTGACCTACCTGAGAGGCAGAACAGACATCGCCCTTCTTGTTTTCTCTAAAACCTCAAATTTACAATATTCATTCAGTCACCACTATGCTATGTTTATTCATTTGTAAACTTCAATATGCACATTTGTTAAATTATGTGTCTTTATTATTAGATTCAAAATCCCTTTAGGGAAAGTTCTGCGTCTTACTATTATCAGACTTAGTACAGGGCTGAAACATGGTAGACTCTCAGTTGATATTTACTGAAAAACAAAATGAAGCATCTACACCAGAATAAAATGTTTGAATTATGCAAATGACTTTATACATTTATGTTAATTTACATATTATACATTTATATGAAAACCAGAGACAGTATAGTGAGCAACAGCAAAATTTTCTGAAGTGCTTATTAAGATATAGATTCCTGGGTCCTGAGAACTGGAAATTTTTATTTCTTAGTTCTTTGGGACCCAGAAATCTGTATTTTGGCTAACCCCCAAGTTGATTTTTTTGCATACTAAAGTATGAAAATAAATCCTTATGAAATAGTGCAAGAAAAAGTGGGGTAATTTTTAATAGACTTGTTGACATGAAGCAAAGTCTCATCTTTGTTTTGATAACGAGCAGAGTTGAATTGCGGAATTCTAAATCCCTGAGTATTGATCATGGACAAGTTTCTTCATAAGTCAATTTAACTGTCTCCAAATATCTCAAGATGACATATATAATATTTTTTCTTATAAAAACACAGTTGCGGGAGCCTGGGTGGCTCAGTGGGTTAAGCCGCTGCCTTCGGCTCAGGTCATGATCTCAGGGTCCTGGGATCGAGTCCCGCATCGGGCTCTCTGCTCAGCAGGGAGCCTGCTTCCTCCTATGTCTCTCTGCCTGCCTCTCTGCCTACTTGTGATCTCTCTCTGTCAAATAAATAAATAAAATCTTTAAAAAAAAAAACACAGTTGCTTAATACTTTTTGTAGTCATAGTTGCTTGATGATTTAAGCATTAAATATGCTCAAATGAAATGTCGCTTTAAATTAAATCTCTTTTAGCAGAATTTACTGAAGGACAATAAAAAGTTTACATAATATATGCATTTCTCAAATGTATGTTTACATAATTTGTTAATATGTTTCAGTAATCAGAAGGTAAGTGATGAAGTTAAAATCTCTCTTAAACTTAAAATATAGTATATGAAATATATAGTATACGTCTTCAGACATATTTACAAAAATATTTATATCTGATCCATGTTCTTAAATGAAATTATTATACAATTAATGGGAGTAGGGTAATATAAACCAGCATTACTTTTTTCTGAATATTTAGCCCTTTCTTCTAAGGGACATATATGACTTGCAAAGAAGTTTGTATTTCTGTATGGACATACACACACACACACACACACACACACACACACACACTAGATTGTCGCATACAATCTCTTGTCTTAAGTGCCATATGGTCTCTTTTTAAATCTTTTGTCTTCCAGATTGTATAGACTTTTACTATTGATTTGGCTTATCTAACTCATTTTCAGAAATGAAATGAGTTTTCTGATTAACTTGACTCATTCTTAAATGTATAGATTAAATGCCCCTTAATGTGTCTGCTCACATCTGGTATTCCAGATGTTTGCTATAATAATCATATAAAAATCGACACAGCATTTCCAGGGCCATGAAAAACACTGAAGAATGAATAAAGGCAGAATTGTATCTCTTCCTGTGTATGATTCCCTGGAAATTGGGTATTCTGTACTGCACGACCAAAATCAATTCAAAACCCCAAAACTGAAACAGTTTTAACCCAGACTTACACAAACTGGAGTCCTAAATAGCATGAAATAAATTTCCCATTCAAAGATTCTTCTGAGTGTGGAAATCTTACCATAATAATACCCTAAAAGGAAGCATCTTGAAATATTTTCTTTATTATGATGAATTTAAAAAAAAAAAAAAACAGAACTGGTGTTTGGTGGGGTATGGTGCCTTTTGGGCCAGATAGACATAACTAGGAGTTAGCCACACGGAAGTGAATTTTAAGGAAATGTTCAAGTTACAGATATTAGGAGAGAAGGTAGGGGCACATAGATATCACTTCAGTGGTGGTGCCATCAGACAATAGGTTGGGACACCGAGGGATTGGGCAACATGAATGTTTCTGGGTAAGAAGCAGTTAGATATTTCAGAATGGGAATGTAGTACAGGGATTCAGGGTGTATCCTGTACTTCAAAAAATGTAGCTTTCTTGAGGCACAGAAATTTATCTTCAACTTAACCCAAATTAATAAAGATTCCCAATATGAATGCTAGCAAGAATTTCTGAGTTCATGCCTCTACACTGGGAGATTTCAATGAATACTGCTAGACAATTTTAAATACTTATTCTTCATTCAATAATGGTCCTTTGCACAAAACCAGACTAAAGAGTACATAGGTAGGTTGAAATTTTTTAATTTAAGTACATTCTGACATACTGAAATGATAGGCATAAATAATCAAGATAAAACAAATAATGAATAATGCAGACTTCAGTGTAATTAAAACAGTTTCAGGTAGATAAGTATTCTCTGTCTATACCAACATAATATCATTTCATGTTTCAAATTCTAATGCAATAAATAATCAATTTAAAAAATTTATGGTTTCTGTGGGCACCTGGATGACTCAGTCAGTTAAGCATCTGCCTTCTGCTCAGGTCTTGATACCAGGGTCCTGAGATGGAGCCCCACGCGTTTGGGGCAGGAAGCCTCCTTCTCCCTTAGCCCCTCCCCCCACCCATGTGTGCGCACACACCGGTGCATGCACACACACTCTTTCTCTCTCTCTTTCTCAAGTAAATAATCTTTTAAAAAATAAAAGAATTACAGCTTCTAGATAAAGTAGAGCAATATTCTACAATGCTCCACATGCCTAGTATTCCATTCTAAACATTTTTGTTACAAAGAACATTGGCAGACGATTACATGTTGAAGAGAGCAGTAAGTTTAATTTCAGTTTATCATGTATCAGCATGCTGATAAATTGCCAAACACTTTGCTAGATATTATAGAGTGTCCAGAAAGCATTATAGGGAATATAACTTGTTAAAGTGAGACTATATGTACCTGGAAAAGCAAAGACTTTGTATGAAGCAGAGTGAGGTTAGAAGGAACACATTATATCTCTTTTGAATGTATAGAAGACCTAGTGCCCAGGAAAATGATACTCACTAAAAATCTTCCTAGAAAGGACACTGAATGGGTTGTAATTTCCCTATTGATCTCCATGTTCAAGCAGAAGACTCATGACAATGTTTAGGTTACGCTGAAATAAAGAAGGGGTTACTTATTATATTTAGTGGAAAACTGCTTGCAATTCAAAAAATTTTCCCCCCAGCTATTGTATGGCATGTGCAGAAACAGAACCTAGGGATACTGTCTTTTATTCTTTTCAATATACTTTGACTTATCTGGGTGATATTCACCAACCTGCCTCATTTCCTTCAGCAAGCAGGTAATTCATCATGGCCACTTCATATCAGAAAAAAAAAAAAAAAATCAGCTGTGAAATATTGCTCCAAGTATGTATACTATGTCCTGGAGAATAGCAATACAATAGTTTGCCTTTTCCAGAAGGATGGAAAATGATATATCTAATGTGTAAGAAGAGGAATTTGGAGAAGGAGATATTATTTGAAACTTAACTAAAATAGACATTATTTTATTTGTTATTTTTAAAAAATATTTATGGTTATTTTGTTTCTGATGTCTTTAGGTATCATAAATTAGTTTATACCTCTGTTTTCTTACTTATATTGTACTATAAGCATAAATTATTCTTTTATTCCTACTGTGATGGGAAGACAGTTTGGGATGAGAATTTAATAAAATGTGTATCCTATTTGCTTCTCAACTGGCTTGAGAACAATGCAGGGTATAAAAACATGAGCAACTCGTGATATACTTATTTCCTTTTGAATAAAATGGGGGCTTACTATGTGCCGGATATGATTCGTAATATATCATAGGTATTTTCTCATTTAAGCAAGTTTCAATGACATGATATGACAGTGCTTCCATTGATATTGAAGGAAAAGCTCATTTTCACCTAATGTACATACCATACCAAGCTAATTAGCCATGGTTTACAATCCTAGCAATTTGCAAGGTAATATAGTGTTTCAAAATAACAACTTTTCTTGACACAAGTAGTTTAATATTTTCCCAAGAGACAGATGTTATATCTACGAAGTCGTGTTAACCTTGAGGTATCCTTGAAAGTGACCGCGGTAAAGCAATCAATCCTTTCACTAATTTTCATATAATTACAGAAGACATGTTTGTTTGTTTGTTTGTTAACAAATATCTGGATAATAAAAACAATTTTGAATGTGAAATATTTCAACCATATTGAATGCTGCATTTTCCCTCTCTACCAGTTTTCTGTACTTCAGCAGATGTTTTTTATGACAGCTTAGCTAACCCGTAATGTCTTTGTGGAGGAAAGATGTCCTGGCTAGCATTGGTAACTATTTTGTCACAGTACCAAGATGTGAAAATAGCTGCAAAAGAATTCCAAGCAGTTCAAATCTAAGGATACTGGGAACAAAACAGTGAAAAGATGCTCATGTAGCAGAAGTAGATGGAAGGTTCTGTGCCTCTGCCCCCTATGAACCACTTAGGGCATAATCAGTTTTGTAAATGGAAATGGCATACCATACGTGGCAGACTGCTAATCTGGACAGTTTTCAAGCAGCTTTTCTTTACTTCTGAGCTAACTACACGTAAGTCATGGGCTTGGCTCACAGATTATAAAGTGGAAAACTATAGAAATCCAAGCTTAAAAAAGCCGAGACGATCAATGTACAATCAGTTCAAGTCTTGGTGTATGTCATATTTAAAATTAACTTCAAGAAATATTTTGAAAAAACAAAGGCCAAAATCGGCTAATTTATTTTGCTCCAGAATTCATTCTGAAATGGGTAGAAAAATATGAAAAGAAAAAACTGTTGGTAATAAGCTAAACTGAACTTCAAAGAGCACAGTTTTCATTAGCGATTTTGAATGCGGACCACAATAGGCATTTTAGGAAATAATTCACACTGACTAAACATATGTACCCAAGACACATTATGTATTTTTCATTCTTTCTATGAGTAGAGTTTGTTAACATATAACAAATTGAAATACACCAACTTTTTTAGTTAAGATAATTATAGCATCTTGTCCAACAAGATTACTTAAAAGTTAAGCAAGTCAGAAAGGAAAATATAGAAATACACCTATGACTTAAATGTAGTAGAAAGAACATTGAAACTTGATCAAAGACTGAGTTTTAACCACACAAGTAAATTAAACATTAGATATTATTACCTTTGTCTGTAATACAGAAAATCATACATACCTTACATAACACACAATGTTATTGCATGTTGAAAAGTGATTATAAAAATGAAGTTGTTAGAAACCATAGGAAAGCATGTAACTAAGTGATTAATAAATGAACAGAGAAAGGTTGATAAGGTTAGTTTGCTTGAGGTTTATATATTTGCAGTTATCTTAGTTCTGTTTGAAGTGGAGGTGCTTCTTAAGGGAGGCTGGTTCTCACAAACTGGTGTCCCCTGGCTTTGGCTCAATCTGATCAAGTTCTCCAACCTTCTGGTGGCTTCCAAGACTTACCATTCTTCCAAAATGTGTTATTTCCAGCATAGTAGAGTCAGAGTTGGTTTCTCCTGCTTGCAGTCAAAAACCTGATGGTCATGCAATGAATTCAAGTTTGTTCTGATCCATAGCATGACTAAGTAATATGATTGGTACTTTTTTAGAGATTTAAAATATGATTACTGATTTCATGGGTTACTCTTCATTCCTAGAAAATACACCTTTATCTCTCTCTTTTTTTTTTTGAAGTTTTTATTTAAATTCCAGTTAGTTAACATACACTGATATTCGTATCAGGTACAATGTAATGACCCCGCACTTCCGTACATCACTTGGTGTTCATCACAAGTGCACTGCCTAATTCCCATCACTCGTTTCACACATTCACTCCACCCATCTCCCCTCTGTAAACTATTAGTTTTGTTCTCTGTAGTTAAGAATCTGTTTCTTGGTTTGCCTCCCTCTTTCTCTTTTCTCCCCTTTCTTTGTTTTGTTTCTTAAATTCCATAGATGGCAAATATTCATTTTTTTCCTAGCTCTCTGATATTTTAGATATCTGAATATGATGATACTATACTTAATATGATAATATGATACTATACTTAATATGATAATACTATACTATACAGATATCTTATATGATAAGACCTCTTCTACGGTGTCTTATTACCTGAAAAGGATGAACATATGGAGACATTCCATATCCCTATCAGTGCTTAAATTATATTATGGTAATTACTATCCTGAAAAGACCCAGTTAGAAGTGGTATATACCAAAATGAGAGGATTGATATATTAGTAATGCATATTTTAGTGTCTATAGTTCTACTTTTCGCTGAAATACAGTGTTTCTACCTTTCACTTGTATAATGGAATTGATAGCATATTTCTGAGGACTGATTTATTTGGCCCAGTTTGTATGAATTGATTCATTTTGGAGCATTTGACAGAATAGTTGGTATCAAAATAATGCTGTATACAGAGCACATAAACACATTATTGAATGAAGAATGAACTGAAAGATCATAAGTTCTCAAATATGATGCTCACAGCAAGAGGATTAAATTGCATAAAAATCAAGTCACTACTCTGAAATACACAGTGTAATAAAAGCTTGAAAGAAAAATGTGAGATGAACTCAATTTCTCAGCCATTGCCACGAGTGTAGATGTGCTTCCTGCTGTTATGTGAACAATTACCATGCCTAGAGGGAACTGAATGAATGCTGGCACCTATTGGTAGACAGTATAAAAGCCCAAGCTTATTCTCCTATCATGAGGCTCACATGCCATATGCTACGAACTAATACATTAACTTGGCATAATGAGGAAGAGAACACATTTTACCATTGCTTGCTTACACTGCAAAATCTGGAACTCCATTGCATAAATTGCCTGTAAGTCACTGAATTTCTTTTTTCTTGTGATTCTTAGAAATTTAGAAGAATACAAGTCATGTAGAAAATATTCCAGTTGATGTTCTTGGTTAAGAGTATAAGGTACTTGAAACTTTGTCCCAAATAGTATTCTTTCCATTGACTCTGGGATCTTCCAAGCTATATATATTATATAGTTACCATTGATATATATTCCCTACATATCTTTTTTATAAAATACAAGAAGGCATAGAAAATATGCAGAAATGATACTGAGAATCTTATTTTCATTTGTGGATTATTCTTATAAATATAATTTAATTGTGTAATTTTAACATCAGTGTTAACTTAATGCCTATGTTTCCTCTATATTAGAGATGTAAAATATCTAGCATAGTTTAGGCTTTGAAGCAAGAGGTCAGTGAATGCTTGACTATTGACTGACAATTGATACATGGAATACTTGAAATTCTGAAGTTTGTATAACCAAATATTAATATTTCTGAGTATCAAAGTGAGGAGGATGTATTCTGGGAAAATGAGGAATTACCTCAAACAAAGGGGAAACAGGGGCTCTTGGGTGGCTCAGTCAGTTAAGCGGTTGGCTCTTGATTTTGGCTCAGGTCATGATCTCAGGGTCATGAGACTGAGCCCCGCACAGGGCTATATGCTCCACGCAGAGTCTGCAGATTCTCTCCCTCTCCATCTGCCTTTCCCCCACAACTTGCACTCCCACTTCCTCTCTAAAATAAATAAATACAGGTTTAAAAAAAATAAAGAGAAAACAAATTTAATCCTTCTTTCCAATTATTCCTGAAAGAAACCACATGAATTTCTTTGAACAAACCAACAAAAAAGGCAGCATAAATTGAAGCTACGAAGAGTGAAGAGGAATAACATACACATTATTATCATGTCCCTAGACCATTATCAAATCAGGCAGTCAACAATGTTTTTGCATTTGACCATGCCCTGTGGAATATTAAAGGAAGTTAGGACACATTTTTTCTTCTCAGGGATTTCAAATTTCAAATAGTGTACCAACACATACAGAGAACAATGGTTAACAATAAAAACTCAATAGAGAAAAATGATATATAAGATAAACGGAATAGACCAAACTACTGTAGGACTCCTGAGAAGTTAAAAGTTTAGTGCAGAAGATTGGAGTTGACTGGTTCATGAAGGATGTGAAGGGTATGGATAAGTAAGAAAAGGTGTTCGAGAATGTCATGGAAAGACAGGCTAGAATAAGCAAAGCCATTACAGTAGCAAGGAAGTAGCGTGTTTTGTCTTTAGGAAAAAGGAGTAGTACTGCTTGATGAAATGTCACAGAATAATTTGATATATGTTTGGTTAGGAAGGAGCAGATACCTCATGGAAAATATTGAAGAAGAGCAGATATTTAGCCCCGATCTGCTGGATAATAAGGAAATACTGAAGAAAACACAATTTCACTCAGAACTAATACATATTAATGTAATTCCCAGCTACTGCCTGGCCATTGTGTAGGATGTTATCTTACTAAAATAATTTCCCTTGCTTTATAGTTTCAAAGGAAGGGGAAGAGTCCAGGAGTTCTATCATCTAGGCTAGCCTAGCTATTATTAATGTCATTTATTGGTTAGGTATTCTAGGTGTATCAGCTAGTATCGGTGTGTGGTTTCTTCATCCTGAAAATGTTTTCTGCCTTACTTATAAGTTTATTTTTGACATCAAAAAGAAGAAAAATAAAATATGGAATTTCTGCTTAAGATGACTGTACATTGACACGTTTAAACATTGATTTCTCTGATACCCTACCTCCTACATCAAAATGTGTAGCAATGGTATATAAATACATGAAGAGAGATTTTAAAAGCCCAGCAAAATAAGCATTTCCAAGTATCAGATATAGAATGTAAATGTAAAGCCGTGAGAAAGGTTAAAGCCACGTGCTTCCTGGGTTTGGGGTATCAGTGTAAGCTGAAAAAACCTGAAGTTCAGTCTGTTGAAGTAATAAAAATGGAAACCATTTAACTGGGGAGGGAGGTGTCCACAGACAGGCTTGTCTCTTGAAATTAGAGCTGAAGAGGATTTCCACTGATAGTGAAAGGAGCTAAAATAAGTTAAGGCCAAATTGAGCCTAAAATTATGGTTTACTAGAAATGACGAATCTGGGAAGTAGAGGAACAAAAAGCCAACTAAAAAGGAGGAAAATAGTCTACCACTGCTGTGGTGTCTGAATTTACCATATCCCCGGTGTCATTCGAGGATACTCCAAAATGACAGTTTCAGAATGGACTCTGGATTATGGGCCTTGGGGGTTAATTGGAGACATTTAAATCCAGTCTACAGGATGGGTTATGAGGAAAAGGTAGAGAAAAATAGGGAAAGAATTACTGCTCTAATCACTGCCACATACCACACAAGATGAACCTGAACAACCAAAATTCTAACAAACGCAAAGAATGAAAAGCTAGCAAATTACTCTAAATGAATTTACACTAAATTAAATAAGAATAATGTAATAATATGTAAAAACTTTTACATACTTCAATTTAATATCATTAAAGAGATAAGTGAGGGATTAAGACTCAAAAATGTATTTCTGCAAAAACAGTGCAGAAATGAGACAATATGAGACAACTCTAAAAAAGTCCATTGGAAATATTTGAAAAAAATATGAATACTGAAAACAAAAACCCAGGATAAATTCCAGAATGTCAGAGTTGAGGTCCACCAAGCTAATTGGACCTTGTGGTAGACAAGTATTCTGGTTGCTTTGGAGATGAGAAATAAAACCTTCAAAAACTTGGAGGTTGCCATGTCAGTGAAGCATTTAGGGTTTCAGTAATCATTGGTCTGGCAGGATATCCTTGTAAGTCAGTGGTTCTTAAACTTCATTCTTCATTAATATCACCCTCAGAATGTCTGATTAGTAGGTATGGGTTGGAGTTTAAGAATCTATATATCTGGGACGCCTGGGTGGCTCAGTTGGTTAAGCAGCTGCCTTCGGCTCAGGTCATGATCCCAGCGTCCTGGGATGGAGTCCCACATCGGGCTCCTTGCTCCGCAGGGAGCCTGCTTCTCCCTCTGACTCTGCCTGCGACTCTGTCTGCCTGTGCTTGCTCTCTCTCCTTCTCTCTCCCTGACAAATAAATAAATAAAATCTTAAAAAAAAAAAAAAAAGAATCTATATATCTAACAAGTTCCCTAGCAATGCAAACTCATGTCATCTACAGCAGGATGCAAGATACTATTTAAGAAGCATTTCTTTGTAGTCTATTGGGTACCAGCTGAGGCTAGGTGCCTGACAATGTGACATGAATGAATAGGTATTATTATACTCAGAGACTCATAATGTTGAGTGCACCAGGAGGCAATTCATCATGCAGTAGAAATGGTATACTTAGGATGGAGGCCTTGAATTTCCAAAAAACTTAATTACAGAAACAGTCCAGACTCTCATGTAACCTACCTCTCCTTCAGCTTTACACCTATAGTCTCCTAAAGGGTTCCCTGAGGCTCACTGACAAAAGTAGATACTGATCCAGCTCTAATTTACTGGTGAATTGTTACTAGAGGAAAATGGACTCCTTCCAAACCACAAACCCTTTCCCTTTTCAGGGATGGCCCTGGTCGTAGGTGGGAATAAACATCCTTCCAATGGGAAGAATGGTATGCTGAGCACATTGGTCATTTTGGGGGAAAACGGCATTAAGTACCAATATACATTGACTCCTAGGCAAGCATGAGTGGCCTACCAGTTTGCTCCAGATATTTGAAAGACAAATTTGGAAAAATTAAAGTCAAAGAGAGTGATGAGGAGTTGGACAGGATATTTCTCATCTGTCTACTAGCCTCTCTCCTTATCATCTCTAACTCTTGCACAGTGGGTCCAAGAAGAGATTTTACATGGTAGCATGGCTGTAAACTATATATGGACTCAAGGATGTATGTTCACTATCGCCACCTATAAACCTGCCAGCAGAAGAAAACAACTCTGAGCCCTTTATCTTATCACCATTCCTCAAAGAGACCTCTGGTGCCAGGTTGAATATATTGGAACCCTTCCACCCTGGAACATGCAGCAATTCATTCTTACTGGTATTGACATCTAGCTCAGATGGAAGTTTGTCTTCCTTGCCTGCTGTAGGGCCTCTGAGAACATTATCATCTTAAGGCAAAGAGAAAACCTGACTTATTGGTGTGGGATCCTGTACCACATCGCCTCATACCAAAGGACCAATTTTATGGCAGAAGAGATTGAACAATGAACTCTTAATCATAGCACCCACTGCTTCTACAGCATATTACGTCATAGAGACATAACTTGACCAACAGAATAATGAAATGGTCAAAAAAGTCACCACTAAGAAACAGCTCAGATTAACCTACCTTATGAGTTTGAGTTATAATTTTCCAATTTGTTTTGAACTCCCAGGTTCCATAGTGATAGGTCCTCAGAAGCTGGAATGCTTGGGTCTAGGAAACATGGCTGGAAGTAGGATCAGCCCCTCACAACATTACTGCAGAACACCTACTTGGGAAACAAAAGGGCAAGAGGAGTGAAGTAGATTTTGAAGAACAAATTTGGGAAGACACACTCTACCACATATTAATGCAGTGTATCATTAGTATAGATTGACAAAATAGAATGACAATTTAGCAACATGTGAAATGACAGATTTGACTTTACAAAAGCAGTGAAGAATGAACTTTCTGTGTAGTGGACTTGGGTGATTGTTTACACAGAAAATATAAATCTGGACTCTTTCCTCCTATCCTGTGACAAAAATCCATCCCAGATAGATTATAATTTAAATGAGAAAAGCAAACTATTCACATTTTAAAAGAAAATGTAAGAAAACATGACCTTTTTTAGATTCCACATATATGTGATATCACACAATACTTGTCTTTCTCTGTCTGACTTATTTCACTTAGAAATTAATTTATTCATGCATAAGAAGAAGATGTGCCCTCACAATAGGGAAAGGTATCTTAAAGCAGAAATGAAGAGCACAAAATGTACGGGAAAATATTTATAAATTTGACCATAATTAATTTGCATTTTGTCAAATAGAGACACCAAAAACAAAGTGTAAAGAAAAACTACAATCTGAAATTAGATACTTAACAAGCATACATAAAAAAACAAAAGTTGAGGGGCACCTGGGTGGCTCAGTAGTTAAGCATCTCCCTTTCGCTCAGGTCGTGATCCCAGGGTCCTGTGATGGAGCCCTGCATCTGGCTTCCTGCTCAGTGGGAAGCCTGCTTCTCCCTCTCCTATTCCCCCTGCTTGTGATTTCCTCTCTCACTGTCTCTCTTTCTGTCAAATAAATAAAATCTTAAAAAAAAAGTTGACTTACTTATTGTTAGAAACTTCCCCAATAACAGTAAATCAGTAATAAGATGGCAAATAACCCAATAGGAAAATTGATGACAATAAAAATTCACACAGAAGGAAATCTGAAGGAGCAATGAACACAAAAAAATCCAATGCCACTAGAGTCCACAGAAATTAAAATTAACACAATTTGATGCCACTCTCATCATTATCATACAGGAAAGAAATTCTAAATACTTGATAATGCCAAGAACTATCAAAGATGTGGAAAAATAAAATTGGGAATTGTCTCATACTCCTGACTGAAGTGTCAAGTAACAGCAGCATTTTGAAAAGTAATTTGGCAATATCCAGAAAAGTTTAAGAGGCACTGTGTCATTTAGCGTGACGGTCACATAGAAGTGACCGTAAACCAGATCACAGTGGTTTAATCAAGGAAGAGGTTTGTCTCAAACATTAAAATAAAAATTATCTGGACAGGCATCCCTGGGCTGGGGCAATGGCTAACAATGCCCTGAAGGAACCAGACCCATTTTGTCACTCTGCTTTGCTTAATGTGTGGCTGCTGCACCTCTGGAGATACCACAGTCCCAGGCAAGGGACAGGTTAGAGATGACTGAGTGGCTACAGGCAACTTAGCCTTATGTTGCATTGGCTGGATCTAGCTGGAACATAGCCACACTCTAGCTGCAAAAGAGATGGGGATCCGGAATGGTTTGCTTTTTCAAACTCTAAAGTAAAGGTGAGGTAGACAAATGTAAAAGGGGTTTGAGTAATGTTGAATGAGCCAGCTTGCAATACCCAATTCATGAGTGCGCACACACACATGTATGCATATACAGGATATATATATATATGATATAGGAGATATGTATATAGAGAGAGGAGATACATGTATATAAATATATATCCTAGTGCCTTGCTACTCAATGTGCTCTGTTCTATTCTCCATGAACAAGCAGCAGAGGCATCGCTTTGGAATTCGTTAGAAATTTATAATCTCAGGCTCCATCCCAGATCTACTGAATCAGTATGTGCATTTTAACAGAAGTCCCAAGTGGATCCACATGCAAATCAACATTTGAGAAGGACCACTCTAGAGAAACCCCCTGCCCGTGTAACTGTACACATTGCATCTCACAGGGGGAAGATGGAAATAAACTAAATGCCTATCAATAACAGAATATTGAATATATCTAGAATACAGAATATCAAAGCAAATATTGAGCATAAATTTATTTTTCAATAGAATAATTTACAAGGCAGTTGAAATGAGTAACGAGATTAACTGGTATTAATCTGGACAAATACCAAAAGTGTAGTATCAATTTTAAAAGACAGGATGCAAAATTGAATCAATAGCGTGGTGTAATTTGTGTGTGTGTGTGTGTGTGTATGTATATATATACATATATATGTTATATATATATATTTTATTTAATATTTTATTTATTTATTTATCAGAGAGAGAGAGAGCAAGCACAATAGGGAAAGCAGCAGGCAGAGCAGACAGAGGGAGAAGCAAACTCCCCTCCCAACTAAGTAAGGAGCCCAATGTGGGACTCGATCCCGGGACCCTGGTATCATGACCTGAGCTGAAGGCAGTATCTTAACCAACTGAGCTACTCAGGCATCCTTGTGTATATAGTTTTTAAAAATTTATTCATTCACTTTAGAGAGAGAGAACAAGCATGAGGAGCAAAGAGAGTGGGAGAGAATTCCAAGCAAACCCCCTACCAGGAGCAGAGTCCTATGCGGGGTTCATTCTCGGGAGCCTGAGATCATGACCTGAGCCAAAATCAAGAGTCTGTTACTCACCAACCGAACTATCCAGGTACCCTATTTTTTAAAGTGTAAAACAATATTTTATATGGACACACATAATTATTTAAACTATTTTAAAATGTATGGATATAGTTTGTTTAGCAATTTCATGATCCTCATTAACTTGAGGTAAGGATGGAAGAAAATGTGATTGAAAAAGAGTACAAAGTGGTTTTGATTGAATCTGTTGTTCATTTCTTAAAAAAACTGAAGCAGTTGTTGCAAAATGTTAGAAAAGTATATGTATGCTTGCACTAGTGTCTGCAGAATTAGTCTCTAAACTTTTTTTTATATGTTGAAAATATTTCATAAAATATTTTTAAGGATAAAATGAATGTGGATAATTTTTTGAAAGGATAGTAATGGTGTAACTCTTTTCACACTGGCAATTTGTTCTTAAATGATTTAGCAATAGCTGGGTAAAATGAATACATTATTTATGAAGATTAAGTAAGTCAGCATTAGAGCAACATTTGTAACTGATTTTTATGATAGTGAGTCCAGAATATTTCAAGGAATTTGCAGCTCTCTCCTGGTAATAACACAGTTAGGGAACTCAAGACTGTATCTAAATACATGCACACATATTTATAACAAGCATGTTTCAAAACTGCTAAAGATGAATAGAAAAAAAATGTAGTGAAGTTGAACATTATGCCTGTTTTCGAAAAGAATCTGAATACTCTTGGAACCTATATGCCATTCTCCCAGCCTCTCATAGTTTACCTCTCTACCAAGTGCTTTGACTTTGACAGTGATGTTTATTATGTGCTTGCTCTTGTTGAAAGCAATATATCTGCTTGAAAAATGTGCATCCCAGTTCTTGTCATTATGTTTGCTTCATTTTTAGTACACAACTTTACCTGTATTTTTGGTCTTTAACATTAACTCTAGAAATAACATATTGTTTTACACTGTAGAAAACAATTGCTTAGCACATAATACTCCCGGGTAGAAATAAGCCTTATTAATAAAAGGATAGTTCACCTAGTTTCTGCCATGTATGCCACTTTCATGTTTATTAGCCATAAGTAAAATAAAAGAAGCAACACTTAAGTGACATGCCATCAGGGCACACAACAGAAAGTAGAACGGGCAGAATCTGAAACAATCCCATGCGATTTCCACTCTTTTCTTTTGGAGCCTTTCACTATCTTCACAATATCCTGAAATTAAAATGCAGAGACTTGTAGTCCTACTAAAATATAAGATTTTTAATTTATTCTGTTATTGGCCTCGAGGACTTACTATTCCCAGTCCACTCTCCATAGTAGAAGTCAAAATACCTGATTATTATAAGAAGCTGATCCATGGCTACTTGGCCATCTTTACCTGCAAACACAAGTGCTGGAAGCCAGAGCATCCAGAGGGTA
Source organism: Neogale vison (assembly GCF_020171115.1). Taxonomy (NCBI): domain Eukaryota; kingdom Metazoa; phylum Chordata; class Mammalia; order Carnivora; family Mustelidae; genus Neogale; species Neogale vison. The sequence goes on along the minus strand of NC_058095.1, from coordinate 128,037,371 downwards.
ATTAGAGAGAGAAAGCTGGCAAACTTTTAAATTGGTGAACCAAGGAGGAAAAAACTAAATTGTCATTAGTTGCACTTAATATATTTCTATTCCTGGTAAATGCAAAAGGACCACTTAAAAACCAATAAAACTAATGAGTATTCAGTGAAAATAGCCAGATACAAGGAAACATACCAAAATAATAGCTTTCTCAAATGCCAGCAATAATCAGTTAGGATGTCACGCACACACACACACTCACACACACACAATTTAAGAGAAGAAAAACGTCTATTACATTCTTAAGGAATCAACTTCAGAAATTAAAGAAAGATTTAAATAAACAGAATAAGAAGTCTTAATTTAAAAGGCCTAATAAAAGGTACTATTTTGCTGGTAAGGGAAAATAAATAATACAAAAATGTCAAGTATCCTAAAATAAACAAGTGATTTCAATGTAATCTCCTTCCAAAATATAAGAAGTAGATATAGGCACTGACATGGAAATACATTCCGTGTATATTATTAGTTGAGAAAAAGCAAGATGTAGATAATATCTGATCCTTTCTCAGTCATCTGAGGTTGTACATACATTGAATACATAGGATGTGCATGCATTTTTCTTCCTCTCTCTGTCAGCATTTACACAGGACTGGAATAAGCCACACCAAACTCTTGATATTGGTGATTGCTGAGAAATGGGAATCAGAAAACCTTGTGTATATTCTGTTCTTTTATGTTGCTTGAGATTTGTATGATGATGTATTAAAAAAAAATCAGCAAAGGAACCAAATGAAAATATGTCATATTAAGCGACATAAAGGAATCATTTTTGGACACCTCTGGTTGCTTGCAAATCTGTTTCAAGAAAGGCAATAAAGCATGCTTAAATGACTTCCCCAATGATGATGTCAACATTTGAATCCCCGGAACCTGCAATATATTTCCTCACAGAGTAAACGGGGCAGGAAAATTGATTCATTTTAGGATTTTGAGATGGCGGAGGGATTATTCTTGAGTATCCAGATGGACCCAGTGTAATCGCAATGGCCCACACAAGAAGGAGGCAGAGGAAGTTTTGACTACAGAGAGAAGGCAATGTGAAGACAGAAGCCATGAGCCAAAGGATGTCAGTAATCTCTAAAAGCTGCAAGAGCCAAAGACAAGTTCTCTCTTGGAGGCTCAGAAGGAATTAGCAAGGCCAATATGTTGATTCTAGCCCTGTAAGACTTATCTTGAATTTCTAGTCTTCAGAACTGATAGAGTATACAATATACAATTGATGAGATCGAGTAAATTTGGCAATGCAGAGCAAGAAGAAAAAAAATGAAAATGAGAATCACCATGGTAAAGGTAGAGCCAGCGTTTAAATCACAAGCAGAAAAGTTAAATGAAAATCTGGGAAAACACAGTCAAAGTGAAAGACCAAGATGGTTGTCAGGTCAATCAGTCAGTGGATTGACAAACAAATATTGAGTGTGTATTATGCACAAGACTTGGGATGGAAATGTGGTGAGAAATATACTGTGCCTTTACAGAGCTTGTGGTTAGGGAAAGACAAACCACTGAATGTTTTTAGACAGATGTGTGATATGATCACTCACTTTGTAGAATGATTACATTGGCACCATCAAGGGAGACTGGATTGGAAAAACAATATCAACCACAAGAAGAACAGAAGTCTATGCCCATATGGAAAAGCCTAGACCAGAATTGAAAACAAAATCAGGTCAGAGCATCCATAGCAGTTAAAGGTCAAGGAATGAACTGTGCCTATCATTTCTTATCTGGACCCCAGAGGTCTCTCAAGAGATTACCTGAAGCTTGCCCTGGGAAAGGAGATCTGGAGTTTCTGGTATACCCCCAAAGTACAACACTTGTATTTTTCTAAATAGAGCATTACACCAAATGAGAGAAAAAAAAAAACTCACAAAAATCATACTGAACACATCAAAGTCAGACTAGAATTCTCTGGCAAACGAATACCAGTTCACTTGTGATCATTCTTGTAACAGTGTCATTGATCTACTTCATAACAGAGAGATGAGTAAAATGCACACACACACACACACAGACACACACACACACACACGTGTACGCTAATATGCATGTTTGTCTTGTACAATACTAGGTATTCTAGGGTCGCCTGGGTGGCTCAATGGGTTAAGCCTCTGCCTTCAGCTCGGGTCATGATCTCAGGGTCCTGGGATCGAGCCCCACATCAGGCCCTCTGCTCAGCAGGAGAGCCTGCTTCCTCCTCTCTCTGCCTACTTAAGATCTCTGTCAAATAAATAAATAAAATCTTAAAAAAAATGCTAGGTATTCTATTAAGGTTTTAGAAAAAATATCTACTTGTTCAAGGTCTACATTTGTTTTCGTCCTGTAATACTGGTTTTAAAATACAAAGTTTTGTGATGAGGGTGGTACAGTCTTGTTAATCTTTTCCAAAGCCATTTCGGTGTCAGGCACACATTATACACTAATTGGATTCCTGATGCATCTTTAAAAACTAATTTCAAAACACTAAGTAATCAGAGGCTTTGTCTTCAATACAAGACGTTGCATCAGCAAAAAGTGTTTATTACTCAGCCACCTGTGTTCTGCACAAAGCAATTTAAGCAGACACAGTCCTTGCCCTGAGGAACTGTCTAAAGCCAGGGCCATTTTAACATTCAAAGGCATCAGACAACTACACTAATGACAAACACAAGCTACTAATGTTATTAAAATATAAAAGAACCCACTTCATAATGTTATTTGAATCAAAGAATGAACTAGTGTTTTATTTGGGGAAAGTGACATGGGAACTTACTAAATACTCAATAAATATTTGTTGATTAAATAGTGCATACAACAATCTTATTTAGATTCAAGAGACGGAAAAATTAAAATGTAAAATTGTTTCTTAATTAGACCATATTATAAATGAAACAGTCTATATGAAGTGATTTTTAGATAGTAAAAAAGTATTTATCTGAGAATGAGGTTCTTACATATCTTTTTGCAAATCTACTAGTTGAAGACAAGATCAAGAAATACTACAACTCATGTTTCAGTTTTCACCATAGTGTCTGGTATACAATGTAGACCTTACAGAAACGTTGAGAATGACTAACAATGAACAGCATACAATGATATTGGGATCAGTTTTCTATAAGCAGAGAAGTTTTTGTTTGATCCTTTCTACTAGGCCTGCTATTGATACTTGTGGATGATTAGTAATACCCTTCAATGGATAGAATTGTTAGATCACCCTGACTTTCTTTATAACTTTCCCATAATACAGATTACCCCTCTTTGCTTCATATGTGCCACTATCAGATGTTTCTTCAGTACCAAAAAGAGGGATTAAATGAATTTCCAGCTAAGTCCATTTTGTGAGCCCATCATATAAGGACAGACCATACAATTCTAGGGGAACACCATTTACATGGAAAAAGGAATATAATTGGAAATTCTATCCCTGAGTTTCACATCATGGTGGCCCCGAGTGAGGGAAGATGCATATATCACTTTCAGTGTACACAATGCCTTTTTTCACAAACTGATGTGTGTAGGCATCATACCCCATTAAAGCAATCTCCTCATTGGAACACTCAATCTCTCTTCCACTCTCCAAGTGTTCTTTCAAAATACAATCCTTTTCCAGTGGAGAAGAAGCAGATTAACAAATAAACAACAACAATACAATATTTATGTCATCCTCATACATCTATTCTAGGGAAAAGGAATTACTTCCATCAAGCCATGGAATAACTTTATTCTACAAAGTTCTGAGGCCAGAACTCATTGAATTAAATTCACTTGCTCTAATCAATTTTAAAATACTGATAATCTATAATCAGATTTGCTCTTTGATACAGACAAGGTTTAGAAAAATATCCTGAACATAGTTTCTGCCTTAAAAAGTTTTCTGGGAAAATAAGAATTACAAAGTACACAGAATGAATTTCATTGTTAGATCTTTCACTATCAAGAGACTTAGGGAAATTCTCACAGGACACGTAAAATAGAATTTTGCATAATCAAGTATATCATCTTACATTTATGTCATATATTTTTCAAGTATATTACAGATAAATGAAAGATAGTGATGGATGGATAGGTAGCTAGCTAGCTAGCTAGATAGGTAGAGAGATAGATAGATAGATTAGATAGACTGATCCATACACTTTGCAGAATCAATACAACTAACTACAAATAAATAAATCAGAATCAATAAAAGTTTCTCTTAACACCTCCTGTAGTATGCTGAATAATCGTTCCCAAAGCTATCAAGTCATAATCCTTAGAACCTGTAAATATTACCTTATTTGGAAAAAGTATCTTTGCAGATGCAATTGAAATAAGGATCTTGAAATGGGAGAGATTATCCTGGCTTATTAGAATGGGATCTAAGTGTAATCATATGCATCCTTATAAGAAGGAGACAGAAGGACAGAGGAATGAGAGGAAAATGGCATATGAAGGCAAAACAGACCCTGGAAGACGCTATGTTACTAAATTAAAAGATGGCAAAAGAGACATGAGTCAAAAGGTGCAGCCCTAGAAGCTGGAAAAGGCAAGGAAAGACATTCTCCCCTAAACTCTCTAGAGGGTGCATCACCCTGCTGACACCTAGGTTTTTACCCAGTGAAACAACTTTGGACTTCCAACCAAAAAGACAAGAGATAACAAGTGTCGGTGGGAGGTGGTGGAAAATAGGGAACCCTAGTGCACTTTTGGTGACAGTGAGCAGCCACTATGGAAAATAATGTGAAAATTCCTGAAAAAAGTAAAACTAGAACTACCATGTGATCCAGCAACCTCACTTCTAGGCATATAGCCAAAGGAAAGGATTTCCTTTGCAGCATTATTCACAGTGGCCAAGCTATGAAAACAATCCAAGTGCTTGTCAATGGATGAATGGATAAGAAGATGCAGAGGGTATATAACATGGAATATTGTTTAGCAATGGGAAAGAAGGAAATCCTGCCATTTGTGAAGACATGGATGGACTTTAAGGGCATTAGGTTAGGTGAAATAAGCCAGAAAAGGTCAGATACTGTATGATACTCACTTATATGTGGGATCTAAAAGAGCTGAACTCACAGAAACAGTACAGTGGTGGCTTTTAGGGGCTGGTCAGTGGGGAACTAGGAAGATGTGGGTCAAAGCATATAAACTTCTAGTTGAAAGATGAGTAAATTCTAGGGATCTAATGTGCAGCATGATGATTATAGTTAACAATAGTATATTGTATACTGAGTTGCTAAGAGAGTAGATCTTAAATGTATTCACCACAAAAAAGAAATATTAATTAAATGAGTGATGGAGATATTAACAACTCTACTATGATAATTATTTCACAATATATGACTGCATCAAATCATTACATTGTATACCTTAAACTCTCACAATATTATATGTAAATTATATCTCAATAAAGCTGGGGAAAAAATAGAGATTCTAAACAAGTTTGAGTATACTTTCATATGGGAAGATAAAGATGGTCCCAGTCTCATGAAGACAAAGCTGAAGGAATGAAGACAAGTAGTGGGTTTTAAGATAAAGATGAGTTAACTGAAAACTTGTGGGGTATTTATGGCAGTTTTAAGGGGTAGCCTGAACTTTTAAGGGTCTCTCTGCTACTCAAATTTAATCACCATAACACCCCTCAAAATCACCAGACACAAACAAATTTATTATCCTCGCCATGCAAATGTGTCTTCAAGACAGGTATTCACTCCAAAATGGATGGCCCTTTAAACAATTCCTACATTGGTTTTTCTTGAATTGTCAGTGAAGTTAAAATACCTAATAGAATAAGACTATCTGTGTCAATTTTCTCTCCTTACAACCAAGCATTACTTTTAAAGCCACTTTCCCCCCACATTCTAAACTATAATTTCTGGCATTTGTATGTGACTTATAATTGAGAAATATGTCAGATGACAGATTCAGAGATTGAGATTTACCAGCAGTTTAACTGTCTGCCCAGATGCAAACCTAGTAATAGATTTTATCTGTTCATTTTTGTTGTTGTTATTGTTGTTTTGTTCTGTTTTTGTCAACATGTTGTTTATTTGCCTGTAAAACACAGCAGAGGCTTGAGTTTTAACTTACATTCAGATCCCTAAAAATGTCTTTAAAATGATAGCACTAACAATCCAGCATTGGGGGGGAAAAATCATACGCAGAAAATTGCCTGTCACACACCAGGCAATGTAATCAAAGTTGGTAGAAATTGCCAAATTTCTCAGTATAGAATAAATCTTTTCAAAATCTGGACTTCACAGGGAATAGATTCATACATATGAAGAACTGTGACACAGATGCCAACAGCTATTAAAAAAAATGTATTTTGGCAGACTTAAGAAAAGGGCTATTTAATTTTCAACGATATATTGGGCACCTGGGTGGCTCAGGGGTTAAGCTTCTGCCTTCAGCTCAGGTCATGATCCTAGGGTCCTGGGATTGAGCCCCACATCGGGCTCTCTGCTCAGTGGGGAGCCTGCTTCTCCCCCATCTCTGCCTGCCTCTCTGCCTACTTGTGATCTCTTTCTGTCTAACAAATAAATAAATAAAAATCTTTAAAAATTTTTCAATGGTATTTAAATTATTTATAATTAAAAAACAAAACAAGAATTTAGTCAAATAGGAAATGCAGACAGACTCATGCTATTGTTTTATATTATTAGAAATCATGTATTAAATATTAAGGTTACTTATATAATGAGGCTTACACATTTTATTATTAGTAGAAATGTCACATTTCTTTTTTTTAAATGATTTTTTTAAGATTTTCTATTTATTTGACAGAGAGAGAGATCACAAGTAGGCAGAGAGGCAGGCAGAGAGAGAAGGGGGAAGCAGACTCCCCGCTGAGCAGAGAACCTGATGTGGGGCTCGATCCCAGGACCCTGGGATCATGACCTGAGCCGAAAGCAGAGGCTTTAACCCACTGAGCCACCCAGGTGCCCCAAAATGTCACATTTCTATAATGATTGTCAGTTGTCTGAGGTGATTCACAAAAAATCTTTGTACCCTGGAACTGACTTAGGTATAAGCACAAATTTTAATTGTGCCATTTAAGAGGGAAAATAGGAATCTGAAAGGATAGCATTACTTATTTTTGATTCATTAAAAGTTCTGTCTTTTTTCTTTTAAGATTTTATTTATTTATTTGAGAGAGAGAGAGAGAGACTGCGAGAGCAAGAACACAGCAGGGGGAATGGGGGAGAGAGAAGCAGGTTTCCCACTAATCAGGAAGCCCGATGTGGCTTGATCCCAGGATCCTGAGATCATGACCTGAGCTGAAGGCAGACACTTAATGACTGAGCAAACCAGGCACCCCCAAAGTTTTGTCTTTAACATAGTACATTATTCAAAAAAAGACTGTGTGTCTTATAACCTGATGATGTATTGGCTTCATGAAAATATGACAGTGAAATCCAGCTAGATCTCATCATTGCTTTGAGGATTTAGGACCCACAACTCACTGGGGTCATTCTAATGTTAGAAAAATTAGTGAAAGCTTGTCAGGAGAATAAAGGTGAAAGGAGTCAGGAGTATGACTTCAACTATTGCTCTTCATATTGGCAATCTTTAGACATTAACTTTTAATTTATTAAAGAATAATGAATTTCCACTAGAGTTATCAATTGATAGAGGTGGTCCTATGATTCTGAAGGCTACCCTCACACCCTGTAGAATATTGAATTTGAGAGTTCCTGGTTTAACTCTTTCAGTACCATACTTGAAGATAATTCTGTTGGAAAGTTGAGCATATCTGCTAAAATATGTACCTTTTCAGAAATATATGCACTAAGTTGGTTTTCCTACTCTAGGCATTGGATAATTAAACATCGTCCTTAGATTGTATCCATTTTATCTGGTTATTTATGTATCTGAAAAGGAACACTTTAAAACTTTTTATCTTATAAACACATAAAATATTTAGTTGTGAAAGAATCCACATTTTTGCAATGATAACTATTTGGGCCCATCCAAGACTATTTCAAATAATCTGCAATAGAGGTTTAATATTAGTAACCATTAACTCTTAAATAAAACATTATTGGAGCATCAAGGCAAGTGTGACTAAGAACAAACGATTCAGTTGGTTTTCCATCAGGAAAGAACAGAACATCACCCTTTGTCTACTTTATGTCTCATGCTGTTTTATCTTAGCAAGAATGTTTCTTTAAAGCTGAGTATTTAGTACTTGCTGTTGCCCAATTTCCCATTATCATTAAAAACAAGTACCCAGGCATGAGGCAACTGAGATAAGCATCAGCATTCACAATCTGTATTTCCAATCTGTAAAACCCAAAGTTCAACTGATGCAAAATATATGGGCAGCTATGCCAGCAGTTCTTTGTGAGGACACAAGAACACTGATCAAATGTCTAGTGTTATAGTCCAGGCTGGTATTTCTTGTCCATGAGAACCTTGTCATCTCTCCCAGCTCTCCCTCTCCATTCTCCCTATAATAATAACTTCCAAAATCTGTTTTTTCCTAAGTACCCTGAAAAATATCTATAATCTTCAGCAATCTTATAATCCTGTTTTTATACCCTGTGATGCTGTAGGAGCCTCTTGCTTTCCCTGGCATATGATTCTTCTACCAAAGACTACCCTGTACTACCCTGCACAGCCCTGGCCTTTTCTTTTTCTTTTTCCTATTTTTGTAAAAATGTTTTCTTTTTATCAAAGTAGTAAATATCCCTTAGGCTTAATAACAGAGATCTAGTAAACCTGTTATAAAAAAACCAATTTATAGTTCACATTCCTTATGTCATGCCTGTTCCCTGAGAGGTAGTAATTTCATATTTACTTTTTGTTTGCATTTCTTATTTTTTTTAGTCTTAGATACTATCTACCTAATACCTTAAGAATTTTTTTTAGATATTATTATCTATTAAATTCTATCTATAGGTGTTTGGTGTTTTATCTCTCTTAAATTCAAACCCCACAATAAAACCCATCCTTTCAATCTAAGTATAACAAAAATGTTGGTTATTCTGTTTTCTAGAATGGCCATTGGCATTATCCTTTAATTGTTGATTATTATTTATAGCTGAGCTATGTTACTTATTAGTATTATATTTTCTTTCTTATATAATTCCTTTTTCCTTCATAATTAATTGTATGGTTATTTTTCATCAGGGAGGATTTTTTATACTTTTCCTTGATTCATCCCCAAACTCTCCCAAAGCAATAAATATCTCCTTTAATACAATCAAACACATCAAAATTTCTGTTCCTTTCCTTTCCTTTTCTCTTCTTTTTTTCGTGGAGAAAGTTTCATTGAAATCCTCCTGTGAGTCATTTCCTTTATGCCCCTGCTACATGACTGCCATTTTGGGCATTTCATTTGTGCCTGTCTCCACTTCTCAAATTAACAGTTCTCCACAAATATTTCACATCCCTTGACTCTCAGTTCCTATTTAAGACTGGACCACAAATAATTTTATGCTTGGAGGTTCATTAACAGGTGATCATTACCCTCTAATGATCAGGCAAGCGTCCATCAGCCTAGTTGAGCACGTGCTGGTCTTTCCTCCCGAGTTTCTAGGTTTTCATTCCTCAAAGAGAAATTACCCACCAAAAAATAACTGTCTCCGGTATGGAAGCAAGGTCAAGGAAGAGGCTAGGGGGTCCCCTGTTCATATGTAGACTTCCACTTAGCCTTGTTTTTGCATCCAACATCTCCAGAGAGGGAATTTACAGAGTTCTCACAGATGTTTCCTGACTTTCAAACAATGGTCTGAATTTGAACCACACAGCAACCCTTTTTTATAACCCACTCCCATTCCTGAGCCTTTACCTGGCGAAAACCACATCTTGACTCTCCTCCTGAAAGCTCTGGTGTCCGTTTTCTCAGTCCTCCTGAGCTTTATCCACATTCCAGGTTCAAAACTTCAGTTGACATCTATTATCTTCTTAACTCTCTTTCTTGGTAGCTTATGTGTTTATGACTTTTAAAAATCTTTAGTTGTCATATTGCCAGAGTTTCCAGAGAACATGGAAATAAAAGCATGTGCTCAGCCCACCAGTTTAACGGGCTCTCTGCTGCTTTTTAAATCAATTTCTCATTAGTGAAAATTTCCCTTTAACTGTTGTCCTAGGTACATTGCAATGCTCTTCATTTCTTTCTTATTATAAAGCTGTGGAGGATCCATCTCCTAGGAGATGGGCAGCACCTCTGTGTAGTCTCACAACCTTCAGTACCAATCCCTTAGCTGACTATAGGTAATCAGAGATTAGCAGTGTTTCTTCCTCCAGCCATCAAAACAGAAACTTTAAGTAATGCAGAAATCATCCTTATATGTGCATCCCCTGAAAACAATTCTTCCTCTGAGTCTGCAATGACTTAAAGTTGAATCTTTAAATATATAGAATTCATAGACTGTTTTTTATGGAACTTCTGCTTGCCTAACCATGCTCTGTTGAGACTCGGTTGACATTTATGTTCTTTCAGTAGGCACAAATTTGCACCTCTCTTTTTCTCTCTGAGAATTCTAAGTGCTGATGCTTTTTAGGAATCAGAAGATATACATTGTCCTATAGTGAGCTGCTCAAATGTATTAATCAAAAACATGGCATCAGAGTCCCTCCTAGAAAAATAATGATCATTGCTGAGCAAATCACAGTCTTGAAACTACATGGGAAAAGTAGAAATTTCAAGCTCAGGTTGTGGAGAAGAGCAACAGTATAAACTAAAATGCTTGGTTTGAGCCAAAGAGAGGAATTTCTTGGGCACCTGACTAATGAAGGAATCAGAATTATAGAAGGTGGGAGGAGTTTGGGGAAGGAGTCAACAAGGTTTTGGTTCTTTTGTATTAACCTGAACATAAAGATCGTGAACTCTATCCCTTCATTCTTTCGGAAGAAAAGCAGAATAAGGAAAAATTACAAACAGGATTTAAATTCTATATTTAGTGTCCTATTTTTTTTTTTTAAGATTTTATTCGTTTACTTTGAGAGAGAGAGATCACAAGCAGAGGGAAGAGGAAGATGAGAAAGAAAAACAGTCTCCTTACTGAGCAAGGGGCCTGATGGGGGACTCAATCCCAGGATACTGGATCATGACCTGAGCCGAAAGGCAAAAACTTAACTGACTGAGCCACCCAGGTGCCCTAGTGTTCTATTTCTTAAAAAGAAATGTGAATTATATATGGCGAAAGGGTAGGGTATATTCAATTACATGGTAAGCATATAAGGATTCATTATGTGTTTTTTTGTGTCTTTCTGTATGCTTGAACTACCTCATAATTTAAGAAGAAGCAACAACAAAAGAATATGGCTAGTAACCCTGAATTGGTAAATCATACCCATTTTCAACTTAAGGAATCAGGCTTGTAGTTGAACGTTTATAAATATCAGCCTGATCCCTAATTTTCCCAGAACATGAGACCTGGGTCTAGGACTCATTCCAACATCTGTCCAAAATTGACCTTTTATCTGAGAGTCAAATTAAGGGGAAAAAGAAATTAGGAAAGTAGAAAAGAAGTAGCAATTATTTTCCTTTACAAAATAAAAAAAAAAGCAGAATTATCAAATGTGAAATAGATATTAAAAGACTAACAAAAAATTGTAATGTTCCTTCCTTTGTGCACTGTTACTGTATGCAGGCAGATTTCCAGACTCTGCTGCACTTACTCCAGCCCCTACTTGAGGGTCTACTTTTTTGCTGTTTTGTTTTCTATGTCATGCCTTATTTCCTCATCTATTTATTTGCATGTCTTATTTCCTCATTTAGACTATTAAGTTAAAACATTATCATTTATTATCAGCTCTGATGTGTCTTCCTTAACACAGAATTCTCTATACTTAATTGGGGTTCAAGGACTTTTTATTGTTTTTATTATTTTTTTAAACACGAGATCCTTCCCATCATCCCGCAGTTCTCATATCTCATGGAACACACCTTAAAAATGATGGATTAGATAATTCCCTAAGGCACATCCAAGGGCTAATATTAGATGATTCCATCATTTCCTTGAAATATTGCCCCTTCCTGTGCTGATGGTGGATGTTCTGCTGTAGCTTATTAAACAGCAGATGCTTAGGTATCCTGCTGTCATCCAGGGAGCAGGTTTATTTTGTAGCAAGTGACACTTCCAGATGGTGAACTGGATGCAATCTAGCAAGCTGTTGATGAAAAAGCTCAGGAAGTAGTGTAGGGTATTTGTGGGCAGTCCAAATTTCATTCAATATTAGATATGAACACCATGTTTTACACATTTAAATGGTTTGGAGCTTAATGTCAGGGTTCAGCTTTGTCCGTTAAGCTCATAGAGGTCATGCTTCATCATTAAACTCAATACATTTTCCTCCATTAGTGTGTTATCTTAGTAGCAGATTTTGTAAAGAGTTGTCATTTCTGTCTTTCAAATAAAAAGTTGCTGTATCTAGTATATTAATAGACATATGGCCTTCTCTTTTAGCTTATCCACATACAGCATTTTATCTACTCTGCCAAACAAGTTGGGTTTTTTGTTTTTTTTTTGCATTTCTTACCTTAATTTTTGTATATTTTCAAGTAAAATGAATTATTATTTATTAACTTTTTCTCAGCTGATTTTTCATTTTAAAACAATCATTTGAGGATGATCATAGGTCAAGGGCATATTAAATTATATAATTTAGGTATAAGTGTTAAGTTGTAGGCCTAGAACAATAGAGAACAGTAAAGCATAAAATCTCCTGGTTAAAGGAAACACTGAATAAGTGAGATCACTAATTTGTACATGAAAACACATAAGGGAAAATTTTAGAACTGATCTGAGTTATTCTGAAATAAATTATCTGGCATTAGCATAGTTGGTTTTTTTTTGAGTGTGTGTTTTGTTTTTGTTGTTGTTTTTTCTTACTTTTTCCCTTCTTGCTTCACAGAAAAAAGTATTATCTAGTTGTCTCATAGCAATAACTTTTCTAAATGATTTATATGGTTTATGCTCAATTATATTTTTCTAGCTTTCATAAATTCAACAAGGTGCAGATAAAAGAAAGTAGCTAATCTGATCTGAGAATTTGGCTTAAGAATTTACCTTTGTAATATCATTACCCAGGTATACAGTTAATCCACATGCAAAGTGGCTTAGTTCCAGATAAATAAGGCATGAAAAATGAGCTCTGAGTCTACACAGAAATAAGAGAAAAATGTACAAAATTTACTAGAACCTCTGTATTAGTTATATATCATCATATAACAATTTACTTCAAATATAGCTGCTAAGTAACCAACGTTTCATTATTTCACAGTTTTTGCTGGTCAGGATTCTGGCCATGGTCTAGTGTGATCTTCTAGCTTAGAGTCTTACTACGTTGAAGTATTACTAAGTTGAGTGGCTGCAGCCTCCTCTTAAGGTTCATGTGATTGCTGTCAGAACATGGTTTCTCTCTATTGAGTTGCCTCCAGACAAGGCAGCTGGCTTCTCCTAGGATTAGTGATCCAAGACAGAGCAAGAGACAGTACCAGAGAAAAACCAGAGGCTTTTTTATAACCTAATCTTAAAAGTGACATCCCATAACTTGAGCCATATTGTGCTCCTTAGAAGAGTCTTCAAATCCTGACGGCACTCAAGAAGAACGGATTACACCAGAGCATGAATACCAAAAAGTAATGGTTATTGAGGGCCACCGTACAGGGTGATTACCATAATACGTTTCATATCATAAATGACTGAAGGAAATACTATATTTGAGTGACTTTAAGAGTTTTTAATACATAAGGTAAGTAGGATGAAATTGAGGCATACGGGTCTTAAGAACAGGAGTTAATACCCAAGAAAGTCTAAAAAAACAAAAGTCTCAGGGTAATTTTTCATTCTTTGAGTAAACAAACCTAACTTTAATGCCAATAGAGAATTAGCTTCACATAATTCTACACTAGGAAGAGTAGATTGTTCCATCTGTGAAGAGATTTACCTGACTCCAAAGGGAAACATTTCTGTATGTAGACATTATATATGGACCTATAACTTTATGGTAAAATATAAAAATCCTATTTGATAAAGTGCCTTTGTAATTGTCCACTACTTTTAATGCACAGAAGCAAAATAAACAGTGTAAGAGGTTAAAGCCTTTTTGAACAGATGTTTTATATTTCATTGTACAGTGTATCATTCCTAACAATTTAAAGATTTATATCAGTATTATCTTATTATAATTAATAGTTTCATTTATGGTAGAAGAAAATATTTTTGTTCCTCTAAACAAGGAACATGATGAAATAGGGAATTTTAACCCACCTCTGAGACATAAAATATCAACAGTAAGCTGACAATCAGAATGATGCCTCTCTTTTTCTCCCTTCGATCATATTTTCTCTATTCATTTTAAAATTTCCACTGAAACCGTAATTTACATTTTATACTATTCAAAGGGATTAATGTAAAGCCATTCACATGCAAGAGAAACTTCAGGTCATTTATTAATTATTATACTTCAGTTAATAAAATCTATGCTATGAAAGAATTCAAAATACTAATTCATAAGAAATGCATAGAAAATATTTGTTGCTTTACAAAGTCATTTTCCAAAATCAATACAGCCTCCCATATTACACGAGCGACACTCATTCTTTTTCAAATAATCCTAATTACCATCGCATATCTAAACATTGAAAAAGTAACCTATTTCAGATCAATATTTCATGATAGATACTTTTAATGATAGCTATCCATATCGCACAGCTTTTGTTTGTTAAGCTGACACAGAAAATTAGCTCTGCTTTTTCTTGCTTATGATTTGCACTTGCACATGAACCAGATGGCAGTAAGAATCAGATAAAAGAATAATAAACTTAAGCTAGAGAAATTGAGATTGTTTGAAACAACATATCATTTCAAAGATATAAAAACCCCGATGGTTAAATCCTTTTCCTTTTGCTCCTTGCATGAGCTGTCTAATGCATTTATTTCCATCTACCTTTATTGGAGAATCTGTCCATTAAATTAAACCACGGAAATGCGGGGCAGATGAGTGTTCTTTCGGAGAACTAATAAGCCCACTAAGTCATGAACAGTACATCAGATGAGCTGTAGTTTTTCACCTTTCCTACACACCTGGGAGGCATTATACAATTTTTCCTCTGAAGGGGACTTTTTTCCTTGTCCAGAGGAAATACTTTTCTTACACAGGCTCTAAATAATGAGCCACTTTAAGATAACTCTGTGTGGAGAGACTTGCATAGCAGAAGTACATCACAAGATGTGTGCTGTATGAAACCCAAGCTTATTACTTTCGTGTACCAAATGATGCCACAACTCAAAAATTCCTAAAGCTCTATCTGTTTGGCATGCAATGAAGTAAGTGACAAATAAAGATGTTCTAATATAGCCTTGCTGTCTCCATGTCAAGGCCTGCCTGAAACAGAAACCTGCTTCTCATAAAATAATCTTGTGAGATACTTGCATGAATGTGGTTCCTAGTGAGATTATAAATATGTCTTTACTGCAGGAGAGGTTAGCTTTAATAGCACATTAAATATAGTTAATAAGAAAGCAATTTTGACAGTGGATAAAAAGAACATAAGAGGTTGAACTAGTGAAAAAAGAGGAGCAAGAGATAAAAATTTAAGAGAATACCAGTTATTTCAAGTAAAATAATAGTGAAACAAGTTGAGATTTCTTTTTCTTAAAGATTGGATTTTTAAGTAATCTCTATACCCAATTTGAGGATTGAACTCACAACCCCAAGATCAAGAGTCATGTGTTCTACTGACTGAGCCAGCCAGGTACCCCAATAAGCAGAGATATTTACATATGTATGATACAACCTATCTATCTGCATTAATCAGATACTCATACAAGAAAAATGGAAGAATTATGCAGAAATCTTTTATTGTTTTATTATTTTCAAATTGTTCAAATGTATGGTGTTTTTTTTTTTCAAAAGTATGTTTTGATAAATTACCTATCTACTTCAAATGAAAAAGTTGTCCCACAATTCTGGGAGTCTGAGGTAATGTGTATGTGTGTTAAAGAGATAAACATTTTCAGGAAAGAACTAAGAAATTAGAATTGCTAAAATGTCATTTTCTAACAAAATCTGATTTTTGTGATACTATTTGAATTGATGACATCACATAATTATATGTGAAACACTACTAATATTTTTCAGTAAATGAAATGAATAAATAAAGCAAGTTAAAATAGCTAAAGGGATAGGATAAGTTATGCATGAATATTTTATAAGCAATATATTGTTGATATTTTTTGTGTAAATTGTAGGTTAAATTCTGACAGGCTAGAGAAAGAAAGCCAATAGGAAATTGAACACATGCAAATTCAGTCTCTATATTTTCAACATCAGATAACATTTCTTATATAATTGACATCTACTTATACTTTTAATAATAATCATTTTATCCTATGAAAAGGTAATATTGATGATATCATCCTGAGCTGAGAGAAAAGGATTGAATTGAGTCAACATACACTTGACAGAATTAAAGATCTATATTTATCCAAAAGTAATTAGCTTAAAACCAACTTCCAAAATTCTGTTAATGAAAATAGATTAAAAATTGAAATTTGAGAGAGCCTGGGTGGCTCAGTTAGTTAAGAACCTGTCTTAGGCTCGGGTCATGATCTGATCGAGCACCACATTGGGCTCCTTACTCTGTAGGGAGTTTGCTTCTCCCTCTCCCTTTGTCCCTCCCCCTGCTCTTGGTCTCTCACTTGCTACCTCAAAAAAATAAATAAAATCTTTCTTAAAAAATTGAAATTGGTTCACCAGAAACAAATTGAATTCAATGATCCTTAGGATACTGAGTTTAGTGCAAAGAAGGTAAAAATAAAAACCTTTGTTATTCATTTTTTAGTGTTTCTGAAGGCACAGCTTTAATAATGAAAATTTTGGTAGTGTCATTTTACCTTCCAGTTTATAAGCCAAAATTGGACGGTGTTTGGATTGTATTAATAGCTGGCCCAGTCTGACTTAATAACCCATTCACCTCCTGCACTTTCTACATTTTGGTCAATATGATATACAGGTGTAATATCCGAGGGGGAAAAAAGCACCAAAATGGGGAAGAAGGAACCACATGAATAGTATTCCAAGTCTTTCAGTAAATTACCACATGCAGAGAAAGAGACTGGTATGGAAGTTTAATCACTGGCTGTTGAAGAGGGAGCGATATATGTACTTATTCACCAATTCTACTTGCAAAGAACATTTGGGATATGTTTGGGTACATGGATCACCTGTCAGTGTGTCTCAGACAATAGATGGGCTGGTAGGGAGTTATGAATTGAAAGCACAACAAAGATCAGATCTAACCAACTGCTTTCATGGAATTTAAATCTTCTATTTCAATGAAGAGATTTTGAACTTCTTAAAGCTCACAATGTCATTTAAGAGTTTTTGCTTTTCATTAAAAAAAAAAAAAGTGAAGTAGTCACGTGGCCATAGGTAGAGCCTCAATTTTTAAGGACTCAAGAGTGTATCCAATAAGTGAGATAGAGGATTTGATTGTTGATTGTATTTATCGATATTCCAAAATCACTTAGAACAGAGTTTAGCAGCTGCAGCAAAGTCATTCTGAAGTTCAAAACTTCTATACAAATGATTTCCTTTTTCTTCTGATAATGTTTGTATATGTCAACTATGTCTAACACATTTCATTGAAAACTACCATATTATTTGGAATTTTTTTGTCACATAGAAAACAAATCTCTGAACAAAGCTCTCCGTTGTTGTTTTGTTCTAATAAAAATCATGACAAAGGATGTCCGGTATAAAACCTCTTAGTATCTGAAAAAATAAAAGACAAATAATAACATTTGTACAAAAATTAAACTACTAATACCTTAATTGCAGTACAGGCTCAGCTAAAAAAAAAAATAAATGGCAAAATTCAAAATACAGTGATATAAATGAAGAGAGTATATATAGTTTCTCTCTCATCACAGTCTAGAGATCAGTGGCAGGTTCAGATGATTCTGCTCCAGGAAGCAAACAGGGTTCCAGTTTCATTTCACATTTTTGCTTTGCCATCGTCAATGTGTTATTCCTTTCTGCATTGTTGAATGTAAGTCAATGCTCTTCTACACTGTAGCCTCTGGAGAGAGAAAAGGCAATTCAAATAAATTTCATTTAACAAGTGAGTTGGATGTTCATTCATTCTCACATTCTACTGAAGGAAAAATGTCATAACTAACTGCAAGGGAGGTTGGAAAATGTCTCAACAGTCATGCGCTCAGCAAAAATCTACTGTAATGGAAGAATGGATTTGGAGCAGCAGTGAATAAATGGATCCAAAGGCATGGGTCCTTCTTTATTCCCATATGCAGTTCCTTCTACAATTTATTGCATCTGGCTCAGCTTAGGATGTCTTAGTGAATTCTAGTGGTCACCATTAAGCTTAAATATGACTCTTTTAACCTGATAATCTATAAATGAACAATTTATATGACTATCTATCACCCAAAATGTAAGTATGGTATATCAGCCCACCATATGCAAGTAACTGGCTTTGGTAATCCAGACATCTGGTTTGGTTTCATTAACAATAAAATTCTCTCAAAAAAACATGAGATTGTCATCTTATTTTATTCTAGTCAGTTGTCGTTGTTGTTGTTGTTAAGTAGTCATTCCCAACGATTTCTTCTAGACATAGTCCTCAAGTCTACCAATTCTTCTATTTACTGGTTCCAGGCTAGACTCCCACTCTCCAGTGATATGAAGGCATCTAAATGGAAGATATCTTAAAACAATGCAATTGGGTGATAAGGCAAAACCTTCTTCTGAGTTTTATCACAGACTGGCTCCCTATTCTGCCTAAAAAGTTTAATTTAGAGGCTGTGGAGATAGGTTGCAAGTGACAATCTCATCTTTTGCAATTTAGGATAAAAAAGCAGTTGGTATTTTAATATTTTTAGGGCCCAAAATAATGCCTGCTCAGTCAATATGATTGCTGATTGTAGGCAGAGATTGCCTCTCTTAGCAGTGCTATATTTTCTCCTATGTGGAATTGCAGAACTTATCATTTCTTGTCTGATCTCAGCTCTCTTTACCAGTAATTTTGCTAAAACAACAAAGAGCAGCCAAACAGATCAGTCATCTGAAATTTTTTAAACAAATTCCAGTAAAGCTACAGACTTGCAAACATGTGTTCTGCCATTGAAATTATCACAGGTGATAGCTTTACAAGTTTTTCTCTGTCCCAATATAAGTTGTTATCTTTCCAGTCAGAACATTCATGCCATTCCTTCTCACCTTCTTATAGCAATGCCTTGTCACATGATTTGGTTTTCGTTTAAGAGCTTCTCACTTCCAGATATCCTTATTGTACTTTGAAGGACAAAGTTGATTACAATAAACCACAGAATACATTAGTTTGAATAGGAGTTATTACTCTCACACGTGCAGTCTGGGAGTGGTTTGATCTGAAAATCATCATGCCTCTGCGAAGTCCTTTTTTTTTTTTTTAATTTATTTATTTATTTTCAGAAAAACAGTATTCATTATTTTTTCACCACACCCAGTGCTCCATGCAATCCGTGCCCTCCATAATACCCACCACCTGGTACCCCAACCTCCCACCCCCCTGCCACTTCAAACCCCTCGGATTGTTTTTCGGAGTCCATAGTCTTTCATGGTTCACCTCCCCTTCCAATTTCTCCCAACTCCATTCTCCTCTCTAACACCCTCTGTCCTCCATGCTATTTGTTATGCTCCACAAATTAGTGAGACCATATGATAATTGACTCTCTCTGCTTGACTTATTTCACTCAGCATAATCTCTTCCTGTCCCGTCCATGTTGCTACAAAAGTTGGGTATTCATCCTTTCTTTTTTTTTTTTTTAAGACTTTATTTATTTATTTGACAGAGAGAGATCACAAGTAGGCAGAGAGGCAGGCAGAGAGAGAGAGAGGAGGAAGCAGGCTCCCTGCTGAGCAGAGAGCCCGACATGGGACTCGATTCCAGGACCCTGAGATCATGACCTGAGCTGAAGGCAGTGGCTTAACCCACTGAGCCACCCAGGCGCCCAGGGTATTCGTCCTTTCTGATGGAGGCATAATACTCCATAGTGTAGCAAAGTCCTTTTTTAAGGAAATCTAAGTTCTTTCCATTTGTTGCCCTTTCTTCCCCTACAGAACGGATTTCAACTACGATGTCTGAAAGAAGTTCTTTTCAAGCTATGTTTCACCTCATGCAAATAGGAACAGCCCACTGGGGCAGGAGACTTCTTTTTGAGCAATACAATCAAATGTTACACAGATTACATCTACTATCCCTATTCCATTAGAAAGGGCTTGTTCTCTTAGCCACAGTTACCTGCAGAGAACCCTCCAGACAGATTACCTGCCAATGAGGGACTTGTAAAGATGACTTTTTAGAGTGTCTCAGCAGATGTATTTCAGCTATCTGGTTTTTCAAATACTGCCTCTTGCAACGAGTTATTTTATCTAAGGACAAGTCCCATCCAGGATAACTATACACAATGACTAGTCTATGTGGGGAGATAGAGTGTGGGTCCTTCACCAAAACTGAAGACAACATGGAAAGCTTATTCAATTTTTAAAGCCATTCATGAGCTCAGACAAAGCTGGGCTGAAGCATGGCTTCTCTCTCTGCCCACCGTTTTCCCTTCCCTGCCTCCACAGGTATTGATCCTGAGGACCCTCCTCAACAAACACTCTGAGCACTAAACTCCATCTCAGAGTCAGCTTCCTGAGAACCCAATCATCAGCAATGATAAGGTATTTCATTTAGTTAACGGCATATATAAATTTATATTTCTAGAATTTAGCTAGCCACACCAAGGCAAATATATTAGATGTCCCTATGCATGCCTTCCATCTGAGTCAAACTTTCCATCAATATGGAAGTTTTTCTCAAATAAGGAAGTTATCCTCTATCCTTGCCCCTGTGAATACAGTATCAAATGAATGAGGAGAATGAAGAAAACACATGACTTTTATTATTTTAGTGTACATTACCATGGCTCCTAATAAAGTATTTATTATATATGTGCTCAAAAGCTACTACCCAATAGGAATAACTAGACTGCCTCTCATCACTTCATTCCAAATTCAAGTCACTTTAGTAGGCAATGGTAATACTCTGACCCTTTCTGCTTTTATTTGTAAGTATTAGTTTTTGTTTAAATGGTTCATGCCAAAGCCAATATATCATATATCACTAGAGACTAAATAAGGAAGCTTTTTGTCAGCCTCATAAGCGATGCTTGTAAAAGAATAAAATGCATGCAGTGCAAAGACCATGAGGTCTATAAGGGTTCACAAGACAAGGAGGATTTAGCTTGCTCCCTCCCCTTCTTAAGGACAAATGAAGAGGAGAGAACTAGAGAGAGGTTGCCAGTGGGCACAGGAGTGACTCTCTCTGACCAGGCGAAGGATGTTCCCAGAGCAAGGGAACAAACAAAGGAGAGTAAATCCCTGTTAGTTGGGAGATAAGACTTCATTCTAAATAGCCTATGCCATATCTATCCTGCCATTACATTTTTTTTTGAGGCAAATGAAGGCCAAAATTTTAATACATTCTACATTACATAAATTACCATAGTGTGTTTTGCTGTTTTGACCTTTTCAGCATTCCTTCTATAATTTGATTGGGCAGCTATTATACTTGCTTTCTGTTTACAACATTTAACCTGAAAGGAAGAGAGACATTGAGCCAAACAAGGAAAATACTAAAATAACACAGAGACTTAATTAGAGGTATAATGTGCTACAAGTCAGGGGACCAAAATGCCAGCAAGTCTGGAACTGCCTTGTGAATTTCTTGATTGACAGAGGCACCGAGAGAAGTGAAAGTGATAAGAAAAGTGAGGACAACCAAAACCAATTATTGGTATTATTCAAAGGTCATTTACATTAAAATTTTCTCTAATATAGTAGATGGAAAAATAAAAATGTTTTAAAAATAAATTCACAATTGAGGAACATGGGAAGTGCTGAGTTTACAATACAATACCTTTGGATAAATAAGATTTGGCAGAACAAATCCAATCTGTCAGGTGGTATTTCTTAAGTGCCCAGAATGTATAATACATTGGGTAAGGAATTGAGCACAAATAAATATAATACATATTTCAAATAGCTTACAATCTCTGGCTGAAGTTGCAGACAATGGATGTGTACTGACACAAATCCATACATCTGAGTGATTTTCCCCAAGAGCATTCAGCAACCTGAATGTAGTAGTCAGGATGGACAGTTGGATTGATTGAGGGTTGAACTTTGCCAGTCGGTGTAACAGAAAGATTAAGGAACAAGGAAGTTGAAGTTGTTTGTAAGACGGTGGTTTTAGTGAGTTCTAGGAGTATGATGAATGGAATACAGTATGTGAAGTAGGGGAAAGGAGACAGTAAAGAGAAGATACAGTGTTATAAAAGAGGAGGCAGAGATGAGTTTGGAAATACGTGTAATAGAAATGCTGTGGAACTAGTACCTACATTTCTGATGCTGAAAAAGAAAGACAGGGATTTGAGGCATGGAAGCAATAGCTGATTTTTACTTTTGTAAGTATAACAGAGAAAGAATCATGAGAAAAGTAATTACATGAGAGTATGTGAATATTAATGTTTTGAAAGATAATTTAAATAAACCAATAAGAAAACTATCCTTAACCCAACCAAAGGCCCTTATTATATTCTATATTTTAATTGGTTAATTTATGTTTTTAATTTATTATAATCCACTAGATGTACAATGCCTTCCATTGTGAAATTACTCTAGAAATAGGAAAATGATCATAAAACTATTTCCCAAAAATATACCAATGCCCATGTATTCAAACTAGTACTACTTTTCAAAGTAGCCTGAATCTGTATCCAAAAAAATGGTACATGATTGAATGACTTTAGATTGTGTTGGTTGATGATCTTTCTAAATCATTGATTTACGATTCTCATATAAATCAATATAAACACTTTCTTTAAAAATAAGACATAAGCCTAAATAACTAATCTTGTCCAGATTTGCCTGCCAGAAATTTCAATTTTCTAAACTTCTGAAAATAATACAAAATATATTTTAGTATTTCATATCATTGCATGCTAATAGTGCAAATAACTCTGGAAAGACTTCTACAAAAACAAAAACACAAAACCCCAAATTTCCAGCTAAAACTTACAGTATCTTGAGCTAGCAAGCTTTCAAGAGGATAAAGGCAATCTCTACAAATCCTACTCCTAAAAGAGGGGACATGAGATTCTATTTCTGAGAAGATAGAATAGATATACTTTTCCCTATTCCCCTCTCTAATTATATCTAAATTCCTTGACATTGCATATGAAACAAACATAAGGATGAGTATCCTTGGTGGCTCAGTTGGTTAAGCATCTGACTCTTGATTTTGGCTTAGGTGGTGATCTTGGGGTCGTGAGATTGAGCCCCACATAACATAGGGCTCCGCACTTAGCATGGAGCTCGTTTGAGATTCTCTGTCTCTTCCTCTGCCCCTTCCCCTGCTCACATGCTCAGTCTCTCTCTCTCCCTCAAATAAATAAAAAGAATTCATACAGTAAAGCAAACATAAGGATAATCTGAAAATGTAGAGAGAAAAAGGCAAACTAGCTAGAGACCAGGGGACCCAAGGAACATCAAGACTGTAAAGTCCTAGGGTTCCTTTTTGCCTCATATACCCAGGATTTAGAAGTGAAAGAAACCACATCCCAAAATGCCAATAGGTACAGAGAGGGGGTAAAAAAAAAAAGTCTTATCTTTAGCCAAAAGAGTAGAGAAAAAAATGCAACATAACAAGATAATATTGTTAAATATTAACTGTTCTACATCAACTAATACCACAGGAAACACAGTAAAACTGTGTCCCATCCTTAAGAACAAAGACTTAGTCAGAAGTGTAGACTTTCACTTTTGCCAGGAACTAACAAGGCACTAACTCCTTGCCAGGGTGGTGTCAGATAAAGCTAAGTAGTAAACCAGAACTTAGTCCTTCTAGTTCTAATTCACCACCTGACCCCACTTCCACCTCTGCCTGGCAGTGTTAAAGTCTGACTCCTCTTCACTGCTAGGAAGAGTCAAATGGGAATTTTAGAGCTAACAAATACAACATGCAAGATAAAAAAACTCAATGCATGGACTTAACAGCAGAATGGAGATTATAGAGGAAAAATCAGTGAATTTGAAGATAGAAGAGTATAAATTATCCAATCTGAAAAACAGAGAGAAAATGAGAGGGAAAAAGGAAAGAGTATCAGTGACCTGGGTGACTATAACAAACCATTTAATATTTATGTCATCAGAATTCTAGAAGGCAAAAGAAGGAAGCTAAAAAGAAGCATTCAGGGCTAAAAAGAAACTTGAAGAAATAATGGCAGAAAAGTTCTCAAATTTGACAAAAGACTTAGACCTACAGATTTAAAAAACTGAGTGAAACACACACACACACACACACACACACACACACCAAGACATATGGCAAACCAACTTTGAAAATTAAGGATAAAGAAAAATCTTGAAAACAGTAAGAATGTAGTAACACCTTATGTATAGATGTAAAACAATTTGAATGATACCAGGCTTTTATCAGAAATCATGTAGGTCAGGAGGGGGTGGGACTCCATTTTTCAAGAGCTGATAAAAAAGAAAATGTCAACTCAAAATTCTACATCCAGAGAAAATCCTAGAGAATTTATCACCAGATTTACCCTAAAAAATTGGCTAAAAGAGATTCTCTTAATAGAAAAGAAATGAGGGCACCTGGGTGGCTCAGTGGGTTAAAGTCTCTGCCTCCAACTCAGGTCATGATCTCAAGGTCCTGAAATCAAGCCCTGCATCAGGCTCTCTGCTCAGCAGGGAGCCTGCATCTCTCTTTCTCTCTCTCTCTCTCTCTCTGCCTCTCTGCCTACTTGTGATCTCTTTCTATCAAATAAATAAATAAAATCTTTAAAAAAGAAAAGAAAAGATACAAGGACTCTTAGAACATTGAGAAGAAAGAAATAGCAGAAAGAACAAAATTGGTGCAGATGTAATACTTTTGCCTTCTTCTCCTGAGTGTTACAAATTTTGTTTGATGGGAAGGAAAATTTAACATTGTCTGTTTTGGTTTTAAATATACATAGGAAAGAAATTTACGACAATCATGTTTTTAACACGTGAAGCAAAAGAGCAAAATGATAGGTTTCTACATTTCATTATAGCTGGTAAAATGTCACCATGAATCTACTGTGATAGGCTCTTGTGGATATTATGGGATACTACTGAGATACACTCAGAGCAATCCCACCAACAATATGAGAGCTCTAGTTGTTTCACATTCTTTTTATCTACTAGTATATGTCAATCTCTTTAATTTTAGCCATTCTAGTAGGTGTGAAATTGTTCTCATAATTTTAATTTATATTTCTCTAGCAAGTTTATGTCTTCTTGCCTTTTTGTTTTCTATATTGTATGTCTCAATAAGTAGAGATATTTAATTCTGATGAAATTCAATTTATCATTTTACTACCATTTTTGGCTTTTGGTTCCTTGTAAGAATCATTCATTGCCCAATCCAAGATCACAAAGATATTCTCCTATATTTTCTTCTACCGGCTTTGTAGTTTCAGCTTTTAGATCTATGACTATAAACATATTTGAATTAGTTACATGTGGTGTGAAATAGAGATCAACATTCATTTTTAATAGATTTTTCAAATTCTTCAAGCAACATTTGTTTATCTATTTTCTCTCCTGTCACAATACTTTATGCTTTAAACACCTAATTTTTACAGTAAATTTGAAATAAGTTAGCATGAGTCTTTCAGCTTTTGTTAAAGTCATTATGGTTTACTTCTTTAAGATCTTTACACTTTCATAAATATCACTTTGCAATTTCTCCAAAGTCTTGTTGGGATCTGATTGAAAATGTGTTCATCTACAGAACACTACATCTGAAACTATTTCTGTACTATATGTTGGCTAATTGTTATTAAGTAAGAAAAAAGAAAATGTGTTCATTTAAAAGTCATTTTAGATTGAATTCTCCTCTTAACAATTCAGTGTCTTTCAATCCATGAATATTGTATATTGCTCCATTTACTTAGATATCCTTAATTTCTCAAATTTTTTTGTTTAGTTGATTTTACTTTTTAGCTTTCATTGAAATGGTCCTGCACATTTTTGATTAATTTTTCTCTAATATTTTAAGGCTTATGATGCTGTTGTGTCTTAGTCAATTATTAATATAACAACAACATCAACTCAAGAATAACAATAATAATAAAATACTAATAGGTAATTAGACATTCAGTTTAGGCATTTGCTATAGAAATATTTTTTTATAATGGATTATGTTATTTTTCCCCCTCCATGAGGATAGATTGTATGAGCAAATTGAGAATAAAGCATTTCATTTACAAATAATGCAATTGAATAAACCATGACAAATACTTCTTGGAGAATGTTGCTTTAGGAGAGCAAAAAATAATAAAATGTATAGCAACAGAAAAAAATTGTATTACGCAAAGGAACTGGTCTATTTAATGATCAAAAGGCTAGTGTTCTGGCCTATGATGTTCGACTAATTAGCTATATAACCTTGGGCAATTTATATAATCTCTCTTGTCTCTCTCTCTCTCCTTTTTCTTTCTTTTTTTTTTTTTTTAGGTTTTTTTTTTTTTTAAAGATTTTATTTATTTATTTGAGAGAGAGAGACAGTGAGAGAGAGCATGAGCGAGGAGAAGGTCAGAGAGCGAAGCAGACTCCCCATGGAGCTGGGAGCCCGATGCGGGACTCGATCCCGGGACTCCAGGATCACGCCCTGAGCCGAAGGCAGTCGTCCAACCAACTGAGCCACCCAGGCGTCCCGTTTTTAGGTTTTTATTTATTTATTTGACAGAGAGAGACACAGTGAGAGAGGGAGCACAGCACCAGGAGCAGGAGAGGGAGAAGCAGGATTTCTTCCAAGCAAGGAGCCTGATGTGGGGCTCAATCCCAGGACCCTGGGGTCATGACCTGAGCCGAAGGCAGACACTTAATGACTGAGCATCCCATACACCCCATCTCTTTTGTTTCTTGACTGCAGTTTTCCCCATCTGCAAAATAAAAACCTTAAGCTAAATGATCCATAAATTCTTATCAGCTTTAAAGACACTCTCTTTTCAAAGATCACTCAACCAAAAAGTAAATATTGCTATTTAGAAGTTCAGGAAAATTATTGTGTATGTTCCTTCTGTAGAGGTGGAGTGGCTTGGTGGAAATATTTATGCCTTGGAGACATAACTTATGGTTTGAATCGTGTTTCCCCATAAAAGATATATTGAAGTCCTAGCCCCCAGTACCTCAGAATATGACCTTATTTGGGATTAGTGCATTGCAGATGTAGTTAGCTTGGTTAAGATGAGATAATACTAGAGTAGGATGGACCCCTGACCCAATTAGCATCTTTTCCTTATAAGAAGATGGTCATGTACCCACAGGGAGAATGCCAAGTGATGACTGAAGCAGAGATTGGAATTATGTAGTTGCAAGCCAGGGAACATGAAGATCATCAGCAAACCAACAGCTAGGAAGAGGCAAGGAAGAATTCCACTACAGATTTCAGACAGAGCATGGCTCAACTGACACAATGATTTTGGACTTTTAGGCTCCCGAACTTCTAGTCTTCAGAACTCTGAGAAAATCAAGCCAACCAGTTTGTGTTAGTTATGGCAGCTCTAGAAAACTAATACAAATGGAATACAGATTTTTACACAAGCTTTTTCCAGTGTATATGACTGTGCTACTTAATCTGTATGATCTTAAGTCTCTTCTGGTGTAAATTATGGCTCATGAAATCTACCTCACAGTTTTGTCTTGTGAATGAAATCAGAGAACATGTAAAAGTGACTCAAATACTCTCTCACCATAGCAAATATTCAACAGTTTCATTCCTTATAATTTATGTCACTGGTAAACTTTTGGATAAGTTTTGTAAAATGTAATTTCTTCGCCCCACCCAATTTTGTGAGCTGAAATTTCTGGGAGTGTGTTTCATGACTGTATATTATTTTAACCTATTTCTAAGGTGACCATTAACTACTGTAGCCAGCCTACTTGTAGATCTCTTTTGGGGAGCCACTTATTTGAATAAAAATGGTTTCATTGCTGTAAGGGCCTGCCCCTCCCAGAGGAAATTGCTTGTGGACCCCAGATGTAGGGGCAGGGCAGGTCAGGTGGAGATGTCCAATCGGTGGGGCACGCGTATATCCACTAGGTGTGAATTGAGATCCGATTGGCCACCCATGTAGGGGCGGGGCTCAACCAACCGCAGAAAGGTTGCTGTGGGAGGCTAGCAGGAGAGCTGTGGCGGGAGTAGAAGGAAGAGTCCGTGGGAGCGAAAGATACGGCGGAGTGGAGGAGCTGTAACAGCTCTTGTAAGAGCTATAATTGCCGCCAGCGATCCATCAGGCCGGCAGTTTCCAGCCTCCCATGGCCCCAAGCCGCCTCCTGCAGCCTCCAGCCGCCTGTGGTCCCGCCTCTGGTGGCCCGGAGCCGCCTGCAGCCTTCAGCCGCCTGCAGTTTCTAGCTGCCTGCAGTCTCGCCTCCGGCGGCCCTGAGCCGCTGCCTGCAGCCACCAGCCGCCTGCGGTCCCACCTCTGGTGCCCCGAGCTGACGCCTGCAGCCTCCAGCCGCCTGTGGTACCGTCTCCGGCTGTCCAGCCTTTGGTGGCCCCAAGAGGCCCGCAGCCTCCAGCCACCTGCGGTACTGCCTCCGGAGGTCCCACCTCTGGCGGTCCGGAGACATCAGTGGTCCAGCTATCTGCACCTGCAGCCCCTAGACTCAGCGGTCCTAAGACACCAGTGGTCCAGCTGTCAGCAGTCCCGACGCCTGCAGTCCCGAGATGCCAGTGGTCCAAGAGGCCAGCAGCCCTGAGACACGAATGGCCCCTAGCCGCCAGCAGCCTCGCTGCAAAATGCCTCGCCACCGCGACCCAGGAGCGGCCTTGTCTGCAGCGGTGGCCTCCTCTGGGTGGCAGCCTTGTCAGAGTGGTGTCATGGGGAGCAGAGTCTGTGTCATCGGGATTATCCTCCTTGTCATCGTCGCAGTCATCATTGCCTCTTCGTCGTTGGGAGCGGCCTGGTCCAGAGTGGCCTCTTCTTGGGAGCGGCCCTGTCCGGGGAGGGACCTCATCAAGCAGCGGCCTCGTCCTGGGAGTGGCCTTGTCCGGAGTGGCCTCTTCTTGGGAGCGGCTCCGACGGGGAGCGGCCTCATCTGCGGAGCAGCCTTGTCTGGAGAGGCCTTCTTGGGAGTGGCCTTGTCGGGATCATTGTGGTCGCCTTTTCGTAAGAGATAGCCCTGACCCTGTCAGTTTGATTCTTGATGCTTGGCGTGAAATAAAGTTTTGCTTGACCTTTGCTTTGTATCAGTCTTGTTCCTTTGATCACAGACCCTAACAATTGCTGGTCTAAAAAATGTCTTACTTCTATAATATAGAGTTACTCCTTTCGAACTTAAAGCACTCTTCATAGCTAGAATTGGTCTCTGGAATTTATTATTTCTTTAAAAGAAAATCTGTCTTCCCATTTGGAAAGTAGTTTGTATACATATATTGTAAATTTCAAAATTTTGTAAATTTAGTTTTCAACCAAAATTCTAAAGTTTGCCTATCAAAGCATAACCTAAAAAAAGTGTTTCAAAGTCTCTAATGGTCTCTCAAGAGAACCACATAGTCTTATTCAAAGATTATGAAATAATGTTGGTTACATGCATTTCACAGATTTGAATGTGTAACTTCATTGATATTCTCTCAGAAATATTGTTGTTGTCATAATAATCTTTATATTTTTAAAGGTTTTTATTACACTCTAGATTTTTATGTGTGTGTCTTATTTAACTTTCAATATAAGATTAGTAACTAGTTCCATCTCAAGTGATGGTGGACAGGGTAAGTTCATCATGTCTGTTAAAAATTATACTTTTAGAATTTGTATTTTTATTGAATTATGGAAAATCATATAACAGCATGGACCCAAAAGCAATTTTTGAAAAGATAAAAGTTAGTGATAAAAACAGTCATATAAATATTACAGTCAAGACTTGTCATAAATAAGTAGTGAGAAGGATGCCAATACTGATGTAGATTATGAATCTGTGTGAGCTGGAGAAAATAAAACTGAGTATGATAATTTTATATGATTTGAAAGTCATAAGATTGGAAAATGGATTTTATTTTACTAAAAATTCATTAATCCAAGTATTCAGTATATCATAATTTATGAAAATTAAAATTTTCAAAGCAATTTTCATTTTGGTAGATTAATCACATTTTTTTCTAGAACAAATACTCAATATTCCACTGTATTTTGATAAATTTATCATGATTTAGATACCAAAATTATAGACATATTAAAGTGTTATTCCTATAGGAAACATAAATAATAATACTAGAACACATTATTAATATAATTAATTATTATATATTATATTATATTATTATATATTATATAATTGTATTATATAATGAATAATAAAAATTATCCTTGGATAAAGCACAGAATGGAGAATTAACAAATGTCCTTTATCAATGGAAATATAAATAGTAGCAGAAATAGCATTTCACATTTTAATAAGACCACTCGTGTAGGACATGAATCAGCTCTTGGCATATATGATTATTACGTAGAAGCGTTCAAAACTTTATGGTCAATTCTCATTATTCCCAGATCAGATTTTATATTTTTGAATTCATCTACTTCCTAAAATTTATTTGTAACTTCAAAATTAATACTTGTGGCACTTTCATGGTCATTTGAGAACATGCTGGAAGCAAAAAATTTGAGTCACCTGTCATCTACATTCCCAGCTGAGATAATATGAGTAGCAGCTTTACCTTCTTATTTCATCTGTCATGCAGAGATGACTGGGAAATGGAAACAGTAGCACGTAGAGAAGTCAAGCACAAGAAACTCCAGCTCTGGGAGGAGGACTGAATCCTAACTGGCAACTGTTATTGGGGACTCTTAGGCAAGTCACTTAACATTCCTGAACCTCATTTTCTCTTTTATACACACACAAAGAAAAATCAACCAGGAGAGTTGTTTTTAGGGTTTAAGATTATAATTTATATTAACTACGTGTATCTATATGTACATATTTCCCCTGGGGAATGGTTCAGTATTTATAAATTCAGCTTTTGGTAACTTTATAGAACAAAACTACTGTGCATGATAATAATTAACTGTACATTGTCTCTCACTGAAAGTTGTATGAAGGGAGAAAAATTTATATATACACAATTTTATGAACAATTATACAGATTGTAAAGGTGTGTTAGCTGGAGCAAGAATCTTCCTATTTAAGTGGAACGTTGAGCAGATGAGTTTTTACTAGTTCCCCAAACACACTAAAATAACAACTAAGAGATAAAATGTAGATACACAGAACAAAAAGGAGGGAGTAGACAAGTTACGTGAACAACTTTTGGGAGACTGAATGTGTATAATTCAAGATAATGGTTTATAGACTAGAAAGCTGAAAGTATCAGGAAAAGTAAAGGCAAATGGTCTTCTTCTTCCTTTCAGTAATAAGTCTTTTCTCTTCTGTCAACAAGATAGAAGGAAACTGAGTCCCTGGGCAGCCTCTAGGAGTAAAGTTACTATTCATTTTGGACAATCTTCCATAGCAGTTTCCTGGCTGCTATGAAGGACAGGGGAAGAGTTAGCTGAAACTGATAGTATCTCTAGGTCCCTTTCTCCATTCTAGCAGGACACAGGAAGTTGATTCTCTTGAGAGACTGGATCGGAATTACTCTGAATAGGAGGAAACAGGCTTTAGCTGAGGGCAGCAGTAAAACACCCCACCAAAATAGTAGATATTAACTAACTAAATGTTTTAAACTGAAAACTGTAAAATCGTAGTCTTTCTCTAGCTCTGCAGCAGGCTTCCCACCAAAAAAAATTAGAAGACTCCTCTCTGAGAAAATGATAAGCCAAAGAGTAATATAGACAAAGATTGATAGGTAGGTGTCCCTAAAAAAATGGTAAAGTCTACAATTTTTTTTTTTAAGATTTTATTTGCTTGACAGAGAGAGCAAGCACAAGCAGGGCAAGCAGCAGGCAGTGGGAGAGGGGGAAACAGGATTCCTGCTCAGCAAGAAGCCAGATGTGGGGTAGATTCCAGGACCCTGGGATCAAGACCTGAGCCGAAGACAGATGCCCAACTGACTGAGCCACCTTACAGTTTTATAAGAACCCTGAGAACACAAGCTTTTGGTTAACTTTTTAATATTTTACTCCTAAAAATAAACTGGCAGTCAAGTAGAAGCGTTCAAAACTTTATGGTCAATTCTCATTATTCCCAGATCAGATTTTATATTTTTGAATTCATCTACTTCTGTACAACATGTGCAGTCAAGGAAAAAAAAATGCCATAAACAGAGGATAACAAAGCAAACAAACAAAATAGGAAGAGGAACTCATAAAATAATAGAAAAATGCATAGAAAAGCAATTTCTTAATCTGAAATTAATAATATCCATATTAGTTATCTAGTGATGATTATCTTAAAAATTAGTGGTTTAAAACACAATAAATGAGTGAGAATATCAAGAGGTACAAACTTCCAGCTATAAGATAAATAAGTCATTGGGACATCATGGCAACTATAGTTAATAATACTATATTACATGTTTGAAAGTTGGTAGAGAGTAAATCTTTAAAGTTCTCATCACAAGAAAAAAAATTCTGTAATGAGGCATGAGACAATGTTAACTAAACTTATTGTGATGATCATTTCCCAATATATGTAAATATTAAATCATTATGTTGTATACCTGAAACTAATACAATGGTTTATGTCAATTATATCTCAATTATGAGATAAAGGTTCCAGATGATTTCTAGTTCAAAATGGTAGAGAGATCACACACCTGTCACTTTCTTTTCTCCCTAAATACTAATGAAGTAACACTCAAAAACTCAAAGGGTGTTGAGAACAGGAGGGAATTCTTCAATATAACAGAGAATCTGAAAAAAAAAATAAATAAGCATTGGTTATCTCCCACAGTTTTTTGGGGTTAGGAGTTTGGGAGAAATTTAGCAATGTGGTTCTGGCTTAGGATTTCTCATGGTGTAACAGTTAAGATGTCTGAAACTTTCGTCACCCAAAGGTTTGAATGAGGCTGGGGGACTCCTTCACAAGGTTAGTAGGTTGGTGTAAATTATTGACAAGAAGCCTCACTTTCTCCCCTGTAGGCTCTCTCCCAGAGCTACTCCAATGTCCTTATGTCTCTGGTGACTGATGTTGCAAATGGTCCAAGAGAAGTCAACACAGAAGCTACAATATATCTTATGGCATAATCTCAAAAGTCATAAAGTCACTTTCTCAGTATTCTATTGTCATACTGGCTGATCATTATTCATTGTGGGAGGGGTCTACACAAGGTGTGGATACCAGAAAACAAGGATCATCAGAGTTCATTCTGGAGAATGTTTATTGCATCATCTGTAAGGGAAAAAGTAAATATTAAGTTGGAGGGAAAAAAAGACAGATATTTCAAAAAGGAACTTTCTAAAAATAAAAATAAATCCTTGGAAACTTAAATTTTGATGTCAAATATTAAGGATCCAGTGGAAATTTTAAAATAAACTCCACCAAATTAAAATTTTTATAAAAATGTCTAGATGTTAGAGCTAAAAGACAAAGAATCAGAAAATTTGAAAGATATGAGTATTATGACAAATTGCCTAGAAAGCTGCTTACCAAGTATTCCTCCGATCACTGTATATTCATGAAATTCCTCCTGTCATATTTTCTACTCATTTGAATCAAGGCTGGCTCTGGGATTTTCTTTGACAAAAGAATTGGGAGCAGGAAGATTGAACATAGTAAGGAGGGGGTGGAGACCCATTTCCACGCTGGCCACTGATTTTCAATGAAAAACATTCAGTTGTTTGTTTACATGAGACAATCTGGAAGATGGTATGAAACTACCTACCATATAGGCATATGAAAACATCCCATGGTGTGCAATATTGGGAAAAGTAAGAGCAAATATTTATCTGCTAACTCCCCCTCATATCCTGTATTTCAGGGCCTGAAGTTCACCTTAAGAAGTATGAACTTTCCTACCATTCTAGGTTCTTATTGATATCAGTGGACGTTACTTACTGGGGAACAAATTACCCACCACCAGCACTGCCATTCATGAGAGAAGTTCTTTATTTGACTCCAGAAATAGTGAGCTGTGAGAATATCTAGGTGTTCCCTAAGACAAGAGTTGGCTGCTACAGATACTCTGCTGTTTCCACAGCAGGTGCAGTGGAGGTTAGGACATCATTTCAAGGATTCCCCCTCAAGACAGCTAGTTCTAGGAGATTAGGGGACAACAGTGGCAGCTAAGAACATCCATTGTGAAAGCATCTCAATTTGAGAGTCAAATGGGATTTAACAAATTTGTTTGGAGAGCAAATAAATTGGGTTCCATCCCTTGTACTACTCAGATTTGTTCACACTCTCTATTAACAGTATGAAAGTAAGATTGCCACACTACCAAGAATGGAGGTGCAAATACAATCATTCAGTAACTGGTTGCAGAACTCTAAAAAGTATCTCAGAGGCCATAGTCCTATTGCTACAGCTGCTCCCAAGATGTAGTTGACAGCTCTCTTCCAAATTCTAGATTCATCACCTCCTTCTGCCTTGACCAATATTTCACCTTGCCTAGTGAAGTAATGAAATGACTGAAATCTTCATGTCTGTGAGTTGTGAATGTAGCTTTCTCACTCACGTCTGGCTGAATTTGCTGCATATATGCGGCTAGCAATGTCATCTTGGAATTCATTTCTTCCATACATCTTCCTCTCTGCACATGTTGTACAGAAGTACTCCCAGCTTCTTTTGATATTCGGGGTTAACTATACTGGTCAATACAGTAATTCTTTCCTTGCCTGCTAATCCTAGAATAAGGAACCTAATATGGCCTAGTGTTACTTGAAACTTCCATTTCAGTGAAACTCTTATAGGTTCCTCTGGAGGAAATTACTCCCATAGTAAACAGAACCTCTATTTCAGCAGCTGTTACTCTATTTCAGGGAAAGGCTGTACAAATTCTACAAGTTGACCACTGGAAGCTATTATGAGGGAATCAATTCTATTTCCTCCTGTTGTTGCCTGAAACTGTTGGGAATACAGCTCCTATATCAGCCACTGGATCAGCTCATACGCCTTCTCCAAGAAGACAATGCATTCAAAGTCATAGTCTCCAAAACGGCCACAATACTGTCTTCTATTCCCTATGGTCTTCCACAATGTAACTTCACTAGGCCCACATCAGAGGTGGGAACCCAACTCCTTCAATTTTATGAAACTGAGCCAACCTTAGTGAGTGTCAATGGTGATATTATAGTTTGAATCATAAGAAGTTTTACAGTTCCCACGTGTCCCTTTTAGAACACCTGGTATGAGAATGCTCCCTTCCCAAACCTAGACATCAAGACCAAGCTACATGGCAAGGCCATGTCTAGATACTGAAGTTAACAGCCCCAGTGAGCTCCTGGCAGCAACTGCTAGTCATGTGAATGTGAATGAGCTAGTAGTCCCATCAAACTTTCTGCAGTCCCAACTACAGTTCAGCCCCAGTAACAGAGCTAAGTTTTCTGGAATCATCCAGTGAGCACCTTTCAGCTGATCCTAGTCAATAAATAGAAGACGGAGAGAGAATTTATTTAAGCCACTTATTTAAGGGTGACTAGTTGTACAGCAACAGATGACCACAATAGTGCCCCAAACACTTCAAGGTGATAACCCCAAGCTGATACCTTAACATACCTTAAAGACTTACCATAAGTCATTCCCTTTATATAGCCCTCTTAGTTAGAGGCTTGTGGGATATTATGTTATCGGATTAGGCATTCTAAAGGCCATGGTCATCAAATGGTGAAGTGGGCAGGAATAGGGAAGGCAAAACCATGTGCACAATATGTATCAATTTCAGTGAAAGGAATCTCCGTACCCTCCAAAGTAGAAGGTGCCTGTATAATCTGCCAAAACTAACTGGTTTCCCTGATAATAGTGTCATACTGAGGAGCCACATTGTTCTTTACTTCAGTGGTTGGATCTTCTGCTATAGATAATTCAGCCTTTGCAATAGGCAACCTACAATTTTTGACAAATGCATAGCTTACTGCCATGCCACCATAGCTATTCTGTTCATAGGGCCATTTTGCAGGTATCGGGATGACTGGGGAAAGAAACTTGCTAACGTTGATAGTATCAGTGATATGTTACCCAGTTTTTGAAAGCTTTCACTAGAAGCACACTGGTAGGTGTGAGTATGAGACAAAAAATTCTTACACTTTTTATAGTCTCTCACTGAGTCCATCCATATAATTCTCCAGACATCCTTACCCTCAGTCTTCCATCCTTATTTCTTTCCAGTCATTATCTACTAAACAGCATTATATGTATCTATATATTAGATGACATCTGCATACAAAATGGATGACTGAGTCTTTTGCTCACAGCTTTGTCTCCTGGCATAATTTAATTTTACCAGTTATCTTTAAGGGCCACCTGTAAATGGGGTTATAACATGGCAGCAGCTTTTTTTCCTGGTGGTTATGACATAGTGTGGTGGCTCTTCAGTGAGCCATGGCTAAATCTTTTCTTCCTTTGTCAATTGGTCAAAGTTATCCTCCATAAGAACATAGTTGTGAGTGGAAGGATAAACATCAGAAAAACAGAAGTAAGTGACAAGGGAGACTGGGCCATCTGTTCACTTAATTTACTTATGCTTTCTGAATCTGCTTCAGCCTACTCTTAAGTGTGTCACTTCTATTAAACATTTGATTGCTATAGCACCTGCCTAACCTAGGACTAACTAAATTCAAAACAAGTTGCTTCATCGTGGAAAGTTCTGGTTACATAATCTCTTGGTGTTCTTTGGTCATGTTCACAGACAACAGTTGCTTAGATGAAAGCAGTTTCCGGCATTTGCAGACAAACTGTGCTTTTCAAGCAGAGAGTAGTTCTCTGCCATGGTGTGTGTGGCTTTGTTCCAGGACCCTCTGTGATTATTCCATACCCAGAGACACAACACAACATCTATATCTATCATGATTCCTCTAGCATAAATTGGTCAGTGGATGACATGGCTACAACAACAGGACAGTCTGCACTGACGACTCGATCTTTCAACCTCATTCACTACTGACAGCATTCAGAATCTCCTGATCAATGGTTTGGAGCTATATTCTCGAATGCTGTGCCTGTTGCATCGATAATGTAAAGAGACATGTCAATTACAATGGCTCTTTCTTAATGTATGTAGTTCTGTGAGCAGCAGCAACTTGTCTTTAATTTAATGCAGGATATCCTGAATGTCCCAAATCTCTGAACCCCTAAACATTTCCCTAATCTAACATATCTCTGGTTTATATGGATTTATTATTACATCCTGGCATTTCGCTGCCATGACTCTCACTTGGATATAAGAAACCTGCTGAAGCTTTAAAAACAAAACCAAAAATTTTCATGCAGATCTGCCAATCCCATAATTAGATCTTTGGTCTGATTTTCAACAGAGTCTGTGTAAGGACTGCAGAAGATAAAGGTTTTTTTTTGTTTTGTTTTGTTTTTTTTTAAATCTACCATAGAAACTCTTTGGCTTTGACAGCCTACCTTAAGTTGGCTGTTTACTTTTTATAAAGTCTGCAAGCCATTAAAAAGGACACACCACATTATTTAATACTCATTACTGGCTGTGTACCAATCAACTGCTCCTGTCACTTATACCTTATGTGAAAACATGACTATGATATGATTGAGAGCAAAAGCTATCAATATCTCACTAATCACAGAAGCATGGTCTTATTTTATTCAAGTGCTGGGCCTATGCCTAAATTCCCCTCTTGCAGATTGACTTTTTAGGGCAAGTACCTGTCAACTATTTTAGCCCAAGTTTTTGAAACTGTGACTTTAACTAAGGCTTGTGTACTAATGCTTTGTTGGTGGATAAAACCCTAGATAACAAAAGGTAAGTAAAAATGAATACGGAGCAATAATGAGAGAAAGCAAATGCAAGATTTGTTACTAAGCTGGTCCAGTCTCAGAAATTATCCTATTCGGGTGAATCTGGACATCAGAGCTACTCCAACTCCCACTGCAGTGGAAATAATGGAGACTACCTAGTCCTAAACCCAGAAGAGAGATGGGACAGCCAGCAGCGGTTAGAGGTTTAGAGATGAGGCAATGGAGGCTGATACTCAATTGTTTAAACAACAGAGAAGGAAAGTAAGAATTAGTGAATATATGTAGGCATATGAATTGGTCCCAATAACATAAAGTCAAAACATAAATTCTGAACATTG
Organism: Neogale vison; assembly: GCF_020171115.1. Classification (NCBI taxonomy): domain Eukaryota; kingdom Metazoa; phylum Chordata; class Mammalia; order Carnivora; family Mustelidae; genus Neogale; species Neogale vison. Next base: position 127,999,137 of record NC_058095.1, on the reverse strand, counting down.
CTCTTGGAATCACATTTTGTTTTTTAGATTATTCATGTGGATTAATGTTAGTAATTAGTATCATATTCTTCAGGTATTCTATTTACCAGACATTTGCAAACATTTTCTTTTAGTCTTTACTGTAAGTATCGTAGAAATCTCTAGTTTAGAGATGCCATAACTGAAATTAAGAGAGACGAAATAATATCCCATTATCAGATAATTAGTGTTTGTGATTCCAACCTAGTTCTGAGTCAAAATCCCACCTTTGTTTTTACTATACCTTGACAACTGTTCATCTGTTAATAGCAAAAAAAAAAAAAAAAAAAAGTCAGGAATATATATGTTGTTCCCTTTAAAACTTATAAAATAAGAATGGCATAAATTATTACTTTTATTTTACAATCAAGGAAACCAAAACTCAAAGAAGGTAGACATAGTACCTAAGTCCACATTCCTGGAGAGCGCAAACTTATGGAAATTCTTCTATCACCAATCTGAAAATTCAGTAAATCGCTACAAGGACTCCAGGAAACACAGAAACATTTTTAAAATTCAGCTCAACTTTACATTATGTGTCACATTTGTCAATGCCCATTCCATTCTGCTGCACGTCTGCCTGCTAATTTGGCTATTTTTTCCCTTTGAAAAAGGAAGACAAAATTATGAAGAACTGCCATAATAAGGCCTTCACTCAGAAAGCATTTCTACTAATGGAAAAACACAGAAAAAACAATAACTCATGTTTGACAAGGGAGAATTTCTGTACATTTTTTGCAATGATTAGTTTTCTTTTGCTGCATTAATGGAACATTCTAGAAGGGATAGGATGGTCTGCACCAATAATGTAGGTGCTTTTAAGGTTTGTGGTGAAGTTCTGAAGTATGAGTATCTTCTGCAAAAGCAGACGAAACTGGGATCTAAAACTTTGTACAGCCACATGATGACGAGGAGACTTCTGATATGCAAAATGGAGATTTCTAATTGGTGTGCAATTTCTAATTGAAATGAGCTTCATAGATGCCTCGTTCTGGATTCCTTAATATCTGTCAGTCCTGTGGTTTAACTTTACCACTTTAAATTCCTATTTTTTGTTTATATATTTCAGAAAAGGTAGGGTGTTTATTCATTTTACTATCACTCTTACTTGGTCCCACAAAGTTGGACACTAATGAAGTAAACTCTCAGTTGCTAACTAATTATTCTGAAAATGCTAAATACCCACATGAATTAAATCCTTGTTTTCATGAGTCACTCACTAAAAATGAAGAGCTATTTGGGGTTGTATAAAACACTGATTATCAAAAATAAGAGTTCAGGGATACTTAAATTCTTCGCATTTTAACAGCAGACAGTGTTTGACTTTTATCACTAAACTAAGTCATTTTGGGATTGAGGATGCAAAAAATGAGCTCTCAACTATGAGAAAGGGGTAACAGGACACCAGAGAATGACCCTATTCCCCATTTTTGTGACAGCATGCAAAGTGTGTTGCTGTGAAGTGAGCAAACAAAATCACATATGGGGAGAGGCAACAGCTGTCTCCATAAAGTCTTTGGCCTCCTGCTGCCCTCCATCCTAGAGGCAGACAAGGTAGTTGATGGCTGCCCACCATGCTATACTTTATTGCTTCATTGACTGTGTTGCAAATGCTGACAACAGTTTACCAGCCGCAAAGAAATTATTTGATTTACTCAAGTTCTTTTGCTACCATTCCAGAGTCTTGCATGTCCTCAGTTAAATGGTGCCCTTGTAAAATTGCAAGGCAAAAATAAACTGTTTCCCCTTAACCAAATAGATATAGTGCTGTGATGTGAAATTACTGAAAAAAAAATGTGATTTGGGGAAATTACAGTTCCTTGTTTAGTATGTATTTTGCATGCCCTACAGCCTTCCCTAACCAGTAGCTCCCAATTTCATTTAAATTGTAATGATTTCCTTTAAGGACAATTAAGTTGCCTAAGAGCATTGCATGCATACTAATGCGGCAGAGGAAAAGCTCAGTGTAGAAGAGAGTAATAACTGTTTATTAATATGATAATTAAGTGTTAATGCTTAGCAACCTAATGATATCTGTTAAATAACTTACATTTTGGAACCAAATCCTGGCAAATGGAATTCTATTAAAAATAACAAAATGCAGTGAATATAAAAATAAATGATGCTAATCTGCCATTAAATCACATATATTTTCTGATTTGCATCTCATATGAGAGAAGTTCCCTCTTCTCTCTTTTCTACCAAATATGTGAAACCAGTGTAATTATCCATGCCCATTTTAGAGTTTTTTGGCTTGTGGATGTTTATATATATTCAAAAGGAAGGAGAAATAATAAAAAGTAGGGATGAAGAGGAATACCATTTTAGAATATTCCAAACTATCCTCTTAAAATTATGCATTTAGATTTTTAAGAAATTCCCAAATAAGATAATGAAACGTCCAAAATGTGATATTCAAAATTTTAACACTTTCTATGGGTCTTATCTCCAGTCTCAAATTATCTTTCATTTTTTCATAGACTATTTCATAAATAATGAATATTTTCAATACCCCCAGTGCTATCTGAATTATTTTCTCTTTTTAAAACTCACTTTTAAATTTTAAAATGCCTATCTTTAATTCTTCATTATCATTACATTATACTTTTAGTGACATACACATTTGAGAGTGTAATTAGCTATCTATTTTTATATTAATAATTTTAATCAATGTGATATATTGGGAGAACAAGTAGAAATTGTCATTGTTCTTGCAAAATGGGTAACAGGAAAATTTGTTCTACAAGTGTCGATCACTCTTCTATATAAATGAAATGAACAAACCTCTTATAAGTTGCTTCCTTTTGGAGATGTCAAACTACTTCTTATGTAGAAATGAGACACAACAATATCTTATCCATTGAGTGATTTTTGGTCTTTGATCTTCAGTCTGAATCCAACAATCAAAGAAGGAAAATATCCCATCGAACAGCACAGATCTGAAATTCCATTTTTTCTTGTACCTGCCACCCACCCCTGTCCCAGGGTGTGCTCTCTTCTTTTTACCACTGTCCATGAGTTAAAGTATACACCAACTGATGTGTAAGGTCCTTTGAAAGAAGACAAAAAGCTTAGGGTGCTAGGTGGCTCAGTTGGTTAAGCATCTGCCTTTGGCTCAGGTCATCATCTCGGGGTCCTCGGATGGAGTTCCACATGGGGCTCCCTACTTGGCAGGAGTCTGCTGCTCCCTCTCCTCCCCACTTTTGCTCTCTCTCACTATCTCTATCTTTCTCTCTGCCTCTCAAATAAATAAATAAAATCTTTAAGAAGAAGAAAAAAAGAGAGAGAAAAGAAGAAAACAAAAATCCTGGTGAGTTTCTTTCCAAGGAGTGACATATATGAATGTTTATAGAAGTAAGAAGAAGTCAAATGCTCTAGTGGATCAAATAAAAATCAGAATTAGGACCACTCATCGGATTTAATCACAAGGAACTCCTTGATGGCCTTTAAAAGCATAGTAATCTCACAATATTAAGAGCTAGGTCAGACTGCAGTGATCTGAAGTGTGACTGGATTAAATTAAATTGCATAAAAATTAAGACAAAAAATAATTTTCAGGTGGTAGCTACACTTGAGAGTGTAGCATTAACGTATAGACTTGTCAAATCACTATGTTATACACCTGAAACTAATGTAACACTCTGGCAACTATAGTTCAATTAAAAAATATAGTTTTCACAAAGCTTGGCTATAAAGAGAGGAAAATAGAGGACATTAGCTAGAGAAAGAATATAAAATTGAGGACTATTTTTAAAGATAGAGTGTATTTTTAAAGATAGAGCAATGTGTTTAGATGGTATATATATATATATATATATATATATATATATATATATATATTCAGGAGAGATTGGTTGAAGATTAACAGGAAAGGAGTAAAAAATAATTTAACAAGTTCCCTGAAAAAATAGGAGGAGATGAGACTCAGGACACAAAGTTATTGGCTTTGAATCCTACCCAGGAGCACCTAGATCTCTCAAACTGCAAAAAAGGAGGATGAAATGATTGTATAAGTATTGTGAAAGCAAGACTCTCTTACCAAGTCACCTTGAAATTCTCAGTGAAATAAATTAAAATAAAAAGCACTGCTATCTAATCTTTTCTTTACTACAAGTAGTTTTATGTTTGAAGTATTTCTCTTCACAGTATTAAGCAGTGGCGTTTTCAAAATCCAGACTTTCAAGGCACATCTGTCATAATTTTCCTTTCATCTGTAAGACCTCTCAACCTCAGCGGTTGTGGTGGATCTAGTTAGTCTTACCTATTTCCAACTCCCAGCTCATGTTATTGTCTTATTTCTCTCTCTGGTAGGGTAGTGAGGAATTCTTTCCTATTTGGCCCCATGTTTGCCCCTTTGGCTTCTGGTCAAAGTTAGACAGGCATACTGTCTACCTCCCTGCAAACCTGGCTGATAACCACAATGCCAACAGGAGAGGGCCTCTGTCTCTTGGCTAACTCTTCTATTCAGTCCAGGACTTAAGTTCCACTCTCTCCATTAAGACATGCTAGATATCCTGTTTTTCTACTTTTAATGCCTGACTGTGACTATTTGTATCTTATCTTTTGTAAAGTATAAAAAAGGAAAAAATGCAAACTGAATAAGAATATTGTTTTTGTTGTGAGCACCACTTGGCTATTTTTGTTGAGAAGTTTGGACTTTCATTAATTTGCAAGAGCGTGGAGGTCTCTTGTCATGTCTCCTGAGCAACAAGTAAGAGAACAAGCTCTTCTCTAGAAGAAGAGAGTAATAGTTTGATTTATTTGGAGTTAAAATAACTTCTTATTTAATTTTATGGTTTAGTAGAGTAGAACTTACATATAAGGGCTAGCCATGTAAAAGGAGTGAAAATTAAACAACCCAATGAACATGTTTCCAAGGAAAGTTGTAGATAGGGGAGGATCGAACTCAGGTCAGGAAAAGCTAGAATATTTAGAGGTCTGAATGGAAATACAGCACATTTCTAAATTTTCTTTGTTAACCTAATGAACAAATACTTGTCAATGGTTTGGGGATAGGTAAATTGGTATCTAACAGTGAGTTTACTAAGACATTCTAAGTGTGCAAGAAATTTATCCCTTGATGCCAGATGTTTATATTTATTGTATTTTTGCTTGATCAGATTTGTTAGTGCAACTGTCAGAGCACTAATAAGAAATTACATGCACTGCCTAGTCCAATACATAGAGCTAAACTTGTAAAAGAGATCCTATGATTTATTTAGATAGACCTAAAATTATAAAGGAGATCATAAGATACAAAACCAAAAAGGTTCACACTAGTTGAGGCATTATGAATGCTTTATTTTTACGAGGAAAAAAAACAATAAACTTGATTTCAAGATGTCAAATTGTGCTCATGTATTTATATTTCTTCCCTTTAGGTATAATAGAAATTATCAAGTATACACAATAAATGTTAAAACGTGGCTAAGAAAAAAACAATGCTATCAATAGACCAAAACTTGGATTAATTTTATAATAGAGGAATCAAATGGAATTGGATTAAGAAAAAAGCCAATTAGTTTCAAAAGCCTTTGATTAAACATATCAGAAGAGAGACAAACACAAACCAGTGTACTAGTTTCCCCCTTCCAGAAAATTATAATTGAATTATAGAGTCAGTGTTAGATGTGAGCATACACTTTTCACCTATCTTCATGTGTGTGTGCAGTTGTGTGTGCTTCGTGGTTGGTGGGGAATGAAGGAGTATGGAAACTTTCTCATGACCAAAACTGATCCTGTCTTACAGTTGTAGGGGTCACTTGGTGGCAAGTCAAGTAGATAGTCCAAAATGGAGAATTAGCACAAAAAGTTAGGGTGCACTTCTCCAAGTGAGTGTTGGATTGAGGCTGCCCCCATAAAACCTTCAAACTTGAAGTAGTAAAATCTCCAAATGAGACAAGTTTCCTTATTACCTTCTTCCCTATGTCCTACTTAGATTGAAAGGCATTCTCAATGAAAGTCTAGCAGTTGAGTAGTAGAGAGAGATTTGCTCAAAGATGGAAGGAACCCCTTTATTCTCCTTCACTGAGAAGGGGCACAGACTGTATGCAGCTCCAGAGGAAGTGCAGAGTGAGTTTTGCCCACAGGCTTCCATCATCAGAGGTTTCTGCCCCGCCCTACAACCCATGTGGAGGGGAATTCTCCAAGTATAAGAAGACAATTGAAGTGATGACCAGCCAAAGAATTTACTATATTGCTCGTGTTCTTGATACCAAAACCAAACAAAAGAAGACTTAGTATAGTGCCACAATCCAAATTCATAAACGGCGCATTCTCTCAACATAATAAAACTAGAAATTAGCAACAAAAAGCAAACCAAACAAAACAGCTTCTGCTCAGAAATTTAACAAAACTTCTTAATAAATCTGGGATCAAAAGCTAATTCAAAATTATACTACAGAAGTACTCTACAAGAGGACTACAGCAGAAATGAGAGCTAATCCACCCTCCTAAATCCTGGAGGGGCACTGAGCTGAAGTCAGTGCCTACCACGAGGGCTGGAGTAAGAAGCAGTGCTGAAAATCAGAGGTCTAGTTGAAAGTCTATGAAAAGGAACAACTCTGCTCATTGTCTATCACCATCTCACCAATATACAGGCCTACATGCACACACACACACACACACACACACACACACAGCATAACTCCTGGCAAAAGGACAAGTGGTTCTTCTCTAAAGAAATTGAAATAATAATAAGGTGAGAAAGATGAAAGCAAAGGTTGTTTTGTTTGTTTGTTTTGTTTTGTTTTTAAAGATTTTATTTATTTATTTATTTGAGAGAGAGAGAGAGAATGGGAGAGAGGAGAGGAGCAGAGGGAGAGGGAAAAGCCAACTTCTTGCTGAGCACTGAGCCCAGTACAAGGTTTGATCTCATGACCCTGACACCATGACCTGAGCTGAAATCAAAAGCTGGAAACTGAACCAACTGAGCCACCCAGGCACCCTGAGAGCAGAGGTTTTTAATGGAGTGTTAAAGTCTCACTGTTCTGGGGATTTAGAGTCCCTGCCTGACAGCCAGCTACTTGTCTGCAACGTAGCACCTGGGAAGCAAAGACTGCCAGTCAACTTCAACATTTCCCCATACATCTGGGTTCCTGTTACTTGCTAGTCAGGGAAGGTGAGAAATCATTCTGTATATGCTATAGAAGAAGAAACCCATACCATTCTCCCAGGACTTAATTACTGAATAAAATGAACAATCAGAAATTACCAGATAGATATATAATGAACACTGGTAGCGTGAAAGACAAAAGTAGATTCTCAGAAAAATGTGTAATTCAAAAAAAGATATTTTATACTACTTAGTATATCCAGAGAGATTAGGGGCAAAAATTGACATGTTTAACACAAAAATAGAATGCCAAAAGAGAGAAAAAGGAAAGATCAGGGAACAAACAAAAGCCATTATGAGAATATGGATTTTGTGTGCAAAACACGAGATTTATTATTTCGTCCATTCGACAATTATTTATGGAATGTCTACCATGTATATATGTCGGGCACTTTATCCCCGTGCTCTCACATTTGGAAATTGTTTGGCAGGAGAATCTTGCCCAAAATTCAGGTTTAAAATGCCATTATCACTGAGAAATTAAAAAAAAAATTTTAATGCCCAGTAATACACAAATAATAAAAATAAAAATTTTAGAGTGAGAGAAGCTGGACACTAGAGGGAGTAGACTTGGCAAATCCTGAGACAAAATGACAGAAATTAAATTAAAAAAGATACTGGACGTTGAAGAAATTTGCCTACACCACACTGCTTGTGGCAAAGCTGTGAATGATTAGTTGTCTGGCAAGTGAGTAGGTGCTTCTGGTAAGTTTCCCCACATCTGGAGAGTGTTCCCTATGTACTGTCTTCAGGCCTCCAAGGAGGTTGTACTGAACCAGAATCTCCAGGGGCGGGGCACTGGTAACAATGAGCCTCCAATCAGGAACTGAGAAAAGGAAAGGAAGCGGAAGTGCATGGGCGGGTTTGCAGGTGCTAGAGACAGACATCTTGATTTTGAGAAGTGAATACTTTGTTCCTGGAATGCTTGAGTCCCTGGGATCTCCCGAAGCTTCAGGCATCAGTGCTTCCTCAGTGAGGTTAGTAACATCCTTTGATTCTGTCCTACTTCTTTTGCCTTGTTTTATAGTATTTCTCTAAAGTCAAATGCAAACTCTCTGAAAGGAAAGAAATGATTGGTGTGATAGCCACGTCCTTGGGCTTATGTTTCTAACCCTCCGTCTTACTGAAATGGAGACACCAACTCCTATTACACAGAGCTACCATTAATATTTACTAAAATGGTCATACAAAGAAGACCTGTCATAGTGCATCGTGCATACTGAGAACTCACGGAAAGAGAACTGTTAATGTTGGTGAATCTGTAGCTGCTAATGACAAATATTTTCATTGTTTTCATGCCTTTTCTGTACGAATATTAATCACTTAAGTATTTTTCCTGAAAGTATTTAAGAATGTGATTATCTGTATAACTGCAACAGCTAGTGTGTTTACTATTACTCTTAAAACTCTTCAGACAGTTGTCAATGTGGCTGGATTTTATAGGACGAAATGCTTAATTTATATTAATACATAAGTGTAATTGAGGAAATCTTTTTTTTTTTTTTTAATCCATAGGAGCAACTGTAAGGAAGGGTTGACAAAACCTAGAATGTACAAAAACCACCAGGAAAATTTGTTAAAGAACACAGGTCCCTCTCTCAAGAGTTTCTGATTTGGGCGTTGGAGTAATTCCTGCAGAACCTCCAGTTCCCCAATTCTGTACTTGGGGAATCAGTCCTTGCATATGAATTGTTGAGAAATTAAAATATCTTCCTCTGTCTGAGTCAGCTATTTCTGGTTGAGCCATTTATTACATCTTAAACTATTAATAGAGTTTAATATCCCCATCTTTACTCTTATTTTAATTCAAAAGGAAGAGAGTTCTGCTGTAGGGAAGTCAATTAAACTACTCATTACTATAAATATGATGAAGGTAGAAAAATTTTATATTACCATAATCCTGTAAGGTACTTGCAGGCAGATTTAAGAGAAAGCTTAGCAGAATATTTATGGTGTGTTCAACTTCACAGATGTAAACTGTGAGTAAATCTGTGGTTGGTGTATTTGATTAGTGCTCCTACTTTGGCTGTGATGGCTCAATACCCAAAAAATGGGCTAGAATAAATTGAGGTGAGAAAAGGTTTGAATGCAGTCAAATGGCCAGTTCAGGCCCTTGTTTGGGGCTCTCTAAAAGCAAAGTTATTTACTTTAACTTTCAGTCGGCTGTTTTTCTATCCAGAAACCATTAGTTCATTTGTTTATACAATAAATAACTAGTGTAAGTGCCTGCCATGTACCAATGAATATGTGAAATTAATTTATCTTATTCTTACACAAGGGCTTTTAGTGAAAAAATCCACAGAGTCCAATACTGTCCTGACCTAAAAGAATAACATTGCTATCAGAAGGCAAAACATTCAGGACGAACTACTTCCGTTTAAAACCCATTTGAAATTCCCTTTGCAAGACTGTCTACCAGGGGAAGGAAGTAAGTAGGACTGGTTCTAGAATTCTGCATTTAGGAACCTCATCATTTACATTTATATCACCATTCATCAGCACATAGAGCCGCACAGATGATTTCATTCTATAGTTTGATTTGCTTATCAAAGGATCCACCCCCATTTTATTTATTTATTTATTTATTTATTTTTTTAAAGATTTTATTTATTCATTTGACAGAGAGAGATCACAAGTAGGCAGAGAGGCAGGCAGAGAGAGAGGAGGAAGCAGGCTCCCCGCTGAGCAGAGAGCCCGATGTGGGACTCGATCCCAGGACCCTGAGATCATGACCTGAGCCGAAGGCAGCGGCTTAACCCACTGAGCCACCCAGGCGCCCGATCCACCTCCATTTTAAAGCCTAAGCATTCTTGTAGCTCTCCACAGGTCATTTTTTAGAGGGCTTCACAAAAACTAAATCTCCTCAAATATGTCCATTATTATTACTTACCAAAAGAAAAAAAACATTTCAGAACACTTTGACCTAGGAAATATTTATTTACTCTTTATTTTTCCAAACTATGTCTGGAATTACTAAGATAAGATTTAACTTTGGCAAAAATATGATAACTCAATATTAAGTAATACATTAAATAAAATTATATATGATTGGTAAGCTTATTCCACTAACACATTTGAAAAGATTTAGTATTCTGATCTTTAAAAATTATTCATACTGGATTAAGTATAAAATATATGGACATTTCTGTTAAAAAATTCAGTGGTATGCCTCTGTCAGAAATATTTTACTATTATTTCTGTAGGAAAATCAGGTTTGATTTATATCATTTTTACTTAAACTATCTTTTATGGGTCTGTAACACACCTTATGTGTCAAGAGTCTTCTTGCCTAGACCCCCACCCCCCTCCCCCGCCACATACACTTTTGGTAAATCAAAATCAGATTGACATTTCTTTTCCTAAGGATATCAACATCATAAGAACTACATCTGTGGAAAACAAAGGAAACTTGGAAATAACCTGAAAAGATTACAATAGCTGTCTGAATGCAGTGAGGTGCAAGTAATAAACCTGGTGGAAAGAAATAAAACTGATGGGATATATAGATAGTAATCTGTTAATGAAAAAATAAGCTCAAGGAAGATCTAGGAGAGATAATGGAAAATGGAGTGAATAAGTCTTTCTAGACAGAAAACCATTTTGATGACAAGTTGATTCTAGTAATTAGAAATTTTGGTACTGAAAAAAGCAATTAGATACAAACAAGGAAGTGATGGTGGCTTGAGGGTTAGGACTTGCTTGTGGAGCAAATGCTGTGGTCCCTAAAAGATCACCTTCTTGATTATAGAAGAGTTTAAATAACTACTCTATTTCAGTGAGTCTAGGATTAAAAATATGAAAACACTCATGGGAAGAATGGGAAGAATATATAAATTTTATAGTTAGCCAAATAGGTAAGAACCGTTCCAAGAAAACAAATTCTCCAAACCAAAAGAATAGATGATAAGAGGATGAAGGGCATAATAAAAATCCTGTCATATGCACAGCACCTTAGAAAGCTGTACATTATTCAGTCTTTCTTATTTGATCCCCATAGTCACCAAACAGGAGAGATGAAGATAATCTCAAGCAGATGAAAAGTTTCATACTCAGGCTAAATTTTCTAGATTACCTTTGTATTTTTCTCTGATAGTACCCATAACGTCCAGCATCTCTTGTTTCTTTCCTTTGATTTCTTCTCCTATGGCTTTTTTTTTTTTTTTAAGCTAGGAATTGTAACAATAAGTATTATGATCTTATTCTCTAGGATTCTGTTTGGTTTTGTTTTGTTTTGTTTGGGGAAGGGAAGGAGGGAGGAAAGGAGGATGAACAAGCAGGAGGAGGGTCAGAGAGAGAGAGAGAGGGGGAGAAGCAGACTCTGCTGAGCAGAGAGCCTGATGTAGGGCTCCATTCCAGGACCCTGAGATCACGACCTGAGCTGAAGGCAGACACTCAACCAACTGAGCCACCCAGGCCCTGCTTATTCTCTGGGATTCTCGTGCTTTTTCTCAGCAGAGGAAAATGGTATTAGCAGGTCTTATGTTTTCTACTGCTATATAGTGGTGCAGTGGGGCTACTGTACTGGTTATGTGCCATATCTTTGTCTGAGCTGCTTACTGTCTGTACTCCAAGACTCCCTGCTAGATTTCTTAAAAATTTTTATTTATTTTATTATTTTCTTTTTCTTACAAGTTTTTGTTTACATTCAAGTTAGTTAAGATATAGTATGTATTGGGTTCAGGAGTAGAATTTAGCATTGCTTCAGTTGTGTATAACACCCAGTGGGCATCCTAACACATGCATTCCTTAATGCTAATCACTCATTTGGTCCATTCCCCCATCCACCTCCCCTCTTAAGTAACTCTTAGTTTGTTCTCTAGAGTGAAGAATCTCTTATGGTTTGCCTCCCTCTCTGTTTTTATCTTTTTTTTTTTTAATTTTTCCTTCCCTTCCTCTGCATTTCTGTTTTGTTTCTTAAATTCCGTATATAAGTGAAATCCTGTGGCATTTGTCTTTCTCTGACTTATATCACTTAGCATGATACACTCTAGTTCCATCTACATTGTTGCAAATGGCAAGATTTCATTCTTTTTAATGGCTGAGTAATTCCCTTCTAGATTTTGAGGTGAAGGTGTTTTCACCATTTATATATCTATTGGCAGTTAAGACTGTTAATAATTACTGCCTCTCCTTCTGCTTCTGCACTAATGAAGAGACCCGAAAGTGTGGTATTCAAAGTGAACAAGCTGTCATGAATGGAAGTGCTGGAGAAAGCAATCAGGGTGAACCCAAGCCACCTGACCCACAGTCCTGGCACAGTCTTCTTGATACATGAGTTGGTAGAGTAGAAATGTTGGTACAATCCACTGTCTGTCTTGGACATGGAGAAGAGGGGAGGAAGGCAGAACTTTCCACTCTGAAACTTCTAGAAAGCTAAATTGATAGAAACAAACTAGAATGGTGGTTATTAGGGGTAGGGGAAAGGGGAAGATGCTGGGCAAAAAATATAAACTTCCAGTAGAACACAAGTTCTGGAAATCTAATATACAGCATGGTGATTATAGTTAATAGTATATATACTTAAAAGTTGCTAAAAGTAAAAAGTAGATTTTAAAGATTTTCACAAAAAAAGAAATGGTAGTGATGTGACTGGTTGTTAGCCAATGCCATGGTAGTGATCATTTTGCAATATATAAATCAAATCAGCTGTTGTATGCCTTAAACTTATACCATGTTACATGTTGATTACATCTTGATGAGGCTGGGGCAAAGCTTAGCAAACCTTTTTTTTTTTTTTTTTTTTTTTAAGATTTTATTTATTTAGAGAGAGAGCAAGTACATCATTTATGGGTGGGGGTGGGCAGAGAAAAGAAGAGAAGAGAGAGAACCTCAAGCATATTCAGCACTGAGCACAGAGACCAGCACAGGGTTTGATCTTACCACCCTGAGACCATGGCCTGCGACAAAAATCAAGAGTGAGGCATTTACCCAACTGAGTCATCCAGGCACCCCAAGAAACACTTTGCTTCTATAGCACATACTTGAAAAACTCTGGATTATTTTTTTGCTTCTTTATACAAGTATTTAACATGAACTTTTTCTCAGGAGGGTAAGTTCTCTTATTCCTGCCAGTAAAACAAAATATCACCATGTCCATCTCTAGATCTGCTACAAGCATAGCAATCTGCATGAGTTAGAGCAAGTAGATGCATAGAGGGGAGTAGATGGATGCAGTGGGCGAGAGTGACTTGCTTGCCTTTTAGCCAGTACATTTTACTGTGGTAACAGCACCTCAATTTCTCCTTCCCCTACTTTCCATTCATAGGATTTAGACTTCTGCTCCTGTCCCCTTCCCCCAGATTCCAGGAGTGGGAAGGTGACTGAGGACTGGACAGTTGGGAGGAGTTTCATTTCCCCTAGCTGTAGGGATGACCACGGAACACAAGACAGATCAATAGAGTCCATTCAGAACTATTTAGAAAGCAGTCACCTGTCGAGGGCACAACAGAATCCTGATGGACCTACAGTGAGGACAACCTTGAGGCTGAGACTTTTTGTTAAATAAATTACCTTTCTTTCTTTTTTGACAAAGGCAGTTTGGGTTGATTTTTTTATAATTTTTTCCTTCAAGTCTAGACAAGGTGCAGATCAGACTGTTGGAATCGTATTTCTTTTACTGTATCAAAAGCATTTGATACGGGTGTGGTACATAACCTGAGGATGGAGGTAATAATTCTGGTCTCTTAGTATTTGCAGTCTGGTATAATCCCTCCCTCTGAGTGTCGGCTGACCCAGTGACACTCCTGTAATGAAAAGAAGGCAAAAGTGATGGACTATCCCTCCCAGAATGAACTTATAAAGGTTTTTGTCCTGCATACCCTTCCATAATCTGTATCTTGGCTCCCTTTCTCTGAGACAGACTAGCTGCAGTGTTTGAGTTACTCAAGGGGGAGGTCCACATGGGGAAAAATGCCTCCCACCAATAGCCAGCAAGGACCTAAGAATCTAGTCACATAAGTGAGCTTGGAAGGGGCTCCTCCTGGAGTCCAGCCTTTAGAGGATTATAGTCCCAGCTTGTACCTTGATCTTGGACTTAAAAGATACAATGAGTCCAAGGAGCCAGCTAAACAGCACTGAGATTTCTGAACCTGGGGAACTGTCAAGGAACTCTAGTAGAACAGATTTTTTTAAAAGATTTTATTTATTTATTTGTCAGAGAGCACAGGCAGGGGAAGTGGCAGGCAGATGGAGAGGAAGAAGCAGACTCCCCACTGAACAAGGAGCCAGAAGTGGGGCTCGATTCCTGGGATCAGACCTGAGCTGAAGGCATATACTTAACCTACTGAGCCACCCAGAGGTCCCAACAAATGTCTTTTTTAAGCTGATAAATTTGGGAATTATTTGTCATGCAGCAGTAGGTAAGTAATAGAATGAAGTTAACCCCCAAATAGATTAATAAAATACCCTTTTGAAGAACTGTCAATTATAATTTATTAGAGGAACTTAAATTATTAAATTCATGTATCTTTCTGGTATAATATAAACACCTTGAACATATTTTTATTTTTAAAGAAAGGGAGACTAGATAGGAGAGATAGCCAACAATTTCTACCCCCCTTGCCTTCAACTTCTTGCACACCAACATGCTTCTACTGGTGGGTAGAGTAAATTCACGTATTCATAGCTTTTCCATCTCTGGCCAATAAGTTTCCAACTGTCTCATGAGTATTTACCCTTGGTTTGAATGCTGGTGTGTTTTGTTTTGTTTTGTTTTGTTTTGCTACTTTTACTTTTTGTCCCTTTGTTTATTCTCTTTATTAGGTGTGGAGAATGGAAATGTTATAATACAGTTTATGTTTTGTCATTTTTCTGTGTCAGCTTTATTTGATTTATGCTGTTGTACTCAGGATACTTTGTAGTCTTTGAGGCATGTGAAATCTTCTCTCACCCTATAATTTTAAGGAAATTTTAAGGAAAAGTACACATGTTTTATATATGTGTGTGTGTGTGTGTGTGTGTGTGTGTGTATAGCAGGACATCTGGGTGGCTCAGTCGGTTAAGCTTCTGCCTTCAGCTCAGGTCATGATCTCAGGGTCCTGGAATGGAGCCCCACATTGGGTTTTCTGCTCAGCAGGGAGCCTACCTTTCCCTATCCCACTCCCCTTGCTTGTATTCCTGTTCTCACTGTCTCTCTCTCTCTCTCTGCCAAATAAATAAATAAAATCTTTTTAAAAATATATTATCCTAGCTGTGGTGGAACTTATGAAAAGCACATATCTGGATTACTGTCAGTAGATTGTCAATTAACTTTTAAAATTCATATATCTTTTCTCTTACTGGATTAAAAGCTTCTTGTGGGCAGAGATCATGTGTTGTTTTTAAGTTCAGATGTACTTAGCTATATAAATATAAATAATCAAGAATTGAAGAAAAGAGAGATGGGAAAGTGGGTTCAGGTGAAGTGAACATGGGTGAATAATTTATTCTAAATTTTATGAAATAGAAATATTTGGTACATAAGAACAGGCTAGACTACCATGGGAATCAACTGAAGGGAAAAAAGGACACTCAATGTAAAGTATGTACCTTAACTACGTGTCAATTCAGTATTATTCAATATATAAATATGACTAAACATGGAAATTATAGTCAAGGTAGCTAAGAAAACAAATAGCACATTTTATTAACTTCCATCAGTGATGCATAAAAATAATTGAATAATTGCCCTTGTGGATGTTTTCTTTAAATAACTCAACTCTCATAGTTTCATGAAGAGAACAAACTATAAGCTAATTAAAATACTATACCTTAATACCAAAAGCTAAACCTCTAGCCAGGGTTACTATTTGATACACAGTATTTATGATGGGTATAGTTTAATTAACTCTGAGACGCAATGATCAACATTGAGTGGTCTGTTTTACCAAACCAAGCATACCCAAAATAACAAACATAGATTTATCTAAACAAATATTTTATTAATGTTGTCATGACTTCCTTGGGATTGCTTTTTCTCCATAAAACTAAAGATACTAGAAAATTAAAAAAAAAAAAAAAACAACCACGGTATATTCTTGTCCATCCATTAGTGGTGGATAAGCCAGGAAATGTCTCAGGAAGTTTAAAAACTTCTCCTTGCACCTAACTGAATCATTCAGTAGGGTTATAGTCAACTTTATGGAATAGGACAGAGAATGTTAAATAATTCCTGTAGAAAGTAGTAGCAGGTCAGTGAGTTTTACTGAAACTACTTTCTCCATCTTCTTATTCTAAACTAATGAATTTCTCTTTTTTCCTTACATGAATGTAATTCCCCATCATACGTGTTAGGTACTTATATTACTAGCATATTTAAGTACTACTTGAGAAAGGGTAACTGAGATACCATTCTTGGTCTCTAAGGTCTTTGCTACGAGGAAGGAGTAATCGTCTACAAAGGCATAGTAAACTTTTTGCTATTAAACCTTACAAAGTTAGTATGTGTGCAAGTGTGTATACGTACACAAATACCCTCTACACCAAAAAGCAGGGTAGATAGTGTTGCACTTTCACTCATTTTTGATACCCCTTACCATACCTACAGTGGGGTTTCCAGAATCCATGAGACAGGCTATAGTATCTGGGTACATTTTAAATTCGACTTAGTGAAAACTAGACCCCTTTGTTCTTGACATTAGGTGAGCTTTTTCAGAATTAGCGTGCTAGGAAAGAAGCAAGCAGTGTGATTGTCAGTCTAATAGAAGATGCATGTTATAGTCCTTGTTTCATGTTATAGTCCTTGGCATGTTATTAGAAATTCAAGCTTGTGGCTCAATTGTCTTAGTAATGTCAAAACTTTATATAAAATTTATATGGTCATAAAATACACTGAAAACTGGTATTTGTAAACACTAGTTCCAGATATATATCAAGGCAGACTAGAAACAGGCCATATGATTTTTCCAGATCCATCTGATTTCAGACAATGTTAAGTAATGTTTTCTATGACTGACAAGTTCAGTATCCCAAATTCAGATAGAACCCCAGTGCTATAGGATTAAGGGGTAAGAGAGAAGCTTCAACCAGGCAACACACTTTAGGACTGATTACATCTTGAAATGAAACTAGAATTCTAGGACAAAATCCAGATATGCTCATAAGCCACCACCACAAAGGAAGTAAAAAACTGACTCAGGAACAAATTGACTCCTACATGTTCGTTCCCGGGGTTCTAACTAGCTCTGTGGCGGGCCAGGAAGACTAAAAGATCCCTGAGGAATGCTGCAGTCAGATGGCAGAGGCAGAGCAGCACTAGTCCCAGATGAGGGAGTTTTAGGAAGGTATGACCGGAAGAAGTAAGGTTGAAAAGCTGAAAAGTGTGTGCATGTTGGGAATTGGGGGGGTGACTAATACTCATTATTTGCATTTGCATGGACGAAGGGCAGCCAACATAAAGAGCTAAAAACAAGAGAAATGGAAGTAGTGTACACATTTAGTAAAAATCTTAAAGGAAAATATGTAGAACAATTATTTTAAATGACTTTCAAATCAAGTATTTAAACCAAAAATACATTTACTTAAACCAAAATGTATTTTAAACCAAAATGTATTTAAACCAAAAATACATTTAAAATGGAAGAGCTAATGGGGCACCTGGGTGGCTCAGTCGTTAAGCATCTGCTTTCCACTCAGGTCATGATCCCAGGGCTCTAGGATCCAGTCCTGCATCGGGCTCTGCACTGCACAGGAAGCCTGCTTCTCCCTCTCTCATTCCCCCTGCTTGTGTTCCCTCTCTTGCTGTTTGTCTGTTTGTCAAAAAATAAACAAAATCTTAAAAAAAAAAATGGAAGAGCCAAAAATCATAATGTACTTTGTAGTTATTAGAGACTTGGAGAGAATATGCTAATTGTGACTTAAGGGCAGGAACTTGTGATGCACAAGAGGAGATCCTGTGACCTGGCAGTGTCAGTGGATTTAGGGCTGCCTCCAACATTTCAGTTGCAGTTAGAAGAAAGATTGATGGAGACTTAATATAGGGATGCAAGACTTGTTCATAAGCAGTAGCTGGCCTAGAACTGTTTAGCAACTATAGGTTTTATTCTAATTTTCATTACAAATTAGCCATCTAAATATCTTTTCTCTACCCCAGTAAGAAGGCTAATCTTCAGTATTTATCACTAATACCAGCCTTGCTCATCTTTAGCTATATTCACTTTCTTAAGGAAATCTCAGCTTTGGAGTCATTAGTGATCATTATCCTTAAATGAAAATGTACTGGAAATAACTTTTATATCATTCTTATTGGGTAATTTAAGGGAGAAAATGGGAATATTAATGTCGAAAATGTACAGTATAATAGCTAAAAAGCCTATTGAAGAGAATAACAAGGATTACCAGGAAAGAAGTATCCTTGTCTGGTGCTTCACATAAGGTCTCTATTATTTCATTCCATTACCAGAAAAAACGCCTTGCTTTCGGAAGCAAAGAGAAAGAATGCCAGCCAGTGCAACCTAACACCAAACTGGTGCTCTTAGCTCCCAATACTTGAAGTACCAGCTTTCTTTCATTGCCAGAATTATTCATGAAAACCCCAATTCATGCTTTAATACTCTATCTTAAAAGATCTGATAATATAACTTTTACTTAACTGTATACTGCCTCTACTTATCAGAGAAAACAAAGTACCCAAAGGTACTCTCCCTCTGTAGTAATTGGGAGACCTGCGCTTGACAGCAGATGGGACTCAGCAAGTCTAAGTTCAAACAGTAGCGGAAGAGCACTGACCAGCCCTGAAGATGGGAAGCAGGACAAGGCTCAGGGACAGTGCTCTTTTGCACTTAGACTGAGTTTATGCAGCACCTGTTGAGATTATTCCACATGCCAATGTGGGCTCCCCACATCAGTGACCGGTACCCCCTGATGTTCCACTGCATAGTCCCTATTCATGGTATATTCCATCCATACCTCTCATAGTTGCAATTCCTGAAGCTGTATTACCATTCCACTTACCCATGACTCTCGTTCTCTTACTCCTATTCAGCTTTCCACTCTTGCTGCAAAATCCAGTTTCATTGAACTTCAAAAGTTCTCTGTAATTACAGTCTCTTTATAAGAACCTTCCTTTAGGGCACCTGGGTGGCTCAGTGGGTTAAGCCTCTGCCTTCGGCTCAGGTCATGATCTCAGGGTCCTGGGATCGAGCCCCTGCATCGGGCTGCCTGCTGAGTGGGAAGCCTGCTTCCTCCTCTCTCTCTACCTGTCTTTCTGCCTACTTGTGATCTCTCTCTCTCTGTCAAATAAATAAATAAAATCTTAAACTGAAACCTAGATTTCCATTAGAAACTTCTGCTTCTTCTGCAGCCACCATGCATGAAAATCAGTTATTTTCCCTTATCTCATGTTAATTGACTATGAAGCCAGGAAGCAAAGTCCCCATTTTTCTAGACATGCTTTTCCAGGCTTAATTCTTACTCTTTTACCCTCTTAAAGAATCCCCACTTTCAAATTCCTACCCTCTTACCCTCCTTTTCATTAATCTGCTTTGAAGAGTCACTTATTCAGGAATTAAGCTGAACCGAAGGCTCTCTGGTCATTGCAACTCTTGCCCCAAGAGTGAGAAATACGCATATAACAATTTGGATATCCATTAAACAACCACGTTTCTTTCTTTTCTTCACTCAGTGACCTCTGTTGCCCCTCAATTTCTGTAGCTGACTCCCAAGAGCATACCTTAAATTTCTAAAAACTTAATTCTTATCCTAACCTTTCACTACAACTTTCTGTTCCTTTCGTAACTTCATTTCTTAAAAATAGAATAGGTGATATATAGATCACTTAAAATACTTGACTCTGCCGTGGAGGGAGAAGATGAGAAACCTCTTAAACTTTGAGGATGCTATAAAGGTCAGAGGGAATTTTTAAAGGTATAGAGAAGAAAAACAATTTAAATTTTAAAGATTCAACAGAGAAAAAAAGAAATGTCAAAAGTTATTTGTAAAGTTGAATAAAATAGGAACACTGAGTTTAAAGAAAAACACACAAGGCACAACTAAAAGGTAAAATTCCACATTAAATTTTTGTAAATAAAGGAGAATGTCCTAAATACCAGCAAATCAAAGTCTTAGATAAATGAGCAATTTCTTGAATAGTTTATAGAAATGGGCTCAAGAAGAAATAGAGAACTTGAAAAACTTATAATTATAGAAATTGAACTTATAGCTGGATTTATGTCCTGCACACAAATACATGAGGCCCAGATACTTACGTTCTTTATCCTCTTGCTGTTTTTCAAACTTTTAAGCAAGATTTTCTAAAATAAAATTTTAACGCTATGTATTTCCCCCTGAATACAGTGTTATTTTCAATGAAAAATGTTTCTGGAAAGGTAAAATCCCCATGTTTCACAAATGAAGAAACTGAAAGCTGGGAAGGTGAGCTTTACATGGTCAAGGGGATGTCATTGCCATTAGTGTTCCAGTTACTGTGACTGCGGGGAAAAAAAAAATGAAAACAAAAACAAAAACGAAAACAAAAAAAAAACCCAAAACTAGTCCACCATGCTTGTGTTCCCTCTCTCGCTGTCTCTTTCTTTGTCAAATAAACAAATAAAATCTTAAAAAAAAAAAAGAAAAGAAAAGAAAAAAAGTAAAAAACTTTAATTTGGCACATGATTCTACTATGTGGGGGAAATTCCAAAGAATTTGCAGATGTGTTTTAAAGACATCCCAGTAACTAAGAAGCAGAGTTTTTAAAAGATGAGAGTGGATAGAAGTAAAATGGACACCTAGAACCGATGATGTCTCAAAAGACAAGGATCCAAAGAGCTTCGGAACATAGGATTTTCACCCTCAGTGAAATGGTAGTAGGAAAGATTAACCCACTAGGCGAGAGAACAAAAAGATGTCTGTTTGCCAGGACTCTAGAGAGAGCAAGTCCTATTCTCCCCACTTCAAGATTTGAATTAGAGATCAGCCCTAACCTCAGTTTGGCTTTCGGTGAGCCGAAGATTATAGTGCAACATTGTCAACATATATTGAAAAATATCTGAAATATCTTGAAAGCAAGACTTGCCCCCAAATTTCCAAGAGAATAGTAGAAAAAAATACACCCACCTCATTCATGAGCTTAATATTGCAATAGTAAAGCAGCTTTCTCTTCCTCTTCCTATTATGGTTGAAAACCGACTTCTGTGCTTCAGAGCCAAAATATACAAAGCAGAATTTGGGATAAAGAGAAACAATAGCTTTATTGCTTTGCTGGACAGAGGAGGCTGCAGCAGGTTGTGGTCTTAAAACTATTGCATGCCTGACCTGAGAAAATGGGCTTGGGGGGTTTCATAGGGAAATGCAAGATCTGGTTTTGATGAGATCATGTCCTTGATGCCAGACTCCTTTGTCATGTGTTAGGGTGGTACTAGGTTCCAGAAACAAAAGGCTAAGAAGGAGGGAAGGGAAGTTTGCAGAAGACAGAAAAAGTTTACTTTAAAATCCCAGCTTCACCAAAGCATTAGGGTAGCCATTTTGATTTTTCTATTACCAGCCGAAAGCCTGAATTGCTGGAGTGGTGCCCTACCAAAGCAAAGCGATACCCTTCCCAGCTCCTTGTTAGAAGAGGGGTGGGCATGTGACTCTTTTGGTCCAGATACGGTTACTGAATCAGGAGTCTAAGACCTTTTAAAAGAGGCCCAACTCAACTTCATGTCCCCTTTTATTTTTTTCATCTCCTACCTGGACTGCATATGTCAGGGCTCTTGAAGTCATTTCTTAAGCATGAAGGTAAGGTTCACAATTACTGTCTGCATTAAAACTCTTTTGTGTCCTCTTTCTAAACAACATGAATTTATTGTCGCCCCCCACCCCTTTCTCCTTGTTCTTCTTTGTGTTTAAAAGTATATAAGAAACATTGCAAAAGTGATTGATGTTCCTCCTATAACAGGAACCCATAACTAGGGCAGCAGCCCTACGATGTCATCAATGCCTCAGGCACCATCTACCTATGGGGCCTGCAGGTTTTGAAAAGTGACTTTTATCCTCAATTGCAACAGGGCTCTGCACTCCCATGCATCACAAAGACATCCCAGAAGATAAAAGAGGAGGCGGAAACTAAAAGTAAAAGGGGGATGACAGCTAAATCTGTTTCATTTAATCCAAGAATAAAGCACTCTCCTTGGGGTTCTGCCCAGTATTATACCATTTACATTTTATTGGCCAGAAGCATATCCCTTAGACCACACCTAGGTGGGCAGCAGCCTGGAAAATCCTGCATTTAGCTGGAAATATTATTAAACCAAATAGAACTGGGTTTCCATTCCTCTAAAAAAAAACAAAACCAAAAAAAAAAAAAAAAAAAAAAAAAAGAGGAGGTGGGGGGGAGGAGGTGGGGGGGAGGAGTGGACAGCCAGTACTGTCTAGTTACATCCTCTTTCTCCTCAACATTCTGATCTTGTTTGATTATATGTAGCAAACCAAAGTCCTGAGGATATCTAATATCTAGCCCAAATTAGACAAATAAATATTTTTCAAGTTAGGGAAAAAGTCGTAGATTTTTAACTGTTTTAACTATTAATACATACAGACCGTTTGTCCAGTCTTTTCAAAGATTACATTAGTGTATGTGGTAGCATTCAGATTATTATATTTGATATTGGCAGTCAGCCCCAATGTATTAAAATTAAAAAAAAAAAAAAAACTAGGATAACTTTGTCTAACTTCCCAGTGAAAGCTTTTGGATATTATATTCTTAACCCAAATGTCCTTATTATATTTTCCTCAGGCGTTTAGCCATTTTGTTACAGCTTACAGCAGCCATAATTCTCTATTCCATAAAAAATGGAATTTTACAAGCAGGACAAACGGTTCCATAAATTAAGAGGAATACCTGCCTATGCTGGAACAACGCATTTCTTTCTTATTCACACTTTTGTGATGTATTTGTCTTGGAATCACACTCTCATTTTTCTTAAATTTACAACTTCTTTTTATGGATTGAAAATCCGGTGAAAAATTGGTTGACACCTAGAATATCAAGAAGCAAGGAATTTGTAAGCTAAATGCACATTTCAGATACGAATGTTTTCTCAAAACCTAGCTCTTCCTAGAGCATTCCTGAATGTATTTAGTAAGGCTTTTTTCCCAACCCACTTTCAGTAGGTGAGGTGTGTTTAAACGCATTTGTACACGTATGTAGTTAGCCATGTAGTTGAGAATTTTTTATTGCTTTTCTGAAGCACAGTCTCATTGGTGAATTTTTTTCCTTGAAAATGTATTATTAACCCATATATTAATCTATACATGACAACTGCTAAAGGAAACTAATCCTGTAGAAACAGTTGTACAGCAGCAATGATTTGCATCGTGCCTTTCAGTTCATACTGCTTCTGATCATTTTCTCACAGGTTACAAGTAAGGCAACTTGATCAGAATGGGCAAGCCTTTTCATATTTTCACATTTGAATTGTTGCAGTTTTAGATCAAGTTAGGAACATGGAACCCAAGTGCTTTGTGCCAGCCAGACACCTCAAGGCCATGCAAATACTGAAAAGAGCATTTATAGAAGTAGGACTTTTCAGCATTGTTACCAGCCCAGTATGTAAGTACCTACTAAATTCCAATAAAAAAGTATAAAATTTTAAAAATAATTAAACTTTTTCAAAATATATGTGGCTTAAGAATTTCAACTTAAGGGATGCCTGTCGGTTAAGCATCTGCCTTCAGTGCTGGTCATGATCCCAGAATCTAGGAACCAAATCTCACATTTTGCTCCTTGCTCAGATACCACACCTTGCTCAGCAAGCAGTCTGCTTCTCCCTCTGACTGCTCTGCCTGCTGCTCCCCTGCTTGTGCTCTCTTCCAACAAACAAATAAATAAAATCTTAAAAAAAAAAAAAAAAAAAAAGCGAGGGGGGGATTTCAACCCAGGCAGGGCTACCTGCCTGGCTCAGTCAGTAGAACATGTGACTCCACATCTCAAAGTTGTGAGTTCGAGCCTCACACTGAATATGGAAATTACTTAGTATCTTAAAGAATTTCATCTTAAAGTTTCTGAAATATTTTTCTTCTGATATTCTTAGAACAACTCTTCTTAAGAGTCAATACTAATTTATTTTTTATGGATATATAATATCTCCGAACTCTTACAGATTTTCTGCAGATGGATCAGACTTCATTCATAAATATGTATAAGCTATTACTGTATCCCACATCCCATGCTTTGGGGAAAAAAGTTTGTTGAGCCATAAACTTGAAAGAAAAAATCCAGGTTTGCCTGGGAGAAAAGTTAAAGCTAAACTTAGTTATGCATTTATACTTCATGTGACTTTTGAAAAATAAAATGTCTAATGCTTTATTTCTAAGTCAATTTCAGATTAAATAGATCTAGGATTACAAAGAACTCTTAGCAAGTCATTTCTGTATTGGAGAATCATGAGTCCCCTCCAAGTATTTAAAAATGTCCAGTGGAAACTATGCTAGGTGCTTAAAGCTAAGGCAGGACAAGAATGAACAAAGCACATGCTGTGACCCTGCAACACTTAAAATCTAGCAAGCAAAAAAATAGTACTAATACAAGACAAAATGAAAGGTGGAATGTTACAGGTGTTTAGGAGAGAATGGAAAGAAGGAGAAAGAGGGGATGAATGTTCTCTTTGGACTTCAGAAGTGCTTTATGTATTATCCTCAAAAGTAGATGTTCCCCCATTTTATTGATGAGAAAATGTAAAGACAATAACTTACAGGGTCTGCATCAATCTGTCTCTCTGAAAGACTTTGTAGAACAAATATGCTCCCTCTGCCTTCCTCCTCCATCCTGCCATGTATAGAAATACTTTCATAGTTAGCAAGAAATAAATTTCTATTGGGTTATATCACTTAGATTTGAAGCTGTTTGTTACTGCAATATCACCTATAATATACTCTAAATGAGAGACATTCTGGGTAGAGGAAACAGTAAATACAGATGTTTAAAAGAGTACATGAAGAGTGTAAAATGAAAAAAAAAAAGTTTAAAATGGTAACAAATTTAGTTTGGCTAGAGTGTGTCACCTGTGTAAGGTAATAATGTGGGAGGTAGTCGTGAGGGCCAGTTAGGCCTGTGGTTTGGAAGTCCTTTAATGCTGGAAGGACAGCAACTATCCTCAAGTCAGTAGGCGTGATTCAGTGCTTGGACAGAAGGCTTACTGCAGCCTATGAAGATTGCATCAACATGCAATGTGTAGAATAAAAGTGCTTTCTAAACTAATGAATCTATTATCCTAGATTTTGAATCTGTTCTCTATATTAAGTGGATATAAATAATCCTTCTCTAAAATGGTTTTTATAAAAGCTACAGAATAGGATAGGCTGAACATAGTCCCTTTTGGAAGAACATTATTGAAAATAAGCATGTTTGCTCTGTTAGACAATTAATGGTGATAATATGAGGAACATAAATATACTAAGACATAGCATCTATTCAACCAACAGATAACTTGAAGAAATACCAAGAGTTGTTTTGGTAAAGATATGGGTTATTACGGGTTATTCCCCATAGATCATTGCTAGGATTGTTAATATAGGGAAAAAAGGCTTTCCCATAACATGGATCCAATCAGCAGTGACTGGTTAGCATCTGTAGTGTAATAGATAACAAATACCTCTCTCAAGTTGGAGCAACACATGGTGTAAGTATTGGGCTAGGAGAAATTCATACTACTGCAAATAAAAACTGAAGATGGAAAGTCTGAAAGTGAAAACAAAGATGGTGCTCGGGGACTAGCAAATATCTGGGCTGATAAGGAAATGTTCAAACAAGGGGTAGCAAATAGCAATGAGGGCATTTTGAAACTCATGTAGGCCAATAGAGCTCAGCCAGGGAAAAAAAAAGGTAGCCAATCCCTGCCCCAGGTCTCCATATTCTGGGATAGTGGACAAAACTAATCAGTTACTAAAAAAGAGAAAATAAAGGTTTCTGGGAATGCTATGTAAGTGACCAGAAAAAGACCTCGTGGAAAGAAGACAATAGCAGAACTAGGAAAAGTAGAAGCCGATGCAATGTGTAACCTGTGTTTTCCTTAGCTCTAGTTCCTCCCCTTTGCAAATGAAATATACAATCTCCTTGCAGATTTGAAGTTCTAGATATGTTATAGATTATTCCAAGACCTCAATAATTAAGATCTTTATTGAAACAGTCTGAATTATAAAAGATGCATATTTTTAATACATACAATTGATTTTGTTAGAAATGAGGAAGATGAACTGGAAAGCTGATTTTTTAAAAGTGTACTTATCTGCACATTTTCCAAAACTCAATCTTAAGAAACCTTAGGCTCAGAAGATATTAATTTTGTAAGAACAGATCTTTGTTCACATGCTCTTTAGAATTACTAAAGCATTAAATTTTCTCTTGTAGCTTCGTAATTAAGATATCAAAGTTCCCAAGGTGTCCCATAGTAAAGAAACATCTTTTAACTTTGAGTTAAAATTACTTCCACAGGGGCGCCTGGGTGACTCAGTGGGTTAAAGCCTTCAGCTCAGGTCATGATCTCAGGGTCCTGGGATCGAGCCCCGCGTTGAGCTCTCTGCTTGGTGGGGAGGCTGCTTCCTCCTCTCTCTTTGCCTGCCTCTCTGCCTACCTGTGATCTCTGTCAAATAAATAAATAAAATATTTTTAAAAAATTACTTCCACAGTAATTTTTTTTTACTTATTTCTATGAAAACAAACCTAGCAATATCCTTTTAGTGCTAGACTAGAATGCGTAAACTATGATTTCTCAACCTTGGTGCTATTCAAACGTTGGGCCTGTATTTGTTTTGTTTTTTATTGTTACACAACAAACGACAAATTAGGCAACTTAAAAACACCCATTTATTAACCCGCAGTTCTGTAGGTCAAAAACCCAATACAGCACGGATGGGTTTTCTACTCGCTTGGGCAGAGTTCTTGTCTGGAGGCTCCACGTCCTTTTCCAAGCTCATTTCTGTTATGGGAAGAATGCAGTTTGCTGTGGTTTTAAGAATGAACACACTCTTGTCTTGCTGGATGTCAGCCAGGAACAGCTCTCAGCTCTGAGAAGCTGCTAGTAGATCCTTGCCCACAAGCCCCTGAATCTCGGCGAAACAAAGAACCTCCCCCGTGTCTGCTTTCCCCTTTCTGACCATCAGGAGAAAACGCTCTGCTTTTAAAGGGTTCATATGATTCCTGCACTTGATTTTCTCCCTATCTGAAAGTCAGCTGTGCTACATAACATCACAAGCTCGAAATCTCATTATATTCACAGTTCAGGGTAGATATACTTGGGTGGGGCAATAAATCTTAAGGGACATCTTAGGATCCTGCCCACCACAGGGTGGGATAACTTTTTGTTGTGGGTGCTCTTCTGTGCATTGTGGAATATTCACTAGATAAGTTACACCCTTTACCCCATTTGTCTCGATCAAAAATGCCTCCAGACCTGCCGAATGTACCCTAGGAGGCAAAATTGTCCCCGGTTACCAACCACTGGCAAAAACCCCATTATGGAATTCAGGGCAAAAAATATGCATAGTCCTATTTCCTTTAAATCCAGTGAAATACAGATTTTGTTAACACAATGTATTGGTGCTGATTTTTAAGTGCCTTTCTTAGCCAACATCTGTATAATAAGTATTTTCCTCATTGGGAACCACAGCATTTGTTTAGCTATCAGAACCACGACAAACCGGTTTTGAAAACAGGCAGAGAGAAGGCAGAGCAAAGGGAACTTCAAATATTGAGAGAACTCATTAATGAAAGTAATAGCTTAGAGAGTATTGGCTTTCAAGTGCTAGTTTCCCTTTAATCTGATATGAACTTGCCACCTTTGGAAATTTCTCTACCCTCTTCATATTTATTTATATCTTCAACATGGGGCATTTTCAGGGTTTTAAGTTTCACAGTTTTACAACTAACTCTGTAAAATGGAAGTTATCTTTTATTACTTCTAAAAAGTATCTTTTGTGAGTTTCTGGGGACAGCCTCTTCAAATGTTCTCAGATTGCTAAAAACTTTCATGTCCATTCTCTCATAATATTTTTGAATTTATGGATTTTGTAATATTCCTTCTTGACTTTTATTTCTCCAGGTTGAAGAATTCCAATTTTTCAAAATGTCTACTTACAGAGTACCATTTTTTGGTTCCATAATTCATGAGTCCTCAAGCTTTTGTGGAGAGAGGAGAAGAGAGAAGATAGGTTGCCCTTTTTTTTTTAGCATTGCTACTACCAGTAGTATGGAGAGCAGGGTTATGGACTAATACTGCCAAAGCAGATACTAACTCGTTGTGTGATTTTAGACTACTTAAATTTGATAAACCTTACTATCCTTCTACTAATCTTGGGAGTTATATTTCTCTAGGATTGTTTAAAAAAAAAAGTTGTAACTTATGCAAGTAACTTACTGTTACTTAGTACTTAGCTCATAGAAGTCCCTGATAAACATATTCATTCATTTAAGAAATAATGTGTTGGAAACTAGTTTGTCGTAATGCTGAGTAGGAGTTGAAAACACATAAACATATTCATTCATTTAAGAAATAATGTGTTGGAAACTAGTTTGTCGTAATGCTGAGTAGGAGTTGAAAACACACACACACACACACACACACACACTCACACACGTCTGGCCCTGATCCTCATTGGTCTAGTCAGTTTTATGCTCATATGAAGATGAGGGAAAGAAAGGCAAAGATGTTAATTGATGTTCTTGCCCTACTAGTAGGAAAACTGATATTTTAGAAGCCACCCCACAGGACTAGATACAATGATAATTTCCAATACTGTCTTTTCAAGCTTTAACAAGAACTAGTAAGCAATTGATGAGTAGTTTATACCCTATGATATGATCATCTTCTGGGTGTGACTTTACAAAATATAGACATCTAGACCATACCCCAAGATAATATGATTCATTAAGTTTCTAGTGTGGAATACCATCTGAATGTCCAGACAGGATCACAGGTAAGTCTGAAGCATAATTCAAGTCTGAAAGGTATGACTGTGTGGCCAATGAATTACGGCTGTGGATAGCATCATTCACTGCCCAGTTGTATATCACTGCCTTAATTTTATTACATTATATGGACTTTTCTCACTGTTCTAATTTCTTGCCTGAAGAGGTTTCCAGAAATGCAAATACTATTTCATGTCTGAATGTATCATTATTTTACAGAAGAGTACAATATTATTCTATTTTGTGTTCACCATTGCTCAAAGATTCTCACCTTCCAGCATGTTGTGCTATCTTCAAGGCAAAGCTCACAGTAATTAATCTGGGAATATGGCTGATTACTGGAGAATCAAATTAAAAATGAAGTAATTTTTTATACCTAATACTGGTACTATGTACTCTATACTGTGAAATTCATGTTTCTCCTCCCTCTAGTATATAACTTCTCCTGCTCATCGTTAGATTTTGTTACTCATGTGCCATTTCATTCTCCACAAACTTAGTGATATCTACAAATCTAGCAGATTTACTAATTACTTTAGAAATCCTATTAAATGGTTATGGCTGAGTAAGTTATTATGGCCTCAAGCAATTTTTAGAAACTCTTCCATTCACAGCTTTGCATCTATTTTTAATCTATGTTCATTACTTTATGGACAAATAGTTAAAAAAAATCTATTTCCTCCTTTCCCTAATCCTTTAATTTTCCAACATTGGATTTAACTTTTTCAAAAAAAAATTGCATGCTATTATTGGTCTCCTCTTTCAATTGTAAAAGTAATCCAAAATATTCCTCAATTAACCAAAACGATCTTCACTTACAGTTTTGTATCTCTTTCTTAATATATGCAATCCCAAAGATATCCCCTAATCTTACATTTTATTGTATACTAAGTATGAATAAGTACATAAATTAGACTAATTGGGCTATAATTCATAGTTACCCAGGAGCCCCTCTCAGGAATAAAGTCAACTGGTTTTCTTGAAGGAACTATTTAATTACATGGTACCATACTTTCATAATTTTACCTGACCTTTTTTTTCTCCAAATTCTTGGTATTTTCTTTTTTTTTTTTTTTTTTTTTTTGACACAGAGAGAAAGGTCACAAGTAGGCAGAGAGGCAGGCAGAGAGAGAGAGAAGGGGAAGCAGCCTCCCTGCCAAGCAGAGAGTCCGATGTGGGCTTCAATCCCAGGACTCTGAGATCATGACTTGAGTTGAAAACAGAGGCTTAACCCACTGAGCCACCCAGGCGCCCTCTTGGTAATTTCTTATCTAATAGTTTGTCTCTGTTTCCTTAAAATTCTGGCTTTGAAGTGTTTACCACAGCTGAGAGTAAGGTAATTATCTGTTAGATCTATTTCACATGGTGACTAAAGAATATCCAGCACAGCTGTTGATGACCAGAGGCATCTTCCCAGTTCAGCCTACATACTTCCTTCTAATTTTCTTGGACAGTAGTAGCTTGGACAGTAGATTGAGATTGCACCCGGTGTGTATAGTGTGTGTGTATGTCATTGAGATTTTTGCTGGCCTTTACAGTTGGACATCCAGAACTTGATGGGCATCTAGGATTTTATTTGCTTGGCAAAAAGTGAAGAAATGTCATAGTTTTTCCATTTCCAGTGTTCTGGAGCAGTTCATACCCATTGCAAATGTAATTCTTCCTGTTTCTTTGCTGCCTTCTAATATTGTTTCATACAAATTCTAAAATTCACCATGTTCTCTAGAGACTAGAGATCAGGCTCTATAATTGAATAGAAACTGGTTGTGATTTGAACTTTTGTAGTCTTCTAGAAGAGATGAATGTGATGCCTTCATTATAATGATGGACAGAGTCCTAGAAAGTTAAGAATCTCAGGTTGGTAAACTTTGCATTTTTTTAAGAAGAGAAGTAAGGCTGTTTGCCTGTGACTATTTGCCAAAGGCACTGAAAATCACTTGTTTTACAAAGGTTATTCAAGGCAAGAATAGTTTAGAATTTTCTCTTTTAAATATACAAAGTATTTGCTATATTTTCTAGGATGATGATGAATCATTTCCAAAAATATATACATTTGAACTGAAACGTATTCTACTTGAAAGAAGCCTAAAGGCAAGTAAAGTTTAGATATTGGAAATTACCAAGTTTCATATGGTAACATATCAAATGATATATATACATATATCTATATTTATATTCATATATATATATGAATGACAGCAAAGATTCTTACTTTTTTATACAGAGGTTCTCTCTCAGCTTCTAGGAATATTGTATTTACTTTGACAGTTAGAATCAGGACTCATAAAATTAAGTTTACTAGCACAGAAGATAAGACTGATAAAATTAATTTATAGGGATGAGAGTCACAGAAGGTGGAAATGTCACTGTCCAAATATTAAATATTTGAATTCTGTCATTAAGCCAAATATAGTAAAGACTTCAATGTCTTTTTAATTTACTTATGCTATTTCATCACAGGATACCATATTTGAATAGCAGATATAATGAAAACATATTGAGAAAGAACAAAAGGGTCATTAAAATACATGTAAAAATGGGAAGTAGGCTACAAAAATTTATTTAAATATTTGTATTCAGAACTGGGAACTTCTCTTTTATATAGTATCTTGGTCTACACAGCTATTTTTATTTGATCAACTTTTTAAATTTAGAAATGTATATATCATAAGTATGGTATAGGCAGGTTTTTTTTTTTTTAATGGGATAACTAGAAGTTAAAAATTTAGAGAGGAACTGACTTGCAAACTAAGAAATATAATATATTGAGTTGATTGTTATAGATTTGGAAGGAAGTCTGTCTTAAAAGAAATAGCCTGAGCTTTGCTGTGAGAACAAAACAATTTTGAATCCCTGCTCTGCCACCAACATGTGGTATGAACTTGTCATGGCACTTAAACAAGAGTGTTTCGAGAGGTTTATTTGCAACGTGAAGATGTAAGTTCCTAGAAGTGTGAAAAAACCTTACACAGGAGATGACATTTGTAAAGTATTTAGTGGAGGACCTGGCGCATAATAGCCATTCAATAAGTGGCGGCCGTTATGTTCAATAACAGATCATTTTTTCTCAAGGTGAAGGAGTGGAAAGAACTATTAAAAAGGCTGTGATCATCATTATGGTGATACCATTCTGATGATAATGTTATATAATGATAAAATACTATTGGAACTTAACCTCAGAGGATGGATTTTGTATGCCGTCTGCCATCAGTAACATTAATTTGCTCTAAAGTTGTATTTGTCCCTGGCCCTTAACTTTTATAAAAAGGAGTGCAGCATAAAGAAAACAAAAATGTGTCATTATGTTCATTTAAAAATTTTAGTTAAATGGGCGCCTGGGTGGCTCAGTGGTTGAGCCGCTGCCTTCGGCTCGCGTCATGATCTTAGGGTCCTGGGATCGAGGCCCGCATCGGGCTCTCTGCTCGGCGGGGAGCCTGCTTTCTCCTCTCTCTCTGCCTGCCTCTCTGCCTGCTTGTGATCTCTCTCTGTAAAATAAATAAATAAAATCTTTAAAAAAAATTTTTTTAGTTAAATAATGGACATCAAAATAGGGTAAACCAGAACAGCTTATTCAGAATACAAAGAGTGACACTGAATTAACTACTTTTAACATATCTAAGTCCTATCAACCTTAAACCTACCTCACAAGCTTTCAAATAAACCAATATTGACTTGGTAAATTTCTAGGGGTCAGAACAACTTCAACTAAGTTTAGCAAGTTTCCTGAAAGTATCCCTTGATATATCCAGTAAGTTGCCAGGAAGAGATCACAGAGGTTGAAGATAGGAAAATATAGTTAATTTCCAGGTTGAAAATAGGATAGTTGAATGACTTCAGACCTGCCACATTGAATACCTCCAGTCCTATCAACCCTCTTTCAGGCTAGGATCTTATTTTATCCTTTTCCATAATAGAAACATTTGGAATAAGGATTGTGGGGGTTATTGCTGTTTTTGAGGAGAGGTTGGAAATAGTGAAACTGCAAAGGGCTGAGTATCAAAAAAGCATGACTGGTCCCTGACCCTTAGTTTCATTTTGTAATATAAGTTTGCTGTGGGAGTACTTGGGTATGTTTACATTATTTACAAAGTCATTTGTCAAATACATAATAACTAAGTGTCTATTAGATACCCACGACTAAGACAGGAGATACAAAGCACCAGAAAAATATGGAATGTTTTCCTCACCTTTACTAAATTAATTTATTGGGTCTGAGGAAATGTGTATTATGTACTGATGAATAGGAATAGAGGGCATTCAGTGAAGTGGAAGACCTAAAATGAGAAGAGCACGTGACTAAAAACAGTGGTTCTACAAGGGGAAAAGGGATGTTACTCTGGGAAAGCTGAAGTCTTTCTGGAACAAGAGCTGCCTTCGTTGAGAGTTTTTGCCAGGGATGAGTTAAGGAAATGAAGGGAGAAAATGCAGCCTCAGGTGGAAGAGTGATAGCTCTGATAGAAAGTTGAACTTTGAACTAAGTAAATATTTAAAATGTACATTTGTAAATAAGGGAAGACAGGTGTTCAATTAGCAACTACCCATCACTATCCAGTATAGAACAGTGGGTGTTAGAAGATGGAGTTTGGATCGAACGTAATTTATTCGACTGAAAGTACTGAGTGAATTTGTGCCAGAGACACATCAAATGTAAATGTTGGGCTCCTGCACCTTTCACAACCTTTCTGTCGCTCTCGGTAGACAGAGTGGTTTCAAGTGTTCTGCATTGTTGGAAAGAGAAGATTGTCCCCCTGGCTTGTTCAGATGAGCTGAGCAAAGATTCAGACTCAAAAGGCATCAATTCCACTGAACTTGCAGAGGAATATGTGCTATTATGAAAGCCAAGACCTTGCAGGACAGAAGTGGGAAGTACAAGTAATCCTTGGCCATGTGGTTGTGGGTAGAATTCATTCACCTAGTGAAAGAGTGGTTATTTGTTGGGTTTCCATGCAACTGTCTGGCACTGATGAGAGGCGGTGCTTGATCTCCTGAAACTGGTGTAGACTTTTAAATGATTGCCCTGGAACTCTTCTCTCAGATGCCACAGACTTGAAGGACTTAGTTCTCAAATCCAAGCTTTGGGAAATCGGTTTTTGTTTCTCTCAAATTAATGCCTTTGAGATGAATATCAAGTGTGTTTTGAAATTCAGCAGATAGACATTGTCTTTCTAGTTATCTAAACTTTTCCTTTCCCAGAGGCTATGTGAAAAGCCAGAATTTCCCAGACTAGAAGATTATTCAAGTTAATGCTTATAAGTATATAAACAAACACTTTTTATTTACGTGTCTAGACACAAATACCAAATATATTTATTTTGTATATCATAAATACACTATATCTTCTGTTTTCTGAAACACCATTTCTTTTTGTTTAATTTTTTTTTTAAGATTTATTTATTTTAGAGAGCATGTGCCTGCTAGGTGAGAGAGGCAGGAGGAGAGAACCTTTAAGCAGACTCCACATGAAATGTGGAGCCCAATCCCACACCCCATGAGATCAGACCCAAGCCAAAACCATGAGTCTGACACTCAACAGACTGAGCCACTGAGGCACCTTCTGAAATACTATTTCTTATTGCTTCTTTATAAGTAAAAATGTTCAGTCACTTTAGAAATGCATTATTTCTTTTACTAAGTGATAGCATTTCATAGGATAATGTATTTTATGTGGAGCCCTAAAATATATTTAAGTAGGACATTCCAGACTTATTCTCTCATGGAATGCATTTTTCTCCATATCTGTTTTATTTTTTCACGAGGGCTGAAGAACACCTTGTAGGAAATGTTGCTGGATGGCGTAGAAATCAGATTTTTAAGGGAGCCTTTTCTTCTTTCTCCCACTTTCTTACTCTATCTAAGCTCTCGGGGGGCAGACACACTCTTATTCATCCTGTATTCTCAATATCTGACATATTATATAAGTTATAGTTGGGCTCAAACCTGATTTGTTCAAATTTTCTTCATTAATTGGGTCTTTTTCCTGGTAAATGCATTAACAGGCATTCCTTGCTAAGGTATTGTACCGTTTGAAATTTGGCTTTTCTTGTTATTGCCATGTTAGTATAGCTTTCAATAAAGATGAAGGATAATTAATAAAACATGTTTTTAAAGTCTGTAACTGCTTAATACTTTTTTATGATCTTGGGATGGGTAAGACACTTGTAGCTATGATATAAAACTCAGAAATGAAAAGGAACACAAGACTGATTTGATTACATTTAGACTTAAATTCTCTAATAAAAATATCATAAAGTTGAAAGGCAAATAGATAAAAATAATTTGAGCATCTTTTCAAAATGTATTGGCTTCTATATTTCCATAAGAAATATACAATTTGTTAGAAAACAATAGCAAGAACAGGGAACTGCTAAAAGAAATAAAAACATATCATGAAAAGTTAATTCATTTTTGCCTATGGGATTATGATCAATCTTGTTCATTTTTATCAATGTTAAAAAGGATTCAGTATATACTACTGGTACATCTTTAAGTTGATAGCTATCAGGAAGGCAATTTGGAAATATTTAACATTTGCATCTCCTCCGACCCAACATCCTTAGTTCTAGATATTTATAGAAGACAAAAGAAACAAGGATATACGTATTGTGATGACCAGTATGGCAACGAGTTTTAAAGAAAAAGAATATTGGAGTGGTTAAATTTCAAGAATCTTACCAATACTGATAAAAGTGATCTCTGTATTTCCACCCAAAAAAAGTAAATATTGAATTCCTACTTGTGCGCATGAGTATTGTGGGGGTGAGGGAAGATCCTGAGAGTCTAGAGTTGTGCAAGAATCTGTTGGTAGCTGAAGTGGAAGAGGAGACATTCACATTCTATATCACACTGTTCTTCAAAAATTTCTTTCTCCCTGAGGAGTTTATATAGCTTTGTAACTTAAGGAGCTATTTCAACTGAAACATTTTTATATGTGAATGCCACATTTTGGTGGGAGGAGAGTATTAAAAGTAAGATTAAGTTAAACATGGAATTTAATCACTAATGTGAATAGGTAACCATTCTTTTTGTATCATGCTAAATTAAGTAATCCTGTTACTAACGTGAACTTGTTAAAATGTTTACACTTGCTTGTTACATGGGGGAAACACTATTTCTCAGCCACTGAAAGCCTTGTAGGAGAGGTTTGAATTTAAATAGATTTATTGTATAAATTTAAGATACAGAGTGGTAAAGACAGTGCAGTTTACAGATTATCAGTGTTATAAACAGCAAGTATAATTCATACTGATATTTAAAATATAAAATATTGTTGAAACAAAAACAATAAAGAAGTTAAATTGGGAAACAGAAAAATCCACGTAATTACTCAGCATATGTGTCTTTTTTTTTAAAGAGTAAATGAGAGACTTGACAAAATGTCTATGAATCTCATAAAGTCTTAGTAATAAAGCATTTTTTAAAAATAAAATATTATGTATTTTGTCAGTTCTATGCAATTTTCTGGATTCTTTTTCAAGCCTTTAAAAAGCTATTCAGAGAAAAATAAACCATTTCCATGTTGCATGGTCCAGACCTCATAAAAAATTAACAGAATTCTGGAAACCTGATCAGTGCATGTATTTGTTTCACTGTTGGTAGCTGAGTTTTACTAAGTATGTGATTCTGTTGAAAGAGCGATGCGTGTGGCATGCAGCCCTGCTGGCTACTTTATGGCAATGTCACATATGTCTGGAGTTGGGGTTCAACCCCGAAGCCTCAGAAAAATAATCAACAGACATTACAGTAGGCGGATGCCAGTTCTTCATATTGTAAGTGTCCTAAAATGCACTGTGGTATTTTATATCCGTTTAAAGTACAGATGATTATCTTTTTTTTTTTTTTAATTTATGAAACTATGGAGGAGGGGGGGACCCTGACTTAAAGAGAAAACATTCTAAGAAGTATTTCTGCAATAAGTTTAGAAGCCAGATGGAAATGCCCTTAAATTGATTTGAAAACTACTTCAACCCCAATAGAAGATTTTTCAGTATGTGCGAGGGAGAGAAGAGGAACAGAAGAATACAGGGAGGGGCAGGGTGTTGAGGCAAGCATCTATAACAGCAGACAACGGGAAGAAGGTGATCCTGTTAGTTCTTAGGTTTAATTTAATTGTTGGAATGTTCCCCATGAAGTACAGAAGGGAGATGGGAATGAAAAAGGTAAGCATTACAAATGTTAATGTCCCAAGACAAATTGATGAATGAGTCCAAAGTGGGTCCACATTTGGTGACTGGAGTCCGTACCACAGTGAGGTTCAGAATCCTACCAGTGACAGTATTTGACTCCTCTGTTGCTCTATGAATTGAGATCTGTTCTGTACAAGGAGGTGTAGCAATAAGAAGAGACCCCAACACATTAAGAGGAGAGAGTTCAGGATGCCTGCAGGCCAGGACTCTGCACAGGCCTCAGACCTTGTGGGGAACGAAGGGGAGAACTAAGAACACGGCAGGCAGAGGTGGAACCTCAAGGGAGGCTGGGGCTCTAGGGAATTCATGCTCTGGCCCTACATTGTCCTTGAGGATTCCTGGTGAACTCTCCAGCTGGTGGGAGGCCCCACACATTGGTGGGGTGGTCTCACAGTCTACTCTGGGTAATGCTGTAAGAACATACATGTAGATTAATTGTAATACATATATGTGTGTGTGTGTGTATATATATATGTGTATATATATATATATATATGACCATACGAAAGCCCTAGAAACTAAAATGGCTGAACAGAGATTCTATCTTAAGGCTCTTCCTCAAATGGTTTTGCATATGTAGAAACCTACTTAGCTGTGAATTCATTTGTTCGGTTACCAGTGCTGTTCTTAATGTTTAATATCTGCTGAATGGTAGAGCAAGGAAAACCATCTTTCTACTCAGATACTGTGACTAAGGACTTGTTTTTCTCTACCAAGCAACAAGCTGGATATCCTTCATCCTGGAGAAGTGACATCCCTGACAGCTAGGAAGAGAGAGCAAGGAGCCATGACAAAGCCAGGAGTGTTTTTCTCAGGATTATACATTCTACATGCAAAATGGCAAAAATTAGACAGAATTTATCCTCTTAAAGCAGAAATAATCAGGTGACTGGAGGTACTCTAATTGCAACCAATATAGTTGATCCTGTATTCACATGAATGGGAATTAACTCATTTCTGGGATGGATTTCTGAATCTAATATATATTGTATATGTATTTACATCTGTAATAAGTATAGGTAAATGCATAATTAATATGTAAATATATGTAGGGTTTTTTTTTTTTCCTAGATATGAGAATGATTGCATGTTTAACTCCTTCAAATAACCCCTCACTGTGACAGTAAAGAAATAAGATGGGGCAGGGCGCCTGGGTGGCTCAGTGGGTTAAGCCGCTGCCTTCGGCTCAGGTCATGATCTCAGGGTCCTGGGATCTAGTCCCGCATCGGGCTCTCTGCTCAGCGGGGAGCCTGCTTCCTCCTCTCTCTCTCTCTGCCTGCCTCTCTGCCTGCTTGTGATCTCCCTCTGTCAAATAAATAAATAAAATCTTAAAAAAAAATAAGAAATAAGATGGGGCAAAAGCCACAAGGGTGAAGAGTACAGAAGGTTTTAAGCAGAAATGAAGTTTCAATAAATTTATGGAAGATCAAAAAAACAAAGGAAGCACATGTTCAAAGTGAAGAGACCTTTAGTTCAGGAAATAGGAACTTTAGATCTGAATCTAGAAAAATCTCAGCTCACAAGAAGTTTAGAAATAATACAGACTGCTCTGTGACTTTACTTTTTCCTAGGTGATCTGTGAGACAACCCTGGAATTTCAGTCTTAACCCATTTCTCATATTAACCTATTTCAGGTTCATTCTTTCATGGGTACTACTGGTCGGGGTTGGGTCTCCAAGGTCTGAGTCCTGGGTCTTTGCTACTTTTATCTTGGGGCTCGGTCATCTTCACAGTCAAACCCAGAACTCTCAACTACACAGAACAATTGGCAGAAATCCTGCATTCAGGAGACAAGAACAAGATACTATGAAAAAGGATCTCTCACAGAATGTGAAGCAACATTGGAGTTTGAAAATATGATTGGGAGTTTTTTTTAAATGGTAATAAAAGACAACAAGAAGGAAAGGTCTTTGCTGAAAAATGACATCTAATCAAAGAAGAAAGGATAATAGCATTAGAAAATCTGTTTTGTAACATGTCCTTACTGATTCAGGTAAAGATCATCAGCGCATGCCAGAATCATTTGGTGTCAGTTTGGCTGTCTTTGAATATTTTGTTACTTGACAGTGTATCATCCTACAGATCATTTATTGATTGAAAAGAGGGAAAAGTTCTCTGCAGTAGAGAGGATTACAGTTACTTCCTATAAAATGACCATATTTGACATTGTGAAAAGTGAAACAGTCTGAAATTGAGTCTCCTGGTGTAAGTGAATATGAAGAACACAGTCTCACCTGTGAAATATTGCTGCTCTGAATGCTTGGCTCTAAGACTCTGCTTCTAATCCTGTCATCTCCAGTATGGTAGCCACTAGACCTGTGTGGCTGTTAGAAACATGAATTGTGCTCTAAGTATACAGTGTACACTGGATTTCATAGATACAGTACTCTAATAGCTAATAAATTCTTTAAAAAAATTCTATATTGATTACATGGTGAAATGTGTTTTAGATATATTGGGTTGAACAAAATATCTTATTAAAATAATTTTACCTCACTTTTTCCTTAAGGGTGGCTACTAGAATAGTTAAAATTATATATATGGCCCAAATTGTATTTTTATTGGCCAGCACTGTTTTAGCTCTAACTCCCAGTTTACAAAAAATTCAGGTCACAGAGAATCAGGTTAATGACCCAAGAGGAAGCAATTAAGGAAATCCAGATTGTGGAATAGTCTATCCTACAACTATTCTAAATTGTCAAGGAAAAAAAAAAAATTGAGAATGCTTTAAGACTAAAGAGCTAGAACAAAGACATTGGTAAAAAGATTGGATTGGGTCCAGAAAGGAGGACATGTAAATGGCTATAAACTCTCTGAGAATGAGAAGAAAACTTTGAGTATCAAGGAGATAATAGATACTTTGTGATTGTTACGCCTACAGCATGGTATTGTGGTTTTGTTGGAGATTGTTTTGGTTGCATTCTGAATAATTTTGTGGTGACAGATCTGTATCTTTGGAATGACTGAGCAAATTATGTGAAGAAGAGAACTAAGACACTGGATACGGTATTTAAAATTGCCAAATCTAGATAAAGAATTGTATTTTTCTACATGTAATTTTTCTTATTAAAAGGCAAGGGTTAGGGTGCCTGGGTGACTCAGTCCTTGAGCGTCTGCCTTTGGCTCAGGTCATGATCCCGGGATCCTGGGATTGAGCCCCGCATCGGGCTCCCTGCTCAGCGGGAGGCCTGCTTCTCCCTCTCCCAGTCCACCTGCTTGTGTTCCCTGTCTCACTGTCTCTATCAGTGTCAAACAAATAAAATCTTAAAAAAAAAAAAAAAAAAAAGCCAGGGTCCACAGTTTTAATTGCAAAAGGATGGCCAAAATTTTACATTTTCTATTTCTCTGTCTTACACAGTTTTCTTCCATGTGTATTTCTTAGTGATTAAAAAAAAAAAAATTGCAGGGGTGCCTGGGTGGCACAAGCCAAGTGTCCAACTCTTGGTTTGGGCTCAGGTTGTGATCTCAGGGTTATGAGATCAAGTCCTGCATCCAGCTGGACTCCCCACTCTGCATGGAGTCTGCTTGAGAGTCTCTCTCCTGTCTCTCCCGCTGATGCTCTCTCTCTCCTCTCAAATAAATAAGTCTTAAAAAAAAATACAATACGTGATTGTATAATGTCAAATAATATGAAAATATTAGCAATTTCCACTGTAAAAGTAATCTTCTGTCCATTGATATGGATTCAGTTCCTTCCTTTCTCATCAGTGATCATTTACAATTGAAACACCAGATGTAAAATGGTGATGATTATACCAGTCAGCATTCCACCACTATCATTAACCCTGTAATTTTTACTCATGTAAATGTAAAATAATAGAATAAAATTGGACTCTACCATGGGTATTCACTGTAATTAAAACATCAAATTATGAAAAGAAAAATTACTTGTATAGTAACTTGTCATAGATTTCTCCTCCAACTAGGCATCTGAACAGGCTTATGGGGACTTTGCAGAACTGCATTTTAATGCTATATATCTGTCTTGTTTGACTTGATTTGAAATTTATACTCTCCTTTGTCTTCCTAGTAACAGAATAATCTCTAGCAGTTTACATCCAGATCTAACATGAAGATACTAAATATCAACCATCTAAAAAGTTGTAAATACACCTAACATTAGTTATAAGTGATACAAAGTAGACTGTTCACAAATCTCTTCAATAATCTGAAATTCAGGGGCACCTGGGTGGCTCAGCGGGTTAAAGCCTCTGCCTTCAGCTCAGGTCATGATTTCAGGGTCCTGGGATCGAGCCCCGCATCGGGCTCTCTGCTCAGTGGGGAGCCTGCTTCCTCCTCTCTCTCTGCCTGCCTCTCTGTCTACTTGTGATCTCTCTCTCTGTGTCAAATAAATAAATAAAATCTTTTTAAAAAAATAAATAACCTGAAATTCAAGAAGCATACAAAATGTTTCAGTAACTTTTGTATAACTTTTAATTAAATGCATTTATTTGATAGCCATTTAACTTTAAAATGGATGCTGTTGGTAATTTAGAAAACTTGTCATAAAAAATACATGTTTTTTGTTTTTTTGTTTTTACTCTTCACTGATTTTTGATGATGGAAACTTCCCAAGTGTTAAGGTGTTAGTATTTCTGTTTCAATAGGGAACACAGCAAGTTACCTCTCTCTACACCTTTTTAGGTCCTGAGTACCCTCCAGTCTCAGCCACCGTTGATTGATGAGTAAGTCCTCAAATAGCAGACTTAGAAATCAGCACATTGTAAATTAGTGAAACAGAAGTGAAAAATGTAAAGAGGAAAGAAAGAACTAACAAGACTAGCATAGACAATTTTATTTTTTCTGAAAGAAATTTTGCTTTTCCTGAAACATTTTTTAAAGTACATACATTCATAGTTGACATCATTGTATCGCTGGCTTTTCTAGCTCTTGATTCTAATGTATCTTTTATAAGAATCTGACTATAATTCTATTATATTTTATTAAATATCAGAATTAAATTACTATGTGACCAATGTGAATAAACAACTTAAAAACATAATTAATAAAAATTTCAAAAGAATTTCTTTGACAGTATTGATACTTGAAATGACAGAAAAAGTTATCTAGTGGTTTAATGTTGCTCTTAATTTCATAAGATAAGAATTTTGTTAGATTAATGAAATTTATAAAAATTATAGAATAAATACATGTTTAATACATTTGGGCATTTTAGTTTTGATATACATTACCAAAGAAGTCCTCTAGATGGCAGTGTTTACCACAGTTAGAAAATATTTTAGCACTAACTTTTAAAATTCTTCTCAAATGAGTCAAATTGTGCATAGTGAAAACTTCAGTCTGCTAGTACTTAGGATTTCTCCAGAATTTTTATTTTGCTCTGAGTGAATATTTAACCTAATTCAACAAGAGTTTGCTCATTTATTAAGTTATTATTGCAATTTAATTTGCAAATTTCCAGGAACTGTTAAATTGACTCAAAAACTTAAGAATAAACATATATGTGATCTGTATCCTTTAAAGGTATTAAAATGAGTTCTTGAGACTATGATAACCAGAATGAAAGAAATTTTAGCAACTAACTTTTTTTTTTTTCTCCAGGCTTGTATATATTCATAGATTTGAATAGAGTTATAGATGCTTTACTGGGAATTATAATCTTATACTTAAAGAAGGTTTTCATCTTCTATTTAAAATAATCATACTTTAATTTTTTGCCCTGATGAAAACCCAAATGAGTCAAATATATAACAAAATCTAGAGCAATAATGTTTCATCAGAGAACTTGTGGGTGGAAAGGTTTTTTAGAACTATGAAATAATAGAAACTATAATGGCATATAAAATTAACTTATACTAGATATATTATGCACTAGCATAAAGTTAGTAAAAATGCCTCACATATACATGAATCTTAAATTTTCTGAAAACAAAAATGGACAAGAAATGGCCAAGTTCAGGTCATTGGAGTTGGAAGAGATTTCTTCAGATTTCAACTAGTATTTCAGAGCTATAATTTGTAAGCTATTTTGTCCTGTTGGTTGTCAAATGAACCCCAGTGCTGTTTTAACTTTTTAATTTTAACTGTTTGAACTTTTGCTCTGGTGATTTAGAAAATTTAAATATAGATTAGATCACAACACATGAAAAATACAAATGCTCTTCACCTAGAAGCAGCCTTCCTCAACTTTGGCACCACTGCCAGATTGGGCCAGGTAATTTTTGGGGGGTGGTGTGGTGGGTGTGTGCGGGGGACAGTGGGTTAGGGAAGTTGGGGGGAAGCTGGTCTGTACACTAGAGAAGATT
This sequence comes from Neogale vison, assembly GCF_020171115.1. Classification (NCBI taxonomy): domain Eukaryota; kingdom Metazoa; phylum Chordata; class Mammalia; order Carnivora; family Mustelidae; genus Neogale; species Neogale vison. The sequence goes on along the minus strand of NC_058095.1, from coordinate 127,955,700 downwards.
CAACATCACCCTGGCCTACTAGATAGCAGTACAAACAGAAACAATCCTTCCCACGAACTCTTTCTTCTCCCACAAACGCTTCTTCCCATGCTCCAGTTGTGATCATCTAAATGTCTCCAGACACAGTCTGAGTTGAAAACCATGGGTACAAAGGTTTGATTTTTCTTTTCTCTTCATGTATACTCTCTTACAATTACAAAATGCCAATCACGTTAGTACAGTTCATTAGTCCTTCAGTGGGCAAGTTAGGAATGGGGTGGAGGGACATTACCAAGTTGGTATGGTGAATTCTAACATTAAGACTCTTGTTTGCAAGTAATAGTTACCATAAAGGCTACTATACGGTGTCGCTCTTACACCGTGGAAGGGATATGACTGGAGACCAGCAATAAAGTGGAACCAGGTAATTCTCTACCATGGGGGATCCTCATCTCTTGATTCTTTCAGAGCACCGTCTCTTTTCTTCTCTCCCTCAAAACTTCCTTTGGTTTTCTGGCAATGTAATGAAAAACTGTTTCTAATTCCTCCTGAGTATATAGTTCAGAGTGATTACCTATCAGAATATCACTGTTATAGACTCACGTTCTTTAGTGAAAGGGATTGTGGGTCAGTCTTGAATTTAATATCTTCATAAATCAAGAGTTGGCAGATGGGTTGGATCCATATACTTCTGCCAGGGCGGGGGAAGTCCACACCATGTGAAGATGGCTATTTTACTGACCATATGGATGAACATGGGGAAAAACATTTCCAAAAAAGGAAGTCTGGTAAGCTTTGAAGATGACCCATAGGTGTGCACACGTGTATTTTATCACCTCCTTGCTGATAGCTTCTAGATGAGCGTCTTGGGGCCCTCATATTGCTCAGAAATTGTCTGAGCCTTCCCGTTCTGCCCTGAAAGAATGCCAGACTCTCCGAATTAGCCTCTTTCTCCTACCAGTCCAAAGTAAAACTAAAACTTAGCTCAAGATACCAAATCTCTGAGGGGGGAAAAAACTAAATATAATGTGTAAGTTCTTCAAGTCTCTGAGCATTATTTCCATTAAAAGAATGCTTGGTAATAGAAATAATCTCTGTGTGATAAAATGGTAGGTGTAATCTTTTCTCCAATGTTTTTGTCTCTCTTTTTTTTTTTCCTGTGGGTCATGACACTTCTTAAGATTCCTCTTAGGGCCTTGCTACTTAAGGTGTGGTCCACACACCAATATCAGGATCATTTGGAAATTTGGATCACCCCCAAACTAATGTATCAAAACCTGCATTTTAATTTAATAAGATACATGGGTAACTCATATCCATATTAAAGTTTGAGAAATACAAAGTTTGAACAGAAAACAGAACTTCATATCACTTGAAACATCATCCTAGTAACTCATTCTATAGTTAAGCCTAATATTTATGTTAGTTATAATTAAGCCTATTGTTAGGCTTAAAATAATAAACTCAGTAGGCCTTCTGGACTAATATGAAGGTCAAAAACAATTCAATTGCTGGCATATTTATTTATGAATATTACCAAGAACTTGCCGCCAAGTATTTGATCTGTTAAGATTAATATCACAAGCAAAATTTTTTAAAATCTAAAATATAAAGCAGAGATACTGTGAAGAGTTAGCAAAGTAGAAAAGACTCACAGGCCAGTATGCCTCAGCTGAATTACACTTGAGATAGACATTTGCATATTTCTGTGCTGAGCATATAGGAGGTTTTGAAAAGTAGAGTAGATATTCTTTTTATATAGTGTGGTTCTTAAATAGATTTTTGAGTGAGCTAGTAAAGATTAATGGTACTGAGTTTGTCCCATATGAGTTTAATAATTGCATGTGATTCTCATTTATATTTTCTTAATTGTGCTATTTACATGAAGTGTCATTTGGTCATTAGGATCTTCTCATCTGTTGTAATATACCAAAAAAATTCTGTCTAGTTCCATGGTGAGAAACAAACATTACTGAAAAATAGTCCCGTTACACCTCTTCACCATAGCCGTTAAAGACTCCTCTATTGGTATAGTTGCTGTTGCAAGAAATTAATAAATAAATTTGCAATTAGGTCAGAGATACACTAACGTTGCTCTCAAACATGGTGCTCTTTACTCTCCAAAGTCTCAATACATTGCTTGAATATTTTTGTGACTTATTAAATGTTTATGATCTTTTTGAAATTATTATAAGAGGGATTTATTGCTTTTTGTTAAATTTTACAAGTGATATTTTTCCAAAGAAAATTTTCCTAATTAGGCTTTCTTATAAATTCCACATAATGCACCTTGTAACATTTTATTTTTTAAAAAATAAATCACTTATGATGTGTCCTGGATTACTTTAAAGCAGATCAACTCCATTCTATACAGTCAAGAAGTTTCTTTGGTGAATTTTCAGCAAGGATTAAAAGAGCCTCAATCTTTTATGGCTGGAGCACAGTAAATTCATAGGCGTAAGATTGAAAAGATGATGCGCATTTTAGAAACTTTTAAAGGAGTGTATTAGTATACCCTACATAATCCATTTTCACTTAAGAAAAAAAATAAAGAATTATGTGTATACACACAATTTTTGTAAGCAGAATGGTATTGACTTAAGTCCCAGTCAAAGCATACCAGTATCTTTCAAGGGCTGAGCAATCCTTATATCCATTACTTGGGTCTTATCAGTGATACCGAGTTAAGCCAGGGCTGCCGGAGTCCATGGGATATGCAGAGTCTCCCTGACTCATCCTAATTCAATTAGAGGGAACTGTGGGTTGAATTCGGTTCCTGAGAGAAGATTATAAGAGAAAAATGAAGCTTATCCATCCTGCCCTATATTATGTCTATTTATGTGCACATTATGTAACAAATTGGGCTCTTAGAAGAATATCATATGAATTTGTCCTGAAAAAGACAGGAAAAAATTACAGACATGAATAAGTTTGGGGGAGGGTACAGAATGAGTTACTAGAATGATTTTTCAAGTAATACAAAGTTCTGTTTTCAACAACATACTCTTACTGAGGAAGTACTGAAAGAATAAAAAACTTGCACTATCTTTTAACTTGACAAAGTCCGAATATTTAAGAAAATCATTTCTGCATTTATGCTTGGGCAGATGCTATTGTGCTTGAAACATGTTTTTGTCTTGAACATTTTTCTATCTCTATTTTTAAGTGTAAATAGAGGTGCTTCCAAATGTGCATGTTATTTTTTCATCTTTGGACATTTATATAAATATGAATTGAATAGATCATACTTGATACTCTAACAGTTTTTACCCACAAAAATGTCATACACGGGAAAGAAGTTTCATATGTCTTATTTCACTTGGAATAACATGACTTTAAAGTGATCAAATTAGAGTTAAACATATATGTTCTCTTTACAGTCTTAAAACCCCTTTTTCATGTTTTCCTGAGTGATTACCTGTACACCATCGATGACAGCTTTGCTATGTCTGTATATTACCTTAGGTCTTACATAACCAATAACGAGTTTGAAAATTCAATATTTCCTTTATATAGTAATCATGATAAAATAGTTGCACTGGAAAATGTCAGTTAATATTGTAATAACGTTAGAGCTACAAACCTGACATCTGTAATCGTTGTCAGTCATAAAAATATAGCAAATTTGGATAAATTTAGTTCAGTCATTCAAACAGACTGAAGCTTCTTGTCACCTGCTTTCCTTTGTGATTTGATTACCTTGGACTAGGTTTTCCTTAAAGAAAAAAAGAAATGTATTCAAAGGAAAGAGCTAATAGTGAAGCAAAGGAATTATTCAAGAAACTTATCACCTTCCCAGTTTGCACAGCCTTAAAAGGTGTTAATTTTCTTTTTGTGGTGTTAAAATTCTGCATTGTCATTTTCTAAACAGTGATAATACAAATAACCTTTAGTATTCTTCACACAGTTTCCCCCCCTAGAAGTACGCTACAGTAGTGTAGCCTCTTTTGTGAAATGGGGACAATACTACCTCCTGGGACATTAGAGCCCCGGTGATTGATTAACGTCTGTTAGACACAATAAGCTATATGGGTTAAAGGAACTTCAGAAGTATAGGTTATGGGAAGCATATTTTTAATTTAATTTTCAACTTTGATTACAATATAGAACCAGTATATAAGAGATGAAAATTTTAGTCTTGAAATCCTTGAGGTCATTTGCTCATTCCAAATACCACAGTCCCTCTCTTATATACAATGTTTCTTAAAAAGCCTTTGCAACCCGTGTGAAAAGTAATTTTAAAATGTTGGACGATAACTAGAAAACTCAATCCAATTAAACAGGTCATAATTTAAGTTATTAAATGTTATTACATGGACACTATTGTTTAATACATATAAGCAGAGCAACATTAAATTTTTGAAATTTAAAAATTTTAACTTGACATCTGTTTCTATAGAAATCTCTAATAGCATTTTAGTTTTCAGTCAGCTGGCTGAAGGTGACTTAGCTTCACAAGTGTCCCATGACTTACATAACACACAGAAAACACCAAAGGCAGTTTGACTACAGCCCAGATGATGTAATTCCTAAAGTCCTAATCAGGTACAACATAGGTAAGAACACCTTAATTCCTGGCTATAGAACCCCATATGCATTGACAAAGATGAATAAGGGTTAAAGAGATCTAATTAGAAATCTAGAATACATATTGAAAGCTCTGAATTAGAAGTCGTAATTGGAAATCTAATACTTTTTTGAGTTCACTAAGGAAAAATGTCTACAATAAAGAAAAACAACATATTTCCCTAGAAAAACTAAAATTACTGTTTCCCAAATCATAAATCCACAGACCTAACTTTTGAAATAGAGGTGGATTGTGAGCAGCTCTCATTATGAACACGTTCTACATACTGTTTTGGGCAGAAACCCATACCACCCTGAACGCGCCCGATCTCGTCTGTTTTGGGCAGAAGCCTCAAGTTATTTTTTTCCTGGAATATTAATGAGATCTCTAACCGTAGTTCTCATTCTGTAATTTATAAGTTGGAATATAATGGGGCAAACAATGAGCTTTAGTCGTTCTGGCTTTAAGAGCTGGTACGGTTAAAGAAGCTCAATAATTTAGAAATGCTAAATAAACACAAAATAGGATGCACTGAAGTCAGCTCTATTTCTGTATTCAATTTCCTTCGCAGAGAATCTAGAGGTACTTACTTTTGGGGGCTTTGACCTGTAGGTTCCATTAATTGGAGTCTCATGGTCATAAATTTAATCATGAGATGATTTTTTCTCTTCCCTAACCTTCATCTGTGTTCTAAGATTTCATCTATGAGCATAGGATAATAATGGGTTCTGACTACAAGTCAAGCTATCCTTTAGCAAACAGAAACAATTACACTTGGTAATAAGGTTAAATAATTATTGCTAAGCTATGTGTTGCGATTACAACAGAACTTAGAAATGACTACAGTATGATTAGAATAGGAATGTGAGATAGCATGATACTTATGAATTGAACTGGAAAGTGGCTGTGCTGTTGTGTTTATTATAAATGTATCAGGATGATGGTTCATTTATTTTAAAACTAGTCCAAAGCATAAAATAGGTGACGGTTGGAACAACGTACTAGCTTTAACTTTAGATTTTGTGAATGGCAAAATCATCATCACCGGTAAGATAAAAGAATTCCTTTAATTCACATTGTATCAGATATTTTTATTTTTAGATACTTAAGCAGCCCTTTTTATTAAATTTATGTATTCTAATCCTATAAAATACTGTTATATAGGCTATTTAAAAACAATATCAACCTATTTGCAAGAAACCAGTTTTATATTTTACATGTAAGGGATCTGTATTTTACAGTGAGGTTTTAGGCACTGCACTTTTACTGTGAATATTCACTGGAGAAGTGTGAATAAAGAGAAGCTCACATTTTCATAGATGAGGGAAAATTGTAATGCCACACAAATTGGTGAAAAAAAAGGAATTATATACAATATCTAAGTTTTGTAGGCATAGTGACTGTTTTGTTTTTGTTTTCCTTTTAATATTAAAAAATAAGTTGTTCCTATTGAAAAATAAATTGCACTAAAAAACAAAAGATATCCCCTAAATTTGCCATCATAGTACCTAACTATGTGAAGAGCCTTTAGTGCATCTACAGCCCAGTACAGAATATGGAACACGCAGGTTTAAAATAAATGCTCTTTATCCTTGGTTAGAGGATAGAGTTAGAGTTAGAACAAGTTACTCCTTCATGCATTAAGACCTTCTCAGACAACCTTTATAGGTCATTCAAAAATACTTTTTGGTGTGTTCCAAGCGAACTGTTATTCATGCCTCAAACTTAGGTATGTGCCATTATGGGTGGATTTTTCGTGGTTTAGTAATTTTAAAATATCAATAAAAAACATTTACGGAACAAAGCTAATCCTTCCGGGAGTCATTCCATTTAGCTCTTGTATGAAAATGAGAAGCGTGTGAGGACATGCCACAGAGCAGGTCAGAAAGGCACAGGGAAAGGCAAGTATTCCAATTAAAGTTGGAATCAGAAGTGCAAAGGGAAAGGAAATGTTCTACAGTTGAGGGAGCAGCTGGACGAACTCCTTCCACCAGCCTTTCGCTGGCAAAGTTTGCAGTTGGATGAGCTGGAAGTGGGTTTCGCTGCCGCCGCCGCGCGACCGGGCGAGCTCGGGCTCCCAGGTTTCCGGCCACCGCGGGAGCCGCAGCGCAAGGACACCTAGGATCGGCCGCCGTGGCCCGTGCAGTGCGAGCCGCGACTTCACTCCGAACGCCAGACTGGCCTAGGGCTGATCAAAGGAGCTCCGAGACGCGGCCACTTTCTCTCCCGCCCCGCCCCCCACCCTCTCCCCCGGCAGCTTCCGTCACCCTGCTTCTAGGAAGTGCTCCAATTAATTTTCTTTCCGGTCTTGATTGAGATTCAAATATCCTGTCCCGACCTTTCGCTGTCTGCCCTCTCTGCCCTTCTCGCCAGTGTTCCTGCCAGCAAAAGCCTCTAGTTGCAGGACTGGGCATGTTGTCTGTTGCACGCTCTCCGGAGGGCTGCTGGCCGGTGCTCCCTCCCGAGGGGGTGACCGTGCGCATCGTGCCCCGGACCCCGGCTGGACTCTTTCCCTTCTTTGCCTTGTGGCCCCTCCATTTAGTAAAGACAAGTGCGAAATGTGCGCCCGGAGATGAGCCTTCTCGGCGTCCTCCGTCCGCCCGCCGCGGTGCGGGAGGCTCCCCGGATCCTTGCCTGCGCCCCCCACCGCACCCCCGCCACCCTCCCGCGCCGCCCCGGGCCGCCCCACCACCCGTGCTCCGCCGCTCCCCGCTCCGCGCGGCACAGAGCAAGCCCTCAGCCCGGTTCGCGCGCCGTGACAGCGGCAGCCGCGCGGGCCTGGGGAGCACCAGCGTTTCCCTCCCCGGCCGAACCCTGCTGGGCATGCTCAGTGCGCCTCCTGGAACCCGGATCTCCCGGGGCCGGGATCAGTTCTCCGGGTTTTCGCGGCTGCCGAGGGGGCGCTGGGGAGGGGAGGCTGGGAGACAGTCAGTGCCTTGTTCCTCGCCCCCTCCCTCGCGCCGGGCTGCGGCCGCCCGCACCGCAAGATGCGGGCCAATCAGGGGCGGGGGGCGGAGCTCGGCCCGTCACGCCCTCCCTCTGGGCTTATTGAGAGTTATATCAAGAAATTCAGTTCAGAGAGGAGAGAGGAGAGGGAGAAGGAGAGAGGGGCAGAGGAGAAGGGAGAGAGCGAGAGCATGCAAGACAGGAAGGAGCGCCTTAGAGTCTCCGAAGCACGAAAGAGATAACCGATTAGGAATTTTTCAGGCAACTGTCATCCCGGAGAGCAGCCGGAGACTAACCATCACCCCAACTCTGACGTTTCCTACAAGAAGTTAGAGACTTAAGCGGTATTGACATCGGAGAGAAATGGTATGCTTGATGCTGTGGAAAATACCCCAGAGCTGAAGAAGTGCAACGGGATGTTGTGTGTGTGTGAAATACCAGAAGAGCCCAGACCCCGTGGGTAATAGAGACGAAATGTGGAGAGAATGACTAACGACAAATCTGTGAATTTGTTCTCTGGAGTTGCTAATTTGCCAGCCCGAAGCAACACATTTTACAAGGAGGAAACGTTTTGCTGCTTCTGATTTTCTCCCCAAACTGGTGCTACCAGATGCATGGCTTTCTATGTGTTGGAACAAATCATTCCTAACTGCAGCATACCGGGAAAGGGGAAAGGTTGAGGCAACTAACGTAAGTGTAAAGTTTCGCATGCACAATTGTAAATTTTGTGTTTAGATATGTTCTCAGTGTGGACGAGGGATGTTTGTAATTGGGCAGACGGCTGGGGCAGAGCTCACCTACTAAGCTGTATCTGCATCCCTACCTGCATCACTCTGCTGGAACTAATCGCGGGCATCAGCTACCGTGCAGCCTAATGCAGATAAGATTAGAGCCTGGGAACTGACCAGTTCTACTCAAGTAGGTAGCTGCCTGGAGGCTTGCACCCATTTAAATTGCAGTTAGGGGAGCATCTAAGCAGAAGCCTTTTTACCTGCGTTATTGGGTTGCAGTATTTATGTGTGGCAGATGTTACTAATATTATAACCAGGGATCAGGGTTAAGAAACTGCATTTTTTTTCCCCTCTATGCTCAGTAGAAAATATTGTGCTGTTACATGGAAATGTTAGCTGCGTTTCACTTACATCTCAACACTCTCTTCCACATCTAGGATAAGGAATCCTGTTTTATACATTTTTAAAAGTTTTAGTGTGCTTCTTAATCCAAATGGGGAGAATTTGGCAATATGGAGAAATGAGAGCAAGGTCTGGGCTGGAAATTTGAAGTCTTGGTATTGTGCTTTTAGGCAATGAGGATATGTAGTGGCCGGTGACTATTGCTTCTGATGCTGCAGCAGCATGTCCGGATGCTTGTTTCCCAGTAAGACTGGATTAGAAGGCAGCTGAAGAACTGGGAGGAAAGAAAAAGATAGTCATTTTAGACGAAAGAGATGACTCAGTGTAGCAGAGAAGAAAACATCACATTCGACATGTGACAAAGCAATTAGCAAGAACCATAGCTAAATACTTAGTGTTTTTCACTTGCACCTAAAAAAACTAAGGGAGCTGGGTTAGAAGCCAGGAGGCGGGTAAGACAGGGGGAGGGGAAGAAGAGAACATAAGAATGCATGTTTTGAATTAAACAGTGTCCTGAAAAACAGTCTGGGTGAGTACAGGTAAAAATAGCAGCTGTCCTTAATTCAAAAGTAGATGAATTTCATTTTCTCTGGACAAACGCAACAAGCAGTGGCTATTTAGTGTTTTCATCCACAGAGTTAACTTGCAAACAGTGGCAGAGCAAACTGCCATGTTTACTAATATGCAGTGGAAAATGTGTTGTGATATTTCATGACTGTGTGTTTTTGTTTACTGAAGAATAATATTGTCTATACGATTGTGTTGACAGTGGCTGTCTCCAAATAAGCGATGAGATGTAATGCCTCCTCCAGTCCATGCACACTTCCTCTTGCAATTCGTGCATCATTCCTCAGTGGAAACCCTTAAACCCTAAAATCCGGGAAAAGAAAATAAATACATTATCATGGACCTGAGGGATTTTTACCTGTTGGCTGCTCTGATTGCCTGTTTAAGGCTGGATTCCGCAATAGCTCAAGAACTTATTTACACTATTAGAGAGGAATTGCCTGAAAATGTGCCCATAGGAAACATACCAAAGGATCTGAACATTTCTCACATCAATGCTGCCACAGGGACCAGTGCCAGCCTTGTCTACAGACTGGTTTCTAAAGCTGGGGATGCCCCTTTGGTGAAAGTATCCAGTAGCACTGGGGAGATTTTCACAACCTCCAATAGAATAGACAGAGAAAAACTCTGTGCTGGAGCCTCTTATGCTGAGGAGAATGAGTGTTTCTTTGAACTTGAGGTAGTGATCCTCCCCAATGATTTTTTCAGGCTGATCAAAATAAAAATAATTGTCAAGGATACCAATGATAATGCCCCCATGTTTCCATCTCCTGTCATCAATATTTCCATTCCAGAAAACACTTTGATCAACAGCCGCTTTCCAATTCCATCAGCCACAGATCCTGACACAGGCTTCAATGGTGTTCAGCATTATGAATTGTTAAATGGGCAGAGTGTTTTTGGACTGGATATCGTGGAAACTCCGGAGGGAGAGAAGTGGCCACAATTGATTGTTCAGCAAAACTTGGACAGAGAACAGAAAGATACCTATGTGATGAAAATCAAAGTAGAGGATGGAGGCACTCCACAGAAATCCAGCACAGCCATACTGCAGGTCACAGTAAGTGATGTAAATGACAACAGGCCAGTGTTTAAAGAGGGTCAGGTGGAGGTGCACATTCCAGAGAACGCTCCGGTAGGCACCTCTGTAATTCAGCTCCATGCCACTGATGCAGATATAGGCAGTAATGCTGAAATACGGTACATTTTTGGTGCCCAGGTCGCCCCTGCAACCAAAAGACTCTTTGCTTTAAATAATACTACTGGGCTGATAACAGTTCAGAGGTCCTTAGATCGAGAGGAGACGGCCATTCACAAAGTGACAGTGCTGGCTAGCGATGGCAGCTCCACACCGGCTCGAGCAACGGTTACCATCAATGTCACTGATGTAAATGATAACCCTCCTAACATAGACCTCAGGTACATTATAAGTCCCATCAATGGCACAGTGTATTTATCTGAGAAAGATCCTGTCAATACAAAGATTGCCCTAATTACAGTTTCAGATAAGGACACAGATGTGAATGGCAAAGTGATCTGTTTTATTGAGAGAGAGGTCCCATTTCATTTGAAGGCGGTGTACGACAACCAATATTTGTTAGAGACCTCCTCTTTGTTGGACTATGAGGGCACCAAAGAATTCAGCTTTAAAATTGTTGCCTCTGATTCCGGGAAGCCCAGTTTAAATCAGACTGCCCTGGTAAGGGTTAAGCTTGAGGACGAAAATGACAACCCACCAATTTTCAACCAGCCTGTAATTGAGCTGTCAGTTTCTGAAAACAACCGACGTGGGTTATACTTAACAACTATTAGTGCCACAGATGAAGACAGTGGGAAAAATGCGGACATTGTTTATCAGCTTGGGCCGAATGCCTCCTTCTTTGATCTGGACCGAAAGACAGGAGTTTTGACAGCCTCCAGAGTCTTTGACAGAGAAGAACAAGAACGTTTCATTTTTACAGTAACTGCCAGGGACAATGGGACCCCTCCCCTCCAAAGCCAAGCGGCTGTGATAGTTACTGTTCTGGACGAGAATGACAATAGCCCCAAGTTTACTCATAATCATTTTCAATTTTTTGTGTCTGAGAATCTGCCAAAGTATAGTACTGTGGGGGTAATCACAGTGACAGATGCAGATGCTGGGGAGAATAAAGCTGTGACTCTTTCCATTCTAAATGACAATGATAATTTTGTGTTGGATCCCTATTCTGGAGTCATAAAGTCAAATGTCTCCTTTGATAGAGAGCAGCAAAGTTCCTACACTTTCGATGTCAAAGCCACTGACGGAGGACAACCACCCCGCTCCTCTACTGCAAAAGTCACTATCAATGTCATGGATGTCAATGACAATAGCCCAGTTGTCATTTCTCCACCTTCCAACACTTCTTTTAAGTTGGTGCCCCTCTCGGCCATTCCTGGCTCTGTGGTAGCAGAAGTTTTCGCCGTGGATATTGACACGGGGATGAACGCCGAACTCAAGTATACAATTGTGAGTGGGAACAACAAAGGCTTGTTTCGGATTGATCCAGTAACAGGTAACATTACTCTGGAAGAGAAACCGGCGCCTACTGACGTGGGCTTGCACCGTTTGGTGGTCAACATAAGTGACCTGGGATACCCAAAGTCTTTGCACACACTCGTGCTTGTTTTTCTCTACGTTAACGACACTGCTGGGAATGCCTCCTATATCTATGACTTGATTCGCAGGACTATGGAGACCCCACTGGACAGGAACATAGGGGACAGTAGCCAGCCCTATCAAAACGAGGACTATCTCACCATCATGATCGCCATTGTTGCAGGTGCCATGGTGGTCATAGTCGTGATCTTTGTCACTGTCCTGGTGCGCTGTCGCCATGCATCCAGGTTTAAAGCAGCCCAGAGGAGCAAGCAGGGTGCTGAGTGGATGTCCCCGAACCAGGAGAACAAACAAAACAAGAAAAAGAAAAGGAAGAAAAGAAAGTCTCCCAAGAGCTCTCTTTTGAACTTTGTTACAATCGAAGAGTCCAAACCCGATGATGCAGTGCACGAACCTATCAACGGGACCATAAGTCTGCCAGCTGAGCTGGAGGAGCAAAGCATAGGAAGGTTTGACTGGGGCCCGGCCCCTCCCACCACCTTCAAGCCTAACAGCCCTGACCTGGCAAAGCACTACAAATCTGCTTCTCCACAGCCTGCTTTCCATCTTAAACCAGACACTCCAGTCTCCGTGAAAAAGCATCATGTGATTCAGGAACTCCCTTTGGACAACACCTTTGTCGGGGGTTGTGACACCCTTTCGAAACGCTCTTCCACTAGTTCAGATCACTTCAGTGCCTCAGAGTGCAGTTCCCAAGGAGGCTTCAAGACAAAGGGCCCCTTACACACCAGACAGGTAAACGAGCACTTTTACTGGTCTATAAGTACTGCATACAAGTGCCCAGTCAACCAGTATTAACGTGCCAGTGTGTCTATTGTTTTGGTCTAACTTTAGCTTAGTTTGAAAGAGGGAAAAAAAACTTGACCCCTTTTCTGTTCCTCTGGGGCTCAGTCAAGAATTTTTAGAACAGCTTTGAAATTTCTGAGTTCTGAGAATTATTTAACCTCCCAGTTGCCTTCAAATGGCAAAAGATGAAAAGAGGAAACGATTCCAAAAATGTCCCAAGATAATGTTTGCTGAAGAAGAAAACCTGTCCTGATATGCCAAATTCTGCTCCTGGGGTTTCCAAATTGACTGCTTCGAGATTTTTCATATTACCTTTTGATCTAAAAAGTCACCTTCAAATCCCAAGTTTTAAATGACGTTTGAAGGTCTGACCGTAATTGTTTTGGAGCTGTGGTTGCTAAAGGGGTTAATTTTTTTTTAGTCTCTAAACAAGATAGTAGATTATTAAACGTACATCAGCTGTGAAGCACATGATTGTCGATAGATTGCAACGAAGCCATATAGGAAGCCTTCTCTTTGATTTCAGATGATTTCATTGTAATATAGTAAATTGGGTATTGAATAGAAAGGTTGGCAAATTGTCCGTAATGGCCAAAGTACTCTTTCAAGGAAAAAAAAAAAAATAGAAGGAATGCTTTCTCCCTGATATAACCAATTTATACAGAAAAGAATGAATCCATTGTAAATAGTCTCCCATCTTAGTAATGCATAAGTGATCTGTCATAACTCATTTTAAACTGTGAAATATGCCATATGAAGAGGGATTAAGAGGCTGAGAAACTCATATTTCAACCAAATCCAGAATTAGTTTTTCTTAGGTCTAATAATTCCTTGTTAATAAAGATTTAAATGCAGCGCTGTCTAATTTATTTCACTGGTGCTTGTCTGTTGCCATGAAAGTTGAGTGTCAGTAATAGCCTGTAGATGGCACTAGGGTATCATGTCGCTTGTGCTGGCCAGGTGCCAATCCCGCAGTAGCAAGAACGGGGGGGAGGGAAGGATCAAGCTGGTGCTACAGCCAAAGATACCTTTTATTTAATGATAGTTGCTCTGGAGCAGCTAGCATTTAAATTCATTTGCTTGCTCTTTTGCGATCAGCTCTCACCACACCAACTTTCTAGGATTTCGTAATCCAAGTGCTATCCTTGTTGGTATGGAGTCCACCCATGGCGATGGCCCATCTGAGTTTGTTGAAAATAAGGGACATACAGATTTCAGAAAATTCAGGAAAACAAAATAAATTTGCAGGATAGTATTGACAGTTGTTGCCTAGTGCTTGAAACTCAAAGAGTTTTTCCTTTGTTATGTATGTGGGGCTGGGGTGAGATAGAATGTTTTAGTGAAGCTCTAGTTTCCTCTTACACTCTAGTGTTTATTGCTCTGGAATGACTTTAAGGTTTGGTAGTAGTAAGATACTTACGAAAACAATTTTGTCAATGAATCACATAGATATGTCCAGAACAGTAAGCATAATGCCTATGGATTATTCAACTCTAATCTCCACTTTTTAAAGTGGAAGATTAGATACCTAGAGCATTTTTAAAAGTCCACATACTTGGAGTTTACATGCACGGAAAGAAAGGAATTAAAATAAGTCCATATAGAAATTTTAGAGGAGAATATGAAGTTTTTCGATAGAAGTTCAAGTTGGAAGGACGTATTTTCATGTTAACTCCCTCAGCTTTTTAAGAGAGGTTGGTGTTGTAAAATTTAGAAAATTTCAGAGCTTAGTAAAGTAAACTTACAGAAGTTGGTAAATAGTTAATCATGTAATTTATGAAGCTAAATATGAAGTTTCTATTAAAAGAAAATGGCTTTTCTAAAATTTACTTTTTAATGTGAAGGTCACTCACAATATACTGAGATTTTATGATCTGCATAATATCTTGAAAAAAGCTAACATGATGGCAACTTCTCACATAAATTCTGAAATTTGTTTTCCAAAGGAAGAGACTGACATTCTTCCAACATCATCTTTCTTTTGATGCAAACGTGGTGTGTATTAGCATTGACGTACAGGCCCACTTTTTCTGACTTCTCTGCAAGAGTTGAAACTATATGTAGTACAGAGACATAAATGTTAAGTGCATTTCAGTGAATTATGGAAAAGATACTTTGTTGAGGCTTAGTCATAAGAATATTTGTATGACGTAATCTTTAAAATAGGATGCTGACTAATTCTCTAACTGGAACTAAAGTGCATTTTAGACATTCCTTGAGACCATGTGTCTCTGTAGGCATTTTGATGTTCAGACATAGCTATAATTCACGATTATGATAAAGAGCTATTGAAATGGCTTTGCTTTTTACCTTTTAGAAGTTTTCATGCTGAGAAAGAAAAATTGCAGTGTTGGACAAAAGGAATATTGGAAGGAGGGAGAAGTGATGGTGATAGCTCGATGAATAATTTTAGTATAAAAAAGGCATATTTTCTATGAATGAAGAACACAAATTATACACTATCCTTTAGTTTTCCTTTTTTAACTGAACCACATGAGTGTTATCTGAAGATGTTCTAGTTAAGCTAAAATAAAAATTCTTTTTTTAGCTCCTTCACTTCAACTGGTGGCTTTTATATAAAATGTGCTCCTGAAGCTACATGATTTTGAAAAAGTAGGGTTTATTACAACAAAAGCCTTCAAAGGAATTTATAAACATATAATCTGTGAAGATTTTTAGTCGAGTTGGCACAGATTGCTGTTAACAGGAATATCTTTTCACTTAATGGTGCTAGGTGATGTGTGAGTAAAATCCAAGACTCTTGAGTAAAGGGTTACTGAATTTAATATCATTAATTTGTATCCTCTATACAATGAAAACATAATGTCTGACTCTTGTACCTTGAGTTTGCTTAGAGTGCATTGGTTCGTACTTTGTCTCCTGTTCCCCTGCTGTTTTGCCTTGTGTGACCCTGCAGAGAACATTGGAAACCAGATTCCTCATCCCCTCTCTTTCACTGAGCTTTCATTTTCATCAAATATACCAAATCGGCCACTGGATTTTCCATGAAATAGTTCACATGAATCTTTGGAAGTATCCTTAGCACTCACAAATTGAGTGAAATGTCCCTTTAAAAAAAAAAAAAAAAAGCAAGGTCATGTCTTGATATTTATTCACAAAGAAGCAGAGTTCACTGATACAGGGTTAAGAGGATGACAACATAATCAATTCCAGTAGCACTTTCAGGGATAAAGCTCCTTGGTGTATTTTTTTTCTAAAAGGAAAATATATTCTTCGTGGGATTATTATTTTTATAATGTGTGATGTTAAGTTTTCAAATTTGAGGGTGTCTCAGAATCTCCTGGAGCGTTTCTTAAAACGTGGGTTATCGGAGCCCTCTCCCAGAGGTTCTTCTGTCAGTGCCATTGGGTTGGCCCCAGTGGCACTGAAAATCTACATTGCTGACTAGATACTCAGCCACGTTAGTGCTGCTAGTCCAGGGACCATACTTTGAGAACCACTGCCTCAGCATGTTGGAATCAGACACGTCAGCTCCTTTCCCTTTCAGATGATCATTTCCAGAGTACCTGCTTGTACACAGGCTCGCTCTCAGTCCGCTTATTGGCAGCCGGTTTATTGTAGCTGGAGGGGCTTTCCAGTAAGCTGTTTATTGCTCTTTCCCAACCCGGTTGACAGCATTCGGGGAATTAATTTTCTTGGCCCCAGTGTGCTTTTTGTGGGGGGCAATGAATGAAAATGTTTTTAGTATTTTTTTTTTTAAGTGACCTATTTACATTTGACAACTTCTTCCAGCAATAAAACAATCTGTGAGAGTTGCAGTAGAGTTTGGTTCTGGGTAAGCAGTCATGTTTAATTTTCTAAATGAAATGCTTATTTTAGAGTTTAAACATCCTGACTTTGTGCACAATTGAGAGTACTGGCTCGTATATACATCTGGGTATATATTGAAGAAGTTATACATTGGGAATGTGTATGCATGCTATACTCAAGTATATACATGTACTTGGACTGTGTAAAGGGAGTTGTTGTTCTTCCCAATCATTTAGAGATACTATACTACATTTAGGATTACTTTTCATTTTTGAGGAATCCCCCTGCAGCCACTAAAATGCTATGTCCTGTAAAATGCATGAGGCAGTCATAGAATTGCTCTTGAGGAGCAAGAAAAAAATGCAATTGAGAGTGAAGGGAGCAAATCTTAACTAATGTAAAGTTAGTAAAAAACTTCAAGATACTTTACTAAGTTTTGCAGAATATTGTTGTCCGTTGAACGCGAGAGGCACATGGAGAAAAATTGCTCTCCCAAATGCAAGGTTTTTTTTAAAGCGTTGTCAGTTGTGATTTTTATTTCTACTCCTTCCCTTTGGCTAAGTGCCCTATGACCATGAAATCAGTATGAGGCAAAGGACACCCAGAGCCCTTGGATTGACTTAGGAATTTGAAGTGAGGATGGGCCATCTATTCAAACTAGTTATCTTTCCTCTTGGCTTTGTGAGACAAATACTTGATTTTTTTTTTCAACTTGACACATAAGCTATGAAATTCAAGGTGCATTTTAGTATTCATTGCTAATAACCTTAAGGAGAATAAAAATAAAAGTTGCCACTATATTAAGCATAGGTGTGTCTTCTGATTACTGAATATGTATTAACACAGAGAATATAATTTCTGTAGTTAAAATACTATCTCCTAAATATTGCAATTATTTCTATATATAGAAACACTCTAAACTGATGTTCCCTTAGTTTCAGATGAGTCATTCTTATGGTGTCACGGAACATCATTAAAATTACCTTGCGAGTATTGTACTTGTGATAGTGTGTTATATTTTTATGATATATGTGTAGTCTTATTAAATATTTCAAGCTATAATGCATCTTCTAATAATAGCACAAATTAAAATATATGTGAAATAGTAAGAGAGAATTTAGATTTAACGAAAAACCTCAAACCTAAAATCACGTCTCCTCATAAATAATTGTGAATTAATTTGACTCTTGAACTTTCATTTTTCATGTTGACACACACGAGATGTGTGTAAACTGTGCCCCAAATATTAGAAATGGCCTCTTATTGAATTATGTTTCATATTACATTATCTTATCTGACAGTACTGAGGTATGAAAGTGAGACCTGTAAATTATTTTCTCAGAAGCTCTATTTTCCCAGTTTTACTTAGTTATTCAGATTTTTTTATTTCCAATTGTTTATTGCTTGGGTGGGAATGCAGAAGTCCCCCAGATGCTAAAAACTGCAGTGTTTGTGTTGGGCTAGCGGTCCCAGATTGAGCGTTTATAGGATCCAGGGCCATGTCAACTGTACTGCCCTTGTTTAGTACTTCCTCGGTTTGACTCTATCAGAGTTGAACTCTTAGCTTATGCATTGTTACAGACCAAAACAAAACTGAGTTTGGTGGATTATTTACCACTTTCATTCAAAAATCCTTGCAGTAAGTATTCTCTGAATTTAGGGTGGTTTTTCTTGATGAAGTTCCTTTATTCAAACTAGTCTCTCATTAATATTAACAAATCAGTTACTATCTTCCATCGTCAACATAACTGGGAACTAAGAATTATTTAACATAGATTTTTAAATTTTGGCTTTCTTGACGGTTGACTTTATGGTTAATATATTTTCCAGAATTTCACATACCAGGGCCCTAAATTTGCCATTTTTGTTTTGTTTTGTTTTGTTTTGTAGTCACAGGTCAGATGTTAGTGAGAATTTAGGACTGCAAGTCAATGAGATTACTCTGAAGTTTTCAGTATCTCAAGGCATAGGAGTTCAATAGCCAATGTTGCTAAGGTGATACATCTTTTGTAAAAGTTAGGAGCCCCCAAATCTGCATTGGATCAAAGAGGAAAATCCAAATCTAGAAAGAAGATCTCTCATGTAAAGACTCTGCTGTTTGAGATTTCATCGGTTATTTCAGATAGCTGTTCAATCTGTCAAACATTTCATTTGGAAAGGAACACATGCTTTTTACCTTTGTTTGATACAAACCTATTGGGCTGTCAGTCATCGGAAACATAGAACAAGAAAGACATATTACTATGATTGACATTTTGGTTTTGATTTATATTCTTTTTTCCCGAAGCCAAGATTGATTAAAATGGAAATTCCTAAGTAAAACAACTACCCTTTCTTAACGGTAAAGAGTGATGGCAGGAACAGGCTGGGAAAACAACCCATATTTAACCTCTCACTCACATGTTTGTCCTCTACATAGTTTGTATTCTATAGTCAAGAGCGGTAACAGAATCAGTAGAACGTTCCGAGCCATAATATGACTTTAAGGCGTTCAGAACTTGAAGTCGTTCATTAGGGATGCGTTTTTACATAGTTATCCATTATTTAAATGGCATGTGAAAATATTTCCCCTGATCTTTAACAGTCTGATTGATTATAGCGCCATCAGTCCTTATCACATTTAAAATGAGGGACTTGGGACCACCTGTACAGCTGTGGATAGTGGAGTTAAAAGCACCATCTTTGAGGCATACTTGATTAATTCTTCCTGGTCACTTCATCCTCATTATTCTGGAATTCCTTGAGAAAACAAGTGAAATTAACAACTTTTCTTAGAAGGAGCCCCCTACAGCCTCACCACTCGTTACTTTTATAGATTCTTAAACTGTATGCTCTGCAGGGAGATGGAAATTTGGTCAATTTTACCATGCTTGTACAATATCTTATATTTTAACATTCTTCCATTGCTTGTCTTTCTATCTGACCATCTCTGCCTCTTAGTATTACACTGCTTGCGAATATCCAGTCTCTGGCCTTTTTCAGTCTGTTAGCAGTTGATTAAGAAATACTCTAATCCCTTCCAGGATATTGAGAAACTAATGGATTGCAGAGTATTTGGATCTTTAAGCTTCAATTGTAAATGGTATGAAGAATTGTCATTGAGCTGATATTTGCATATATCTCTCCCAGTGCTAGTTACTTTGCCTCCTTTTTGTCCTCCTAATCTTCAGCTTTCATTCTAAGAATATTTATTTTGGTCGGAAATAAGCATGCCAGTGATAGAAATTTGGGATTCACCTCCAAATGAATGCCATCACAGACAGGGAAGTTCTGGCACATTTTGCATAGATCTGTATGAACACAGTGAACCCTTCATAAGCTCTTAGATTGCAGGAAATCAGTGCTGAAAATTAAGTGGGGTTTTAAAGATTTGCAGAGTAGAGAGCTTTGTATAATGCTGGTATTGCAGGTGCCTATTAAATATGAAGTAAAGGCTTTGTAATACAACTAGCTAACACATTTCCCTCCACATGAGAGTGATTTATTGCCCAGAGAATTAGTCTTGCCTATTTTTCTCCCCAAATGCAGAAACATTGGAAATGTCTAAAAGAATTAAAATCCCAAATGTATGCTTTAGAATAGACAGATTTGCTTTCTGATGAATCTAATGATTCCAAGTGGACAGTGCAGGCCTGCTCACGCTTACCTGTGGGACCTCCAGTGCCCGTGATCTGGCTTGCAACTCTGCCTGAGAAGAAACTCTCAATCCTGTGTGTAGATTCTCCTCTAAAGGCAAATCAGATTAAAACCCTAGGTATCTATGCAACTGTAGCATTACCATAATGAAGAGGGCTGGCTACTAAGTGAGTGCTTTGATCCTCATAGGAATTGATATTGAAACATTTCTCAAGCTGTATTTTTAGAATTCATCTTTGTTCCATTTGTAAATAGTGTGTATTTGTAGCACAGCCTCTCATTCCAGACATATGTGCATTTCAATGTCTTTACCTTCATGACAGTATTCAGTAAAATGCCTTGCAGTTCTTTAATACTTAATGTCTTTGGCCCTGTTAGATATAAATCAGTGGAAATAGCCATGCATATTTTTCAAAGACTTTACAAATCCTATATTTTTCCCTACTAGAAAGAGCACATAATCCATGCACAGTCCACTAGGTACAATGGATTGCTGAGAATCATCATAGATGATTGATTTTTAAAACAAAACAGTTTTGGTGCAAGACAATAGCAACCGCAATTCAGCAAATGAGGTTTTCTTTCCTCATTAAACAAACCTCAATATGGAGAAGAATGGAAACACAGAAGGATGTATAAAATGAAACCATATCTCTTATAGGAACAAAATGTCTTCTGCTGACAGTAGTTCCATAGTAGATCTTTTCTTTGGGGAAAAAAAAAATACTGGTGCTTTTTTGGATTCGTAAGATGCAACCAATCTGTGCCTCTGTGTGATAGCAGCTGCATGCTGAGGGCTTTCAAATACCCAGCTACATAGGATTCTGCAGGAAACTTTCTGTAGAAGGTGCAAGTGACAAACGGAGACAAAATGGAGTGAGTTCTGAGTTGTGAGTTGATGCCCTCCTGTGTCATATATTCATGTCATTGAACCAATTTTCACATTGAGAGCCTAGAATCACAATAGCCTTCCTTCTGTTTGTCAGCTGTGAACACACCTGCACTGGCGACTTTCCTTTGCTCCGTTTCTTGTCATTCACTAGGTGGATTATATTCACTTACGTTACTTGATATACATCTGTTTTCTTAAGTTTCTAGATAGATTTTAAAATGACGCAAAACTATTTCTGCCTGTCTATTCTGCATGTCTGTATATTTTGCGCAAGAACATCCATAAAGTATCAACACACCCACCATGTGTCCTTTCTTCCTAGAAATAGAAAATCTCTATAGTTTTCCTTTGCAATTTTCTAAATCGAGCTTTTCTTACTGATAACTGTTTTCAAGGTGAAGAAATGATGTTAAGTTTAACTGTATGGATTAATGTTTCCATGTATCCCCAATCTTCAAATTTCCAACACAAAAAAGATGTTAGAATTTTTATAAAAATAAATCCTCTTTTTGCTGCAGAATTGAAATGAGTATCAAAATTACATTAAGTTGTAGTAAAAACAGACACAGTCTTTAGGATATTTTAGTTTGACATGAGCTCATTCTTGGTCTTGACAGCAAAATCTTCTGCCAAGCACTGATGGCAAAATATGTTGAATTCATTGATTGATTTTTAAACATGGTAATAATTAAGCAAAATCATTTTGACACCTCAAGTCTCTGTTTTAGACAATTAAATTCTGCTTTCGCTAAGGTTATTGACTTCTGGATGATACTGGAAGCAACACTCCTTGGGGTTTAAACTATTCCTGTAGGACCATCTGTTATTGGCAAGGCTGTGCATCCTCTCCAGCCAATGCAGTATCAACCCCAGGCACAGATTCAGGATTGTTCAAAACACGGCCCTGGTTTTTCACAGTCCTTCAGTCCCAAGTGGTAACTCAGTTAAGTCAAATACTGGTATATTGTAATTTAAGGCTAAGAATTAAGGTGACTATAAGAAAGTTCCCTAAAGTAAGAGATTGTGTATTTCCAAGATCAAATCTACAAAAATTCCTAGGAATGAACTTAGTAGGCATTCAGTAAATGTTGACCGAACTGGAGAGATAAGTTGATATTGGAATCATACTTTATATATGTATAATAGTTCCATTGATTGAGTCCCCATAACCATATAAAGAAGATATTCCATTCTTAGTCAGCTAATGTAGAAACTGAGATTCAGAAAATATGTTTTGTTGTGTTTTTTTTCAAGTCACATGGCTAAAGCCAGTGGCTTTTATTTCCAGTCTAGAACCTACCTTTACACTGGTTTTTCTTCCTTATGTGTGGTCTACTTTTATTTGTAAAACCCTATTTTTAGGCTATATATAAGTTTGGAACATTTTCCTCATTAGGGACATATTTTTGTTGGAAAGGATTGCAACCTATTTATATATTAAAATATATATATATTACAAGGCAACTCAGTGCACCCAAAATTATTTTTCACAAGTTACCTCCCAGTAAGCTAACTTTAGATTGCATTAAAATGTGGTAAGCATATGACACACAAGAGTTCATCTGTACCCACTGTCGCTGTGACAGAGGCAAAAATGAATACAGTACCTATGAAGAGAGTGAATGTTTTGTTTCAGCTACCATCCATATTTTACTCTACAACATCTGTGGTCTGATGACAAAAGCTCTAATTAGTTTAAAGAATTGTTTGTGACTGAGGGGGTCACCATGCTCTCCAATTTAAGAAATTATGTTCTCTCTGGCGCCCCTCCTTTCACATTTCTGGAGGTCTAACCTCACCATCCTATAGATGAACTAGTATGGACTGTCTTAGACTCTGCATCTTACCATTTTGATTTTTTAACAGTGAAGTATAGTTAGCACCTTTGTATCATTTATCAGTGTCTTGACTCAGTGGTTCCTGCATGTAGATCAGAGAGAAGCAGAAAATTAGAAAACTGCCAAACTGCTGATTCTCATGGACATAAATACTCTCCTGTCATATAATCAGATATCTCTGCTTTTCCTCTCTCCCTAATTTCTTCCACACTGCTATGTCTGCCCATCAAAATACCTTTTTTTTTTTAATTGGGATATAATAGGAAACGAAAGGAGGAACTAAATAAACAGGATCAGATTTCTTTTCTTTTCTTTTCTTTTCTTTTTAAGATTTTGTTTGCGAGAGAGAGAGAGAAAACACTCGAGTGGGGGAGGGGCAGAGGGAGAAAGAGTCTGAGGCAGACCACACTGAGTGGGGAGCCCAACACGGGGCTAGATTCCACCACTGTGAGAACATGACTAGAGCCAAAACCAAGAGTCAGACACCTAATGACTGAGCCACCCAGGTGCCCCAGATTCCTTTTACTCTAAGCCTCTTCATCAAAAAATTTTACTTAAACCTTTAAATACTTGGATTATTGAGTGAGTAACTCTAAGCATAATGGTCAATAGATTTACTTGGTTACTTGCTTGATAAGCACAGGTGTTTTAGAGGTTAAAAAAAAAAGAAAGAAAAAAGAAAAAAAAAAAGTTGTTACATTAAAGTTCCCTTAATAGACTTTTGAGTCAAACCAGACATCACCCTAGAATCACATATGAATTCTATAAAAAGAAGGAAAATAATAATTGAGTAGTGACTAGAGCAGTGTCTAGCTACTATATTAATTTTAGAAAGATAAATTTGGTATCTTAAAAGAACTCACAGAATAGTTTCTCAAGACTCAAATGGGCCTTTGAGACTCTTTGGCCTATTTAATTCTTTTTCCAGGTGAAAAAAAAAAAGGAGACCCAAGAAATAATTTGATATTTGGGGTAGGAAAAATGATTCCATGAACTGCTACTAGAACTGTGACATTGGGCACGTCATTTAAAGGTACCTGTCCTAGCTTTCCTCGTCTGTAAAATGAATGTGATCATGCCCAGTCCATAATGTTATCATGAAATGGAGACATGGGCCTCTGTAAATGTCTGCCCCATGGTGGGCAGACACTCAAAAACAAAACAAAACAAAACACCCCCAAACAAAACCTACCTGCCCTTCTCTTTGTTCTGTCCAAGGACGCCAGCTTGCCTCTGACAGAGGTGCCGATGTCACTTAATGCATGTTCTCTGAGTTTTGCTCCTGGTGGTTTTTTGGAATCTGAGTTTTATATCTTTTCAATAAGAACTTATCTCTGTTAATCTGCTTTTCGTCTAAAACTTTTTTTTTTTTTGGTTGCTTAAGATTTCTGAAAAGTTGACCTTGAAACAGCATCAGAATAGTGCCGACAGGATCTTATGCTTTCTTTTGATGTTAGTCCCTATTGTTTCACATTTATATAATTGCTTCATCTCTCATTTTGAGTATTTCACCATTTTCTTTCGCATGTTGTATTTAAAATTATTCTGCTTTTAGCATTTGCTATTAATTTACTTCCCTGTTGATTACCCATAGGAAATCCACCCGTCTGGGGATTTTCACCTTATACATCACTCCTATTACAAAACAACATATAAGAGAGTGAATCTGTTTCACAGTCAGTACTTAACACAGCTGGAGCCATTTGAAACCTGCTGGTTTTTGCTTCCAATTATTCCATAGACTAGAAAGCATCTCTGTTGAAGTAATG
Organism: Neogale vison; assembly: GCF_020171115.1. Classification (NCBI taxonomy): domain Eukaryota; kingdom Metazoa; phylum Chordata; class Mammalia; order Carnivora; family Mustelidae; genus Neogale; species Neogale vison. The sequence goes on along the minus strand of NC_058095.1, from coordinate 127,931,178 downwards.
ACATCCATGGTGTAATCAAACTAGTTAAAATGCCTTGGAGTGTATGGATCATATTTCTGGGATTCATCCTATGTAAGTCAGAAGCATAATAACCAATAGGGGTTTTTTTTCCTATCTTTCTCATTTTAAAGTAATATACATTCACTTATTAGTACGTTTTTAATATATGAATATGCAAGTTTATAATATTCGACTATGTGGATGACATAAATCCCATCCATAAATGGGATCCAACAAATAAAAATATAACACAATATGATAGTATTTCTTAATATCCTTTTCTTAATATTCTGAGGTCAAAATCATTGCCTTATATTAGATTAGCTGAAGTCATCAAGATAAAGTTACTGATTTGGATTTGGAACAAAATGTAGTGGGGATTTGTTACTAATTCAATTAACTTTATCAAATAAGTAGATTTGGCCAATTTTTAGTTGGCTTCCTTGTGATTTGGATTGTAGAAATTAATTTTTTTTTTTTTTAATTTGAGAGAGAGAGAGAGAGCATGAGAAGAGGAAGGGTCAAGGGAGAAGCAGACTCCCCACTGAGCAGGGAGCCTGATGCAGGACTCCAGGACTCTTGGGACTCCAGGATCTTGACCCAAGCCAAAGGCAGTCGCCTAACCAACTGAGCCGGCCAGGAGCCCCAGAAATTAAAATTTTAACTTCTTATTCACCTTTCCTACCTTCTCAGTATGATAAAATTGTTTTTGTATTGGCATTTTGGTTTAGTTCTAATTTTATATATAGACAGTTGCTAAGTAAGAAAAAAGGATTTTAGAACAAAAACAATATGAAAACTTATTCCTTGTGCTCAGAAAATTTGAATCAAACAAATACAACATGGCACATTGGCATGATTTCCTTTTAGACTACTGCTTGTTTTGTGCTAAGATGCCCTATCTTACAGTAGTGGAAAGTGAGCAGAACACTGACAGACATAGATTACCTTGAGTTATCAGACTTCACAGAGTTGTAAGGATTATAGCATGACATTTAGTAGCTGTTCAATGAATTTTGCTTAACTCCCTCCCAAGGGCAAACATGGAGATAATCCGACAAAATGAAGATGTTAAATATAACATCTTAAATGCCAAGAATCAGGCTTTAAGTATTTAGCTGTGTTTTTTTTTAAGATTCATTGTTTTTATAAAAAAAAAATTTAGTCTTCTCATGGCATCAATCACAAGTAAATGTCCACTATATATTGCCAAATGTAAGTTAAGACGACCACCATTTTTTGTTGTCCATTTCAATGAAAACTTCTGTTAACTCTTAGAGAAGTGACTGTGCATCCCAGGAAGTATATGTAAATTCCAGTTCAGATAATGACCAAACACTTATTTTATGAAGATAATTATATTTCTTATACTGCAATTCTCATAACTCTCCTTCTATAAACAGGGTCCACTTGATTTTCTCCCCTAGAAATGTGAAGGACCTTTACTACTTGTTGAATTCTTATTTGGCTGTAAACCTGACAACTAGACAATATCCATCCTTATCACTAGACTGCTAAACCATGTTACATTTTCCTTAGTGGATACTAAAACTTATTTCAGCATTATATCCCATAGTTTTAAATGTTTATTCTTTTCTAATATTTTTTTATCTTTTAAAAAATACATAACTATGATTTTTTTCTGCCAAAGACCTGTAATATGATCTACTGATATATCATCTACCTATATATGTTATATAGATGTGTTAATCTTTATTTTTTATGAATTCGGTTATTTAGTAGACATCTATTGAGTAACTGCAGTGATCCAGAAACAGTGTTAGACTGTGGAATTTTTAAAAAAATAAGACACTTGTATTTGCTCTAAAAGACTCTACTGGGTTTTAAACACAATACTTTTTTTCTTGGAATTCCCTTACTTAGAATATGAGTTCTCTCTGTTTTAAATTGATGTCATAATTTCCCTGAAATATATTTTTGAAGCCTTTTTTTTTAACTAGAGCTGGAGACTTGATCTTTCAGTAGGGTAATAAAATTCTAAGATCTATTACTCTAATTATAAGAATGCCACACTTAAATTTATCCTTTGGTTAATTTAGAGGGAAATACACTTTTTCATCCTTAAAATCACACTTCTTCTACAGGCAAAGGTGTTAATAAAATATAGTTGCAAGAAAACTTCATTTTTGTAACTGTGAGATTAACATATTTGCTATATTAAAAATCATTTTAAAAACATGGCACACATTGATAATATTGAGTAATAACCTGAGTTGAAGAAGACAGTGTTCTCTACAAATGGAGTTTCACTTATGCATGAATCCCTTCTCAAAGGGACATTTTGAATCATGGTATTCTGCAAAACAGCCTTCACCCTTTGAAAAGACATAAGCTTAAATGGAACATAGATGTTAAAGTCTGGCTAGAATAAATGTTTGGCTTAATTGGCTTTTACCTCCAGATGGTTATGAGTTGGGCAAGTCCATTTTCTTATGAATATTTATCACAGTATTTCAAGGAATGGATGCAATGAAGTAATGTTGAAAAATAGAGACCTGTATTGTATATTTTTTTTTCTTAAATTGAGAAACATTCATATCCTGAAAATTTGGTTTCCTTTAATCACAGAAGAAAATGTCATAAGTGAGCTTTACATTTCAGGCAAGAGAGACTATGATTTTTTTTTTAACTTTAATCATTTCTAAAACACTAATTTACATATGGATGATGTTTATATGAGCAGGTCATTTCAAAATTTTAACACAGTATTCAAAGAGAATTTTTTAAAATAATGCATTTAATGCCTCACCTGTACTTTTCTTGTGCAGACATTTTTTAAGATAAATTTTTACTGCCAGAAAATGTACTATTTTAATTGCAGTTAGGCTTCAGTGATAACCATCAAGCTGGTGCCTAACTCCAAAAAGATCTTTCCAACTGTTCTGTGGATACTCAGGCAACTATCTCTCAGTAATTGCGCTAACGTAAATGAGTTACAAAATTGAAACCTTAGGAATATGTACACCTTAGGAATAAAATGTGTAGTGATATTTAAATACACTGTTTAAAATATAAACAATTTGGGAGGAAGTGATAAACTTATTGATATGACCAACCACTTAAATAACCTAATCCACTTATCAGTGTGAATATACGGACAGTTAGATAAGCTAATTTAGTACCAAGAAACAGAAGAGATTAAACTTAGTAAAATAGACACATTTAAATAAAGGTTGGATGTGGAAATCACATGAATGTTATTCTGTCTGCAGTAACCATTTCTACATACAATCAGAACTGTAATTGTTAACTTGGTGTTTTTGCATAGTTTTAATTCTTTGCTTAGTATAATTTCTGTAAGTGACTATGCATTGCTTTACCAAAGAAAATGAACCCATAGGGGTTAGTAAAATATATAGATTTTCCAGTTTTTAGAACTTTGGTACTTCTTGCTTTCTAATTTTTGGCAACAATCCTATCAAAAAATACTTACACTTCGCTAAAGTTTCACTTAGCATCTTGAGAATTAAATTTTCTCATCTTAAAATTAGATCATGGGACTCAGCCATTTTTTCATTTCTATTAAAAATTGAACTATGGCTGTAATTAATACTTAGGCATCCTCTTTGGTAGATATCCTCATACCACCCAACATCTGTCTGGCCTACTTCTTTCTATCATTTGATAAATGTTCAAACAGTGCAAATCAGTGTTGACATTGACTCATGAAAAACAATTATAAAATAAACACTATGGTTCAGTCTCTCCTGACAACGGACGATTTGCAGTATCCCCGTTGTTTGTATGATCTCTGTTTTCACTCTCTTGTCTTAGTGTTGATAACAGAGCATTGCCTTTATCTTCTTTGAGGTCTCTGTCTGATTAATTTTTTCCCTTCTGAACTAGAAAATTAACTTTTTCCCTTCTAAATCAGAAATCACAAAACAGAAGAACTCTAAAATCTCAAGCAGATTATTGGTGTTTATAGATTGATTAGAAAATTATCCACTTAAAACAGTATGTAGCTACCCTATTTTTATCAGTAATACTACTCTGAATTTTGTTTTCTGCAATAAAGCATGAAAATGAATTTTAGTATTTTAATTTTTGTGAATATAGAGACACCTAGTTTTGGGATAATGTGTGAATAGAATTTTTGAAAAGTCAAAGGGGTCATTTGGATTGATGGTGGTGTTTATGATCAGGATATGTCTTAGAAAATCTAATTAAACCTAGTGCTTGTTGATTTTATTGGCAGGCTGTTCATTCAAAGACAAAATTGGGTTAAATGAAAAATTAATGTAAATAATCAAAACTGTCAGTCTATTGCAGAAGGAAAATCAAGTTTGGGATTAAAGAGATTGAGCTGCAAATTAGCTGACATAGTCCCCAAATATGTCACCTGAGTGTCAGGCGACAAGTGCTGTTTGCTTACAGGACGATACTAGAACTGTATTTTGCCACAACAGAGCAGCCTACCATATTCTCTCCAGAACCGTGCAGAAGCAGGGCCTTTCAGGATGGTTCTGAAACCTGAAGGGTAGGTAGCCCAGGAATGCTTATGCTCATATCTAATCTCTCAATGATTTCTGACCCTCAAATATGCTTGCATGTATCCTAACTGCACTGTGTTCTGTCATCTTATGAAAACTTGAGGAAAGAGCAGCTATATCAGTGTTTTTGCTGGAGGTATTGCAAAAAGACTGTTTTACACTGTAGGTGGGTGTGTTTCTGAGTTGACAAAGATAGAGGAGGTGTAGTTCTAGAAATGCCACATGTTGGCCACAAGACACTTTTTTTTGTTTTGTTTTGTTTTATATTAAGCAACCTCATCTAATGCTCACATCTTGAATGTACAGCAGTAGAGATGCCTTTCTTAACCATATGGCTACATGGACCTGATATTTTATTTGTTTTTTTTAAAGATTTTATTTATTTATTTGACAGACAGAGATCACAAATAGGCAGAGAGGCAGATAGAGAGAGAGAAGAAAAAGAAGGCTCCCTGCTGAGCACAGAGCCCGATGTGGGGCTCGATCCCAGAACTCCAGGATCATGATCTGAGTCGAAGGCAGAGGCTTTAACCCACTGAGCCACCCTGGCACCCCCTTATATTTTAAAATTTTTCTTCCATGGATATAGGGTCATTTGAAGGTTATTCAAAATAAAATCCCCATACTGTTTAATGTTACTAGCCCTGGCAAGAACAAATCATAAATAATCTAAAAGAACCTAAAAGTAATATAAAACAAAACAATAAACACAAAGATTCGGTATCAAATGGATACACTCTGATTTTTGCCTAAGAGGCATCTTCGCATTTTGAGCAGGAATGGGTGGAACGAGACGTAAGCAGTTACTGGCAAGGTGAGCAGCTGGACAGGCCAAGTCTTAAAATCCTATGAGTTTATGGAGCATTGTCAGTGTGAGCCATTCTGGGGACAATACAGTGAATCCCAGCTATATGATTAATCAAATCAGTCCTCTATTGTAAAAGTACAAAGAGAATGTTGTCCATTGGCATCTGATTTGGAGTTGGATATTTGTATATTAATGAGTTTGTGTAGACTGTGCCTTCCAATGTTTTGCCTGGAAAAGAAATTCATTAGGAATTTGGACGAAAGCAACATTAGACAACCATAATAAGAGTTAGAGTAGCCTATACAGAGGAAAAGCTTAACATTAGGAAGAATAAACTCATTAATCTTAATAGTACGTTATAGAGTTGAAACTAATCATTGAGTACTTTAACATGATTCATCATTACTTTATTACTAAAAGATGTGAACATGCTTTACACGTATATAATAGTAACTGGCCAAAATAAACCACAGTAATTTCAGCTAACTAGAAAACAGTTTCACAGGAGGAATGAGGGATATTTGAGGCCCTGAAAGAGAAGATCACAATATTCACTTTGGCACCATTATCTCTTTATTTCTAAAACATGGTGAAACTAGATTTCCAACAGCAGATAAGGATGATAGCCAGCATTTACTTGAGTGTTCACTGTATGCCTGGCCTTCTCAACCATTTACACGTATTAACTCCTTAACTAGGAACCGTGACCTTGTGAGTCAGGAACTATTATTAATGTCCCTCTTTTATATCTGAGAACAAGTTAAATGATTTACTTAAGGTCACAGTTCTTGTAAGGGAAGAGTAGTTCAGGACTCGAACCCTCCCAGTGTTCCACCAGAGGCTTTGCTCATGGTTGCTAGGCAATACTGTCTCTTCATTGAACTTTAAGTTAAAAAAATAAAATAAAATTGTGGTGCATCACCAGGAATCAGTTGTGCCAAAAATAAATTCTTTGTGTGATGGTGTAAAGAAAAGGGGACAAAGTCTAATGTGTTTTGTTTGTGATTCCTTTTGTGCACACATTTTTTTGGTAAGCACTTGGCATGATGATGCTGCCGTCCCTGAGGCAACGTGTGGTTCTTTCCCGTTTGCAGAGAACCTTCTTCACAGACAGTATTCAGCAAGAGTAGGAATAGCATTTGTATCTTTTCAACAGTAGGATTCTGAATAGTTTTCACCAACAGTAGATCTTAGCAGTGAATTTAAAACATTCTGCTAATCTCAAAATAGAACAAGAGTTTTTTGATTATCCTTTTTTTAAACTACTCATATCCTATAAGAAGGGAAGTAGAAGAGGCAGGAGGTCAAACTAGAATGATAACAACAAGATCTCTCTTCTGCCCTAGACTAGAATGATGCTGTCTGACTTTATAGGCAAATTTTATTCCAATCCCTGTTTCTGAATGGGTCAGCAGTACCAAGCACCTCTGCATAAACTTGCCAGCTCAGATCAGCCTGTTTGTAGTGCACAGGGAGAACACATCTTCACGTCTATTAGAAACATGCATATAAGTATTGCTTATTAAATTTTAGCCCTTTTCTCAGGTTTTTCAGTTTTATCACCCACAACCACAAAAATTATCCATTGCTTTTACGCAGTTCTATAAATATATCATGGGTTATTACTGGCTTAATAATACCTCCTTGCTTAAAACTCTTCACAGTAGGTTGTAAACACTTGTCAACCACATGTTGGGCTTTCAATATCCCCCTCCAGTCTGAGAACTGGAGAGAATGATTTCAGCCCCATAGTCAAATAAAATTTCCTTATCATTGATTCTTATAATGGACGCATTATGGTAAAACTTCTAGGTGAGAAAGTTGCAGTTTTGATCTCAGGTACATTTGAACGTTAAAAAGAAATAGCTAGGAGTTATGCACACACAGCTTTCCTTCTCCCATTTGGCAAAGGAGAATGATTCTTGGAACAACATGCTAACCTGTCTGTCATTGAGTCTAGTGCATGTGGGTCATTGAATAACTTTCATGAATGCTATTCTTATTTAGATCATAAATTCTGTTGCATTCCTAAACAATAAAAAAAATTGGGCCCTTTGAAAAAGTTTTCTCTTATAAGACAAGCAGATTGACTTATACTTTTAAAAACCTGTAGTTTGGGAACTAACGTTACATTTTGATTGCGTGGACTCAGTAATTATTTGAAGCTTGGTTTGATTTGGGGGCAGCAGCTTTTTCTTGATGACCCTGACTAATAAGCTTTAATTGGCAGAAAAATTTCAATTATTCTAATTAAAGAGCAGAATTGAACATGCTGACCGAAATAGACTCCCTGTTTCCAATTAAACAACAAGAATTTGGTAAGGGCATACTTTTAGATCAACCATTGCTGTAAGAAACCAAAGTTTACCTGTTAATTTATCAGTGATCTAGAGTGGCAAGAGTTCTTTAGTTTAAATTATTAAGGTAAGACATTAGAAAAGCACAGTTCTCAGATATGAATTCAAAGATATACAGGCAAGTTTACTTTGAACTCAATAACATATGTAAGAATAAAAATCAATGTGTGGTAGGGATGTGAGGAATGATTTTGTATATTTGTTTAAAGAGTCATTTTTAGAGAAGTAATCTTTCTTTAAATTATACTTTTTAAAATGTAACTCGTGTTACCAAACATAAAAGCAAATGCTTTTAGTAATCTCTGTTTATCAGGTTCAGGTAAAAGACTGCCAAACTGTTTTGGTTTCACAATAAGTTATGGTCTTATGATGGAGTCCCCAGTTGGGGTTTGGAAACTAGAACCCTGGCATATATGTACATGGTAGTTTAACATGATGTGTTGCTTCAGCTTTCCAGATGACTTAAAATGTGGCTGGAGTTCTCCTTTATTTAGAAACCGAACAGATAAGGGATCGTGAGGAACTAAATTAATTTTGCATCGACATTCTGGGTGTTGGTGATAATTTGTAGTGACATTATGTCTATTGGTTATGATCGTGATAGGCAAATTCCATCCAAATGGAAATTACAAGAGCCAAATTTAATAGTCTTAGTATTGGAAATTCCTGCCTTGAGGAGAGCATAGGCTCTCCAGCATGTACTTTGCTTTTTACCTCCACAATTAGATTTTAATATACATCAATTCTTAGAAGTTGAGGAGGGATATGAGAGGATAAATGGAACGGGACATATTAAAGGAGAAGAGTGAAAGTTTTGTGGTGGTTTTTCTGTAGGGATGTGGTAGAGAAGGTACACAGACATCAATTCCTGGCCATTGAGCAATCAAGAAAATGAATTAACTTTCCAGAAAATGAATAAAAAGGGAAGTGGAAAACAGCTATGTAACTTAAGCTGGTATGTTTCTTCTCATCAAATAAATAATCTTTCACAAATATCAAGAATTGATTCAACAAAGAGGCCCAATATTGTATGGAGTGTATGATTTTGTCCATTTAACCACAGCCACTTTTAGCTCTTAAAAATATTCACAGGAAAGGTATGCTTTGCCTGACCACAATAAGGAAATTAGATACAATGAATATATACAACAAATCTATTCAACTGTATACGTATAGCTATATGAAATGTCTGAAATGAAAAGATTTTTCCACACCTTATCAAAAGGTTTAATAAAAATATTTTAATTACAACATAATGAAGCCTTCCTTAATTTCAGCTCATTTTCCTCCTAAAAAACTTACCTATGGCAGTAGAATTATGGCAATATACAGTTGACCCTTGAACAACCTGGGTTTGAACCGTGCAGATTCACTTACATGTGGGTTTTTGGTTTTTTTTTTTTTTTTGGTAAATACGGTACAGTACTGTCAACTTATTTTCTCTTACGATTTTCTTAACATTTTCTTTGCTTTGCTTTATTGTAAGAATACAGTGCATAATATATATAACATACAATGTATGTGTGAATCAACTGTTTATGTTATCAGTAAGGCTTCCAGTCAGCAGAAAGCTATCAAGTTTTGGGGGAGTCAAAATTATACACAGATTTTCAACTGTGCCCCTAACTCCCATGTTGTTCAAGCATTAACTCCCTATGCTGCCTAAGGCTGTGTATTTTTTCAAGTTTTCTGAGAACTTTTTAAGCATCTTTATTGAAAATTGATAAAATTATAGTTTTAAAATTACTCTATTAGTTTGGCAAGCTCCAGAACATGTTTTTACACAGATATCTGATGGGGGTGCTAATCTTTAGATTTTTGCCCATATGACTTTTTTGAAAGGATTAATGCAACTGCACAACATTACAGTAGTACGGTAAAAATTCTATAGTCATTTCTCTGCAGTGAGGTGATAGAAGAGGAAAATGGACACGCATTCCTAATTGGAAATATCTGCTCAGTAGATTATTTCTTTTCCTTAATTGCATGCATTTGTTTGTTTGTTTTTGTTTTTTTTTTTACCCATAAAATGTATTTGAATGCTGTGCACAGATTGGCAGAAGTGAACAGTAGCAACATGAAAATAACAACTTTGTATCACTTTTATAGATCAGGCAGTGGATTCTAGCAATTCATGGTATATTTTAAAGCTTTTAATAATTACCTCTTACAATTGTAATTATTAAAGCCGAAAGGGTCAGGAATATGCCAAATGTAAGATCATTTGTAAAAAGTAATTCACAGACTTGATAATCATATGACATTTGAGGTGATTGTAGGTGAGTTTTTGACATTCAGAGTGGCATTAAAATAGAAGTATAAAGTCAACCATAATGATGGGGTTTTAGACATAGACAAATAAGATGATTGTTTTAAATTTTCAGTAAATTTGTTACCTAATTTGTGGAAATTCATAGCTTGCAAACCCTTATTTATTCAACTTTAAAAATTAAGACTTAAATAAGATTTGAAGTTATTATTTAGTTTCTCGCCTTCTGAGAGAATGGTCAAGAGAGTGGAAATGTCCTCACTTAGTGTGAATGTAGTTAAACGAATCATTGCTATTCTACTCTCCAGGTCTTAAAGGGCAAAATGTTGAGAAGGCATAGCAATTTGCTTAATTAACCCCTGTTCATTTTACAGGGCAAAAAATAAGATCACTCTTTGGCAATCACATGTTACTTGAATTATATTTAATTTTTATTAACCTGAAAACATACCAGCACACTCACACACACAACCCCTAATGCAAATAGGACAGAAGGAATCCCCCTACTCATACATCAGTATCTTTCTTTCTTAACATACAACAAAAGTTAATAGCTCTGATGAAAAAAAAATATGGTGCCATAGTTAGTAAGGAAAAGCTCATGTTTTACAGTTTATGGCCTGATTAAAAGTAGATGAAGTCTGTATTTGTGTGTTTCCTCTACATTGCCTCCCAAATAATATCGACTGACTCCTTGGAGAAAATGTATACGCTTTCCATTCTGACCAATAAAAGGCAACTTGGTGAGTTATAGAGATTGACTGGGTGCTTGACATGTGGTGCTGTCCATTAAAACAGCGGGCAATTGGTACTGGGGAGGTTTAGCAGAATTTAACTTGCTTGCTTGTTCTTAGCTATGTTGATATCCTAATACTCTAAACATATAAAAGTGCAAGCTTAGTTCACATACGGTAGGTTTCCTTATATTGCTTTAGTAGTTCATATGTTAAAAAAAAAAAAAAAAGAAAGAAAAGAATGCGCTCCTCGTCATTCTATAATTGTGTTCTGATATTACCAAGCAGTTTTTGTAGACATAGTCAGATAAGCACATTGTTCATAATTTAAATGCAAAATGCATCTTTTTGATCATTATTGCCTAAATAATTTTTAGAGAATGATCATTGAGTGGTCCCTCCTTCCGCTCCACCACTTCAAGATAGGTGGATGTGTTTGATTCCTTTTCCATTCTTTTATTATTAAAAGAACCCTAGGGAAAATAAAACATTTGTTTTCAATTAAAACAACAACAAAAGCACCCTGGTAATTATATTGTTTTACTTCTGCAGGATAGCCACGTTTTTATATACTCCAAATAAATTGTCACATGTAACTATAGGCTGAAAACGATGAAATGTGGCTGAAAATAATTTCCCTTGTTGTACTACGATGTATGAATAATTATAGATGTAAACACTTAACGTCACATTTTCCTATAATACCATTATTCCATAGGTACCATTCACAATACAGCATATGCTAATGCTACTTTGTGAAATGAGTTCTTGAGAGTCACAGTAAGGCACTACACAAAGCATTATTATTAAAGAATTACAGGGAAATTTTTCCCAATTGAAAACTGATAACCAAAAGTATTATTTAAAATGAATAAACTGCAGAGTAGGTAAGTTCAATGGAGCAATATCTTTCTATTTTGGTTTCAGATTAAGTTTTTCTATACACACACAAAAAAATTGCCTCAAGAATTAGGTGATATATTTTAGAAGATTTAAAATAACCAAAATAATGTTACAGTGTGTTACATTAGGAATTTATCAATAAAAATTATTACTGTTAATTATTGGTAGAATTTTTTCCTCCCTGTGCTAGTGATTTAAATTGGTGGGGATTTAGTAACATGTATAGGGATGCATCTTAATATCTATATTTGCTGAACAGTGTTAAAAACACAAAACTGTCCTCATTAAAATGGACTTTTGTACACTATAATTTGAATTAAGTAATGAATATATAAAGTATTTAAAAAGTTGTATATCCAAATGTATAACATTCCATTTTTGGCTATATTTTGTAAAACATTTTTGGTGTAATCAGTATGACTCTCACATATGTCAAATCAAGTATTTTACTATTTATTTAAACAGATATATACCTAATGTATTTGGAAGCTTATTGCACTCATATAATTGTATATATTGTGGCTTCAAAAGTCTGTACTTATCCTTGCTTTTAAAAAGTAGTATGTGCATTTCTTTCCAATTTATTTTAATTAATTATATTAAGGAAAACATCCTTTTACTAAATGTATCTTAAAATTCACAATAAAGTTTCAGAAATTGTTTTGTACAATGTTGAGATTTTGTGTTGAATTTGTTTGTGAGCATTTTTCGACATTGGTCTCTGGTTTTCTAATAAGGGTTCCCTGAACTTAACCATGTTGATAAAATGATGAGTGGCAACACGTGGTGTGGTGGAGAGCTAGCCCCTGGTGAATCGGGAGGCTGTTCTCCAAGTGGTGAAGTGCTAACACCTGTGGAACCTTGGCTAAAAGACACCAAACGGGCTTCCCACTCCAGTTACTAGTAACTAAATATGTCCAGGGTTCTGCATTGGGATGTCAAGGAATCTGGGCTCTGAGTGCCCCAGAATGCAGAGAAGTAGTTACATGGAGGTAATGTGGAGAAAATACATGCAGGTCTATTTATCCAACTTGTTAATGCTCTATTTACAGAAGTTAAGTAGATACTTAGGAGTTCAAGTTTGGCGTGTTACCTTTGACATCCCATTAAAAAGATAAAGCTAGACCCCAGATACGGTAAATAGAAATAAGCATATTTGGTTCAGGTTAGTTGACCGAGGGACAGACTCACTTATTTTGCTAAGAAAACTCAGGTTTCTCAAGTCAGGAAGAGCTCTGCTCTGTTGTGAGTTCACCACGGTATTTTAGGTCACCCTTGACGCCTGTGGGACACAACCAATCAGCTATTTCCACATGAAACACATGTTCTTCTACCCTGCTGGATGGGGATAAATATCTGTTTCATGTTTAGATTTCCTAGGATCATAAGTGGGGGGTGGAGCTAAATTTTCTTAACCACCTTCCCAGTTGCACATTGATTATTTTACGCATACTTGTTAAAGACAAGCAAAAAATCATGGATGTCCTTAAAAGGTCCCAGCATTTTTCATGTGCAAGGATTCCATTTTGTAATGATACTCACTTGAAATAGCAGAGATGAAAACTTACTAATCATAAATACGGAATGTGTATTAGAAAATTGCTGTTGCTCTTAAATTTCTGGTTTAGCCCAGAGAGATTTAGCCCATCTGCCCTACTTGCCGGTTTTGTTTTTGCAGATGTTTTCCTCTTAAGAAGAGTAATTTGGTCAGGTCCATTCATCAAATGTAGTTGAATGAAAATATTTTTGCCTGCGCTGAAGTTCTGATGCTACCCCTAAGACAGAACACTTTTTTACTTTCCATTCATGTCATGAAAAATCTTTTGAATATTGAAGTAGTCCAGTGTGAGGACCAATAGGAACTGGGCAAGTGGCTTGTTGGCATCTTAAATATTAAGCAACCAGGGATAACAGGATGCTTTTTCCATACGAGAGGTGAATTGATTCCAAATAAGCATTTTCCCTTTCGGATAAGTTCTTTGTAATTATTTCCTGTTCTAATGCTATCTAGCAGTTATATCCATTTCTTTTTTTATATTTTTTCATGAGATAGAATTTCTTATAAAGATTTTACTTGCTTTTTAATTCATCAATAGTGCATGTTCTATTAGTATATTAAAACACATTAGTTCAGTACATTATCCCAAGCCATTTTCAACACTTAATTTCATGTCAAGCATGCATTCTGATATTAACTTGCAGGATTAATTAAGAATTATTGGTCATATTTTAGAAGATGCAAGTCATTTTTAACAAGAATCAGTGGGGAAAAAGGAACGAGTATTATTCCTGGCACCAAGACATTCTGATCAACAATACCAGCTAATGTAATCTATACATTTAAGTATTCGATGGCTAGAAATAAAGTGTTTAATTTTAGAGATGTATATGCATATGTGTCCATATGTTTTATATAAATAATTTATGCATATATGTGTGGAAGGAATATGTATCTTTTTATTTATTTTTTATTTTTTTTAATTTAGCTAGATTGAGAATGATTGGAACATTAATTCTTCTATACTATAAAAACTAATTTTTGTTATTTATTAAATGTTATCAGCTACTTATCTATTATACAATCATATTTTGATATTTAAACATATTTCATTTAATAAAGCACAACACCCACTTAGTTTTTGAAACTATACAAGTCATCATTTATTCATGAATACATAAATAAGTTTAGAATTCTCCAGTTAGTGTAAATGAATCCTTATTCTAACTTTTATTTATTTATTTTTTTGGTGACTTTAAAGTACTATGTCACCAAAGATGATTCCATACTTTACTTAATAAATATCTACTGATCACCTATATGATGGTGTATGTTTTTGCCAAGTGAGTCTTTACACAAAATTTGATGTGTCTCACATGCTGCACTTAACAGCCTTCATTTGTACGGTGACTAGCTTTTGGAGGGGGGTGGGGCAGGTGATGGGGATAAAACAGTTTTGTATAGCAAGTGGAATTGAATAATACGCTGCAAATTCAAAAGAAATTTGACAGAGTTCCTGATTTATAGTAGGAACTCAAATACTTTATGGATAGATGAATGACAGAAGACTCCTAAAGATGGAGTTATTGTTTTTATTAATGTATATTAGCAACTGTAATTTATACCTTTTTCAAATAAAATTTCAGTTAATCTTGTTAGATAGCAAGATGCATGCTAAGATTAATTTTACTTCATTTCTTTTTCTCCAATATACTTGGAAGATAGAAAAAATTTTGTTCCCTATACAGTGGGAAAAATAACTTTTTTGTTTTGTTATACACAGTGCACACTCAATATTTAAAACAAGTATGTCCTTATAGCCCAGAAAAGTTATCATCCAACTATTTTCCATGTTGAATATGTCTATATTTAATAAAATGGTACTCTATCTTTTTAAATATTGAAAATAAATACCGGTAAACTTTTGATAAGCACGTGTTATTTGCATTATTACTTCAGGTTTTATATAGAAGAGGATGGGTGTTCAAATTAATCTATTTATGAATCATAACTATTAAATGGTACAGTTAAGGGATTGTTCTTAAATATATGGATTAAATGCATACATGTGATATTGTGCCTTTTAGCAACTACTTTAGTCATTTCAGAAATATTCAGTAGCCTCAAGCATATAAATGGTTATTAATATAACAAATACATTTGTTACTATAAGTATTTCATTTTATAACCAGCAGCGCTTAAGCTTTCTGTGTTCTGACTCCATTGAGTATCATTTAAAAACTGTAGGCTCACTCTCCAGAAAAAGTCATATACTCGCAAATATATATATATATATTTTTTTTAAATTGCAAATTATTCAGAGTTTCCACAGACCCTGTGAAGCCTATCTATGGAATCTACCAGGGACCTAAGGCCCTGGGTAATAACCCAATACATGTAAATTATTGGGCTCTCTATGAAACTCCTGCTAAATATTCTTTGAAAATAGTTTGAAGTATTTCAAATAAAAGAAATTTAATATTCTTTTTCAGCACTATTTTTTAGAAAATGAGCTTTTTGGGGGAACAATTACTCCTATAATAATGGATAGAGCCTAGAAATAGTTTTCCTTCCTTGTACAAAAAAATAAGATTAAAACATTAAAAACATACATTTTGCCATAGGAATGAATACATAGATCATATTAATAAAATGCTCTTATTCGCATATATAATTGATGCTGTTAGCAGACATGCAAATAAGCAGTTCGACAGCCAGCAAAATGGAATAGGGCAGATTTAATTTCCCTATGATATATGCAGTCCTTGCTAGTTCTTAAATTTGATTTCTTTCTTATATTTTGTCCATTGTCCTTTTGCTGCTGTAAGGTGCACAGGAAATCCCTACAGAATGACATCACACAGGTGTAATTTTCTGTTCATCCTCACATTTCTAACATAGGGTTTGCCTGTCATTTTCTTTCTTCTTATAGAGAGAATAATAAAAACAATACTTTTCTTTGCCTATAGCCATATAAATTTATAATTTCACATAAAATAGTAAGTTCAAAACCCACAAAAAATGTGGGAATTTGATTTTTATCCCCATTTCTGAGAAAATTAAAGCTGAGTGTCTGAGTCTTTTTTCAAGGCCACACAACTCCTATGTGGCTCATGTTAATCTTTCAACACTCATGCCAAGAATCAGGATTGATTTGAAAAAGAGACAAAAGTATATTAATGACTGATATGAAACATTGCATAAATATACATCAAAATGTATTCACCCAGAATTTATCTTTGAAAATATGTTCAAAACTTTAAGGAATTTATTACAATATTTTAATAGTATTTGTCACACATGCAGAGAGACTTTTCACAGTACATTTTCACTATAGTTTTCTCTAACTCCTGCTCAGAGACATTTCAAACTTGAAGTTGTAAAGATTTCTGTCTTCCTGTCTGTGTGTCTTTCTCTGTTTCTCATGCTCCCTCTCTTCCTCCCTTTCTTCCTTCTTTTCTTCCTTGAAGTGTGTCTTCTGCTAGAATTAAGAGATAAATGTAGTTTCTCATCTCTCAAGGGTAAGAGGTTCTGAGTGAGAATTCTAACGAGTACAAACTTACTTTCATGTTCTGAGTATGATTCTTTACTAGTCTGTTTTTCAAGGATGGATTTCCTTCTTTATTCCTCTCCTGTTATGATTCCCTTATTTTCGGCCAATTGATATTAGTACCAGACCTGCTATATGTAATAATTATTATGCATTAAATACATTCCACACATTATTTTATTCAGGGATTTTTTTAAAATCCTCAAACAGCCCTATGAAATAAATATTGCTCATATCCTCATTCCATTGATGAGGAAACTTGAGTCTCATAGGCATTAAGTAATGTATCTAAAAAATTTGTTTCAACTTCATAACAAACTGTCACAAGATTAAATAGTAAATCACTTCAACTTTTCCTTTAAAAGTTAGTGATCCCTTTGTTTTTTTATTTATTGAGGCATATTATACATATTATTCACATTTATACTGTACAATTCCACAGTTTTTAGTAAATATAGCAACTTGTGCAACCATCACTATAAGCCAATTTTAGAACATTTTTATCAGTCCAGCGAAGTCTCTTGTGTCTAGTCACTGTTGGTTTCTTCTCCCCAACCCCCAAATCCTGGCCCCAAGTCACCATTAAGTCACTACCTGTCTTTATAGATTTGCCTTATAGATTTGACTCTTCCGGACATTTAGTATACATGAAATAATATCATATGTGTGATTTTTCTCTTACATTTTGCTTTTTAGTGATGATTTTTGACACTTTTAAAATAAATACATCTTTATTACAATTATTAATACTGTAAAAATATAATAACGTCTACCAATATTCCCGTGAATATGAATCCCTTCCCCCAACTGGCCTCAATCCTTATATTTTGCAGAAAGAACTGATAAAATCAAATAAACAAATTATCATTATTGCCCCCCAACTGTTATTTACATCCTTCATTACCTACTAAAAAAATAACACACTACCTACTAAAAGATTCATTAGAGGATCTCAAAATGTATGAAATTAACAATAGTCACGTGAGGCTTTTTTGGGCATTCTTAGAAGCATTTTTTGAGTAGTGCTTTAAATGTGGCTCTGCTGACCTCCTGTTCTGGAGATTCCTCAGTTGATAGAAAAGATCCACCTTCACTGAAACTGGCGATTCTTCCCTGACACCGATCACAGCATCGTAATTATAGCCGGCTCATGATAGACATTCCCTCCTTGATATTAAAGGTGTCTCTTCGTTATGTTTTCGAGACATGTTTGTTTTTACCACAATGCTTCAAGTATTCGAACTGCAGAGTCGTTCCAACGATGCCACTCTTTTCAAAAATTTATAGAACCATATAAACTATCAGTTCTCCCTCAGGAAGTTACATGAGTAGAAACAAACTACTTGCTATGTTTTTGCAATTATTTATAGAGATCATTAGAAGAAAAAAACTTCAAATTTAAAGGACACTAAATCTAACAAAATAATAAACAGGAATATTAATATATTTGAGAAGTAATTATAATATTACAAAACATCAAATAATCTAATTATATGTGCTTTTATCTGAAGATGGCATTCCTGGGTTTTTGGTAGCAAATTTAATTCCTCACTTGTAATTTTTGAGCAAATATTTCAGTGATTGTATTCTCAGCAAATATTAAACAGGTGGTAATATGAGGAGATGACCAGAGATAGTCACTAACAGATAAATAGCTCACTGAAGATTCATCATGCCTATGAAGAATGAAGTACATAAAAATAATGGAGAGGAAAGTGAAGTTACAAAGTTTATTTTTATCTTCCGTGCTCACTACTGAATTTTTGTCTCAGCCCCTTGTTTTAATTTGGAAACAGTGATTTTTGTGAGTGTCTCAAGATTTGTGAAACAGAGAAATATTAAATGTGTTAACATTTCTATAATGCTTATATGAGTGCAATAATCAATAAATTAATATTTGAAAGGCTTAGAAGAGTGCCTGGGACATGGTGAACATCATACAGCACTTAAATAATATTGTTAAGCGAAACAAAGCTCCTCTCTATTTAACTTTAACAACTATTTTTGTTTTAACAGTATTCTGTCCAATCAGTTTTTTTTAAAAAGATTCATCTTGAGTCTTGTGGGAGAAAGGAACAAATAATCTAAAGGTATAAATTTTGAAGGCTACATTGTTTCTCATTCCTGTGTGTGTATGTGTAACTTAGGCATCAATGACACTGGCATTAAATGCTAACACTGTCTATATAGTAAAATCTGAAACAGAAATATTTAAAACTAGCTTCACTTTCATATAAATGTGGACAGAATTAGTAGAAGGTTGTTGCTATGGGGATTATAGGAGACAATCAAATTGAAAAACTAAAAAGCCCCTTTTTGAAACTTCCATAAACTAAGGTATGGGCTTTTTCTTTCATCATTACCTGTAATTAATTTTTTTCTTTTCTCACTTATATGGAAGTGAACTGAGAATATATATCCAAGGTGATCTACAGCATTATAGGCTTTGCATGAGAGTTTACTTATCTTTATGATGGATTTCTTTTGGAAAAACTCCTGTTTTGGACTTTAACAGATAAGTAATAGAGTTGGCATTCAGGTTCACGTCCTAACTTCATTCAAGGTCAGATCGGATTTGAGATATTGTGCTTTTCTGCATTTACTTATATCAAATATAATGAAATGTTAATAGAGGAAAAATCGGTAAGTGACTATGCAAAAGGAGTTGTGTGAATGGAAGGAATGAAGTCATAAGGGAAGTATGACAGAGACTTTCTGTTTTCTTCTGGGTGTGCGTGTGTGTATGTGCGCATGTGCATGTATTTTCAATATCCTGCAGCACACAGCACTATACCTTATGTATAGTTGACCAAGAACTAAAGCTTCAAGGCAAGGGAAGTTCTTATGAAACTAACCACTCCGGTATGGGACTGGCTGGTCAGATCTCTCTATTCCACCCCACTGAAGAATTTATCCTAGATACAGTTTGAATCTGACGTGTCACTGGATATATGCTTGATTATAACCAAATGCGAATTTAATCAGGCATATACGAGTGCAGTAATAATGCCTCCTCTGTAATTGGGTTTCATGTGCATATTTTTAGTTTATCTCTAGTTTTTACAAAGTTAAACTGGGCACTAATGAATTAAGAAAGGAACAATAGGAGGAAGGAGCCCACAACAGAGCTGGGCAAAGATGATTCCTGCTAAAGAGTCTGCCCTTCTGGCTATTTGATGGAAGGTATTAGAGTTTTGCATAAACTTCCTTACAAACACATGGAAGTCATATATGCTTCCGGTAATAAATAAGTCAATGATCAAGGTATTTAAATTGAGTGGTTATAAAAGTCACATCTTAAAAAAAAATTTGCTGCTTTGCACACAAAAGTGGGGTAAGAACTATCCCTCTTATAGAATATATGTTTATGTGAGGTTATGTGTATTATATTATGTTATGTTATGTTATTTTTATTTTATTTTATTTATTTATTGGTGGTCAGCAAAGCAAAGTTTATTGAGTGATAGTTATTGGACAATAGTACAAAAGTCCCAAAGAGGGAGGGGACCCAATCAGTACTATTTCAAATGTCATCTCCTGGAGAATCTGCTTT
The DNA here is from genome assembly GCF_020171115.1 of Neogale vison. NCBI lineage: Eukaryota > Metazoa > Chordata > Mammalia > Carnivora > Mustelidae > Neogale > Neogale vison. Next base: position 127,910,992 of record NC_058095.1, on the reverse strand, counting down.
CCTCATGATGATTTCTACTTTTCTGAGTTTAGCCATTAATGCTTAGTTGTTTAGCTTTCCATTTCATGAGAAATCCCAGGACTCTTCTGATACATTTCTAACTCTACCCCTCTAGTTTTTAGTTCATTTTCATTAAGTCATACTGGGTGTGTTGTTTTCATTTGGAGTCCAAGGATCCTAAAAATATTTTATAAAAGCCCTTATAAATTTATAGATTTTATATTATTAAGATTCAGCAATATAAATATGGACAAAAGGCTCTATGGCCAACAGGTTCTGAAGTCTCTCAGAAGAGACTGATACTTAAGAAGTTTCTCAAAGTTTAGGTGGGTAGTATTTGTTTGGTTTTTAGTTTTTTCATATCACTTCAATATTTATTCTCTTGGTTATACTTAATGCATGAGTTTTGGAATGTCAGGTATTTTTTTCCGCACATCTTATCATTGACAAAATTAGGGTCTCTTAACATGTACTAGGAGCTATGTTAATCTCTTTTAAGTTTTCCAGCAATCCTTTTGATCATGGTTTGATTTGACCCAATTTTTACTAACAAGAAATTAAGGAAGTGACTTGCCTAGGGTCTCGTGGAAAGTAGTTCAATTCCAGTAAGACCCCTTCTTTCTGATTTGATTCAGATTTTTTTTTCCTCTTCATACAGTTTTTAGAAGGAGAATTAGCAGAGAAAAAGAGAGAGAGGATACTCTTGGGAGATGCCTGAGGCAGGACCAGTAGAGGAGAGAGAGTACAGAAGTATATTAACAGTCTGGGTGAAGGTGCTGCTGGTTTGGTCAAGCAGAGATTTGTGCAGAAAGTGGTTAGAATTGGAAGGGGAGGTGAACCATGAGAGACTATGGACTCTGAAAAACAGTCTGGTGGGTTTGAAGTGGCGGGGGGGGTGGGAGGTTGGGGTACCAGGTGGTGGGTATTATAGAGGGCACAGCTTGCATGGAGCACTGGGTGTGGTGAAAAAATAATGAATACTGTTTTTCTAAAAATAAATAAATTGGGGGAAAAAAAAAAAAAGGAAAGTGGTTAGAGGTGCACCGGAAGTAGGAGGCTGGAGTCAAATTACAGTGAGCAGCAGGACCTCTACAGGTGTTTCCAGGGTTTTCAAACTGAAGTGTGGGGATATGTTCCTAACACATAAAATTAGATATTGTTTTCTTCAAAAACCTTCAAAATAGTTTTCGCCGGTAGAAAGCAATTCAGGATTGTGAGCAGAAGACATGGACAGAGGAGTAGACGGTGGAGATGAACTACTCTTCAAATTCATTCAAACACTTTTAGTATTTATTGAGAGCCTGTTATATGCTCAAATATGAGACAACAAAATGAGTAAGACATCCTCCCTGTGTTTAAGGAATTTCTGTTTCTCAGGAAACATACATTTTCCCAAGAATTTATATTCTAGACAGAGCAATATAGTGGTTATATAATGTACATATTAGGTATATATAGGTATATGTTTATTTTACTTATGGAATTATGACTTAGCTCATAACACAGATTAAAACCTCCAAGAGTGGATTATTTTCCCAAAAAGAAGTGTTTTCAGAACTTTCACCAAGTATTAGTGGTTACTAAAACATCAAAAACATATTCAGTTTTCAGAGATGATTCACGTATGACCGAATAGAGGCTAAGGTCTTGAGAAAGTCTTGTGCAGTCATTTTGCAATATTTTTCAGTAGGATAGAAAATAGAAATTACCAGAGTGTCATTTATACCCCCCCATTTCCTACTTATTTTTAAGAAGGCCAAATGAAAAATTAGCTTTCATTTGACATTTTTAAATATTACTGAGAAGAATCAAGAAGTTAAGGGATAGACATCAAATGCTAAATGTGTATTCTAACTGAAAGAGAAAAGTCAACTTTTCTGCTCTATTTCAAAATACATCATTTAAAATTACAGAAATGTTTGAATCATAAATAGTAAAACTAATCATATTTTAATTTTATTTATTTATTATTTATATTTTAATATACCTGTCAACAAAAGTTAATGAATTTCAGTGCTTCTCCTATCTATAATTACTAATTTTACATGAACAGCTTTTTACTTGATTCTGACCACCCGGTATGCGGGATTGAGCATTTTCAGAGTAGAAATCCAAAGTTCTCTCTGGAAACTACAGTATTCAACTTGCTAGCTCATCTTTCTCAAAAGGATACATTAATTACTCAATTTCCTCTAGATATTGAATTCATTACAGATACAACAAAATAAAACATTTCTTCCTGATTTAAGTTATTTAAGTCTTAATGAACTTACCATAAAGAAATCTAGTAGTTTCAAATTTGGGAAAAGTAAAAATTAGCCCTACTACCATTTATCCATTAGCTCATTAAACACTGGTATTTTGTTCACAACAGGTCTCTGTCCGCCTTATTTTTCCTTATCTAATGTCTGATGTATTAAAAATAACAGGCTTAGTGTCATCGTGTAATAAGCGGCAGGACCGGAGGTCAAAGGCCCTAGTAACAGAACAACGTACTATCTCTACTCCTCAGGGTCTTTATCTGTACAATCAGAAGATTCTTTGGTTATTAATATTCAACAAGGACCTCTCCAAAATAGTGTAAGCCTTTTGAATAGCGCAAGCCTTACAAAACAAGACTGACAAATAAGCTTTTTTAAAAAAATTTTTAAAAGATTTTATTTATTTATTTGACACAGAGAGAGAGAGAGAGAGAGAGAGATCACAAGCAGGTAGAGAGGCAGGCAGAGACAGAGGGGGAAGCAGGTTCCCCAAGGAGCAGAGAGCCTGATGCAGGGCTCAGTCCGAGGACCCCGAGACCATGACCTGAACCGAAGGCAGTGGCTCAACCCACTGAGCCACCCAGGTGCCCCTGGCAAATAAGCTTTTCGTTGATAAATATAAATCTCAAGAATGGCATAAATGATGTGCCTTTGTGGCAGTATCTAAAGTTGTATCATTTTTGATCATGTTATTTTAAGAATATTTGTTTCATTCTTATTTTAGGAATATTAATTTCAGTGGATTAGTTTACATCCACTAATTGCATTTATAGTGATAAATTAAAATCTCATGCCTTTCTTTTGAAGCTAAGTTACTTTTTCCTTGCACTATTAGTGTAATAACCTCTTTTTCTCTTCCTAAGCTCCTTATCTCTACCTGGAACTTTTTGTTTCCCCCTCACTCAGTTCACATCTCTGTTCAGGACACTCCCAATGTTGTCTGTCCTTTAAAATTATTATCTTTTATGACACTGTACATTTTCTTTAATGGTATGTATTTTTGTGACTAAGGAAAAATAAGCATTATAAGGCTGGTTTCTTCCTAATAGCAAAGTCATATTCCTATTTGCCTGGATTTGCTTTGCTGTCCAATAAAGTTAAATTTAGTTAAAAGTAAATAATATGAGAAAAATGTTTCCTCAGTCACTGTAGTCACATATCTGCTACTCACTGGTCAGATATGGCTCATGGCTACAACCTTGGAGAGTGTAGATTTAGAACATTTCCATCAGCCCAGGAATTGTTATGCTCTGCACCACAGTGATTGATATATAAAAGATGCATGATAAATGCGTGGTCAAAACGCAAATCTGAAATTTTAATGTTGAATTAAAACCTATCATGTTTTGCTGTCTCTAGATGGAATTAATGCTAGGCAGTGAAAGATACTATAAAAGTGAAAAGGTGAAACCTCAATATCCCAGACCCTTGTTTACCAGCAAAGTCACGATTTCCAGGCCACTTCACTAGCTTTTTCTTTTCTTTTTTTTTTTTCTTTTTTTATTTTTTATAAACATATATTTTTATCCCCAGGGGTACAGGTCTGTGAATCACCAGGTTTACACACTAGCTTTTTCTTCTCAAGGGTGGTTACAAGTAGTTCATTAAAAGAAAAAATATATATTTCTTTATAGATAAAGAACGTGCTAAAATTAGCAGAAAATTAATTTGTTAGAAGAATAGAATTAGTGTTAACAGACGTGATCACACGAGGAATCATACCTCCCTTGCCAATTAGAAAATACTTTAAATACAATTGTTTATTTTATAAAAACCAGCATTATCAAAATAAAAATCCCCAAACCCTTATCTTTAAAAAACTACACTTACTTGACATTAGTAGGTTTAATAAATATTTAGACAAAATTAAGATCGGGATGGGAGGGCTGAGTATTTATGACAGCAAATAGCCTCTTTTATAACAATACTAGTATAGTTTGGTGACATAATAAAGTAATAACTAAAGACAGTAAATTATTATCAACCAAAATTATTATCACAAAAGCCGTAATCTCACATGGATGCATGGAAATTGGTATGATAAATAATAATGCACAGTTTTTTTTTCCAATTCTGTTTAAAATTCAACTTCATTAGTAAATCATAAAAAATAACCTGGCTTGTTAGTTTTAATACCAAAAATTCCTTACAGCTTTTTACAATAAGATTTTACTCTTGAAATTGACTTTCTCATCTGAAGAACATGGGCTCTGAAATTACTGAATTGTAGATACAGCTGCATTTTCCCTTAGCTTATATCAATAAGATAAAATGGATGTGATTTCAAAATTTTACTATAATTTACAGACATACACATGTGATCACATGATGATGATATGTATTTATACATGAAGTATTATACAAACTATGATGCAGCTCAACAATGTTTTTGATCAGTTATTCATTAGAAAAACAATTTTATAGATATACTATTTAAAGATGTCAGAAGGTCTTCTGCTGGAAGCAGAAACTTTATCTAAGAAAACCCATTATCTAATCTTCACAGGTTATAGCCGACCATACTGTGTAAATCAAATCCATCCGTGGACACTTTGGTGTACATTTCTATACACTGCCTTTCCTCTATCCCCAGAGGTTCAACAAGATTCGGGGAGAGACAGTTATGATTGTTTTCAGTTACTGAAGGAAGCAGCTTTTATATTTACTGGGAGGATCAGAGAGGCATCGTGCAACCTGGAGAGCTCCCTTGGCTCCAAGTTTTAAGTTGCTGGGGTGTGTTTGTTCTTTTGTTTGTCTTTCAGGGCTGCATGGAACAGCATGACCATCATGTTCAGCTTTGATGCCTGTGGGAGGGATAGGTTAGATATAAAACACAGTACAGAGGAAGACAGATGCTTGCTGCATTTGTATTGAAAAGTTTAGAGGAAAAAATGTTAAAAGCATGTGGGTCCACTAAATTGAAACAAACAAATGAAAAAACAAAAGTACTTTTAAATTGCTAGTCAAACTACCAGTGGTTCCTCTTGTTTAATTAGAACATATGCTATAGAAAATGGCCTTAATATCTCAGATTTTGCTTTGCAATACCATTTTTTCATGTAGGCTTAAAATCGGCCTGAAAATTTACCATGTCTGAAGCTGAAAGCGTGTGTTGATTTGGGGGATTATACCAAACCCATATGGTAAGAAAGAAACAGTACTGTATCTAACGATTGTTACACATTAATTAACGTTATTACCCAGTTGATCTTTGACCAGATCTTTCACTTTCCCCTTCTTTTTTTCATCCTACTCTTTTCCCCTTAAGGCAGATCATTAAAACTTAACTAATTCCATTTAAAGTCTTGCTACTAAAAATGTAGTCCACCCATGGACCAGAAATATCTGCATTACCTCGGAGCTTGTATGAAATGCAGAATTCCCATTCCTACTGAACCAGAATCTGCATTTTAGCAGGATTTCCAGGTGATCTGAATGCATATTAAAGTTCAAGAAGCAATATTTAATGTGTACATTATGTTGCAATAGACATTTCCTAACCCCATATAAAGTTTGGATTCCTGAAATGAAGAAATTATGCTTTTCTATTATATAAAGTCATCAAGATACAAATTTTTAACTTTACTGTTATTCAATATACTCAAAGGTTAAGTCAACATAAATTATTTTAATATTATACTTATCTATCAGGATCCAGATTGTTAAGTATATGCTTTTAGGATTCAAGAGAGTGTGAAGTATAATTCATTCCAACAGCAGATTATTTCATATCTATTGGTAGCTTAATTATGTTTTTATACACTAGAACAAGTTTTAGCTTTTGAAATACTTATTAAAAATATTTCCAACTAGTTAAAGAATATCAATGGTAGAGTGTCCCCATGGTACTAAGAAGTTTTTTTTCCAGAAGATTTGAGATCTGTGGTCTCAGTGTCATGTCTTTGAAAAGGCTTAAATACAGTAGATTAAATATCCAAGCCAATTAAATATTTCAAATGATTGATTTTTGGATTATTAAGTGCAGCTTGTTAGCCTCGTGTATAAATATTTCTTGGCCTATTGATGAAGTACATTGTTTTAATGTATAGTTGTTTCATATATTGCGATCACTTATACCATGTGTTACATATTTATATATTAATATATTTTGCATGGATAGCTGTCATCCTCGTTCACGACATCATGACTGTCCTCGCACACCCAGGATATGAACTTCGGACCTATATACATCCTCTTCTCTTGGTTCTATTTTAGCCATCTTATCAAATTTAACTGAATAATACTTCCTCCTCTCATTTTTAGCTAATTATTTTTTAGTTTGAAGTCATTTACACATTCAACTATTTTTAATCTCTGAAAACCGTTTGGAAAGGAATACCATTTTAACTTGTTAATCAAAGACCTCATCATTATTTGTAAAGCATAATGCATTTAACAAACACTTGAGTTTAACAAATCATTTACTTCTTTCTATGCTATATGTCTTCAACTAGAAATCAGAGATATGTTGGATTCTCAGAATACAATATGAAATTGCATAGACATTTTCAGGATGTCATAAAGCTCTTTTTTTTTTTTTTTAAAAAATTTTGTTTATTTGACAGACAGAGATCACAAGTAGACAGAGAGGCAGGCAGAGAGAGAGAGAGGGAAGCAGGGCCCCCGCTGAGCAGAGAGCCCCATGTGGGACTTGATCCCAGGACCCTGGGATCATGACCTGAGCCGAAGACAGCGGCTTAACCCACTGAGCCACCCAGGCGCCCCCATAAAGCTCTTTTTAAAAACTATTCTGTGTCTTACATAGAGTAAAACATAGTTCTGTATTTTAAGAAACTTAATTATAAGTAGCTCCTAATTATAACACTAGCTCAACATTAATATAGTTTATTTAGTTATGTGCAAAGTAAAAAAACTAATTTTTAAGTTGTTATATTATATTTTTCATGTACAGCTGGTAATAGATTTTCACTATTTCCCACTAAACACACCAAATACACAGAATGAGGCAAGGAGGTGGGCATCTGGGTGGCTCAGTTGTTAAGCCTCTGCCTTCGGCTCGGGTCTCATTGTGCCCCTGCATCGGGCTCCTTGCTCAGCTGAGCCTGCTTCCCCCTCTCCTCTTCACTTCCCTGCTTGGGTTCTCTCTCAAGCTGTCTCTTTCTCTGTCAAATAAATAAATAAAATATTAAACAAAAATTAGGCAATGAGAGTAGAAATCTATATGGTAGAAATATCATTAAAGAAAATGTCACAAAATTGTCGGTGGTGGTGGTTGTGGTGTTTCCTTACTCTGTGTGTGTGTGTGTGTGTATGTGTGTGTGTGTGTGTGTGTAGTTATGCTAAGGACACTTAACATGAGATCTACTCTCTTATTGTGCATTTTTAAGTGCCAAGTACTTTGTGTTGTGTTCTTTTTAAAAAACGAATTACAAACAATACATTTATTTTAGTTGACATTCTTTCTAATAGATCAAGAAACTAGTATAACATTTATTCACTGCCCTCAAGGACATTGGCAGGTACAGGGGATAGAGAAAATGAATGGACAAGTAATTACCGTCAAAGGTAGTATATGAACCCCAGAAGGGAAGTCTTGATTATGTCATATGGACATTTTGTGGAAGGAGTTATTGCAGTCAGCTGAGAAGACCAAAAAGAAATGCATTAGGATAAGGTTTGAAAGATGAATCACCTTTTGACAGGTCAGAAAGGTCACCCTAAATGAATGGAAAATAGTGAAAAACTGTTCTATTTCTACAATTCATGGTTTTATTTACCAAGGTAATAAAATTACTTTCTCTGATAACACCAGGCATGAATTTTACAGGGTAGAGTTGTCATTTACAATTTACGAACACCCCTCACCCTGTCCATGCCTTAGTTTTAAAATCCTGTACCTTCACAAATTCAGAGGTCTAAATGGGGATCAAATTAGATTATCACATGAACAAAAGGCGTAATTTGTTTAGAATTAGCATAGAATCTATTGCATGAAAAGGACCTCAGCCTCCTCCTCCATTATAACCTCCATCTTCCTTTTTATTGCTGGTAAGGAAGCTATGTGATTTTTATTTCCAGTTTGTTCCCTATGTCGCGTAATAATATGTTCAGACACCAGACACCCGAAGGAAACTTTATCATGCATTTCCACTGATCAGGTGGTTGTGAAGTACCAGCTAAAGAAAGAGATACTGTTCTCTTTTTCACTTGAACATGAAACATAGATGATTTAGCTACACATGCAGATTACGTGTTTTTAAAAGAGGCAAATACAGCTCTGGGTCACAAGTTTTCTCACTAACACCAGGTATTTAAGTAAGAAAATTATCCATGCATCGTAGAATGATTGGCAAATATACATGAAAAGATAATGCAGATCTATATTTTCCATCTTAATTTTAATTACTTAAACAATGTTGTTATTTTGTGTGTTGCTCAAATTACTATTTTTTTTAAGACTTTATTTATTTATTTGTGAGAGAGAGAGTGCACAAGCAGGCAGAGTGGCAGGCAGAGGCAGAGAGAGAAGCAGGCTCCCCGCTGAGCAAGAAGCCTGATGTGGGACTCAATTCCAGGATCCAGGGATCATGACCTGAGCTGAAGGCAGCGACTTAACCGACTGAACCACCCAGGCATCCCTCAAATTATTATTTTAAAATGTAACAATAACCTTCATTATAATGTTAAAATTAGTCAAACTGCTTAGACTATCTTTTACCTCAAACTCAGTCATAACTTTTTTTTTTCTTTTTGGCTTTTGAAAAATAAAATACATAATGTATGGGAAATTTTGTAATTAAAATTGATTGCCTTTATCCGCTGAGGCACCCTGCTTTAACAATATCCCAAAGACTTAGGAGAAACATAATAAAAATAGCAACTAGATATTTGGAGTGATGTTTGAATTCTTAAATGTCTTGCATTTTCCGTCAGTTCCCTTTGATGACTTTAAAAGAAATAGCTCAGTTACAGTATCCCTCCATTTCTCCATGATTGACCCCCATTAGTCTGATTCCACACCCACTTAGAGAGTTGGCACACACTGTTAACTCTCACCTTTTTTAGGATATTCATGTAGAATGTTTATACTGCCTCTGTTACACTATTACCTATGAAGATTCAAACACCGTCCCATTTTAACGAGCTAAAAAAATTACCTTAACTGCCAAATGCTTTTCAGTTGTTTTCATATTCATTTTGCAAACATTTTCTGAAAATGCTCTGTATTCTTATTCTACTATTTCCTCTCTATTCTCTCTCTCTCAAACTTCTTGTGATATGAATTTCCTCTACAGCTCTCCTGAAATTGCTCTGCTTAATGACACCAATGATTTCTGAAACACTGAAACACTGAAACCAGTGGCTTTTTATGATTGTTCTCTCTATGTAGCTACTTTAAGTAGGAAATTGAAAAAAAAAATTATTTGTACTATTTGCAAGTTTGATTTACCATGACTTAAATTTCAATAATAAATCCCCAGGAACTCCGTTTTGACTTTAGCTTTTCATAGACCCTAGTTTGAAAGCCACTGATCTAGAAAACAAGCATTATGCTAATGTCTTTTACAGAGGACAACACCTAAGGTAAAGGCCAAGCTGATTGTCTCTGGGTTCCTACACATCTCCCACGGTTAAATTTCACATTAATTTGAAATTGATTTTTAGTAATTAAAATCACAGTTATATTAGCCTCTTGACACAAATTTAAAATGAAGAGCTTTAACTTTATAAACGATAATGCTTATTGCAGTTGATGGTACTAAAAGGTAACAATAGAACTCTGTAAACACATTTGGAGTTGCTATCCCTGAACATGAGCCAGCATCATAATCTGCTTATCAGTGAGAAATGTTCAGGGAGTGTGAAATTCAACAAGACAAGCCAAAGAAAATTAATTCAGACTTGCCTTAGAAATGCCAATTGACCTAATCTTCTCAATCTATTAATTCTGAAGGTAGAAGGAGCAATAGATGGAAAAGCCTAGGGGGTAATCATAATGACACGAGACCTAGGGGCAGCTCACAGAGTTAGCCCTGTTCCTGAAAACCAACCAGGGAATTTTGAATAGTTACTTTAAATGTGCATAGGCCATTCAGAGTCTTATAGGTCAAAAGCGAAATCCAAAAATCAATAACAAAAAGTGAATTAGGAAACTTGAAGACATAAATAATGTGCTGGGGTTGATTTGATACAAATGACTCTCAGAGTTGAAGGCATCCTGTACTAACAGCAGTGAGCCATGCAGAAACCCAACAGTGAGCTCCAAAGTGAGCTTCACTAGCAGATTCCTAGATAATAAAAATTTTGTATCATAATACTTACAAAATGGCATAAAAAAAAATCCTACGAAGTAGTGCCAGTTATGTAGCATGCACAGTGAACTTGTGAGTTAAAGTTAGTAGGTTTCACACTCCATAGCCTGTCCATTCTTTAATTTTCCATTACAAATAATAAAGCAGAAAGCATCTGTAATTAAGAGATGAAACTGATCTTCAAGGAAATATCATAGATTGTTGGCTTAACTGGGTAGGAGAAGAATAAATGAAACAAGATGGGACTGGGAGGGAGACAAATCATAAGTGACTCTTAATCTCACAAAACAAACTGAGGATTGCTGGGGGGAGGGGGGTTGGGAGAAGGGGGTGGGGTTATGGACATTGGGGAGGGTATGTGCTTTGGCGAGTGCTGTGAAGTGTGTAAACCTGGCGATTCACAGACCTGTACCCCTGGGGATAAAAATATATGTTTATAAAAAATAAAAAATTAAAAAAAAATTATAGATTGTTAAAAAAGCATCTCAATATATCATACTAAAATCAAATATTCATTACCTGTTTCATCTAAACTCCAAGGAATCAAGTTTTGTAGGAAGAATTTCAAAGAAATAATATCAATGGGTTGTTTGGAAATTTAGAAGCAATTCTATTCAAAGTGTCTAATAGACCATAACTACACACACTGACAGATATATTTTGGTTTGGAGTTTTCTTGAATGCCTGAAGTATAGGCCATGGATTTCTTAGCAAACCATAGTTTTAAGTCTGTATCGCAATCAATATTTGCTTTCCTGTTCTATTTCTCTTTTCCCTTCCCCTTAACCTTGACTTTGAAATAGATTTTAAAAAGATGATAGAAACAGATTCCCAAGAGAAGTAATGAGAGCACATCTAAGAAACGGGAAGAAATGTTGTAGCCTAGCTTAATTTTTTATCATTTTTCTCCAAAATAACAACTCATGGTTAAAGAAGATCTATGAAATATTTGCTTCATAAATGATGACCTCAAAATAAATTCTGGTGTTTTTAGCTTTAGTTCTAATAGAGTATGACAGGCATAAAAACTAGATTTAATACCAGTAATTATTATAATTATTATCAATTAAGTAAACAGCAGTTAACACTAGAAATCTGTTTTTGCTTAACTTGGTTTGTTGGGATGTAGTCCCTGTAGTTTTGATTTGACCTATAACCTAGTGACTTTAATGACCCACTTAATAGTCAGCAGCTGTGCACTGAACAGGCTTCGTTGCATGGCCTGTGGCTCGACTGCCATGGGTCTATCACAGCCACTGCCTTAAGCCTCAGCCATCCCCTTACAAGGACTACTCGCACAGATACTTTTTTTTTTTCTTTTTTCGTGCAGATATTTAAATAAAGAAATAAAATTTCTATATGAACTTTTGTGTCTGACAATTTTGAGCGAGTACTGGCTCTGACAATTACTATGGGCATTAGGCAATAATTGTTTGCCTCCGTTTTCTTTTCCATAGTAGAGGGATTTTATTACCTCACTCACAGTAATTAAAGAATGCAAACTCAGGGCAGGGCCTGGGATGTAGTAATACGTTCCCTTATGTCTTCACTACTCAACAGTGTTTTTTGTGCATTACTGTGTACCACAACTCTGTGTAATTGGGGATATGGGCGTAAGTGCATAAGCTGATATTTAAAGTGTCTGTCCTTGTGGACTTCAGAGTAGAACTGGGAAGATATATAAGTAATTTTGTAATAATTTTAATAATTTGCACTGTGCTCTCTGTGGTCAGTATAGAGTACCAGTGGGTTTTATAGCCAGGGGATATCTTCGTCACTCTATTGGAGCTCAGGAATGTCTTTGTCATGAAAAATTTAAAGATGAAATGGCTTGTATAAATCTTTATTCGATATCTAGCATAAAATAAGTATGCAGCCAATGTTACCTGCATTAACGTGTTTAAGATGGACCTAACTGGCAAAGACAAGAGGGGTGGATGATTCAGGAAGACGTAACAGCAGGTATGGAGACCTGGAGTGAGTGGGACTGGCGCTTAGAGGAGGGTGAGTGGGGAGGAAGGCTAATGGCGCACAACAACAAGGGATGGAGTATTCAAGGCTAGAGTCATGAAAAGGCCAATTAAACTAAGTTAAAAAGTGGATCAAGAAGATGTGGTATATATACACAATGGAATACTATGCAGCCATAAAAAGAAACGAAATCTTGCCATTTGCGACAACATGGATGGAACTAGAGCGTATCATGCTTAGCGAAATAAGTCAAGCGGAGAAAGACAACTATCATATGATCTCCCTGATATGAGGAAGTGGTGATGCAACATGGGGGCTTAAGTGGGTAGGAGAAGAATCCATGAAACAAGATCGGATAGGGAGGGAGACAAACCATAAGTGACTCTTAATCTCACGAAACAAACTGTGGGTTGCTGGGGGGAGGGGGGTTGGAAGAAGGCGGGTAGGGTTATGGACATTGGGGAGGGTATGTGCTTTTGGGTAAATTGGAAGGGGAGATGAACCATGAGAGACTATGGACTCTGAAAAACAATCTGAGGGGTTTGAAGTGGCGGGGGGGGGTGGGAGGTTGGGGGTACCAGGTGATGGGTATTATAGTGGGCACAGCTTGCATGGAGCACTGGGTGTGGTGAAAAAATAATGAATACTGTTTTTCTGAAAATAAATAAATTGGAAAAAAAAATTAAAAAAAAAAAAAAAGTGTAGATGTTAAAATGTAGTGGAGGGGCGCCTGGGTGGCTCCGTGGGTTAAAGCCTCCGCCTTCCGCTCAGGTCATGATTCCAGGGAGCCTGCTTCCTCCTCTCCCTCTGCCTACTTGTGATCTCTGTCTGTTAAATAAATAAATAAAATCTTCAAAAAAAAAAAAAAAAGTGTAGACTTTAAAGTGTAGTGGAAACTCGTCAAAAGTTTTTAATATGAAGAACTGACATAATCAAATATAGACAAAGCAATGATAAGGGATGGTTACTGCCTATTAGAATGAACAGTGATTGCATGCCAAATATATCACTTAATCCTATCCATATAAGATTCATTATCCTTATTTTACAACTGAAGAGGTCAAAACATAACGAAATAAGTTATTTGCTCAAGATCACATGACGACACTGGTGAACAGGGAATTCCAACCTATTTTAGTGTCACTTTTAACATCTATGATACATTTTTTCCCATCTTAATCTCTTTCCACGTACAGAGAGGTAAGAGAGGAGTTGGCAGTAGTAAGAATTGAGGAAATGTCATGTTGGACTAAGACAGTAGCAGCGAATAAAAAAGGAAAGGACAGGCTTGAGAGAGAAAGTCAACAGCATTTGACACCTGAGTGTTTCTATTGTGTTTGAATGAGAAAGAGGATTCAAAGATGAGCTGCAGGTCTGGTTTTGGCACTGAGTTGATATTGCTTCCATTGAGAGAACTAGAGAAAACATGAAGAGGACAGGTTTGAGGAGTGGAGGTTAAACATTGTGGGTTCACTTTTGGACATGCTGAGGTTGAGACACCTGGGACATATCCAAGTTGAGAGGTCCATTGGAGTAAAAGCATGTCTTCCTTTCTGAAGGCTGATCCTTGAGGACCATCACCAGTAAAAGGTAACAAACAGTAGCTGAAGTCTTGGTCTACAAGAGGCTGTAAGAGAGGAGAGGACAAAAGGAGGAAACATCAATGCAGGGACAAACACCAATACTTAAGGGTTATGCATAGAGATAAGATTGTGGACTTGTGTATTCAGACATAGATAGGGGTATGGAGTGGGAGGGGGGAAGGGCAAAGGTCAACAAAAGAAAGAGGGTCAAGGTGTCAAATGCTGCCAAGATACTAAATGAGGTAACGCCTGGGAAATCAACTGGGTTGGATGCAAGAACTCCTGTGGGAAATTTTGACATAGTGGTTAATTCCGGACGACAGTCAGGCAATTGAGCAGCAAGAGGTGGTGACAAAATGGAGAGTGAATGGAGATAGTTTTTTTGTTCAAGAAGTTTGATTCCCAAGAGTGGAGGAAATACAGGAGTTTGGGGCAGTGACAGGTGGCAGAAGATCTTATTTGAAGGCAGAAAGTGTTAATAATTTAATAACAATAAATTATTAATACTCTCAATTTTAATTTAAAAAAGCAAACCTAGATTTTGAAAGTAGTTTCAATATCTGAAACTTTTATGATTTATAAGTTATTTAATAAATATAAGTTTATTATTTATTATTTAATAAATATGTTTATTATTCAAATAATAAAGGCACTTAAACAAATGCTTAGTATGTACTAGACACAATATTCCATATTAACAATAGACTTTAATTCTTACACCGGACTATTAAGAATGTGTTATTCTTCTTCCCATTTTTAGAAATGGAAACACTATGGCTATGAGAAATTGTAGTTAGTAGTCCAAAAATTCCACTGTCTTTCCAATAACAAATTGGTGTGTCATATTTTTCTTTTTTTTTTTTTTTGTGATAGGATCATAGGAATAAGGTCTTATGAGGGTAAAAAAAGTATCTTCACATGCTCTCAAGAAAGGGAATGCCTATGTCACAGCAAAAAAAAAAAAATCCCACGAACAAACTAGGTGTGTAGTAGAAGAGACAAAGATAGATAAAGGATAAAAATAATCTATTCTTTCTTCATGTTGAATATATATATATATATATATATATATACACACACATTTTTGCTTAGTCTTAGTCACTTACAGGAATAAGTGAAAAGTAAAGCCGGGTAACACTGTCAGTTGAAGCCTCTCTGAATACGTTTTCAGTCCTCATAGACTTGTATTTTTGCTTTTTGTTTTTATTTCTGGAAACCATTCAGGAGACACTTTAACAATAGTGCTTTGATGGTAGAGTGATTTTAGTCAAAAACTTTAACATTGAATGGAAAGTGCCTTTTAGCTGAAGAGAAAATAAATGAAGAAAGTGGGGCAAGATTCGTGTGCAAGGATTTAGGCAGATCATCTGGTTAAGCATTGGGGACTGAACCTGAAAAGATTTATGGGACCCTGAGCAATTTGCTTCAGGCTGGTAATAATTGCGACGCTGCTTCCTCCCCACTTCCCTTATCCACTTTCTCTGCATCGCCGCTCTTTTTGAGTTCATCCATCTTAATGAAATATCCATCTTCCGTCTTTCTTTCCTGCTTTACATTTTAGACCTTATGGGGGATTGAAAGTCGTTTTCTCAGCTGGACTCTCGCTAGCCAGAGGCCAACTTTGCTTCCAAGTAAGACTCCATGCAATTTCCCCCATTAGGCATTTGTTTCATTGTCTACATGAGAGCAATAAAACTTATCAGCTAGCTCAATCAAACACATCAGCTGGAAATGTCTTCTCGCTGTGAATGAGCAGATCAGTTTAAAAAATTAAAAAAAAAGGTTTCCCTGAATTTTGTTGTTAGAACAGTATGGATGTTTTCTTTGAATATTAGTCATGGTTTCTATGTCTACATATTTGTGCATTTATAAATCTGGTGCAGGTATTTTAAAGTAAGTACTATCATGATTTGCTTTATAATTAGTTAAAATGTGGGACTGGAGGTGTAAATTTAGGGGAGTTTTGAAAGTTATAGAAATAGGTACTTTATTCTATCTGCAATGAATTTGAACAAATAACCCCTCTCCAGCAACAATTAAGTTTCCATTCTCGCATAAAATAAGGGAAAATATATCTATGAGACCTTTTTCACTTATCTGGGATGCTCCGTGAGCTTTGAATGAGCCGATCCTTGGTGCGGGTGGTAGCGAGTGAGGGCTTAAGGGAAATAGTTGTCGAAGCAGGAAGCCGGGTTTCACCAGAAACAACCGTGTGTGTGTGTGTGTGTGTGTGTGTGCGTGTGCGTGTGTGTATAGATTTTATTTTCTCACAATAAATATTCTTGTTATTTTAATGAGTGTTTTATCTTGCAGCTTCTATGGTCTATGGAATATTGAAATATTGAATATTTATTGTCTCCACCACCGCCACCCCCACCACTACCCCCACATTCTGTGACCTGTTTGGTCCAGGCCTTGCATATGGTGGTGTCACAGTACTTAGGGCAGTTTATATGTGAGCATTCACATCAGATAGCTGACATATCAAGATGGTTTATTTATAATGAATCTTGGGTTGTAGTAGATAGAAACCAACAAAGACCACTTTATTTCTGGGGTTGTGAAAATTACTTGCCTGTGATAGTAATAATTATTCTTCAACATTAAAAAGCTAGTTTCTCTGAAGAATATCATTAATGTCCCATGCATAAGCACCATACTGTCCAAGCTGAGAGGATCATTAAAGGCGTATTGAGTCAAGTAACAAAAGATGTTTGGTTCTGCTCATATGTGGATATAGCATGCAAAAATGTTCAAAAACAAACTTCCAGGGCACCTGGGTGTCTCAGTGGGTTAAGTGCCTGACTTCTGCTCGGGTCATGATTCCTGTGTCCTGGGATAGAGTCCTTCACTGGAGACGCCCTGCTTCTCTGTCTCCCTCTGCCTGCCACTCCCCCTGCTTGTGCTCCCTCTGTCAGAAAAATAAATAAAATCTTTAAAAAAATTTTTAAAAAAAAGCACACTTTCACTCATCCTTTCAATAAGTGGACATGTCTCTTTTTTTTTTTTAATATTTTATTTATTTATTTGACAGACAGAGATCACAAGTAGGCAGAGAGGCAGGCAGAGAGAGAGAGAGGGGAGGAAGCAGGCTCCCCACCAAGCAGAGAGCCCGATGTGGGGCTCGATCCCAGAACCCTGGGACCATAACCTGAGCCGAAGGCAGAGGCTTTAACCCACTGAGCCACCCAGGCGCTCCAACATGTCTCTTTATGAAAAAGAATATTTAACTTTATTTAAAAGTCAATGAATAAGTATTTTTCCGATATAAGATATGCTTAATTTGTTTTCAAATGTATATTAACTTATAACACATAAATTTGACAATGACACAAGATAAATAAATGAAAGACCAGTTTATGATGGAAATAAGAAATCTAGGATGGACACATCAGCTAATTCTGTGGGATTTTCCTCACCCAGACCCAGCCCATCTTACCTTCTGCTTACCTGAAGGAATGTAGCTTTAGCTATTAATTCAAAAAACAGATAAATTTAGCATTAACAATTTTATAATCCATAATAAAAGGGACATTCATAGCTGGGCTTTCTGCAGGTAGTACCACCATAATAAATAATAAATTTCTTTCCTCCTTCCATACAGTTCATGTATGCATGTATGTACATATGTATGTATGTAATATCTACTATCTGCAATCAGTGGTATATTTCAAAATGAATATTTTATGTACAAGTACACAAGACCTTATACAAGTTATACAACTTATATAACTTACGCAACTTATACAAGAACATATAGAAATACAATGTATATTTGAAGTGTGTGCAAGGGTGTGTGTGAAAAAGATATTTAATTTTCCTACAAATAAATATTCTTGTTAATCAATGTTTTGTCATGTAGACCATATGGTCTATGAGATATTAAAGATCCTTTTTTTCCCTCCACTTTAAAATAGAAAATAATATAAATAAGTTAATTATAAACTTAAATGTCTATAAATTATACGGATTACTGACCATTTGTCCTCTTTAATGGATAGTTTCATTTGACAAGGAAAACCTGCCATCTAAGTTGAAGGGATAAAGTTAGCTTTTGTTTCTGTACAAGGTGATTTTTTTAAAAAAGCACAAATAATTCATGCATACAACTCTACAGATCAAGCCTCTTTGGAGGAAGTTTATGGTTTGATAAGAGGGTGGGGGGGTTCTGTTTTATTTTTGTCTTATAGCTGGAGGCATAAAACAGCATTTTCTGGCTGTAAAGAGTATTTAGAATTCGAAATTCAAAACATATCGAGGCGCACACACTGCCTGCTGCCTTGCTAACTTATTTTCCAGGGTCATTTTCTTTCAAGTGCAGTTAAATTTTTTCTCTGTCGAACTGAAGTATGTACCAGAGGCTCTTGGGATTTGAGTTCACCATTCCAGACTTTTATCTAGAGCAGGTAGCCTAAGTGAATTTTCCATCTTGCGAAACTCCTGCAGCGAGGCCGCAGAGGGGAAAATGGAGCTAAGTACTGACAGATGTGCCACGAGGCCCCAGATTGTGAATCAGGGCTGCAGTTGGAAAAAATACATATAATTTGCTGATCTTACAGGATATATCTTTCAAAGGGCTAAGCTCTTCACCCTTACATTTTCCGCTGTAATATCTTTCACCGGAAGGTTGATTTAGTGCCTACGTTTCTCAGCTGACATAGTTCTCCACCCTCCACTCCTTCCTCTCCTTGTTTTCATAAGCAAATTGTAAATTATCTCTCTCTCTTTTTTTTTTAAGATTTTATTTATTTATTTGACAGACAGAGATCACAAATCAGCAGAGAGGCAGGCAGAGAGAGAGAGAAGGAAGCAGGCTCCCCGCTGAATAGAGAGCCCGATGCAGGGCTCGATCCCAGGACCCTGAGATCATGACCTGAGCTGAAGGCAGAGGCTTTAACCCACTGAGCCACCCAGGGGCCCTGTAAAATTCTCTTTATTCAAGAAGAATGCTATGGGGGAATGGGGACTGAAAAAAACCCCTCATGTGGATAACTTTTAGTGCTCCCAAACCCTGTTCCAAATTTTTGGTCTTTCTGTATAAGGTAACCACAGTGATCTAAACTTTCCTCTCTCTGATTCTTCCTTAAAGATGTTATTATTATTCTTATTTTGAGTGTTTCAAACTGTAAGAAACAGAGTTTCAGAGAGTTGAGTGACTCTTTGCTATTTAGATTTTAGCTGCTGTTCCTGAAAATTTATGAGTTTCTACTTGAGGTCTAAATACAGTCCCCCATAGATTTATTTTACTTGGTCTTGCAAATGTTCTACATTTGAATTAGCTGCCAATATTTAAGAATGAAGAAACACTAGCTTTCCTTGAACGCTTCCATGAACCAGCAACACCACACTACTCTTGAATGGCCACAAAACCCTTTAAGAATTGATCCCCAGCTACCACTTTAGAAAGCACAGCCTGCCTCAGATTTGTGGGTCCTATACTGCCCATTATTCCCTCCACTTGAGGCCACATCCCTGTCGCCATTTTTCTCTTTCTTTCCATTTTAGCTTCACCTATTTACTTTAACTGCCTGTTCATTGAAGTCATTTGAGTTTTCTGCTCATTCTACGGGGAAGGCAATGATGTTACAAATTTTCTACCAACTCTTATGAATTAGTATGTGCTGGGAGAGATGTATTAAGAATAATTCTGGGGCTCTGGCCTAGCAACAAAGTATGCCTCCCAGAATTACACTATCTGTCAAGGAAAGCCAGGAGAGCAATTACGCCAGACAAAGCTGACACACACTTGAGATGAAGGACAGCAGGCTTGCCTGAAATTGTGCCATTACAGCAACTGGAAGAGAGACTGGTGCTTACTGAACATTTTACATTTAGACAGACGAACACACAGTCACAGATCTTGGCTGCATAATAATCTTGCTAAGCCCGGTTTACAGATGAGAAGCTAAAGTCTAAGGTCTCATCTGATGTGATAAAACCAGTAAATGGCAGTCTTAAGGTTTTTTTTTTATGATAATTTTTTAAAATATTTTATTTATTTATTTGAAAGACAGAGATCAGGCAGGGGTGGGGGAAGCAGGCTCCCCGCTGAGCAGGAAGCCTAATGCGGGGCTCGATCTCAGGACTCCGAGATCATGACCTGAGCTGAAGGCAGAGGCTTAACCTACTGAGCCACCCAGGTGCCCCTTAAGTTTTGAATATACATCTCTGTTTATTACATTGTACTCCTTTAGTGTTTGAGAAGTTTACCTTTTTTTTTTTTTTTTTAATTTTTTACAGCAGCCAATGAATCCCACATACCTGTAAGCAAAGAATTAGATGCTAAGAGTAAGGCTTTTTAGAGAAATCAATTGCACTGCTCTCATTTATTGAGGGCTTATGACACGTCCATCATGCTGCTCAGTACTTTATAAAGGTTATCTCATTTACCTCTACTATTTCTCAGTTTGTAGGAAAGTATAATCATTACTTTATAGAAGAGGAAACATAGGTTCAGTGGCCTCAGGCAATATATCTAAGATCACAAAACTAGTAAGTCACTGAGGCAGGATTTATATCCCGAGGGATAATTTCTTCAATGCCTAGTTTCTATGCACTATACCATTAAAGGTCTTTGTTGAAATGTATAATAAAATGAGGATATAACTACATGACCAAAGATAAATCACTGCCATCGCAGTTTTGCCCATGTTTAGTTCTTGAGATTTGGGATGAGATCTCAGCAACTCAGCAACCAACCAGTATCTTGGTTCAAGGCTTTCAGTTTCACTTCTGATAAATAGGGAAGACGTATGTCAACTTGATACAGGATTGAATGAATAAAGTTAAGTTTTAAATGACTGATGACGATCTAGTACCCACAAAGTCTTCTGTTACGAATGGGAATAGAACCTCAAGACATACCTTGAGCGAAAAAGTCAACTGCTACCCTCATTTTAAAGTCTTACCCCAATTTGTAAGTATTTATGCTGGCCTTTACTTAATGTAGATGCCCTATCTTCATTTTTG
The DNA here is from genome assembly GCF_020171115.1 of Neogale vison. Classification (NCBI taxonomy): domain Eukaryota; kingdom Metazoa; phylum Chordata; class Mammalia; order Carnivora; family Mustelidae; genus Neogale; species Neogale vison. Next base: position 127,889,935 of record NC_058095.1, on the reverse strand, counting down.
TCTTTTAAATATTATTTGGGCTAGAGTGCATACAGATAATTTAAAAAATCATTTCCTGTAGAAAAATTTACTTGGTGAAATTAAAAATGACAAAAATCACTCATTAAGAATATGGAACCAGTTCATGGTAAATGGATTTGGGTATGCTATATTTAATGTAGGAGAGATAAGTTGCTTGGGCCAGGAGTTGTGAAACTTTATGACATCACTCCTTGATAGCTCCAGGGATATGGTGGCCATATTTCTCCCTCACTCATGATTACATCTGACTTTTAAATTACCTCCCTGGTTCTCATTTCTTACTTCTGGTAAGTATATTCCAATATGCAGCTCCATTGTTATTATAACGTTCTAATGTTCTAATGTTAGACTGCAAAAGTTTGATTCTTAAGGGAGGACCTCTTATAGAGTTTTCTTTATTATCTCAAGTCAAATGGTATTACTCACTTTAGACTTCTTGTTTTCCTTTCTGGACAGCCACTCTCAATATCTGATATAGAAATAATCCTTTCACCACAAATTTTACTCATTTTAAAGTAACTTGTAGCAAATGTTTTTTGAAAACACTTATGTGAAATGTAGTATTCTGTGTTGGGAATTATGTTCTCCCTTTATAAGCAAATAGTTATTATCTAGAGCAGTGTTATATGTGTTGCCATTTCTTTCCAGTGGATACTGGGACACATGATCATGTAAGTTTTAAACTTTCTTAATGAAGCATTAAATTCAAATATGAATACCAGAAGACTTTGCAAAGAGATGTAAATAAAAGTAACCTGATACTTTTATAATACCATAGCACAGATAACTCTGAATAACAGGAAACGATTCTCATCCTTAAAGAATGTAGCATCTAGAAGGAGAGACCAGCCTGTAGATAGGCTGATACCGATTACCTAATAAATGATACAAAAGAGAAACGAGATGATAACAGGATGCCCTACAAGTATACAGTGGTGCACCTAATCTAGTTCCTGAGATCTGGGGAGCCGGGTGTGTTGCTAGCATTATAATTCAACATAATGAGACAGCAGAAAAAGAAGCAGAGACACACGTGAGATGCTCAGCAATGAACTAACTGGACAAAAATACGTAGAGAGGAAAATAAGTGCTAAAAAGATTAATTTGCTTGTTCAAGAGCACTTACATGGTTAATAGAAGTTTTTGTTAATCATAAAAATTGCCATTTTACATATCTTGTTAGGAAAATACATGGATACTTTGTTTTTGTTTTTCAGTAGCATCCGGTTGCTAAGATTCTGAGTTGACATTGACATGACAGTTTCGACAGCTACAGGATAAGTCTAAAGTATCATTTAACTTACAAAATAATCTTAGTCCATTTAGAGCTTTTTTAGTGACAATAATTAAAAAACGAACACTTCACAATCTGCTATAAGATTCTATTTTAAAGAAGCCAAAAGAAATGTAAACAGCAATAATGTTATGAGTAAAATCTGTCAGAACTTTCCTTAACAACAAAAACAACAAAAATGGAAGGACTTTTCTATAGTAGAGTATTGGAACACATCAGTGTGTAAGTTTTTAATTTTTTTAATGAAGCAAAGATTTAAATACAAATACCACAAATACCACAATGAGCATTGCAAAAAAATATATAAATAACCTGAATTATTTTAGAATGTTATAGCTTTGATTTCCTTAAAGTGTGAATTTTCAATAGTTGCATAGTTTTTGCCTCATATTTACATTCTTGGTTTTTATGTCAAATGCAATAATCTGTGGAAAAAAGGTAGGGGCACATGGGTGGCTCAGTGGGTTGAGCCTCTGCCTTCGGCTCAGGTCATGATCCTGGGGTCCTGGGATGGAGCCCTGCATCCGGCTCTCTGCTCAGCAGGGAGCCTGCTTCCCCTCTCTCTCTGCCTGCCTCTCGGTCTACTTGTGATCTCTATCTGTCAAATAAATAAATAAAGTCTTAAAAAAAAAAAGAAGGAAAATGTAACTGTGGTTTTCATTTATAAACAAGCATTGATTTTCTACAATAATTCTGATGACAGCCAATGTCAACAATATGAATAGAATAATATCTGTATGATCGAGTTTGCAGTATCTTGTGAATGTGTGTGAGAAGTAGGGAAGAATAGATAATATATATACTTATAAGAACCTGCTCAACGAACATTTATTTATTAATTAATTTATTTATTTAAAAGATTTATTTATTTGAGAGAGAGAGAGAAAGGGAGCACAAGTAGGAGGGGTAGAGGGAGAGAAGACTCTATACTGAGCACAGAGCCCAATGTGGGGCTCAATCTCATGACCCCGAGATCATAACCTGCGCCAAAACCAAGAGTCAGATGCTCAACTGTGCTCCTCCATGAACATTTATCAAACATCTACTGGAACTAGTGCTCATCTCCAGAAATACTAATATGGTCCAGACTTGCTGATGAAAGATGCTCTAAAAGTCATTTTCAAAAGTGTTGTATAGATTCAGGGTAAGTTGAGCTCATTCAAGTTAGAGATAACAGAAGTTTAAGAATGGAGATAGCATTTTGGGCGCCTGGGTGACTCAGTGGGTTAAGCTGCTGCCTTCGGCTCAGGTCATGATCTCAGGGTCCTGGGATCGAGTCCCGCATCGGGCTCTCTGCTCAGCAGGGAGCCTGCTTCCTCCTCTCTCTCTCTGCCTGCCTCTCTGCCTACTTGTAATCTCTCTCTGTCAAATAAATAAATAAAATCTTTAAAAAAAAAAGAATTGAGATAGCATTTTATATGAATCTTGAACAATGGTTGACAACTGGTAGTCTTTTTTTTTAAATTTTCTTCTGTAGTATTAATATTCATTTTTTTAGTCACTGAAGAACTCTTTAGTATTCTTGGTATAGATCTGTTTCTCTCCTCATATTTCCTCCTCTTCCCTGTTTATTTCCCCATGGTTATGAACATTCTGTATCAGCCTTTAGAATCAATGTTCTTAAACTATAGCAATATAAGATAGTGATATGATGGCAAGGCTTAGCTGAGAGATTATATATTGAAATCATTTTCAAATCAGATATTTTACATTCGAAGAAGGCTGCAAGAATAAAGGTTTTGTCACAACTTGTCAGAAATGTGAATACAGATTGCCACCTGCTTTGGATAACAAGTGATTTTCTAGAGGAGTTGTCTACAACATGGCTGCCTTTATCAGTGTGTTTTCTTCTCTCCCAGCATTGTATTTGTCATTTTTAATATGGGTTTTTGTTATCTATTGCTGTAAAGCAAACAATTTGTTTCTGCATGAAATAGTAAGGATGTGACCTCAAGTTCCTGAAGACAGCTCTGCCTTTTATTTTTCCTTGGGTGTATTAGAAGAAGCTTCATTTCTGACTATTTCATGTAAATCTAAATCCTTCTATACACTAATTTTAATACATTTGCTAACAAATTGGATTATGAATATAATTCCAGAAGCTATCTGTTCTAACTTTGGTCATAGCAAAATAACTATTATTATGGCATAGTCATAAAAGGAAAAAAAGAAATGTTCCACCATTTATTTATTTTTTTCTCTTATTTTTTTTAAAGTTTTTTGGTTTTGTTTTGTTTTGTTTTTTAAGTGATCTCTGCATACAATGTGGGGCTTAAACTCATGATCCCAAGATCAAGGGTCATACACTCTTCTGACTGAGCCAGCCAGGTGTCCCCAAATGGTCTAATATTTACATGGAATAGAGCTTAAAAATATTTAAAAGGCTTTTGAAAATGAATAGGAAATGGATAGATGCCAAAGCTGGGTTTGAGTCCGTTATTTACAGCAAGTGACTCAAAATGTTGATTTCCTGCCACAGGGGAACATCAACGCTTGTAAAGAAAAAGATATTGACTTAAAGCAAATGAGTTAGAAGGGTACACCAAAAACTTTTCCATTGTTAACTTAAAGTTTGATGAAGAGTCACTCTTCTCCTTATGAAACAGTAAATTTGATTTTATGTACTCTAGAGTTATATGATACAGTCCTTAGCAAACTCTAGTACTGTCCTTATTGTTTTTATATTAACATCTTAAATCCTCACAATCACACTATGAAGTAAATATAGTTATTATCCTTATCATTTTATAAAAGAGGAAATAGACCCCCAAAGGGCTTAAGTAATTTGCTGAAAGCTATGCGGTTATTAAGTACTAGAAGTAGATTAAAACTTATATAGTCTGGCCACAGATTCTCTCTGCTCTTAGCCATTTCATTATTCTCTCTAATGACACACATGGTCCTTTTTAAAGTTAAATAACATAACCTAAATGTTTTATACTTTGGTAGGACAAAGCCTTAAAAAACCATAATGAATTCTTACGGATTTATTATTAGAATAAGGAATGGTATTGTTCTAAGGCAAGAAACCTGTATTAATCAATAATGATACAGTGTTAAGAACCCTTGTTTTTCAGTGACCATTTTATAAAATATGTGATTATTAATATTATAAGCAAAGATCTTTTCTAGTTAACCAAAGAAAAGATATTTCCCCAAAAACAGAAATAAGGGTAAAGTTGTGGTCTCTTGGACAGAAAAGCAGTCAGAAATAAACATGGACTTGGAGAATTCATTGCCGCATTATGTATTTTTTTTTCCTGAGAGAGAAAAGGAATTTTATTTCTCCTATTAGCATTATAATAAGATAGCACAGAATTAAAAGCACAACAAAACAATCAAAACAGAACAAACAAAATCCTTAAAAGTTCTTATTGGGCACACTTCCTGTATAAGTCTAACAAAATAAGTAGACATTTGCCAAAAAATATCAACTATGTTGTGTTACAAAACTTTAGTTTGCTTAAACAGTGTACTAACCAAATAATTTATGTAAACTCATTACACTCATAGTTTAGGTACATACCTGAGTAGCTACATTTTTTATAATAAGTAATTAAATTTTCGAAGAGGTTAAGTGACTTAAGATTATGTAATATAGAGAAAGTGGGCTTTCAATTCAAAGGCATGCCATGAATCGTGTGAGTCACTCTTAGCTTCCTGTTCTAGGCAGTCATCTTTCAGATGCCTAATCCATGTGTATCACAGGTTGGGAGGTACACAGCTAACAAACTAAGACTCTGTACTCACGGCACTTACCTACATCTGATAAAGGAGAAAAACAATTTATTGTAGGTCCTGTGCTCATAAAGATCAAAGGTGAATTAATGAAGTACAAAGGGCCGGGGAGTTACGGCGAATGTGAAAATTATTATATAGAGAGTGTTCAGCAGAGGCTGTGCTGGTAAGAAAATCCAGGGGAAGCCATTTCAAAGCCCTCAATCTTAATCATTCAGACAAACTGACCCCAACCTACAGCATTTTCCACTCAAGAAGAAACAGATTAGAGAGTCTAATTAATCATATTGTCTTATGTGTGGTTAAGCCATTACTTGCAATATATATAATATCTATTTATATGTATTATACATAATATATATTAAGTCTGCAAAATGGGTAGAATTATGGCATTTCTAATGAACAGAATGCAATAAGCTGTTAAGAAGTAATCACAAATCAATAAATCAGGCCTTCAAATAAGATTTATTACGTGATGAAAAAATGCAAATGCCAAACACCTTGGAGAATTACTCAAATGTACTAAGAAATAAAATTATATTAAAAAGCTAATACTTAATGCCTATCCACTTGCCAAAAATACAAAATGAAGTATCCAAAATTGACTTAGATTCCAAAAAACAGACATTCTCTAAAAGAGGTGATGGCAATGTACATTAGAAAAACTTGCTTTTTTTCCTGGAAGGAATGGCTAGATGGATGGATGGCTAGATAGATAGATAGATGGATGGTACATAGACTGGTAGGTGGAAAGACAGAATAAAACGTTGTCTTTGAACAGGGCTCAATTTCAATTCTACCATTTAATTTTAAGGTAGTCTTGACAATTCATAAAACAGAATAATATCGGACTTACTAAGAACATAGACGAAGTAATTAATGTAAGGTTTCTAACCTAGAACATAGTATAATAAGCACCCATGAAATATTAACTATTACTATTATAAAATACTTAATGGTATATTCTGTAGCCATAAAATCAGCTATGAATTTTTGGCATGCTAAAATATTTATTACTGTATTATGGATAAATAAAAATTGTAGGTCATAAAACAATATTTATGATATGATTTTACTTTGTAAAAATAATTATATTTATTTTCTCACATATGGCATTTATGTTTCACTATTTAACTAGATTAAACTGTTTTATTTATTATCATAGCTCCTAATGAAACAAATAGAATGAGAGAAATAAATAATACCAAAAGAATTAACAGAGTTTATGTCTGAGTGATAGGATTACATGTGATTTTTAATTTTTTTTCATTTATTCCCTCACATACTGCTTTTCAACTCACATTATCAAGCACACTTTGCGAAGGCTCTGTTTCAGATGCTGTATATCTGTGGTCTGAGGGTCAAGGTCTCTGCCCGATGGGGCTTTCACTGAGGGGGATAGCTGACAGGTAAATAAATTCATTTGTAAGATAATTTTCACAGGGTTAGTGTCGCAGGACCATGAAACAGAGTACGGAGGTAGAAAGTGACTGGGTGGCGTGAGGCAGACAGAAGTTCCTATGCATAAAGCACGGTAAGAGATCTGAGGAGTTAAATAAACTGAGACCAGGTTGAGGAGACAAAGACAAAGGTCAAAGTCCTGAAGGGGAACAACAAGGGCCTTGGCCCATGTGACAATGGGAGAAAAGGGCCTCCAGAGCAGAGGGCCCATCTTGGAGGGGAGTGGAAATTAGACAGCTGGAGTCAAATGCTAGTTCTTCTTAATACTCCTGTTGATTTTAGTATTTTTTTATAGAGACATCTTACATATTTCCAGGTATTTTAACTCATAGTATGTAGAGATCTGTGCTGTTGTAAGGGACAGACATAACAAGTATAAAAGTGTTTATCGACACAATGAGAATAGCAGAAAATTAACTGGGAGATGTATTATAATTGTATGATGTGCAAATGCACACGCATTTGGGCAATGACTAGAAGATATCAAAGCACATAATTATGTTTGAGTGGATTAATAACTTTTAAAAACTAAATCCTTTAAGCTTTCAGCTAATTAATTTTTTACAGTAAGGTAAGGGAAAAATCACGTTATTTATTCCCTTCACAAACTTCAGAAACCCCTTTTATCTTTTACTTCAAAATTCCTGTAGGCTATCATACTTCTCTTTATTATAATGGCCTGGTTTCAGATTACTAATAAATAAATCTGGACTTATTTATTGATACTTCTCCTGACTATGTATAAAAAAAGAAGTGACAATGTAAGGCCCGGTTATTCCTTAAAGAATTGTATGGTTTGGCTACCTCAGTATAAGTGATGATAGGGCGCCTGGGTGGCTCAGTTGGTTAAGCGTCTGCCTTTAGCTCTGGTCATGATCCTGGAGTCCCAGGACGGAGTCTTACATCGGGCTCCCTGCTCAGTGGGGAGCCTGCTTCTCCTCTGCTCTTCACCCCACTCTCCTGTGCTTGTGCTCTCTCTCTCTATCTCAAATAAATAAATAAAATCTAAAAAAAAAAAAAATCTTCTGTGATGATACATCTTTCCAAAATATTATGCAAGGTTTAAATTCAGTTAACTTGACACAGCAAGTTTGGGGATAAAAATAAACTTTTTGGGATCCTCTTTGACATATTAATAACTAAAACCAGAAATTATAATCACTGCCTGAATATCTTCCTACAAGATAAAATGAAATGTTACATGATTTGAAGTTAGGGAGTTTAATGTTTTCGATGTGACCTTGTTTCAGAAAACCTGCACTGAAATTTTAAATGGCTGGAATATAAAGACAGAAGCAAATTTAACATAGAAAAGTTAGAGCACACATAGAGGATAATTTTAATAATTGTCTTTGACAAATGAGACTAAAGTACCTGATTTATCTTCTGAAAGCACTAGTCAAGATCCTATATATTACATATTTTTTAAATATGCGCTTTAGATAGTTTTAATACACATTATACTTGAGAGTAGCTTGATTCCTATCTCCTGAGGACTGATACATTTATGAACAACTGTCGTATAGACATTTCTATAACTTTGTGCCTACGGGTAACAGTACTATACTGTACCCTTAAAAATCTGTCAAGAGAGTAGATATAAGTGTTCCTACCACAATACCATTTTTAAAAAGAATATAGATGGATTTTTATACTACCATGATACTGAAATAAGAAAAGAGATTGATTCAAAAAAGAAATTATGAGCAATTAGTGCAATTTTCATGGAGAGTTGTGGTTGTCCCCATTTTTATTTATCAGGGCTCAGATCTATGTGTGTTTCTTTATATTTGATTCCTTTTGATTCTCATTCATGCACATGGAGTTGCTACAGTAACGAAACATTTGAAAGCTCAGAGTTGGTTACTTCTCTGATTTCATATGCAGGAACTTAAAAGTGTTACTATTATATATGGTAACTAATTAATTGTCCTGGCTACTGTGCATCATGATCCGAATGTGGAAGAAATGGATAGCAGTAAAGGACTGCAAAAATACACATACAGGATCTTGCCTGTATTTCCTCGTTAATTTCTACATTTCCCTACTAAATTTAATGACATACTTACGAAATATTTTCTCTTTTAGTGGCCTCAAACCAGAGTGCCGTCTCCTTGGTTTAGAATAGCGCAGGTAGTTGTATATTGGACAGTTAGCTTTTTTCCCTGAACACATTAGGACCGAATACAGTCATGTGTGGGGGATGCTTGATCAGTTTTCCTTTCTCTCTGACATGAAAAAAGATGTGAAGGACTGAAGCACCTTATCTTCTCCCCTCACTTGGGAGTTTTAGAAGAGGGCATTGAAGTCCGGCCGATTTTATTTTCTGTTGCAGAGTCCTGCAGGCCAGGAACTAGGTCAAAAACTGCTGCCCTTCTGTGAACAATTTCTTCTGGTGATCAGATAGGAAAGGCTTTTGATGCTTGTTCTGTGAGTTAGGAGTCCAGCAAGTGGAAGCCAACGCTGCTTGTGGTCTTTGGCATGTGAACTTGAATAAAAATATTTCACAGAGAAATTCCCGAGAGAATCTATCTAGTCCACTTTAATCAGCCGAAATTTTGAGACTAAAGTTCTGGAGAGAAGCTTTCAGACAGTCAGATGCTTTCAAAGTTAACATGTATTTTGAAATTGTTGTATTTTAGGAGAACTCCAAGCTATAATTCAATATGAGAAAGTGACTGGCGCATCTTTCTATTTTATCAAAAGTCAAAATTTACAAATGTTTGTTTTGTGCAAATGCACATGATTGAGGGTAGCCAGTAAGTATTAACAAATGGAAGGAATAGAGCCAAGGAAAACTTAGCCTGAATATGAAAAATTAATAACCCTAAAAATTATTGGCTATATAATTGCTTCCCAGAAGATGTGGCAAAATCTCTACTCCTAGGTCATTTAAGAAGGCTGACTTGAACAAAATGCTTACACTGTGGGCTAGGCCAGCTAATAGGTTTTGGCTCTTTCCAATTCCCAAACACTGTTGACTGTACATAGAATATCACAGTTATCGCTTTAGGAAGTCCTGAGAAGGGCAAAACTCTCTGTAATCCTTGGAGGAATTGTGGTGTTGCTATTATTACGACGTCTTCTCTAGTTGTGAAACTAATGGAAGAGGCACAAATTATAGACATTTGGCAAGGGGAATAGTTTCATTTTCTATTATTCTTCCCTATTAGCTACCAATTCCCGTTCCCTACTCACATTAACCCTGCCTGACAGTCCCTAGAAATTTAAGTGTTTATTAGGTCCCAGGCTTCTATACACTGTCAGGGGTACTTTCTCCAGTCACCAGTTCCCCACCACAAATAAGAGCTCTGCATGTGGGGCTGTGACCTGTGGAACGTGACTTACTCCTCTTGGAGTTCAGTGGCTGTCTTTGGAGCTTACCCTCAGATAAGCTGCAAAAGCCTTGGGCTCTGTGGGTAAACTACACTGAGAACAAGAAGGAAGAAAGAGATGTAGCTATTCAGAGGCTGGAGTTAGCCAGTCCTTAGCCAGGTGTTTCTGTCGTTGAGGAGCTGTGAGCATGGTACTAGCAGCATGGCAGCAAAGCAAGACCTCCTGAATAATTCATCACTGCCCTACACTCTTTCGAGGCTGTATTCTTATTTATGAACATGGATGATACTGTTATTGATTGCAATCCTCACCGAGGCATTTCATTAACTAGGAGATCTGTCTGTTTGCATATGCTTTGTTTCCACGAGAGCGTCCTTGTATTCAAACTGAATTTATAGCTGAAGTAAAATTAAACAGAATTGTCTAACAATTCTGGCTCATTCTACAATCAGGAAGGGGATTGGAAATGGTTCCCTCTTGATACCCAGAGTGTTAAATCATTTTATTCCATTAACTGTACTGTGATCTGAAAGTGTGATGAAAAAGACCCCAAAAATGTACTCTCTCCAACGATCTCTTTACCTACATCATTTACCACCGTTGTTCCAGATAGATTACCTGAAATTTCAAATAAATTTTCCCAGGGTATTTGGATTTCAAAGATGCTTAAGAAGGCGCCTGGGTGGCTCAGTGGTTAAGCCGCTGCCTTCGGCTCAGGTCATGATCTCAGGGTCCTGGGATCGAGTCCCGCATCGGGCTCTCTGCTCAGCAGGGAGCCTGCTTCCCTCTCTCTCTCTCTGCCTGCCTCTCCATCTACTTGTGATTTCTCTCTGTCAAATAAATAAATAAAATCTTTAAAAAAAAAAAAAAGATGCTTAAGATATCTAAGTGACTAGACAAATTGCTTGAATGCGCCACAAACTAGCTCCTAACCACATTAATTCAAAGGGTGTGAGAATTCAATTGTGCTCAGCACGGCATGAATGTTCGGAGGGAATCCAGAGTCTGCCTCAGTAGGACAAATTGTTCTCTTAGGTGCCTATGAGCAGAAGCAACCTTTCTTAAGAGGAATTACGAATGACATTTGTGGCACATGATATTATAGTAGCTGATTCAAGTGAAATGCTCATTTATATCCCATAAAAGTGTGGTAGTGTGAAGGGTGCTATAGCCTGAATTTTGTCTTGAGTCAAGATATTCAAAACATTAGACTAAGACGCTCTAAGAATAACATTAGACTACGTGCGACTGAAATCAAAACAGAAATATGAAGACAATTTTTATTGCAGGAGAGGAAACTCGGGAAACTTTTGGAGTATTCCAAACATCTCTGTTGCATTTTGTTGCTGTTGTGGATGATGATTTGTTTGTTTGAAACCTGTAAGTCTGAAAGGAAATGAACCACAAGAAACTAAGAGGGGTCAGATTTCTCAGGTAACAGTAATGTTCATCCGAAGAAGCCCTTCCGACTGCCTTTGAGCTGCAGTGCTTTGACAATAGAAGAAATAAGAAAGAAGTTCACATCAGGATTTGATTCACTTGCACAGTTACAAAGAAACTCAAAATTCTAGCAACTATGCTAAAAATAGGGGAAAAGTAAACAGGCAAAGACTTCTTTCTTACAAAAGAAAATATTTTGGTTTCATACTTTACTTATGTCTTAAACAATATTATTGGTTTTATTTGCACTAAGTGATACTTTTTTTTTTTTTTTTCCAATGAGGTTTATTTTTTTCTGGAATGAACTTGTTTTTCAAGAGTTCCATTACAGAATGAATGAATTCTCTAAGAAGACATGTTGCCAAGTGTTAGGCCAAAAGTTATTCAACACTTGTCCCGTTAGTCATTTCTCTAGTTACCTTAAAGGTTTAAAATGGGAATGTTCAAATAAATTGAAAATCTAAAAGAATATTTTATCTTCCAAAAAAAATTTTTACTTTCACCTTCTGGGGTGCAGTCTGAGCTCCATTCATGAGGTTCAAGAACTCATCCTATCGATTTTTTTTTTTTCGTAAATTCTGTTTGATTTCCGCAAGTGCTAAGAAGGGCCGGTGTGCCCAATAGTGTGCCAGATGTGATGGACCACACTGTCTCAAGTCGTGTTATTCCTGTGTTAAAACACTTCAGTGGCAAATCTTTTCTTTTGAAACACATTCTAAACTCCTAGGCATGGTTTTTATGCCCTTATGTAGGTTGTTCTGCTCTCATCCTTTGTCAGTGATAGTGTCTGGTTAACTCAAAGTCACACGTCTACAGGAGTCAGGACAGATGATCACTCTACATGGTGACCTGCTTCTCTAACATCCTCCCATTCAAATCCCTTCCTTCCTTCCTTTCAACAATATCCAGTTGTATGATCTTGGAGAAATCATTTTATTTTGCTGATGGTTAATCTCTTCATTCACAAGAGAGGAGTAATAATATATTTCTTTTTTTTTCTTTTCTTTTTTTCTTTTTTTTTCTTTTTTCTTTTGAAAGGTAAAGATAGTGTCCCTGGGCTGGTGTCTATCTTATTGTTCATGAATAGAGTGATACTTTTTCCTTTTTTCTCTTTCTGAGTGTGACATAATTTTGGACTACAGGCAGACAGTTATTTCCTCTTGCTGATAGGAACTAAACTAGTATAATTTCAACATGGCAGTCTGTGTATCTTTTGTCTACAGCATTCATTCAGTGCTCCTAAGGTTGGATAGCTACAATAAAAACACCAGAGAAGGGAAGTCCCACTTATCATGTCTCATAAATGGTAAAAGCTGTAACAAAAACATTTTTTTTTTTTATCCATGCTTCAGGGCTTTCATCCTTTGAGATTAAAAAAAAAAAAAAAACACTAAAAAAGAAATTCAGTGTTTCTCATTCCTGCTATTTGCTACATAAACATTTGAGCCCGGGTTATGGAATTTAATTGACATTTTATTCTATTAGCTTGTATGGTAATCTCCTCTTATCCATGGTGGATATGTTCCAAGATCCCTGGTGGATGCCTGAAACCACAGATAGTACCCAACTCTCTCTCTATACTATGTTTTCTGTACACATACCTACCTATGAAAAGGTTTAATTTATTAAAATAAGCACAGTAAGAGATTAAAACAATCATAGTAAAATGGAACAATTTTAACAATCTGCTGTAATAAAAGCTGTGTGAATGTGGTCTCTTTGTCTTTCAAAATATCGTATTGTACTGGACTCACAGTCTTGTACATGTGAGATGATAAGATGAAGCGAGGTGAACACAGACACTGTGATGTAGCGGTAGGTTGCCATGGGCCTTCTGTGGATATGTCAGAAAGAGGATCATCTGCTCCTGGACTGTGGTTGACTGTCAGTAACTGAGGCTTCACAAAGTAAAACTGAAGATAAGGGGGCACTGCTCAACTGTGTGAAACAAAATGAAGAAGCAGATGCATTTACTTTCTTTGGGCCTAAAATAAGCGCTGATACCCTTATCCTTGTAACTTGTCTCTTAGGAACATTAAAAGGTCTAGTGATACCAATTATGCCAATTATAAGAATGTGTATATGATGTACTACAGAAAGACATGGTAATTATCGTTATTTTAGAGGAATGCTTAAGATTCTGACATTCAGTTACCTTTGTAAGAAGTTTACTTTTAAAATCACTTCATCTCATTTGGCATCTAAACCCATCACAGATGCTTTATGATTTTATGTTTTTAATTAATGTCAACCCCCAGGTTGCAATGAGAGTTGTCTGATTTCCCTGCCAGAGCCCAGACTGAGAGAATTATGCTGGCAATGAAGAAATGATGATGCCCATTAAGGTTTCAAACTCAAGTCTGAAATTTCAACAAAAATCTGCGCCTGCTTATGTGCTACTCTTATGGTTGTCTTCTGCTAAGGGCCCTTCTCTGGTCACTAGAAAACATCTTGAATAAATATTTTCACTGAAAAACAGATTACCTTCATAATTATATCACTACTTCATTATCTTATGTGGCATGTCTTATCCAATTCTTACTCAATAAAAGAAATTATTTGGAATTATAAGCACTTTCGTATGATTTTACATGGGTTTGAGAGTCAGTAGAGTTTCCTCACAGGGTAGGCAGTGGTATCACCATACAGGTGTCATCCCAGAGACTTTCAAAAAACTGAACATTCTTTAAGCAGCTGGGAGAAGTAGAAATAATTATTCTTAGATTTGCTGCTAATGTCATTTACATTCATTCATTTAAATAATATTATCTGAGCACTTACTGGATCTATGTCTTTGAAACATGAATATCTCAACAACAAATAAAAGCCAGCTGTCAAGAAATTTATAGTTTAATAGAGGAGATTTTTAAATTACATAAATCCAGAGAGTGATAAGTGGCCCGGGTGATTATATCTATCTATCTATCTACCTATTTATCTCTCTCTATATATATAGATATAGATATAGGTATAGTGTCAAGTACAGATAAATATAAAGAGGTATGATGCAGTTAAGATCTATTAATGCCCATAAAGGAGTGTGTTTCTTCAATCAGTTAATATTCCATATATGTCAGACACTGATGTAGGCACCAAGGATACAGGGGATAACATAAAGGTAAGCAACTTATCTTATAAAGCAAAGAAGGAAATAAATAATAATAAAAAAATAATATCAGATAACATTAAATATTCCAAAGAAATGTGTTAGAGATTGAGAAGAAGGACATATGATACAGGCTGGCCTCCTTAATGATGTGGTCTTGGAGCTGAGCCTTGAAGGACAAAATTGGCCAGCCGCATGAAAATCAGGGAAGTGGATGTTCCAGGCAGTAAGAACGAGTTCAGAAGCTCTGAAACTGTCACATGTTTGCCTGTTGTATTAGTATTTGAGTTGGATTCTTAGTTATTGATAGAATTCAGATACCTAAAGGCAGATGAGTTTGGTATTGCTCTTTCTTTTTTTAATTTCCATAAAACAGCTTCCTTTTGTTGGTTATTTCAGAGTCCAATGTTTTACTCTTCTTTGTACAGTTCTTAGTATTCTGGATATTTCCTTTAGGGTATCTAACTTCTGTCAACAGTGAGTAATTCCTCAGCAAATACAGAAGGAAAAAAGGGGACTGCCCCTGGGAGGTAAATAGAAGATGGCTTAAAAATGAAATTGCCCAATGGAACACATCATGCGTCTAGCACACGCTCCATTGTTATAAAAAAATACAAGAATGTTTTCTTTCCATACATTTGGTGATGACGATGAAGATTATAATCCAATCATAACATAAAGAAATTGTGGTTTTTTTACACCTCTGTCTTTCCTATGTGGAAATCTTCCCAGGCTTCTGTCATGCTGCGGCCTCTGATACAATAATATCAAGTAATCACTTAGCCAAAGTCTTATAACAGATTTTAAAATATTAGAAAAGCCTGAAGCATTGAACTGTCTCTGAAAAACTTTTGAAAGATTTTAAAAGTGATGCTGGAATTACTTGGGCCTGCTGGCCTATTGCTTTCAGGTCCAGATAGTTTTAGTTTGCTCCTGAAAAATAACAGAGATGAGTTTTAAAAGGCAGATTAGAGAGAAACCGTGAAATACCCGATAAGCTGGGAATGGATGCCAAAACACAAAATTGAAAATCACACGTGTAAGCAGCAAAACCTCTTTGACAAAAGACACATTAAGAGAACACAATGGAAATTAGGTAAAAAGAAATCATTATAGAATAACATTTCTTAATATAGCAGAAGTTACCAAAGCAAGATAATTGTCTCTGGTATATTCTAAACTGGCAGTGGATTTTTTTTTTTTTAAAGATTTTATTTATTTATTTGACAGAGAGAGATTACAAGTGGGCAGAGAGGCAGGCAGAGAGAGAGAGGAGGAAGCAGGCTCCCTGCGGAGCAGAGAGCCCGATGCGGGACTCGATCCCAGGACCCTGAGATCATGACCTGAGCCGAAGGCAGCGGCTTAACCCACTGAGCCACCCAGGCGCCCGGCAGTGGATTATTTTATACATTTACTTTTTACATCCTCTATGAGAACTTTTTGTCATTTCAAGTTTCTGTTTATTTTTATTCTCTTCCTCCCCACATTTGTTTCAATTCAATGCACCAATTCCTTTTAAATTAGTTGCATAAAACAATATATGCCTTGAGCAAGATGCCAAAGTATATGTGTGTGTTCATTGTGTGTCTTTAATTTTAAGGTCACAACAAGGCCAAATGAGACTGCTATTGCTTTTGTCATTCATACAAAATTATTTCCTTTGGCGATTTAGTTATTTCAGGGTGAACTAAATTTTTCATCAGTGCCTATTATACTGTAAATGTATTTTTTTCAACAAATGGTAAATCTCCAGTAACTGTAGATAAAAATGTCATAGAAAGAAAAAAAACCCTGGGTAAGCAAAAGGATAGATATTAAAGATTTTTTTTTAATTGTATGAACTTCATCAGCATCTGTGGAATCCCTTAAATGTGTAAGGTATTTCAAAGTATACAAGGATGAAAATGATACAGCTTTCATAGGTGAGAAGCTCATATAGCTCACTATTTTGCAATAAACATATTGCAATTTGCAATATGTTTAAACAAGTAAATGTGTTGTGAGAAGTGGTGTTTAATATTGTGGAAGGGACAACTAGCAATATTAGAGAAGAAGGTTTAGAAAGAAGAGCTTGGCCTGGGTCATAGGGCCGTGAATGTACCCTTGGGCACAAAGGATAAGGGGAGAGGACAGCATGGCCACACAGTCCCAAGGTGAGAAAGAGGCACAGGGCAGGTCCAGGGGGCATTGACTGGGGTTAGTTGCAGAGGCATGTGGAATGCCACACCAAGGTTTGGGGGCCAAGGAGGTAGCTAACCAGTTCTCATCCACAGGAAGAGACGGAATCATATATGCATTTTGATAGAACACACTGCTACATCGAGATCTAAGCCTCAGTCCTTTAATTAATATCCTAGATTTACTCTTCCTGGGTATTTACAATGTAAAACTCTCTCATTTTCCTCATGCTTATTTCTTGAGTACAGTTTTGAAAAAGGTTCCCCCCAGTAAAGTGAGTTT
This sequence comes from Neogale vison, assembly GCF_020171115.1. Lineage (NCBI taxonomy): Eukaryota > Metazoa > Chordata > Mammalia > Carnivora > Mustelidae > Neogale > Neogale vison. The sequence goes on along the minus strand of NC_058095.1, from coordinate 127,873,079 downwards.
TGCATTAATGATGGCTCCTTTTTCATATTGATTGACAGAAGGCTTTATTTTTTTCATCTTGTTGGGAAAAAAAAAAAAAGTGCTGTTTTTGTTTTAAGAGTACAAAGACAAGACAACATGCCTTTGAACAAAGCTGATATTCCCTTCTTTCCAAAAGAGCATCAATCATTTTGAGGCAGCAGGTATTTTCTTGAGATGCTTAAGCATGTCATGTATAAGGGGATTTAATCAGAGATTTCGAAGTATTCTGTTATTTACCCAGAGATGCTGATTTCAACTGATTTACTGTTGTTGCAAAATTGAAGAAATGCTAAGAGATTTAGGTTAGAAAACATATGTTGTTCATAATTCTTTCTTCATCAATGAGGTAAAATCAGAAGTCTAGCAATGTCATGCTTTTTACTCTGAAAGGTACAGAGAGGCCTTAGGCACAAGTGGATTTCTGGAAGCAGCAGATTTCATAAATTTGAACTAAATTGTATCAGGCATGGAATGCTGCCAAGTTCTAATTCATTAGTTCACTGTTTGGCAGAGTTCCGCTTCCTATCGACAGTGAAGCATACAGGTTTCTTGTGGGGGTATGCAATGTTCTCACTTCCAAAAGGCGGCTTGTGCTTTTGTTTAATGTAAAATGTGATTCTTAAAACAAGTGTAACACAAAAAGGACTTGTAAGTTCTCTACATACGAGAAGATGAAAGTTTGGGGCATTTGTGAAATACTACAATTTCTCTCATGTAATTTGGGATAAGTGTTTTAAGAAGCAAAAACATATTCTTAAGAAGTTTTTACTTCACGTGCATCATCCTGCAACACATTGTGCTCTTTGGCCCAGTGACGAAACGGGAAGCCTGAGTGCACCCGAGCCACGGTGACTTAAAAATGGGTGTGATCCCAAATTGAGTGGAGATGTTCCCTTTAGCTCTATTCTGGTCACTACTTTCTGAGGTCTTTACAAGGCCTTAAAAGCCTTAAGTCCCTGAGCTTAGTGACATTTTTCTCCTGATTATTATTTGCCTCAGTTTTGATCGACTGAAAAGATATTTTTTTTTCTTCCTCAAAGTATTGAGCAAAAAGCTTTCCCAGCTTCAAAAAGGGCAATATTCCCCATTGTTAGTTGCTGTGGGAAATGAGGCCCTTGGATCAGATGAGGTCCTCCAGTTCCAACGTTATAGGATTTTGGAATGCAGTGCTTCCTCTTAGATTTCCTACCCAACTCGAAATCATGCCCATTTCTTTCAAACCAATCATGAAAGAAGTTATAGCTATTGATTTGCCAGAAGAAACTAACTCTATCCCCCTTGCACTGCTCAGACACAATACACACACATCCAGCAACCCATAAGGAGAAATGGCAAGGGAGTTAGGAAATAGTCATGTTCCTTCACTACATTAAATATTAATAGCCATAAAGAGGAAGGAAGAAATGTTATTTTTTTCTTCAAGTATTTTTTTTTTTTTTGGTCACCTGCTATATGCAAACTGTTGTATTAAGCTGCAATGGGAGAGTATAAAAATGAGAAAGGATTCTGTCTTTCTCGTCAGAAGTTTGTCTCTAGTAGTAGCAGAAGACACAATAAGTGGTCCTAATTCAAGACAGTACAGAGATAAACCCACAATTGTGATTAAAAAAAAAAAAAAGGAATCCTAGATATTCATAGAATGAATAATTTTGAATAGAAAGGCCAAAGAGACCATTTAAGAAAAGGATGAACCTTTCACTATACTTCGAAAAAGTGGAGGACTTTTCTGGGTTAAAATAGGAAAAGGCAGAGGACAAGACCATGTACAGCGGAAGTCATATGTGGTGAATGTTGAAACCAGTTTTTCCATAGATTAAGTTTTGTTTATAGAGTGTACAATGGAGAGTAATTGGAAGGTTTGGGGAAGGTGAGAGTCACAATTAAAATTGGTAAGACATGGTTAATCTAGTGTAAGCAGGTGGGTTGGATTACAAAGGATTAGTTACTAACTCTGCTTGGGTATAATTGTGCAGTGAAAAGATATGGTCTTCCTGGAGTTCTCGTCAGATGAAAGAAGAGCACTGAATGCCTATGCTTACAAAGAAAAAGTTCTAGTTGCTCTGTTTTCCAGTGTTTGTTTGTTTGGTAAGTTAAAAACAAATACGCATTCACTGTAAATGGCTTACTACTTATTAACAAATCATTATTCTCACTCCTTGATATAATTACAGGCACTTATTTTGGTGTATTGTGGTTAAGAATCACACGACTTAAATAAATCATACTTAATTGATTTAGCAAAACTAAGGTTGGGGAAGCAACATGGGGCCATGGAAATGAATAAGAAACCAATGATTATATTTTATTGACAGTCATTCAAGATATTTTGATTATGCATTTGTTTTACTTGCCAAAGCAGTCAAAATATGCCCTTAATAAATTTAACGGTCTCTATTAGTTATGATTTTTTTGGACTTGTTATAGAAAACAATACCTCAGACTTTTTGTTTTGATTAAAACTAGAATTTTGTTTTACCAATAAAATATGGACTGAAAATATTCCTGCCTACGTATAACCCTTATAAGCATTTATTTTCAGAATTTGGGCATTAAAGGTGAATATTAGATATTCCTGCCACTAAGAAGTTCTGTAGCTTTGAGTCTTAGTTTCTTCTTTTGTTAAAACAGAGATAAACGTACAATCCAGGGTGTTTGTAAGGATTAAATACATTAATTTGTGTGAAAATGTCTAGGTAAATGCAGAATTTTTAAAACTATACCAATGCAATTTTGTTACTATTGCCATTGCCTTGTTTTAAAGTTAATAATCTTAGGTTTTAATAGGAAATAAAAGCTTTTAGGTTTTCTTTATGGGAGTAGAAATTGTAATTTCTTGGTAATTTTAGGGTAATAAGAAATCATAAAGATATCAAATAAAAACTCATGGCTATTAATATTTATAGTTTGATTTTCCCTTTAGTGCTACTTTGTTTTTCATGAAAGTGGTGGTTTGTTTCTTTCTTTTCTTGTGAAAATAAGGATGATGACCATAGTAACACAGGTGCTGTGCTTGAACTAAGATATCTCATTGAATTAATTACCATCACACCTGTAAAGTAGGTACTTTTGTATACCTTTCATAAATAAAATGAGACTTAGATATATTAAAAATGACATATTTGATATGACAGAACTGGGGGTTGAAGGAGAGAATTCAGGTGAGGCCATCAGCAGCAGGAGCCCTTATCCTTGCTATATTATGTTTGCTGAATCCATACTGATGGTTTGAAGGATCACAAATTCTAGAAGGACAGATCTGTCTTGGGACTTTTCCCACATAATCCTTCATAATATTCCCTCAAAAGAACTAGCAACATTGATGGCATATAGTTGCTCCATAAATACGGTTGCGGGCTTACTGGTATCATACAGTAGATAAGGGCAGAGCAGTGGGTGCTGAGGTTGGAGTACCAGCTTGAGGAGGAAAACTATAGATAGCTGTGCTTGCGGCATCCTATTTGCAGCCCTATGATAGATGCTCAAAAAAAGTTTATTTCTTTGGATGATTCCATTCTTAAATAGGACTGATAAGATCATGGGATAGCTTTTTATTCTAGGGATCAAAAACTTAATGTAATATACTTTTGATGATCAAAGGAACTTGTCTATTTATTACATTCATCGCTGGATAGTTTTCTGTGGCTGTATTTTTGCAATTTAACATGTAAACTCAAAACTTGAGGAACATGAAACCTCCAGGCCTTGATCAATTTTTTTTAAGAATTTAATGGTAAATAAAAATGTCTTTATGACAAGTGTAAAGAATGTAGAGAAGGACTTCAAAGGACCTGGAAGAAAAATATGACTGAAGCAAGAAATGCCAAGTTTTAAATGCAAATGAATATGTTGATTGATTCAGAAAAGTGGTAATTTTAAAGAGAATGTTGGTTTCCTTTGCCTTAATCTTCTCATTTAAAATTAAAACTTGTACAAGCATTCTAAGCAAATGCTGGTTATTGCATATAACAAGGAACAACATAATTACTTTTAACTTTTTTCTTTTTTTCCTTTTCTGTGTCTCATTGCACATGTGCACGCTGCTGTTACCTAGGAGAGGAAGCAGTGTACATCAGCTGTAAAAATCCAAAGAATAGAGGAAATTCCTATAATTGGTCCCTAACTGTCTGGGGAGGCTGCTTCACACACAGAAATGGTCTTGAACAAATCTTATTCTGTAGTATGTTTCCTTCAAATCACAAAGGGGAAGAAAAAATACAAATTCCAATTAATGTAATTTTGCAGGAAAAAAAAAAGATATGGAAGGTATTCTTAACATCCTAGATATGCTTATAAATTCTCAAAGCCACTGAGACTTAGTGACTTCTGAGGACTTAAAGTATGTTAAAAAGATAGACCCGCATTTAAATGCTGATCTCAACTTTTCACTGGGGACCACTAAAAAGCCTTTCAGAAGAAAAGGACAGGATCAGCAAAACATGAAATCATTATAGCAGCAGACTCTCTAGGTCTGTTTTATATTATACTTTTTGAAAAGGACATTTGTTTAAGGATATGATAGTTTTATCCTGCATGTAATGCATGCTCATTTACCAGAGGGGATGGAGCGAATTGGAGGAGTAGGATGGAATACTAGGACTGTGAGTTTACAGACCAAAAAAGCAAGAGAACTGGGCCCAGACCCCAGTTATTTCTTAGCAGTTCATCTGTGAAGGTATTTTTCTAATACCTAATGAGGGCAAAAAAAAAAAAAGGAACAGTAGTCTCTGCTTGTAAATGTGTCCCTGAAATATAAAGAAATTATTTTGGCTGTTGAAAAGTTGGCTGTCATGGAAGAGTCCCCAGATGTCTTTGCCTTCTTTCAAAATCACTCCTTCTTAGTTGTTATTCCTTTTTGGTTAACAACAACAACAACAACAACAACAACACTGAATGCGGTACCCTCTTCAATCTCATTAACACAGCTGTGAACATTAGCCCAAGAGATCAGTTTAAGTGAGAGGAGCGTGTTCTCCCTCCCGCAACAGCACAGGGTGTGTGGTTAGATGCGACCCAACAGCCTGTTATTGCTATCCTAATAAATATATGTGATGGGCTGGTATGTATGATGCAGACATCCCACTCTCTCCTCTTACTCCATCCCCACCTGTGCTGTTGAAAGAAAAAAAAAAAATACTGTAAGTTAGATTTAAGTAACTGCCAAGATAAACCCATTTTATCTTTCTAAAAATTATCATTTCTCATTCAGAAAATGAAGGACTGACAGAAAGTTTAAGCATACAATTTTCATCTGTTGAAAACAAGAAATTGAATAAAAAAGAACGCTAAGTCTACAAACGATGGTCTAAGAAGTCTTTTCAGATCAACTGTAATACTTGCAGAACAGATAAAATGCTGTAGCCTAGGGGAGGGGAGCAGAGAAACGGTCCATTAGAGCATCTTTCCTCCATTGTTTATCTACTTTGTATGTATAAAAAATGCTTCTCTTTGCCTCTGGGCACCTATATAACAAAATTCAGAACCTTGAAAGAATAACTAAATTTAAAAAGAAAGCCAAAATCACAGTTGTTCCTTGCCAAACTAGACTCTCACTTCCTATCAGAAAAAGAGACGGGGCGGGGGTGGGGGGGGATAAAAAGCTGCTTCACTATTTACTTTATGAAAATGTTTAGGAAAAAACTGCTCTTAAGTAGAAGTTTGTTTTGACTGAAGAAGGCTTTTCTGGCAGAGTACGTTTAATAAAAGAGAAAGAAGTTGCCAGTTATCCACAAGCATTGAAAGCATTTCAAAATTGGACCCCTTTCATAAGTCCTTAATGTAACCACTGCCGTTTCTAAATGTGAGCAGTCTCAAAGATTCCTGGAAGGATCTATTTTGGAAAGGGTCATTTGCTGGCTTCCGATGTTCCATGCATATTTTTTGTGCACTTTACAAAATTTACTGAGCAGATGATTTTTCAAGATTTCCATTGACATAAATAGTGGCAGAAAGCCTGAATCAAGATGTCCATCAGAGCAAACCAAGGACAATATTCCGGATTGTTTGTTTTGTTGTGGTTTGTTTTTTAGGAATTTGGCTTCAAAATTACACTAGAAATTTCATTTGGAGGAAAGAACATATGGCGTGTGTGATCCCCTCCATTGTACAAATCATCATAAATCCACATGTCAATTTATATGCATTTTATATATGCTTAGTTTTTTGACATCTTAATGAGTCAAGCAAGTTAACATGAGCAGTAGCTTCATTACATAAAATCTTAGGAAAGCCTTTATTAGAGACACGGATTTCTGCTGTTATTCAATATCAAATATAACAGAGACTGTTTAGCATGAGTTTCCTGGAAACATTTGAAGACATTTCAATGTCATTTTATGTTGACTGAAATGGAACGTGGACTATTTCCTCAATTACCTGCCTAAAACATTCAGCAAAAAGAGACCTATTAAATCTGAAGATTAAAGGCAAGCCAGCTTTATAGCAGACAAAATTAATTCTTAAACTTATTGCTTTGCAAGTTAAGAGCAAAAGACTTTCTGATTATAGATATTAAGATCCTATAATGTCATCCTTCAAAAGCACGTGTTAATCTAAAATTCTTATAAAATATGATTTTGGTGTCATTTTATTGACAGATATATCATCTCTTCTGAAGTCTGAGAAATGTCATTGAAATGACTTTCTAAACACTTTAGGGAGACTTTTCATTCATTATACTAGTATATTTTATATGCTATAAAGAATAGTACAATAACCATCATGTAGTAATTTGACTTTGAACTGGACTATTTTGCATTAATGCTTCTCTTAGTCTTTATCCATAAAAGATTCCCGTTACTTATTTCTAGATTTGAGAAGTTACAACATGCAAATCTGAATATATGACTGAGACTTCAAAAAGTTTTCTTTGTGTAGTCTACTATTTTATACCATAAAGCCTATAGTATAAATGGTAGTGTGGATGATAATCTAATAGGGTATGATACCCTTTCCTATTAGGCATGAAGAATCCCTACTTGTTATTGAGGAATCATATTTTCTCTTAATTAAGACTGTTGAGCTTCTCTGGTAATAAATGAGGTGCCTAAAATCCCTCAACATTCCTATCATGTATGAAAAACGAAGAACAGAAAAAAATTGAAAAGGTAAAAATAATTAATTCAGAACACTTGAAAGAAACCTAAGAATCATAATAGAGAGATACTTCATTTATAAGTACCTTGTTCAGACCAAACCATGAGTTCTTGAAGAATTCTAGTTCTTTGGTGTTTGCTACTAATATTTAGATAGTCTTCCAAAGAATGCTTTGGAAAGTCATTGACACATGTTGGACTGAACTTTTTTTTTTTTACTATCATCATTACATTGTACTATGGTGTGTGATAGATTTTTCCTTTAAAGTCATTTAGGGAGACTAATGAATGTCTGATTTATCAGAATTTTCATTTTCTGGTTGTTTTTATGTCAAACACAGAAGAGGAGGAATCTGAAAATCTGTGAACACCCCCCCCATTAAGTCTATGGATAAACCTTTAAAGTAGTGATTAAGTGTCCAGAAGAACTAATTTTTTAAAAGTAATGGGGTCAAAGTGATAGGTGGGCTTTAAATAACTGAAAAACATGAGAGATTTTTAGTTTGAAAGAATGTGGTCACTGAGATAGTGTTTCCTACTTTGTCTCATTTTTGTGTAAGGAAAGTACGTCGTGAATTGCAGAACATTTGCATGTCTTCTTTGCATGTTTTTCTCCCTGAAGCATACCATACTCACCTTCTCTCAACAGCTTTAAAATGTAAGTGGAATGAATCACAAGAAACATTGGATCTATATACAAAGGTATTCTCTGGACACTCTATTAGCATTGTTTTACAGTGAATGATAAAAGTCGTTCACAGTGGGATTTAGAATGGTTGACATTTTTACTCCTTCAATGTCTGTTTGGTGTATAGCAAGTGCCTAATGTTTTACGCTTTTAATATGTGTGCTGGTTCCCAGAACTATAGATATTTCCTAGTATGAATATTTTATAAATTGTATGAATATTTCACTAATTAACTGAGGTGGCTCAAGATTAATAGACACTGGTTCTTTATCTGGACTGTATTTTCTTTAGTAATGATAACACCAATAGTAAGATATATATGGCAAGGCCCTTCTCCCCTGAACAGTTCATGACAACAAAAACAAGGATTATTGTTCCTAAGAAACTATTAAAATTTTTGTAGCACTCTTTGTGCTTCATTTTAAAACATTTTCTTCTTGTTTCCTGAAAAAATAAGTCCACTATTTTTTAAAATTATTTTTATTAACATATAATGTATTATTTGTCCCAGGGGTACAGGTCTATGAATCATCAGGCTTACACATTTCACAGCACTCAGCATAGCACATACCCTCCCCCGATGTCCATAACCCAGTCACCCTACCCTTACCCTCCCACCTCCCAGCAACTCCATTTTGTGAGATTAAGAGTCTCTTATGGTTTGTTTCCGTCCGGATCCCATCTTGTTTGGCCCACTATTTTTAAAGCAAATTAAACATCTCTTTTGGAAATTGTGTGGCAAAACAGAGGTTGAGAATTATCACTCTAAAGAGTTCTATTTGCATTTCCTCTTTACACATTTTTCTGAAAGTTCCTAAAAGACAACCTTTTTGTCTCTCTTAGGCTAAGGGAAGTTCCACTGTGACAGTTACTACTGCCCTACAGGGGAATACAGAAGCCGTTTCCTCATGAGTAGAAATGGGAAGTGTGTTCTCTGGCAGGGTTCAGTCTCCCACAATACACAGGTGCTTAATGCTTAGGACACACCTAAGTATAAGGATGCATTTCTTCTTCAGTTTCCCTTTTCTAGTCTGCCTGAGCGTGTAACAGCCCTATCTTTAAATGAGTTTGAACTGTATAGGACTTCGGTTGGAAGCCTCCATCACAGGGGAGGCTACATGTATATGATGATATATCTCTCACTTTGTATCAGTCCCCCAGAGTTCACCCTGCTATTCTTTCTGGCCAGCAGAATGTCCCCTTCTTTCCTTCTCTCCTAGATCTTTTGTGACTTTTCAAAATCTATAAGCCCAAGACGGAAGGAACACCTTCTTGGAGAGCTCTCCTACTTTTTCCAGTTCGGATACTACAGATGTCTTTTATTTTATGCTAGAACATTTATGTTAGATATATTTAGATTTTATGCTATAAATAGATTTCTATTTTATAATTTATTTTATTTATATTTTATATATATTTATATTTTATTCTATATTAGACATATTTATATTTTATATTTGATCAATGAAGTCAGTGTGATGAGAATCATTTTTCCAATAGCTAGCAGAAAGACGCACTACAGAAAACCCCAGTCCTGGAGCAGATCAAACTTTAGCCACAAGGCCTCCTAATTCTAAACCTTAAATTCCTTAATGTTAAATTCTATGTCTATCTCATAGAATTGTTGGGAAGTTCAATGGAGAATAAAGAGTAAAACTGAGCGAAAATTAGTTCTTAAAGTCTAGTCCTGTTGCTGTCCAAGATACTAATAATGTATTTGATGAAATTATTTGTTTTGATGTATTTAACATATATTTAAGGAAAATAAGTCTAATTTTTCAATGCTTGTTTTCTCATTTTATTTACTCTCAAAATCTATCAGTTATTTCTAAATTTTGCCAGGATTTTAATTTCAGAAACCAAATTCAAATATGCTAGTATCCATTTGTACTTATTTATTCTCTTAATATTTTAATTTTACTTTTCCTTAGTATCAACCTACACTCTGAAAGCTTATCTTTGTTAATTCTGTAACATTTTCTTGAGCATGTGTTACATGATATAAACTCTTAATTGCTAGCTAGAAAGTAGTGAACTAGGCTGCCATCTTTGTTTCATTTAAAATTCAAACACCAGACATGAATGGGGCCACTAAAACTGTTGCTGATTTAAAAGTCACAAAATCACAATGGATTATAACCCATAAGTGTTAAAATACCAGCTTTTTATTAGAATCAGTTTGAAGCCATTTTTCTGGTCTTTGAGGCAGAGCAATTTTATTTCCATATTGAATCAATGTAAGATCTTAGCAGAGGAAATTAATGTTGATAAATGGAACTACATAAAAGTTTATTAAAACTTATACCATCATACCTCGGAGGTATAGCAGGTTTGGTTCTAGATCATTACAATAAAGCAAATATTGAACAAAGCGAGTGAAAAAAGCTTTTGGTTTCCCATTGCATATAAAAGTTATGCTTACATTATACTGTAGTCTATTAAATCTAGCATTATATCTGAAAGATTGTATATTCCTTAATTAAAAATGCATTATCAATAAAAATGCTTAACATCATCTTACAATCTTACCTCTGTGCTGATGGGTTTTAACTGATCAGAGTAGTGGTTGTTGAATATTGGGGTGGCTGTGGTGATTTCTGAAAAGTAAGACAACAATGAAGTTTGCCGCATCAATTACCTCTCTCTTTCATGAAGCATGCAATACTGTTGGACAGTGTTTTACCTAAAGTCGAACTTCTTACAAGATTGGAGTCAGTCCTCTCAAATGCTGCCAATGATTTATCAATTAAGTTTTTGTAATATTCTAAATCCTTTCTTGTCACTTCAACAATCTTCACAGCCTCTTCACCAGAAGTAGATTCTGTCTTGAGAAGCCACTTTCTTTGCTCATCCATAAAAAGCACTTGCTCCTCTATTACAATTTTATCATGAGATTGCAGCAATTCAGTCACATCTCCAGGCTCCACTTCTAGTTCTCTTGCTATTTCTACCACATGGGCAGTTACTTCTCTGCTGAAGTCATCCATGAGGGGTGGAATCAACTTCTTCCAAACTCCCGTTCATGTTGTTATGTTGATCTCTTCCCATGAATCACAGAAGTTCCTAATGGCATCTAGAGTGGTGAATCCTGTCCAAGAAGTTTTCAACTTACTTTGCTGAGATTCATCAAAGGAATCACTCTCTATGGCAGCAATAGCCTTATATGATGTATTTCTTAAATAATAAGATTGGAAAGTTGAAATTATTACTTGATCCATGCGCTGCAGAATGCATCACTGGCTGTGTTAGCAGACATGAAAATATTAATCTCATTGTATGTCTCTATCAGAGCTCTTAAGTGAGTGACCAGGTCTACATTGTCAATGAGCAGTAATATTTTGAAGAAATATGTGTTTCTGGAGAGTAGATTTCAACAGTGGGCTTAAAATATTTAGTAAGCCATGCTGTAAACAGATTGGTTGTCATCTAGGCTTTGTTGGTCTATTTATAGAGCACAAGCAGAGCACATTTAGCATAATTTTTAAGGGCCCTAAGATTTTTGAAATGGCCAATGAACACTGGCTTCAACATCAAGTCACCACCTGCATAAGCCCCTAACAAGACAGTCCGCCTGTCCTTTGCACCTTTGAAGCTAGGCATGGACTTCTCTTTTCTAGCTATGAAAGTACTAGATGGCATCTTTTTCCAAAAGAAGTCTGTTTCATCCATCTGAAAAACTGTTCTTTAGTGTAGCTCTTTCTTCATGAATTATCACAGTCAGATCTTCTGGAGAACTTGCTGCATCTTCTCCATCGGCACTTGTAGCTTCACCTTGTACTTCTACGTTATGGAGACGGCTTCTTTCCTTACACCTCATGAACCAAACTCTGCTACCTTCAAGCTTTCATCTGCAACCTCCTCACCTCTCTCAGCCTTCACAGAATTGAAGAAAGTTAGGGTCTTGCTCTGGATCAGGCTTTGGCTTAAAGGAATGTTGTGACTGGTTTGATCTGCCTAGACCACTGAAACTTTCTCCACATCAGCAATAAGGCGGTTTTGCTTTCTTATCATTCATGTGTTCACTGGAGCAGTACTTTTACATTTCCTTGAAGAATTTTTTTTCTTGTGCATTCACAGCTTGGCTAACTGGTGCAAGAGGCAAAGCTTTCAACCTAGCTCAGCTTTCAACATACCTTCCTCACTAAGCTTCATAATTTTAGCTTTTGCTTTAAGGTGGAGACATGCGACTCTCACTTCCTCTTGAACACATGGAGGCCAATGTAGGGTTATTAAATGGCTAAATTTCAGTATTGTGTCTCAGGGAATAGGGGAGAAGAGGGAGAGACAAAGGAGTATAGCTGGTTGGTGGAGTATTCAGAATACACAATATTTCTGATTAATTTTTTTGTCTTATATGGGAACATTTAATATTAAATGCCCTAAAGAAATTATAATATTAACATCAAAGATCACTGATCACAGAAAATGAATATGTAATGATAATTAAAAAGTTGGAAATATTGCTAGAATTGCCAAGATGTGACAGAGACACAAAGTGAGAAAGTGCTGTGGAAGAAGTGATGCCAACAGATTTGCTCCACGCAGAGTTGCCACAAATCTTCAATTTGTAAAAAAAGGAAAAAGAAACAATTTCTGCAAAACACAATGAACAAGGTATGCTTATAAATTTACTAAACCATATGAAAGTTTAATTCTGCTTTATTTTCTTAAAACCTATAGTATCAGAACAATGGGGATGAAATGGAATTAATTGTCTACATTCTGGATTCAAATGAACATGTTCTGACATTTACATGTATCTTCCCGGACTTGCATATGTGTAAAAATTATTGATATTTCATATAAATAAAACTGTTTGTTTTATTGATGGTAACACAAAATAACAGTAACCAATACCACCATAATACTTTCTTACCCAAAGTGCATTTAGGTAGTCATCTAAAATTGTTTCATATAAAAATGTAAACCCCATCTTTATAAGTGGTAAGAGGCAAGTCTTAGAACCACTGAAAATAAAGAATTATTAATGCAGAATGGACTCCAGGTGAGGATGTTGCCAGGAACCAAGGAATTCTAGAGTTGGTGCAATCATTTTCTTGAGACTCAGGATCATGGTTATTCCATGTAATCCAAAACAAACACACCATTTTGTTTCCCTTCCTCTCTTCTTCCCAATATTCAACTTCCATGCTTTCTACTTTCCAATTCTTGTTTCTCCTTTTCCCACTCACTCATAACACTTAGCTCACTGTTCCTATTATATATGTGCCCTTGTCTCTCATTTTTTGTCCACACTAAAGGACTTTCAGAATATTATAAACAACAGAGATAGAGCCATTCAAATTTTCTTTAGGACTCCCAGGGCTCTTAACCATATATTTGTCTTATATTTTCCTCCATTGTTAGGAATCTAGTTCCTTACCTTTTGTGATGTGCCAAGCTCTTCTCCAAAGTTAGCTTCCAATAAAACACAAAACAGCAATCAACAAATATTACAAGTAAATGCAGGGCAAATGCAAAAGAAAGAAAATGTAGCACCCTGAAACTAAACCAGAAAATAATGCATGCCCTGGAAAAGCATGCTTTCATGGATTGTTCACTGCTGACTTCACTTTAAGCATTCCAATAGCCAAGACAACAAGAGAATGTATTACATATGATCCTCAGTGTCCAGAGCATGCATTTCTCAAAATAAGAATGAACTCTTTCTGATCCTAAGAAAAGAGAAACATTTATCCTGTTTGTACAAACAGAGATCATTGGAGAAGGCATATTGGAATTCACCAGTGCTTTTAAGAAACACATGATAGGCCCCACTGTAGATCAGTTAAATCAGAATCTTTATGGGGCGCCTGGGTGGCTCAGTGGGTTAAGCCGCTCCCTTAGGCTCAGGTCATGATCTCAGGGTCCTGGGACCGAGTCCCACATCGGGCTCTCTGCTCAGCGGGGAGCCTGCTTCCCTCTCTCTCTCTCTGCCTGCCTCTCTGCCTACTTGTGATTTCTCTCTGTCAAATAAATAAATAAAAAAAATCAGAATCTTTATGAAAAGGGGGACCAATAATACTTATTTTTAAAAAGCACTGAAGGTAATTATAATGTGCCCTCAGGTTTGAGAACACCTAACACAGAGTAGAGAGGACAGGTTCCTCGACTTGAAGCAGCTAAATACCAGATGTGTGTGCTTGCTGGTATTATTCTGATTTCTAAATCAAAGAATTTGAATTAGATACTTTAAAGGGTCTTTCAAGTTTGCAGTATTTTTCTCCTTATTCTTCCACCGGTGGACTTTTACCTCTAATAGTTCTCATGTTGCACATTTTCCAGAAAAAGCTAAGATATACATGGATGGCCACCTGCGGTCATCATAATTAATGGTCAATTCTGGCAACGTGAGCCAGACACTTTGTATGACTAAGTTCTGGACCCAGGAGGTACATTTAGTCTTCCAGACAATAATTGACTAAAAGTGCTTGTCATAAATCAGTGGCCATTGACTCTAGCGAGCATGTTCTTTTATGATTTAACCCTTTCTTAAACCCCAAGAATATTGTTGTTTTGAAAAATAAGGCAATGAGGAGGGAGTACAAAATGGCATTTTTCAGTTGCAAAAGAGAAGTCAACTAATGGAATGATATTATGAAGAACATACTTCAGATAAAGAAAAATACCCAGTCCTGTCATAAAACTAACCCCCCAAACATCAGGAAAGACCACTTGAAAATAATCCAGATGACTTAATTAATTTGTTATTTGTGACCAAATATCAGCTGATGGAAATTTTTTTGAGGTTAATGAAAGCATAACTGCTTTATTTCAAGAATTCATATCCAGAATCAGATTGCATACTGTAGAACAGATGTCACACTATGGTGCAACCTGAGCCTATTACAACAATTTCCTCTCAACTGGATTGGGTAACCAGATGTACAAGTCATATACTTTGAAAAGCAAAACTTCTGATTGTTGGGATGCTTTTAATTTTAAAGTAATAGTAAGCTCTTTGGGGTATGTTCAAATCCTTAGTGATACTGGATATTAATACCCACTGCAAATTCAAGAAATAGCAGCTTACAAATAGGTCCATATGATGGTTTCATTTTTATTCACAGAGAAGTGGAAGAAAAGGAGATGAAGTTAGAGAATTTTGTATTACCACTCTGTTAGTTTCATTGGTAACTTCTGTGCTGGAATCAAATGGGAAATTTGCTCTGATTGCAATACCCTACTGTGCTGAATCTCGGAGCGATTAAGACTTGTTAATAGCAGTGAAGAGTCAATAAGACTGCTCATGGGTTCAAATGGCAAAGTGGAATAGTCAGAATAAAAACTAAGTTATTTTAATAAGCAAATTTGACTAGCACGTAGTGTGACTGCTGATGCCAGAAGAAAGTCTTCTGTTAATGTTTCAGATAGTTATGTTATCACTGTGGTGATCTGACAAGAATCTACCATGGCTTATGCAAAATAGGACATGGCAGATGTCAGGACAGCAGAAGATACACATGTGAAAGTCCCAACTAGAGTTTTGCCCTTGAGAATTGGAGGGGAGTGTCATTTCCTTCCCAATATAGACATCACCTTAATGCTTTGGGTTCTCAAATAGGAGATCCTGAATCACACAGAGGCACACACTGTCCATACTGTTTCATATTATTTTACTTTAAACCATAACTGTTTTATTTTGTTTCCAAGGAGAATTTTGTGTGATTTGATCAAAGTATTTAGTTACTCTGATCTGTACAGGCTATTTTCAATGATACCTTAACAGATTACCATGAATCTAGTAGTTTGGATCAACCAAAGACACAGACTGTATGTAACACACAAAACACAAAACACTGTAACACTGTGTAACAAAACACATGATACATGTGTTACAAAACACATGTAACACCAAACACACAAAAACCATTATAACCATCTCTTAAACATATCATGTAATTTACATAATTTGCATAAATCATGGACACACCATGTTTTGAGTACCAATGATGTGCCAGACAATGCACTAAATGGTCTAAATAGCCCAGATCATTTGGTCCTTACAACAACCCAGAATATGGCATCTGTTATTTTATAACTTTTTATACAGGAGGATACTAGGCTCAATAAAACAAAAAATTTGCTCACAGTCTCTCAAATAAATAGTAAAGATGGAGATTTAAAGCCACTTCAAATGATAAATTCATGCATTGTCCATTGAGCTAAAGTGTAAATAATGCTATAATGAACACAGTGTGTGTATATCCTTTTGAACTAGTGTTTTTATTTTCTTTGTATAAATACCTAAAAGTGAAGTTGCTGGATTGTATGGTATTTCAAGTTTCAATTTTTTGATGGAACTTCCACATTGTTTTCCATAGTGACTGCACCAATTTACATTCCCAATAACAGTCCATTGCTAAATGGCTAAAATGGACATCTCAGCCTTTCTCTGTCTCTCTTGCACAGAAAATTTCCTTATTCTTTATTATATTATTTATGCATGGCTTTTGTTTTTCTTAAAGATTTTTGATTTTTTATTTGACAGAGAGAGATCACAAGTAGGCAGAAGAGGCAGGCAGAGAGAGAGAGAGAGAGAGAGGAAGGGAAACAGGCTCCCCGCTGAGCAGAGAGCCCGATGCGGGACTCGATCCCAGGACCCTGAGATCATGACCTGAGCCAAAGGCAGAGGCTTTAACCCACTGAGCCATGACTTCTAAAAATAAGAATGGAATCAGATTATTTGTGGGCATTCCTTTCAGCTTCAAAATTTTTTTTAGAAATTTTTGATGTGGAACGGAATCTCTCCTTTTTGGACATCTTCAAAGTTGTGCTTTTTAGTAAAAGCCACGTATTGATCATGAACAAAGAAAAACAAATAATCCTTGTGGTTGATGACATTTTTAGACTGAGCAGATTTTTTTGAATAGCTGGAAGAGACCCCCAGTGAAGAAAGAAGTCCTTTTTGCTTCTGTATATTAATAGCACATAAGTAGCTTTCTCAGAATCTGTAACAACAGCACTACCTCTCACTATTGCAGACATAGCTGAATAAATGCAGATAGGTTAAATGTTCTAAAATGTATTATAAAATTACATGTCACAGCAGCTGAAAGCCAATTTCCATTACAACATAGCTTCACTGTGCAGAAGTTGAGTCATCTCTATTTTGGTAACTGTTCTTTATCACTAAAGATAATTCATGTTATATTTTCATTCTCATGATGGAGGCAAGAGGATCACCCCAAAGTTGTGACCTACAAAATTGCACTTGATAAAGCAAACTAAAGAAATAGCGATAGAGACTCTCATGCTTTCATTGAGCTTATGGTTGTAGATTTTAATAAGCAAGATTTGATTTAAGTAGATTATCAGCTAGTCTTCATCCTTACATTATTACCTCAATCTGACTTGGCTTCCGTGTTATCAGTTTCTAGCTTGTCATAGGCACAGTCAGAATATTTACTGAGTAAAATGAATGAATGAGAAGTTCTTGCTTCTCACATTGCTCCTCATGTTGCCACACAATAACATTCCAGGGCACATAAATATAAATAATTTCCATAAATCATTTTATGGAGCCTTCTGTTAATAAACACATTGTGTAAAATTTGTGGAAAGAGAAAATGGAGCCACAGATGTTTTACTGTTCTTTCCTGTTATTATTACCCACTTTGTAAAATGTCAAATTAAAGTCCAAGTGATCGAATCAGATTGCAACTTTAGTCTTCATTTCAAGAGATTAGACAGTGCTATTCATCTGAAACTACAGCATTACATAGACAGTTTAGTTATCTTTCATTTCTAGTGGGTGCAATTAAATACAGCATATCAAATTCTCCAGGTATATCCTAATCTGCTTGACTTTGGCAAACTCAGAGAACGAGTGACAAGTCTGGGTTATGATGCCATCTAGAATACAGGTACTCTTCAAGAGGACCAGGTGGCCGCCGTGAAGGAGTGATTCATTCTGTACCTCACTGTTTGTGAGGTACAGCAGAGTTTTTAGAGTTTAAGAATATTCAGTATGGGTGGAGAGGAAATGATGGCAATTGAGGAGGTGCCACAGCAGACACATCAGAGAAGCCCTTTCTTCCTTTTTAGAGACAAGAAATGTTATTGTAAATAAGGATGGCATAGCTTCACTATATCAACACTACCAGATCTCCTACCCTCCCACTGTCCAAGAAGAGAGAAAAAAAAAATATGGCGGGAAAACAGTCTCTTCACTTTGCAAGTGGACTACAATTGGGAGTGCTCCCACTTGTATTTTTCTGCAAGTTTCTTTTTTTTTTTTTTCCTTTTCATTGACCCCTGAAAAGTCAATTTACTGCATGTGTTTTTAAATTCCTCTTGACTATTGTTATTGTACATCCTCCCCTCAGAGCACTGCTCTTTAGAAACCACTAATTATTCATATCTCCTAAACACTGCCCACCAGTGTTCTTAATGTGAAATCGCCTTGGCTAGTGAAGTACTGGTATTTGGTGAGATGTTCTACCTCATAATTTTAGAAAATCTTAAGCTTTATGTGAATGAAAGTGAGACTGATTTAAAAAAAAGGGGGGAGACACAGGAAATGTTATTTATAAAATGACATCTGTGGGAAGAAAATGGAGGGAGATGTAGAAAATACAAATTGGATACATGCAGCTAGAGATTAGATTATTTTTTCCCAAACTGGGCTCTGAGGCCAAATATCCAGTTTGAGCTGCCTATGATACCCCCGTGTGTCTCTGCCCTAACTCATGACATAATAAAACACCAAACACAGTAAAAACTAGAAAATATTAATATATTTTAACAATTCACAACAAATGTCTTTATCTGAAATTGTGCTGCATCTTGAATCATGGTATCTTAAAACTAGTTGATAACATTTTTGGCACATGGAATTGTTGTACACTGTGAAACTGATGGCATCTTAGTCAATGAAATGCATCATTATTAGCAATAATAGTTAAGAGTAATCTTTCCTACCTAGGAGTGATTTTTATAAATCTATGCATATTACACAATGTCCTGGAAATTTATCCCTCATGTCATTTCTACCTTATAACTATGTCCTCTTTCCAGTTTCTATGGGTTAATAATCAACCGGTGCAGCATATTTTTTTTTCCTCTTTAAATAATCAGTTGTTTAACAGAGTTTTAAACATAAATTTGGGAGAAGACTTGAAAAGTTTAAGTTGCTATCTCACCATGCCAGATGCCACTTTCACATTGGTTTAGAAGCTCCTGGAGTGTCTTTATAGATGACTTGTCTATTCTCATGCATGTTGCTAAGTTTATATATGCTGTTGTCTGGAAGTATCTTCAGATGAACTGTGGTAGCAAACCCTGCAATTCAGTATTGATTCCTGAATAATGTGCTTTACAATAAAAAAAAAAAAAAAAAGGAGGAGGGGAACCCAAGCTTTAAATAAGGAAGAATACATATGTTAGAGGAAAATGCAGCAAGAGAGGATTGGCTATGGGACCAAGATTTCGGTGACTCTGACTCTCCAGGGTCATCTTATTGCTGTATGAGCTGCAGGGCTAGTGATTCCAGGTTCCCTCAGGGTGGCCACATATATGAACCATGGTGAATTACAGTGCTGAAAAGAATGGCCCATTCTGGATTATTAAAACAGCTAATTCTGTGATAAAGGGTGATTTATATCACTTATTACAAGTTTGTGTTTTTATCTAAATGAAATGACCTATATCTAAGAACCTCAGGGAGCGTTTTGAATGTTAAATTCTCCTGAATCCTGATCTTTGCTGTTTGAAAATGGGAAAAGAAGAAGATACAACTATTGGGCTTTTTTTTCTTAAATTGTGTATTTTGGTCAATATTGGGTTTCATAGTTACTCTGAAAATGCTTAGAAGCTGTCCTAGAAGGTTTTATGAGGAAAAACCACTCTTATTGAAGTTAAATTGCTCATCATGAAAATATAATTATTGGACATTAATATTTTAAAATCATTAAAATGTTATTGATGCAAATTTTCAAGTGGGGGGGTCTCCCTGACCTGCTTTAATAAATGTTCACTGCTATATCTTAAAAAGACATCTCTGACTGTGAACACTCACTGGTATCTTTAGGTAGAAGTCTTTCTCATACTACCCTCACCATAGTATGTGTTCTTTTTAAAAGAGCACATGAGACCTCCATGTATTCCTAAATTTAATTAGTCCACGAAACAGACACTGTTTCTAGCATCGCTTTTGATTAATTTATTGCATGAAGAGTCTAACCTTGACTATTATGATATTTTCTTAGTGATGTCTTTTTATAACCTTTCATTTGTGGATGAGCAACACAAGAAGAGGTAATGCACTCATTTAGATAAAACACAAAATGCCTGCCAGGGAACCTGGGTTTGTTCCAATTCTCCTCTTAGACAAGTCTTTTATCTCCCTTTGATATAGACCAGGGTTCTATAGAGCACTAAACTAATGAAAAGGGGTTGTCTTTTTCTCTAATGTTATGACACAGAATTTTGACTTGATATTATAGAACTTCAGAATTAAAGACCTTTTCGTCATGTAATCTAGCTTTTCAAGCACTGTAAGAATTCCGATTCAGAATTCCTTACATGCAATTCTTCCTGGCAAGTAGATCCAGATATATAAAACTCATCATCTTTACAGTAGCCTATTTTTTTTAATTAACTTATAATGTATTATTTGTTTCAGGGGTATAGGCATGTGAATCATCAGTCTTATACAATTCACAGCACTCACCATAGCACATACCCTCCCCAATGTCTATAACCCAGCCACCCTATTCCTCCCCATACCCCAGCAACCCTCAGTTTGTTTCCTGAGATTAAGAGTCTCTTATTTTTATGGTTTGTTCCCCTCCCCAATCCCATCCTGTTTCATTTTTCCCTCCCTTCTCCCCACGACCCCCCCCCGCCTCTCAAATTCCTCATATTAGAGAAATCATAAGATAACTGTCTTTCTCTGATTGCCTTATTTTGCTTATCATAATATACTGGTAGTCTATTTCACTGTGGGGCTTCAGTTACAAGTCAAGTTAAAATCCACTTTTCTCTTACCTTTATCTGTTGGTCCTCTACCTACCCTCTGGGGGAAAAAAAATGGATAGATCAACTTTTCTCCAACTTAAGACCCATCAAAATTTTGGAGTAGCTTATTATGGCCCTCTTCAACTGCAGATAGATCAAGATGTCACATTCCAAATTTAGTTTATTTTTTATTTTTTAAGATCTTACATTTCTTGTTTGAAAATTTGATATGCAGATTTTATATGGGCACAAGATTACCCACATATGGTCTGACTGTGGCAGAGTACTTTTGAAGTGTTGTTTCTCATGCTAAGAGTACCCAATCTATGAACGTATCTTTTGAGAAGCATTACTGAAATATCTTACAAGACTATGTCATCTTAAGTTCTGGTACACAAAATGATTATTATAGAAATTCAGAAAACACATAAAGTACTCAGGATAGATTTCCTAGGTACAATTGCAGCTGAGTATGGCCTTAAGGAATGCATAGAGTTTTAACTAGAAAAAAGGATCAGGAGTATTTTCCTTCTATCTGAAAACACTTCGTATTGAATTCCTGAATTTTATTGACCTGTCTGATACATTAAGGACCTCAATCTTTTCGACGTACGCTTTGTCAACCATATTTGTAGTTATATATTTGCAGTCACTTATTTTTTTTAATGCTACATTCTGCACATGGCATGAATTACTACTAACTTCTCTGTTGTTGATTTTGATCCACTATTACAGCCTGTTAAAATTACTTTGCATTTTTGCCATTATCTGCTGCTGTTGCTATGATCTATGGGATACTTTCTATTTGACACACATGGCTTCTGTACTTTAATTGAAGTTACTGATTAAACATGGTGAAAATGGAAGGTCTTTGCTGCGGTTTCAGTTTACACAGGTACCAGAAAGTAAACTCGATTGTGAATCCCTAAGATATTTCTAGCTGGAGAAATCAGGAACAATTTCTGGAAAGGCATAATCTTTTAACTGTGGATTGGAAGATGAGAGGAAAGGAGAATGAGGAGTATATTTTAAGTAATTCAAATATATTCCTGGAGGTAAGAAGGTAGGGTAAGATGGTGAAATGAAAGCACTGGTTGCTGATATGAATGAAATGAAAATTGAGGCTGCAGTAATATCCATTCTTTCCTCATTTCCCCCGATCAGGAAATCAACTTTAATTTTCTAACTCTCTGATCCCTTATACTTTCATATAACTTACCAGTTGAAATTTAAGTCATATCTATAGGTACAGAAAGCAATTGGGTAGATAATTAAACTGCAGCAGACATTTGCATTTGTAATCCCTGTGAGAAGAGAACACCTCTTCCCTGATAACAGCAGCAAAAATTTCAGGTAGGTTTTGACTGATGTGGTATGAGATCACAGAATCAAATATGTAGATAGGGGAGTGGGCAGCAGCTGAGCTCTCACTGAAAGGTGGTCTTGTGTCATCAGAACAAGAGTGGGGTTCCACAGTCCATCACAGGGTCTATTCTAAGTGTGATCCTATTTCTCATACCTATGCTTCTTGTCTCAAAGGCACTTGGTCTATGCAGTACTGTACTGTGTAGCTGACCCCCAAGGCAGGAGCCAAAAGTTGTGTAAAAGTAAGACAAAGTAGTTTGCGCTGAGTTTCTTTGGATTTTATTTATCTTCTAAACATTTTTTGAACTTCCCCCAATTTTTCTGCAACATTGCCCCATAATTGTTATTAATGCTTTATTATAAGAAATACTGAAAAAAAAAAAACGTGCCACTGAGATTTTGTGAATGTAATATTTTCTATCCTGGCTTAACCTCAGAAGCAATAAATTGTAGGGACAGCAACCAAGATGTCAACAAGTTTAGTAACGCACACAAAAAACCTGGAAGAGTTTGCCATGTTAAATCACACATATTAACCCTTTAAGTTTAGGAACAGTGACTATAAAGTGTGTCTTCTTCTCCTTTCAGATTCATTCCATTCCTACCACAGAGAGGCAAAGACTCTCTGATGATCAGTGGAGATGTATTTATTTAATATCCATCTCCAAAGAGGTAGGACTCCTGTGATATGGACACTTCCTGGACCCTTTCTACAATCCCTGTTTTGGGATAAATAATACATTGGAGACCACAGGTCCAAATGATAGTTTAAAATATAAGTTGAAATTTCATATTTAATTATAAAATATTTCATCAAGCCCAAACTGTAAGTAATGTAAGTAAGCACCAATTTGAATTAAACATCTAAACATCTGATCTTTCTTTTGGTTGTTCACAATTGTTAGTCTACATTGTAACCTGGTAACATATTTATTTATTTATTTTTATTATATTTATTTAGTAAATATCTTATTTAAGTTTTCTCACTGCAAAAAAATCATAGAATAGGAAAACCAATGTAATATCCTGTAAGCAACATAACCATTTTAGAGTATTAGATCTATAAATTTTAGATATTTCATACATTTAAATAAAAGCTGATGAATTACTTCACTACCTAGAATTAAGACCTTATATATAATGGTCATCTTATAGTTTTGCTTTTTGTTTTTGTTGTTCGGGTTTTAAACGTTTATTCATTTTTGACGTGCTTTGTTTCTAATAGCAAGATGGTATCAGAGATACACTGAAATAATCCTTTCCTGCAGAGCTAAGGGACTACATCTGTCTCCTGTTTCTTTCTTTGTGTGTGCAGAAAGTGAAAATGCCCATTCATAATAAGAAAATGTAAGTCTGGTAGGCACCAAGGTTTTAATATTTAATTTTCCACATTATAAAGCAGACTCTTCTCTGCCTTCCCATAAATGCAGAAATGGATAAGATTAATTAAACATTAAACCATTATTCTTCATAAAAGAAAAGTCCATTGCCAGTCATGTTTGATATACTTTCTTTCCAAGGTGATCTTTCCCCAGTCTTAACTCTCATCTCTTCTTAAAATTTTTAAAATAATAACAAGGAATGTAGTCATTTTACTGTCATTTTTCTCTTTTATTTTTTTCTTATATTATTGTGACAGACTTTCATATGAATTGTGGATTGATTCCAGAATAGAGAATTTATTTGATATTATCCAACACAGTACTTATCTTGTAGTAGAACTGTCTGGCAAGACAGAAAAACAAATTTCTTTTCTAGATCTTTTAGCTATAGAGAATAAATATGTTATATATTTACATAGTCTATATTCATTACATATTACATATACATGTAAATATATAATGTATATTGATTCTTTGTTATAAACATAAATATATATACATATATATGTATTTTATTTGAGGGAAGAGCAGATATGTGAATCCTTAGCAGCCAATCACATTGACATTTGTGATTATAGTCTTTTAACAAGTGACTTATTCCTAATAGATACATAAGATTAAAAAAAAGCCAAGAAATATTAGACCCAAATATACAATTGAAATAAGACCAGAATATTGGATCATGCATTATTACCTCCTACATCTATAAACATAACTCATAATTGCTTGCACTTTTTAAACCATGGGCATAATTACCATGAACATAATTATAGCATTTGCCAGATTCTGTATATTATAGAGAAGTTTACTTTTGTTTTCTTCCCTTCTTTTGTTAGGCAAGATTATTAGTTATTTTCACTGTCAGATAATGATATACTTTCTGTATTTTACAATGATACTGAAGAGAATCCACAGAAACATTCCACATAAAATATACATATAATGGAACTGCTAACTATTTTTCACGATATATTACAATTGTTCTCAGAGGATTGTTTTCTGTCCTGAGGTGGCTCGAGTTAAAGGAAAAAATAAGTTGCCAGTAGTCAAATGGTTACACTAGGCAGGAGAATGTCTGCCATTGGAAAGAGACAAAATGGATAGACAGACCAAGACCTACCCTATCTTGGCCGTCCCCTTTTTGACTCTTAGAGTAGGTAGGGTTTCAGTAAATCTTCAGACTCATGTACTGGTGAGAATTTTTTGAACAGGATTGTATACTGGCTGTTCCATCCTCATTCCTAGGTAGCACCTCCGATTGGAACTTATGGAGGCTCAGCATCTCCTAGGGTAATTCAAGGAATGGAAAGGGTGTTTATCCATAGAAACCTCACTAGTGATGACACTCTACATCTTTTTTTCTAAACAGCAACTGAAGCAAAAGTTTACAACCAATAATCCAAACTGGGGGTTAAGCTAGAGGGAGAGCAGAGGGTAATAATAAACCCACTGAGTGTATGAATTAAATTAAATAAATAAACAAACTTAGGGAAGACCTCTGTGGTACCCAACTGCCATAAGTTTGATTAACCTCACTGTGTTTCAGCACTGGGTCATGCAAGCCTTTGACACAGTTTCTTTGAGATGTCAGTCACATTTCAATAATTTTTCAGCATGGACTTGTAAGTCCTGTCTCTTCGTTGACTTTGAATGAGGCAGGTTGCTTATGAATGCAGCTTGATGTGTCACTCAGAGATACTTGCATTGTGTTATCTTTGATTGGCATGTCTGGGAGTTGTGGGAAAAATTCCAGCATATCCAAATGTGCTTCTCTAAACACTGAATATCTTTACATAAGTGTTTTCTCCAAGGAGAATCCGCTCATACCCTTATGATGATCATCTGTCACTGAAGTGTTCCCCCTTACGATAGAGGAGGTATATCCTAAAGGGGTAAGTTTATAGGACTTGGGAACTCAGACTTGTGTTTGCAATTCTGATCCTACAAGCCTTTGGGCCTACAATTTAACTAATGTAGCACATTAACTGCCACATGTAGAGCCTATCTAACAACCTAATTACTTTGATGAGAATACCTGTGTAATATCCTTCTACTTGGCAAAAACAAGTGGAGCTAAAAAGATCCCAAAGCATCTACTTCATCTAGAAAAAAAATAATAAAATCATTCCCATCATTAACAAAATGCCAGACATATAAACAACTGATTGGCAAATGATCCTTACGGACAAAGAAGTGCTCTTGTCCCCAGTACGGACTCCCTTGCAACAGATGACACGAACTGTTGGCATCCGCACCAGGGCAGTTAGAGAAACTATGGCTAGACACGTTGTATATACATACACATGACAAAAGCAAAAAACCTTGAAATGCATAGGGGAATTGACCTCTAGATGGCTGAAGCAAGGATATGCTCAAAATGCCCTTCCCCACTGCATAAGCCTTTGTTCTGTTGTGGTGCAAAGAGGGTACACACACACACACACACACACACACACACTAGCACCCAGCAATTTACTGGATTATCAAGGAAACAGTCACAGCCAGTGTCTCCCCAAACTCTTATTATCCCACAGAGAAGAGTGCTTAGGCTGGACATAGCTAGACCAAGCACACCAGGGAAAATGCTCTAGGAGGGGTTCTCCATCCCAATAGTGCTTTACATATTAGAAATGAAGGGACAGAAACATCTGGACAAGAAACATTATGTACAGGTAAAATTCTAGACTTTCTGGTCAAAAAGTGGTCTTGGAAGGGCCACTCTCTCTTTTAGAGAATACCACAACTGTCTGTTCTTCCAATTGAGCTCATTGGATCTGTTGAGCAAGCTTTTTATAAAACTATAATAAGCAGGGGAAAAATCTGCCTCTAGGACCATCTGGGTTGTCTTTCCTCATTTAGAGACCAAATTCAATTAATTTACTATTAATGTTGGTAAGGAGTATCTTTTTATAATATAAATATACCTGGGTCCATTATGGGACAGTTGTCATTTATATATTGTTATTCATTTTAAGTCTGAACTCCCACCTAACACATAGCAAAGTTCAATTGGTTTAATGAAATAAAAATCTTGATTGCCATGGAAATGAAATGCGACGGATTGAAATAGCTTGAGGACACTAGGGATATTTGGGAAGTACCAAAGCCAGATTTCAACTGTTTTAAATTTTTGCCTGCAGTCAGCCCTACTCCTTTTCAGGAAAGAGAAGAAACTTCTTCATACTCTTCTTTGTCATACCTTTCTCCTTGCTGCCAGGAAACTGGAACATTAATGCCCTAATTAATGATTAATTAATAATGGATTAAACAGACCTTTATAACTATCCTTGACATCTAACCACTATTTATAATATTGTTTCCATAACTCTAATCCTACTAGTGATCTAATCCTACTAACTGATCTACAAATTTAATCTTCTTATGAAAATCTACTATGAACTAATATCATAGCTACATTAATCTAATGAGCACTTATTTAACAGAGGCAAAATTTCACTCTATGAGACTTTACTACAGAACAATGTTATTGGTTGATTAAGATGGATAAATGAAAAGTGAAATAGCTTCGGTATGTTAATTAACTTACTGCAGTGTCTCAGCAGAAAGCCCATGCTCAGGAACCACATAGTCTAAATTTGAACCCTGATCACTACTAACCACCATGTCTATAACTTTGTAAACCTTTTTGTACTTAAGTTTTCTGATCTGGAATATAAGGATATTAATAGACCACTAGGAATATTACATCAGTACAAGTAACACACTGAAAACAGTAACTGGCACATGAGAAGTTCTCAATAAATGTTAGCTATATTGAATATTAGTGGAGAATTTAGATTATTTTGAAGAATTTCAATCAAAAAGTAAATAGCATATACTAACATGTTAATAATACTAAGTAAGTAATTAATAGAAACTAGATATATTTCAATTTAAAAATTAGGCTGTTCACTTTAAACACAATATGTATTTTGTAAATCTCTTATCCTATTTCTCAAAACTCTCAACTCTTTGTATGTTAATACATGAAGGAAAATGTAAAAAGAGATGCTTTGAAGTTCTTAAAATACAAAGAATGTTGAGGGATAGATTAAGTACTCAACATGTTCAATCATGTTTCCATTGTTCTCAACTGAGCATTATATAAAATTATACATACAGACATATAAACTTTAAGAAGAAACTTTCTTTTTTTTAAATTTTAAGATTCTACTTATTTTTTTGACAGACAGAGATCACTAGTAGGCAGAGAGGCAGGCAGAGAAAGAGAGGGGGAAGCAGGCTCCCCACTGAGCAGAGAGCCAGATGGTGGTGGGGGGATCCCAGGACCCTGGGATCATGACCTGAACTGA
This sequence comes from Neogale vison, assembly GCF_020171115.1. Taxonomy (NCBI): domain Eukaryota; kingdom Metazoa; phylum Chordata; class Mammalia; order Carnivora; family Mustelidae; genus Neogale; species Neogale vison. The sequence continues at coordinate 127,845,259 of NC_058095.1, read as the reverse complement.
AGGCAGAGGCTTTAACCCACTGAGCCACCCAGGTGTCCCAAGAAGAAACTTTCTTTACTTGAAATATATTTGACATATAACATTGTGTAAGTTTAAGGTATACAACATGTTGATTTGATACATATATTTATCGTAATGATTGTCATTATAGCATTTAAAAGAATCTTTTTAAAAGGACACTATGCAGAGCAATTTCTTCTAAAATGATTTTTTAAAATTTAAATTCAATTAGTTAACATACAGTGTATTATTATTGATGTCATATCCATTTGTATATAATAAGGACAATTAAAATATTTTTCTAATAAATGTCAAAGAATGAAAAAAAGGGACACTATTCATGGCCAAACTGAAAGGTAGACAATATGAATATGTCTGGTCAATCTGAGGCAAATTATGCAAAAATAATTGAGACTGTAAGAGACAAGCCCACTGGAATATATGAGACGTGATTATAGATCACTTATTCTGCATTTTATTGAGTTTAGAACTAAGAATAAATAAACTTCAAATGCATCATAGACTAGATGATGGCAATATTGATAATGAAAGAGATAAGTAGAGACATAGGTTCAAAAATTTCTAGAACTTAAAAAAAATTTCTAGAACTTCTTCTTCATGTATAACAATGTCCACAATTATGTTGTAATTTTTCTGTAACTTAATATTTCTGTAACACAGGGGAGAGGAGAGATTCTTCCTTTCCTCTCATGTTTTTGTTCTCTCCCTCTTCTGTCCAGGTAAAGCCAAAGAGCTTTTATTTTAAGCCATGCCCTCTACACCACACCAACACAAGGTGTGGGTAAGGGGGAATAAGGATTAAGAATAAAGGGTAAGAATTAATTGTTCCCTAGCAAGGTTGTTTTATTCTTACATCAGCAATACTAATATGCATGTACTATGTTCCAGCTGCAGAGTCACTGAGGTGCTATAAAATATGACACCATAGGTCCAAATCCTTGACTACATAAGGCCCAGTGGCATACACAGAGAGTAGTGAGCTAGGAAGGAAAAGAGGTGAACATCTTATTAGTACCTGCTCTGCGTCAGACACAGACACTTTCTTTCCATTATTCCACTAAATATTCACACATTTCTATACGTTTCTAAATTTGCAGACAAGAAAACTAAGGCTCAAAAACTTGCTCAAAGTCAGAAGTTTCATGAGATACGGAACGAGGATTTGCACTCTGCACTGATTCCAAGCCCAGGATCCTTCTCTTTCCACACAACTGATTTCTAGTTCCAAGCTTGCCACTGGCTATGTTGACATAAACACATCACTTTCCTAATGTGTTAATTTAGGTACTTGTACTAGGATCAATCTGGATCTCGGGAATATCTAAATTAGTAAAATCCAATGGGGTGAAACTAAATACATTCATGCCATTGACAGGAATGCATCACACAGAAGGTACACAACAATCTCTCAACAGCAGTGAAAGGTTTTAGCCTCACAGGGATAAAGGTTCCTGAAAATGTATTAGTCTCCCAGGTCAGATGAAACCTAATGTAGACAGCAATGACTATGGGCAGGGCAGGGAGCAGGGGTGCCTGGAAGATGAAAAAATCAAAGAGAAACCAAAATCTGTCTTCTATTCCCATTTCTTCTAATTCACTGTGTATTTCAAAAGAAGAATCCTTTTGTTTCCTCCTCCTCCACTTTCTCCTCCAAAATTTAATCAAAACAAGAGAGAATTATTACAGGTGAGGTCAATGATCTACATCAACAAATAATACCACAAGAAAGGTAGGGGTGATACTCTAGTAGATGTTAGGTTATTAAATTTAATAAAGAATAATGTAGTTTGAAAAGTGCTTTGGGTTTGTCATAAATTAATACTGGGCAGCCAACAATATGTTTATTGTTTTACAGCTAAGAACTGATTAAGAAGTCTCATAGGACCTCTACCTTGTTACAGAATTAATTTTTAACATCCTTTTCTACTTCACAAGATTGAAAAATGCTTGAGGAAAGAGAACAGGTTATTTATATACCCTTATTTTTCATTATGCCTATAATATTCCCATACACATGTTGGATATTTAGTAAGTGTATATTAAAGTCTTCAAATGAATATATATGCCTACTACATCTGAGACCCTCACTAGTCATTTATCTAGTTGCATTTGCTGTATTTATTTGTCATGAATAACAAAGACCTGAGCATATTTAAAACTCAGTTTGATCTCTGTCTCCAGTGGATAGCAGTATGGCATACTACAAATGCCATTGCTCTGACAATATTTAGTAGTTATGGAATGCATGCATTTTACTCTTTTGAGACTGTGGATTCATTATTATTTAGTATTTGAAAAAAATAAAGTTATGATTCAGAATAATTGTATAAATTACATTAAAAGTAAAAAGACTTATATGCAGTCATGGCTAGGCATGAATGCCAGCTAATTTTTTTTAACTCTTTAGAGGAAGCATTTTTTGAGAATTAAAATAGTGTTTGGGGTAATTCTTTAGGACTGATTGTTTAATCTGAACTAATTTTGAACAATAGTATATAACATACATATAAATAATGGATGTTTTATAATCTACTGTAACTAGATGTTTTATGAAGGAGAAGTACAGAAACTTAGGTATTTTTTAATAACTTCTTAGAGGGATGCCTGCGTGGCTCAGTTGGTTAAGCAGCTGCCTTCGGCTCAGGTCATGATCCCAGCATCCTGGGATCGAGTCCCACATATCGGGCTCCTTGCTCGGCAGGGAGCCTGCTTCTCCCTCTGCCTCTGCCTGGATTCTGTCTGCCTGTGCTCGCTCTCTCCCCCCCCCTCTCTGATAAATAAATAAAATCTTAAAAAAAAATAACTTCTTAGAAACTTTTAATTTCTTCTTAATATTCAGAGTAAGTTGGTTCTCTAATACCTTATATTTTTCTTTAGATTAAACAAGAATGAGATGACAGATATTAAGTTTAATTGAAGGTACAAACTCTTAACCATGCTTTCATAATTTAATAATCATACTAACTGAGGATGGGTGTCATAAATCCGCTTTAGAAAGAGACTATCTGAATAAAGGAAAATCAAAGTAGGGCTTGAGCTAGTGCTAAAAACAAGAAAGATAGAAACATAGGGAATGAAAGTTTTTCTCTTCAACCAAGTGTACGTTTATAAGAGATGGAGAGCACTATTCTTTGTCTTAAACACGTGAATAGAGGTGCTATGATGGAGCACAGCCATGTGCTGATTTGTTCTAACTGGGGACAGGCTAGGAGAGGAAAGGAGGGAGTTCTGGGTGGTTACATCTCTCAGCATATCTTGCAGGAAATATGCTGCCATATGTCCATTTAAAAGTAGGAAACCATGGCAGTCTTGATTTATTTGCTTTCTACTTCTGGGAACTTTCTTCTGTGAGTCAGGTCAGAATATAAAGATGGGTAGAAAGAGGTCCTTTACTGCCAGATGTCCATAAATGTGAATAGACTTTGTCTTTTCAAGTTTAAAGGGCAGAATCAAGCTAATTTAAGAACAGTTAAATTGATACCTGAATGAACAAATAAATGAGAAGGCCTATAACAAAACTGGGAGAATTTGCATACTAACTTTGATGAGCTCACTTGCATAATTGTTTTTTCAATGTTTGTACCACTAACAAAATAGCAACAGAATTGTTTCTCAGAAAGAATGAAATTAATTTCATGGGTGAACTAATCTATATATTAAAAGCGATATTATTTGCCTCATCTCCTTGGAAGATTTCTGGAATGGGAAAGTTACATTCAGCTGAGTAAGATCCTTTCTTCCTAACTGTTAATTTCACACTGAGCCTCAACTTTCTCATCTGTAAAATGGTGCTAACATATTCTTCATGAGATTATTTTTAATGATAACCTAGAAAGTATATATAATGTGCCAAAGTGGTAAGACATTTCAGATATTGATGCCTTTCAGCAGGCATCTCTACCATGTTAAAAAAAAATAATGCTTGATGGTTACAGTTAAATGCCATATTTTATTTATATAGACATTAGTTTCCTTTATTACAGTTGGAATTATTGTATCTGTAATTCAGTTATTCATAAATAAGAAAATAAACACAGCATAAAAACCCAGTTAGGAATCTAGACCAATTAATGTATGTTGGGAAAGGACGTCTCATAAATTCAACTTGGTCATCTTAAGACAGATTCAAGTTCTTAAATGTGTTTAGAGTATGTTTATCATGACCAATTAGACCATTAAATAAAAGAACAAATAATCTAGAGCTAGGTGAAAAAACTGAATCCCAGGGCAACTACAACAGTTCTGTAAGATCACATACACTGATTTAATGGCAGATCCCAAGATGTGCCAAGTCTCTTGCACTCTCAAATCCAGACAACTTGCCACTATGTAACAAAAGATTTTTTCTTACAGGAGCAATAGTCATATGATCTTGTATCAAGAGGATTCTCTTGTTATCATACTAGGACTTCTTCTAACTAAAAATTCTGAAAGGCGTATACATTTAAGTAGCATTTTCTTGAGATTGCTGATAGTATATAAAAAAGCTTAGAGAGTAAAATACAAAGTAATATGGAAAAGGGCAGAGAAAAATAATTATTCTGTATGATGGAAAAAAAATTTAAGATATCACAACAAAGACATTAAAAGTTAACATTGCTCTAGGCAGCAATATGTTGTAGTTCTCTGGCAGAACACAGAGCAGATTTCCCCAGTCCCAATACAGTAGCTCATGGGGCCTGCATGTTCAACACATTTTAAAATAATAACTCATGTGCATTGTTTGCTTGTGGGACAAATAGTTGTGGGACAAACAGAAGCAAGAATAGGAATCTGTACATCTCTGACTACACAGAAGGCCCAAATAAATTACGTTTGCAAATCTTATGATGTCCATTGATTCTGATATTTTATAACAATTCTCACATTTAAAAAAAATAAATATTTATATAGGAATACCTGAAAGAGATGGAGACTATTTTATGATAGATTTCTATATTTGTCTCACCGCTCAGTTCTGAGTTGTTTTGAGGGACCAATATTGTCATTAATTGGTGTCTTCAGAATCTTGCAGAGTATATGGTAAGAAGTCGGTAGTTGTTAAATAGATTAATAAGTAGATAGATTCTGCTAACAATGGGATGTTCCTTCTCAATGCAAAGTGCATCTAAGCCAATTTCCTCTGCAGTGGTCCAAGTAATTTCCTCAAAACAAGATGTTCTTAAACTACTCAAACATATGCTAACTCCTTATTACCAAATCTATATTTTTCTGTGTCTTAATACATTAGAAATTAACTTGAAAACTCTCATATGTTACATAAATAGGAAAAATATAAATTTATTTTAGCAAGGTTTTACAGAGGGCTTATTGCGTGACACTGAGGATTCAAATGTTAATGAGACCTAGTATTTGTCATATTGGACCAAGTATTCCTGTGACTAAACACTGATATGATGTAAAGAACTTTGTGTAAAGTACTATGTAAGCAATAATGAGAAAGCAATTTGGTTTCTTGGTCAGGGAAGAGTTAAATTAGAGATACTTTAAACTGGATCTCTAAAACTGAATGGTACAAAGACTAAAGGAGAAAAAGGGAGAAGCAAACGGAGGGTTTTGGGTAGGGAAAGCCAAGTTGTTGAGTGGCAGAGAGAGGAATTCAATACTCATTTCTAAGCCCTCATTCTAGATGAGGGTCTTGAGTGAGGACAAGTGAAAATTCACATTCGTAGTGAATATCATCAGTGTCTACAGGGGTGGCCTTTTTTTGTGTACACAAAAAAATCTATATTGCACATTCCATCATGTAATTGCATAGAAACCCAGTGTAAGAACAATGACATAAGTATTAATGCCTTTTCTGCTATCAGCCTTCTTTGGGGCCTTTATATAAAGATACTTCTCTTTTAATGCATAGGCATGATGTGTCATAGAATTTAGAAGACTTGCTTTTAATTCACATACTACATACAAATATGGGCTTGGGAAAAAAATAGAAAGTCTTCTTAAATTCTTCATGTATTTAAATACATTGTTCTTAGAGACAGCGTGAGATTATTAAAGAAGTGGCATATGAAGTTACAAAGTTAGGGTAAGATGAGTACATAATCATTGTTTTCTGTATGTAGTTATGTATTTTCTTAAAGAAAAAACACAGACAATGAAAGATCTGGCGCTATAAAACAAAGGTCATTTAAGTGTTTAAAACACAGTGTTCTAAACCGAACACCAGATACCTAGTTCAGTATCTTCCTAAATACTTGCATCACTCTTTGGGGGTCCTTAGGTTATTTATTTGGCTCACTGCTACATACCCTATCTTAGCCATTATAAATTATTGCTTAAATATTTCTAAAACATGTAGGTTTCCATATCTCAGGGTAGATTACATCATTTAGTCAGTCAGTGCCCGAGATTAAGTTCTACTCCTGCATCTTGAGGAAACAAATGAACTTCTGTCATTTTCCTATGTAAATCGCTGCAGTTCCGGACTACGCAATTTTTTTTTTCTACTTGACTAAATTTTTTTCCATGACTCTTCTCTGCTAGTTTATTGATGAGTCGTGCATTCTGCATTTACCTATCTTACATTAGAAGTATAAACGAAGAATCTGTTTCAAAGACACTTTAATAGTCCCTTTTAATTTTTAAAAAGAAGAAAGATTTATATGGAAATGAACTGTCTTTCCTTATTTACTGATGCAATGGTAGTGTTCAGAAGGAAGTCGAAGGTGTTGCGTTGATCCTAACAATTGTTAAGCTCTCATAGGATTGCTTATAGACAGTGTAAGGATACATTATGTATTTTATTCCAGGTTAATCTCCAAAAGATACAAACCCAGTTAATTAAATGATAAGGATCATAACAACAACAAAATGAACAACCAAACTCAATGGAAAACAAACAAACTTGTAAACCTCTTAAGGCTTTTAGGTCCAAAATGGATTTTAATTTAAGTTGTAGCCTTTTATTTTTCCATTCAGCACAACCTTGCTGAAAAGACATTCTGTTTCCTATTTGATATATTCTAAACATGATCTTAACCATTTGTACTTTAATTCACTGTTATAAACCACCTGCTACTGCAAAGAAGATGTTTTAAATCCCAAGCACAACCAGATTAATAATCATATGATGCATGCCAGGTCATCTAGCTTTTTTCCGAGCAAATAAACTAATTTAAATAAGTTACTTGTTCTACATTTAGATGCTGACCCTGGTAAATTGTGATGACATCCAGAAAATTACTTGTTAGGAAAAGGTATTTAGGATAAATAGGTTGCAGTGTGAAGGTGCTGCAATGCCACAGATTTAAATATTTAGGAGCTTGATTAAATTTTGATCTTTAGTTCAGGCCAATCTTCGGTTGAACACTATCATGTTCTATGGCTTCATACCCAGAAAGCTATGACCACTTGGAAAGTTAATTTAAGGTGTATGTCTACATTTCACCTTGCCGGGCTTGCAGGGAGTCCCGTTTATAATAGATCTTTCACAAACAAAGAAGAAATGCTGGGAGTTCACTTTAATGAAACACAGATAAACAAAATCCATTGTGGCATATGGCAATTATGCCATATGATTGAATTTATCACCAAATAAAACTATTGGCTTATCCATTTCACAGTTTTTATTCTACATATCCAGGGTTGTTTTTTTTTTTTTGTTTTTGTTTTTGTTTTTGTTTTAAGAGGTTTTCCATAGGGTTATTTGCCCAGAACTCAAGAACAACAACAAAAAAAAAATGTGTCTTTGTTGCAGGAAGTGTAAGAAAATGAAATCCAACTAGAACAGTGAATAAAATTACAGACTAGTTCCTGCCCAGCCTTATTACAAGTGACAAGAGCTATGAAGACATTTAACCTAATGAATATAACAATTTTGTTTGGTTATGGAGAGGTGTATCCTTGTATCCAGTATCCAGAGCAAAAGTTTCTATAGCATGTAATCTTTTGCTTCTAAAGAGAAAGTAGATACTTTCTGACCTTAAAATTATTTAACATTGCCCATATGAAGTCTTAACTGCCAATTATCGGGCTGCTAAATTGTATTAAGTTCAGACAAACTCGGTGTTGGAAATTTAATGTCATTTTTCATTGATGTAGTGATGTTACATTTTTCTTAATATATCATATATTTTAGTCCTAATCATCCAGTCAACTTAACGTGAATCCCATAAGGAATTCTAGCATGTCCTTTGCTTGGGCAGTAACTGAACAGTTCTTGCGTTTTATGTGAGTTAGCTTCAAATCCTCAAATAAGTTATATTTGAGATATGACATTTTTATGGCTCAAAATCTTTTTTAATTTACACCCTTAATTAGGTCACATTAAGAAAAGTGCTTTTTTTTTTTTTAAATCCAATGTACCCATTCATCTGTGAAAGTGGACATTTATATTATTACTTCAGATAAGATTGCTCTCTGTGGTTCAGAGGCTCTGATGCATTTAACAAGTGTAATTTCATAGCATGCGTACATAGACAATATTATAAATAGCATTCAGTGTAACTTTTATTCAGACTATAAATTTATACTTTACTCTGTTTTCTTTTTCATTCCTCTGTGTTTCTCATTTTTCATTAGGCCACTTTTTTTTTTTTAATAAAGTTAAAGTGTAATGCTTATGTTTAGAACCCATCACACCCCCTCTCCCAAGAACAAAGCTGGATGAGAACTCTCCTTACTTCCACTTGGATATGCAGTTTGACTTTCTCAATGAAGTTGGCAGTGATCCTTAAGGCTGAAAGGGAATCCTTCAAGGAGGATAATAGTGCTTTTCTTTGGCAGTAGGAAAAGAAGCAAGAGAACACAATTAATTCCCTACTCCTGCCTTCAATGGTTCAATTCAGCTGGGCCCGTTCACCGGCATTTTCAGTGATTGGCGTGGAAAGGAATACAGAAAAGTGGATCTACAGAAATGCTCCTTAACTAAGACAACTCACTTATCTTTAACCTGTCAAAGTTGCCACCAATTAGTGTCAGTATCATAAATTCTTTACAAATTTGTTCAAGATACATTTTTTTCTTTAAAGATTGGTTCCATTATCAGAGGATATCCTCAAAGTTCATCCTTCTCCATTATATAAATTTCTTCCCTTTTTAAATGGATAATGTGAAATATGATAAAGTTGTGAATAATATTTGGCCCCATTCATAGAAATTTCCTGAGAGGAAACTTTAATGATGGGTTGGCACAATAAGTTTTTTAGAATGAGTTTGACACTTGATTGCATTTCTGAGGTGTATTTGTTGTTGCTTTGGGGGAAATATGTATATTGGGTTCAACAGAGCATAGAATTTTAAGTTAACCTCTTATTTTCCTCCTCTTGAACATACTGATTTTAATTGTATCTTCTTGCCTTTTTAAGGTGGGTGGAATGAAGAGAAATGTGTGTGCTTTTATCAATTATCTCTAGCCTTATTTTGGCAGTTCAGCTTAGAGTGAGAAAGTATCAGTAACTGTTCATCCATCTGTTTTGTAGGTCACTTGCCTAAGCCTCATTCCCAAGAGGATTTTTTTTTTTTTATCAAGTTGAATTCAACAGTAATTTACTCTAATCAAATCCTAAGGGAGGGAATTATTAGTACTTCATTTTCCAACTGGCTTACCTCATCTTTTCTCCCTCTCTCATTCCTTGGATAAGAATCTGAGGAAATCACTAGTTGATGTTTGAAACTTATCAAACCTTGTCCAGATCTGCTTTTGAGGTAAACAATAATTTTTTTTAATGGAGAGATGTAATTAAAAGTAATTTATAAGGATGAAGATAATATAATACTTTCATCTAATTTCCTCTGATTCTATGTGGCTATGTCTCTAGCATTATCTGGTTGATACTGTGATCTGTATCACAATATCTAGATTTGGGTAGTTTTCACATACCAAAAGAAATAAGACAATTTCTGGATAAATCTAAGAGAAAGGGGTTGAACAAAAGAATGTTTGTGTTTAACGGATTGTACTGAGGCCGGAGAGCTAGGTTCTTGACTTATGGAGTCAAAGAATGACTCTCTCAGACAAAGGAAAGTGAGCAAAGCAACAGAAGTTTATAATCAAGGATACAGAAAAAAAGCTCTCAGGAGTGAAAGGGTTCTGGACATGGTTGTCACTGAGGGTTTCATGGATAGTCTATTTTATAGATAGCTAAGCAAGAAACTTAAATACTTTTAACATGTCTATTGCTATCACCATAGATAAGGACCAGTGATAACATCTTCAATGGCTTTTTTTCCTTTTAGGGTCAGGTAAATTTCTTGGTTACAAGGAGCTGTTATAACAAGACCCCACCTCTGACACCTAGGACAGGATGGTCTGGCTTGTTCCCTTATCTCTGGTTTCCTTTCATCTCATGCATTTTTGAGTTTTGTGAGCCTGATCCCATGGCCCCCTACCTGTCTCTCCCTTACCTAGCCCCACCTGTCCCTTACTGTCATGCGTTCCCTGAGGTCATCAAATTAAAACATGTTGGAATAAGTCAGGAAAGAAAAATACAATATTGTGTTAGTTACAAATAAAGAAAGAAGAAATGATAGCAACTCAAATATTGCTACTGCTCCCATTGTTACTCTGAGTTGTCCCTAATATTTAGCTCTAGCCATTTAGCTCCAGCCATTTAGCAGTCTGAACTCATTGTACTTATATTCTCATTTACTCATCCCCAAATCTCACCAGATAGGAGCTAGTAGTGTTCCCATTTCACTGGTAGGAAACAAAGGCATACTATTATATGAAAGTTATATTATGCAGACCCTTTTCTATTGCCGAAATGGACACTTGGAGCACTTAAGTACTTTTTCCAAAATCACAAAGCTGGCGACGTCTGGATTCTAACCCAGATGGTAGTGTGACTAGTGTCTTTGGTCCTAAAAACTATGCTGTGCTGCCACTCCTTATTGAGTTAATAAAGGATTAAAATGTAAAACAGGATACAATTATTACTGTCATTCAGATATAAAATTAAAGCATGCCAAAGATTTTTTTAAATTCATTAATTGAGGAAGCCAATAAGTTATTACCTGTGGTTCAAAGGGGAACCCCAAATTCCACATATTAAAGTTAAATAAAGAATGGTAGAATAAGTGTACAAATGGTTACAAACTGGCCAAACAGGCCAGTTACCAGAGGGGCTTAAGAAATTACATTCCACTGGACACAATTTATATTTTTATGGATGAGAATAATTTGTATTACTATCTCTATTAATTGCACATTCATCCCCTTAATTTTCCCACTGCTGAAAGGATCCACAAGGGTCACTTTATTCTTAAGGGATACCTTTATTACAGTTAGAAGACATAAAACAGCAGCAGCAGCAGATGCATTGTGCATTAAATAGGGTCCAGAGATATTAGGTAGAGGGTCTTTTGTCCTCCCGCTCCTGGGTGGGTTGCACAGGTCTGAAACCACCACCATAGTATGTGCAAAGCACCTCTCTGCCAGGTATCCCAAAGCCTCCTCATGGTGGGAAGCATGTTGTTCACATAGGCACATCCTAGCTATACAACAGCATTCACCTTTAAATCCCCACCCACCAAAACTAGATGCAAATCATAAATCTAACAACTATTTAACAATGCTAACAGCTTGATACATCCTACTCCAAAGCAACAAGTAGACTCATGGTTACAAAATAGCATTTATAGTTAAGAGATTCTGTAACATTGGGTCAGTAGCCCTGGGAATTAGTATGTGATCCATACAAAACAGCTGAAATGAACTCGTGCATTTTCCCACAATTTAAATTCTATCTGTACAGAGCCATGAAAGTTCCCCAAACCCTAAACAAAAAGAATTAGATAACAATGAAGTAGAGATATAACACGGACAGGTGGCAGGCCAAATTTCAGTCTTTCATGACTTCTTCACAGAAAGCATACTAAAAAATAAGACAATTACTATAAAATACCAGTCTAACCAGACCAAAAAAAAAAAAAAAAAAAAATCCAGGCACTCTTCCACTTGAGTTTCTATTTAGAACGGAAGTTTCTGATACATGGATATACTTACTGTTGATTTTCTCTTTTGTTCCTGTTTCTCTGCACATCCTCACCATCCCCATAGAGACTGTAATTTACAAAATTAGAATTCACAGAAAGGGGCTATGCATAGTTCTGGAGTTAACTTAAAACTTTATCTGTAAATATATAGTTGAAATTTTACATTCAGCAATATCTCATCTCAAGAAGTAACTGCTATAATAGTGATTTAAAGATGGTTAAAAAGTAGTTTCTTTGCTTATTTCTTTCATTTAAAATTCTTTTTACAAAAAGAAACAGAGCAGGTTAAACTATATGAACTGACAAATAAATGCCTCATTGAAATAAAATAAAAATATTATTTTTTATAATTTGAAACTTTGAGCTTTGCATACTTATACATTCTCGATGGGAGATAGAGCTCTCAGGGGTACTAAAATCAGTTCCTTGAAGAGGATGGTGAAAAAAAAAGCCTTACTCTTTGTGTGTAAAAAACAGAGATATACATACATTACAGAGACACTATACCCTTTATCTGTGACATTAAAATTTCATGGGGTTAACAATTAAGAAAAAAAGCTATAAAAGGCTACATAGGGGAGAAATGGAAAAAAAAAAAGGTTGACAAACACAACCTCTGTTTAGTTGATGGAACATGAATTATAATACAGTTCATAGATGATCTTTGTCTATCTTTTTATTTTTTTAACATTGAACTGATCAGTTGTTTTGACTTTAAGCAGATTGAACTCAGACTTTGCTGGTAAATTATAATTATGCTACATTATGTTCTTTAATTTGATTCAAAAAAAGTAAATAAATGAAACTTGGGTTATACTGTATAAAGCATTACTCTCTGAGATGTACCAAATTAAACACCTTGACTTTTAATTAGCTCTATCCAGCAAAACAGGAACATTTTATTGCCTACCTCAGTGATTGCATTTCTCAGTGTGATCCAGGTGTTTGATGGGCAAAGTTTTGGCAGTTACTGTATCCGAAGGAAACGTGACTTGGCAATGCACAGACTAACGCAAAGTGTTCTTTCTGTTACCGTATGGAACAAAAGCAATTATTAATGATGGAGGGTAGAGCAATTTTATCACTTGCAGTTTGTTCAGAAATAGTCTTCATAGATGACTGTGTTGATGCTGAAGTTATAAGACATGGAACATTGGAAGTCACTTGTGTTAGGAATGTAAACAATATTTCCTTTGCCTTTTTCTAGAGACAAAGGCAGAAGAAATATAGTGACAAATATTTTGTGTGGTTCTTGTTTGGATAAAGTTATATTTACCTAATTAAGATTACAAGCTGATTTAATCTATTTCACTACATCCTAGTGCTATACTTTTACTCAATATTACACTGTGGATTCAAAATTAATTCTAATGAAGTATCATCTTGAGGGCAAAATATTAATAAGGAACTAAGGTCTAAGTGTAGGAAATAAGATCACACTGAGGTCAGTGATATGATTCTAACTGGAAAATTAAGTAATTCTAGTGAAACTGGGCCAACATCACAAGGCAATGGATGCCCAGATATACAATATCTTGCAGAGGCCTTACACATTTTTGCATTTTAGTTAAATGACAAGAAAATGTCACTCTGTTTTTATAAAAAAAATGGAAAATTTAGCTTCACTTATTCTTCTAATTCTTTGATAGATACTTAGTGTAGGTATTCTATTAGGAACAGCAGATCAGGGCAAATGAGAATTCCCACCCTGGAGGAGTTGTGTTGCAGAGGGCAAAAAAACAGTGTACATGGAGAGTTACAACAGAATGTGTCTGCTGTGGATATGTTCTGTCTCAGAATGCAGCAACATGTGGGTCTAAATGTGGATCCTTCACACGTTGCCTGTGTGTCCCTTGGAGAGGTGTGTTACCTCACCTATTGAATGACAATCATGATGACTATCATAAAGCTACTTTTATATGTGGTTTTTTTTTTTTTTTACTTTTATATGTGTTAAAGCAAATACTTACCATGTGACAAACACCCTGCCTAGCATAGAGTAAGTGTTCAAAGAAACTAATATTAGGGATAAAGAAAATGATGATGGGAATGATACTAGTAATAATTATATACACAGCCCTGAAAGTTGCACTAAGAAGGGGCATGCTTGGAAGTTGGGGTCAGATGCTACTCTAAGTTGGTTATGTCCTAAATGAAGAAAATGACTCAGAAATAATCTAACTGGCATTATCCTGATGTCAAGCTGCAATACTAAAAATGTATCTAAAACTAATGTGCTTGCTCATATGATAAGAGGAATAGAGGCATGACGTAGCTGATGACTGCATAGACTAGATGCATCTAAAATTATCTGTGAATTTCCTGAAATATATTTGCAGGCTAAGACAGGAGTGCCATTAGTTACATAAAATTAATAACTTTGTAATAAATGAATGACAACAGCAGCATGGGAGGCTTAATTAGCATAAAGAGGTGAAAGTTACATATAAGCCACATTTTTGTAGCTACTATATATCTATAACTATATTTATATATTTACATATTTACAAATTCAATATATATTTACATATAGTTATACATATATATGATTTATGTTATATATTTATTATCTATATGTTACATGTTATGTACTTATATATAATATGTAAATACATTAAAATATTATATATTAATAGCTATTTTATAGTGCATAATTAAAGATCAGTAATATGACAGTGAATTTTAAATTTCTCCCATATTCCCTAAGGAAAAAAAAAAAACCTGTTTCAAAGTATTGACAGGAATTGGCAATTTTCATGATGTTGTACTCTTTGGCTGGTATATATTATTTATTCTTTGCAGCAGGCCATACATACATAGTACAATCTAAGAGTTGCTCTTTTGGCCTACTGCTCACCTCTCCCGAAATGAAAATGTTTATTTTATGTAAAGCTCTAGTTCCTGGGATCTTTTATCTAAAATAATAATATGTAAATATCATATATTAATATCTCAGATGATAATAACTGTATCTAAATTCCACATGTTACTAGACTTATTACTTCTCTTACTCGCTACACTGGGTTTATGCATTTACCTATTAGGCTTGCTTTATCATAAAGGACTGGAAAATATGATAGAGACAAAATTAGAATTTTAACTCCCTTTGTTAAAGAAATAAAGAAATGTTGTTCCAGGAACCCATCTGAAAGAATGGCAAGCTAGATAATGAAAGGGGGATGAGATTCAGTTAGTTCAAATTGTTTATTTATTTAGACAGTCAGCCAGTCAGTATACATGCATTCAGGAGACAACTGTGTTCTAAATGCTAGGAATACATTAAGTATTAACTTCATGGAAGAAAGAAATGAAGCAGGGTAGTAGACAAAAATGGATTAGGTGGCAGTACTTTATTGGGGAGTAATATAAAAACAACCACAGGCCTAGAGTCAGAGAGGTTAAACAGATACATATATCAATCAAAGCTCAGCCATTTCCTGAATATCTATGTTACTCAGGCTCAGTGAACTTCTCTTTTCTTATTAATATAAGAAGGATCACACCAACCCTGCAAAATTGTCATGAGATTACAAATATTATGTGTATAATGCCTGGTGCATTGAAGGTCTTCATAACTGTAATCATTAAAAACCATATAATGAAAGCCACAAAGATCTCTCATGTGGTTGTGTCTCATCTATAATGTCCCTTCGAATGGCTTTTTTCAAAGGCCTCATAAACTAAATAGTTAGGTATTAATATTGAACTTTTAATTCTCATAGTAAACACAGCATAATTATTCCTTGGTCAAGAGTTTTTACTCCCCTAAAAGGATGAAGAGGTGATGGTGACATGCTCATCAGGTATTTTGGGAAATTATTGATCTCAGTGAACCTGGTTCAAATGCATCACTACCAGCTTGCATTTCAGGCGCCACCTGGCTTATCATCTGCACGACAGGCACTATGACATTAAAAGAATCATTTCCATACTTTAATTTTCTGTAAATTAACATTTTTGCAGAGTAGTTTTCCATATGAGGAGCTTAAACCTAGATTGAAAGGACTCAAAATGTGTGCTTGCTTAGATGTTGCTTTGTCTATTTACTATTAAATTCTGTTGTGTGTATGTAAAGCCTCTTCTGCTAAATTGTCAAGCCTTTGAGATCAAGGACTCATCTATGTCTTTAAAATAGTATGGAAATGTAGTACACAAAGTAAGGGTTGTGTACATAGTAAGGGTCACTTGTTCTGGTTAAATGTAATTATGTTATATGATGCACTTCAAGAGGCATGTTGTTATTTCACTAGGGATTCATCACAAGCTTTGATTTTTCATTTTATAAATAAGAAATCAAAGCTTCAACATGCAAAATAGCCTGTCCTGAAACCAAACAGTGGAGTCTGAAACAGTTTTTTCTCATTATCCCAAAGAACTATTTTGATCTAAAATAAAATATTTCACTATTTCTAGAAGAACCTGAAAATCAGTTTAGCCTTATGGGAGGATGAGTTTTGAAACAATACTTATGTTATTATGATACTAAATATCAGGATTTTCTAGAGACTTTTATTCAAATGGGTAGTACAAATATTGATTGTGGGTTAGAAAGTATTAGGCACAAATTTTAGAGACCCTTTTAAAGAATCAGTAATGAAGGTTTATGTATACTTATGAATAGGGAAGATGTCCAGACTATAAGCATACCAATTAAAGAGAGATGCATTTGAAAAATGAAATACGCCAAACTACATGATTAGGCTACATTATTGGCTTACTTAGAAAAATGAATTTGATCATTTTCATAACACACAACTACCTAAATCCCATTGGCAAAATAGAACTTCAAAATAAATCAAGATTATAGCTGGTAAAATGTTAGGCATGGATTTAAAGTAGGAAGAGGGTGAGGAAATGAGGAGGAAAGAGAAAAAGTGACAAAATCAGAGAACCTTCTTTCAGTAAGTCAGAGATCACCTGTATTTTTTCTTCTGAGACATGATTAATCTCCAATACCTCTTTAAAATTTCAGATGTGTGAGACTGCAGTCGCTTAGGTATTATTATAAGAAAATTTTAAAAAATGTACATATTTTTCAATTTGCATAGATGTTTTCTTGACACAGGACTGGGACCACTTATCTCATTTCAAATAGGTCACATGACTTCGACTAACATTAACTGACTATGACATGGCAATGGTATTGAACCAAACTGCTAAAATTGTGCAAAAAATTTTGGTGACCTGATTAAAAGTTTTGTGTGTCCATATTGCAGTGTTATTCTTTATGAATTATTAAAATGAGAAACGGTACATATTTCCTCAAATACACATTCACTACTATAAAATTGATATGCTTATTCAAATTTATTAAAATGTTCACCTAGTCTCTACCCAGTTATTTAATATAATGCCCAGTTTAATTAAAATTGTGTATTTGATAAAGAAATGGTGATTTTCATGTTTGTGTATACAAATATAATCAGGCCCTGCTGTATCCTTGTATATTCTCTATTCCTGCAATAAATGTTATATTAGGCTACATGCTGCATGGTAGAAATGGTACAAATGGAGATGTGTTCTTCCTCTAAACTAGGAATTTTTTATCGTCCTGAAGTGGGATTTTTCTACCCTGAAATTGACAAAATAAGTTGTTTATCACTTTGGCATGATTGTCTTTTTTGGCACATCTGCCTCATTCCCACCGTCACAATTTAAAACATGATCCATTGTTTACTATGAATAATCTTTGGTTTCACATAATTATGCTATCAGCTTACTAGTAAGTAATTTGTATATATCATTTAACTATTTTGAAAGAAAATATGCTGAATCTGAACTGCATTACCCTTCATTTACCATATTAAAATTAGAACTATAATATGGCCAAATTAACTTTCATCGTAAAATATGAAATAATCACAACCGATGATTAACCTGCTACTTTTCACTTAAAGATGATATAAACCTTTGTTACGTTAAGTACAAAGCAAGTCCAGAAATATAGTTAATGTTTTAGTATATGTGCTGCCGAAGCGAGCACTATAGTTAATGTTTTAAGATAACTTTGATGATCTTACATTTATCTTGTATTTTATATAAAATACTCTTTTAAAATAAAGCACTTAAAATATCTAACACCCAGTAAGTACTTAACATATATATGTTGGATGAGTGAAAAAATGGATAAAAAGCAATTGCATGTAAAGGGCCCCCAAGTTCTCATAAATTATCCAATTTAATCCTCATAGTGACTCTGACATAAGAAAGGGTACTTTTATTGACTGCCTTCCGCATGTGAGGCACTTTATATACTTAATCTTCCTTAATTTTAACAGCATTATCTTCAATTTACTCATAAAGAAACAGATTTGAAAAACTGAGTGATTTGGTCAATGACATCATTATCTTAGTGGTCAAGTGAATATCAATGCAAGTTCTAGCTGACTCAGAATCCATCAAAATTTCTTTCCTTATACCACAAACCACTATGTATACTAAACATATATTTTGAGATTGTCAAATTTAGTAATGGATAGAATTACATGTTATGTATCTGATACACTAAATATATTTATCTTGGGGCTATTAGTATATTTTATATTTAAGCAGTTATGAAAATACAAGCTTTAGAACTTAATAAATATTCAATCATGTATAAATTTAATGACAGAAAAGAAAATGAAAAGAGCTCATTTTGAAAAAAGAGAAGATGGGGCACCTAGGTGGCCCTGTGGTTAAGTGTCTGCCTTCGGCTCAGGTCATGATACCAGGGTAATGGGATAGAGCCCCACTTCCAGCTCCTGGCTCAGCAAGAAGCCTGCTTCTCCCTCTCCCTCTGCCTGTGCTCCCCATCTCTCTGTCAAATAAATAAATACAATCTTTAAAAAAAAATAAAAAGAAGAAACAAAAATCAAAAAGTGGATTTTCTCTCTTAGTATTCGATGACACCGTATCATCCCTCTTGTCACTCATTTTATTTTTATTATTTATTTATTTATTTTTGAGAGAGCAAGAGCGAGAGCATATGAGCTGGGTGGGGGGTTGGGGGATATGGGCAGAGGAAGAGAAAGAGAATCTCAAGCAGGCACCTCACTCAGCCCAGAGCCCAACCCAGGGCTCTTTCTCATGACCCTGAGATCATGAGCTTAACTGAAATCAAGAGTTGGACACTTAACCAATTGAGCCACCTAGGTGCTCTGTCACTCATTTTCTGAGGAGGCTGCTTTTATTCTATAAAATTAGATAATTTCTGAATGTACATCAAAAAATCATAATGTCTTTCCAATTTTTATTAAAAAATACACATTTTTTTCACAGATAGGCAAGTTTCATAATAGTTAATTCATGTGCTCACTTCATCTCTGGGTACACAGAAAATTCACAGCTAGAATTATTTACTTCAGCACTTTCCTGTCAATGACCCATTCTTTTCCAGTAATCTAGCATGCAGTTCTCAAGGCCTGTAGCCAAAGAATAGGGTGTTTTATGGTCTCAAAGAAAGTGTTCTGTTTCTTCTGTTGTATTTCCAAAATTTAGAGTTCCTTTGCCCAATAGTATTATTGTAATATACTAAGTTACTGAGAGGTGAAGGAAGGTTTTTCCTTTTACCTGATTTTTCTCTTAGAACAAAAGATAATACAATCCTCCATATTTTTCATTTTTTGCCAAAAAGTGTAGGCAATTACACATGATCTTCTTTCCCAATCAGGTGGTGACCCAACTAGATAGAGAAAAGAAATATAAAACACTGAATGAATGGAACAGCAACTCAAAGGCCAGGAGGTTCCAATTTTAGAAGAGTGTTAGTGGAAAGATACAGGACTGCAGATGTAGCAGTGTGCGATGAGAGGAGATCTGAGTTCTGAGTCTTGTGAAGGAAAGGTTTCAAAAGAACATTCTAGGGAAGAGGCAATGGTTCTAATTTCAGTGAAGTTGAACTAATTTAAAGAGTGAGATTAAAAATTCTTTTATAGAAGGTAACCCATGGAATGGGAGAAGATATTTGCAATTGACACTACAGAGAAAGGACTGATATCTAAGATCTATAAAGAACTTCTCAAACTCAACACCCATAAAACAAATAATCAAGTCAAAAAATGAGCAGAAGACATGAACAGACACTTCTCCAAAGAAGACATACAAATGACTAACAGACACATGAAAAAATGTTCATCATCACTAGCCATCAGGGAAATTCAAATCAAAACCACACTAAAGTACCACCTTATTCCAGTTAGAATGGCAAAAACCGACAAGGCAAGAAACAACAAATGTTGGAGAGGATGTGGAGAAAGGGGAACCCTCTTACACTATTGGTGGAAATGCAAGTTGGTGCAGCCACTTTGGAAAACAATGTGGTAATTCCTCAAAAAGTTAAAAATAGAGCTACCCTATATAGTGCAATTACACTACTGGGTATTTACTCCAAAGTACAGATATAGTGAAAAGAAGGGCCACATGCACTCCAATGTTCAGAGCAGCAATGTCCACAATAGCCAAACTGTGGAAAGAGCTAAGATGCTCTTCAACAAATGAATGGATAAAAAATATGTGGTCCATATATTACTCAGCCATCAGAAAGGATGTATTCCCAACTTCTGCATCATTGTGGACAGAACTGGAGGAGATTATGCTAAGTGAAATAAGTTAAGCAGAGAAAGTTAATTTTCATATGGTTTCACTTATTTGTGGAATAAGGAATAGCATGGAGGACATTAGAAGAAGGAAAGGGAAAAGGAAGGGGAGGAAATTAGAGGGGGAGATGAACCATGAGAGACTATCGACTCCAGAAACCAAACTGAGGATTTTAGAGGGGAGGAGGTGGGGGGACAGGTTATCCCAATGATGGGTGTTAAGGAGAGCACATATTGCATGGAGAACTGAGTATTATACACAAATAATGAATTATGGAGCACTGCATCAAGAACTACTGATGTACTGTACGGTGACTAACATAACATAATTTAAAAAATTATGTCATATCATTGAAAAAAATTCTCTTATGGAAAGAGGGATATTCTAAAGGTGAAAACCATTTCATTGCATAAGCAGATATGATTTCTGTGTTTAGTAATCCAAAGGGATCATTTGTAAAGTGTCATGCTAAGCACATTTGCAACCAGTTTAAATTCTATATTTTAATTGGGAAGGAGGATGGCCCCAAAGGGATGTGGAGGAAATGTGAAAACAGCCCCAATTATTGATATAACTAGTCTGACACTGCTCTCAATGTCTAACAGCCCTTTAAAAATTCTATGTGAGTTTATTATTTTTGCCATACAATTCTGAAACATCTGAGTTTCCAGCAGTGCAATGCATAAACAGGCTAGTTTGAAGTAATAAAAATATACATTTCTGTAATCCTCACAGTAAAACCTAGCCTAAATTCAACATGATAGTTTTAAACTTCAGGACTCAGATTTTAGATGAAGTACTATCCATTGCTTCTTCACATGAACTTCATGCCATGCTTTTCAACAGATAATCTAGAGGGAAACACACAGCTTTTCAAGAGATAATATAGAGGGGAACACAAAGCTTAAAATGTTTCTGCATTTCATAACATTTGATAGCAAGGTCTAAATTGAATATCTCATATACAAACTATGTATTATTCAAGTGTATTTGATTATCTTGAAATGTCTCATGCAACAGTCTTAAGATCACTAAATTCTAACCACACCATCACTACTGTAATTTGATGTCAGTTGGTCTCTTTGCAACTAGAGTCGAAGTATTTCATTTAGCCCTGCACATAGCCATCAAATTGACTGTGTGAATTCCCTGCTTAAAGAACTTCAAGGGCTCCCCACTGCCTATTCAATGACAGAAATTCCTTAGTCAGGCATTCAAGTCCCTGTGCAATCCACCAGTCTCCTGTGTTTTCTGAGTGCAAGCTAAATTATCTTCTATGAGTACAAACTAAATTATCCTGTTTCTTGTCCATCATGAATCATTTCTGCTTCAACATAATTTAAAATATTTCCTCTGGCTGTCTAAGTAATACACATTTATTGTAGATTAGAAAAAATAGAGAAAAGGAAGAAAAAAAGAAAACCACTTGTCCTGCTGCTTGAAGAAAATCAATATTAATTGCTAATATTGTTAGCAAGTTTGAAATTATATTGAATTTAGAGGTTTGCAATACTTCTATTAAGTAGTTTTCCTTTTTCTAAAATTTTATAATATATATATTTTTAAAGCATCTTTAATATACTTGTAAATAAATTCTTGAAAGTGGGATTACTGAATTATAAGGTAAAAAGATTTGAAAGTTTTTATCAGCACCTCTGCCTGCAAAGCAATCACAGTGATTAGCCTCCCAGAAGGCAAGGGTCTGGAGTTCATTTTTCCCCCCACATATGTGTATTTAAGGGTTTAAACTTTTGAGTATTTTTTCATGGATGTCATCATTTTCCCAGTACTATTATTGTATTTTTATTGATTTTAAAGATCTAAATATGTGTGTAACATTTTGTCATATATTGTGACATTTTCCCCAGTTTTTAACTTAAATTCTACTACATTTTATAAGCATTTAAAACTATTTGCATAGTGGAGTTTTTTTCTTTTATGGTTGTTTCCTTTGCCATAATGGTTAGAGAATATTTTAGGAAAATCCTTACCTATATTTTTACATATATATATTTTAGTAAGTATCAAAGTGTTATTGCCCTGCTCTATAGGGGCTATATTTTGGGATGTGATGAGAGGCAGAAATATAACATTGTCTTTCAAACAAATTTATCAATTGCCCAGTCACTATGTATTTAATAAACTAATAGTTTTCATTGTCAATTAATTATGAACTAAATTCATGCATATACTAGTCCGTTTCTCATATTTTTATTTCTTACTTTCATCTGGCAAGTATTCTTTCAGGAGTACAGTTGATTGATCATACATTTTATGTCCATTAGTTCAAGTCTAATCATTATTTCTTTGCATCTCTCTCCTATGGAAAGTAAAGCCTGAATGTGTTTTTTGTTAACTTTGAGAGGGATGAAGGATAAATAAAGATGGTAAGTAGTTTTAGGCTTTTTTTTTTTTTTAACAGTATTTCATTTCTTTAGACCTTTGACTTTGTTGTCTTATATGTCAAAACACAGATGTTAGCGCACACTGCTGGATAATAGTATTTTTTAATGCCAGTGTTTTACACTTGTGTATCATTCCATGTTCAGAATCTTTCACTTGTAGGTGTAGTTTGACTACTTTACAGATGACATCATTGATGGTCAGAAGGATCTCAAGATTGCAAAATCCAAAGAAACTCATGAAGGAGCCCTTGTTTTGCCTGGGTACCAAGTCTTCACTACTCTGGGTCACAAACAGCTAAGGTCATGCACCTGAAGTCCAATTCTAACAGTTTCACTATGGCACAGTGCAGTCCCTTATGTCTTTCACATCTGGTACATTTTAACTTAAGCTCTGGAAGACTTAAATTGTTTGATCTTTTAATGTAGGAGGATGACTTTTGAAAAAAGGACCTCTCTGCCCTTTTAAGATAGAGAAGTCTTATTAAAAGGGACATAAATATCATGGCTACTATGGAAAGAAACATTCTCACATAGACTCAGTATTGGGACTGAGATACAATGGAAATATGGAAATGTGTGATTATTTAACAGCATTGGTATTCCATGGTATTCCATTGAGGCATTCCAATCCATTCCATTTCTTCTTTTTAACAGTCTTGGTTATCCATTGTTTGCTTTTTTTCTTTTTATTACCTTTTTTTCCCTTCACTGCCACTCACTGATGTTTACCTTAAAGACTTTTTTTAATTGTGTTATGTTAGTCACCATACAGTACATCATTAATTTTGATGTAGTGCTTCATGATTCACTTTGTGTAACACCCAGTGCTCCTTGCAATCTGTGCCCTCCTTAATACCCATCACCAGGCTCACCCATCCCCCCCAACCCCCTCCCTTCTAAATCCTTCAGTTTGTTTCCCAGAGTCCAAAGTCTCTCATGGTTCATCTTCCACTCCAATTCCCCCTTCATTTTTCCCTTTTCCTAATGTCCTCCATGCTATTCCTTATGTTCTATAAGGAACTCTATTTGACTTATTTCACTCAGCATAATCTCCTCCATTCCCATCCTTGTTGATGCAAAAGTTGGGTATTCATCCTTCAAAAGAAGACTTGTGTCATACCTGAAAGTGGTGTAACATAAACCTAGACTTAAAAACTAATAGATTATTCTCTCTGGGGTTAAAATGCTTATTGAGTGATATACACAAAAATGTTATTTGGGATGTGTGCATCAATATAAAAAACAAAGAAAAATTCCTTAGTGTATTTTGGAGTTACATTATTATACATGGCTGATATTTTCAATTTTGTGGATACACTTACAGGTACATATGTATTTCAATCTTTATAAAAATAATATATGCTATACATATATACATGAGTGTATATACATGTATGCACATGTATATAAACACATGTATTTAGAGGATACTAAATGGGTGGCACCAATTTATACCCTACTTCATTGGCAACCTACTTTTTCTTTCTTTTTCTAAGATTTTATTTATTTATTTGAGAGAAAGAGACAGAGACAGCACAAGGAGAGGGAGGTGGAGGGGGAGAGAGAAGCAGACTCCCCCCAAGCACGGAGCCCAACTCAGGGCTCTATCCTAGGACCCTGAGATCATGACTCGAGTGGAAGTCAGATGCTTAACCGACCGAGTCACCCAGGCACCCTGCTTTTTTTTAAATTTCTTAAAGAAACTCTATTTTTTTTTAAGAAATTGTTTTTACATTGGATTTTGGAAGAAAAGCTGAAATACAAAATCCCAGAGTGTTTTCTATTCACACATATAATATACTCCCTTTACTTCTTTTTTCCCACCTGTACAGAAGCTGATTCAATGAGTGACGATTAAGTGGCAGTATACATCACAATTACAGTTTTTGTTCTTGCTTCTAACCAGATTGCATTTAAAGCATTTTCTTTCTGAAAGCTTGAGTGAAAAGGTAGGAGTTAGTGTTGGATATTGTGTTTTACATGAAAAATTTCCATTGGTGGGTAGCAGTGGGATGGGTTAAGAGTAAGGAATAGCATGGCTCTGGGGAACTGACAAGACACTTGATAGTAATGGTTCTGCTTTCTACAGATAGACAGTGCTTTTCCAGTCTGATGGGCTTAGTTAAGCACCTGCTGACATCCTTCAGGTGTAAATCAGAGATTCTCTGCGCGAGGTACTTGGCACTCCAAAGAAATGTACCCATTCTGTGAGTGATTACATTACTTTCTCAGAATTTTCCCTCTTAGCTCTCTTTCTGTACTTTTTAATGTGCTAACTTCTTTAGAGGACTTTTTCCTACAGATATCCCATAATCAGCCTAAAGTATAGATATTCAAGCTCAGCTAAATAGGTTAAGAAGGAGTAAATTGTTTAGAGGAATTTGTAAGCAACCAGGCAAAGAAGGTAGTTCTTAAAGTATCTGCTGATATTAGAAGACAATAAGGAAATGAGTGAGAAAAGACCATGACAGGTATCTCTGATGTAGAAAAAGCAACTTTCTGAAACAATTTTTGGTAAAACTGAGCTAAGATAGAAACTGCAATGATTACTTTTTTGGTACTTATTTCTGTAGTTTCTTGGTATTAATTCTTACTTTAAATTAATACCATTCCTTAAATGCATACATAAGATTCAAGATACAAATATATCCTGTGTTTCAGCAGGCAAGATAGTATGAATCAAGACAGAAATATCTCTATGGGTTGTGCTTGACCTACACATTTAAGGGTAAGTTATTTTGTGCTCTCCAAGTATTTTTGCATTTCAATTAAACAAAATAATACATATAAAGAAGTCCCTGGCACATACTGAGTACTCAGTAAATTAGCTCATTATTATTTTTATTTTTATTAAGGGTCTATTATTTCTTGATAATATAACAAGGATTAAAAGAAGCCAATAAAGTTATAATTTAATTAATAAATATGTTACAGATTAGCTGACCTAAAATGCACTAGTGACTTAAGCAATGTCAGGTTCTTTAGAGACTGTGAAGAGGGAGCATTAATGAAGATGTCAACCACTTCAGAGGCAAGGGCAAAAAGCCACAGACTTAGTGACATATCTACTCTAATGTTTTCTTTTATTTTCTTTTAAATGTAGTTCAATGATTTAAAATCACTAGGAAGAGTGTGTTTGAACTTCTAGAGATGTGTAATAGATGTTATACAGTGCCATGGAGCACAGGGACCCATTATTATATTTCATTGTCTCTTTTATTACCTGAGGGTAAGTGCAGGCAATAGAACAAGGTGTCAAACTTACTTTTAACCTTTGCTAGAGGAAGAAGTTAGATGAAGGGTTGAAAGGTATTTCTAAGTTATTATCCTTAGAGACACCTCACTTGCTGTCCCTTTGCAGCTACTGAGCATGAATGTTCTCCAGTCTGTATGTCAGCCCCTCATATCAAGTTCTACTTAGTCCTGTTGTGTTCTCCACGGGGCCATTCACCCGAGCGCCTCTGCTTCATCTAATGCATTGTAGATGAGTTAGCTTTTCCCACTGTGCAGTCTAGTTGAATGAATTGTACTGAACAACACAATAAACTCCCTTTCTGAATATGTAGAAAAAGTTACATTTTTATATCATTTCATTTAGGACATTCTGGATAAAATGTTAAATTGACTGTAGTACATTCCCTTAAGTTATATGGTGAGATAATACAAAGTTAATATTGGAAGTCCTTGATATTTACCTCATTTATTTTAACTTTTACAAATTTAACAAAGATTCTTAAAAGCCCGTTGACTTGTGACTTAAGTGGATGGTTTCACATGGGCCACATTAGTAATCAGATTCGCAAGATATATAAAAGGATGTAGAGAATATGACCATTTAGATATGCCAAGTCAGACCTATTCAGCAAGTTCTCAGATCATCTTTCCTGTGACCAAAAAAAAACAGGAAAACTAAAGCATCAAGCTATATCTGACAGATGGCAGCTACCATATTCACAGCACTTCTAGGTTTTTGTAAGTTAATCTTAACCTTTGACAACTTTGTTGTTGTTTAGTTGACTTTCAGGATTAGAGTGAGAGAATAATGACGTTATGAATCCACAGATTTTCATGTAAAACTCTAGATTCAGAGGACCCAACTTCGGAACATCATTTACAAAGGATTAACTGGCATGACACAATTAGGGTAAATGCTTTGTGATTTATCCAATATCTGCCTAACTTCTAGAAAAAACTGGAAAAACTAGTTTACTCACCATCACTCACTTTCTAAATTAGGAATCAGCTTTCCTTTTGTGTTTCATTGCTGTTTTATTTTTGGCATTTTAGCTTTATTATTTATTTGGGTTTACGGATATTTTAACCAACCTTTCCTATCACCACCAATAATAAATCTACTTCATCAAGTAAGAGCAGATTGTGGGAATACAAATTTTCTCTATCTTATTGCCACTCTTGTTTGTATTACTCTTTTTAAATTCATTTTTTTCTAGTACTTTTGGCATAAGGTAGCTATGCAAACCATAAAGCTTAAAGAAAATTTAAAGAAATTTAATTAGAAACAGGATTTAGACAAAGAATTTAAAAATAATTGTGCACAATAAAATGCATTGTTTATAATAAGAAGATATAAGGAAAAAGGCACTACATTTAGGAGACTTTGAAAAAGCCCATCTTTAATAAAATGATATTAGATTTTTTTTTATTTCACTTAATTTTAATAGGCATTTCCCCTAAGCATCTAAACTTTCTTTAAAATTATATTATGCCTAGATGTATAGAATTACAGGGCTGGGCAATGCTTCAGAGATCACTTAGTCCTATTACTTAACAGATACAAATGCTTACAGAATGTCATGATTTAGAGATGATATAAGTATTCTGACATTCTGCAAAGTTAATATTTATGTATTGCATACTACCCTATAGCTCTATTTGTTTGTTTTTTTTCCAGTCATTTTTTCCTCCTGTGTCTTTTGTTGTTCTTGTTGCTGCTGCTATCCATATTGTTTTTAGTCTTGCCAATAATACTGTTTTTAGTTTCCCAGTGACATTCTTCATGATCAGAAATTAACTGTTGTGTGAGTGCAATGTGTCTATGTGATTGTGAGTGTGTGTGTGTGTGTGTGTGTGTTTAATCTGCAAGAGTGGTTTTTGAACTGCTTAACCTTCTGCAATGTTTTTTAAAAATATTTTTTATTCATAAATGTGGATAACACTTAATTTCACAAGGATGTTGTCTGGAGCAGCTAATTAAAAACTACTTAGCACATTTATAATAAGTAATCTGAAGTTCTTATCTGATCATGTTTCCCCACAACAGTGAACTATTTAGCTCTCAGTTGGTTGTGTTCCTTATTTTTTTATCACTTCTGGGTGTGTAGTTCTTCTTTATATCAAGAATGTATAAATGCTTTTTACCCCATAAATTCGCTTTAAGGAGGGTCCCAGGATGCTAAAATTAAAAAAAAAAAAAATTCCTTTACTGGACAGAGTAACCATAGATCAAATGATCATGAGAGCAGAAAATTCACTTAAATGGTATATTTTAACAACTTTTTACAAAACTCCTGTCCTAAAAGGCCCAGTTACTATTTTAGTATAATGAATCCCCTTTTTTTCCCTAGTAATAAACAGCTTAGCAACTTTTTTATCCAAAAATCCTATTGCCTTACTGTGTATTATATTTGATAGATTTATTTTCAAATTGGTCCTAAGAATAGAGATCATTTATTTTGTAATGCAGGTAAAATGCTTAAATTTAAAAAAAAAAAAAAAGAAATTAACCGGATAACTTGTAGTTAAATCTGCACTTATATTTTGAAAATATTTTAAACTTCTTAAAATGTTTTTTTAAACTCCGCCAGTCACACATTTGATAATGAAAGCAAGGTATAGGAAAATTATCATTTTAATTTTACATGGTTTTTAAAAATAGACTTTATTTTTCAGAGAGTTGTTTTAGGTTTACAGCAAAATCCAGCAGCAAGTACAGAGTTCCCATAGAACCCCCATTTCCACACACGCAGTCTCCCTAGTCTACCCTGAACCAGTTTTACATACTTTCTACATTGACTTTGAAAAGAGAAAGAAAACAGAGATGGATAAATAATGCATCAACACAAAATCCATGGCACTACTGTCAAATGTGGGTCCTATCATCATATACTGTGGTTATCTTGAGCCAGTTGTGCGAAAGAGAACCTCTGATAAGAGCAGTTAAAGAGGTGTGAAAAGCATCTAAAAATGGTCTTTTAGCCAACCTCATGTAATTGGAATTCTGTTACTTGAGTTGCTGAGGATTCTTGTGCTATTGCTGAGAACTATATCTATCCAGGGGAAAACTACAGAAAGATAAATTTAGTTTGTCTATCTCTTAGTTGGTACAATGAAAATATATTCTAGAGAGACAAGATTTAAATAAAACGAATATTTTTTTAAACAAACTCTTCTGAATCTAGGAAATAGAATATTTTTGAAATGAATCGGTTCAATTTTATGGGTTATGACTTTGTCATGGTACTGTATGATAATTTAAGTTAAAACAGTAACAGCAATTCTGTCAACTGTTAAAGAAAATAGAATCTAGGAAACATTCCCTCAAACACACATACACACATATACCATTTATCGTGTATTGCCTCTTTATTAATGGCTCCCCAATGTAGGTATTAAGTAAATGTGTTTTTTTTCCCCAAAATAGGTTAAAACCTGTTTCATTTCTTATGAAAAAGTTATTCTTTGTCAAACATTAACTATGTTTCTGCAAAAAGAAACATTAACTATTAGGTGCTAGCTTATTTTTACCAAGATAATGTGCATAATTTTAAAAGTTAGCGTTCTTTTCCTTACTGGCCTGAGTACAGCTTCAGCTTTAGCTTAAGAGAATCAGATTTGCCTTTCACTGGAAGGTATTTAGTTTCTATTTAATTGTGGCTTTTTTGTGAGGATAATGATTCTAACCGCAATTATTTGGACCAGGTGTTGTTATATAACAAACCCAACAGTTCATGATAAATAGGGTATTGTCTGAGACCTTGTTTTAGATTCATTTAGCCAGGGAAAGGAACTAATCATTTCTTTGGTAAGAAAAACTCATTAGGTGACAAGTACTATGATAGGTACTTTATATACATTATCTGATTTAATCTTCACAACAAGGAGTCCATTAAAGTGAAGGAGAGAGCAGAAAGCTAACAATGCTTCTAAAGTCACATAGCTATGAATGACAAAGGTAGAATTTAGTAAAATGTATTTGTCCTGATGACTAATATGATAATGTTCCATTCTAGTTAAATATGTAGCCTCTCTTCTCTATTAACAGAGGCTGCCATCCTGAGCTGCACTTTCTCACATTGTTTTTCTTTAATCTGATTTGCCCCACATGTTCATAAGGACTGACCTTGAGGATCTTAAATGCATTACCTTTTTAAAAATAGAACATTTAAAACCTTTTCTGAATTTTTTAATAATTTTAAGTAATCTATGACTTTGAAGTAATAACCAAGAAGTACCTTGCATCCAAGTCGAAACTGCAATAATTCACATGCAATCCAAGTGAATTCTATACCACAGTACACAGTTTTTAAAGAAAGTCTGAAATACTTCTTGGACACAGCTATATTCCATGCTGTCTGAGTAATTGGAATGCAAGTAACACCCAATTGAATCACACAGTAGCCAAAGACTAATGCCTACTTCTGTGCTATTCATGCTTCAGTGAAGGTGGTAAAAATGAACAAAACAATTTGAAAGAATATTTGTCTTTTGGAAAAAAAAAACACTCTCAAGATTTTAGATCAAAATATATGTCATGGGGGTGGGGGCAAATGTTTCATAGTTTTCCCATCAGCTGAGGGAGACAACTTGATTTTCAACTAAGGGTTGCATTTTGGTTCTTAAAATATTCTTCACTGATTTTAGTCTGAGATTTTGGCCAAATTCTGGGCTGAGAAGACAAACTGGTTAGACATCTGAAGGGAGGGGTGCCTGGATGGCTCAGTCAGTTAAATGTCTTCAACACAAGTCATGATTGCGGGCTCCTGGCTCAGCAGAAGTCTCCTTCTACCTCTGCACCTTCCCCCCAACCCCCACTCATACTCTCTCTCTCTCTCTCAAAAAGAAAAAGAAAAAAAAAACAAAAACAAAAACAAAAAACTTAAAAAACAAAACAAAAACACCTGAAGAGAATGGATCACTTTTAGTTGGAAGGCAGTAATGGTAAATGGTTGGATTTCCCCAAGAATGACATTCAGAAAATTCATAGGATTTGGAAATTGTATAGAAGAGATTCATGAAACAAAGTACTAGTTTGGCATTATTTTAAAGAGAGAGAGAGAGAGAGAAAGAGAGAAAACTTATGCCTGTTTTATTAAGTGTGTTTATGCAGGGAAAAAAAAAACAAAACAGGAATGTCTGAGGTCTTTTTTGTAGGCAACACAGCAATGCCAGATAGGTTGTATCTTGGTATTCTTATGTCACCTTATCACTTTGGGCAATTTTACTTAATCTTATTTCCATCATCTATAAAGTAAAGAAACACAGAAGAGGAATCAGGGTTAAATACTACAAAATATCTAGAGCATAAAAGACAGTGAATGCCTTAAAAAAAAAAAAAGACATTGAATGCCTGCCACAAATGTCAGTTTCATTCTTCCCTCCCCATTTTAACCTTGACCATTAGCCTAGGAGTGGAAATGATGACACCAACAAGAAGGGTTTTGTAAAGTTTGCTAAGTTACAGGAATGGGAAATAAAAAAAAAAATGAGAACTAGATAGTAGAATGATTGAAATACTTTTTCACTAAGAGTTCTCACTAGTCCATGATTTAAATTCATCCCCATCACTACTATAGATATTCCTTAGGAATGTCCTGTTCTGTTCCTGAATATCCAGAAGTTCTAACACTTGTCTGGGAGTGTATTTCCTATGACTTAACATCACAGCCAAAAATTAAAGGAGTATAAGGAGTTTCAATTATATAAATAAATGCATTGCTGTAGTCAACAGGAGTCCTTGGAGTAGAAGAGGAACAAGAAAATGGAACAAGAAAATTCTTTTTTTTTTTTTTTTAAAGATTTTATTTATTTATTTGACAGAGAGAAATCACAAGTAGATGGAGAGGCAGGCAGAGAGAGAGAGGGAAGCAGGCTCCCTGCTGAGCAGAGAGCCCGATGCGGGACTCGATCCCAGGACCCTAAGATCATGACCTGAGCCGAAGGCAGCGGCTTAACCACTGAGCCACCCAGGCGCCCGGAACAAGAAAATTCTTGTCAAATCTACCAAATCTACCCATTGCATATCTGGTACCTTTTCTACCACCTCATCTTCTAGATTCCCTAAAACTAGAAAGTGAATTTACTAAGATAAATTACATTAATAATATTGGAACTATATTGTAATGTCATTTAATGGCAATGACATCTAAAGCCCCATTCATAATTCCCTTATCTGTAACTGTATCCACCTTACAGGACAGTATTGACTACAGGGGCTGAAATCCCTGAAAATCTGCTGTATTGAAATAGGTATATTAGTCTCCTCATGAGAAAAAATAAGCAAGAGGTGACTTTCAGAGAAATGATTACCATACTTGTACCTGAAGTGTTATTCTGAGGTATTTTGGTTTTGGTTCAGAGCCCTGAAAGTATAGTTGATACTTTTGCTCTTTTATTTATTTTTTTAAAGTATTTTGTTTATTTATTTTTGTCAGAGAGAGAGAGAGAGAGAGTGTGTGAGCAGGGGGAGCAGGAGACAGAAGGGAAAGCAGGCTCCCTGCTGAACAAGGAGCCCGATGTGGGACTTGATCCCAGCATCCTGAGATCATGACCTGAGACAAAGGCAGATGCTTAACCAAATGAGCCACCAAGGCACCCCTACTTTTGCTCTCTTAAAGACAAATTAGTCAAATCTTATTTTTCACTAATAAACTAAATTTCCCAAATAGCTACTTCTTTGGGTTTCAAATGGTAACAAGTTCTCTTTCAGGGGTCAAAACATGCCTAGCTCAGATTTTCATTGGTGTGTTACCATATTGTGTAATTACTTAATTTTGAAGTTACTATAGATGTTATCTCCCTTTACCTAGTGGTCTAGTAATCTACCATCACTAAATAACTGAAATTCTAGTCAGTAAGTGAATCTAATAGCTGGTTGGGCCTCAGAAATGCTGAAGGCAACATAAGAAACTCATTCACATTGCCCACATTATTATTTTTCTGTAAGAAACTTAATGATGTTATAAAACTGAACATTACAGTTGGGGAGTAAAATCTCAGGCTTCTAGGATATTTCTCATTGTGCTTTTTATGGGAAATAAAATGAAGTAACATAGGGGAGAAATCATGTGGTTTAGTGCTCTTGAGATGACAACTTTAGCAAACAAGGTATGCTACCATCAAGGAAGGCTAGAAAGGCATTAGGCATTATAACTGTCTCTTTAGTTGGGGGCATAAACTATGTGGAAGGAGTTACGGCAATGGCAGTAGTTCAAATCTCTGTGGGCCCTTAAATATGAGATTTTTTGCTTTTTTCCCTTGGGTTTTTATTTGGATTCTAACAGCTAAACATGCATCCAGGTACATTGTTATTGAGTCACTTTCTTTACAACTCGGTACAGGTTTAATGAAGAAATTAATAATAAGCCATATTATTGAGGTTTTGACTTTGCTACAGATTGAGTACTATTAATCCATAGAGTAAAAAGCAAAATACGTAAAATAAAAATATGCCACTAAAAGCTGGGATCACTTTCCATATATGTTTCATAAGTTAGATATAGAATAGATCTTTGATGTGAATATTAAGAAATAAAAAATAAAATAAGAACCACCCAGGCAAGTGGATAAAGGGCTTTTTATTACCTTGAAAATAAGATCAGAATGAAAATAAGTTTACTTGAAACTGATAATTTCAGCATAGATCTCTGAAACCGTTTTTGACATACACTCAAAATCCTAAATCTTGTTTCTGTGTTTTAGATTTAAGTAAAACATATTCCCTTTAAAAGATTACATTATATCTCAGAAAATAATAATAAAACAATTTGAAAAAGCATGAAACTCAATAAAAATAAATAATACATAATGCCATTTTACTGGAAATGAAAGCACATGATTATTTGTATTTATCATGAGTCACTAGTTAACTGATTTTCTAAGTGATATCAGGGAAAAAAAATGAAATGGTGTCTCTGACATACCAGAGGCAACATTAACAGCAAATGTCCCCCACAGTTTGAACTAAGCCAGAGAGATAGACTACTGATTTTTACGTGTTTTGTAAGTTTAATGTTTATATGTGTATTAGTATCTTCATTATGCAAATGAGGCAATAAAGGGTAGAGCAGGATTGGCTGTGAGTGACATCAAAGGCAATGATCTCACAGCAACACTACTGTGTGTCCTTGTAAGAGATTCTGAAAGCACAATTGTATTGGTTATAAAAGTAAAGAAAGGATGTTTGCATGCCCTTCTATATGTGATATAAAAGTAAGATTTCTAACACGCAGAAAAGATAATCATGGTGTAATGAACAGCAGTGGGATTTTGATTCATAACCCCTGTATTCAGAATACTTCCCTCCAGGCTGTGAGCCTCAGTTTTCTCATCTGTAAAGAGAAGTGTTCATATCACCTTCTGGTTGATCCATGATAGTCATATAAGATGCTGTACATGTTTTGTCAATTAAAGAGCACATGCAGATGCTGATTTCTTATTATCACAACTATTAATTACCCTAGCAAAGTGGAAATCAGGAAGCAATTTTTTTAAAAAAGTGCTCCAACCCTGCTGTCTAAATTCCAGTCTATAGTCATTCTATTTATGAAATTGTTTCTTTGGATGATTGAAATGTAGAACATTCGTCTCTAATATCTGAAGAACGTTGGAAGATTAAACATATGACAAACTAAAGTGAATATGAAGAAATTCAAAAGTTGTGGCTGCCATCACAGATTCTTGGGCATGTAAGCGAAAATCCTTATGTACCAGTAAGAGAAAGACACTGACAGCAAGTCCTACAAATCATGGCAATCCTCATATTCAATGAAACATGATCATGCTTGTAGTTGGAGTTTTATAAACTTTGGCTTTTGTGACTTCGAACAGTGTAGATTTAAATTGGCAAAATCTACACCATATTAGCTTCATCTCTTACATTTTTCATGAAGGTTTTTGTGTAGATAAAACATAGATTTTGTTTTGAATTTCAGTTTTCTGTACTTTTATAATATTTAAGTCATTTAAATAAAGAACATATGTGATTTTAAATTTCACTGCACTGAAGGGATGCAGAATTTATTTAAATTAATACTTGAGTTCAAACATGTTATGAATTTACAAATTCACTGGAGGAGGAACAAAGTGAAACACTGTAGAAAGCATTCAAAGGAGAAAGAAGTTGAAATTTAGTCATTTTATATCCACTGCCACATATAACATCAAGGACTGAGGAAAAGCACAATGAAGTTCTAAAAGTGATAACATACTTTTAGATCTACAGTCTCTCTAATGTTCAGGAAAAATAATTTCAGAGAAGATTATAGAATTACTTTATGTGAACACTGGTTCTACCAGTTCCTAGCTGTGAGACCTAGACCAAGTGATTTAACCTACCTATCTTTCCATTTTTTTCATCTATAAAATAGTACTTGTCTCAGGTTATTCATAAGAGTTAACAAATGTGAGCATCTAACATGTGATTCACCCAAGCCTTTTGTGATTGGAATGTACCCTCGATGTAATAGCATATGTTCTTTTTCTCATATTTCTATCAAGCTTAGCAATTTTCCTTCATTTTTCTTCTTCAGCATTTCAGAACTTCACTGTAAAATTACAGAACCTTTGCTTTTATAGCTGGTAACGGTTAGTATAGTTAATATTACTGTTTTCTCTTAAAGCTGCACAACATTTTTTATTCACCCTCCAGTGAATCTATAAATTCCTAACCTTTAAATATCTGCCATGTGGTAAACATATGGTAAGTACTAAATAAGAAAAAAATAGCATCATTATTTTTTAAATCCAGTGATAGATTATGCCTTCTAATGGACGTTTAATCCAAGTGCTTACAGCCAAGAAACATGTATTCAATAATGAAATTTTTCAGTAGTGCCCCAAATTCCTGCTATTTAAAATGTTGATGAGGACCAGCAACATAAACATTACTTGAAAGCATGTTAGAAATACAGACTATCAGGTCCCACCTCAGAAGTAATGAATCAGATGTATTTTCACAAGTTCCTCGATAATTCACATAAATATTAAAATTTGAGAAAGACTGCCTTAAAACATTCTCGTTCGACATTAGTCATTATTTAATCCACCCCTTCAACATATACTTAGCAAGTGACTATTTTGGTTTCTTGAAATTTTTCTATTCTAATCATTTGAGGTGATGGTGGACGCAAAGGGGCCAAAGTTGATTTGGAATGACCATGCTAAGACCTCCTCACACTAATCAGCATCTTAGCTTGAGCTAAGGGAGAGGTCACAGAAGCAATTAACAAAAATAAGGACAATCCTGTGAATTTGGGATACTAGTAAATCGATCCACGACAGGTGTGACTGATTGTACTTACAGGTATACTAAAAGCTTCAGGAACAAACTGGGTAAAGAAGTGACACCAAATATGGACTTGGTACTTTTTGCCCAGAGACCTCCAGGACAACTTGAAAAGGGACCAAAAAATAATGTTAAAATGTAGGGGGAGAATATTTATGTTCTAGAGGGCTCCTTATTTGACCAAAGATGTTCTTTATAAAACTAGCCTAGTATATTTAGAATACTTTTATTTACAACAGGTGACTAAATAGTTCTATTTCAGGAGTTAATTATTTGTCACAGCATAACTTCTTATAAAAGGAAATTATAAAATTTTCACAAAACTCTATATTGACTGAAGGCAGAATGCAAATTTGCTTATCCTTCATATATTCATGGCCTAGTACATTACATGGATATGGTGTATGTTCAGAAAAAAATTGTTCAATAAAAATTTATTGAATGGAATTTGATGGAAGCCTTTGGGTTCATTCTTAAGAGACATAGTTCTTCAGATAAATTACTGCTATCTCATCATACATGACCATTGAGGTCTTGGGCTCTGTAAATAAATAGCAAACTTAGGAAAAAACAAAATATAATTTATATAAACAAGCAATTATATTTCTGTACTTGTATATAATTAAAGTGAAAAAGAAGACAAGTGATATTTGTATCTTTAATTATACATCCTTTACAACAATGTTCCTTCTTGTTATAATATTCTGCCTCTGAGTGTGGAT
Organism: Neogale vison; assembly: GCF_020171115.1. Lineage (NCBI taxonomy): Eukaryota > Metazoa > Chordata > Mammalia > Carnivora > Mustelidae > Neogale > Neogale vison. The sequence goes on along the minus strand of NC_058095.1, from coordinate 127,808,072 downwards.
ATGGGCATTAGGAAACAATGCACACAGTGTTAATGATTTTTACTCTTCCTTCTTTTGGCATATATAACCTAAAACAACCTTAAAACTTTCCTGGGTGAAAAATAATTTGAATGAAGGCAGTAAATGCACAAAAGAAGATAGAGTATGTCTATTTTATATGGAGTAAATTCTGTCATCTCTCTAGTTATATTGTCTAATTTTATAGCTACTGTTCTTCTTCCATGCCACAAATTCAATATGATTCTGGGGCGTCTGGATGGCTCAGTCAGTATAGAGCATGTGACTCTTGGTCTTGGGGTTATATGTTCAAGCCCCATGTTAGGTATAAAATTGCTTAAACAAGAAATCTTTTAAAAATTAAATATGATTCTATTATTAATATTAGAAATAATTGAAATATTAATTCAAATGCCAGAGACTTCCATGACAACCACTGACTTGCTTATAGTGTTCTTTTCATTGGAATACAGCTAAAATTGTGTTTCTAAGCTGCTCAGTAATATTTTTTAAAAATATGTTTGATAATGCAACTAGTCTCACAGATTTTGGAATGCCCGTTCTCAGCTCAAGCACTCTGAACTCCAATATTGTGTTATATTTCAAATTATTAAACACTTTGTTTTTTGCTGGATGAAGTGACAATTATACTCTCTGCCAAGACTTCTTAAGACCTCCTACGACAGAGTAATAACTCTCCCTTTTCAGGAGAGAACAAGTGGCCAGTCTGTCAAAAATTTAAACATTATTAGTTGAAAGCATAAATAAGTGAATAAATAGATTTTATTAGCTGAGAAACTTAGCTCATCATTAGGGTTTTCTTATGACTTATGCCAAAACTCTAAGTTCTTTTATATCAGCCTTATAAGAAAAAAATCAGGAAGAAGATGTAAAAGAAAAAACAAAAACAAAAACAAAAACGTTTTGTCACTCTTGAATTGTCCATGCAACTTGAGTCACTGGTACATAGTTAATAGATGCTTGATAAAATTTGGTGAATGAATGGATGGCCTGCATACTAATCTTGATGTAGGATATCATCTGAGTTTGTTTGCATACCCATTTCTAGAAGCTGGGTAAAACTGAACTGTGGTCTAAGATGATTTGAGATCCAAGAAACATGGGTTAATATAGTACATTAAATAACACTATGACCTCATCCACAGAACTAGAGATAAATGTCACATCAAGCCATTCAAGCAGAAATTCTTGTTCTCTAGGCAGTAACTCTAGGAGGAAAAAAAAAAAAAAAAAACCAAAATGATGAAATAGACCAAATCCCCTTTCACATTGCAGAGTAGCTGCAATTCCTAATAGTGAGTCTCAGCAGCTTTTGGGCTGATCAGGCTATTTTGGTGCTATATCAAGAGAAAATTTTGACAGTCTTGGCTCGCAATTTAACCTCATTCAGAACTGTTACAATCTGGTGGGGGAATATCCACGGAATACTAACCATCTATCTTGTTTTAAAACCAGCCATTCTCTCATAAATAATAGCTGTATTTCATGCATGATCTTCCTTTTGTTCTGCTGCTGCAGAGGCAGCCAACTAAGCAACAGAGGAAGCAAAAGTAAACTAACATATTCCCAGTCCTCTTGGCATCACTGATGAAAATGTCTATGATGCTTATGATGATCCAAAAGACATCAGAAGAAAAATCGTGTTGGCTTGTGTTGTGTAAGTAAAGTGTGAGTAACAGGAAGACGGAGCATGGACAGCCAGTGTTTGCCAGTTGAGAACAAAGCTTGGAGAGAGAATGTGTTACGGCGCCACGATGTGCCGCAGTTCATGCAGAATAAGAGATGAACACTGAAAATATTTTTAACACTCAGAACTTGCATTTGCCATTTATATTCTAGTAATGGTTGAATTACTTACTATATTAAAATTTATTTCTTAAGGAAGATTAGAAAGTATAAACCTTTCTCTCTGTAGATTAGAATAAAATGGGGTTTTCAACATATTTGTAAAATTGGTACTAAGAGGATTTATTCCTATATCCTTTAATCTTTGCTCTCACGGAGCATATCAGCTACTTTTTTAAGGCCTACAACTAAGAATCCTGGTGGAGGGTTTTAGCACAGTAAAGCCCCTTCTTTGAAATACAGGCAGTCCTGGTGTTACACACTGGGGAAGAGCCTTAAAAATGACGATCAGCTGAGGTTCTGCACACAGGTCTGAATAACTGAGGGGAAAAATACAATTGTCCTGGTCACTTTTTTCCCCCAAACATTGAAAACTCTCTCCTCGATGGCTCTACAAGTATAGGAAAATGAACAAATGGTAAAACTACTACTTATTTAGTGCACTATAATTTAAAACCTCAGAAACATTGAGGATTAAGGTATTTCATTTCTTTGCAAAAAGAGCAAAACAAAACCAAAAACTTACCAAGAGTAATTTAAATAGTGCTTGCCTTTTTCATCTCATCATAGAACTTGGAGTGCAGAAGCAGCATCTTTTCTATGTCTTAGTGAATTGTCACACTCCTTTCCAAGTCTGGATCAGCTAGCAACATTTTATCCACTGCAGTTTCGATGGTTTAGAGTCTCTGAGAATTCCATTATTGTGATCTTTTTGCCAGAGTCACTTCTGGGGCATCATCATCCTTTCTGTCACAGCTACTTCCCTCAGTTATGTTAAAATTTTTGCCTTCCCTAAGTTCCTTTAGCTGTAGATCTAAAATCCCTTGAACAGTAACAGGATCAACACTCCCACACTCAAGTTATTTCGTCTATAACTCATTTATGTTCTATCCAAATTCTACATGTAATGCTATCACTTTTTTGTTTCTTTGCTGCACTTTCATCTTTGTTGGTCAGTTGCCTCTTTCAGTTACCCATTTCCGTAAAATGTCACATGGGTTTATCACGAGGAGACAGAAGGCAACAGAATTCTATGCTTTGCTGTCTGTGGATTTTGAAAGAAGTACCAAGATTGGTTACTTATAAATACATAGTGATTTGTGGACTGAATAGCTAGCAGCAAAGTTTGTACTGTGTAACTTTATAAACTGTGTCAGCTACTGTGGCATCTGAAGTTTGAGCCATGCTCTTGGGACACTGGTGTTATTAAATCGTGGTAACTATAATTCATACATATAATGTACAAATGACCCTGCCTGTACAAATGATTTGTTAATTAAGTTATATGATTTTAGATGCTTTATACCTATAGAATAAATTCTTTTAGGTTTTTCATCAAAAATAAAAACATTGAACAGTCTATAGGGGATATTGATTTGCTCTCAGCCATAGGTGTGCCTGAACAGAATTTGCCTGAGTAGAGTGTTAACATTTCCCATAGTTATAAAGACGATTAGAAAGAAAACTATAGGATTATATCCAGCTTGGTCTCACAGGATTGGCTACTAGGCTACTTTGGGTCAAGGAGCATTTTGTTTTGTTTTGTCTTGTTTTCACCTTACAGACAGTAAAACTTCACTTTAACAAATGACCTGTATAAATGATGAGGCTCTGGAGCATTCATTCTTGTTAACTAGGCTAATAAGAAAACACTAATTTACATTGGGAGATCTGTCAACCCCAACTGGTTGTTTGCATTTGGCAATTCCTTTAGACAGACTCATTCAATTAAAAGGTGAATTCTTTTATTGGAATATTGTCTATTAGTTACAGAAGTAGAATATATTAAGAGGCATATCTCAAAGTATTTTCTTCAATCATATAAGCATATTCAATAATTTGTCTCTCCATATTTGAGAAATATTTCTCTTTAGATCATGGGTACCACTTAATAGAATAAGTACATTCTAACCTTGGTGTGAAATGAGTACTGACAAACTTGAAGTTTCCAATGCTTATTTGTCAACAATGCTTATGAGTGACCAAAATTAATTCATTTTTAACTCTTCCCCTGTAAATACTTGACCTTTACAGTTCATATGGCAATATTCTACATATATTTGAAAACTGCCTGCATACTGCATGTGTATATTGTTTCTTTATCTTTTCTTTTGCTTCCTTTAGTTATTTTTGTGGTTGCTGTTGATAATCTTTCTTTAAGGACCTACAGTATTGCTCCTTGTAGAGAAGAGAAAGCTCCTTAGGATTCTCAAGGGCAATATTTACAGAACACTACCTTGATTATTTTTGTACTGGGAATATTTCCATCAGGAAGCCATTTTAAACTGTCTTCATTCATAGAATGACTTTTTCCTCTGAGAGGAAAACACAGAAGGTAAAATTTTATAACTCTGACCACCCCTCCTCCATGAGGGTATGTGTTAATATAACATACAACTTCTTATCTGTATATATACTCCCAATTATAAGACTAAATGACAACAATATACCAGGAACTAGTGAGGCATAAAATTTAAATACAGGCCCTACATTTATTTACTTATTTTTTTTTATTTTAATTTTTGTTAAATTTTTTTTTTATAAACATATAATGTATTTTTAGCCCCAGGGATACAGGTCTGTGAATCATCAGCAGGCCCTACATTTAGATGGGATTTGTATGGGCCAGAAAATTAAAACATACTAAAATTCTCTTTTAGACTAAATTGTCAACCTGTTTCAAAATGAGTGTCCCCAAGACATGGTAATAAATTGATTTGTGTCATGTTTATATTTGGACTCTTAAAAGGCAGGTTTCAAAATAGGCTTCTCTGGTGTCACATGGATGTAGCTCTCAGAGTGTCTTGTACTAACATGATATATACTCTGACATGTTCCATTTAAGGAGTCCTTTTTGCTCATTTTTCTGCTGCCCACTTCCTTGTCAACTTTTTTGCTTATTACTAGATGAATAACACTCTTGATTTAAAAAAAACAAAACAAAACAAAAACATATTGGGCTCATGATGTCTCATAAGGATACTTAGTAATGAAAAGTCACAGAACTGATTATTTTCATGTAATTCTCTGCATATACTTTAAACAGTCAGTCATAATTTCCTTTTTCCAGTTGTAGGCGTATATTTTAAATTAATATATAGACCCTCTTTTCTTAATAATGCCAGTGAAACATTTTTTGTTGCTCTCTCTAATTAGTTATTTAAGGCTGATATAGGAATGCTTCCCACTAGACATCACTAAATGTACCTAACCCAGTTATGTTTCTAGACTGACTTTTGTTATTGTAACATGATTAAAATACCAGATTAATTATGCAGAACTTTATAAAATGGAATTCAACAGAGGTAATAAATGCATATTAATAAAACATAAACTATTAATCTGTATAGTCTGCTGAATGAGATGCAGAATATATATATATATATTTTTTTAAAGATACTATGTTTTATTTGCGAGAGAGAGAGAGACAGAGAGCACAAGCAGAAGAAGCAAGAGACAGAGGGAGAAGCAAATTCATGCCTCCCCGACAAGCAAAGAGCCTGATGTGGGACTCAATCCCAGGACCCTGGGGTCACGACCTGAGCTGAAAACAGACGCTTCACCTACTGAGCCATCCAGGCATCCCTATATTTTCAATTCATAGAGATTAACTGTACTTTTTATACACTTATTATCTTTAAGCTTATCCAGCTAAAAAAAGAAAACCTTTTTCCTGGTTAACCAGGATTCAAGATCATTGTCATTAATTTTATTTTAGCTTTATAATCTAATTTGAGTAATTACTTGGTACATTGAGAGCTCCAGAGACATTCTTGTATTTTTTTAGACTAGAGTTTTCATTTCACAAAAGAACAAGTAGATATCGATGTCTGAAAAGATAGAGTTTTGTAAGTTTGCTGGTAATTTTTACCTAAACACAGCACTGTAGAATTATTTGGCCTGTATATTTAGGGATTTGTAAATGGGTATAGCTCTGAGAACATATATTTGTGATATATATATATATATATGATATATATATATATATATATATATTTTTTTTTTTTTTTTTTTTTAAGAAGCAACACAGACCTGGGGATGATAGAAAGTACCATTTGTAAATTTGGCTTTTCACCTAGGTAATTTTTCTCCAAAATCTGAGAAAAACTTTGCAATCTAGAATAAGGGATAGTAGAAGATAAAAAAGATGAAATAATTGGTGAAGTTTTGATTTAAAAATTAAACCACAACTCAGAGAAATATTAAGCAAAATCAAGCAAAATTTGTGAGTGTACAAGACCTAAATAATACTTTGTCAGATGCCAAACAGGAACACTGATTAAAAGAAAGTTAAGAAAAATCTGATAAACTAAAATAGTTGAACTCCTAGTCCCCATCAGTCTCCAGGAAACTATTCAGTAGAGTAGAAATGTTACATTTCAGATATTAATAATAAATTTAATGCTAAAGTTAGGACAGGATTTTAAGAACAGAAGATTTGCAGTACAGGGAAGTGGATACAGATTACATTTGTTGGGTTTCAACACACCCCAGAAGTAATCATATAAAACAACATCCTGTTCTATGAGACTGTCATTAACCACAGATGGTACTTGTTTAAATGCATGAAAGAAGAACACAAACAAAAGTGATTACATTGCTTAAAGTATTATCGCCACAAATAACTGTTTATTACACATAATTCATTCTTGAATTGCCAATGTTCTCTATATCCTTGTCTTTCATTTATTTGAGTCAGTCTTGCTATTTCCAACATAATAAATTGAACAGTGTTTAAATTCTAGGACAATTAGGTATGGGTATTCCTTTTTTTCAAAATTAAATCAGAGATTTCTTTTATCATCAATACTACCTTATTTTAAGTACACCTCATATTAGGTTAGATTGATTGACAATGCTTTAATGGTTTGCTAATCAAACAGTTACTGTATTTTTTGAAAAATAATGAAATTTATTCCATTAGATGTTATAATTTGAGGTGTTTATTTTGCACACCTAATAGAAATAAATATTCTTCACAGATGCGTTAATTCATGGGTTGTGCTTTTGTTGACACTTCTATTATCCACTCAGCACTGACTGTATTAGTTGACTACCCCCCTAATAGGCTGTTAACATGGGGCAGTTGATTTTAAGGCAGTTCGCCTAAATATTAAAAATTTGTTTTTATTGGGCGCCTGGGTGGCTCAGCTGGTGGATCCTGGGATCAAGTCGCACATCAGGCTCCCTGCTTAGTGGGAAGTCTGCCTCTCCTGCACCCTCTCCCCTTCCCCCCTGCTCATGCTGTCTCTGTCTCTCAAATAAATAAAATATTTTAAAGAAATTTCCTTTTATTTTCTAAAAAAAATTAGGTTTTATTCCTCCTGAAATCCCAAATGGTTTTACTAATTTTGATTTGCTAATTTCCCTTAATGCAGAAAGTGGTCACAGTTACATGACAACAGCATTAGACTGAAAATTAATACTTCATAGAAATATAGTGTAATAAAATGGCCAGAGTGGTACATAAAGAGGGACCTTTGAACATTGACTATGAGGCAAAAAATGTTGCTAATGTAGCCATGTGACCATTAGAATTGGGATTTTGAAAGTTTTAATTCAAATAGCCTTTTCACACATTTTCCACTAAAATCCCAAAGTTGTGTTCTAAAGCCTGTGTGAAATATATGAATAAGAATAAAATATTTATTACAGTTTGTTGGGTACTTGGTTAAAATTGTGAGGGCTTTGACAATGATTTAGGAACGATAAAATCATGTTTTAAATTAGTGTAAATTTTATTAATTTACCAAGTATAAATTAATAAAAGGCAGTGTTTCTTTTCCCACTGAAAATAACACATTAAGAAACCATTTTATGTGTCACATATTTAATCACATTTCTTAAATGGTCTTTTTAAAATTTTATTTTTAAGTAATCCCCATACACAACATGGGGCTCAAACTCACAGCCCTGAGATCAAGAGTCATATTCTCCACTGACTGGGTCAGTCAGGTGCCCTTCACTTACAGTAACAGATTTTTGAATATTGTAACTTTTCTTTCCTACATGATCAATGCATCCTGCCTTGCCTTTTGCACTCTTCAAAAATCTTTGACTCTAGTCCTCTCACCTGATCTTTAGTGTTTATGTAATATATTTTAGGGGGATGGTAATTATTCTGCTCACATGCAGACTCTGTTAACCACCCATGAGCCTTCGACTTTGTCCACTACAGTAAAGTGATAGTTTCTTATCTGTGGACCAGATCCAGACAGGCCACTACATAAATGTAGTAGAGAATTACTTTCTGATTTATTGGAATGTTATGAAAGATTTAGATATAAATGTGAAGAGGGCCTCTAGATCATAAATAGTACTTTATTTTGATACGCTAGTCTCACTCTCTCTTAATAAAGAAACTTCAGCAATCTAATTCATCAAATACCTATTGAATTTCTACAATTTCCAAGGTTCCGTGTTTACACTTTATGAAGATAAATAAGACATGGTTCCTGCCATCAAGAGGCTTGAAGTCCAAAAGGAGGATGACATATTATATAGGAAGAGCTAAAATAAAAGATTTTTTATAAAAATTCACAAGTTGCACAGAGTAGGGAAGGGATATATAGGCACAGTTGAATCTCTGAGTTTACCACCTCATGGCCAAGTAAGATTTAGGTCTTTCTGTAGAAGGAAAAGGAAGGCATTGTAGAAAGAGCAAAGAGTGGCTGAAATACATTAACACTTTTGATGATGAATGAACAAATATCTAATTTTGCCAGAGAAGCAGGCAGCAGGATCAGAAGAGATCTATAAGCAATTTATTGAAGGATAAAGAGGAAAGAGCTTAGGGAAGACAGAGAACCTAGAGGTCTCAAATTCAGATCTCAAATCTGAGGTAGGTAAGGGAGAACTGGATAGGAGACTCAGGACTTAGAGCAGGGAAAAACTTATCCAGGCTGATGGCACAGCTGGGAGCCAAGGCACTGGCAGTAGTCCTCCTGCCACTGCCAGCCTTTGGTAGGAAGCAGCCCAAGGAACCTTGGCTTCAGAATCAAAGGGCAGCTGCTAAAGATTATGCCTAACTGTGGCTCCTATAAAGTCTGAAGGAGATCTGAGTGGCTGATGTCCACTGACATCACAGCAATCTGGAAGAAAGCCATTTGTTAATGGGAACATACAGAATATAACACAGGTAAGGAGTTAATTCATGAGGGACCTGAAATGTCTTGCTTTGCAATGTGTACTTTATCTAATGGAAAGACATTGAGATGTTTTAGACATTGCTATAGAACAATCATTTAGAAAGAATTAGCATTTGGAACTATATCTAAATTCATATACATATAATGAATATTCATAAGGGGACAGCTTGGCTGCACAAACAGACTCAGTATCTGTTGCACTAGCTGAAAAAATGATGTTCTAAATATTAATATTAAAAGTTAATAGTTGTGAGTGAAATGCAATGTTGACAAAAGAGTCAAAGACTCAGGGAGAGATAACAAGTAAGATTAAAGAATGGGAGGGAACAGAAGTGTTTCTGAATTTAAGTCTAAATTTCTGAAAGAATGTTAATGTCATCCATTTACTCTTTCAAACATATTTACTGAGCATCTACTATGTGCTGAATACTATTTTAGCACCAAAAATATGGTAGAGAACAAAAGGGGCAAACATTCCTTTTTAAATGGAGTTTACATTTGAGAGGGATGAGATTGAAAATAAAGGTAAGATTTTTATCAAGTGGTGATAAATGTTGGGAGAAAAATCAAGCAGAGAGTGTAGAAGTATACCAGGGAGGTGAGGAGATCAGTTGCTCTTTAAAAAATAGTCATCAGGGACACCTCATCAAAATGACATTTGAGAAACAAACAGAGAAATAGCGGAAGCAGGCAAATAGCTATCCAAGGAAGAGTAAGGGATTGAAGAAAAGGAGCTAGGGGAAAGGCCCTGAGGTAAGAGCATTTCTGTCACACTCAGTAAAGGGCAAGGGAGCCAGGGAGATTGGAGAAAAGAGAGTACAGAAAGTAGTAGGAGACAATGCCAGAGAGCGGTGAGTGATGATGATTATGGGATGGGGGCAGGTATCTTTTATGACATGACATCAAATTAAAGGTTGTTATTTTTGAACAGAGCAGTGACATGATCTCACTCTGGTCTTCATTCTGCTTATTCTTTTAAGAAGAGAACACAGGAGAGCAATTTCGGAAACAGGACAACCTCATCTGAGGCTCTTCCACTACTAGGCAGGAGATGTCTAGTGATGAATGTGGTGGGAAGAATTCAGATTTTGGATAAATTAATCAGACATGATCAGACCTTAAACACTGCTACCCTGTCATTTTTTACACATTCACTTCTCAGAGGTTGAAGCAATGGCAATAAACATGTCTTAAGTTACTTTGAATAGGACAATAAAACTCTATATTGTGCATACATTGAGTGTAGCTGGTGTCAGCTTTGAATAGATGTACTTTTATTTCTCTTCCTTTAGCTTTGGAAAAGTAGCTTTGTTTCATGAAGTTTTATGATCATTTCTTTTAATAGTTTTCATAGAAACTAAAGAAGACTTTGAAGATGCAGATTCATTTGTCACAAACACTATTTCCTTTCCTCATAGTTTTGCTCTTGGTTTAAAAAGAACACTTCAGCTGAGAAGTCTTTACTGACCAAAAGCCCACACTATACCTGTGTTACCACTCTGTATGCCCACAGTCTCTCCATTCTGCCTGCTTTGGCACCTATGCTTTGTAGTGCTTGCTGATTTAAACTTGTCTTCCTCTGAGCTGACTAGCCTTTTCCATTGAATGAAATTCTTTCTTCTGCTTCATTACTCAGGTATTTGATTTACCAAAGTATGTTTCTAGTTCTTCACATACGAAAAGGCATAGCTTCTCACAAATGTACTGAATGTTATCTATTTCCACAAATCAAATGCTCCACTACACTAAATCTCTATGTATGGACTCTCTCCAAATAAGAGACTTGCTTTTATTCTTGTCTATAAAAGATCTGTAACTAAGATAATACAGGTAAAGTACTTAGAGCAGTATTTGGTACATGGAATGTGCTCAACATGTTTTTCTCCCTTTACTATAGTAACTATAATCATTCTCTTTTTCGAAATGGTTGGAAGACTAGAAGTTATAAGTGGAGTGCTTTGGGCAATCCACATATTTGCTTATGTTAATTATTCTTTTTTTCATCAAACTTTTAATTTAGGTTAAGGCTTTTTGTATATGAAAATTGTATTAATAATATATTCCTATCACTGTCTTGTCAGTATTTTTTGTCAATTATTTCCAAAGCTTTCCAATTTCTCAATTTATAGAATTATATAATGGGGCAAGGTAGTTCTCCACAAAGTAGAGTAGGAGTTTCTTACAGTTTTGACATATCATGCTGCATTGGCATTTTTATTTGTTATTAGCAATGGTCACAGTATCATCATTCACTTAATCATTATTTTCTTGAATAAAAAGAACACACTTGAAAAAGTCTAACTGAAATATTCGGATGGAGTGTTTTAATTTCTTGTAAGGAAACAATGGATATTGTTAAAAAGATTTTAAAATCTGAATCAGAGAGTGTTATCAGGCTGTGTGTGAAAAAATTAGAAAGGTGCAGAAATAAATATATACATATGAGGAGTTATAGTGCAGAAAGGTGGGATGGAATTTCAACTAGATGGGAAAATAGATGGTGAGATTTTAAGAAACATTCTGAAATGTGCCTATTGAAACTATTAGAGAAAACATTAGTGATTGCTCAGGCCCTCCAGTAAGCAGGAACTTTTATAGAGAAGCGAGAGCTGGGATCCCAAAGCAAGTTTGAAAAAGATTCCAAGGATCTCTATTCCTTTCCCTTATGAGAACCAGATTTTAAACATCACATTTTTTCCTTTAAACAATTAATTGAATTAAATCAGCTCTTATATTACATAAGAAAGTAGGGATTTAAAAGGAAAGGTTTATAGAAGGGAATGTCCTAGAATCCTCTTGTAATTTACCCAGTGAGCATTAATAAAAGCTACATCTATCAGATTGGTTTTTGTAGTTGTTGTCATTTTAACTTTATATTTCCCAGAAAAATCAAAACATTCCCAATTCCTTTCCTCTTCTTTCCCTCTTTCATAACTGACTTCAATAACCTTCCTTTTTGTGCACTCACAAGAAGAACAATAATCTTGTTCCCCAAAGAAAAACAAATGTACTGAATTGACTGAGAAATTTTGAGGAAAAAAAAAAAAACTACTTCAAAAGAGAGAACTAAATGTTGAAAATGATTCATGGGACGCCTGGGTGGCGCAGTTGGTTGGACGACTGCCTTCGGCTCAGGGCGTGATCCTGGAATCCCGGATCGAGTCCCACATCAGGCTCCCAGCTCCATGGGGAGTCTGCTTCTCCCTCTGACCTTCTCCTCGCTCATGCTCTCTCTCACTGTCTCTCTCTCTCAAATAAATAAAATAAAATCTTAAAAAAAAAAAAAATGATTCATGTAGGAGAATTATACTGTTTGGTGTCCTGAAATACTTTCATCATTTGGCTATCTGCTTTTAAGCACTTGATTTTTTTTTTTTTCCTAAGCATTTCATTTTAAACAAAAAGTTGTACTGTTGTTTTTTTGTTTTTGTTTTTGTTTTGTCTATCACACTAATACACTAAGGAATTGCAAAGAAGATCCATTTCCCATTGAAACAACATAAGGCACCTAAAAAATGTCTATACTTAGGACAAACAAATTCTGGCTCAAGCTCAGGTTTATAGTGTCTGATCGGGTTCCAGGGGATTCTCTTAGTCTCAAGTGTTAGAATAAACCAATATATACTGAGAACCATAGTTTCTATAAAAGCTTTTTTTTGTTGTTCCAATCTTTTACATATTAATACTAAAATTCTATACCCATAATTCCTTTTTACTCAAAGATTATAAATCATATATTAAAGACACATCAGGCTGCAATATACCCTTCAAGTTTTTCTCAGTTTCGCTTGACTTTTATATTTTTATAGTTGAGAAGAACCATTCCCTAGCACTTGTCTTGAGTTTTCTTCCCCTGGATAACCTTATAAATGGGATTACCTGTAGGTGTTTCAGGATATAAATATCCTGTTAGATGATTCTCAAGATCTAACACTTTTATATTGAATTTTACTCCATAATATTCACTATTATAGGGAGATAGCTAGCTAGCTAATAGATTTTTCTATTATTTACTATTGCAAAGCCAAACACATGCTTCTTTGTAGAAATTATGGAATATTTACCTAACATTGCCACCAAATCTTGGAAGTATATTATGTGAGAAATTCCCTTCCTCCCCCTTGGGTTTCAGTATGCAGAACCCCACCCTCCACTGTCAATAATTTGGGATTAATATCTTCATAAGGTCAGCAATTACTCCTAGTGTGCTCAAAGGTACATCTCTAAATTGTCTGAAATAAGCCTTATGTAAAACTCTTTAGTTTCTACTAGGAACTCAATTACATTAACCATATTGTCACTTTGGGACCTTTACTAAGATCTTTGGGGTAATGGGTCATTGAACCATATGTTTCTTAAGTATTCTCTTACTATTCAACAGTTTAATTTTTTCTTGATACACTTTAAGTAAATGTGTTTTATTTTTCTAGAAAAATTACTGGATAAAAGATTATGATGATTTTAGCTTTGATAGATGCTATCATATTACTCTTGCCATTGATTTTGCCAATATAAGAAATAAGTTTTGAATATTTACAATTTTGCCAATTTAGGTGCCAAAGATTATATTACATGTAATATCCATTGACTTTTTATAGTATTTGGTGAGTTTTGCTTTTTATATTTTGTCTTTTGTGATTTGGAGGGTGGTCGTTGTTCATTTTGTTTAAGAAAAATCACTGAGGTAGTTAGGCACGAAACAGGGAAATGGGATTAACAGTCTGTTACAACTGATCATTATACTGTTGTTTCATAATGTGGTTCTTCCTGTTTTCTGTATTATGCCCAGGTACAGAGGGTTAGGCAGAGAAAGCTGATTTTCCTTAAAGAGAAAAATCCCTGAAGAGAAAGTGCCTTTTGCTTGGGAAATTAGAAGGAATGAATATGTAAATCTGAATGTTCAGATTATTGCTTCAATTTGCTTGGATGACATTTTGTCAAATATATGGCAGACTACCCACAGTTTAGGAGCTTGAGGAAAATGCAGATTACTGCTCCAGACCTTTGAATTAGAATCTCTGGAAAGTGTGGGTAAGGAATCCACATTTTAGCATTGTTCAGATGCAAATTATAATTTGAGTGCCAATGCTGGGGTGTGGGGGTGAACCAATTTATATGTAATTATTAGATTTTGCATTCAAGAGCTGAACTGAACAAATATTTAGAAATACCTACTAAAGACCACAATGTGTTTTTTTTTTCTAAAAAAGATAGCAATAAAGTTGCATAATTTAAGGAGGAAAATATATGTTAAGACTCCATATGATTTTCCATGGCCTCTGCATAATTTAATCAGTGGCAATCGCAGTGCTTAGGTGAAGTGTGATAGGCTCAACATAAAACAGTTGTTTTGCTTGTACTATGTAATCACTAAAAACAAGCACAGCAGGTAGATTCCTGAAACAGTTGTGAGCCTGAAGAGGAAAGGTTTAAAAATAGGAAAGGCAACTTTCATGCAAACTGTAAAGTGTTAATACTTCTCATACTTAACAGTGAAAGGCTGTCCAATTCCCCTTACATTCAATGTTAGTGATTTCACAAACCTCCATAATATCTGTTGGCAGATTTAAATGAACTTTTTTGGAAACTGTGAAGGTAAAATGAGCCTCCCTTTTCTTCACAGTAGTTATGCTTAGCAGTACTTAACATCAGGTGGAAATCTTGTGACTGGTGTCTTTATTTTATTTTAAAGATTTTATTTATTCATTCGAGAGAGAAAGTAGGGAGAGGGACAGAGTATCTCAAGCAGACTCTGTGCTGACTGTGGAGTTCAACATGGGGCTCAATCTCAGGATCCTGAGATCATGACCTGAGCTGAAATCAAGAGTCAGACGCTCAACCAACTGGGCCACTCAGTTGCCCCTTGTGATTGGTGCCTTTAAACATTTCTTTTCAGAGGACAGAATCAGGGGTAAATACTTTTTAATTTATCCCATAATAAAACAAAGTACTAATATGGTAACTATTAAAACCTCTACATGGAAAACAATCATATTTTATTTAAAACATATATTTTTGTACTTATAATGTATTCTATCTTGTTTAATTTTCATATGGTGGCAGGGTGGATAAAAGTCAAGAACCTACCAATTATTCAGAATGCTCTTGAAGCATTCTGGGTCACAGAATGTCAAGAGACAGAGGAAAGCTTAATGGTCTCTGTCAAAAGAGGTTCTTAGTCTTCTACTTGAAGATGTAATGTGAACAATGGATGATACTCACATGCCTAACATTCCTATGAATATACCCTGCTTTCGACAATCCCAGGATTTTTTCAGAGAAGCACAGCAATTAACACCACAGATTTTTTTAAATCAATTAATCTGCCTAAATCTGTTCCCATTAGTACTGTTTATTCTTAGCCTCCATAAGGGTAAAAAAAAAAAAAAAAAAAAACAAAAAAAACAAGAGTTTAATTAGAGGAAATTTCATCACAGTAAATACATGTAATGTAAAGAAGTTTTGTGGCCTGCAAAAAGCAAATTCGGAAAGAAAGGACCTGATCTATTATAGGGTGTGAAAAGCAGTAGCGAGAGATCAAGCTGCTCATTCTCAGTGTGGACTGGGAAGTAAGGGAAAATCAAGCAGGTTGAAACCAGCCTGATCCTTCTCAGGCAGATTGTAATCCTATGAATCTGATTTTGGTTGATTTTTTTGTAATTCGGAGATTGCTAATCACAAAATATTTGAACTTTATTTTATTTCATTTTTTAAAGATTTATTTTAGAGTGAGAGGGAGAGAGCATGTGCACGCATGAGTGAGGGGGAAGGGCAGAGATAGAGGAAGATAAGCAGGTTCTGTGCTAAGCATGAAGCCCAGTGGGGCTCGATCTCACCACCCTGAGATCATGACCTGAGCTGAAATCAAGAGTCAGACGCTCAACCAACTGGGCCACTCAGTTGCCCCTTGTGATTGGTGCCTTTAAACATTTCTTTTCAGAGGACAGAATCAGGGGTAAATACTTTTTAATTTATCCCATAATAAAACAAAGTACTAATATGGTAGCTATTAAAAACCTCTACATGGAAAACAATCACATTTTATTTAAAACATATATTTTTGTACTTATAACGTATTCTATCTTGTTTAATTTTCATATGGTGGCAGGGTGGATAAAAGTCAAGAATCTACCAATTATTCAGAATGCTCTTGAAGCATTCTGGGTCACAGAATGTCAAGAGACAGAGGAAAGCTTAATGGTCTCTGTCAAAAGAGGTTCTTAGTCTTCTACTTGAAGATGTAACGTGAACAATGGATGATACTCACATGCCTAACATTCCTATGAATATACCCTGCTTTCGACAATCCCAGAATTTTTTCAGAGAAACACAGCAATTAACACCACAGATTTTTTTTTAATCAATTAATCTGCCTAAATCTGTTCCCATTAGTACTGTTTATTCTTAGCCTCCATAAGGGTAAAAAAAAAAAAAAATTTAATTGGAGGAAATTTCATCACAGTAAATACATGTAATGTAAAGAAGTTTTGTGGCCTGCAAAAAGCAAATTCGGAAAGAAAGGACCTGATCTATTATAGGGTGTGAAAAGCAGTAGCGAGAGATCAAGCTGCTCATTCTCAGTGTGGACTGGGAAGTAAGGGAAAATCAAGCAGGTTGAAACCAGCCTGATCTTTCTCAGGCAGATTGTACAATCTGTAGATTGCGAATCACAAAATATTTGAACTTTATTTTATTTCATTTTTTTTTAAAGATTTTATTTATTTATTTGACAGAGAGAAATCACAAGTAGGCAGAGAGGCAGGCAGAGAGAGAGAGAGGGAAGCAGGCTCCCTGCTGAGCAGAGAGCCCGATGCGGGACTCGATCCCAGGACTCTGAGATCATGACCTGAGCCGAAGGCAGCGGCTTAACCCACTGAGCCACCCAGGCGCCCCTATTTCATTTTTTAAAGAAGATTTATTTTAGAGTGAGAGGGAGAGAGCATGTGCACACATGAGTGAGGGGGAGGGGCAGAGATAGAGGAAGATAAGCAGGCTCTGTGCTAAGCATGAAGCCCAATGGGGCTCGATCTCACCACCCTGAGATCATGACCTGAGCTGAAATCAAGAGTTTGATGCTTAACCCACTGAGCCAGTTAGGCGACCCTGGATACAATTTTAAAAACAAGTGCAAACTGAATAGTACTTCAATTTTTTTTTCAGTTAGGTTGCTATTTTCTCCACCACAGAACACCAACACAGAAAATAAGGGTTGCCTTTACTTCAGTTCATTTCTGTTTATTTGGAGTTTTAGAGGAATTGGGGGGGGATGGAGAAAGATACTACTATCACATATAATGTTCTCTACATTAACTAATACCTTTTTTGAAAGAAAGGATATTTGCAGTTATTTAAAAAATTTATTAGAATATAATTACTGATATAACTGACATAGTAATTATAATGAGTAATAGTAGTTTTATGAAATTGTAAACTAAATGTACTTTATTATATGCCTTAAAAAGTGAGCATTAAATGTGAATCAAGTGGTTTTATTTAGCTTTCATTTTTACAAAAACATTACTGTAGCAACATCCTCAACTTCAAAATGTTAAGGAAGTTTAGAGATGTAAGAAAGGAAATTTTATATTGTTAAAAGATAAACTGGGTATGTAGTTCCATTTGAGTTTAGTTCGACAGTCTGTAAGTCCTATTAGACTCTATCAGGTGCCAAGCTGCCCAACTTCTGGCTACTGAAAAAGAAAAAAAAAATCCCTTCAAATTATCTTGTTAGGTTTCAGCTGGGACAAACAGTAAATAGTCCTGGCAGTATTTAACAACCCCTTGGAAGCAAGAGGCTTCTCCAAAAAGGGCGCAAAGGACATTCCTCTTTCAAGATACACAGCCACTCTCAAAGATAACCAAAAGAAAAAATGCCTTAGATAATTCCCAAGAATTGGCCATAGTCCTTAGGACCCTAGCCACACATGGGTGCAGCCCACATTTCTGTTCGGTCACGTTTTGGGGTTCCCCAACCTGAGAGTTGCCAAGTCAAGTTCTCAGGATACAAAAAGGAGACAAACAAGAAGGCAATAGCTGCTTCTGGGAAAGAAAAGATGGACAACCCATGGATACCTGACAGGAAAATTCACGAGCCACAATTGCAAATCTAAGTTGTAAACGTTTTTTTGTCTGCCAATCCTAGTTTGGAAAGGAACGAAACCATGACATTTTACCTTCCTCTGTTGATCAGCACACTACAGTAGAGATCGAGGAGAGCTGACTGTGGTTAAGAATTCTCACCCTTGGGGCGCCTGGGTGGCTCCGTGGGTTAAGCCTCTGCCTTCAGCTCAGGTCATGATCCTAGGACCGTGGAATTGAGCCCCACATCAGGCTCTCTGCTCAGCAGGGAGCTTGCTTCCCTTCCTCCTCTCTCTCTGCCTCTCTGTCTGCTTGTGATCTCTGTCTGTCAAATAAATAAAAAAAAAAAAAAAAAAATTCTCACCCTTTGCTCCTTTCTGCCAGTTTCCCCAGGATACTGTCTGTAGGCTCCAAAGTGAGTGGGCTGTCCCAGGTGCTTCATCCTCGTCACTAGAAACTATAAAAAAAGAAAAAAGTTTTTCTTTTATCTTTAATGAGTGTTTTCTTTTACCCTCAATGAGTGAGTGTTTTGCTGTGACCCCTTTATCTCTAGAGCACCTGTAAAGGTTTATCTAAAATGGTTAAAAGTTTTCTCCTGTGGCTACTGTAATTCAGGATTATGTTTGGTAGGATTAACCTGATTGTTCAGCCTTAATTTTTTTTTTTTTTAACTCACCTAAGGCCTCATACGGACCTGGCTCAGTTTCAGTCAGAACCAGTCCATCCGTGGACCTCGCCTGGTTTCCAAGTCAGACTCAGTCCAGCCAAGCCGGTTTTCTGGATCAGAACTAGTCTGATCCCGGAACAGTCTGACCCCGCCTGGTTTCTGAGACGGACCCAGTCCCACCCCGGACCCAGTCCAGTTCCCAAGTCAGAACCAGAATGATTCCGGAATCATTCTGACCCTGGGTCCAGTCCGGTTTCTGAGTCGGACCCAGTCCCACGCCGGACCCAGTCCGGTTTCTGAGACAGAACCCATCTGACCCCAGAACCATTCTGACCCGGGACCCAGCCCGATATTTTAGTCGGACCCAATCCGATCCCGGACCACGCCCGGTTTCTAAGTCAGAGCGAGGGTGACCCTGGAGCAGTCCTGTTTCGTTTTGTTTGTTTTTAAGATTTAATTTATTTATTTGACAGACAGAGATCACAAGTAGGCAGAGAGAGGGCGAAGCAGGCTCCCTGCTGAGGAGAGCCCAATGTGGGGCTCGATCCTAGATCCCTGGGATCATGACCTGAGCTGAAGGCAGAGGCTTAACCCACCGAGCCACCCAGGCGCCCCAGCAGTCTTGTTTTCAAGCCAGACCAAGCGAGAAAAAGAAATGCTCAAATGAAGCTTGGAAGCTGATCATGGAGCCGCTGCTGAGCCAGGATCCTGGAGGGACTCCCACTGCGTCCGGAGGCAGCCCAAGGCCGTCCGCTCGGGGGCTCCACAGGTACAGCTCGAGGCAGTCGGTATTCGTCTGCTCGCCGTGTCTGGGTTATCGGAGTCTCCTTCGGCTCGCTCCTCTGACATCAAAACTGTTAAATGACACACTGAGGCCTATTCAAAACTTTGAGACTTGATCTGGGCAAGAATTGATTCCAGGCAGCATCCGATCCAGCAGACAGGGAGGAGCTGGGGGAGGTGCAGGAAATAAGACCTAGGCAGACGGGAGCAGAAGCGAGAGTTCACACCCACTCAGAGAGCGGGTTGGTGGTTGGAAGGTCTCTTTCCTTGAGGGCACGTTAGGGGTCTGTCAGGCGGATTGCCTCGCCAGGGTTGGTCGGGGGATTCCTGATTGACGGGTTTAAGATTCCTTTTCCGGGGGAGCTAAACTGGAGTTAAGTCTTGGCTTGGGGATGGGGGACTTAGAGTAAGCAGTCCATTTTGGGCCTCTTGCCTTGCTCTTAATATTGTGCGACTAAATAGAGTTTAGAGACCATTCTAAACAGAATGCAAGTTTTGAGATGACAAGAAAGTAAGATAAACATTCTGATAGGATTAGCTCTTCGTATTTTCACAGGTAGAGATGATTTAAAATTATATTTAGTGTTCTCACATGTATAGTTGATGAATTAAGTGTACCACTTTGGCAAGTATTTGAAAGGAGATCATTTTTCCTTTTTTTTTTTTTTTTCCTGCTTTCAATCTTTTGCTAGATGACTCTAAACTGGAAGTAATATGCTTTTCAGAAGTGAGTTTGAGGTTTGGGTTCAAATGCACCTGTTTCTAATGCAGACTTTGCCATTTACTTGTAGAAACAAGAATGGACTATTTAGTATTTCTGCTTTAATATTTCTTTAAAAAAAAAAAAAAGATTTATTTATTTATTTGAGAGAGAGAGAGTCTTGAGCAGACTCTGCACTAAGTGCAGAGCCCTAAGCGGGCTTAATGTCAGGATCCTGAAAATACCTAAGCCAGAAACCAAGATCTGATGCTGGGCCTGCTGGGCCAACTGCGCCACCCAGGCGCCCCAGCTATTTAATATTTCTGAATTTCAATTTCCTCATGTGTCAGATGTCAACGATAATATCCAAGCTTTAAAGGCATTGTGCTAAATGTAGTAAATATGAAGCTCCTAATTTTCTAAGCACAATAAATCGTCTCTTTACTATAGCTCGATAGAGATCACGTATCAGGCATCTTTGTATATCCAGCTTTTAGTATAATGCATACACCATGTGCATGCAAAGCTAATTTTTGTTGATAACTGCTTCTTGAAAAATAAACTTTTAATGAATATGCTTTACATAAAAAATCTTCTTGAATATCCTCTTTTTTAATAGTTGCAGTAAGTTTTTAAAGAAAGTTTAAATGAGGTAATGTTTACTAAATATATATTGATTTTTATCAGTACTGTCGTTTGTGCTGGTACTGTGTAAAATTGGAAAATAGTTGGTATTGTTTTGTACTTTGTATGCTTGTTTTACATTGCTTTCTTGGGTTATTCTGTTGTAAATTAAGTATGTGCAGAAATTGAGAAATTTGCCCAGGAGTTAAGAGCCATCAAAATTGAATGTTGTGCCACCACAAGTGGGTCTACTAAAAAAAGAGTAGTAAGGAACTGTGAACTTCCAGTGACCTAGGGATGACAAACCTTTATTGGAAGTAACTGAAACTTTTCTCACTGAGGATTATTGCCATTAAATCCTGACAAGATTTACCTAACACACAAAGAGGTAGCTTTTCATCTTTAGCTACCATTAGTGTATGTTGTATGAAATCTCCCCCTCCTCTTTCATAGGGGCCCAGCACTCAAACCATGGACTTCTGTCCCTAAATCAGTTATCTGTACCGCGTACTTCACTGCCAGACTCCTGCCAGACTTCCTTGCCTGGGAAGTTAATATACTCAGATTTTTGTTTTGGTTGTTTTGTTTTTTAACTCAGGCGACTTTGTTTTAGTCTTTAAAAGTCCTCTCCCTCTTGGGGCACCTGAGTGACTGAGTCATTAAGCATCTGCCTTCAGCTCAGGTCAGGATCCCAGGGTCATGGGATTGAGCCCCTGTTCAGCTCTCTGCTCAGTGGCAGGGGGAACCTGCTTTTCCTTTTCCCTCTGCCTGCCTCTCCACCTGCTTGTGTACTCACTCTCTCTCACTCTCTCTCTCTCTATCAAATAAATAAATAAAATCCTAAAAAAGATTTAAAAAATTTCTCTTCCCCTTCATTCCCTTACCCCCCCTCAAGTTTAACAGAAATAAAATCACATGGCTACAAAGTGACTGCTATGGGAAGAGAAATGACCTTTTATATTAGTAAAGACTATGCTGTCTAATAGGGTTCTCATGAGCCACAGGTAGCAACTGAGCCCTTGAATGTGACTAGTTTAAGTTGAAATATGCTCTAAGGGTAAAAATACACAGTAATTCCAAAGACAGTGCACATACCCATGTAAATTATGAAGATCTCATTAATATTTTAAATTGATTTCCTGTTGAAGAGATGGTATTTTGGATATACTGGGTAAAATAAGGAGCATTATTAAAATTAGTTCCTCCTATTTCCTTTTGCTTTTAAGATATGACTGAGATACTTAAAATTGCATATATGGCTTATGTCTTCTATAGGACAGTCCTGGTTTAGAACTTAACTTGCCAATTCTCTGCTCATTAACAGAAATCTTCTTCCACAATTAAATTGAGGGACGATATAAAGAAGAATGTTTAGAAATACGAATGAAAAGATTTTGTTTGGAATTCTTGGCTAAAAAAAAGAAAAGGAAAGAGAGAAGCATCGAATAACCCTGGCAGGCATGACAGCCCTAAGTGGTTTCCAAGTCTTAGCCATTTATCACTCTGGGAAGTAGAGTTCAACACCACTAATAGGCAACAATGCCGCTGAGGATATAGACTCATTTACTTAATATGGATATGCTGTGTCTACTCTTAAGTATACTTAACAGTGATAGGTGTAGGAGAAGAAAAAGTTTTCCTCCACCTACCCTCTTAGGATCCCTTGAGGATCTGAAAATTAAACTGGCAAAGACATATTAACAGGATGAAAGCACATGTATTTGTTTAGTGTATGTTTCGTGTGACATGGGAGCCTTCATAAGAAAATGAAGACCCAAAGAAACAGACCTGAGTATTTTTATGTTAGGTTTCATGAAGAGTAGGCAGTCATGGAGAGATATGATAGGTCAAAGAGTATGAGGTAAATATTAGTAAACCGGGAAAACTTAGCGAGGCCTATTTGTTCTCATTGTTTGCAACATTCCTTTGCTCTGAGATAAGGATGTTCTGTTCTTCCACATATGAAGGGAATCTTCTCACATTAGAATTTTATGACCTATTTCAGAGGAGAAGGGTGGGGTAAGGTCAGATTGAACTTCCTGCTTCTGTTGTTTTCTCAAGCCTCTTCAACTTAAAATATTTATAATGCCAAGGAGTCCTATTTTGGAGGTAGCATGTCCTGGACCCCCATCAAGGGACATTATAAGTGCATAGTTTTACTATCTGATTAGGGAAATGTTGTATGACTTCAAACAAATTGCAACAAAATAGGGCATATTGAAATTGGTCACATAGGTAAAAAATTACTAGGTGTATATTAATGTGGAAGATTAAGAAATCGCTTCTTTTATTTCATGATAACCATATCCATTATCCCTTTAGCAAGAAAAACACTGACAAAATCCCTAGAATT
Source organism: Neogale vison (assembly GCF_020171115.1). NCBI lineage: Eukaryota > Metazoa > Chordata > Mammalia > Carnivora > Mustelidae > Neogale > Neogale vison. The sequence continues at coordinate 127,784,856 of NC_058095.1, read as the reverse complement.
ACAAAATATAACAAATATAAAAAACATTTTTTGTATGAAAAATCAATTTAAAAAATAAGGAAAAGAAGTCTCCTGCATATGTGGTTTAAGTTAAAGCATACTTTTTCTTTGGGTTTTCAAACTAACTGAAATTTATGATTGCTTTTTAACGACTTCCAGATATTCCACTGAATCGATAGGCTTAAAATGCACAAATATATAACTTCTATTTAAAAAAATGTTGTGAGGAACAACCCTTAACCCTCATATAATAGAAAACACATCTTTTTTTTTTTTTTTCACCTTTTTTAAGGGAGGGGTGCCTTGTGAAAGGAAACATATTGTAACATGATTGTTAGAGCCATAGTTTGTGTCACTGTGTACTTTTACAGGCAACATAGGAGACTGACTCTTTTTTTTTTTTTTAAGATTTTTATTCATTTATTTGACAGAGAGAGATCACAAGTAGGCAGAGAGGCAGGCAGAGAGAGAGAGGAGGAAGCAGGCTCCCCGCTGAGCAGAGAGCCCGATGCGGGACTCGATCCCAAGACCCTGAGATCATGACCTGAGCCGAAGGCAGCGGCTTAACCCACTGAGCCACCCAGGCGCCCCGAGACTGACTCTTTTTTAACTATGGCTTCTCTAAATTTTAATCTTTCAAAACATACACTGATTTTTATTTCCCACCTTGATGCCTAAGTATTCAAATTAATATATGCTTTATTTCATAGTCTTAATTTTTTTTTAAATTAAGGGGCTTAATTTTTTAAATTTTTTAAATTTAAATTTAAATTTTAAATTTTTAAATTTAAATTTAAATTTTTTAAAATTATGGGGCTTGCATTCACATTCCCAGGATCAAGAACCATGTGCTCTTTTGACTGAGCCAAGCAGGTACACCTTAATTTCTTTTACTTGTAAAATTAAAGTACCACAAAAGGAGTAACAAGAGCAAAATTTTTTTCATATCAAGTGAAAGAATATTGGAATTGTGTGATGAAACCTGTTCTGCCCCCAACCATATGGCTTTATGATTTTCATATCATCTGAGTCACAGTTTCCTCATTTCCAAAGCAGCAGTGGTGATAGGTAGTATTTGCCATGGGAATTTTCGAAGTTCAAAACTGAAATTTTGTTTTAAAGTTATATCATGTAAACCACACCATTACAGAGTATTTGATGGAATTTTTAACCCTCACAGTTTCCTGGTATTTATATAACATGGTTAAGAAGTTTCCAAACTCGGGGTGCCTGGGCAGCTCAGTTGTCAAGCATCTGCCTTAGGCTCAGGTCATGATCCCAGGACCCCGCATCGGGCTCTCTTCTCAGTGGAAGCCTGCTTCTCCTTTCCCATTCCCCCTGCTTGTGTTCTCTCTCTTGCTGTCTCTCGTGTCAAATAAATAAAATCTTTGGAGGGGCGGAAACCTTCCAAACTTAATTCTATCTCACTGTTAGGTTGGACTTGAACTTCAGTTAATATCTAAAACAAGAATATAATTTTAAACAACTGAGTAAAATCTGTGAAGGCAGAATTATATATTTAAATGGAAGTTTACTTGTTCTCAGGTATTATTTTAAAATTAGGTGAATAAAAAACTTTTTTGTGGGCCACCTGTGTAGCTCAGTAGGTTAAACATCTGCCTTGATCCTGGGATCGAGCCCCACGTCAGGCTCTCTGCTCAGTGGGGAGCCTGTTTCTCCTTTCCCTCTGCCTTCGCTCCCCCTGCTTGTGATCTCTCTCTGTGTCAAATAAACAAAATCTTAAAAAAAAAAAAAAAAAAAAAACCCACTTCCCCCCAAAAAACAAACGGAACCAAAACAACAACAATAACAACAACAAACCTTTTTTTTCCTTAAATGAACACATCCAAACTCCTGTTCTCCTTTTAAAAAGCTCAAATGTGGCGAGTGGGGACTTGCATGTTTTTCTTTTCATTTTATCTATCACCATTCAGTGGACTTGCAACAAAAGAATGATTAAATACATGATTAACATCATGTAAGCATGCTTCATTCCAGTTTCCTGACAAGATACTAAATCCTCTGAGTTTTATGTGAGAAGTAATCCCAAGATCCAGTGTCAGCGTAATTCCTCCAAGACAGCTTAAATATTTATCATTCTTTCTTAAATCAGGTAATCCCTTATGTCTGTTTGGATTCCATTTCTGCAGATATACATATCAATATCCATCTGTCTATCAAACATATATCTCTTTACACAGGCATATACACACATATACAGAAACACATACATATATTTTTTCCCTTGGAATACCCTAAAGGATTGTTGAAATGCTTGCCATTTGTTTCTCCTCATAGTACTCTAATGAAATACGTTTTAAAAAATGTGCATGGTTGACAAATTATATCTTTTGGGGAAAGTCTAAACCTGGAAAAAAACATGAGGGGGAGAGACATTTATTATGATTACTAGACTGGAATCTCAGTAGGCTAGGATTATTGTAAGTAAAATTGATTGTGTCCATGATTTGATTTTAATCTAGTTTTGCAGAATCATTTCTACAAGGAACAGATATTTAATTTAGTACATTATGATGAAAAGACTTCAGTTCAAAGAAGTTCAATGCATTTGATGTGATAAAAACACTAACTGATTATTAGGTTTTTAAAAATAGTTGTTTCTTATTATTTTATTACCATTCAGATAATTTCTTCTGCTCATAATATTTATATTAAATGTGGAAAATATTTTAGGCTCTTATATTGGCACTCAGGCTGATTGTCTCTGTAAAATGCAGAACTTCCTTGGGAAAGAATAAATAGGATTTAAAATTTGCAACACAGTTGTTTCGTTTTGTTTGATCTGGAGATTTTCAGAGAAACCACTTGCCATAGAATGAGTTGGAGCTGTCTCCTTACCAGCTACAGTTGTAAACAAGAGTCTATGGAAACCAATCTCCTGTAATTTTCCAGTCTACTGTTTTCCATTATCAAGGAGTTAGAACACTTGGCAATTTTGAAGATGCTGCTCAACAGAGGTCTCTAGCACTTTAACAGTTGGGACCAGATGGGGCTATTTTCTGAGGTTAAAACCAAGGCCAAGAGATCTACCCACGTAAAGGAAAAGAGACAAAAGGGGAAATTCAGAGGGTGGCATATCATATTTCTTTTTTATTGAATAATTTATGCCCAAACGTTCTTGCTCTCTCTTCATTTCTCCTATAGGCTCTTGATGCTATATAAATACCGTGTCAATTCACCACATTCCCTGAAGCTCCCCAACTTATTTGTTGTACAGTGGTCCCCCCTTTATCCGTGGTTTCACCTTCTGTGGTCAAATGAGGGTAGCCTGGAAGTAGAGAGTCTTCCTTCTGACTTACTGTCAGAAGGTCAGTAGTATCTAACGCTACCTCACAATGCCTCCATCATTACCTCACTTCATCTCATCAGGTGGGCATTTTATCATCCCATGTCATCACAAGCACACTCATTGTACTTTTATTAGTTTATTGGTATAATTGTTCTGTTGTACTATTAGTTTTTGTCATTCATATCTTACTGTGCATTATTTATAAATTAAACTTTTTAGAGGTCAGTATGTGTTGGAAAAAAAATATAGCATATGTAGAGTTCAGTACCACCCACAGATTTGCGGCATCCACTGAGGGCCTTGGAACATACCCACTAAAGACAGAGGAAGACGGTGATATATTTTTGAGTTGTAGTGAATATGAAGAGTATCCCCATTTTTCTTTTTAAAGATTATTTATTTATTTGAGAGAGAGAGAGAGCATGGGAGGGGAGAAGGTCAGAGGGAGAAGCAGACTCCCCATGGAGCTGGGAGGCTGATGCAGGACTTGATCCTGGGAATCTGGGATCATGACCTGAGCCGAAGTCGGTCGCTTAACCAACTGAGCCACCCAGGCACCCTCCACATTTTTTTTAAAGCTAAGGTTGTGCTTTCCTTTTCTGTAAATAATTAAAACCATCTTTTAGTTCTATATCATTAATTCCATTACATTTTGTTATATTAAATTTCAAAGTCACATCAGAATGGCTCCATGCATGCAGCATACACTTTGTTGTTGCTTTAAGGTGAAGAATTAAATAGTACCTGAAAAAAAAAATAAATAAAAATTTAAAAATAAATAAATAAATAAGTAGTACCTGAGACCTAATGGGGGAATCTGCAGTGTAGTATAGAGAAAGGAGGGTGACCATTGTCAGGTAGCAGTAGCTCTTTTGCTTTGGGAAGCTTCTTAAATTCTATGATCCGCAGGTTCATTTAGTAAGCTAAATAGAACCTTAGTAATATCTACCTGCAAGAGTTACTGTATGTATTAAAATTATGTTAATTAAAGCTCCTCCCCAAACTGAGCACTTAGTTGGTCCTTCATAAATGGTGGATGCTTCTTCTGGTATTTATACTTCCTGACTCCCTTGTGGTTAGACAGTCTCTTGTGAATAGTACACAATGAATTGTGGGCAGGAGTGAGGTTTATTCCTGCTGGGCGGGAGCATGTAATTGCTTGTGTAAGATTGTCCAGAACTCTTTATTTCTCTCTACCATGGCAACCAGCAGTGTTACAGGTAGTAGTTGCTCCATCAACTTAGATCCCAAAATGAGTAGGACACAGAGCAGGGCCTCTAGCTGATCTGTGGTAGACGTGTAATATGTGTGAAGAATAAATCCTTTTTATTTGTTTTAAACTACTATGTTTTGGGGGCTATGTACTGAGGCATAACTACCCTATCCTGATTTACATAATCTTTACATAGGTATAGAGTATAATACCAACATCATACTGGTTTCTTTGAAACTACTTACTGTCCGGCAAATTCTGACAAAGATTAGGAAACTTTCATGCTTGCATTTTAGATTGCTTCTCTTTCAAGAGAAAAGTGATGAATATATCCTTTTGTTCTCAAACACATTAGAAAAGACCAAATCTACATCAATCTAATTAAGCTGAAGCGTGTTTTGCTGGTTTCTTTAAAATTGTTGTAGAACACAAATTCACTCCCAGTACTTCTGATTTCAGAATAATGTTGCAGTTCACTACATTGCTGAATGAAATCTATCTGTATACAATTTTGAAAGTTTTAAAAAAATGTAGCAGTTTAAGACCAGCCCTCCAGATGTAAGAGCACACAGTTGTTCATAGTTCCTGATGATTATCTTTTTCTTCCTTTTCAACATATATCTGCCTCTGCAAATGTGAGTTAACAGGATACAATGTGCAATATGCAGTCGCACAGTGAAATGGCAGGAGATGTGCTTGCCTTTTATATTATCTAAGATGGTTAACGCTGTGAAAGAAGTCTTGCGTCCTCTGCAGATTTCTCTCTTACCACTCTTGGTAACTGCAAAGAAGGCTTTTCTTTTGTCAGATGGCTGTAGCATGCTAGCACCCATTCTGATTAACATTGGGAGTTTTTCCTGTAATATATTGAAGAATTTGAGGTGCAGGTCACATGTTTAAATGTGTTGTGTTTTCTTGTGTCCCCCCCCCCTTTTTTTTTTTTAAATCTATCTGCCTGATCTCTCCAATTTCTTGTCTGTGTTTCACTATCTGTTTGGGCCAAGTAAGATTGATAGTGCTACCTTGGATTCCTGTCACTTGGTGCCTGGTGAAATGGTGTAAGACACATCACCCACGCTGAAGCAAGGGAGCACTCCTTTGGACTGTCTTATCAGTAATCTTTGACTTCTACCAGCTGCAACTGCTAGAGTGCTTCACTCAGCCTCCTTTTCCCTCCTCTAGATTCAGAAGTAATGAGAATTCCCCGAGTTCCTGCCTCCAAGTCCCGCACTGAGATTACATCAGTTCATTTAGCTGGAGCTTTTCAGGCACTGGTTGGCAGGAATTGATTTCCTTATTTTGGTCTCTTTGCTTTTGGATTCTGCCCAAAAGACAGATTCAAGGAAGTGAATTCTCTCTTCAGAAGGTCTGTTTCAGATAATTACCTGAAAATGTTAGAAAATGTAAGCCAGTAGGGAGGTTGTTTTTCTTTATCTGTAAACCCACTAAGAACGTGTCTATAATGCACTTTTCTTCTTGGGAATTTGTAGAGAGGCAAGAGGCAAGAAGGGAAATAAGAAAGTTAATTGATTTGCCTTTCAAATTGTTTCATTAGAAAGTTTCTAAAAGATTCTGAAATAACAATAAAAAAGTAAATTAAAAAAATATAGCATGTATTTTTAAACCAATCTTTTCTTCATCAGTCATCATGTCATTTCAAATATATTTCCTGCCAGTTTTCAAACCACATCCTTTTTCCATTCAAATACAGCAATTATTGTATGCCTATGCTAGGTATATATACAAAAATATGATTAATGCATTGTTCCTGCTCTCAAGGACCTTGCAGTTCAACGAATATTGGGTTTTCTGCTCATTTGACTGTCTCCATAACTGACCTGCAAGGCCTCTGGGGAAGGCAGTCAAATGAACAGAAAAACTGGTGTATCTGTTGTTAACTGCTGTGATTGGAAGGAAGCTCCTCCAGACTGCTTAACCTAGGACAATGGAAACAGGAGAGAAATGAGCAGGGTGCGGTGGGGGGGGGAGTCCCTGTTTGAAGGGGAGGGAACTGAGGGTTGCTGGAGGGAAGGCAGGTGGAGGGGTAGGGTAACTGGGTGGTGGACGTTAAGGAGGGCATGTGATGTAATGAGCACTGGATGTTATATAAGACTGATGAATCACTGAACTGTACTTCTGAAACTAATCATACATTATATGTTAAATAATTGAATTTAAATAAAAAATTAAAGGGGAAGGTTTTACCTTTTGTTTCTGTTTTTACTGCTACTAGACGATACTAGAAAATATTTTTTCATAGTATGTATGACATAATCTAACTTCATGAGTACAAAAACAGTAATTAAATTAAAAAATCATTTGACTTGTCAGCTATGTGAGGTGTAGCTTTATTTGGTTCTATAATGGTGATAATGATGAGAGTGATAATAATAGTAAAATAGTACAAACCAGATTTTATTTGCCAAACAGGTTGCTCTTCTCCAAAGATTTATGCAGGAGCATTCTAGTGTAAATGATCTTAAAGGAAGTCTTTATAGAAAAGACACCAGAGAAGGGAATTGTGGAGGAAAAATCCAGTGCACATCATCTGGGAAATGATTCTAGGATGGATGGAATTGGCCTATATTATTTTTGATGTTTGTTGGATTTGAGTCCACGAGTGTTGCTCTCAGTAATTTAGAGAAGGTAATTTGGGGATAGAGGAGGAAACGGAAACAAAAAGGCTGATTTGAATGTCATATTTCCATTATATGGGGATAATTGTTAGAATTGTGGTACTGGTAGTGAGAATGGAAATGAAGGGATTTATAGAAGAGCTGTTTAGAAAAAAAAAACATAAATAATATCCAGGTCTTACAGAGTGATTAGACATGACAGGTGAGAAAAAAGAATGTAAAGGATTTATTATTTGTGAAGTGACATAGCAAACAAATGAAAAATAAAAAACAAACAAACAAATGAATCCTAAAAAACAAAACAAGTATTTGTGGTAGTAAAGGTCCTAGATTTGAAATTTAGCTCTTTACTTCTACTGTGAGAGGTTGGAGAAATTCCCTAACTTTTCAGGCATTTCATTTCCTCTTGGGTAAACTGGGCTGTTGTAAAAATTACATGGAACAAAGCTTGTGAAATACCCACCACCTGTAGTCTCTGTTGCTCCTCTAGAAAACCAAGCAGTGCGCCCGTGTTTTGTGCACCTGACCTCTTGAAATCCTTCCAAAGCAAAAATGCAGAGCACGTTTTCTTCTCATTATGATTTGGAAGAGGGAGGATTTTGCGATGTCATCAACCTGCTCTGTCTTCCTTCCTTCAGGCTGCCAGGACAGACCACTGCACACGGGGTGGTTTACAACAGAAGAAATTTACTGTTCCCAGTTCTGGAGGCTGGAAGTCTAAAACCAGGGTGCCAGCATAGTCTGGTGATGCCCTCTTCCAAACATAGTTCTTGTATCCTCACATGGGGGGAAGGCAGACTAGGGGCCTCTGTGGGGTGTCTTCTATCAGAGCAAGAATCCCTTTCAGGAGGATTCTACCCTCTCCTAATCACCTCCCAATAACCCTACCTCTTAATCCCATTGTTTTTAGGGATTAGGATTTCAACATATGAATTTGGGGAGGGATACAGACATTCTGGCTATGTGCTGCCTTGGAGTCACAGATAACGAGTAGCACAATTAGAATTTTTATCTAGGTCTCTCTGAATTTAGAGTCACCCTCCCTGCTACACAGCAGGCATTCAATAATGGCATTTCTCCTCTTTGCAAAGTTTTTGTTATACTTTTTGAACATACAGTAAAAGTGGTGGGCCTTCACCCCAGAGGAAAAAAAAGAGAACATACATAAACACAATATGTTGATATTATGGATGCTCTTAAGCAGTAAAAATCTCTGAGAAGCTGGTAGTTTCAAAGTTATTATTATTATTTTTTAATTTATTCGACAGAGATCACAAGCAGGCAGAGACGCAGGCAGAGAGGAGGAAGCAGGCTCCCTGCTGAGCAGAGAGCTGATGGAGGCTTGATCCCAGGATGCTGGGATCAGGACCTGAGCTGAAGGCAGAGGCTTTAACCCACTGAGCCACCGAGGCACCCCTCAAAGTTAATTTTTATAAACTTGAAAATATGTTAATTAGAAAATAAATACAATACTAGAAATATATTTCTTCCTTCAAAATGGTTTCTTCTGTTAAGCTTCCTGTGTTACTCTAATTAGGCAAATGTTGAGTAGCTTGAGTGTTGTCTTGAAAGGGCATTTAGACCCACAGATGCCTGAATTCTGTTCCCAAGACTTCCCACGACTACACTCATTCCTCTCATTCAGGTCTCTGCTCAAATGTTAGAGGCTCTCTTTGACCAACTGCGTTATCGGCAGTCACCCCACAACATGCTGCATTCCATATCCAGCTGTATTTTTCTTTTTTTAGAGATTTTATTTATTTACTTATTTGAGAGAGAGAGAGGAGCAGAGGAAAAGGAACAAGCAGACTCCAGACTGAGGGCAGAGCCCAATGCGGGACTCGATCTCACAACACTGAGATCACAATCTGAGCCAAAGTCAAGAGTCAGTTGCTTAACCAACTGAACCACCCAGGCACCCTTGTATTTTTCTTTATAACATTTTATAATTACTTGACAATGTATTATAGTTTTATTAAAAACATTTTTTTCCCCTGTTTCCCACTGGAATGTAAGATTCATGAGGTCTTGGATTTTGTTTTGCTTGCTTTTTGTACTCAGCACCTGGAACAACTGTGTCAAACGGTAGGCAGTACATATGTACTGTGCACATAAATGGAAGAGTTTCTAGGTAGCAGCCAGGTGGACAACATCTGTATTGTGCTTGTTGTTTTCAAATAACAGGACAGAGCAGGAAGGAAAGAACAGAGCAGTTCTGGAACGTTGGGTTTAGAGTCCCCAAGACTCTCTTGGGGAGTGGCTGTGTAAGAAGAAAACAGCATGCAGTTGGATGTATTTGGAATATCCTGACTAATGTGCTTATTTACTAAAATTTCCTTTAGACAGACACTTTTTGCTTAATATATGTTGAAAGACCCCTATTTAAAAATATTCCATCTGGGTGGCTCAGTCGGTTAAGTATCTGCCTTTGGCTTCAAGTCATGATCCCAGGGTCCTTGATCCCAGGAATCAAGCCTTGTGGGTAGGGTTCCTTGCTCAGTGGGAAGTCTGCTGCTTCCTCTTTCTCTCCCTCTACCTCTTTCTGCCCCCCCCACCCCGCTTCATACACTCCAGCTCTCTCTCAAATAAATAAATAAAAGTCTTTTAAAAAAATTATACCTGAAAAGTAGTGTACATGTGTTTACAGTAATTAGAAAAAGCCCTATACTTGCAGGTTAGCTCTATCCAGTTAGTTTCAGGATGTGGGTTTCCCTGAGCCAGATAATGCCTTCAAGTCTGGCTAAAAGCCCTTTCCAAAGGTGTGCTAATGTATAGAAAACTATTACAATTATTTGTTACTCTTTCAGGGTCAGAGGTGAGCCACTTACAGTGTTGCCGTTTAACATTGATCATAGTCATGCTGTTACTGCTATTTAAGATTCCCCGCACACTTCAATGCATAACAGTCTGTTTGCTCTCATTTATAGTAATACTTCTGTAATAGGAGCAAAAGTATGTATAGTTTTAAGTTCAATTACAGCTCCTGGTTTATCACTAGCAGTGTTCTAGACTAGACTGTGGCCCTGACGAGGGCAATGCAGTGAAAAATGAGGATCATGCAGAGTACAATGGAAACTTAAAATGAGATTGGGTTTAAATTCACTGCTGGGACTTGCACACTTGGCACAGAAGAACGTGGGGTCACTATAGTAAGATAAGGAGTATTCAATCATAGCCTTCAGGGAAGCTAAGATACTGGTTTTATGGCTGTTGTTTAAATGCCTAAACTTTCTCTTGGATGATGTATATGTTTATATGTGAATGTGCGTGTATACAAGCTCAGACACAAACACATAGATATGTATATTTTGAACAAATAAGATTTATTTGCATATTGAGAGATTAAAATTGTAAAGTCATAAGAAATGCCTTTTCCAATTTTATTTTTTACAATGCTTAATAACATAAGAAGTTATCAGATAATGTAAATGTAAGATTTTAGAAATCATGTTTCTTTATGTTTTTAAAAGCTATTTTAAAGGAGTGTTATTATTTAAATATGATATAAATTCAGTTTTTAAATTTTTATTTATGCATTTATAATTTCAGAGTTTCAGAGAATAAGACTGTGTTGAAAGAAAAACTGCAAAAATTATAAGCAAGAAAGAGAAAAAAGAGCACTGCATTTTATTTGTGGGTTTATTATGAGCCAGGTATATTGATTGGCCATTTCTTTTTGGGGGGGTGGCAATACTAGTTATGCTCAGAGAAAATATGGAAGCTGAGTGTCATCTCTAATTTTAGGGGAAAGGATACAAAATTAAGACATTCTCTGATTTGACCATTTTTAAATTGGCTGTCATTGATAGAGCCATAATTTATATTTAGATCTTTCTGAATTCAAAGTGTATATTATTTCTGGGTTTACCTAATTTTTCTCTCTCTTTCCACAAAAATAATGTTAACTTGATCTTTGTTTACTGTCTGTTTTTCTTAACATGTAATTTAGGGAAGGGCATCACAGAGTAAGCATATTTCAGTGCTGGGATTCCAGTGCATGCAAGTCTCTCAAACACAGCAAATACATGGTTAAGTACATCTCTGCTTTTGATGGCCAACTTTTGTGCTGATGATCTATTACCTTGTTGTAAGATGCACACTTTGATTATTTCCAAGTGTTGTCATGCTGAGAATTTCATATCCTCTCAGTTATTTCCCTAGATCAGTTGTCAATGGATAAAAAATTGGTTTGAATCTGAGAAGGAGTGGTTAATTAAAGAACTACTGTGCTTCCCTTTGGCTTTCTGTCATTTATTTATCCATTCAGCAGATACGTGATGAATACTTACTTGTGTAGATACTGTGCCAGACCTTGGCCTGATCTTTATGGAGCCCAAGGGCCTCTACAAGGGTTGAGAACACAAATTTTCAGACAGGTAATACAAAGAAGACAAGTAGTATATAGGGTCCAGCTGTAATAACCCAAAAGATACCTGCCTCATGTTAAAGAGTATCATTGTTACTCAACACTTGCTAGTCATTGCCATATAATGATATAGCTCAACATTGCCTATAATGTAATTGTGTATTTGTAGAGAGTATGTTTAAAATGTTCTTTACCAGTAGATAGTGAGTTTTTAGAAGACTGGGGTTATCTTTGCATTTGTAGAGTTTAGGAGGCAGTATAGGTTAATAATTGCTCAATAAGGTAGAAATACTAATTTAGGAAGCTGTTGGTGATATCCAGTAAGTGGGAAATAAGCCTCTCATCAGGATGGGAAGAATATACTTATAAGCACCTAATATCATAGGTATATTGAATTGGTAATACCATTTAGTGATCTAAATCAATGTTGTTATTAGAATTATCTGTTTTATAAATGAAGATGATAACATAATTAAATAAGGTAAATGGGGTTTCATACTGCAATAAATGCATGTTTAAAATAACTAGAATCTTGAGTCAAATATACCTGACTTCAATTCTGGTAATTTCAAATTATATTCTTATAAAGCATTGTGTAAGATATTTAAACTCACTTGTCATCAATATTCTGACATATACAAGGGAACATAATAAAAGCCTTATAAAACTTCTGTGATATTTATTTGAGATAATATATATGATATTCTTTGAAGAGTGTGTGATGTCTAGTTGGTTTTTAATGACTGGTAGATAACATTGTAGCAGTTGCTTTATGCTTAAAACCTGTGTTCTGTCTGCTATACCTCCAAGGACAAAGGTTTCCAAACAGTGTATCAGTGGTATTGAATTTTAGGAAAACAGAGATAGTGGCTTGTTATCTTTCCACATATTTGGTTATTTTTAAGTTGTTATCCTAGTGGGCCCAAAGGCCACCCAGACTATACCCATGCTTCTCTGTAGGTATGGAGTCAACTTTAGCATCTCTCTCCCAAGCTCCAGTCAATCAGATTCATGCTATCAAGTTAATTTCTCTCAGCAACTAATTAGCCACTCTTCTATGGAAAATATACATTGAATCATGGATTCAACCTGGAAAACACATTCAGAATTCCTGAGGTAGCTTTGTCTAGTTATTGGTATTCCTAACCCAAAGAGGCATATCCAGTAGCTATACCCTGAGTTGAGAACAATTGGTTTTCAAAAAACCTATATTCAACCAAAAATGTTAAAAAGATAAGAATACCCATTTCATGGTGATGATTTATATCTTTTTAATTAAATATCTGTATTGTCATGAATCTGAGAATATATGATGAACAGTGTAGTAATATATTTACAGAATAAAGAGTCGTTCATCTTTGTATCCCAGATTCCTTGCATGGTATATATAAAATAGGGCCTATATTATCGGTGCTTGCTTAAAAGCTTCAGTTGAATCTGCTCTTTCTGCTTTTGTGATAGTGTGGATGATGATGATGATGATGGTGGTGATGATGGTGATGATAAAAATAAATCATGCGCTCACACTCATGGAGTGCCAGGCCCCATATTAAGTGCTTTATTTGTAATATCTCTTAAAATCTTCACAATATCCTAATTACTAAGGTGCCATTTTGATCTGCATTTAACAGAGGATGAAATGAATGGATGGGGAGGTTAATTAGTTAAGGTTTACACACTATTATAGAGCTATCATGTGAACCCAGGCACTGGCTCCAGAACATGAGCTCCTAGTTTTATATTTTATATTTTATATTTTATTTATATTTCTTGTACCAAGAAAGCTTCTTTATCATCTGTAATATTGGATCTCCATCCCTTCCTTTAGTGAATATAATTAATAATTGACTATGCATCTTATTGGAAGCAGGAAATGAAACACAGAGATACAAAAATAGACATAGAGATACATAGATAGATAGTATCTGGTCACCTAGCTAACTATAATAGATGTAGCAATCAGATCCAGAAATAATCACATTTTTGTTGATTAGGCTCTCAGGTTTTTGTTTGTGTTTGTTTGTTTGTTTTTTTAAGTGCCATTCTCCTAACAAATAAGTACTTATCTCTTAAATAGGTAAATGGCAGCCCTAGGCTCATTTAGTACATTAATTGCCTTATGAGAATTGATAAGACCTCTTTAAATATCCTAATATCCTGTGGTTCTCCTTTTAAAATAACGGTACTTAGTTTTGTAGATTCCACTTGAGTAAATCCTTGAATTTTGCTTTGTAAAATATGCTATTAACTTGTTCTATAACTACTTGCACCGTTTCTGTATAGACCGTTTTTCTTAGAATATGACCCCCACCCACCAGCCACCCCCATGTCTAGAATACATAATCCCATTCGAATCTGACTTAGAATCCTAGAGGTAGTGCTGAACATTTAAAGACAATGAATATGGATCGGATGACAGCTGATTCTATCCACACAACCTGTTGAGATACACACATTTATCTTAAAATCTCAACAAATACTGAGAATTTTCAGAAAAATTATTTGATATTTGTAAACCATTTGGAACTTCTCAGAGTTCATTTTGACGAATGCTTTAGCAACTATTAATCATTTATTTAGTGTTTCAACAAACATATAGTAATAATATCAAAAATGCCAAAGCACATAATAATTTTTAGTAAGTGCAATATTTTCTTCAAAGGACAAAAAAAAAAAAAAGATAAGATCAAAATAGTTCAGTGACTTTTAAGCAGAGATAAAGTATTCCACTAAAGGGAAATTGAGTTTCTTAATAGAATCAACACAATGGTGAGAATTTTAAGCAAGAATTTATCACCTCAAGATACTTTTAGCATCATATAGTTTTTTATGGTCTCAACGAATGGAATATGCTTATCCTTTTGTTTCCTAAGCAAACATATTCACTTCTTTATCCATGCAAAAAATACATATTTTTTGAGTATCTACTGGCTACACGTCCCAGTGCCAGATAATATGACAGATGCTATGTAGTAAATGTTCCTGACATTAAGGATTGTGATTTTTCTCAGGGTGAATTTAGTCCTGTTATTTCTACTTTTAACCCTTCAAGCTGTTTTGATTATAACAAGTTTCTTAACATTAAAGCATTGCAAAGTTTTATTTTTTTAATTTTGAAGTGTTGAATGTTAACATAATAACTCTATCAAAAATTTGCATATACCCATAATGCATTTTCTAATATATATTAGCAAAATATAGCTAGAAAAATTCTGAAATTTTACTAATACTGATTTATTTAACCTCCAGAGCTGCCACATAGGTATTTTAGGGCTCTTAGATGAATTTTTTTTCAGACAAAATTGGAACATACAACAGAATCCAGTAATCAATCCAACATCTTTTGAACCACTATGTGCAAAAGCTCACATATTCCCAGACAAAAATAAATAAAGGTCTTTGCATAAAGACCTTTGTGTGTGGGTGTGTATGTATATATGGCAGACTATACTTATGCTTTCATTTATGGATTAAAATACATGAAAATAGAAATGTTGCAGACTTAAAAGAGCAGAATTTTATTTCCCAATGTATTTCTCTGTTAACTAAGTTATGTGCCTTCAATTAAAATGAACGATTATTGATATTTTAAAGAGATTTTAGAAGTGATTCTAAATATATGGTCAGAAAGAATAAAAAGAAAACATTAATGTTTTACCCCTCCCCTTCCTTTTATTTTCCTAGTCTATCTGTTACAACTAGGTTTGCTATTTTTAACCCTGAAGTGGGTAGGTGGGTGAGTAGGGGGAATCAACAGTTTCTATCTTCCGCTGATGATGATTCAGAGATTCTGTAATTTTAGAGCATCTTAGAATAGAGTGTTTTCCTTCACTGAAAGGAGTGTGATGATCTCTAGCTCACTGGGTTTTTATGAGGATTCAATGAATTAGTAGCTATAAATTGTTTAGAACAATACCTGGCATGTAGTAAGTGCCCATTAAAAGTTGTCGTATCTCAAGTAATCACAGAACTTGTTTCAAACATGAGCCTTGATAAATACTATAATTAAAAACTTCAGTGTATCATCTATATTGTGAACATATTTAATTTAAATGACAACTTTGCCTGAAAAGCAAATCATGTATGCATGTAAGTATGTATGTATGCATATTTACATTTTTTAACCAACAGATTACAAAAGTGTTCTGCATTATTTGGTTAGTTTTGGTGCATAAATCACTGTTTTGAGATAGCTTATGGACTGGAGACCATATCTGAAAAGAGAGAGTGAGAGCAAGAGAGACCAAGACCTAATGGCTTTTATGTGTATTTTAGTCTCTGCCTCCCTTTCAGTATTTTTTATACTGTTTTATGCTGTTAACTGAAATTTCCCACCTCCAGAGTACCACACTTTATTTCTTCATTCTGTAGCACTTTGCTGTTTCTTGTCCTGTGTGGTGTTTCTTCTGTACTATTTGTGGCTTCCATACCCCTCTGGTCCTCCTTTCTAATTGTGGACAAAGTTCTGGCATAAATTCTGCCCCCCCCAACCCCATTTTTAATAATATGGGTCAGTGGGTCAGACAGTCAAGATGAAATTTGAATTCCCAGTTTATTTCATTTGTAAATTGTGCCCAAATGTAAGTTTTACTCCGATGATCTTTCTTTCTCCTACCTTGGGATCTCTCCTGTTCCCTTTGGCTTCACTGAAAAAAGATTCTGTATTGCACTTGATCTCTCCACCCTTTCTCAGACTATGAGCTGCTCTCTAGATGCCTGTTCCCTTTCAAACTGATAGGTTTGCTTATTTGTTTTATTTTATCTTGTCCATATGGGCACCACCATATGGATATCTGCAGTGCATCAAACCCATCGTTGTCTAAAATGGCACTATCTATGCTCTGCCTTTGTAGCTTATTTTAGTAAATAGCATACCATGTCCTCAGACCAGAAACCCTGAATACCCCTTCATTCCCTGCCCTAGCTCTCCACAAATAAGTCACAAACCTTATTCTTTCTTCCTAATACACATCTCATGAATTTATAAACTTATATGTGTTTATATATAATTTATATAAACAGCTCATTTCCTCCTGTCCAGGTTCACCGACCACTTCTCCAAGCCTTTCATCTGAGTGCCTGCACCTCCCTCCTACCTGGTCTTCTTGCATCCACTCTTAAGCCACCTCTACTTGTGCTTTTTTTTTTTTTTTTTTTTTTTTTTAAAGGTGCTGTTGGCGAGATTACAAATATGATTCTGCAAGTAGAACTTCCCATGGATTTTTAGCTATCCTTCAGATAGCCTCCCAACTCTTTAACAGGGCTTACAAGGTGATGTGACTACTGACTCTTCAGCCTCATTTATTTTA
The DNA here is from genome assembly GCF_020171115.1 of Neogale vison. Classification (NCBI taxonomy): domain Eukaryota; kingdom Metazoa; phylum Chordata; class Mammalia; order Carnivora; family Mustelidae; genus Neogale; species Neogale vison. The sequence continues at coordinate 127,768,022 of NC_058095.1, read as the reverse complement.
GCTTCTAGAGCCCTTCAGCCTCCTTTCTCTCTTAGCCTGAGGGTGTGCTTCCCCCGCCTACCCAAAGCATCTTCCCTTTCCCCCTCCCCCACTCCTTAAAGGGATAACTTTTGCTGTCACTTCCATGATATTTCTTAGTGTATCCCCTTGGACCTTTCCTACTTGCCTTACTGCTGTGTATGCTGTGCACCTTGTTTGTTTACACTTATCCTACTGTTGCTCATTGATATCTCCCAGCACACAAGAACACCTAGTAATTATTTGGGAAACTGAATTTGGATTCAGAAACGTGAGGACCTAATCCCAATCATATCACTTGTAGCTGAGTAACTTTGTGTATGCCATTTTAATTTCTCTGGGTTTTATTTCTCCCTTTTATAAAATATGGAGTATAATTTCAGTCTTGCATGGTTGCGTTAAGTTTTAGTAATATCATCTAGTAGCTAACAGGGTACCTGGAACACTTAAAACACAGCATGCATGGCAGCTATTATCTGGATATTACCCAATGTAAGTTCTTAAGCCTTCCAGTGACTTTAGTTGTATAATCTATTCATCCTGCCTACCAAGACCTAACAAATACTAAGATAGCTTAACATATATTAGGAGAAAGAGAGAAAAGTTGAGAGGCAGATGGTTTTTGCCTGCCAAAGTTGTAAAAAATGACCAGTTTCCCTTAGGTCTTTTCTTACTGGCCCTTCACTACTTGATAATGGATTTTTGTGGTGTTTTACCTTTTTATTGTGCTTCTGGCTTTTTAGCCTTAATTAAGAACCACTAATCCTTACTCCAGATCATGCAACCCATCTCCCAGAAAGATGGAGACAGGAGGAGGATGGTTAGCAAGTCAATGCCAATTTTAAACCAGCTAATGTTTTCTTTCCCTTTATAAATGTGTTTGCATTTTATAAGCACTTTCAGAGATAAAATGGTTTAACCTAAAGGCTGTAAGAGTAGGTATTTTCATTGCCAAGGTCAGTCTGGTAGGTAATTATTTTGGAGCAGGTTCTATTTAAGGAATCTTAAAACATTCTCTACTTTATCTGTGCTCTGAGTAGAGCCTGATTCCTAAGATGCTCTTGCATCTTCATTTGCAGCCATTAATACAATTCAAAAACCAAGTGAAGGAATAAGATTTCTAATCCCCCAAAGATCTATATATATTGCTTGTTGAGCTTTTAGTTGTATTTTTATTACTAACTCTTGACATGTTTGTGTATGCTGAAGATTTCAATTAAAACAGACAGCAGGGTGATACTGAATCAATACTTGTTGTTTTGTATCTAGGGAAAAAGAAGCAATATGAAATATGGAAATCTGAAAGAATATAACTGTTCTAGGATCTGCTATGAGATATACCCTCTTGCTTGTCAGATAGACATGATTTTTAGAGCAGAGAATTTGTTGGCTTAACGACGACAACTTGCCGGTTTCATTAGTTCCATATCTTACTCTAGACAGAGTCACTGTTCCAGTCATTAAAGTACCAGTCCTAAGCTTCCATTAAGTTTGAGCCAAATGATAGCATCTTTTGGAAGTGCTTTGTACAACAACACTGTGCAGCCAAATACTGCTTATAGATGAGTAAGCTTGTGATAACTTCACTATGAACTGGGTTCTGCTCTCTTTCATTCCTGATTCGGTCTAATTTTCACGAGCTTGCCAAGAACCTCAGTATTAGTGCTTCTTATAAATGCCCTGTGAAGATCACATAGAAAGAGAGTCATTCTTAGAAGAGTGGAAAATTTACAAATATAAATTATCAATATGGTAGGAACTGAGTGGGTGGAATCACTGATTGATTTTTATTATGGTAAATTTGTGGCTTTTTTACCCTTACCTGCTCAGGGGTGTGTGGAGAGGTTGAACAGATTAGATCCAAAGAACAGTGAATTGACTAAACATATTTAAGGAGCTCTTCAGAATAAATGCTATCAGATCATGGGTTATCTCTTGCGACCAATATTTGGATGGGAATTCCTAAGAGTGAATCTCTAGTGAAGAAAATAATATATTTTCATTTTTAAAACCAAAGTATTTCATTATTGTGTGCCATACTGTGCACCCCACATAGCATCAGCCAGCCTGGGATTCAGAGAACCTGCGGGAAATCTTGTGACAAACATTTAAGGTCAACTAGATAACATTTTCATTCTTTGTGATTCCCTCTGAATTTGCTATTGTTCAATCTGAATTCATTGTTCTCCGAAGGCAAGAAGCAGAACAAACACTAACTGTTGGATATCTTGTCTTGCTGTCTATCTACAGAATTTTTTTGCTACATGCAGTTTTTTAGAATATGATAGAAAATAGTATTTATGTTTATACATTTTGTGTTTTTCTTGAACATATCATTTTCTCACAGATGCATTAAACTTCTTAAAGTGTAATGTACAAGTTTCCCAAATTGGCAGTTATTTCATAGACAGGCAAGGTAAATATTTCCTTTGTTTGAAAAGTTAACCCTGGAGTAAAGATGAGGATACAGAGTCAGGTGCCATTAAGTGCTTTGTGCCTTATTTAAAAGTACATGACTTCTTTATAGTCATCCACAGGCAAAGATGCCTATAAAAGGTGTTAATAAGTTCTTAATATATATGTATATATGCCTCTTGGGCTTCCTCACCAACACTGAAGTGAGAACTCTAACAATCAGCCCCTTGAGAAAACTCTTTTCACTGCAGGGAAGAAGAACCTGGTTGCTTTTTTTCATAATGCTTGGATCATGTTTCATCCCTATTGTTACAGATGCCCAAGTATAAAACAATCTGGTAAATGATTTTCTACAATTTATAGATTTCTCCTGTGAGCAACATTATCCCTTAATGTGTGCCTGTAAAACAGTTCATCAGGACTGTATGCATCATATGCTCAAGTTTCTTTTTAAAGCAATATGCTAGGCCCATGAAGTAATAGTTTTATATCATTCAAATATTATCATTTTTACATTTATTCACATGTTTTATTTATTTTTAAGATTTTATTTATTTATTTTTTAGAGAGAGAGAGCATGAGCAGGGGAGAGGCAAGCAGGGGGAGAAGCAGGCTCCCTTCTGAGGAAAGAGCCCAATGCAGGATTGGATCCCAGGACCCTGGGATCATGACCTGAGCCAAAGGCAGATGCTTAACCAGGCACCCCTATTCACATTTTAATAAACATAGCTTAGTATTCAAGAAAGCTATTTTCCACTAAAATAGTAATAAAAAATACCAATTAAGGAAAACTAAAAGTTAAAGGGTGTAGATACTTTTGAGTTTTAGACTATTAGGAATATCTGATTACAAGCCCTGACATCTAAAAAGTAATTTACCTTTCAAGGGTGACTAGAATTTTTGGTTTCCTAAGGCTTTAAGCACATGTCTCCACTGCAAACCCTGCAGGTATGTCAGTATTATAATGTCTTCCACTGGTTTTGCTTTTAATTCAAACTATAACAGGCCCCCATGTTTACCTGTCAGTATAACAGAACTAACCCAGCAGCAGCTTCAATTCTACAGGCATGATATGAATGTCTAGTGTGTACAAAAACTGTGCGAACCACTGAGCAGGACATACCTGTGAATAAGGCGGAGGCTCTGCCTATAAACTGCCCACTATCTAGCGGGAGAGGCATAAGCTTTATTGAGCTATTAATTAAAGCCAAATAGCTGCGGAGTTAGCAGGCCCAGGGAAACTCCATTCAGCATACATTTGTTCTATCTCCCTCCCACCCATTCAACCGTTATCTTTGTTTTTCCATGCAGTCTGATTTCTTTCTTTTGGCGTCCTTCCTTTGAGGCTGAGAATATACATCTGTGTGGGAGTAAATGCCCCCAGTCACTGCACAAGCACATGAAAACAAACAGAAGGGATAGGCAGCATGTTATGCTTTTAGAAGCATGGCCTTATTCCCCTTCACTCCCGACAGTGTCACTTCAGGCCCTGAGCATATGGGCAAGGGCTTGTCTTCAGAGCCACTCATGGCACATAAATAAAATTTACTTTACCTTCCTGGAAAAATGCAGTGTTTGTGAACCACTTGGGAGAGGGATGGATTTATGCAAGGGAAAAAATACACCCAGTCAAGCTATTAAACACTTGTTTCCATTGCCATTTTCAGTCACTAGGCTATGAAAGAGGAGCTCTCATGTTAGCTATAAGGTGAACAAGTGTTTAGATCCTTTTTGAAGTAAATTGCTTGTCAAGATTTCTTTTAGGGATCAATTTCACTATATCTTTGGAAGCCTAGGTTTTTGAGGTCATTTATCAAGGATTAGGGATGAGCAACATATTTAATGAGAGAAGTAGCATAAAAGTTATTTTTTCTATTACTGAAAAGAAGTGCAATGTCAGAAACAGACATTTCTCAAGTAATTCTTCTGAATTGATTTTTTCAGAGAAATCTGGTGTAGAGTGTACCATGCTTTCATTGATTAAGAAAGTGATACTATGTTCTATAGTGCTTTGGGGTAAATCTTAAAGTTTAATTAATAATCTTAAAATTAATTAATTAATTATCTTAAAGTTAATCCATGAGTGTCCTTAAATCAACTTTCCAATCTGACACTCATATATCCATTTCACTATGCATAATTTTAACATTAGGAGAGTTGACTTTTAGTCTAGGTCTGGATTAGAACACAAGATCTTGGTGGCATGTGATTAAGATCCTGTTTTACTTGGAATGGCGTTACACGTTTTCATTAATATGTTTTATTTTGCTTAAAGGTATTACACTTATTTCTTCCTGTATCTATTTGTGAAGTTGTATCAAGAACTTCTCATGATGAAATGTGATCCCAAATTGATAGACAGCAAGGCTGGGAAAGAAATAGAGCATTCATAGAGAGGACCTTCTGGATGTCAATTTCCAATGAACATAAGGAGGGAGGGTCCTTATATGCAACTGTATATTTTGCATAACTTAACCTTTGAAATACTGAGATTTATTTATATATATGAAATCAAAAGAAAATGCCATTCTTTTCTATTGCAGATGTCCTTTTGGTTAGAGCTATAATTAGAAAAACATAACTTGAATATTTAGAAGGTGTTTTGTTTTTACTTGGGTGGGGCTTGAGGAGGAAAGAGAATGGCAAGTGTACTTCTGCAGGTGCTGCTTACTATTCAACTGAAGATTTCATCCCGGTGGAGACAGTGAGCACCATGGCCTTTTGGAGAAGGCATTAGAGTGGGGTTTTAAGAAACCTGGATTCTAGCTCCCTCCACTAGTTAATGTTAACCACTAGTTAATGTAACCAAAAAAACCTCACTAATCTTGTCTCATTGCCTCTCCTGCATTCTCCATTAGCATTTTATGTTATATGCATTTTATCTGAATATGTATATATTATATCATGTATCCTGTGCTTATTATGCAGGTATGGTGATAAGTCCTTAACATGCATTGCTTTATTTGAAATGTCTTCTCAGAATATTTACTAGATTATATTGAAATTATCTTTGTGTAAGTCTAACTTTCCTGTGTGACAGAAACTATAATTTATTGACATACTGGGTGCTTATTAAGGTTTATTAAGAGGAACTGATCTTTTATGTCCCTCATTTCTCAATTGTTTGGGTTTTTATTTTGTCAAATAAAAATATGATTATATTTTCTTCTCATCAGGGTGAGGAGGGTTTTCTTAGTGTTTTCCATATTGTTGTTATGTTATAGTTTAGACATTTTGGGGTATACATTTCCTGTGTTATCATAGATCATTGCTATTTTAATTTTATGTTTATAGCTCAGATGACTCACTCAGACACAGTGAAACATTCTCTCAATAGATTGTTCTGAGTGATAAAATAAGCAAAAACATCATAGATTCTCAGTTCCGTGAGACAGTAAAAATCTGTAGCAAAGCCATGGGGGTTGCCAAAATCTTTGATCTTTACTTTTGATCTTTACATTGATCATTGCAAACTTGACCTTAGGTCTTTTAAAAAAGCTCTGCCTCTTTATATTTTTGTATTTTTGTGATGCAAATATTAATGTAATTACTAAGCTTTATCAGTTTTATCAAACAGAAAAAAAGTTTGTTTGATTCACCAAGATTGTTATTCTGTCCCTGTTAATCTAAAAACATCTTTCAAGAGTTATTTTCTAAAATAGCGTTAGGATCTATATCTTAAAAGCTGAGTGTAAAATCCATTAGCAGCCCACACCGAGGGCTAATTGCTGGAGGTAATCTTGGCAACATTTTTATAACTGCTAGTGAAGCCCACATAGCTAAGAGGGTACATTATCTTATAATAATTATATTCTTGGGGGACTTTGTTCTTAACATATTAAATAGTGTGAATAATAGCATGGGCCTTTGGCCGAGGATGGAATTCTGATCTGTTGGGATGAAGATCTCCTGCTTATATAAACTATGTTTCAGGTGTTTCAAGTTTATATTTGGGGTGAATGAGTTACATTTAGTTAAATACTCTTCCTTTTTCCCTTTCTTTTTGTCCACAAAAACACCCCAGTACCATTCAGAAGGAGAGGAGAGAATAATGAAAAATAAGGATAAAAAAACAAGGAGAAAATGAAAACAAAAACAAAACAGTCCAGAAGTAATCAGGGGACAGTAGTCATCAGAGTTTGATGGGCAGTTTCTTTCTACACTGTTCTGGACAACCAAAGTAAGGCCAAGTGTTTATCCTTTTGGAAAGGAATATTGAAGTTTCTCATCATATTTAGTTAAGTTTCAGTAGGCATGATAGGGACATTAAAAACATTTATAGGATTTATGTAAGGAAGGGGTGGTAAAGAATAAAATAGAAAGGGAAATTTGAGTCATTATTATAGAATAACTCAGACTCAACTGAGAACATTTACCACATCAGGCACTAAAGTTGTATATTAGGCACTAAAATGGTAAGGATGCTAGCTAGATAGAGGACTCTGTTTTTAAATGTTATTTCACCCAGATCTTTGCTGTGGCTCCCCCTATCTCTTGGAGATCTGAGTAACCTTTTCTGTCTCCCTAATTCCTTAGATCCTGTGAATTTCTCAGTCTCCCCTCCCCACCCCCATTTGTAAATTCCCGAGGGCTGGCATTTCCATTGTTCGTTACATTTGTGCCTGTTGTCTATGCATAGACAATCTCACTTCACCTGATATGTCCAGATATCTGATAGGATATCAGACCCAACATCCTCATTTTTTCCCATTAAAAAAATCCATTTACAACAAACATTTTACATTTTAAGTAATTTTGCTGAAGATTTCAGAGGCCATCCCCTGAAGCTGCTTTCTCTTTACCCTCTCTCTCCCATTTCACTGGGAATAATTTCTCACCCTTCTCTGGAACCCTGATACGAACTGACATCCATGCCCTTAAGGGGCTTCCCCACCACCTCCATGAATTTGCTCATTTTCTTGAATTATTAATGTTCAGTAAGATTTAGCCACAGCTTTTCCTATCTCTGAAACTATAGTGTAAAGTCAGCAGCCTTTGGAAGATCCCAGGATATACTTTAACATCTGCCATTCCACTTATGATACTCCATTGAAAGCATTAGATTTGTTTTTAAAGGGATGGCCTGGAGCAAGCTTAGGGCATAATTCTCTTGGGGCTAAAGAAATGAGTGAGTTATTGCACTTTTATGTGCATGTGCATATATTGTGCACAAATACACACTTCCATACATGAAGATAACACAGTGAATACTTTTGAAAAGCACTAAGAATTCCACATGGAATTGGCATTTTGGGTATCATTTTGATAGCCATACAAAATGTTATATGAATTTTAATTTCTTCTTTCTATCCACTCTAGTAATGGTATTTTGTTTTAAGATTATATTTCTTACTATTTTCTGATGCAATGGGTATTCAAGCTTCTCTTTTAAAAATGATACTGCTTTCTTCCATTTTTCCCCCTTTGAATGTAGCTTCAGGAAAAAGGAGTTTCAGAAATTGGCCCAGTTTCTTCTTGACCTTTGTGGGCACTTTTGGTTTTCTGCTCAGTATTTGTGACTCCACTTCTCATTCCCAGTAGAACCCTGATTGTGATTGGGTTTCTTCCTTGATTCCAGCCCTCTTTCCAGGGCTGGAACTTTGTTCAATTGAGCTAATTCTATTAATATCTTTCTTCTTCCCTAGGTTAGGGATGGATTAGTCTACACCAGTTTAAACTAATTTGAAAAGAGATTTGCAGTGGTCTGCTTAAAGTTTCTATGCATTTATGGGGCACCTGGGTGTCTCAGTGGGTTAAGCCTCTGTCTTTTGCTTGGGTCATGATCTCAGGGTCTTGGGATCAAGCTCAGGGTCTTGGGCTCTCTGCTCAGTGGGGAGCCTGCTCCTCCCCTCCCCACCAACTGCCGCCTGCCTCTCTGCCTACTTGTGATCTCTCTCTCTTTGTCAAATACATAAATGAATAAAATCTTTTAAAAAAAAGTTTCTATGCACTTAAAATAGACAATAGGAAGCTCACACAACTTTCCTACAGGACCTCAACAAAGTCACACATGCATAATCATGATTGTTACACTGGGGGGGCTGTCCCATGATCATTGGAGATAGCACACTAATGATGAAACAACTGCAGACCACAGACATATAAAGGAGCTGGAAATTGATGGTGGTATTAAACCTCCAGATCAACGAATGCTGACACATGTTCTAACTTTGGATTCTTGTTAGAGGAGCCACTACTTTTCCATGTACTCTAAGCCATCTCTTCCTTCTTATTAAACCACTGTAGGCATCTTCCTGTTACTTGAGTCTATGTTTTCAGTGATTGCATATTTCTGTCTCAGTGTCCCATAGGCCCTGCAGTTACGTCGCATTATTTTCATTGTACTATTTCCTGTATGCTTTATCCCTGTATTTGGTACTGCCATTCAGTTTGTCACAGAAAAGAAATCTTAGATTTTTCCCTTCCTCTTCTTCCTCACTTTTCACATCCAACTGATCACTAAGTCTTATTGATTCAAACTTCTGGATAGCTCTTAAATTCATACAGTCTTCTTATGCCTACTTCAACTGGCTTACTTCAGTCCTTAATCATTCTTTATGTGGATTGCTGCAATAGATGCCAATCACTTTCTTGGCCTTAACATCTCTTCTCCCAGCAATCCAGTCTCCAAAATTACTTCTAGGAAGAGCTTTCTGAAATACAAATTTGGCATGTCATTTTCTTGCATAAATTTGTAAGCAATTTCCTATCCCTTGAGGATAAAGTCCCAAGTCTTTTTCATGATATTTAAGACATGCTATTTTCTCTTTTCATTTTAGTACCTTTCCTAGCTTATTACTGTATAAACTCCTTCTTCCAAGTAAACCGAATTTTCCCAAATTCCCCAGATTTGACTTTTTTTCTCACAAGTTGATGGTTTTTCAAATTCACCTCCTTCCATGGACTCCCTCTAGTTTATAGTATTTGTGTATGGCAAACTCTTTTATCCTCACAGATTGTCAGGGATTAACTTTTATGTAATTGCTACCCTAACACTCCTTAGGAAGCACTGGGTCTTTCTCTACAGGGCTCCTGCCATGTCATCGCATACCTCTATTAGAGCACAACAAAGCAAATTCTAATTGTTTCTTTTCTTTTCTATTTCTCTATTAAACCCTGAACTCTTGGAGCTAGGCACCATTTGTCATTGTATTTCTGATATTCTCATTGTGCCGGGCACATAGCAGACAAGCAATGTTTGTTTTCTAATGACTAGAAAGAGAGTTGCTAATGCAAAGACTAAAGGCTATCTATATATGATGTCAGCCCAGTTTGTTAAAAAGGAAAATTTCAGAAAGTTAATTGTTCTTTTTCAGCTATCCTTGTAATAACATGTAACCAGTTTTATATTTGTTTTGGTCATTTCATTTTGTTTTTCACTTAGATACTTGAAGTTACTTTATAGTTTTGTATTGATTTTTTGCTCTGGAAAGTATTCAGTAACAGGAGATAGGATGGATTTGTTTGACATGAGAATTTAAGCCACTAATCAGAAAAACAATGGAAATCACATTTTTAACCACAATTATTAATTACATGTTATTAATTGAATGTATATTCTGTCCAGTTTAGGGGTAGACTATAGAACTTAGAGTACACTCAGAAGATGTCTTCTATAGCTTATTGTGGGTGAAGATGTTGTAGTTACCAGGATAGCTAAGTCATGCTGTAGTAAAACTAAACAAAGCATCCTCACACCCCTCCCTAAACCCCAAGAGGCTTAATGCCATAAAACCTCATTTTTCACTTATGCCACAAGCTCCATGCATGGCAGAAAACCTCCATTCCATGCACTCGCTCAGGGACCCAGACTGACAGAATGTGCCCATCCTGTAGATACACCCTTAGGAATATTGTTACTCCCTGACGAGGTCGTCCAGGAGCAACTGGGACACCAAGCTTCATTTTGGGAACAGACAAGAATTGTGCAAGGATTTTTTTTCCCCCATCAAAACTTGCAGGTGACACAATTCATTTGAATCACAATTCTGTGGCAAGAACTAAGGTATATGGCCTTGTCTAATGCCAAGGGGCTGAAAACCTAAGGGAGCAAATAGCAACTGTGACTGTTAGTGAGTAATTTATTCTACCACAATCTTACGATACCCCTTTCATAGATGGGGCTATGGTAATACAGTTTTGGACAAGTTAGTGAAATTTGTGAGGAGGCAGGGAGAGAAAGGAAAGAACTTTTCTTTCTTTCCAGGAAACAATACTGCTTTTCATTTGAGACTCAAGTTCTCTCTCTCTTTCCCCTCACCCTCTTTATTTATCTGTTTATTTGGATTTGCACTGAATTGCATATAGAGCATTAAATGAAATATAAGTAACATATTAAAAGTAATTCATCACCCTACTGTTTTTATCAGCATTTCTCATTCTAACGTGCACTTCCCAACTGTGTTTTCATTTTATTTTATTTTTTTAAAATATTTATTTATTTGAGAGAGAAAGAGAGAGAGTGCCTCACATAAGCTGGGGAAGGAACAGAGTGGGTGGTGCAGAGGGGGAGGGAGAGAGACAACTTGACTGGGTGCTGAGCATAAGCGCCAAGCGAAGCCTGAATCTGAAGGTTGTGACCTGAGCTGAAACCAAAATTCAGGTGCTTGATCTGAGCTGGAACCAGGAGTTAGATGCTTAACCAACTTAGCCACTGAGGTGCCCCTAAACTGTATTTTTAAACATGAAGGGGAGCATGTTGGCCGATAGCCCTCAGAAGTTTAAGCATAGCCTGCCTACATTTCCTTCAGGTTCAGCTGTGCCCTGTTGCTCTAATGAAGTGAGGACCTCTAATGAACCCTCCTCCATTTGGGTTTTATTTCTAGGTAGGCTCTCATCACTTAGTGTTCCCTGGACATCTCCACACCCTACTTGCTCAGTCAACATGGGATTAACATTAGGAGCACAACATTTGTTACTACAGGTAGTGTCTTAAAGAGGGCCTGGTACTTGGTAGACTTTTATGTGTATTAGTTATTTTATCTTTGCCCACTGTTCCAGGAGAAGTCTTAAAGAGGATTTTATTACCTTCGCTTATATGAAATGCTCAAGTCTTAACTAATTAATGTGATTAGTAGATCAAATATATGAATGGCTAGGATATCATTTGCCCAACCTTGGAGCATGGAGGGATGTGTTGGTCAGCTGCATCTGACAATTTTGAACTGATTGTTGGGGAGGGGGATTCCTTGGAAAAGAAGAGGATCCTTGGAAACAAAAGAAACAGACAAAATGCCTACTCTGCTTATTACCCAAATAAACATTAGTGTATTCATTTGGAATTGTCATATGCATATATGAGGAGTACTGATGAAGTCTCATTTTCTCTGAAAATACAGTATCTATCAATGTTTTTATACATTATTCCAATTATCAGTTATAATGTAGGGAAATATTTCAGAACAAATCGAGGATACATAAATTTTTAAGTCCTGAAGAAGTAGAAATTCCCCTTCTGAAATAAGAATAAGTATTTTATGACTTTAGGAGTTAATTATTTAATGAAACTGTAGTTTGTTTTATTTGTATAGATGAATTTTTATTGGTTCTTCAAAATACTAAGCTTTTACCAGGAAAATTTGTTGTATATTTCTTACCTGCAGCACTCCTCTGTGCCCCTATTGTGTACTGCAGTTTTTAACCTGAGTTAAAAATTTGATAAGCAATTGGTTATTGAAAAGCATATTTCTAAGTTTTTAATGGAATCTTATTGTTTATTTTTATAAATAAGTCATATTAATGTGATTATTACTTAAGTGCTTTCTTTTCATGAAGAAGAATAGATTGAGTGCTTTTAGTATTAGATTTATAATATCATCAGGAAATTGGAAAGTTTGATTCACGTCCAATACATTTAGATTTGGGTATGTGTATGTTTGTTAAGGCAAATAGCTATGTTATTTCTTTTTTAGTAGTTACATTAAAAAAATAATACTTTAAATATACCAAATTACATTTTCCTAAAATTCTAAACCTATGTCTGCACATTTAAATTATTGTATTTATCAGTAGTGAGTAGGTATTATATAAACACAATATATATTGTAAATGTATTTATAATGATCATAAACATAATCTCTGTATTCTTATTCTCTCATGTCTATGGTGATTTTAAAGTATCCCTGAAAAGTGTTTGAAATATGTGACTTCATGATATAATCAGTATTTAGTATTTTTATTCTAAAAACAGTTCTTTTAAATTAAAATTTAATTTGTTTTATAATATAAACCCCCAAATAATTTCTTAATACTGGTAAGCAATATCAGAGCCTATTTCCTTGGATTCTAGGTGAGTTCTTGACTTCAAGTGGAATTTCATGCAACTTACTTTAAAGTGTTTGTGATTTCCATTTCTGGTGTAAAACAGCTGTTTTCATCATTCCCATATGAGCTGTTATTTATATCTTCATGGTAAGTTTCTAGGAATTTCTTTTCACTGGACTGTCTCATGACATATTCTGAAATTTGCTGTCTTCCTCCCAGCTCTCTCATTACTAACTCTTTCCATTTCTATTGCAGTGATCTTTTCACTATTTTTATTACCAAAAAATTGTTCTCTATGCCAATATTCCAGTATTCTTATTGCTCGGAAAGACATTTCTCCATTGGCCAAGAATTAAGACTTATGGGAGTAAATGGACTACTCCATATTCTCATGTTGGTCTTCTTTATCAGTTCCTATTACTTTCATCTTGCTGAGATACTGAAATATATAGCAGTAATATGCTTTCATTTATGAAGTGGAATATTCCTGAACCATGACCCATATGAGATTTTCCATCTCTTATTCCTGTGATCTGTGACAGTAAGCTTGGTACCAGAGTGGAACTTTCAGAGTAATTCTGTCATCTGAAAGCTATAATACGGTTCTCACAGGAAGAGCTCTCCTAGTATCAGTCAGATTTATACAGCATAACAAGAATAGCATTGTGTACTCAACACAAACCTCAAAATTTCTTTAAGATGATCCATATAAATCCAGAATCAAGACCTCATAATTGTGTGTTAATACTTTGCATCATAAGAGGTCACAAAGGTGGCTATAGTCATAGATAGCAGCAACAAGAAAATAACCCTTAAAAATAACATTTTTAGAATTGAAAATTTATAGTGGAATATTATATCTGTTCTGAGAATACCTACAGTAAAATTGCAGAAAGTTTAAGTATCCCGAGACTCAGGGCTAGGAGTCCTATGAGAAAGAAGCTAAGTCCAAAAACTGCTTCTGTGCAAGCCAAACAAGCAACGTAATGTCATGATTTCATCTTGACAAAGTGAGCATTTTTCTCCCAGTTCCAACACTGCTTAATCTGGATTTTGAAAGAAGTTGAACAAAAATCCACAACTTCTCTTGAACTGACTTAGACTTTTCCTCCCTATGAAACAGCAATCAGAAAAAAGTGTAGGATTTTGTGGAAAGTTGAAAGGGATGTAATCAGGGATTGAGGGGTACTCTAAAGCTGCTTTTAACTAAGTCTGTGGGGTAATCTGAAAACTAGATCCTCCAGTGTCGGTATATGCTAAACCCTAGTTCTAATTTACAGCCCATAACATAGTGTCCTCGGCAGTGATTCATAAATCCCCATTTCAGCAGACCACTGCTGCATGATAATGGTGCTTTCTCTGGAGCAGCTTCTATCTCTGCTAAGCCTGTGTCTCAGGCCATGAAGGTTTCTGCTTGGAGAATACTACCCAATGCCAGTCTTAACAAATGCATAGCCTTACTGAAAATGTGCTGGTGCCTCATATTGTTATGCCGGTTCATGGTCATTAAAATTTTATCATATAAACCCTGCTGTCTGCACAGAAGAGGAATTGAAAATGTTGGCAAGAGATGGCCACATATTTTATCAGAATCTCCTAAAAGGGAAAACCAACATGTTTAGAGCAGGAAGGAACCAAAATAACATCGCCTTTAATTTAAATATAACAAAATGTCAAAACCCCTGAAACTGACATTTATCTACTACAGTTCATTTTCACATTTTCCTTGAATGTTTCAGTCTCCCAAAGTTGCCTGACAGTTTGATCCAGTTGCACATGATATGATTTTCATATGTTTCTCTTAGAAAGCTGATATTAATCAAAGGATGCCACTGAGACCCAAAGGCAGCACGCTATTGATTGCAGTGTTGACTTATCAAAGGGCTGAGAGATTAGTGGGCTTAGCGCTTTATGTAGGAAGAGAGATTTCAGTGGCTGGAAACCTGATTTAGGGAATGTACTTTAGCTTGTGAACACAGATAAAATATGGAACAGTGGGGACAAAACCCAATCTCACAGGATCCACAACATTTTCGTTAAATGCCCATGCATTCTGCTCTCCCATCCACCCATATCCCTCCATACAGTTGTGTCTGAATACATTTTGTTTATTGTGAGATGTGGCATTTCATGTTACTCATTTTTAGATTTAGAACAGACTGTAACTCTACTAAAATGCTCATGTGCTGTTCCAATTTTCATCAATGGTATGAGTAATCATTTTAAAAAGAGAAAATCTATCAGAGCTTTGAAAATATATGGGAGTTGTTCTTTCTTGTCTGATTTTAACATTTTATTGTTTGTAATAGTTGTAATTATTACTGTCTAAGTTTTCAAGGTTATAATCAGAGTGTATTCAGTTAACTTTTTAGCAGATGAGAAAATCAACCAAGGACAAATGTTGGATTATGTGCTACACTGGTAAACACTTGTATTATTTTGTGTATAGATAATACAAGAGTTCCCATCATTGGTAAGCAGTGTCTGGATAGTAGTATTCTAGAAATAATAATAGATTCACTCTCATTTATCATTTTCTCTTTAGCCTTTTGAGATTATTGTAGAGTTAGATGGGGAGATATCTTGATCCCAAGCAAAGTTAATTAATTTGTGTTGACATTTACCTTAGGTGCCTATCATATTCATTTTTTCTCTAACAAGTCAAAATTTAATGTATAATTTAATTTAAAAAATTTTTTTAAATTTGACAGAGAGATCAGAAGTAGGCAGAGAGGCAGGCAGAGAGAGAGGAAAGGAAGCAGGCTTCCCTCTGAGCAGAGTGCCTGATGTGGGGCTCGATCCCAGGACCCTGGGATCATGACCTGAGCCGAAGGCAGGCTTAACCCACTGAGTCATCCAGGCGCCCTTATAATTTAATTTTAATATGTAGTTTGAATTAATATATAGTTGTATATTTATTTGAGGCAGTCTTTGTTTTTACTGAAGCCCAGTTTCTGAGTTTAGTTTTAAAAGGTTCAGAAGATAATAGAAGATAAGGTTGTGATGAATAATTGCAAGTATTTGCTTAAGAAATTGAAAACTATGTACAATTCTGTGAACATGATTCTGTCATCCTGGAAATTCTGAGTAAATACAGTGAAGAAATTTAAGTGGGGATTATATCTACTGTATGTAATATATATGCATATAAATGTATATTTAACACATTCATTTAAGAATAAAGCTGGTCAGGATATTTTGATAAGGGACGTGTGCCTTCTACATGACTTGCATAGGTTGGAGAGTTTATGCCTGCTAACCACTGTACCCTGTAGCCTACTCTTGGTCTGAAATCTATTGAGGCACCAACAGAGCAAGTTTTTCAGCTCAGATTTCATAATGTCATAAAGAAATTAATAATTTCTTGATAATAATTGAGTCTTCCTTCTTTTTTCTTTAAGCATTCTATGACATAGCTATACATATATTCATATATGAATATACACATATATGCATGTGTACATGTAGGTACATATACCAACAGACCACAATATTTCAGGACCACTGAATTCATGATGTAACCATACAGTTCTTTTCAGTGGGAATGTAATATTATTCTAGGACTGACTAGCATATTTAAACAAATCAACTAAACTTATAGCAATGAGGTATTCCTGAACTTATGTTTATTAAATCATACTAAAGATAGTTTAAATAGTTCAGATGCTTCAGATAGTTTTAAAATTTTAACAGAATAAATTTTTAGAAGTGGAAGAACATTCTAGCATAAAAATATAGACCTAAACAATGCTATGGTGTATTTTGCAAAAAAACACCCATATTTGTTCCTTCTGAGTTGGTCTGTCATATAGTTCCTTGTGCCCTGGGTGGCATGGGTGGAACATAGTCTGTATTTTACAGCATAGTTTATGTTTTCTTTTTCTTTAACTAAACGTGCTAAAAGATCATCAGTAAAATCCCACTTTACTCATCATGAAGGCTTTGGTATGAATATCACAGGCAGGATCAGTATATTGAAAATGTAAAGAATTGGTCTTAGATTATTACATTCATGTTCTGTTGTTTATACTTCAAATAGTATATTAACATGTTTAAGATTATGTCCCTGTCCATTTTATTTACACAAATTCAAATAAGGGGCACCTCGGTGGCTCAGTTGGCTAAGCCTCTGACTCTTGGTTTAGGCTCAGTTTATGATCTCAGGGTTGTAAAATTAAGCTCCCTGTCAGGCTCCACACCTGGGGCATGGAGCTTGCTTAACATGTTCCCTCCTCCCAAAATTTTTAAGTAAAACACCATCCTTTTGAAACTTATAAGTTTATTTCCTATAAAATAATTTCGTAGTCTGAATTTCTTCCTAATCCTTACTGTCCTCAGTGGCTAGATGTTTTGTTTATCATTACTGAAATAAAAAGGACATTAAGTGTTCAAAGGATAGTGACTGTCTTGCTTCATGGGATTATCTCAGAATAATTTCCAGGATAAGAATATGCAGCCAATTATTCCTTCACCAACAAAGACATTTAATAATTTAATAATCTTACATTACAGAAAGTGGAGAGATAAGCAGTTCTGGGGTCCAGTGGCTCAGTGACATAAGGGTAGCTTTCATGAAGAGTGAAATTTTGAAAATTCTCTTGGCTTTCCCACAGGGACATAAGAAGCCTGTCACAGCACTGATTATGAGACCCTCATGCCATTGTTTCAGGCAGGAAGACACCTTAAAACAACATATCCTCATTAGCAAAACCTTTATGTACAATTCCAGCATCTATAGTCTCACAGATTGACTAACACAGTTTTCTTCTTTCAATGTCCTGTTTTTCCCCCTGCAGTCTTTCAGTATCACATCTATGACACAGAAACTCAGCCACTCTCTGCACAATTACCTTTTCCTTGTTTTTTGGGTGCTATCATTTATATGAATACTGACTTTTCTCTGCAGTCACCATAGCTCTAACTGTGGAAAATATTTCATTGTCCTGCCTCAACACTTAGGAAAAATTAGATACACTATTTGATAACATAGGACCACAGCAAAGAAAGAGAATTTCTAATTTTCTTTTTTTTTTTTTAAGATTTTATTTATTTATTTGACAGAGAGAGATCACAAGTAGGCAGAGAGGCAGGCAGAGAGAGAGAGGAGGAAGCAGGCTCCCTGCCGAGCAGAGAGCCCGATGCGGGACTCGATCCCAGGACCCTGAGATCATGACCTGAGCCGAAGGCAGCGGCTTAACCCACTGAGCCACCCAGGCGCCCCGAGAATTTCTAATTTTCTTTGGCACAAGAATAACTATTATAGCCCCTTGTCGTTGTAGTTGCTGTTTTAATTTTGTTTATTTATATGGCAGAGAGAGCACAAGCAGGGGGAGCAGCAGGCAGAGGGAGAGGGAGCAGACTCCCCGCAGAGCAGAGAGTCTGATGCTGAGCTCAATGGGGAGCTCAAGGTGGATCCATCCCTGGACCCTGGGGTCATGACCTGAGTTGAAGGCAGATGCTTAACTGACTGAGTCACCCATATGCCCCCGTAGCTCCCTTGCTTGTAAATCAGTGTAAGAGGAATGGCAGAAGAAGTGGACAGAAAATCAGAGAAGTGAATACAGCTTGTAGTCTGAGGAAATTCAGACCTTATAATTTGTTTATTTTTCACCACCTATCATAGCAGTTAAGAGCCAGCATTTAGAAGAAAACTTAACAAGCAGACTAAAAACATGCTTCTCTGCTTACTTGTGATCTCTGTCAAATAAATAAATAAAATCTTTAAAAAAACAAACAACAAAAAAAAACTTTAAAAAAAATAATGGAAAAACTTATCAAAATATCCAAACAATGAAAAATTCAGTGTTTTATAGAATTGTATCTTAAAATAGGTTAATGGATATTTTGGAGAGATGCACGTGTTACTTGGATTGGATTTTACAGGTGGGAAAAAAGGGTTAAGAATTCTGGTTGAAATTATTACAATGGATTGTAGAAAATTCAGTTTATCCTTAACTTCACTCTGTGTGTGTGTGTGTGTGTGTGTGTGTGTGTGTGTGTATACTGAATAATTTTCTGAAATAACTTTTTTTTTTTAATCTGCTTGCTCATTACAAAAATTATGGAAGCTTTCAACTTTAGATTACTCTGGTTTTGTTATTGGTTCTTTTCTTAACATATGCTTTCAAAGTAGTTTATGGCTGGGGAAAAAAGAGACATTATAGCTCACTCAGAGCTTTCCATAAATGGTTTAAATTTTTTTACTCATTTATGCTTTGAATACAAAGTTGGTTTGAATCAGTAATTTTTTTTTCATTATTTTATTCTCAAAAGGTCACTTGTGATACCACAGCATATAGTTGTAGGGTCAGGTATTCTAAATTTTCTCTATCAGTGTTACTAAGACTTCAAATGGGTTACTGTGAATGATTGGTTTAAAATACTAATAAATAAACTTACTTTAGGAGTTGAGGATTCTTTAGGTCTTCTTATACCTGCTACATTTTATTATATTGTCCAAAATTTTAAATTTTGCCTTCTAAGTCATAAGGTAACACCTTACATCAATAATGAGGGAAGAGTGAAGGTAAACTCTAATATATGGAGTGAGAGACACTCGGGCTTCCAACTAAAGACTCTAAGGTTGGTATGGAGAGCATACTGTTCTTTTCAGGAAGAATAAGTTTACCAGAAAGCACCTGAATTTCGGTAGGAGTATCCTGAATCTCAGTTGAAGGAAAGAGTACTGGCTCTAGAGACTCTTGTGAGCTTTCTGAATAATACAACAATTACCGTCTTTCGCTTTGCCTGTTGCACCCATGGAGAGTGTTTTCTTACCGGTTTAAAGCTATAGTTGCAGAGCAGGATATGCCTGGGACATCCCTTTTTTACTAATGCACAATAAAATGTGTCTCTTTCTGATAATGGGATCACCAAGCCAGTAAGAAGAGTGACTGGTTTAGAAATTGTGAAGTTGTGGGTGCCCCAAGACCTTCACTTATTTTTATAGTTGTTTTGACAGGAGGATAAAAAGCTCTGCCTTTTTTCCAAGTATTATTTATTAAATTGAGAGACTTAACCTGGAAAGAATGAAAAAATACTAAAAAACCTTAAACTTCAAGTTTGGGAGTTGAAAACTGGAGAGTAATGAGAGGTTGCGCGAGGTTAGTATTATTATTTATGTTTAAAGGTTCTTGGCAAAATTTTGATGTGTTTTCCTGGTTGGAAAAAATGATGAATAAGCATAGTTCCATAATGCATATTGATCATTCAAAAGCACATTGCAAACTAAAAGGCAAACAGCTCAGTCAAGGCTCTTAAAACATACAGGGAATTATGCCAGTGAAGGAAGCTGCTTTCTAGGGAAGATAGGGATGTATTAGCTTTCAAATGAAGAGGTTAACCACTAAAGAGGTATTTTAGAAGTGGTGGAAAAACAGAGAATATTGAAAAAAAGATAGATAATTCTCCGTGATTGGGGAAAGGCCTCCATGTAAGTCTATGCAGGATGTTTTCAAGAACTAGATAATTACAGTGAAAACTGTCCAAAGACTACATTAACATTCTTTTAAAGAAACAGTTATATTTTTCTCATGCTTCCCTGTACAACTTTTCACATACAAATCCTATCGAAGGACAAATTTGAGGAAAACATCATCCTCCTTTCTTTCTCCTCTTCCTTTTTGATAAAAAATGATTCCAACAGCTTTTTAAATATTTTATCAAAATTATTATTCCATCTGTCTTGCCTTGATTTTATTATGAGTTCAATGACAGCAGATCATTTTTTTTCTGATTCATTTTTTGCATAATCAGTGTTTAAGTCAAAATATTTATTGAATAAATTAAGAAATTGATAAGAATATATTAAGATTTATTTAAAATTATAGAGTTCGTATAGGCTATTTTTAGAAGCTAATTTGATTTTAGGCCAACATGATTTTGCCAGAACTATCTTTCTGATATAATTCAACTCAAGCAGTCTACCTGAAGTTAAGAAAGAATAAAGGTCTTTGAAGATGCTAAGATATCTCTAACTTCATTTGTAACTAGCCCATTAAAGTTAATTTAAGGAGTCATTGTGTGTGCAGTGAAGCAGATTATTTATTTATTTATTTTATTTGACATTTTATTTATTTATTTTACTTTAAAATTTTTTTTACAACTTTTTAAATTAACATAAAATGTATTATTGGTTTCATAGGTAGAGGTCTGTGATTCATCCTTCTTTACATGGTTATTCCATCACACGCCCTTCTTAATGTCCATCACCCAGTTACCCCAGCTCCACCTCCTTCCCCTCCGGTAACCCTCAGTTTGTTTCCCATGATTAAGAGTCTCTTACAGTTTGTCTCTCTCTCTGGTTTTGTCTTATTTTTTCCTCTCTTCCCCTATGACCCTCTGTTTTGTTTCTTAAATTCTATGTATCCGTGAGATTGTGTGATAATTGTCTTTCTCTGACTGACTTATTTTGCTTAGTATAATACCCTCTAGTTCCATCCATATTGTTGCAAATGGCAAGATTTCATTTCTTTGATGGCTGAGTACTCTTCCATTTTATTAATACAGACACACACGCACACACACACACACACACACATCAAAGCAGATATTTAAATAGCATGTTTTCAATGTAGAGAAGTAACACATGTTAGTAAAATACTTAGAAGAAAAACAAACTTGGAATGCAAGTACAGGAGAGGAAGTTTTAAAGTTTTCAGTCTTATAAGCCTTGGGTTAACTTTTAATAGTTCAACATCTTTATCTTTTTCTTTACATTGCACACTTCAAAAATGAATTTATTCCCTGTATATAGTGTTGTACTTGCTTAAAAATATGGAACAATTTACATGTTTTATACTTTTAAGAACATAATGAAAGAGAAAAAGGCACAAGATCCCTATACATCTAGCATATAGCATAATACTAGGTTTTATATAGTGCTATATAGTATTATATGGTATTATATGATATAGGTTATATGGTATTAGATATACTATATATAGTTAAAGCATTCTTTCTTCATTCTACAAACTTTTGAATGGGTTTATTGAGGTATATTCACAGGGAATAACATGCATATTTTAAAAATAGCAATTTTGTAGGTTTTGACATATGGCTATACCTGAGAAATAATCAGGTTAACCAAAATAGCAGACATCTTCAATACCCACAAAAGATCCTTCAAGCCTTTGTAACTACTCCCTCCTACTCTACCTTAGTAACTTTTAATCTATTGTTTCATGAATGGAATTGCTTTAACGTATAGTGCATGTTCAACAAATGGAAATTAAGTAAATCAATATTAAGTTCATGCTCCAAAGCAATTCTTTTCAGAGAGAATAATTAAGTTAATTCTTGATGCCACTGGCAAAATTGTCATTATATACTTCTGAATTATGTGCCCCTGTAGTCTGGAAAGAAAAAGATAAGATGAAGGGGCTTTCCTCAATAGCAATCAAGATTTTTGAATATTTAACAGTAAGAAAGCATTCATATTAGTTTTTTGGACACCCCATGAATTATATTTGAAATGACTTGGTTTTGTTGTTTTATTACATTTGTCTAGTATCAGATAAGAACCTATAACAGAGGCCTGGGTTTTCCTAGGAGAATAAAAATAAAATATTCTAGACCATTTTCTTCTATCCATTTAGAAGAAAAAAAATAGAGTACAGTACCACAAGTAAGCAATAGGTTCTTCTTCCCTAGCACATGAACACATATGTATGTTCACACTGACCCACACACATTTATTGTACATTTTACCAATATTAAGAATGGGTAGCTCGCAATTTATAAATAATGACATATACTCATGATAAATTCCATATAACCAACTGATTCTTACAGAATATTTTTACTAATTGGTGGTAAAGGACAAGTGAGTATAATTTTAACATGCATGTTGGTTGATATTTTCATTTATGTTAACAAATAAAGCAGAAGTAAAACTAACGGAAGTAAGGCATATTTCAGAACTTCATTCATCAAAAATGTAAGCACTTATTTCATCAGATAATAGTTTTCAAATACGGGAAGAATTATTTCATCACGTTTTTTTCTCCTGCATGTAATGTAACAGCTACAGTTTATTCTATATTGTTAATATTTTTCCATCATTTTCTTAAATCTAGATAATTAACAAAGCAATAAATCAAGCCCTGATATGTAATGTTTGCCAATTTCTATGGTGTAAGTCTTTCCACCACAGCCAATCTCAAGGTACCAACATCTTTCAGAACATAGAGTTGAGAAGGATTATGTTTTTATCAAAAGTTACAATAGGTGGAAAAATCTTGAGAGGATACACAATAGTGAAAGTAAAGCAATGATTTTAATATCATTTATTAAATTATAAATTCATATGCATTAATTTTTAATAATGATTGTTTAATAACTAGCTCAAAAATTCCTGAAAAATATAACAGATTTTAACAGCACCAGTACACCATTGCCCATAGAGCACTGTACCACTAAAAACAGAAACTATGACCAATGGCCATTGAGTGTTATGATAGTTTATTCTGATATAGATGTTTGCTCTTTAGTAATTAATCACTCTTCAGTCACATGGGAATCTTCACTAAAGTCAACTTAAGTTTGTATCAGATGGTAAAGTTCTGTAACTCTTAATTTAATTAACTCAATGGTTTCCCATCATTCCTTTGCATTAAAATACACCAATTTAGGGCGCCTGGGTGGCTCAGTCCTTAAGGGTCTGCCTTTGGCTCAGGCTTCGGTCATGATTCCAGGGTCCTGGGATCCAGTCACACATCAGGCTCCCCACTCTGTAAAAAGCCCACTTCTCCCTCTCCCACTCCCCCTGCTTGTGTTCCCGCTCTAGCTGTGTCTCCCTCTGTCAATAAATAAATAAAATCTTTTTTAAAAATTAAAAAAAAAATACACCGATTTAAAGGTAAAATAGAAAAATCGGTTTGTTGGCCATCTGATAAAATAATTTAGAGTAATACATGACTAATAGTTGCATGCAGGTGTCACTTTTCTGAGGTTCTTGGGCATAGAAAACAAATGGCAACCAGAGCTGGTAATAGTTTCACCTCCAGATACAATGTCTTAAAACATGGGACATCCTTAAAATACAGTCTGATTTCTTATTGATATAATTTAATATATTTTATTCATTCATATTATTTCTGATAGACTGTCTTTGCCTAAAAATTGCGTTTAAATATGCATTCTTTCCAGTCCAACTTGTTTTTCTTGTAAGTGTTTCCCAACTGCCTCTTTCTTAAGTTAGTTTTCTTTTTTTTTTCTTTTTTTCTTTCCTGTTGGCTGCTTGTAGCCATGGCAACAACCTGGGGTAAGCCATTGTGAGCCTCTCCATCCAGGAGCTTTGCAAAGGCTGGCCAAATGCCAGGGATATGTGTTGATTCACAACTTTGAAAGGGTCCATTTAGTTGTCCAGTCTTTGATCCAAATTGAGAGTTCTTTGCTCTGTTTGCTTCCCCTTAGGCAAACTATCTTTCACTTACTTGTTTCAGATTCTTGACTTAGCTATAGGTGTCACTTCAAGTAACTGTTAAAACAAAAAGATTCACTTCAAATATGTCTTATTTGCTTTTCTATTTCCTGGAAGTTGATTATGTTGGCATATAGAAGATGCAGTTTTACTATAGAATTTCTGATATGTCTTTGAAGTTTTGAAATTGTGTTACAAAGGATGCTAATGTGATTGCTTTTTTATGAGTGAAGGAAAGGAAATGACAGTTGGTGGAGAAGAGAAAAAGAAGTGTAGGACTGGAGTACTAATTTGAAACAGGTGTTGATCATTTTTGCCTAGATTAAATAGAGTAACTATAAGCAAATTTTTTTCTGAAATAAAGTCTCAAAGTTAAAAAGCCTGAAAGAAAGGTTTTCCATGAAAGCTTCCCTAAGCCTCTTCCTGAAACAGAAACGTTACTGTAAAACAGAAGTTTCAAAGTGGTTAAGAGTGGTTGGTTGGGAATACAAGCTGAAAGGAAAAACGGCATTGCCGTGATTGGTTTGATTTGGTGAATAAATTGCTATTTTCAGATTCAATTTGTATCAATAGGTAAAGCTCTGTACACCTGCAGACCCTGTCACAGTCAGTATCAGGGCACTGAAGCAGCTGATCTTAAACAATCCTTTTCCCTTTTCACAATAATTGCACGCCCATTCTTGAATCTTCAGCCTAGGAGAGGAACCTTTGATGTCTGATTGGCAAGCCAGTACTCTTTTCTATTTCGAATTGAAAGAACACCACGATTTAAAATTAAGAGAATATCTAAGAAAATTCTGCCTCCTTGTTGTTTAAAGAGCTGAGGGTGTTGAATTGCTAGAAAGATTCATCTTTATTAAATGTGAACACTGGAAGTGTAAGATACTGTTTCCCGAAAGAAATCACAGTTTGGTTATTTACAGTACTTAGTATAGAAGGTTTAGTTAAACAGGTATTCATGAAAGTTGTGCATAGTTCCTGGCTAAGAAGAAAAGCAGTGAAGTAATTTCACAGACTTTTCACCATTAAGGGGTAGGGATTAAGGTGAAATACCTCAGTCTTCCTAGGCTCTGATGCAGGTCCATAGTTAAAGACCATTTCCTTGTCATTTTAGCTCTCGGAAGCTGGAGCATTTTTATTAAATGAAGAAATCTTCCATTTTGAGGTCCTAATGGATACAAAATAACTCACAAATATATTTTTAATTACAAAAATTAAATATTTTATTTCTTTTGAGAGGGAGGGAGAGAGAGAGAGAGAGAGAGAGAGCATGAGTTGGGGGAGGGGCAGAAGGAGAGAGAAGCAGACTTCCTGCTGAACAAGGGAGCCCAATGGGGTTTGATCCAAGGACCCTGGGATTACAACCTGAGGTGAAGGCAGACGCTTAACTGACTAGGTGCCCCTATTCATAACTATATTTTATAACTTTCCATTTGGTGAATATTAACAAAAATGCAGCATTTATGTATGTAGAAAGAAAGAACCAGAAAAGCTTACATTTGAAAATGACATCATAATCAGTATAAAAATGCCACTCCACATCCCTTGGTATATTCATAGTAACATACAAACTTTTAAACCCAGAGGTATAGGAGGAAAAAATACATAATTTATTTCTATGATACTTTTCTAGTATCAAAAACTTTTATGGCTGCTTGAGTAAAATAAAGCTGAACTACTTGTCATGTATAAGTATGCATTGGGGTATTTAATGATCCTGTTTTTCCTGTTACATTCATTTATTAAATATTTATAGAGTGTCTGGTACTCAGGCACTATACTAGGTGAGAGATATACAACTGTGAATGAATGGTTCTTGCAGGATTCCACTTAATCTTCTGAAGAGAGCCTATAGGTATAGCAGAATATTCTTCCCTGTCTGCTAGTAGTAGTATAGTATAACAATATAACATAAGCAGGTGTCAGTTTATTTCTTGAGTTTGAAGCTTGAGTAGGTCTGATTGGGTAACATAAGAATGAGTTGTATACTGAATGACAAGAAATGTAAAGAGAAACTGGAATTTTGAAAATGGAATATATTTCTTTTATTTCACATAGACAAGGAAAGAAAATGAGGATATAAATGCCAAGTTATATGTAGATATCTATATAATGAAAACATTCACATTTAATTGTATACTTTGTTTCAACAAAGTTTTCTCATACTTATTTTCACCAGCGTTTTAACTACTCATAGAAATTTCATATTTCAGATTTTGTGAGCTTAAAACATTTCATATACCAAATAAAGATTTTCCATAGTTTCACATGATTTAGGTTAACAGATGACAGATACATAATCCAGTCAAAACCAAACACATTGTTAGTGGTATTATTATGATGATTCTATTCCCATAATTCTGCATATGGTATATTGTAACAGGCTGGATTGATTTATTTGACCTCTCCTCAGATATTTGTTTATTGACTAAAATCTACATGGCATTTTTCCCTGTGGGGATTTGGCTAGTATGTAAGAACAACATGTTTTGATTTTTCCAGCTGCTTTCTTGATGGACAGTCTGTTCCTGATTTTTCTTTTTGCTTTGCAAACAGTTTGTGAAGAAAGGAATGCCTGCATTTCATATCCTGATGTGGGGATACTTTTTCAGGGGTTCAATCCTCCTGACCCATACTTCGCCTTCTTAGTAATTCAGACAGATATGGATATTGCTTGGGTTGCATTCAACAACCCAGTCTTTGTTGGATTCAACAAAGCTTTACTTGAGCAGTGAATCCAGAAATAATTTTTTTTTTTTTTTTGTCAGTGTACTTCAGCTTCTATTTAACTGCAGCTTGTCAATGGCTGGTGGGGAGAAGGCAGGTGGTTGGACGCATTGGCATTAGTCACACATGATATAGCATTGTCAAACTGGGATAAGTGAGTATCACACAACCAAATAAAAGCTTTTTTTGTTGTTGTTTTTCTGTATTTTTTTTCACAGATGGATGCTGCCTGTAAGCAGTACTTGACTTTTAGAAAAAAAGAATCATATACTACCCACACAGACTAAAAAGTAAAATATAACTTGATACATGTGCATTTTGAAATATAAAATACAATATAAAATTAAAGGTTTGCTTGCAGAAAATTTATAAAAAAAAATTACCTTTCTTAACCATAGAAGATTTGTTTATAACTGAAAAATTCTTAGTTTGTAAATGATTGAGAGTATGTCCACTAAAGCAAATTATCGGTTAAAAGCCACCTTATCCACTTACCTACCATCTGTATCCAGGCATCTTTCTCTCCCAATTAATGTCATATGGGCAAAACTGTTTGCTCATGGTCCCTGGAATGTGCCAGGAATTCCCCTCTCCTGCCCCTAAAGTTTTGCTCTGTCCCCAACAGAAGTCTCTTGCAGCTTTCTCTCTGCCTTCAGATAATCCCTTTATAATCTTTTTTTCTCATATTTCCCCATTTTCTCCATCTACCCTAGCTTGAGGTTATCTTTCTCCTCCCTAAGCATTTTCTGAAGACTTAGTATAGTCAAGGTAATGTTCAGGTCTTAGGAACGTGTCCTCCCTCAAGAGCTTATAGTCTTGTAGGAGTTCTGTACAAAGCAGACATCACAATGGAAATACATAGATAGTAAAATTAAAGGAGCTACTGCCTGAAGATATTGGGATAGCCTCCCAGGCAACTAATTGAACTGACATTTTCAAAAGGAGGAGAAAATTCTTATGTGAACTTTGTGAGGGAAGGCATTTCAAGAAGAGGGAAAAGAAAGTATGAAAAAACAATGATGTGAATAATGGGGCTGTTCAAGGAGCTGTGATTAGCATTACTTAGGGGAAAGTGAGAAACAGGCAGGGCAGGTGATAATGGTTGTTAGGAGACTAGGTATTTATGAAGTTATGAGATCACAAATGTTCTTATTTGGCCAAATTAAGTTCGAACTTTATAATGGTTTTGAGTTGGGGGAGCGGGTGACATAATCATATTTAAATGTCAGAAAGAGAATTTAATTATCAGGATTCATTATTGAGTTTAGAGGCAGAGAGACTAGAACGTGAGCACTGCAGTACCTAAGTGATGGCTGTGAGAGGCCTGAAGTGTGAAGGAAAGACTAGTGCATGGAACGGAGAATGAGACAAAAAACGGTCTGGGAGAAGGATGGCAAATACAGCTGTGAGTGCCGTCGCTCCCACTCTTGTACCCACAGACACAGTACTAACCAATTGGGGTACTCACTGTAGCTAAACCAGAGTATGGCTCAAACTTCTGAAACCCACACTTAGTCAATCCAAGGGGCCAAGTGAGGGACACATTTTGTCATTACTCAGATCAGATGACTCTGAGTTTATTGTTTCTTTTTGGGAATCTCATGGAAAAATATGTTCTATTTAGTAACTCACTATTTGGCTGCCCCATTTGTTATGATATATGTATTTTATATATTTGTTTTTCTTATGAAATGCAAAGTGAATCACACATTTTTAAATATTTTACCCATTTATGACTCTTCTTCTAACTAAATTGCAAGTTCATTTAGAATCCCAATGATGTTATTTACCTAACGTATTTTTTTCTTATTCTGAACATGATTTGCACATTATTAGGAATTAGTCCATATTTGCTAAGTGAGCTTGTGAGCCATATAGGCTATCAAAAGGCAATGTATAAAAAATAGTAACAGACAAGAACACATGGCATGTTAGTGATACGTGAATTTGAAATAAATAAGTAAGTAGTAACGACAAAGAGTTGGATTACTACTAAAGAAAGAAATGTATATAAATGTATTATCTCCAAATACCTGTACTTGAGTCCTCCTGAGTTGTAGAGCTATGGTGTATATCAAAATAGTTATTTTCCCTCACCTACACCATTACTTCTAAATTGATATGTACGTTCTGGAGTATCAGTCTGAGATTATTGGATATGTAATTTTATTCTGGGGACAGCAAAAACTTTGAACATTTTTTTTCTCTACTTACCACACTGATAAATTCATGTGTACTATAGTTTAAATTACTCATAGACTGTTCACAGCAGTAATTTTGTCAAATTCCTGAAGATTTTGTAATTCTTGTTTTGTCATTCTTATTAAAAACAGTCATTATTCATTATTCAAAAAATAAAAACAGTCATTATTTTACATTTGTGATATATTTCAGTTCTAAAAACATAAAAATAATTAAAATATTTTAACTATGGTTTAGCCTATTTTTCCTTCATAACTGAAACAAAAATGTAAAAATAGAATTATTTCTTCAGTAAACCTGGGATCATGGGCACACACACAGTAACAGGTGGGCACCTCTCTTTTTCCCCTCATGGTGCCCATCTGCTGGTACCCATCTGCCTTATCTTTGTAAACAGGGATATTTTAAACTGTAAGGAAATATCAATGTCTGTAAATTGCTTAGAGAGCAAGATTTATTTAGATTCCCAAAAGTGACAGTATAATTCACTTACAGTGAAACTTCATTTATAGTAAAACCAAATGAATGTTCAGATATCTAAATGTATTGTGTTGTTTAAATTGCATTTTTGGTTTATATAGAGCCACTTTTCTTGGAGCAGGGTTTACTTATAAAATCAAATTGAATTCTACTCTATTTCTGTTCAACAGATCACGATTCTGCCATAAATGAAATCATTCTGTTTTCTAAACGGTGGAAAACAGGACATGGCTAGCTTTGTCTGGCTGGCATATGATTCGTATTTCCCATGTATCAGAGCTGCTTCTTCATCCTCTATGGCTATTTCAATGGCATTCACATTGTTAAATTCAGAACCATTGGAGGTTGCATTGATTGTATTTCCCTTCTGAGAGTGCTAGAAATCCTCTCAGAGGACAAAGAAGTGTCTTGTAGAAAATATCATTGAGCACTTAACGGGTGCCCTTGGGTCCTATGTAGTAGGTGCTATTATTGAAAAAGACTGCAGTGTAAGAAGTACACTTTTGAAGGCTTATGTGAATTCTTACATAGAACCTACCCATAAATGTAATAATATGAAAGATAAAATGCTTTTATATAAAATCAATATTTTTATTTGAGACTATTGCTAAAATATTAGCCATGAAACAAGTCAAATATGCTTGTATTCTGATTTTGATGAGCAGTAGCTTTGGTGATGTAATAGGTCAGTGAACTATTTGAAAGAATATGGGAAAAGTACAAATAAAATTTACTGAATTGAGACCAAAACTCATTTTCAAGAAGTTCATTTACTGAGCTTTATAGAAGACTTGCATGATTGTAAAGCTTGAGGTAAATTGGCAAGATGATTGGAAAAATGACACAGTAACTTCCTCTCTGTAGAGGCTTTGAGCCAATCCACTTATTTGTGAATCCAATTTATCAAATCCATCTCTTAAATCATATAGCTTGCTTTTCCTAAGTAGCTCAAATTGTCTTACAGACATTATCTCATTTGTCCTCATAAAGAGATGGGAAGTTACTATTGAATGAATCCTTCATGGAGTGAATATGTTAATGAATGGAAATTCAAAGTAAGTGTTTTTAATCCTTACTGTATCACCCACTGGCTTTATGACAATGATAAATAACTTAACCTCTATTAGTCTTATTTTCTTTATCTATACCATGGAGAAATATTTGTACTTTTCACTTAATATCATGGGAAGTATTGTAGGAAGTCATGCCTATGCTCAAGAAAATTCTTGCACTTTATCTGAAGATAAGGCGTGCACTAAATTTTAATAAACTTTAAGCTATGCTAAATAAAGTGTGTTTTGCTATTGAATTAACCTCATCTAAAGGCAGTTCATTCTAATAGTTATTAGGCTGATTTTAATTCATGAAAGTAATGTTATTTATTTATTTTAGAGAAAGAGAGCATGGGCGGAGATAGGGACAGAGGGAGAGAGGGAGAGAAATCCTCATGAAGACACTCTCCTGTGTGTGGGGCCTCATGCAGGGCTCCATCCCAGGGCCATGAGATCCTGACCTGAGTCAAAATCAAGAGTCCACTGTTCAATCAACTGAGCCACCCAGGCGCCCCTGCTGAAATTAATTCTTTTAAAGCATTTCCTGAGCCCCAAATTATTTATCAGGTATTGCGCTTGTATAGGTTATAGAGATGAATAATGTGGTTGCTACCTTTCAGGAACTTCTAATCTAACTGGAAGGACAAACATGCTAAGAATTTAATAAAACAGGAGGAATCAAGAGCTTTAACTGTCCCATGAACACTGAGCCATGGGAGCATAAATGAAATAGAGATTCATTCTGCCTGGGTGAAATAAAGAGAACAATTATGTAGGAACAGAGATTAGAAAAGGAGATTAGGACCGAATGTAAAGGAGTTGAATTGTAGATGTAGATTGAATCCTGTTAACAGAAACATCAAAGTTTTTAAGCCTCTTGAATCTGATCAGTATATTTAATCTGGTCTATGTGTTTGAATGGTAATTGTCATGATAGTGAGAAAAGCAGATTAAAAATGGTTGTGGAGAGGAACAACAACAGAGAAGGATAAAGCAAACAGGATTTGATGACTTCTAAATTGAATTAACTGGGTATGTAGTGATACCATTAACCAAATATCAGAAGTAAGGAAGTAAAGCAA
This sequence comes from Neogale vison, assembly GCF_020171115.1. Taxonomy (NCBI): domain Eukaryota; kingdom Metazoa; phylum Chordata; class Mammalia; order Carnivora; family Mustelidae; genus Neogale; species Neogale vison. The sequence goes on along the minus strand of NC_058095.1, from coordinate 127,736,361 downwards.
AGCTAAATGGACAGAAGGGATAACAAAGTATGATCTTTATTTAAGCTGCTGCCTTTGGCTCAGGTCATGATCCCAGGGTCCTGGGATCGAGTCCCACATTGGGCTCTCTGCTCAGCGGGGAGCCTGCTTCCCTCGCTCTCTCTGCCTGCCTCTCTTTCTACTTGTGATCTCTCTCTGTAAAATAAATAAATAAAATCTTAAAAAAAAAATTAAGTTTGATTGTCCTCTGTATCCTACATTCTGATCTTGACTTAAAATCCACCCAAATATCCACCCAAATATATGCAGTTTTGATACTTACCCTTGTTTACGTAACAGTAGAGCCATGGAGGCCACTGTGCCTGTCCAAAGAGAATAAAGGGAGAAAGAATACAATAGTGAGGACCATACCTAATAACATTTAAAAGGTTGTTCCCAAGCAAGGTGCCCATGCAGGTAGCAGGAAAAAAAAAAAAAAAAAGTTGTTTAAGTGAAGAGACAAGAAGTGAATAATGCAATGAAAAGCTGTAGAAGAAAATCTCAGTGAGTATCTTATTTTTAAATGCTCTAGTGATGTCAAATAAACTTCATTGAGCCCAAAACTCATTTTCTAAGACCTAGAATTGCACTTTGGAGTGAACAATTACAAATCCACTGTGGGGTGGAATGTGATGGTTATATTATAACCATCTAAAAGGTGATAAGGTATCTAAAAGAAGATAAGACTAGGTAATTCAAAAAGTTTGGTAACTAAGGAAAGGAAAAAATAGGACATCCTCCTGAAGAGGAACTAGGCTCAAAAGAGATCTTTGTGGAGGATATTTTAACACATCTACAAGCAGAAAAAAAAAAAAAAAAAAGGTAGATGGAGGCAGTAGAAATTCAGGAGGGAGAATACAGCATTCTTAGAGTACAGCTGTAAGAAGTAGAAGAAGAAGAAGATCAAAAACAGTTTAGAATTAATTGAACCACTTATTCCCAAGGACTGTAAGGAAGTCCGCTAGTGGTGGTGTCGAAATAGGTCACTCGCTGAAGGGTTACTTACGTCTGTTTGGTGGGGGAAAGATAGGTATTTTGAGTAGGGTAGTTATAACTCAGAGCTTTGTTAAAGGAAGTGGAAAAGGAAGCCAAGTAGATGTGAGTAAGTGTGCCTGGTGGCCCCGAGATGAAAGTAGTGATACTAACAAAGGAAATCCAGACTTCGGGTAAGTGGAGGGATACAATGTTGCGGGGGAAAGACGGGGGATGTGGATTTTCTCTCAGCAAGTGAATAAAAGTTCTAGAGGTCACAGTCAACCTAGAAAGGACTTTTTTCAAGGCAAGGGATATGAAAGGGTCCAGCACGGGCCTATGCCTATGGCAGCCCTGCTTCTGCAAACAGCCGAATCTCTGTTTACACAAAGGACATCTAGAGAAGATAAAATAGCTGTCTGTGGATAATATTCCAGCAAGACGTATATGTTAGAAATTATAGAAAGTGATCCTTCTTATAGTGGGGATGACCCCATTGCCTAGATTTAAGGAAGGGAAAAGAGGTTGTGTGGTTTTGAATGGCTTCAAGTTGGAACAGGAAAACATATTTTGATCTGGATTTTAAGTCCTTAAGTATAAAGGATATCAAAATGGTTCCAAAGAGCATGTAAACAGAGTTCAAAATGGGTTGATGGCCAGAGCACTGGGTTACACTTTGAGAGCGGGAACAAGGATGTGAGACCCAGAGAATGCTTGCCTCACTATGTAACACTTTTCCTCATAGTGTCTGTCTTCCTCCCTCAGGGCTTTTCCTCTCTTGGGTGCCTTAGCTTTTTTCATAGTTAAGGTCAGTGGTCTTATGCTAAACGTGGTTCTTCAATCCAAAATTGCTTTTATGCTGAACATTTTATTTCTCCTATTTAACCTCATCTTTTTTTTTTTTTTTTTTTAAACTCATCCACTGTGGGTAGAACTCATTTGAGGACAACCCATCAGGAATGAGTGAGTTTATCATCTGAAGGATGCCAAGTGAATGGGCCCAGTCTATGCACAAATCATAGGTTATGTGGTCAGCCCGTGGATTTGAATGTTATATTTTTAAAAAACATTTTGTCATAATCACAACATATAAAAATCAAAACCTTGATCTACTTCCTGAATTTTTATATCAATGAAAAAAAATCAGACATATGGAGAAAGAATTATGTGTAGAGTTTATCAGAGACAGATATATGGTTAAATGTATATGGTATATCCATTGAATGCAATTACAGTTTTTTACTTAACATTTAATGATACTGGAAAAAATGCTTGTAATGAAGTTAACTAAAAAAATAGAATAGAAAAGAATGATCCATATTTTAGAAGGGAGAAATGTTTATGTGTATGTTCATACATGCATGTGTGTGTGTGTGTGTGTGTGTGTGTTTCACAAGCATGTATTTAGAACAAAATCCTGGAAAAAATACAGTATGATTCTTGCCCTCGTTATTCCTGAGTAGTAGTTTCATAGATGACTTATGCTTTTCCAATACACTCACCTAGATGGGCTAAATTTTTCGTAGTGGCCATGTATCATTTTTCTAATCATAGAAATGTTACTAATAAAAAAGAATACTTACGTGATCACAATTGTAATTTTGTTATGTCACAGTTTTTATGGATATCCAGAAGTGTGCATGAACACACACACACACACACACACACACACTTTAACACATTGTCTGGATCTTAAATGAGTACAGTGGCTTCACTTAGTAATTGGGCCTAATTATCTCCTGCAGGTCTGGGAAGTGTGTTCTTTTTGCCACAATGTCTAATGCCAGCCAATTTACACTTAGGTCCTCTACAATTGATCTTCTGGGCTTTTCATGATACAATAACACTTTAGAATTTTCTCAACAGCATGACTGGTTAATCTTTTTACATAAAAAATGAAATTATTTGTCTATTATTGAGTGTTTCAGCGTTAACCATTTGATTTAGTTGGAGGCGAGGGGTGTAGAAATCATCCCAATTATGGGGGTAGAAGCTGAATGAATCAGAGGTTGTCTCTGCTGTTCATGAGGTAGAAAACAATGTGATTCACTAACCATTAAATTTATTTGTACTCTTCCTGTTCATTAGTCCATGAATAGCATAAACTGGGTGAAACAATGATTCAGAAATTTCTTATCAGTGTTCATTCAGCAGGAGAAATGTTGAGGTCCCACAGTTTGTTTTACTTTTTTTCTTTCCTTCTTGCATCAGTGATAAATTAGAAAAAAGTAATTAAATACTGTTGGTAATAATTTGCTTGTTGTACCTTGAAAGAGAATATGACTCATTACAGAAGACCTGCTGGCCGGGTTTATTCTGATTCTTTCTGTCTTTCTCTCCTGCATACACATGCACACAAACATGTTATCAGATATTTAAACATTGTTTTGCTGATGTGACTACAGCCTAAATCCTACTAAATCTCAGAGTTATCAATAATGTAACCATTATTAAAAATACTATTAGAGAAGAGTTGTTGAGCTCTGAATTTGGGCCAGGTGCTGTACAACATGCTACACATGGCTCATTCCTTGTTGAGGGCTTTCATATTCATTTGCTAGTGTTTAAATTAAATATTAATTTACTTATAACTTTATTAAGAGGTCAAATTTATTTAATTTCTTGTAACTTAACAATTAACAATAGAATCACTATTCAAAATTTTGTTAAATCAATTGTTTCAAGATCCAGTGCTTTTTAAAAAAAAAATTAATCTTTTTAGGGGCACCTGGGTGGTTCAGTCTGGTAAGCATCTGCCTTCAGCTCAGGTCATGATCCCAGGGTCTTGAGATCCAGCCCCACATCAGGCTCCCTGCTAGAGGGCAGTCTGCTTCTCCCTCTTCCTCTGACCCACTCCCCCACCCCTGGCTCATGCTCTCTCTTGCCTTCCCTCTCTCTCACTCTCAAATAAATAAATAAAATCTTAAAATAATTAAGCTTTTAATTTTAATTCTTGTGTAGTTAATATTCAGTGTTATGTTAGTTTCAGGTGTACAGTATTATAATTCAACTCTTACATACAAGACCCAGTGTTTATCACAAGTACACTCGTTAATCCCCATCACCTATTTCCTCCATATCCCTACCCAACTCCCCTCTGGTAAACATCAGTTGGTTTGCTCTCTATGGTTAAGAGTTTATTTTTTGGTTTGTCTCTCTCTCTCTCTCTTTTTTTTTTTTTTTTTCTTTGCTTGAAGCTCAATCCCAGGACTCTGGCATCATGACCTGAGTTGAAGGTAGATACTTAACTGACTGAGCCACCCAGGCACCCTGGAATATATCTTTTAATAATATTCTGGTTTATTGGACTTCAGACTATAAATGGAGGATATGAATACAAACTTCTCTTTCCTCATGGTTATATTGTTCATAACATATGCCTAATAAATTGTGAATGACAATTCTGTAAGTACACATTTGATAACATTTTATTGTAGAGTTGGTGCTAATAGCATTACAATTAAAGGAATGATTAAAAATAGTATATGAAGAAGAAATGTGTAATATATTGAGTCAGAAGTTGTTTTTGCTCAGATGTTTTATATATGTCTTAACTTCCTTTATCTTTAGCTTTATTTTGATATACAGAATTGTATTGGTCACCTTTTTTATTTTATTTATTTTTATTTTATTAACATATATTATTTACTTTAGGGGTACAGGTCTGTGAATCATCAGTCTCACACAGTTCACAGCACTCACAATAGCACATACCCTCCCCAATGTCCATAACCCAGCCACCCTATGCCTCCTGCTTCTATCCCCCAGCAGTCCTCAGTTTGTTTCCTGAGATTAAGAGTCTCTTATGGTTTGTCTCCCTCCCCAGTCCCATCTTGTTTCATTTTTTCCCTCCCTTCCCCACATGACCCCTGTCCTGCCTCTTAAATTCCTCATAAACAGAGCAATCATATGATAATTGTCTTTTTCTGATTGACTTATTTCACTCAGTGTAATACCCTCTAATTCCATTCATGTCACTGCAAAAGGCAAGATTTAGGGTCTTTTTGATGGCTGCATAATATTCCATTGTGTATATATACCACTTCTTCTTTATCCATTCATCTGGTGATGGTTCTTTCCATAGTTTGGCTATTGTGGACATTGCTGCTGTAAACATTCAGGTGCACGTGCCCCTTCAGATCACTACATTTGTATCTTTAGGATAAATACCCAGTAGTGCAATTGCTGGGTCATAGGGTAGCTCTATTTTCAACTTTTTGAGGAACCTCTGTGCTGCTTTTCAGAGTGACAGCACCAGCTTGCATTCCCACTAACAGTGTAGGAGGGTTCCCCTTTCTCTGCATCCTCTCCAACATCTTCCGTTTCCTGACTTGTTAATTTTAGCCATTCTGACTGGTGGGAGGTGGTATCTCACTGTGGTTTTGATTTGTATTTCCCTGATGTATTGGTCACCTTCTTTCTAGGTCACATGAATATTATGATTAATACCACAATGTTTGTGAAAATTTTTTTAATCCGTAGAAGGGTAACTGACAGGGAGTAAGAACTAAGTATTTAATGGAAAAATAGAAGTCAAATACTTCCATATTTGATTTTACCTATTTACCTATTTACCTACCTATTTACCTATATAGGAGGCTATTTTCTGCCTCCTGCCAAAGGTGACTGATCTGAATTTGAATTATTTTCCTTTACTTCGGTAAAGTCAGTGGAAATGTTAATATGCCCTGAGGTGTAGTATCTTTATCACTGGGACAAGGCATCTCTGCATGAGTTAAGAGTTGACAGATTGAGCAATATATATACAAGTAAGGAAAAGAATATTGCAAAGAGACCAGGATAGTCTATTAATATGGAATTCTGAGTCTAATAGAACATTCATCAAAATAATAGCAACTATCACAATCTGTTAACTAGTATTTTATCAGTCTGGAAGCTGTATCATTTCTGATACTCTTCAGTGTTATTCTTCTGGCTTCCAAATACATTTGTTCTGTTTGGAGTTGGTGGAGTGCTATTATCCGTGGTGCTGTTGTGCTTTAACTAAAGTTACAATCTTGTCTGGCAGGTTTTTGTAGATTATAGAAAGAAGAAAAGATGATTGAGAGAACCTCCCCACATCTACTGCATCTAAACATAATGGATTACAGTTTCTAGTTTAGCTGATTAAAAGTTAATGTTTTGAAGTTCTATAATTTGGAGTTTGAATCCATACTCTATGTTAGCTGAGGGACTTTGAGGAAGTTATTTAACCTTCCTATGCCTCAGTTTTATCTTGCAGCAACAGCAATCATTGCAATAATAATAATGGTAGCTTACTTTAGGGAAAATGTGAGGTTAGAATGAGATTATATGTGGAAAGCTCTAGCTGGTGCCTGCTGGTTGGTAATTTTTCAATAAATACTAGCTGCTATTGTTATCATTATTTTAATCAACATGATTAACTTATTCTTCACATTTCTCTAACATTAATTTGTTAACTGAAGATACGTACCTTGGTAAGTAACATCCAAAAGGGTTTTTACATGTATTCTTTTCAGAGAAAAACACATAAAGAGCTAGTAGCAACACAAAGCAGTTGACAGTTGATTAAAAAAAGTGTGCTTTCAGGGTGCCTGGGTGGCTCAGTGGGTTAAGCCTCTGCCCTCGGCTCAGGTCATGATCTCAGGGTCCTAGGATCAAGCCCCGCATCGGGCTCTCTGCTGGACAGGGAGCCTGCTTCCGCCTCTGTCTCTGCCTGTCTCTCTGCCTACTTGTGATCTCTCTCTCTGGGTCAAATAAATAAAATCTAAAAAAAGAAAGTGTGCTCGATTGGTCTAGTAAAGAAAGCATTGGTTTTGGTAGTAAACAATGGGTGGAATTTGCTGTGAAAGAAAAGCAAGCGCAGAGTGAGGGCTGAAGGACTTATTAAGCGAAGGGAACAGATCAGATGGGGTCCATAAATGGAAAGAAGTTTAACATGCTCATAAATCAGTGAAAGACTCTAGATCCCTAGCAGCAGAGGAGGAACCAGCCTTGGTGTGACTAAAAGCATATGCTTTTCAGAACTCTGTATAAGGAAAAAGAATACGCCTTAACCATAAGGCCTTTGAAGAGGCCTGTGCAAGTGAAGGGACTGATGTGTTAACTTTCCTATAAATCCACATCTAAGAGAAGTATTTACATGAAATGAAATGAGTAGGGTGGTCTCCAATTATGGACAGCCCTGAAATCCCAAAAGAGGACTTGAGAACTGAGTTAGAGCAGTGATTCCCAAAGTGTAGTTCTAGTACCAGCAGCATCTGCTTCACATGGGAGCTTGTTAGAAAGACATGTTCTAGGGCCTAATCCCAAACCTGATCCAGAAATTTTGAGGCCAACAGACTATGTTTTAACAAAACCTCCTGGTGATTATGATGCACATTCAAGTTTGAGAATCACTGTATTGGATGATGGGCTTTGGGCTCCCTATAATGAAGATGGGTTAGGGAATAGCCTGCTCTCAGTGAGAGGGGTTTAGGCATGCTCCTTGCTCAGCATTGGCTAGATTGGAGGCAGATTGACCAAGTGTTAGTGCTGTTGGGTCGGTAGGTATACAATGCATATAAGAAGGTATTTAAGAAGCGGGGAATTAACTAGATTTGCAACCTGTCAAGTATGAAGGAGGTTTAATTCAGGTTGAGTCTGGGTATCCAGGTTGCTTTGAACACCAGCAGTGAAAGTAAGAACTTAGAGAGAGATGATGGGATTGATGGATGATGAGAAGGATAGAAAATTCTGTTTTAAATGTAGTTAGAGACCCAGACTAAGCCGAGTTCAGTGCACATTGTGAATTCTTTTCATTTCTGTCCCGGAGGTGTCCCTTGAGGTCTCAAATTGACAACAGCATTCATTCAGGACTGACATCCTCCCAAATCGGTGTCCCATAGGGGACTTTAAGGCTTTAAGGCTTCAGCAGGTGATGTGGGAGATGTAAGACTTTAGGGAGGCATGGGCTTAGTCTCTTCAGATTCCTAGCATCTTCTCCCCCTCAAATGGGAGATGAGTTTATACCAGACTTGGCTATCTGAATAAACTGGGAAGAGGGAAACGAATCTAAACGTGAGCAAAACATAGAACCACTTGGAGACACCAGAAAATGAAGTTTGAAATTCTACAACAGCAACAGCACAGATTAATTTTTTCTTATTCTCTTTCAACATTTATAAGTAACACATACAATAAAACAAGAGGAATAACAGCAACATTACCAAGAGTTGTTTAGCATCTTCTATTTCCCCCTAACTTTTATTTTATTTAATAAAAATATATTTTTTATTCTATCACACCTATGATATAAATAGGGCCAGAACTATTATTCTTATTTTGAAATGAGTGTGGGGAGGCCCAGAAAGAGGAATTATCCTCTATTAGGTTTAAAAAAAAAAAAAAAAAAAAGTAAAGTCTGTTTTGAACATGGTGACCCTGGAATATCAGTGACATATCGAACTTAAAAGTAACTAGTACACAATGGGGTGAAAGGAACTGAAGTTAGTTGCAAGGACTGAAAGTATAGAGTTAACATATTTCCTGGATAGCAACATAATGCAAAACAATATATAATAACGTATGGCCCTCACCTACCAAAAAATAAACTAACAATTTTATAGATTGTGCACTAGATGATTTCTCCTTGCTTGTATTGTTTACATAGGAAAGAAATGTGATACAGTGTTTTTCCCAGTAGGTAGCTGTACCTAAAAAAATTCCTCTATTGGTTTTAGTGCTTTTTACTTTTCAGTAACTTTGAATAGGCTTTAGTGATTTTAACTGCTAGGAAGTGTATAAACAGAAACAACGGATTTGTTGAGAGCTTTTCATTATTTTGTCCCGTATTATTATGGTTTTGTTTCATTCTTTTATTCCAAAATGTACATAATATATCCAGCGCTGATTGGGAATTATTCTAACTTTAATAAAATCTGCCCGTTTTATGTGTACTTTTGCTCTGGGTACATATTAAATGTATTTGCATTTCATCATGTATGCTAATATGAATGATGAAGTAAGCTCTGATTAGAAGCCTTCTTTTTGTGTACGATCATACAAGACCAGGGGCATTTCCACATACCAGTTATTTCCAAAAGCAGTGGTGTAACTGCATTCTATGTCTTTAATTGTGTAAAATTGTTATGCTTGTGACTCTCTCCACCACTCTCAAATTGGCTGTTGTACATGTTATGAAAGACACCTGAATAAAAATATTAGTGACAGTCACCAGGACTCAAAGGTTTATAGGTCCTGAGGTTTGATCACACAAATTGCTGACCAGCACTAGCCAAGATGAGGAATATGGAAACAAAAGTGGACATCGCCTGCATACACACATGAGGATTCTTATTTAAATTCCACTGCATGATCTGAACATACTATAGGGTTAGTAACTTATTGCTGAATGAGTGAATGGAAGTTATGTACCACCCCCTTCTGTTTATCCCATGCTCTAACAGCCCACAAAAGGAGGGACTAGTGCTTTCAACTATGCCACAAATGATGACATACTGAAATGATTTCTTTTTTTTTTTTTAAAGATTTTATTTATTTGACAGAGAGATCACAAGTGAGCAGAGAGTCAGGCAGAGAGAGAGAGAGAAGGAAACAGGCACCCTGTGGAGCAGAGAGCCCGATGTGGGACTCAATCCCAGGACCCTGAGATCATGACCTGAGCTGAAGGCAGAGGCTTAACCCACTGAGCCACCCAAGGGCCCCCATACTGAAAAGATTTCTAAGCCAAATTAATATAGTGTTTCTCTCTATACAGAAAATTTTAACTTAAAAAATTTTATTAGCACCCTTTCTAAGTTGATAAATACAAGTAATATTTTAAAATTTAAATATTCTGAATCCCTCATAATTCTACTATTTTATCATGATTAATGTTTTAGCTCTTTCCTTTTGTTCTTCATGTTCTGATACAAATATATCTACAGATTTATTATCTTAATGTGTATAAACTGTCATTTTTTTACTCAAAATTATATTTTAGATTTTTTTTAAAGATTTTATTTATTTATTTGACAGAGAGAGATTACAAGTAGGCAGAGAGGCAGGTAGAGAGAGAAGGAGGAGGAAGCAGGCTCCCTGCTGAGCAGAGAGCCCGATGCGGGACTCGATCCCAGGACCCCGAGATCATGACCTGAGCCGAAGGCAGCGGCTTAACCCACTGAGCCACCCAGGAGCCCCTATTTTAGATATTTTTAAAATTTTTCACATTTTTACTGTTATTGTTCTGATGACAGCACAATGGTCAATGTAATAATATTGGATTGATAATCTAAAATATATTTAGTCATTTCAACTCTTGTTGTAGATATTGCTGCTATAAAATGTTTTTGGAGAATTGTTCTTTCTACTTTTATAAACATAGGAAGATTTTCCAGGGGAAAAAATATTCAGAATACATTTTCATACTCTTTGGGATATTTCATTGTAATGTATTCATACATTGGTAGTATTGTTGAAGCTTGAATATGTATTATAATAATAAATAATATGTATTTTAATTATAAATAATATATTCAAGCTTCAATACTACATATATATACATATATATAACTTTAGTCTTGACATTGGAGGCCAAATTAAGCTTAGGTGAGTTACTTACTTTAAAAAGTATTTCTCCCTAGGAAATGTTATCATTTCCATTTGAAATTGAATTATATTTAAAAATTTGAAAAATATATAAAATTATTTCCCTTTAAAGTTATAAATATAATTATACCTTATTAAAATATATAATGCCTAGCTATTATATTTTAAAATAAAATATAATATTATATATAGTAATATATACCACAAAATATCATATATAGTAATATATACCACAAAATAGGAGCTAAATAAATGAAAATTATGTTCAAATTAATGGTCCCAAAGAGATGCTTTTTATAGTAAATGACCTTAATTAAACTTATAAAGCTAAAAGAAATCTGTTTTTAAATCTTTCCTTTCACTGATCTTCCCTCTTCTAGGTTATTGAGTTCTAAATGGTCCAAGGACCAGTGTGAAAGGGACTATATAAAATCACCAGGGATGTGGCTAAAAATACTTATTTCCAGATCTCATCAACCAAATCTTTAGGGGTTGAGACTTGGGAATCAGTATTTTTAATAAGTTCCCCAGGTAGTTCTGATAATTTCAGACAGGATTCAGAACCAATGACCTAGATTACCAGAGATGCCACTCTATTTCTATTCCTGTTTTATATTTCTTCCAGTCCATTCTTCATGTTTTAAATAGACCCCATCTTCTAAGGGCTTGGGCTTAGGTATGATATTTTCCCTGTAATTTTAATCCCATTTTAATTTTAGTCCCATTATTTTAATACTTTAATTTTAATTTTAATCCCATTATTTAATGATGCCTCCTACTTCTATTTTAGATTTATCATCTAATCCTTATCTAAAGCCATTCTGGATATAGGGCAGGACAAAATACCTGTGAAATAATTAGAAATGTATTATTTAAAGAACATTGAAATACCTTATTCATTCTTCACTCTAATTGACAAGGTACAATTATCACTTACTACCTAGCTAAATTCATTTCTAGTGTTTGAAAATTAGAATGTGTATATTATCTCTGGAAGACATTTCTGAGTGTACATATTGACATTATCATCAACTAAATTAACATGATTGCCAGTACAGGAAGCACAGAGGCCTGAAGAGGTATTTGGTGGCAAGGAAACCGAATGACCCACTGGATATAGGGTGCCACCCACAGGGAGCACACATGGGATGTTTGAGGAAAATGGAAGGCACAGTTAAAGTTTTAAAGTGGGAGTTCGGAGAAAGGTGCGGAGAAGAAGTTCTGAAGACAAAGTGATTAATAGTGCAGACATATGGGCTGCACAGAAAAAGCCCATCTAGCTCTGTTTTTGCCTAGGTTTACCGCTAGTCAAGCACATTTACCCAAACCCTGAACAAAACAAAACAAAACAAAATCCCACAATGATTTAAAGTGAACTCAATGAAAGTCCTCTTACTTCACCAAACCAAATCCCCCCCCAACCCCGACCCCAACTCCTCTTGCTACCGTGTTTTTCATAAAAATCTAGCTGAGAGGCTTGTGATTCCACTTGCCTTAGTTTTTCAAATTCCCTCTATCTCCTGTGTGCCATTTTTAAACAGGAAACACTTGCTGCACCATCTCTCCCTCCTGTATCCTCCTCTTTCCAAAGGGGACCTTGTTTAATGTCTGCTAAAGTGCAGAGAGGAGAAAAACAATGCCACAAATAGTTTGGGAAAAGATATTTGTCATGTGGACCACTTCAAGGTACACCTTTTATTTTTCTCTGGATGTTGACCTTCCCAAAGAAAAGTCCCTTGAAGATCGGTTGGATGACTCTGTTGCTAATCATCCCTGTCATCATCATCATCATCAACGAACAACAGCAGCAATAACAACAGCTGAAGCATTTAATTACCTGCTATTATTTGTCAGAAATAACAAGAGCCTTAAATAAAATAGCTCATTTACTCATTCCCCAAATCCCATGAATCTACTATTTCCCTTCCCACTTTAAAGAAAATTAAAGCACGAATAATTCAAGGAAACATCTCCAAAATCACATGTTTACCAAATGAGAGGAACTGGATTCCAAGCTGGACTCCATAGAAGCCTACAGTCTACTGCTTACTGCCAAAAATTTTGAAAACGTATTTGTTTTAAAATATGCTCTATGTGATGAAATGCTTAAAAAAACAAGGGATACATTCCTTCTTTAAGAAACTAGTATTTTCTGTGAATATATTAAAGGAATCTGATTAGTGTATAGCATTGTGAGAAGTTTCTAAATCTATAGTTTCTAAATCTATACTTAAATCTATTTTTAAGTCTATGTTTGCACTAAGCAAATAAATATATCAAAGGAAAACAAAAGTTAATTTTTTTCCTCTGTGACCTAATCCTTTTTATGCAATAAATCAGGACCTTGGTAACACCACACTGCAGAATAGGAGCATTTTTCAAAGGCATTTTTTCTCTTCTCAGTTTTTCAAAGAACTTCATCAAAACTAATGGGACTGTAGAGAAGATTTATCAGAAATTCAGTCAGGTCTGTTAGATCTCCCCTGCATGTGGGAATGGGCACATCCATCTGCCTTCTCTAGAGACTAGTAGGATAGAGAACTCATGACAGATATTATGCCTTTTTAAAGAGACTATTTTTTTAAATAAAGGCTCTTTCTTCCTATGCTATTCTCTAATAATGAGTAGCAATCATTAAAATAGTTCTATAAAATGTTATTTAATTTTGTAGTTGTAATGGATAGACTAGAGAGTGAAATATCTTAAGAATATATCATGACTGATTTTACAATGGGGACAGACTCTTTGGGAGTATATGAAGTAATGAGAATTCCTACTTCATATGATATTGGTTTCCTTTTAATCTTCATTTAAATAATTAGATGTGATGTTTATAAATATATTCCAAGTCCAGTAATATTAGATCTAACTAATGATAAGTGTATCTCTCAGGGGATACTTCTGCTGAAGAAAAACATCTTGTATAGATACCCTCAGAAAGAATAAAAGATTAAAATGTGAAAGTGAACTTCTGTCATTATAGTTTCTTAAAATAATATAGTGGTAATATATGTGAATAATAAACATACTATAGAATGAAGAGATAAAGTTATTGAAACTATCCCCCCCCCCATTTTTGAAATTTAAACTGTTGTTCAAAGCCCTGTGTAAGGGGCAGAATGTGAAAGTTTTTGGAATAAGCAACTTTTTAGAAGTCATTATTACATACCTATATAATATCTTTGTTTCAAGAAAGTTATTTATAAAGCTGCTTTTATTTCTTTTTAAAAGATTTTGTTTATTTGAGAGAGTGTGAGAGAGTTAGTAGGGAGACAGTGGGAGTAGGGGTTGGGGAAGGGGCAGAGGCAGAGGACAAGAGAAGATCTCAAGCAGACTGCACGCTGAGCATGAAGTCTGATTCAGGCGCTCAGTCCAGTGACCCTGAGATCATGACCTGAGCTGAAATCAAGAGTCGATACTTAAATGACAGAGCCATGCAGGTACCCGTGTAAAGCTGCTTTTAAAAATGTAACAGTACTTCCAGAAGTATATTTGCTCTATAGAATGGATTTCTCAATCATGTGCACTTACCTTATATGTGAATGTGTGTATACTTACAATTGGGAGAAAGCTCCATAAATGAACCAGGTCAATCAGTTTGATAGAGAGATTGTGGAAAACAGATCTGGTAAAGACCAATATAATGCAGCAGGAGGTTTTATAAACTGATGTGTGACTCTTTTAAAAACATCTCTGTCTCAATACAGTTGTTATATTTAAAGTTAAAACAACAACCAGAAAAGAAAAGAAAACAACCCCCAAACAAGCTTCATGTCCACACAGAAACTACAGAAAAACCCAGAGGTAGATGTCTGAAAATGAAAACATTAGATAGATACACTGATATTTAACGGACTAGTCAATATGTGCCTTTCTAACGCCATTCATAATATTTTCCGTTAGAGACAAAAAACAGCCTAATAACCTGACAATAAAAGTGTGGTCAGATGGCAAATGAGTAGAAAGAAGGAAATTCATAGAACGTTAAACTCTCTCTTAGGAAAGCTAACTTTGTTTCAGTGAAAGTTAAGTTATGACTAATTAGATTTAGCACCTCATTAGTTCTATTTGGAAACCAAATAAGGATAATCACTGACCTCTAAAACTTAGTAGTTTTTTTTTTTTTTTTTAAGTGGGGAAAAAAATAAGAAATGCAAAAATTGGATATCTTAGAGTCCTGGTTAAGTGTTAAGTTCATTTCAAACACAGAGTAGTGACCTTTGGGGTTAGCTCCACAAATTAAAAAATTCAGTCTTGAACATATTTTATTACCATTCTAATCAGTATAAAGTATTGTTTCAAGTACACACCTAGATGGTATCCACTTTGATATAAATTTTGAGAAATGTATTTGTCTTTGTTTATTTGCATTAAGTTAGGATTTTGAAGAGCTTATGAATTCTTCTAGGCAATGTTAAAATCCTTAATAAAACCTTTTACTGTGAGTTTATTGATGGAGTAAGTTAGATTTTTAATAATAAATATTTCTCTTAATGATTGCTATGTTGTCCCTATTTCAGTATTGATAGATTGATGGTTTTACATAAAACCAAATGTTTTGAAGCCTTTACAAATATTTACCCCAAGCAATTCTGAAGATAAAGACATGCTATGAGAAAATTTAACTTGCTTACTTTTTTTTTATTTAGGTAGTTTGTAACTGTTTCTGGAGACAATGGAAACAACTTCTTAGCATTATGCCAAATAATAAATATTTATTTTGCAAATGATATAAATCAGGAGAAACCTAGTTTGTATGGAAACTTGGAGGTGTAATAATTAAGTTGAAAAGTTTTCCTGATAACACCTGATTTCTTTTAAGCTTCCTGCAGAGTACTCACCTTTACTGAGAGAAATTAAAACTAGAAGAATAAGAAATAAAAGCTAAAAATGCTTAATATAGCAAATGCATCCATGTTTTTGGTGTGGCTATTAGTTGTCTCTGGAAGATTCTCTTGAGCAGGGTTTCTGGGATTCACTATTATCATGGGGGACTCTCCTGTCCCCTCTGTCCCACTAGGAGAACACGACTCCGTCTGTTCCTCCTAACTTCTTAGATCCCATGTTGCTCTCTCTCTGTCTTTCAGTCACAGCCAAACAACTCCAGTTTTAATTAAACCAAGGGGATTGACATTCTCTCCTAGGTACTTAGAATGCTGTACCAAGAGCATTCTCAGACCATGCCAGGCAGGGAACAGCCGCGGCTTTTCCCATTTTGGGATTTCTCTAACCTTGTTTTGTTAGTTGTAAGAAACAAACTAAAACTTGGATTCCCGGCAGCACAGCATAACTCCTGCTCTTGTTCCTTTGTGTCTGGTGAAATGATTTTCAGGGACATAATTCGTAAAATTTTATGGCACCATTTTTCAGTGTTTTACATAGTTTTGAAATGTGGTTAATAGAAACATGATAACTGTGTATTTGAATCTTAGTTCAAACATCAAAACTCCCACTTTTATTTGAGGATGGTGATTTAAAAGAACTAGCTTAGCTCTATAGTTGGAAAATAATCTTTTGATTAAGACAAACTTCGTCGTGTGTTGAATTTATTAGCTATGTGACTTCAGGAAGATATTTTGCCTTTCTAAGTCTTAGTTAATCTTTGTAAAATGTGGGTAATTATAATATAAGCTAGTTTTCATCTGTCATTTTGTACGTGCGTAAAGGATGTTAAGTACTTAGAAAACTGACAGGCTTATATCAGTAATCAATAAATGCATATCAGTATTAGCAATAAAAATATTATTTTATATAAATATTTTTACCATTTAAAAATTATCAGCATAAATTAATATTCTCAGTGTTAGGAGAATTTTGATATTTGTTTCCCAGCTTAAGATTATTTAAAAATACTGTGAATAAAATGAAGTGGTCATGAATTAAGTCTAACACCCACTTGTCAGCATGGATAAAAATTAAGAATGTTATTATTTTCTTCTGTACAAAGAGAACTTGATCCTTTTCCTTGCTAAATTATACTTTCTCAGAAATATGATTGAAGAATGGGAATGAAGCTAAGTTACATTGTCCTTTAACAGTAACTTTATTTAGTTTAACAGTCGAAGAGTGCCAAAGAAATATACAAAGGTAGCATATACTTGAGCAATATAAATGTGTTTGCTCATCTCCCTTCACATCTTTTTTTTTTTTTAATGTTTTTCCTTTGCTACTTCCATTTGTTATTGGCATTTCTACTACTTGCTGCTGACTCTCACACCTGCTTGACATTTCAAGCCGAATTAGTTGATTTTGTGATCAAATGACATATGAACTGGGCCTTGAAGGTTAAGCAGGAGTTTGTCAGACTGAGTACAAAAGGATAAACACTATATAGCCTGAGCACAGGCCAAGAGGTGGGGGAGAACCTGGTTGGTTTGGAGAGCACAGCATTCTAAGGGGTGGTTGGTCAGGCACGTGGTTATGAAGGATGAAAAGGAGGCTGGTATAGTTGGCAAAGGATTCCGACTCTTTCTGAGGTATTGATGATTCATCTTGGTTTGTGTTGTAGTCAATAATGATTGATTGAAGTCTTCACTTTTTATTTTTGAATTTTAATAATAGGACGTTTTTTCAGCTCTCACTGAATGAGTGGGTAGTTTCTTTTGGGTATGGCCCAGTGTTCAAGTTCCAATGTCATAATCTGAGATGAAGTCTGTGTTATCTCTTTTAAAGAATATTTAAAAACCTATTAATCACCTCTCCTGTCTCCAGTCTAATCCAATGCAGACACCCTTTACAACACAATTCTTTTCTTCTTTTTTCCATGACACCTTGACTCTAGTTAAAAACCAGTAGTTTTCAGTGCCATACTGAATTTCCTATAAAATCCTTTATCTTTGAACTTGAAATAAGACTTTGACCTAACTTTTTAGCTTTTGCTACAGTGATCCTGCTACAAAGACACCCTTCCTAACTAAATGGGACTGTTCGCATTTGGGCAAGTGGACTAGGTAATACTCTAAATTTGCTCATGCCTTTATTCAGTATACTTTTCTGTGCCTGTTCTGTGTCAGCCTGTTTAGTACTAGGCTCCTAGGATAAACATAAAAATGAGCTATAATTTTGATGCTATATCCTTCCTTAAAACAGTCTTTCCCACAAGCAAATGCTTATTAAAATTCTTCAAGTTCTTGTTCAAATGTCACTTTCTCAATGAAGCCTATCTCATTCACCCTATTTAAAATTGTAATCACTTATTCCCAGCATGGGCACTCTGCATCCCCAACTAACCTCTGCTTTTCTTTTTTTCTTAGCATTAATGTTCTAACATGCCATATAACTTACTTTTATTATAACTATTGCAAATAATTTGCCTCCACTCACTGGAATGTTAGCTTTGCAAGGGCAGGAATCTGTGACCGGTCACCAGTATATCCTAACTGCCTGGAACATAGTAATGGTCAATAAACTGTCTAGCTCAAAAGACAGTCTCTTAATGAAATTTCCTCTGAGGACCCAAGCTACAGTTTATTTAGTACTTTTCTTGTGCCTCTCAGATAAGACTTAATGTTCTCCCTTGCCGTATCTTCTTATTGAAAAGCTCTGTGAGGCTAGACAGGGCTGTTTACATATTTTTATCTTCCTTACCATGTAGCCCCTTTGCCCAGTGAGTGGCAAACTAACTGTTTAATGGAAAAAAGATGAATGAGGATTATAAACTGTGAAGAAATATACTGTGAAGATCTGCCTTATCTTTTTTTCAAATATAGTGGCCCAATAATAGTCATTGAAGAGGTCTCAGTAATCATCAGTTTGTTCATTCAGGCTCTTTTTATTTGAGTTTAGTATTTCAGAGCATTTTAGATAGCAGTAATACGGATGATCTCTTCTCTCTGACCTGGTTGAGTATGTTTGATATAAACTATATTCTAATCATTTTACAGAATGAGATTGAGCTCTGCCTGGAAGGAAGAGAGTTCAAGATGCTGCAGTATTTGCTGCAGGAACACACAATACAACAGATGTTCTGTTCTTCTTTATAGTCATAGAAAACCGTCTTCACTTTGCAAAATTAAAGGGTAGAACTGACACAAATATTGACAATTCTCCTGACTTCTTAACCCAACCCTAAAACTTAGAGTTTGAAAATTGGTTACAGCTGTTCCTTTCTGTTTCTTAGGGTTTCTTTTTCCTTTCTTTCTTACTTTTTTTTTTTTTCAACCTTAGTGGTGGACACATTTATGCACCAGCACTAAAACAGCCTCTGACTCCAGGTGCATTTACCATTTGGGGAGTGTGCCGCCCTTGTTTTGTTAGCCTCAGCATTTTCAAAAACCTCACTTCGCCTGTGGTGCTGGTGAATATATCACTGTCCACCTCTTTTGCCTTTTGTATTTACTGTTGTCTTATGCTTCAGCGTTTCTGATGCCCTTGAGAAGCTGTAACCATACTTTAAATTTGAAAGAGTGCCAGCTCATTTAATCAGGAGGAGTTTGAGAGGCATGGATGAATTTATTCTATCTAACATTTAATAAAAAATAAATTAAAAATGTGACTTACGCCATGACATGCTTAGCATTACCTTTCTAGGTTTAAATTTGAGAGTTGTCAGCACCCTTCCCGGTCTGGAAACTGACATGTTATCAATCTGGTGCGTGGGTGACAAGGCCGCTGATGTCTTCCCAAGGTTCTTGTTTAATAATTAATTTTTCATTGCGGGCATGTTCAATAAATGGATTACAAAACTTAAGCCCATTTAAAAGGTTTTAGAAATTCATTATTAGTTTTAAAAGATGAATGCACAAATTAACTGTCCCATGATAGATGGGGCATACCAAATATAGCCAGATCCTCTTGTGGTTTTAGCCTATATTTATAGACAGTATAGAATAAGATACGAAGTCAGTACAGTTTTGTAGACAATGCCACTGAATCACTGAGGGAATGATTCTTTTCACAGGAGACTCAAAAAGGGAGATCTGATGACAAAATCATACTTTAAAGGTTTTCATCTTTTCGCTTGCTCTCAGAAGTCCTGGACCACCTAGCCTGTGGACATGCTTCGTGCTATGTCTGGAGTCAGTACCTTACCTCGAGTTCTTCCACTGAATGATATCATGATTTAAAAAAATGAAAGGAATCTTACCAGTTATCACATCCTAATTTCCTTGATTAAATTTCATTGCCAGTTATTAAGCTATTATCTTCCAGCTCCAGACCTACCAGCTCTGTGATTTCAGGGAACGGGATCTTGGAACTACGTTTCCCCTTGGCCCTCTGGCTTTCCCTTAGGATCTACAAACAGGGAACTCCTGAGGAAGGCTCACTGTCCTGAGAGAGGGGAACATGGCTTCCTTCTTTGCTAGTCATGTCTTTCATTGTCCCTTGGCCACAGTCCCTCATCAGGCAGCAGTCCTTTCCTTTTTCCATTGCTTTTCTTCTTTTTCTTCATTCCTAGACTCTGTCCCATTGTACCGCCTTGGAGTCACCAGGCAGAGCCGAGCAGTGCTCCTCTTCCGAAGTCCAAGTTCCAATTCTGTGGGGTCCTCTGGCAGGCATCCATGTCTAATAACCCCGAGCTCTTCCCTTTGTGTCCTAAGCTATATAAGTGTTTGATCCTTTCCTCAGGTATTCATAACTATGTTATCTCAGTGTCTTTTTTTCATTCCTTTTCTTCCTTCCCTCCTTCCTTCTTCCCTCTCCTTCCTTCTTTTTCTCACTTTTTTATTTGCATCTTTAACTGTCCAACATCTGATTAATAATTCTCTATGTTAAATTTTCTCTGTTAAAACAACTAGTATGCTTTGTGTTTTCTCAAGCTGGTACTTATGCTGCAGAACATAAAAAAAAAAAAAAAAAAAGAACCTATTTATCTCTAGCCTTCTAAGGGGTTTCATGAAATTGAATGATTAGAGAATCCTGATCTTTTTCATTCTTAGATCATGAAAATGGTTTATGTATAGATAATTTTTTAAAAAAATTTTATAAAATCAGAGTTCTTAACAGGTTACCTCACAAATTATTTACCCATTGATTTTTTTCCCTCCCACTCCTCCCAGCGTTTTGGTATGTCTTTTGTATTATGAGCCAAGGTGTAAAGAAGAAGGAGAGTAGTATGACATGGCTGCAACTGAAATTCTTCCGTATTTACTGTTGTACTAGTGAGGAAGTCTGCTAGTCAGTCTCTCTGCTCCCTCCCCCTTTAGAGTAAATGAGAAGCTTCAATAGAAAAACAGAGAAGTCATCTTCCTTTCCTTAAGGTCTTTCATTGACAGTATACTAACAGTTTTGCTTTCTGAAATGGCTGGTCTTGCTTCATAGCCATGCCTCAGATTATACTGAACAAAGGTTATGTCAGGACTTGATCTAACTTAAATCTTTCCCCAAATAAAATAATTAAACTAAAGTGTTTTTTTATAGAAAGTTAGAATTATTGATGTCTTATTTTTCCATATTTAGTATGTAAGTAAATATCAGGTAAATCAGGAAAACAAAAAAGAACTTTCCTTGTTTAATCATTTTTCCATTTATTATATATTAATTAATTCATTTTTTTCCAATGGATATTTCACAAATGGTTACTACCTATTAATACAACATACTAAACACTGATCATTGTTAGGGGCAAATTCTTTGTGGAGTCACTCCTTACAAAATAATAAATAGCGTGAGCAATTCAGAGAAAATTGTTTCACAAAGACTGAAGATTATTTCTTGTCTTTAGTAGAGTTCATTTTATAGTAAATCTAAATTTTAGTGTCTAAACTTTGATGTAGAACATTTTCTTCATATGACAATGGCAGATATGTTTTCTCCTTTGTTGCTATTTTACTTTTTAGCTGTAGTCCTTTCTGGATTTTTTTTTTTTTTGGATCAAAACTCTAAGTGATCCGAGATTTTTACTCTGTAGTTCTGATTTACATTTTCATAAAGACGATTAACAGGCAAAAATAATGACATTCTTTAGCCCTAGGAGATCCTTGATGATGAAATTCATTGGCCTGTTTCTTTGCTGTTCTGTCCTTTGTCTTTTGGAACACACATTTTTATCAGATAGTTTGTTGTTCTGACTAGTCAGAAGTTGTCCAGGGTTTTATGTCTGGATTAAGTCATTAATTAGTCAATGTTTTTGTACCACCCACTCTATTGAACTAAGAATGTCAAGCGGCTGTGAAGGGAAGACAGATACTGGCTCTAAAATTAAAAGAGCTCATCTTCTAACAATTGTAATGATGTATTAAAGAATACATGAATTGATATCACAGAAGAGGTATAATAGTTAAAAGAACATTGCTTAGATGTAGTTAATCTGGTGCACTGGCAAGGAGAACAAGCAACACTTCTGATAGCTTGATGTCATTTCAGGGTGCCTCACCCCACTGGAGAAAAGAGTTTCCTCAATGTCAAGTAAGATCCCTTCCCTTCCAGTGTCTTTCCTCAGTGTACCCCATCTACTGGCACAAAATTTGTAGAATGCGGTAGGGCCTCAGAAGGAATTTAATGAGTGAATGTATCAGTAGATGACTAAAGCATTTGTTTTCCTGTGAGGATATTAGTTTCCTTACTTCTCCTGAATCTCAGGTTATAATCTGTTCATTGATAGATCAAAAGACATAAAAGATTTGTTAGAAGTCAGTGGTCACTATCTTAATATAGATCTCTAAAAATCTAGAGTTTGTGGCACTGCTTTTCACTGTAACTTTAGGCAAAAAGAAATTTTACTCTATCAGTGGAGACTTAAAACTTCCATCAAATGGGAAGGAAGTAATATTAAATAAAAAATATATACTCTAACATGATCATCTATCATTTCCCACATTCTGAAATATTAAAGTATGAGACTTTTCCTAATAATCAAGAAGTATGCCCCAATGATTTTTTACATTGCCTCCTTCTCTCATTTCCATTTATATGTTTGCTAGTGAAACTTATTGCTATCCTTCATGAAAACACTATTATTTTTCCCCTAAGGAAAATATTTTATTTCTTTTATGAAACTATGCTTTACTTTTACTTGAGCTTAGGTAAAAATGTTAATGGAATTGAAAAGCAGTTAGTTAAGTGAAATTACAATGAATTAATTAAATTTGAGATAAACTGAAATAATGGCATATGCTAAGTTTGTTACAGAAGAGTAAATCAAAATTATACTTTAAAAAAAGTGTGTAGCTGGAGAAAGTAATTTTATTGTGACGTCTCCCATGATTCTTAGAAATAATTTTTTTTTCCTTCCTGGAAAGTACTCTTTGGGTAACATGTACAGGAGACAGTTAATTTTGGTAAAACAGCATGAATCATCCTGGTCCATTGCAGTGGGGGAAAATGTGCTTCATCTGTTCTTCTTTATTAATAGTTTTTGGATATGAATGAATTGGTTTTACAAAATTAAGTTTATACTTGCTGCCTTGGAGCTCCCTGTTGATTCTGTTATATATACAGATAAGTTATGGAGTGTAGACAGGTTAAAAGCACTGACTCACAGAAAAAAGATTAAAATATTTTATGAACTCTGGTGTTGGCAAACTAGAATCAAGGACATACTAAAAAAAAAAAAAGAATACTAATATTGAAATCCTTCAGACTGGTCTTCTGGAAAGAAAAATTATCATTAAACAATAACAAGAAAACCAAATTTATGAAGAGAGAAATGCCAGAGCCCATTTTTTTTCTATTTTCTATAGTGAACTTTTTCCTTTTTTTCCCCATTTTATGATTGTAGCTTTTTTATACAGTAAAATAGTCATAACAAGAGATTTCCCTTTTTAACAATTTTAAGTGTACAGTTCAGTGGTATTTAGTACATTTTATGGTGCTGTGCAGCCATCACCAAAATGTAGTTCCAGATTCTCATCACCCCAAAAGGAAACTCCTTGTGCATTAAGTAGTCACTTCCACTCTCTCTTCCTAGCCCCTGGCAACCTCTAACCTGTTTACTGTCTTTATGAATTTGTTTGATTTAGATATGTCATATAAATGGAATCATACAACATATGGCCTTTTGGTGACTTTTGTGGCTTCTTTCACTCAGCATAATGTTTTCAGGTTTTATGCACATGTAACAACTATGGCCATACATCATTCCTTTTTATGCTTGAGTAATGTTCCATTGTGTAATACCACATAAATGTGTAATACCACATTTTGTTTATTCATCAGTTGATAGACATTTGGGTGGTGTTCACATTCTGACCATTTGAGTAGTGCTGCCAAAAATTAGTTTGAACACCCATATTCAGTTCTCTTGAGTATATACATAGGAGTGGAATTTCTAGGTCACATGGTAATACTGTGTTGGCAGAACTACCAACCCGTTTATCACAGTCACTGATTTTATACTCCCATCAGCACTTTCCCAGTTTCTTTACATCTTCACCAACACTTCTTTTTCATTTTGTGTTGGTCAATTTTAGTGTGTCTGAAGTGGTATCTGTTGTGGTTTTGATTTGCATTTCTGTTGTGACTAATGATGTTGAGCATCTTTTCATGTACCTGTTGGTCATTTTTATATCTTTTTACGATTTGTGTATTGTAACTTATTTAATAATCTCCCTAACTTTGACTTTGGTTCTTTTCTGTTTTTTTGTTTTTTTTTTTTTTGTTGTTGTCGTCATAAGTATCATTGCTATGAACATCTTTCTATAAAAATTATGTGCGTATCTAGTCATTTCTATAGGATAGCTTCTTTAAGGTGGGATTATGGGGTCAAAGCAGATGTTTCTAGGGTGTTGATATGAGTGAACTTATTCTTTAGAAATAAATACTTCTCTGTTAAGAAAAAAATATGGAAAACTTTAATCAAAATTAGTATGAGTAGGAATTAGAAGATAGAAATTATGTAAGTTATCCAATGGATAATGAAAACATCAAATATAAGCATAAACCTTAGTATTTTATTAGAAATCAAATGTGGAGCTATCTATGCTCTTCAGAAACATGAATTTCTTTTGAACATAAACGAGAAGTAGCTATCAATTTTGTTTGCTATTGAATTTATTTATTTTTTAATATTTTATTTATTTATTTGAGAGAGAGTGAGAGAGAGTATGAGTGAGGAGATGGTGAGAGGGAAAGGAAGAGTCCCTGTAGAGCTGGGAGCCCGATGCAGGACTCAATCCCAGGATTCCAGGGTTATGACCTGAGCTGAAGGCAGTCACTTAACCAACTGAGCCACCCAGGTGCCGAAAGATTTTATTTATTTAGTTGACACAGAGAGACATGGTGAGAGAGGGAACACAAGCAAGGAGTGTGAGAGGGAGAAGCAGGCTTCCCGCTGAGCAGAGAGCCTGATGGGGGTCTCGATCCCAGGACCTTAGGATCATGCCCTGAGCTGAAGGCAGACACTTAATGGCTGAGCCACCCAGGCACCCCTTTGAATTTATCTTTGATATTGATTTGGTTCTGACATTTACTTAACTTTCACAAATGCTGTATTCTTCTAAGGAAAAGGAAGAGGATAGAGAGATAATGGACTGTCCCTTGAGTTTTCACCAGCCCAGGCATAGCTAGTGTTTGGAGTTTACTGCTTATAACTGTTTTTGATAATCTAAGTTTTAAAACTATCCTATTTCACTCCTCAAGATTTAAGGCTATACTTGATTATTTTAAATTTCATCCAGTTTAGCCTTTAAATTAATAGCCCCATTCACCGGACTATTACCAAATTTGTAAAGGAGTTAGAAAACTGTAAACAATTACAGAAAAATAAAAGAACACAAACAAAAAACCACAAACTTTCTTCCATTGAAAAGAATTACTATCTTTTTTTAGATAAAAAAAAGTTGCTGATACATTTATTATACTGCTATGGCTTGAAAACTTATTATTTTTCATCAGTCTCTGAAATGTGCTATTATAGAGTGCCTTGTTTCTTCTAAGGAAATGGCCGAGGCATCTAGTAAGATGGTAATTTTGAGTTGTTCTACAATGCAGGTGGAAATGCTGCTGGTCTGAAAAAGTATTATTCCTTGTTCAATTTTTTATTTCCCCATTGTGCTAATGGCTCACCCTGTTCTTTAATATTCTGTGAGAGTCTTAGGAAGTGGCTGCTTTATCAAGTGCATAGTCAATTAGACACTCTGTCACATGAAGTGAGGATGTAAATTTTAACAATAATTTAGATATCTAAAATAATTCACAAGTACACAGGATTGTTAGTTCATTATTCATGAATAAAGTGATTTAGAGCTGAAGCTGAGATGAAAGTCTTTCTGGTAGAGAGGTTGAGTAAAAAAAAGACTTAGGAGCAAAGAGTAATTTCATAAAGTGCTATTTCTACAATCACCAAGTGGCATTTATTACTTGATAAAATTAGTGGAGGAATAAATTTTTGTCTGTTTCTCAAATTATTTTATTTGTAAGATCATAGGAAGCAAACCATTGGAAAGATGAAATTAAATTGTAGACTATTTAATGGCTACAGTCTCTATATTAAGGAACTTGCCTGTTCCTGATAGCATTGTGACTGTCTTATTTCATAAGGTCATTTGGGGTATTGGTGGGTCAGATAAGGAGAATATTTCTAGCTAATTTAACATTTCTTGTTAGTTCGTAAATTAAATAGATTATTCAAAAACTAATTAGGATGTAATTTTTTTCAATGATACACATTCTGGTTGCTCCATATTATTTCAGTTGGAGTCACAATCAGTTCATGTTGTAACATACAGTATATTTATACCAGTACTTATTCACTGTGTTTGAGAATTAAACATAGGTCTTTAATTTCACCCCTCAAAAATCTTTCTCCAAAACTCACCTACCTTCCGAGAGTAGTTCTGTTGCTAGTGAATATGTTGTGCGCCAACAAAGTTTGCTGCATGTGAGAATTTCTTTAACATGTCAGCAAATTTGAACATCGCTTTTTTTTTTTTTTTTTGCCCTGAATGGCTCCCCGTAATCTTCTCTGCAACCGCCATCAGCAACAAAGCTCTGGATAAATAGTTACAAGATCTTTTTGGTGTAGATCACCATTGCACCCCTACTAATACTGAATGAAGCTGTGAAAAAATCATCTAATGATCATGGGTATTCATTTCCTCATCTGTAAAAAGAAATAGGAATAGGTAATTGCACCTAGTTCCAATATTCTAATGCCTACTAGTTCTTTCCCCTTTTTTCATTTGCATTCTTGCCTAGTTCCTTCATTTACATTTCATATGGGAAATATTGTGTGTGCTCTACTTTCTAAACCATTTTCTAAGCACTCAGAGCACTGTATAGAACAATAATCTCCAATAATGAAAATTCAACAAATATCCCAAACGTCTATGTCATTCTTTCTGTCATGAAATGTACTACCTTGTCTTGTGCTTTTTTTTTTTTTTTTTTTTTTTTTTTTAAACACAAAGCTCACAAACTTGCCTTTAGGTGTCTAGTGAGGGAGAAATTGTGTGAGGACTCTTAAAAAACCTTTTCTTGGCATTTTGAGGGTGGACTGGAAATGGAGAAACTGGCAGAAGTGCTTTGTGTGAGATTTTATTGTATAAACATCAGACCACATGTTAAAAAGTTGCCTTCGAGATAGAGCATTTTATTTTCATCTTGCATCATAACCAAATTTCTATGGCCTCGATTAACTTGTGTGCATTGTCCAATAAACTTTCATTTCTTGGGGAGCAAAGGATTTTATTCAAGTTTTACAAACAATTATTCCATTAAAAATACTTTTGAATAGATATTTATGGTGTCATAAAGCACATTCTTAATTTACTTGACGTTCTTAATAAGAATCTCTATTTAAAGTTTACATTTTAGAGCTACTTCCCTTGCTTCAGACCATGAATATATTGCCTGGCCAACTCATTAGGTAATTATTATTTAAAAGAAAATTACATTTTAAAAAATGTGGAGCATCTTTTCTAATCATGAGGCTGTAGCATCACGGTTTTGCGATTATGCAGTTCTTTGCAATATAAATTCTGCCTACCGATGATTTAGTTGATTAAAAAAATAATGAGGTGCATATCATATGACTCTTTTTTCATTTTGTAAATTTATTGGTATAATACACATTATGTAGGTTGTTGAATGTGGCGATTCACTAGAAAAGTGCAAAACAAGGTCAAATTGGAATGCAGATGAGGTCATAAACTTTTAAAATAGTCAATAAAGCAATTAATGTATCAACAGCATGTGCTATTAAGCAGCAATGTAATGATGCCAGTGATCACACCAGGGTCCTCTGAGTGTTTATAAACAGGCAAGGAAGCTGGGCTCTATAGATATTTCACATGCATGAAAAATACCAACTTGTAGCCTTGGAATCATTAAATGGGCTTGATTTCAAATGTTCTCAAAAGCTCAGAAATACACTTATTACAGAGCATACTTTGAAGTAATAAAATAGAAGCATACAAAATACAAATTACAGCTCCCTTTTTATTGTAACTTTCTTTTAATTGCAAAGCAATATGCATTCACTGTAATAAATTTGAGTAAAACTAAAGTGTAGAAACTAAAAAAATCAAAATCCCTGCCCTTTTTAATACCATTTGTGGAGGTAGGCTTTGTTCATATTTAGTTTGAAGTATTCCTTTAATTTTCTGCTTGTGATACATATCTATATGTTGATGTAAATACAGATACAGGTATAAATACAGATATTACCATATGTATATGCCAATCTGTCTACTATATTTGCATTGATTATAAAATAATGGAATCATGTTTTATTGTTTTGCATAGTTACTTTTTCTCTATTCTACTCATTAAGTGATTGTTTTATGTTTAGTTTGAACACTTGAAATATTATTGAGAATGAAACAGATCTTCTCATGGAACACTGTATAGCTCAATATTCTGTGCAATTGATAATACTTTGCTGTATATTTTTAGGCATCTCAAACCATCATGGCTTTAGTACCCCTAAAAGTGTATTGGAAATCACTATGAAAATTCACTATAGAAATTGTAATAAAGGGCACCTGGGTGGTTCAGTGGGTTAAGCCTCTACCTTCAGCTCAGGTCATGATCTCAGGGTCCTGGAACTGAGCCCTGCATTCGGGTCTTTACTCAGTGGGAAGCCTGCTTCCCCCTCGTTCTCTGCCTGCTGCTCTGCCTACTTGGGGTCTCTCTCTCTGTCAAATAAATAAATGAAATCTTAAAGAAAAAAAAAAGAAATTCTAATAAGATGTCAATTAACTTAAATATCAAGGATAAAACAAGCAACTGAAGGTCATTCTTCCCTCTTCAGTTGTATAGATGGATTGTCTAGTTTTTGGGCTTTATTTCCAATCTACATCTAAAAGGTAGTATCAGGTTAATCTGAATTTTTTGCCCTGTTGCATTTGTTTTGTTAAGATTTTTTATTCATAAGGTGTCAAAGGAAATGCAGGAAATATTTATGTTCCTGTTTTGGCAGATGTGGTGAAGAGACCTTACTAATGAAAAATAGTCTGGGAGTGACTGGGTGGCTCAGTTGGTTAAGCAGCTGCCTTGGGCTTAGGTTATGATCCCAGAGTCTTGGGATGAGCAGATGAGATCTGCTCAGTGGGGAGCCTGCTTCTCCCTCTCCCTCTGCTTGCTGCTCCCCCTGCTTGTGCTTTTTCTCAGCAAAGTAAGCAAAATCTTTAAAAAGAAAAAGAAAAATAGTCTGTGAATTTCTTTTAGGTCATGTTTATGGCTTGGGAATGGATATAGTGCCTATTGACGATCTGGGTGTTTAAGGTAGGATTGACTATTACTTTTCTGTACATTTTTTCCCTCCCAGATTGTATAAAGAGTGTGCACCACTGTATTGAAATGCAAGGACACAATATACTCAACTCCAACACACACACACACACACACACACACAACTAAACATCTATTTTACTAATTTACATGCTTTTGTAGTAGAAAGATGATAAGCCATTATCAGTTAGTTGTCCTGTAGTTATTATTACAGAACTTGAACAATACAGCAGCTGAACATCATTCAGTGAATAACTCAATTTTATAATCAGTCATGCAAATAAGCTATGTTGATGCCTGGTTGAAATCAAAAGAGAAGTATAGCCTGTGAACTTTGATATAGTTCATGGCTGGTCTTGTTAACACCTGAAATTTAAAATAAGTTTTAGGAGAAAAAACATATTATCAGACTTTACCGTATATACAATGTATTTTATTAGGCATAGCTCCTTGTTCATAGGCCTAGTTATGAAAACAGCTTAAATATGAAACATAATCATAATTTATTAACTGTGAATGAATTAACTTTATATTATTTTAATAATCATTTAGCATTTTAATATATTATAAATGTTCAAATGCACTTTTATATACCTTCAACAATGGTAGTTTTTATTGCCAGGGACTGATCTTGGCACGGTGGTAGAGAAGACAGAAAGAATGCGTATTCTTGTCAAGGCAAGGAAAAAAAAACAAGCCAATACACAAGCGAGATTGTAATAAGCACCCTGAAAAAGATAAACCTGAGAAGTAACAGTAGAGACTAAGGTGTTAATAGGCAGTAATAGCTAGACAAATCTGGGACTCTCTTCTAAGAATATAAGAGTTGAGCTGAGATCTGAATGGTCTAGGTAAGCAAAGATTTGGAGAAGTGCTTCAGGCAGAAATAAGAAGTGCAAATAACCTGAGGCTGACTTTCTTGGCCAGTTCAAAGAATGGAGAGATAGCCAACAGAGCTGGAACAGGAAGAGTGAGCTGTAGGGTCTTTTGTATGAGAGACCTTTTCAAATCAACCTTTGACAACAATGCAGGAAATTATTAAAAACCTGCTTATCATTAAAAATAGTGAAGAAATATACAAGTGATATTCTATAAAATAACATGTCAGTTGTTTTGTTAAGGAGAAAAAGATAGGGGCGGCTGGGCGGCTCAGTGGGTTAAAGCCTCTGCCTTTCGGCTCAGGTCATGATCTCAGGGTCCTAGGATCAAGCCCCGCATCGGGCTCTCTGCTCAGCAGGGAGTCTGCTTCCCCCCTCTCTCTCTGCCTGCCTCTCTGCCTACTTGTGATTTCTGTCTGTTAAATTAAAATAAAATCTTAAAAAAAAAAAAGGAGAAAAAGATAATAAAACTTTTGATAGAAATTATTTTGGTAATAAATTTCAATTATTGTTAAAGTAGTCCCTTCATAATTTGTTGTTATATAGATGGATTTTATTTCTGTTGTTTGCTTTCTTGAGTGTAACCAGTATGTGGTTCCATTTTAGAATTAGAGTGTTGAAAAATATTTTATCAGATCCAAATATATCCTTGCTTCCGTTCTTTACAAATGAGGAAACCCAAGGCTGAATGGTTTCAAGGATTTTTGCTATGTCAGTCAAACAGTGGAAGGAAGCATCTAGAAGTCATATGCTGAGCACTCAGAGCAGTGTGTTTTTTCCTGCCGCACCACATGTGAATCTTTCTTATGGAAATGCTGAAGAGGTGGGAAAAATGTTATGGTTTGAAAATGCAGATTATAGATGCCTTAAAAGGATCTGACAATTAACATGAGCACTTAAATATCTTATTTAAATAATTCTTAAAGCAATCTTAGATGATGGCAAATATTAAAAAAAAAAAATTCCAGCCATTAAAAAAAATAGTGAATGATTTCCTTGTTCTCTGTTTTATAATAAATGGAATCTGGAGCTAGTAAAGATGTTTTTTCAATCCTAATCTAACATTTGATAAAGTTACCATTTTTTTACAACTGTCTTCATGAAATTTTGAATTTTATAAAACTTAGTATGAGTATTTGTACAGTAGTAATGTATAAAAAGAGTATATAGATAGTAGTAAGTTACCTACAGTTATGAGCATTTGTATCACTTATTTAGTTGGTATTAGAATATGATGTTCAGGATGAGAATTTTGCAAAAAATAGCTTTTCACTAGAATGCAATTCTTATTTACATTAGATTACATCAGTGAAAATAAGAGTGGATGTATAAAGTAAAAGTTTATGATTTCTGTTGCCAGATCACACATTAAACTCATGTTTTAATTTGAGAATATTTTTAAAGCCATCTGCTGCATCTCTAGTAATTCCAAGAATGCAATCGGTTCCCAATTACCTTCTCAAAAGAAGGGTAAAGTAAAGCAGTGAATAATCCAAAACTATTTATATTTGACTAATTACCTTTCTATCTTTCTTTTTTTCTCTCCCAAATTATCTCACACATATGCCTGACCTCTCTCACACACTCCCATTTTCACAAATTGGAAGTGAACATTTTATTTATTCATTCATTTAGTCATTTATTTTACTTTTTTTTTAAAGTGACTTCTGGATAGTGAAGAGTATTCCATCATAATGCATCATCTGTAAATTTTATTCTTCAAAGTGACATTTTAAAATGTCATAGCTTTTTTCCCCCCTTTTTAAAGGTAGTGAGAACTCAGAAGAATCTTTAGCACCTAAGAATAATTCATAGAAATCAGAAAACAGTCAGTTAAACAATGGGGTATCGTTTACTTAACACGTGATTTGTGTTTATAAGTATGTATGTGTAAAGAAATACAAATGTACAACTTCAGATATATCTCTGTTAACAGGATAGCACTACTAACTGCTGCAGGGATCCCGTTCACGTTAGCCTGTAGTTCTGCAGCTACTTCTTAATTTTGAAAACACTCAGGAGGTCATAGTAATATTGTATATATTATGGTAGATCTTGGCTGCCAGCAGCAAAACAAAGCAAAGCAAAACAAAACAAAACTCAAACTGTCTTAAACAAACAAAAAATACGTTGGTTCTCCTATCTGAAAGGCCAGGATGTACAGGCATCAACCATGGTTTGATCAGGAATTTTGCTCTATAATGCTGCCATTTTCTGAGTTTGTCTTTGCTTTGTCATAAGATGTATAGTCTTACTGGTTTCTCTCATGGTAGCAAAAATGCTTTAAAAGTTCTTGACCTCACGTAGCACATTCTACCTGGAAAATCAAACCCAAGTTTTAGGCTTCCATCTGGTTAAAGCAGTTTAATTCATTGGGTCACCTTGAAATAGTCATTGATGTCTGTGGATGTCATAGTGCATTGGCTTCCTTGGGTTGTGTACCTGTTCTTAAACCAACTACCATGTAAGGAATTTGATCCTTTGGATTGGCAAAGCAGTCAGAGGCCATCCTTAAGGCCAGGGGTGGAGTCGTCCTTCCTTAACTCTGATAATGCGTAATGTAAAAAAAATACCAAATGCTGTAATTTATGTCATGGAAAGGATGAGAAACAAATAGAAGTACTTTTATAATGAGAATGAATGTAGGGAATTATCTTTGGTTGTTTTGATTAAAATACATAATTTGCTTCACACACATACATACATTACATTTTTAAAAGTGCTTCAGTTACTATTAATGCTATGTTACAATTTTATAATGAGATAGTGACAGTTATATTGAATTGTCTTCTTCCTCAACAGTAAACATATATTTTTTTGGAAAAAGCAACTTTTAAAAATTTTCCTTTATTTATTTTAAAAATTTTATTTATTTGTCAGAGAGAGCAAGAGAGAGCACAAGCAGGCAGAGTGGCAAGCAGAGAGCTACAGCAAGAAACAGGCTCCCCGCTGAGCAAGGAGCTGATGTGGGACTCAAACCCAGGACTCTGGGATCATGACCTGAGGGGAAGGCAGTGGCTTAACCGACTGAGCCACCTGGGCATACCTATTTTTTTTTTTTTTAATATGACAGATCAGAGGGCTTTATTATGCAAAGCAAGCTTCTTATCAATTCTGATTGCTCTTATTACCTTATAATTGTTATCTTTCCTACAACATAGTAAAAGTTGGGGAAATTGTTAACTTCCTAATTACAAAAACAAAGTATGTTTAGTTGTAGTTAAATACCTTAAAGTTGAACATAAATATAATAACTGTGTAATTATAACCAACATAAAATAATATATGACATATGGTACCGATCTCAATCTTAAAACTAGAAAATAAAGAGGTGCCTGGGTGTCTCACTAGATTGAGCATCTGACCTTGGCTCGGCTCCTGATCTTGGAGTCCTGGGATCGACCACTCATTGGGCTCCTTGCTCAGCAGGGAGTCTGCTTGTCTCTCTGCCTCTGCTTATCCCTCTGCCTCCCACCCCCTCTCTCTCAAACAAATAAATAAAATCTTAAAAAAATAAAACTAGAAAATAAGATATAATTATTCAGAGAAAGGTAATAAAATATTATCCATCTGTAGTGTCCTAAAAATATACTGAAATAAAGTTATTGGACTGTTATTTAAAGCAACTGTTACAGTCTATGATCTGATTCATCTCAGAAAATATAATCTTTGCAGCAGAAGCAACAGGAGAATACCACGATGTTCATGCCTGCCCAGACCCAGCTTTAATCAATATAACACAAGTACTTTTTGTCTTACTTCAGAGTTGTTATTACAAACATGCAATTAATGGTTGGAGGGTTGGGAGATAGATACTCTCTCCCTTCATTTTGTAAATATACACACACTTATTTTTGTGTGAATTATTTTATATATATGTATATATGTATATATAATGTGTGTATAGTGTAATAATAGGTTACATGATGGTTCCTCCCTCTCCGAAGTCTTACTGAATATAGAAGTATTTTTCAAATAAGGGAAATTTTTTTAAAAAGATTTTTATTTATTTATTTGACAGACAGAGATCACAAATAGGCAGAGAGGCAGGCAGAGAGGGAGGAGGAAGCAGGCTCCCTGCTGAGCAGAGAGCCCGATGCGGGGCTCCATCCCAGGACTCTGGGATCATGACCTGAGCCGAAGGCAGCAGCTTAACCCACTGAGCCACCCAGGCACCCAAATAAGGAAAATTTTTGACATGAATTTTTTTAACTGAAGTTGAAAGAGATATGTTCTTACTTTGAACAACTCTAATTAAGGTCTTCGATACTGCATATATGTGCCCAGATAACCTATTAGGTAATTGAAATGCTATTGATGACTAAAGCATTAAGTCATTCTGAGTGAATTTGTTGGGTCATCATTTTCTTTACTTCTGTTGACTGTCACTAACAGAGGTTGGGATTGTTTTTTATTTTTTGTGGGGTTTTTTGTTTGTTTGTTTTTTCCTAGAGAAATTTTAAATGTTGAGAATAAAACTAACATTTAATTTATATATTATATATCTTTTATTCATTACACACACACTCAGCCACAGTAGTCAGTGAGTGTCTATATAGTGTAATTGGTCACATAGTACAAAGTTGCGAGTATGTACTGTATAAAAATATGTCTGAAAACACCTTTCCTGGGAATCATTCATCTTTTTTTTTTTTATTTTTTTGAAGATTTTATTTATTTATTTGACAGAGAGAGATGCAGTGAGAGAGGGAACACAAGTAAGGACAGAAGGAGAGGGAGAAGTAGGCTCCCCACTGAGAAGGGAGCCCAAAGCGGGACTCATCTGGGGACCCTGGGATCATGACCTGAGCGGAAGGCGCATGCTTAAAGACTGAGCCACCCAGGAATCCCAGAAATCCCCCTTTAATACTGATAAATAAACTGAAATGTACTAGATATTGTGAACAGGTATAAATTCTTCTACTTAAGCATTCAGGCAACTTATCCATGTAAAAAGCTGAAATTAAGAGAGAGAAATGGCATAATGACTACTAGATAATAAATACCAAAAAATGAGCTCATAATTTTTTAGTGCTTCTAAGATCCCACGCAAACTTTTCAATAACCTGTGAGATAGGTAGTATTGCCATTTTAAAAATGAGGAAACTAGTTGACTTAACCGAAGGATTTTAAACCCAAACCTATTTGACCACAAACTTACCATCTTATACCACCTAATTTGAAAGCAGTATGTGACAAAGGGAAGTACATCTTTTAGGAAAACTAAAGATGGATATAGAATTCCTGTCTGATTTGTTAAGTACAAGAAAGAAAGAGGATTGTATTTGCCCTATTTCATTTGTCATATGCAAAGAAAACAGTAACAGATCTAGAGATACTGAGAAAGAATGAGAGAAAAGAATAAAAATAAAATTATTTATTTCCCAGCTTCTACTTCGAGCAAGACTCCTGTATCAGTGGACTGCTCCTTTCTTAGAACTTTTATAGAAATCTTAATTGATAAATATAAATTTTTCTCTTTTTCCATTAAGCTACCTTTTGTTAACTGATAGCTTTTTCAACTTTAGAGTTTTGATGAAAATTTCACTCTTGAAAAAATGGAACATGCAGTAAATTTAAATGTACATCAGAACCAGGAGTACACATTGTTAATTAAAACAAAAAGAAATGTTGCTTCAGAGATTGAAGAATCCTGGTGTTTTATCTTTTCCCAGATTTCTGCTTAAAGTACACATTCTCACCATTTCTTTTTAAGGCAGCATCTGGAAGATGTTAGACCAGGCCAGTATTGATACAGGTGGTAGAAATGATCTAAGACATTTCTGAAGAGGAGATAGGTGGGGTGAGCAGGTGATAGTGTTGTCCTTTCAGGAAAACCCAGTACACACTGCAAGACAGTGTTCGTGTGTTTAACAAATTCAGCGAAAGCAGAAAAAGGCTAGTTCCAATCCTTGCCTTTGTAACTATTGAATTATACTGTAGTACTTACTCATCATGTCTACTTTTATGTACATCATGTAATTTTGGCTTTTTGGTATATTTTGGAAGCACATTCTATAGGAAAATGTGTATATTATAGGAATTGACTTAAGGGATTTGTTACTTTATGGTTACTGGCAAATAAGTTACTGTTAGAGTTATTTTCCATTATAAATCTTACCTGTGTCATACATTTTAGGCCAATTTTCCATGTTAATTTTTAACTTTTACCATTTCAGTTTATTTTTAAATATTTAATAATGTTTACAGTTAGCATTATGACAAATCAAGAAAATGGATGTACATGTATTGTATTCAGTAAGAACAGGGCTTTAATTTCTAGGATAGGAAGAATTTCATTAATAAGTTAATCAACCAGGGAAGGTTTTTTTTTTTAGTAGAAGTTGTATAATTAATAATATCTTTAATAAAATGTAAGAATTAAGTACATTTAAATTAAGTCAAGTTTTAGATAACTAATTATATTAGTAATAAAGAAAAACTAAATCTTTTTTAAGTATAATTTACTGCTTTTTATTTTTTATGTCTTAGCCTTATTTTACCCTATTCTGGGAATTTCTTTAAGATCAGTACTTTATATATTCTGTTAGTAGATATAACACCTAGCATATAGCATGTGTTTAAAATAGACTGCTAATAGCAAAACACATGGAGCTTACTTTAATAAGCATTGTACAAAGGCTGACTATGATGGAACAAATATAGCTTATAAAACAGCTTGGAACCAGCATGTGTGTTTTTTAATGCATTTTTTGTTTATTTTGTTTTAGATTTATACTGAGTTTCACCCTAATGCTCTTTACTACTTGAAAGGGTTTTGCTAAAATATTTGTTTATTTGGCAAATATTTATTAAGTACCTACTGAGTGCCAAGTATAAAGCAAGGGGTTGGATATAAAGTCGTAAAGAAAGCATACATAAACACAATTTTTATGATTCTTTAAAATTAGTGATTAGTTTTAAATAAGTAAGCATGCAAAGGAATATATGATTACAAATTGTGATAAGGCCTGTAATGAAAAAAGTAGAGGGTATGAGAAAGGAAAAAGGGGCTTTCTTTAGATCAATTAAGGAAAATTGTCTTGTAGACAGTAATTAAATTGAGATCTGAAGGATGAATAGAAGATTCTAGAGCATTGGGGAGTGGTTGAAGTGGTGAGAAACCATAAGGAAATGTTGGCCAACATAATAATTCTTTATTTTACTCTAAATTAACAATCATTTTAGGTAGAAAAATACATGATCCCATTCTATTTTTATAAGATTATCTTGCCATCCTGTATGATGTGGGCTTACACTTGGTTTGAACTTGTTCTGTGGAGATGGAGAGGGTGTGTGTGTGTGTGTGTGTGTGTGTGAGAGAGAGAGAGAGAGAGAGAAAGAGAGAGAGAATATGTGGTGTGATCAGGATCATCTCTTGAAGGTCTTTTAAGAACTTTGAATATGATTGAGAGAAGAGAAAATGGATGATATTTTAAGGAAAATGTGGAACAAAATATAATTGGTTACGTTTGTTTTAAAATGAGAGTCACGGGGTATTTGTATCTTGTTGGAATGATCCATTAGAAAGGAATACTAAAGATTCATGGGAAGGACGTCTGAGAAAGCGGGGTGTGCGGGGGTTCACTCCAGGATAGATGATGGTTGTATTAGCTTTTAATAGAAAAAGGATATTTCCACCATTATTAAAGAGGAAGATAATAGGAAAAGATAGATTTAGATTCAGGACCATGTGGATTTTGTAGACTTTTTGGATAAAATATGAAGTTTCTGCTGAATGACTTTTAGTTTTTCAATGAAATGTGGCACTGGGTCTTGATTTTTCATTGGAATCCATATTAGGGCATTCCGTTCAAAAGTAAAGAAAGGACATAATTATAAGAAAGTTTGCCTAGGACGCCTGGGTGGCTCAGTGTGTTAAGCCTTAAGCCTCTGCCTTCGGCTCAGGTCATGATCTCAGGGTCCTGGGATTGAGCCCCACATCGGGCTCTCTGCTCAGCAGGGAGCCTGCTTCCTCCTCTCTCTCTCTGCCTGCCTCTCTGCCTACTTGTGTTCTCGCTCTGTCAAATACATAAATAAATAAATAAAAAGAAAGTTTGCCTAGGATCCAATTTTGCATTTTTGCAACCATTCAGAGCTAATGAGAATTCTAAGTGTATAGTTTTATATTTTGTGTGGCCTTTAACCTCTTTGCTCTGATAAGGATGCTAGTATCAACTTAACACAAACAACATGTAGTTGAGAAAAATTAGTTCATTCTTTGCTAACCAAATATGGATATTGACCATAAGATTTAAAGATAATTTTATGTAGTTCTTCGTAAATACAAATATGTTTATTCTTTATAAATACAAACAGGTATAGTATTTTGGCTTTGATAATTTAAATAGCTATATATATATATGTATACATATATACATATATTACACACACATACACACATATCCTTGTAGAAGTTAATAGCCTAAAATAAGAAAGTAGTATATGTGTAGGTCTCTAAACTATGATTCTCTTCTATATAGGAAGACTGGATAAATATAAAATAAAAATGCAAAAATACAAAGTGTTTGTAAAAGTAAAGTAAAAAATACAAGGTATTTTTTGAAAAAAATACAAAGTGTTTTTTGTAAAAAAATTACAAAATATTTTGCAAAAAATACAAAGTAGATATGGAAAGATTAAAATAGGAAACATGTTAATGTCTGTAATAAATTTCACTTTATGAGCAAATACATACATATAATAGGTACCTTTCAGAAATTTGTAATAAAGCATGCTAGGTAATACTATCCTTTTCTCTTGTCATCATGAAGAAATTATAGTAGCTTTAATTTTGCAGATAGATAATCCTGAGTAAGAAGAAAATTTGTGTTGTTGTTTTCTTGCCCTATATTTGGTTTGCGGAGTAACTTTACCCTAAATATCTTATAAGTTCTAGCTGAAAAGCAGCATTAATTTTTTTAAGATTTTATTTATTTATTTATTTATTTGACAGAAAGAGAGAGAGAGAGAGAGGAAGAAGGAGAGAGAGGGAGAGAGGGAGCATAAGCAGGGGGAGCAGCAGGCAAAGGGAGAGGGAGAAAAAGGCTTCCACCTGAGTGGGGAGCCCAAAGTGGGGCTGGATCCCAGGGCTCTGAGATCATGACTTGAGCCAAAGGCAGATGAGTAACTGACTGAGCCACCCAGGTGCCCCTGAAAATGATCACTTAAATGTGTTCTTAAATTTCTCTTACAGTTAATAGCAACAATAACACTAATAAACATAATTTAAAAACTAGTAAAGATAATAATACTAGATAAAACATAAATATCAAATAGCTGATGGCATATATCTAAATCCTTTCTATCTTTGGTAAATTAATATGTTGTGAGAAAGTTGGATAGCTTAGGGTTTGTTTCCATTTATGTTATGAAAAGGTTTAGAGTATAGTGAGTGGTCAACAGATGTGAATAAAGATTAGCTTAGCATATTTTCACTTAACCTTGTTATGCTATGTGGGTTGTGTGCTTCATTCAAATATTACAGTTCCGCTCTTAAAACCAGGGGTTTTTTCCTTGCACCTTAGCTGTTTTCTTTAGGAAATCTGGGGCCTGGGCCATTTCCACTGAGGAGATCAGATTTCACCAGAAGCACTATTTCCCAGCACTCCTTTCTGGTAGAAGCTGGGTTCCTAGTGGAAATGATGCTGCTATTAGGATGATCTGAAGTACGCTGGAGAGAGACCTTCTGCTCAGTTACTGTTCAAGCTGGAGCCTGCTATGACAGTTGTCAACAGTGCCCTTTCTGATGTCTCCCAGTTGTGTTCCATTTAGAATAAGTACTTAAAGAGACACCTGCTAGGAAAGCCAGAATAGAGAAGCTGCATGATTCTGGCAAACATATGTAGACAATAATATCCCTTCCCTACCTTGGGCAATAACTTAATAAAGCCTTTAAGACAACAGAATCTTAAGTAGTCATCCTTTTTGTTGTTGATGAGAAGGAGGAATATGGATGAGAGCATCAAAACTTCCTTTGTGTGCCTACAGCTGTGATCTGGGCACTGCCACCCTTTCCTGCTGCTATGACTCTCTAGCCATATGCTGCCGCTTAGAGCACAGGCTAGGATTCAGGCTATAGTGCTTGTGAAGTTGGCATATAGGCTGTCATCATTGTACTCTAAACACCCTGCAAGCAAGATTTGTCTTCTTCCTAAGAAAATCAGACAAGATCCCCCGAGTGTCAAACATATAGGTGTATATATTCTAAAGATAGAAAGAGAGGTATGCTATTCAAGAAGAGTGAAATATTATTTATTAATTATTACCTAGGGGGAAGTATAAAGAGCTCAGCAGTTTATTAATAGAATGAGAACAGAATGATATACCCCAAGCCTGTTATAGGTTTCCAGTGAATAAAGGAACAAGATACTGCCAACAAGTCATTAAACACAACAGATTAAGTGTTTGGATCCCTGGGGTTGGGGACCATGGTCTACTCTTGAGAATTTGGAAAGGGTTTAAATGGAAAAAAGAAATGAAAAATTAGGTTCGAATTTGTGATAAGATACCTCTTATTTTGTTTTTTTGTTTATTCTCAAAAACTATAAAATTTTAAAAAATGATAGTGCTGATGCAGCTAATTGATAGAAACAAAGGTCATGTAAACTCTCTTCACTCTCCCAGACGTGCTGTTCATCCTTTTACTGTTATTTGATTACAGATAAAATGTAATATCCTGGAGTGGATTTAGGTCATATAAATGACAAATGACAGTTTGTGTTTGGTTTTCCCACTTTCTCTGACTTCAGCTTAAAGGACATGCCCCAACCTTAGCCCTGCCTGTGTTGCCTAAATATTGACTCCTGCTGT
This sequence comes from Neogale vison, assembly GCF_020171115.1. Taxonomy (NCBI): domain Eukaryota; kingdom Metazoa; phylum Chordata; class Mammalia; order Carnivora; family Mustelidae; genus Neogale; species Neogale vison. The sequence goes on along the minus strand of NC_058095.1, from coordinate 127,695,502 downwards.
CCATACTGGTTCTCAGCTTTGTTAGGTTTTACTTAATTGCTAATCCCAGTAAAACAGAGTATGCATGGGAATCATGTGTATTTCTTGCCTAGGGGGATCTACAGTTTATTCATGAAGCCAAAAATCATTTGAAACTCAAGGAATTATTTTACTGGTAAAATTTCAGGTGCTGAGAGATGCCATAGAGGAAATGAGTTTTAGCCAAAGGGCCTGTAGAGTCCTCTTCAAATTATGCCCCAAAAAAGAGCTACCTAGTGGAACTTTAAATATATTTCTAGTTTCTGTATCTCTTAGATTGACTGCTTTATAAATAACTACCATATCTTTTATACATTTTTTCTGTTAAATTTTTAAGATGATTAATCTTTTCTTCCTCCAATACTTAAAACTGAAAAAAAAGTGGAAAAAATTATTGCTTGTAACTGAAATGCAATTTGCTAGTTAGGGGATTTTAGGATTGAAGGATATTCATTAGATTGATTGAAGTAGACAGTAGACAATAGTTACTTTGCATATTTTTCCTCAGAGGACAAAGGGAATATCTCTTGTCTCACTTTGTATATGTCCAGTCTTTGAAAAGAAATATTTTTTCAATGCCTCCTTTTTCTTTCCCAATCTCAGTTCCTCATTCTTTTAAAAAAAAATGTAGCAAAAACTCACCTCTTATGGACTGTTCCATGTGATTAACTAAATCGCACTGATTATTGAATTGCTCTTCCACACAGTTTTACTTAGAAATATATTACTTTTCACTCATTGTAAAGTTGATTTTGGAGGGGGATGATGTCATAGCCCTTGGTATATAAATATATTGCTTCTTACTATATCTTACTGCAGTTATTTCTGTTTCCTTTACTATACTGAGATCTCCCCAAGGTCAAGTACATTATTTTTATATTCCTGGCACCTAGTTATCTAGTTCCTGGCACATAGGATACACTTGATAAAGGTTTGCTGAATGAGAACATTAATGAATATAGAAATGCCTATTGAATGATTCTTCAGTCTCTTTGTCCCCACTTCCACCTACCTTTCTGTACCACAGCTCTAAGTAAAATGTTCAGCATTGACTGGAGCTTTTTGAACGTTGCTGAAACAGCCTTCAACTTGCTAAACAGTAGTTATTTTGTATCAGCAAAGTGGTTTGAAGCTGGAGGCCTTTGGGCAAGATACTCATCACACCTTTGCTTTTGTTTCCCTGCCTATTAAATGGAAGTAATAATACCTATCTACCTTGTGAGATGGTTTTTGGGTTAAGTAACTCCATAAATGAAAAACATGTAGGAGATTGTCTAACACACATTGGTCAATATAGTAATTATTACTAATTCTTACCCTAATAAAAATTCTTACCCTAATAAAAACATTCATTGAGATAATTTAACATTAGAACTGATTGTTCCTCCCCCAAATAATTTGAATTTTATTTACATCTCTTCAACTGAGAAAACTTTGTGGTATCAGAACTAATTCTGATTATTATAACTCAATAATTTGAGGTAATTTATATGTTTACATTCTGTAGCATGGCCAATCTGTGTCTCTTCTGTTCATTATAAAGTCTAGTTAGATAGAGATACCTTGCAGGCATTTATCATGCTAGTTCATGGCAAAGATATGGACTTTTTAATGAAAATTTTAAACCCACAATTTTCTTTTATTAGTTTAGTACAATGATTAATATTCTCAAAATAAACAAAGGAGTAAAAGCCTAAGCATCTCTAACATCAGACAGGCTTTTATTAGTGTCATATCAAAAGTCATTTAACTACTATGTGGTTAAAATTGTCTTATTTAAACCAGGTTATGTCATAACACTGTTGCAGATAAGATGAATAGTTCATATTGTACTACGTGTTCAGTCGCTCGTAATTAAATTTCACAATCTTAAATTTCACTTCAGAGCTGCTTTAGACTTTCAGTTGGTATAAGACCTGGAAATCTCTACATGTGCGGTTTGTCATTTATGAATGGGATTTGTTTCCAAAATATATGGTTAAGGTCAATTGTTTGAAATTAGGAAGATGTTCTGTTACAGAAACAGTAGGTTAAGAAGAGGTTAGATAAACATGCTAGCTCACAAATAATTTGCCCATAAATTACCTCAAAAAATTCTATAGAATGTTTTACTAATACATGACTGTTATGTGGAAAAATGCTTTCAGAAGTTCAAAATAGGATGTCAAGATTGTCTCTCCCTCAATTCTGGACTTCTAATTTCCCTGATTCTTATCTAAGACAGTTTCTACACAGATGGAGTCAAGTATGTTTCATCTGAAGCCTGTAACTTACAGTAGGAAGTTGAACAAGGTAGGCATCAAAAGGCTCTGAATAAAGGATTATAACTGGAGAGGGAGGAAGGGAATGGGGTTGACTTAGGGAAAAAAGAAATGAGATTTTCTTTTCTATAGTCATTTATAGCTACTCCTTTATATCAATAGGCTCTAACATGGGAAACACATTTCTCAGAAGGTAATTGATATGATAAATTGTAGTGTAGGCGAAAATATTAGAAATCCAACGTATTTTTTTCCTAAAGAAAATAACATTTAACCTTCTAATATTTAATATATAAATTGAGACTTAACTCTATCCCCAAGGTCATTGTGGTCATAAACACCTTTGCTAGATGTTCTGAGGAAAGAGTAGGAGAACCATAATGTGGAAAGATGAAGAATGGCATCCTTTGTCACACGTTTGCTTTCACTATAATGTATAATGTTTTATGTTTACTCCTGTTATGTGAAATAACAATTATATTATTCCATCATGCCTAATCCTCAGCAAGTGGGCATGTGTCTGTATTCAAATGGCCAAAGCACATAACTGATAATTGAACATAATGTAAGTGAGTGTAAATAAACATTAAGAAAAATCACTTGTCTAGTCCTAGCATAAGCTTTACATCAGATATGCTGTATTTTTAAAACAGATGATTTATCTGATCTAAGAAGTCATAAAAATGGAAACTGTAAAAGGTATTTGAAATTAGGTGTTACATCATCTATGTTATTAATGAATTTTACCCTAGGTTTTTATTGTGCCTTAGTAAATTAGTGATGTAAATACATGGCTATAGTTGAAATTGGATAGTTACACAAAGTAGGTCCATGTTTCTATCTTATTTTCAAAAGTGATTGAAGTTTATGATCAGAATAGATTGAAACCACTGGTCTAGAACAGTATCCTGTTACTTTTTTATTTTTGTTTGAGGGCTTCCAGTGTTAGTCTCTCCTTTTCCTCTTTCACACCTACACCTTACGGCTCATGAATAGTTTCTCTCCTTTTGTACCTTTCTGTACAGTACAACCCAATCTCATGTGCATTTCTTTTAACAAAATAACCATGGTGTGGTGTCTCATTATTTGGGAGTTTGCTTTTGTTATTGCTTGTAACAACTTACATCTTGAGAAGGGGTAAAAAAAAATAAAGGTGAAACTTTAGATTTCTAAGAGGACTAAAGCAATATTTCAAAAGATCCCATAGCATTTAGTACATGAGTGATGGATTAGGAAAAAGAGGGGAGTATTGAGGAGTTGGATGCCAGGTCTATGCCCTGGGAAGCCACAATGAAGATCAAAACACAGAGCTACTCAGAGGGCTAATTCCCCCAATGATACTACAGTTCATTGAATACAAAAGAAGTAAAGTAGCATTTTTAGGGTACAGTTGCAGCCAGTAATATTAGCTAGAGTATTGATTAGAAAGGTGATGGACATACTACATAAAAAAATTGGTCAAGAAAGAAATTTCCTGAAGCTTATCTATTTACTAATACCAGATGAATTTTTTTTTTAAATATTTTATTCATTTATTAGAGAGAGAAAGAGAGCAAGTGAGAGAGCGGGCACAAGCAGGGAAGAGGGACAGAGGGAGAGGGGGGAGTAGAATTCCCACTGAGCAGGAGCTCAAAGAGTGGGGTTCAGTCCCAGGGCGCTGGGAGCATGACCTGAGCCCAAAGGCAGATGCTCAACCAGCTGAGCCACCTACGTGCCCCCAGATGAATTGTTATATATAAAGCATAAACAAAGAAAAGGCAGTGACCAGTTTTCTAACTTAGCTTTATTTCCTTGTTTTATTTTACGGTTAGGAAAGGATGGTAGAACAAGTGTAAGTCGTAAAGCTTAAGTTTCTATTAGAACTGCCAGTGACTCAAGTTGATCTTGAAACTTTTTGTTTGCCAAAACCAGGTTTGGAATTTCTGTATAAGAGTAATGGAGATTAGAACTGTGTCAAGTCATTCTTGTGTCAAGTAAAGGAGACAGTGAGCCAGGCTTTCAGATGAACATTTTTGGAACATTGATCTCAAGAAGGCCACAAATTAGTGATTTCAGGACTTACTGTAGAATATGCTCTAGTATTTTGAGAAAAACTATGTATTGCACATATTCTTTTTTTTTTTTAAAGATTTTATTTTATTTGTTTATTTGACAGACAGAGATTACAAGTAGACTGAGAGGCAGGCAGAGAGAGAGAGGGAAACAGGCTCCCTGCTGAGCAGAGAGCCCGATGCGGGACTCAATTCCAGGACCCTGGGATCATGACCCGAGCCGAAGGCAGCGGCTTAACCCACTGAGCCACCCAGGCGCCCTGTATTGCACATATTCTTGATGGAGAGAATAGCAGAAGCCATTTCTTAAAGAGAGCTAACTACAGACATACAGTTTGTCTACAGTTGGGAGTCATATATCCCTTTCACGACTCAACACAAGGTGATATTTTGAGGTTAGGAAAGGCCCACAAAAGGAAAAAGCATGGCATGTGGAAAATATTCTTTTGAAAACAAATTATGTTTTCCTGGGTTTAATAGCAGTTATCTCTCATTCTCCATTATTTGTGTCTGTATTTGGTAGGAAGACATGATCAGTCTGTTTAAAATGGAAGAGAATCTAGGTTTGGCTATCTTTCAACAATTCTATTTCTAAGAACTAGAACAACTACCTTCTATAAGTAATTTGATTTCTTGCATCGTGCTGTGTTTCTGTGTGTTAGCAATACATTCAGGTGGAGTTCCTCATAATTAGTGTGGATTAACATAGGATTAGGAGATAGTCATAATAACCTTAGTTTTCTTCTTTGGTTATTAAGAACATTTGCCCTCAATGGAGGTTATATACCAAAATTTATATCACATCAGTTGTATTAAGATCATATTAATAACCTAATGTTATCTTTTAGTATATAGTACACTATTGTTTAAGGTTAGCCAGAAGTCTTAACTGTAATGCAATTACATTCCTTATAAAATGTAAAAGCTATAGGAGCTATTTAGTTTTATTCCTTTCAACTTAAATATCTTTGGGCTTCTAAGATCTCTTGGATATATTGTTTGAAAGGGCTTTCTCCCATTTTATTATTCTTGTTTTGTTTCTGCTCTTCATCAGGACAAACACATGTTCAAGGACACATCTGAAGGATGGAATTTATGGGCTGCCTGTTCCAGTGTGCATTAGATTTGCAGTCATTGAATAGATTAGTTTAAGCAATTAAAAGAGACACCATATAAACCTTACACAAGCATATAATGATGCCAGGAGGCAGTAATGGCCTTGGGAGAATATAAATCAAATAATCAGAATAAGATTATATTATGGTTCCTTTTCAAAAATGCAAGAGAGGAAGCATAAACTTTTCCAAGCATTCATCCTTGATCTTATTTAATGTTTTTGAAAGGATAGGAAGAATGTGGTTCTAAGAAAGGGATTTTTTAAGGACACATCAGTAAACATTATTCTGGAGGTTTGTGTTTGGTTTTGTTTATGTTCATTTGCATATTATGGACTGCTGTTTGCATAATAAGACTACTGTTATTTCTAGTCAGTCCATGGATGATTACACATATGAATAACACAATCGTGTATCCTTTGTGATATACATTATTGTAATCTATGAAAGTATCCTGACAATTCTCTGCACTGGAGGCCTGTGAATCATGCTACACTGTTAGATGACAATTCCCCAGTATTGTACTGACATTTAAAAGGAGGAAGATTCTAAAAACACATAGAATTCATCCAGATGCACTTCAGATCTGCAGTGCTGTGATTAGGAAGCTGATCTCATTCATGGCCAAAGATCTGGATGACTTGGCCCTCCTTTGATCAATATCTATGACTGACACGATTGCACAGTGATCTGCATAGATAAGACAGCCAAACAATTAGACTGAGTAGCCAGCAATTCTGACACTGATCATTATAGGCTAGACAGAAAAATTCAATATAGGCCAACTTCTTTTTTTTTTTTTTTTTTTAAAGATGCCCTCAGAGATTTGTAACCATAATGGAGGAGGGGATGGTGTGGGGAATAATGTAAATTTCACTGCCTGGAACACTCCTGCAACTCTCTGGAAACATTAGGACCAGTGTCATTAGCCAGAAGGGACTCAGAGTAAGAACTCAAGAGTAGTAAGCTGGCCAAGTGTGAGAAACGGGAATTTTAAGCCTTTTTTTTTTTTTAACTCCTTAAGTTTTTCATAAGGGCTGCCAAAGAAATGCCCCATTGCTTGTTATTCTCAGTATGCATGTAACTTCACGTAATACTACACATTTCAACAAATTGTTTTTTACGTTCTTCTGCAGTGAAAATTATGTGAGAGTAATAATCATCACACTATCTCTATTTGTTATGCATCTAGATTTTCTGAAATTTTAATCAGTTTCAAGAAGCATCGACCTGGAACAACTTTCATAGGTGTGAGATTATCTCGTTTTCCTTTCCAAGACTATCTAAGGGAGATTCACTTTTCTGTTTTCTTTCAAAGAGTATGTATTTATAATGATAGAAAAGAGTAAAAAGGAGAATTGGATTTAGAATGTTATCGTAATAGCACACCTATTGCTAATAATAGCACACATATATGCAAATACTTTGGACTTTAGAATGTTATTGTAATAGCACACATATTGCAAATAATAGCACATATATGTGCAAATAATTTGGACACATAACCAGGAGCTAAAATATTGTTGTTATCAATATTATTATTTTAAGATTGGTGATTTTATTCCAGGAAACACTTTGCAATTAACTTTTACTCTCAAAAAAGAAAAGGAGAGATGATTATGCCTCAAGAGTATGTATATGCTCCATTATATAAGAAGAAAGACCTAATAGCTGATACTCAGAAGAATAGATTTAACTTCTTAGTTGATTCGGTGTATGTCTGTGAAAATAGAATATGAAAATACCATGTTGATGCTTTAGGTGAACGCACAAATATTTCTGAGATTTGGGGTAATAATTGTGAGAAAATGCATCAATCAATGCTTGTTATTGAAAAAAAATGGTTTGAATCAGGGTATTTAATTGATGTGAGTGATCCTATTTCCCTGAGAAAGTGTTGCGCAAAAGAGTCAAATTTTTATTTTGATTTCTCAATCGTACTATTGAAGTCAAAGAGTACAGTATTCTTTGACCTGACAGGATTATGCTGTGAACATAATTGTAAGCACTAGACTGTAGTGATTTCAATTTTTAGTACTTTATATGCTTCTGGACATAACAATGAGCAATAATATGTTGAAGTAGAAAGTGTCTACGTATAAAATTTGCTTTTGGGGGACTGAATTCAAAAAAGTGTTTAATGATATATTTTAAAAAGTAAAGATTAATGGATTTAACTCCTTTATGGCAAAGTATTGGACAGAAAATTAGGTATGTTGCAAACATTTAGGAAAAGAAATAGAATCACTAAGAAGTATTTACAGTAGCAAGAATGGCAAACAAAGTTCATTTTTATTTTTGAAGAGGTAGATTGGCAGCTTATTGGAATGCTAAAGAAATAAATTATCAATGTCAGCATGGCTTTGACAGCTTTTGTTATATTTCAGGGAACAGAATAGATAAATAGGTTCTAGGTATTAGGTCTGAGAGGATCCAGCTATACTTAAGGGGGGTCATTGTGTTACATGGTAACGGGCAGGTTTTGGAGTGAGAAGATTTCAGTTGGAATTCCAGTTCTGATAGCATCTAAGAATCTTGATGAAATCATTCACACTTTCCATTTATGTCTCTATGTTAAAGAGTTGTTATAAGAGTTAAAGATCGAATACGTGTGGTTCCTAAAATATTGTTAAGTGATAAAATATGGTAGTGTGTGAATATTGTCTTAGAAAGAGTTTTCGGTATTGTGGTGTGGGTATTTATTTGCCCTTGGTCTATTTTTATCATTGACTCTGATGTAAACATATAGGTTATGCTTATCAAATTTGTACTCAACTCAAGGCTGAATTGAAAGCTCATGTATTGACTGACATAATCAAAGTTTAGAAATCTTGACTGATGGAAACAACATTGCCCAAGCCATCAGCATGAGATAAAGCCCTCCCCTCAATAAAAGAAACCAACTAAAAGAACCAAGGACGAAGGAGTCATGATTTGACAACATCTCATCTTAAAGAATTAAGAACTCAGTTGATTGTAAGTGGACTATGAGTCATCCTGTGATGAGAATGCCAAGAAAAGCTAATGGAATCTTGGGCATCGTTAATAGAAGTATACTGTACAGAGCCATGGAGTTAATTCCCACAGTTCTCTGCACTGATCAGAGCAACTGGTAGATATTGCAATGTTCTGGACATTGTACTTCAAGAGATGTAAAATTAGAAGAGAAAAAAGAAGTATCTGGAAATGTTGGTAAAGTTAAGTGTTATAGTCACCTGCAAGTGTTTCAAAAGCTTTTACATGGAAAAAGAAATAAACTTCTTTTAAACTTTATCTGCTAAAATGTAGGATTAATGGAAGTTATATAAGCAGGTAAATTTGGATTTTCTGTAATTAAGAAACTTCTTTCTAACTGAACTGTTAAAAATGGAATGCTTTTCCTTATGAGGTGGTAAATCCCTTGCCAATGTAAGTGTTGAAGCAGATGCTGAATGATTTCCTGTTAGAACTGGATGAGAGTCTCCCTCGTTCCACAAACAAGTACTGAGTGCATGCTAGGTACTAGGGTTACAAAGATGATAAAGAGAGACTAGTGAATGGTACAGATTTGAATGGTACAGATTTTAAAATGGCAGTATGTGCCAGGAGGCATTGAAGGAGAACCTAACCCCACCTCCTGTGAAGACTTCTAATTATCCTGTAAATGTGAAATCTCATAATAAAGTTTAACAGATAAAAATAAAATGAAGTGGGATGCCTGGGTGGCTCAGTCGGTTATGCATCTGCCTTTGGCTCCGGTCACAATCCCAGGATCCCGGGATTGAGTTCTGCATCAGGCTCCTTGCTCAGCCGAGAGCCTGCTTCTCCCTCTGCCTGCTCTGCCTGCTGCTCCCCCTGCTTGTGTTCTCTCTCTGGCAAATAATTAAATAAAATCTTTAAAATAAAATGAAGAAATTAAACCTTGATATCAAAATATTTAGTTTAACTTTCGACTTTAGATAGCATTTATTCTGAGAAGAATGGTGCATTTTCTTTGTATTTGTATTCTTTGCTTTTCTTGTTGCAATTACTAGTATTAGAGTTACATGTTGGGCTTTTCTATGATTTTAGACAGTCCCGTTGCTTATGAAATATTCGTCTGAATATTTGAGAAAACTGTATTATATTAAAACAGTACTGTTCAAAGAACTTTCTGCAGTGGTAGAAGTGTTCTGTATCTGTGCTAACCCATACAGTAGACACATGGTTCTTGAGCAGTTTAAATGTGGGTAGTGTGATTAAGGACACTAGTGTGATTAATTTTTCAATTTTATTTAATTTTTATTAGCTTAAATTTAAATAGCCACATGTTACTAGTAGCAACTATATTGGACCATGCTGCTTTAAATAACTGGATTAATTTGATATCAGTAAAAAAAAATAGCACCTATCAATAAGTATACATATATAGAACTAGAGGAGTTATTTTTTTTTTAACATTATGAAGATTTAAATCCACGTTTCTATTTGAAGTGATGATTTTCCTCTAACATAACTTGGAATCTGTCTTATGTTTGACAAAATTTTGTATACTTGAATCCTTAAACCTTACTTTTCTAAAGTCACATCAGAAGCTATCTTGGGATAGTCCTCCAGCCTTGTTCCTTTCCTTTCACATTGTTCTGTCAGTTAAGCTTGCATTTGGCATGTTTATTTATTCATATATTGGGGGATCAGGCTATAGGCCACTTTCAGTTTATCCCTTCAGCTTCATGCCATTGCATTTCATTTGCTGATGTTTCCTGATTCCGAGTTACTAACAACTCTAGACAGAATATGTTTCTGGTTTTCTTCTCTTTTCCACATTCTGGTTTTCATTTTCTTACCTCCTCACCATAGAGTTCATTTCTGAACATTCATTCTATTGAAGGCACCACTGCCTCTGTGAATGCTGGCATGTCCTCATGACACTGTAGCAAAAGGTTTAGGGCACTGAAATTACTGTGAATAGTTTTTACCTCACTATGAAGTCAGCTTAAAAAAACTGTCATTTAAAAATCATAGAGTCGGGATACGGGGGTGGCTCAGTTGGTTAAGCAGCTGCCTTCGGCTCAGGTCATGATCCCAGCATCCTGGGATCAAGTCCCACATCGGGCTCCTTGCTCGGCAGGAAGCCTGCTTCTCCCTCTGTCTCTGCCTGCCTCTCTGTCTGCCTGTGCTTGCTCTCTCTCTCTCTCTCTCTGACAAATAAATAAAATCTTAAAAAAAAATCATAGAGTCATAGAAATTTAGAGCAAACCTGAATTTAAGAAATATTTGAATCTATCTGGAGTTTTTTAAAATTTTTTATTTACATATAGTGTATTATTAGCCCCAGGGGTACAGGTCTGTGAATCGCCAGGTTTATACACTTCACAGCACTCACCATAGCACATTCCCTCCCCAATGTCCATAACTCCACCACCCACTCCTTACCCACCTCCCCCTGGCAACCCTCAGTTTGTTTTGTGAGATTAAGAGTCTCTTATGGTTTGTCTCCCTCCCCAATCTCATCTTGTCTCATTTATTCTTTTCCTACCCCCAAAAAAGTTGCATCTCTACTTCCTCATATCAGGGAGATCATATGATAGTTGTTTTCCTCCAACTGACTTATTTCGCTAAGCTTAATACCCTCTAGTTCCATCCATGTTGTCACAAATGGCAAGATTTCATTTCTTTAGATGGCTGCATAGTATTCCATTGTATATATATACCACCTCTTCTTTATCCATTCATCTATTGATGGACATCTAGGTTCTTTCCATAATTTGACTATTGTGGACATTGCTGCTATAAACATTCAGGTGCACGTGCCCCTTTGGATCACTACATTTGTATCTTTAGGGTAAATACCCAGTAGTGCAACTGCTGGGTCGTAGGGTAGCTCTATTTTCAACTTTTTGAGGAACCTCCATGCTGTTTTCCAGAGTGGTTGTACCAACTTGCATTCCCACCAACAGTGTAGGAGGGTTCCTCTTTCTCCGAATCTTCACCAGCATCTGTCATTTCCTGACTTGTTAATTTTAGCCCTTCTGACTGATGTGAGGTGGTATCTCATCATGGTTTTGATTTGTATTTCCCTGATGCCGAGTGATGTGGAGCACTTTTTCATGTGTCTGTTGGCCATCTGGATGTCTTCTTTGCAGAAATGTGTGTTCATGTCCTCTGCCCATTTCTCAATTGGATTATTTGTTCTTTGGGTGTTGAGTTTGATAAGTTCTTTATAGATTTTGGATACTAGCCCTTTATATGATATGTTGTTTTAAGACTAAATTGCTTTTATTCTCACTTTATCCTAAGAAAGATATCTTAGTATTTCCTAACAAATGATTCTATTTTCCTAAGAAAACCATCATTATTAACAGTTCTCATGAGTATATATAATTATAACCACCATAGAGATTAACATGCTGAACTATATATACCTATAAGTATAGTTATTTAGTTATAAAGTTATATATATATATATGTATATATACACACACACACACACGTGTGTGTGTGTGTGTGTGTGTGTATTATCAGGACATGATCTGTATGAATATAACAAAGTATAGCAGTTCTAGGTTCACATTGAGGGGAAGATAAAGAAATTTCCTATATACCCTCTGGCCCCATACATGCCTCCCCTGTTATCAACATTCCTCACCAGAGTGGTACATTTGTTACAGTTGGTGGATACATTGACACATCATGATCACCCAAAGTCCATCTTCTGCATTAGGGTTCACTCTTGGTGTATATTCTATGAGTTTGGACAAATACATAATGACATGTATGCACTATTATAGTATTATGCAGAGTATTTTCATTGCCCTAAAAATTCTCTGTGGCTTGCCTTTTCATCTCTCCCAACCCCCAGGCCCTGGCAACTACTGCTCTTGATACTGTGTCCCATAGTTTTGCCTTTTACAGAAAATCCTGTAGTTGGAACCTTTCAGTATGTATCCTTTTCAGATGGGTTTCTTTACTCAGTAATATGCATTTAAGTTTCCTTAATGTCTTTTAATGGCTTAATAGGTCATTTATTTTTAGTACTGAATAATATTTTGGGTTCTGGAAGTACCACAGTTTATTTATCAATTCCCCTAGTGAAGGATATCTTGGTCGCTTCCAAGTTTTGGCTATTTAAAGTAAAGCTGCCATAAACATGTATGTGGAGGTTTTGTATGTACCTAAGTCTTCAACTCCCTTGGGCAAATACAAAAGAGCACAATTGCTAGATTGCATTAATGTGTTTGGCTTTGTAAGAAACTACCAAACTGCATTCCAGAACGGCTGTACCATATCTCATTCCCACCAACAGTGACTGAGGGTTCCTCTTGCTCCAACTCCTCACCAGCATTTGGTGTTGTCAGTGTCCCAACTTTTGGTCATTCAATTAGATGTGCTATAATATTTTGTTTTAATTCTATTTTATTTTTATAAAAATGTTTTTATGTTATCTCATTTGATACTTGAAACAAGTTAAACAGTGAGTGAGGTAGGTGAAACAATCATTGCTAGCCTTATTTGCTAAATGAGAGAACCAAAACTCAGACATAAGGGACTTGCCCAAGAGTTTTTGTGTGAGTTACAGAGATGGGAAAAGAATCAGACCTTTTCTTGCTTAATGCCCCTAATCCTTATGGCAAGAAATAAGAAATATCGTGTGCATATATAGTAAATATTTTTAAAATATGGCATATAGTTTAGCTATTTTCTTGTCATGGCATAAATTAGTCATGAGAACATTTTAAAAAGGATTTAGGTGACCTAAATTTAATTCTTAAAAGTCTAAATAGTATTTGACCTCAAGATTTTAGATTCCCCTCCTTAATTTATAATTTGAAATTGACTTGTATATTTTGAAGAAATTTTTCTTAATTTTTCATGTAAGAATGTATATATTTATTTTTACATATGTTATCTTCTCTTTACTAGAGCAACTACAGCTGACATTAAAAATAATCAGAGATTATTCTATTAATATGGTAATAGTGTTATCACCATCTCCATGTTATTAGGGCATAATGAGTTGCTGTGATTAAAAATAATCATTCATTCATAAGCATTGCAATAAATAAATTATGAAACCTACTGCAATTGATTAATGATAAATTTCTGATCTAAGGTGTGATGGCCCTGAGTGGAAAAAAAAAGTAGAACAATTTAATATAAATAGGAAAAATCAAGATTTGTAAAAGGTCACGATTGGAATGTTTGAGCAGGTTGCTTTTTGGAGATACATGGAGGAGGCTGCAGTAGCTTAATGCGTGTAATCTGGAAGGCTTCCTAAGCATATGGAGTGGTGAGAAAAAGTGGCACAGAAATGCTAGTGACGAAAGATGAAAATTGGATAAATCAAGGGAAAAGGCTGGGGGAAGGGAAATGTCTGAGGGAAGATGAGAGCAGATGCAGAGATGGTCAGTTTATTTTTTGACATCATAAGTTTATTTTGAGTGTGCTCTTTAAAAGAATAAACTACTAGAATAATTCAGTGATAGGCTACACTGGTTGGAATGATTACAGGAGGTTATACATGATAGCAGTTTCTAGTGGCAGCATATTGATTAAAAGAGAATTTAAAATTAAGAATATCCAGTAATGGGTGAACTACAGTTTTTAAGTTTATGCTTTGCATAACATCAAACTGACTTGACTTTATGGTGTGTGTTATTTCCCTTTGGAATATAAGGGCATTAACAAGGTATGAAGATTTTAAATGGTTTATTTTTCCTTTAATTCTAAAAAGAAATTAACATTTTTTGGTCTAAAATGTGCAGAATTTTATTGGCATGTTCTCATTATTGAATATGTTATCACTAATAGGTGAAAAATACATATTTAATAGTTTTAGATTTTTATTTGATGATATTTAGGCAGAAGCAAGGTGTTTAGTTCTATAATGCCCTTGATTTTACATGTGTCCCAGATCTCTCACTCAAAAAAAATGATGATGTTAATTAGCTTTGAACATACACTTTTACTTCAAAAGGATATTTACATGTAGATGATTTTTCCAGATAATTGAAGGGATATTTTTAGAATATACATTTTGTCTGTCATTCTGAAACCGGAAAGAAATTTTGCCAAGAAAGGACTTGAGATTAAAAGGAAAAATTTCTTAATTGAAGGTCTGTTAGAATCCTGAACAATTTTTGTTTTTTGTATTTTTCCCAAGAAGTCATCCCATTCCAGTAGAGTGAGCCATAGAAAACACACAGTAGGTCCATGTTGCCTTAAAGCAATCATTTTGAGTCAAAAGAGTTGACATACAGAATTTATTTGACAGTGGCCTCCTACGCCAAAGCTAAGGACTGCACTTGCTCCACCTCAGAAGGATACAATTTATTTGCTGTTCACTGCTAAAGTATGCAATCACCACAGTCCCTTTCCTTTATAGTTTTGGTGTTTACTAATGTCATTAGATTCTTTTTTCTGTCTTTGTCTGGTATGCCTAACCTTGTCTCAGAAGTCAAATATATAACCATAATGAGAAGTAGTCCATTTAGGCCTAACCCTTAAATACAACTGATAGTATTGAGTTCTCCAGAAAGTTATACAAAACTAGATTTCACTGCATGTCTGTTTAGAACTTCCCCTACTGCCAATAGAGATATCCATATTACCATTGGTTTTGTGAATATAAGCAGCAACTGAGTTTTGGCTATTTATTCATTTCACACCATTATAAAACTCACAAATTATCAACCTAAGAGATAATGTATTATTGTTTTCATTATTAAATCTATAAACTATTCTTTTTTTTTTTTAAGATTATTTATTTATTTGACAGACAGAGATCCCAAGTAGGCAGAGAGGCAGGAAGAGAGAGAGGAAGGGAAGCAGGCTCCCCACTGAGCAGAGAGCCCGATGCGGGGCTTGATCCCAGGACCCTGGGATCATGACCTGAGCCGAAGGCAGAGGCTTAACCCACTGAGCCACCCAGGCGCCCCAAACTATTCATAGTATTACTAGTAGTTTCAAAATTTATATCACTACAATTTTAACGTGTTACTTAATAGTATGACATGAATTTTCTCTAATGTCTAACATGTTATACTTGTTACCAAAAAAAAAAAAATGTTGCCTTATTAGAAATTATTACCATGTACAAGATTAGAAACATACAGGATCCTTTTGCTTTTAGATTGGTAAAATTAATCCATTAGTCCATTGCATATTGGCTCCTTACATTGTGTTTTGTATTGATTCCTCAAAAAAAGAATAATAAACATTTGGAGTTTTCACATGGAGATGCTGCCCTCATCTGCGTCACCTTTAACCAACAAATATGTTTGTAAGATTTTATTTAAATATTTTTATCCCATCATCTCCACACTATTAAAGGAAGGGGGAATAAAAAAAGTGAAGATACCAGTCATAAAAACAAAAGCTTTTTCAATTTAATTCACTTAGCATGGGGATCAGTAAGAGTCAGTACTGAATTTTTAAACCTTACTTGGATTCGTCCTGGGTTTAAAGTGATCTATAAAATATTCAATTATGAAAACACTAAACCAAATAGAAAATAAAAATTGCTGGAGATAAAAGATTGTATTTAAAAACCAAACTGAAAACCCACAACTGTATGGTCAGTCTTCAACAAAGCAGGACAAAGAATGGGAATAGGACAAAGAATGACTCTTCAACAAATGGTGTTGGGAAAACTGGATAGCAACATGCAAAATGATGAAACTGGATCACTTTCTTACATCACACATTAAAAAAATTAAAATTAGATTAAAGAGCTAAATATGAGACCTGAAACCATAAAAATTCTAGAAGAGAACACAGACAGTAACCTCTTTGACATTGGCCATGCAACTTCTCTCTAGAAATGTCTCCTGAGGCAAGGGAAACAAAAGCAAAAGCAAACTCTTGGGACTTCATCAAAATAAACAGCTTCTGCACAGTAAAGGAAACAGTCAATAAAACTAAATGGCAACCTATGGAACTGGAGAAGATATTTGCAAGTAACCTATTTGATAAAGGGTTAGTATCCAAATATATAAAAAACTTATAAAACCCTAAAGTCAAATAAACCAATTAAAAAACAGGCAGAAGACACGAATAGACATTTTTTTCTGAAGAAGACATCAGGTGGCCAACAGACACATGAAAAGATGCTCAATATCACTGATCATCAAGGTAATGCAAATCAAAACTATAATGTGATACCACCTCACACCTGTCAGAATGGCACAAGAAACAACAGGGGTTGGCAAGGATGGGGAGAAAAGGAAACCCTCTTGCCCTGTTCATGGGAATACAGACAGGTGCAGCCACTCTGGAATGGAAAACAATATGGAGATTCCTCAAAAATTAAAAATAAAAATATGCTATGATTGCAATTGCATTACTGGTATTTATCCAAAGAATACAAAAATATTAATTTGAAGGGATACATGCATACTGATGTTTATAGCAGCATTATCTACAATAGCCAAATTATGGAAACAGCCTAAGTGTCCATTGACTGATAAATGGATAGAAGGTAGGTGTGTGTGTGTGTGTGTGTGTGTGTGTGTGAGTTTGTGTGTGTGTAATAGGTATTCAGCCATAAAAAAGAATAAAAGAATGAAATGTTGCCATTTGCAGTGACATGGATGGAGCTTGAGAATATTATGCTAAGCAAAATATGTCAGTTAGATAAAGGCAAATGCCATATGATTTCACTCATATGTGGAAATTAAGAAATGAAACAAAGGAGCAAAGGGAAATAAAAAGAGGGAGGCAAACCAGGAAACGGACTCTTAACTATAGGGAACAAACTGATGGTTACCAGAAGGAAGGTGAGTGGAGGGATGGGTTAAATAAGTGATGGGGATTAAGGAGTACATTTGTTGGGATGGGCACCAGGAATTGTATGGAAGTGTTGAGTCTCTGTATTGTATACCTGAAACTAATAGTACATTGTGTGTTTACTAACTGAAATTTAAACAAAAACATTAAAAAAAAAAAAAAAACCACAACCCCACAAGGTATAAGGTGGGAATTCATATGGCATTTTACTCTTCTGAAATTGAATCTCTTCCTAGCATAGTAATCCAAGGTTTGATTTTTGCTGTAAGTTTTCATTGATACGTATAAAAGAAAAACATCTGCTTATAATCAATGAAATTTTCTTGGTAGTATCTGTGGCATTTTAGAAACTGTTCTGACTCATATCTAGTTTTGCAGATTTCCTTGAATATTTAAAGACAACTACTTATGAACCCTCTCTACTTTTTTTTCTTTAAAGATTTTATTTATTTTAGAGAGACATAGCAAGCATGGGGAGCAGCAGTGGGAGGGAGAGAAGCAGGCTCCTGGCCTAGCAGAGAACCTGATGTGGGGCTTCATCTCAGGACTCTGGGATCATGACCTGAGCCAAAGGTAGATACTTAACTGAATGAGCCACCCAGGGACCCCAATCCTTGTCTAATGTGAATCTAGGAGAGTGATCATGTCTTCAAAACATTGAAACTCGAGGTAAGTCTATCACCAAACTATATTCATGAAAGATCTTTCTTATTATCCCTTTCTCCAATGAATCACTTTTATGTAATGCATTATTAAGTAATTAATTGCCTTACAATTTTTATTAATGAAAGACATCTATAATTTATAATTAAAGCTTTTGGTCAACATAAGCAATCTAATGCTAATTTTCTCACTTGATTCAATTGATTCCTTTCTATCCAAATAAAAATACTTGATGTTTTAGGCCATGCAGACTTATACTGGATGAACATTTAAATTATATGAATTTGGGGTGCCTAGGTGGCTCAGTTGGTTAAGTGTCCCAGGGTCCTGGGATCAAGTCCTTCACTGGGTGCTCTGCTTGGCAGGGAATCTGCTTCTTCCTCTTTCTCTGCCACTCCCCCTCCACTTGTGCTCTGTTTCTTACGTTCTTCTCTCAAATAAATAAATCTTCTAAAATTAATAAATTGTATTAACTTAATTTAAATGTTTCTTAAATTTATGAAATATAAGAAACAGTGCAGAGGATCATAGGGGAAGGAAGGGATAACTGAATGGGAAGTCATCAGAGAGGGAGAAAAACCATGAGAGACTCTTAAGTATTGGAAACAAACTGAGGGTTGCTGGAGGGGAGGTGGGTGCGGGAATGGGGTAATTGGGTGGTGGGCATTAAGGAGGGCACGTGATGTGATGAGCACTGGATGTTATATGCAACTGATGACATTGAACAACACCGCTGAAACTAGTGATGTACTATGTGTTGGCTAATTTAAATTTTAAAAAATGAAAAAAAAATTCTTAAATCTAAAAAGAACATAGACATCTATTACTCCTTTTGAGAACTTCTTAACAATTCCATTTATTTTGTCAGTTTACTTAATCTGTTTAACATCGGGCAATGTGTCCATTGGGAACTATGTTGAAACTAAAGTAATGTTTCTTGATCATTGTGCTCAAAGTCTGGTGGACCTTATTTCAGGGATATAAACCCCATGTTACATAAATAAACAATGAACTCTGCTTGTTTTACAACATCCTTTATAATATGCCAATGGAGTATATGTTTTGTTCTGTTTTGGTTTGGCTTGGTTTCAGGAGTAGAATTTAGTGATTTCATCACTTATATATAATATCCAGTGCTCATCACAAGTGCTGTCCTTAATCCCGATCACCCATTTAGCTCTTCTGCCACCCACCTCCATGCCAGCAACTCTCAGTTTGTTCTCTGTAGTTAAGAGTCTCTTCTGTGGTTTGCCTCCTTCCTTTTTTTTTTTTTTTTTCCTTTCCCCTATGCTCATCTGTTTTGTTTCCTAAATGCCATATCTTAGTGAAATCATCTGGTATTTATCTTTCTCTGATCGACTTATTTCTCTTAGCATAATACACTAACTGCATCCCTGTTGACCAAGGGAGTGTTTGAACCCATGCTTTAAAATATATCACAGTGTTTCTTTTGCAGTTCTATTTTAAGTTTGTTTAAAGAAAAATAGAAATGGTAGAGCTTTTTTTACTACAGTCATGTTAAAGTTGGTGTAAATCAGTTGAAGAAATAATAACTAGAAGATATAGAGTTGTTTTAAATACATATATGTGTATCTGATATATGTGTGTATGTGTTTATATCAATTAATTTTCCACAGCTGCAATCTTTTAGACCTGACTAATAAATAAATTGCATTATGTTCTGCTTATCTTACCAACTGATAGTCAATATAATTTAACCTTCCATAAAAACCAAGCCAGCCATGGATAAACATGTATGGTTTTTGAATAATTTGAAAAAATAACCAGCATTACTTTTAGAATTTTACAAGTTAATTGAACATTGTTATTAAGAGTTACATTAGTGATCCTATTTTCTTTGGAAAATATTTTTTTCATTCTCTGTGGTGCATTAAAATTGTAATGAATGCTATTTTCTGTTTTCTTAACTGCCCAATTATAAGTTCTGTTAAAGTAATAATTGTAACATCCATAGCTAGAATATTAGAGCGTCTAATCTAATCATGTAAAATTCATGTAAAACCCAAGGAAATAAATAATAATGTGAGAGTGACCTTCATTATTTCTTGGGCAAAATTTAATTAACAAGAGATTGTCTCCTTCCATGAACCTACTGTGGCCCTTTGAAATTTTTTGGAGTGATTGAATTCCTATCATAAATTCTTTACAGGACTTTCAAAATTACTGGAGGAAAGTAAATAGATAAAATAAATCTAGATTTTAACTTTGATGATAGTCAAGAAAGCACTCTGATTCACATGGGGTCTGATGATGTGGCATTGGTTGGAGATATTTAGTTATATGTCACTTTTAAAAATTAAAACAGTTCTTTTGTTGTTATTTTCTTTTAAATTGCCTCTGTAAGATGTTTATAGAACACTGACACCTAATTTTGGCTGATGATCAAAAACTCTGTTTGCAATTAAATATATTTTTAAGTGAACACTAGGTCATCAGAGGTGTTTTGATTTCAGTTCGGTTACAAAAGTATGAGGACTGGTCTTTATTGGCTGTAAGTCAATTCACAAACAAAAGTTTCAGGTAATTTTCTGGGACTTTTGCTTTAGGTTTTTTTAGTGTCAAAATCGTTCCCTAGTAGGTACTTTCCTATGTTAGATGCTGCTTCAGAATACTGAGTCACTTGGGGAATGAAATAAAGGTCCTCAGTAAGTTAAATGGGTTCAGAATCTATGGAAAACTTTTGACATAAAGTCTCAAGCACTTCAGAAAGTCTGTTGATTTCTGTTTCATTGATTGATATACGAAGCTCTTAGGCCAAAAAAATATCTTATTTAATTTAATTTCTTTTTTCTTTTTAAGATTTAGTTATTTACTTGTCAGAGAGAGAGAGAGAGCGAGCACAAGCAGGGGGAATGCCAGGCAGAGGGAGAGAGTGAAGCAGGCTCCCCGCTGAGCAGGGAGCCTGACCCAGTACGTGAACAGGGACTGGGATTGTGACCTGAGCCCAAGGCAGATGTTTAACTGACTGAGCACCCAGGCATCCCTTATTTAAGTACTTTCTTTACTTTTCTTTCTTTCTTTTTTTTTAAGATTTTATTTATTTGTCAGAGAGAGAGAGATCGAGCACAGGCAGACAGAGTGGCAGGCAGAGGCAGAGGGAGAAGCAGGCTCCCCGCCGAGCAAGGAGCCCGATGTGGGACTTGATCCCAGGACACTGGGATCATGGCCTGAGCTGAAGGCAGCTGCTTAACCAACTGAGCTTACTTTTTTAATTGATATTTTTGTATGGATGGCTTACAGTTGCCCAAATGCATAATAATGTCTTTCTTATTAAGAGAATGCTTTTGTTATAGCTTATGATTGATAAATACCTTATAGAAATGAGTGATACAGGATGTTAGTTTTTATTTATTTTTTAATTTAAAATCAGGGCGCCTGGTTGGCTCAGTCAGTTAAATGGCTGCCTTCAGCTCAAGTCATGTTCTCAGGGTCCTGGAATGGAGCCCCGCATCCAGCTTCCTGCTTAACTGGGAGTCTGTTTCTCCCTCTGCCCCTCCCTCTGCTTGTGTTGTCTCTGTTTCTCTCTCTAAAATAAATAAATAAAATATTTCAAATAAAATTTAAAAATCAGATGTATTTCAAGGCACCTGCTCTAGTCTTAAGATTTTCAGAAGCTCTACGTGCCAGCTCTTTTGTGTGCTCCATGTTACATGAAGAGTACTATATTCAAACAGATGTGTTTTTTTATCATGTCCTTTAAAAAATATCATTTAAGTATTTCCTGAATTTTTTTATTTAAGGATGTGAATCTGTTATTTAAAACTATGTTAACCCACATACACTCCCACTTTAAAGTAGGTAGTAACTTGCCACAAATTGGAATATTTGTCATTGATCATTTAATGCAGGTCCTAAAAGTGAAGGAAAAGACCAAGGTTGAGTTTAGGATAGAAAGAACAGCAAGTTTTCAAAGAAAAACTCGTCAGAAAATAGGATGGGAAATTTGAATGTTTTCATTCCTGAGAAAAATGTCTAAGTATAAAACACAGCATGATGAATCTCTGTAGAGAGAACCACCTACTCGCTTTCGTGAGTACTCCTCTAAGTGACACTTCAATGGAGATGGGGAGATCGCCTATTTATGTTTAACTTAGCTTAAAAACAGCAGTAAAGCTGTGTGCCCAATATAGAAATGCTCTCAAGATCTAGTTCATTTCATGAAAAAATAAAAGAACAAATCTTAAAAAAAAAATACATCAATGAATAGAATGTCCTAGTTGCACGTGTAAGGGGAAAGATGGAGAGGTGGTTTTGTTTGTTTGTTTTGGGAATGTGATATATGAGAAAACAAATATGGGTCCTTAAATATTAACTGCTACATAGTGCACATTTATAAAATTGAAGTCATTTAAGTCCATGTTACTGACTCATCATCTTTCTCTGTCTACAATCTTATACAGTTGAAGGCATGCCATGAAGAAGATGGAAAATTAACCCTCCTGCTGTATCAGTGCTGTTCCCTGATGGCACTTCTTTCTTCCGTTGATCTTATTTTCAAGCAGTGAAATTAGTCAGGAATTTCTTGTCTTTATCCAAACTACTTCATAAATCCATCATTCTAAATACTCCAGTTTTAATTAATATTCCACCTCCAGGATTTTCTTTGCATCATTAGCTTCATTTCAGTCAGTTGCTTTTACAACTATACCATCCCTCCTCATCATCTTCAGTTGTAGTGTTTTCAAGGATTTCATTTCTTTTGTCTTAATACTGGGGGAGGTCTCTTAAACATGAATACATCTTCATGTATGATTCTTCCTCTTCTAATCATCAATCATATTTCTGCTTGTTTTTGGGAAATGAAATTCTCTTTGGGTGATATGTAACGTACTTCCCTATCTTATTCTTACAAATCTTATAATATTCCATCATCAAATATGTAATAATTCCTTTCAATATTATAAGTAACTCTCTTTCATTTTACTTTGTCATTTTCATTTACTTTTTTTTTAAATCTGCTCCCCCTGCCATAAGTAATACCATAGACGGTGTTCTCCAAACAGATATTAATTTTCTCACATTTCCAAAGGATGAAAGTCTAAGATCAGGGCACCAGTATAGTGCAGTTCTGGTAGGAGCTCTCCTCCTGTCTTGCAGATTGCTTCCTTGTTGCTAAGTCCTCACAGGGCAGGAAGAAAAGACACCAAGCTCTTTGGTGTCTCTTTCTTTATAGAAGACACTCATCCTATCATGAGGGCCTCACCTTCCTAACTTCATTTATTTATTTATTTTTCCTAAGATTTTATTTATTTATTTGACAGAGAGAGATCACAAGTAGGCAGAGAGGCAGGCAGAGAGAGAGGAGGAAGCAGGCTCCCTGCTGAGCAGAGAGCCCTATGCGGGACTCGATCCCAGGACCCTGAGATCATGACCTGAGCCGAAGGCAGCGGCTTAACCCACTGAGCCACCCAGGCGCCCCCCCTAACTTCATTTAAACCTAAGCATCTTCCAGAGGCCCCATCTCCAAATACCATCGCACTGGGGGGTTAGGGCTTCAACATACAAATTTTGGGGAGACACAGTTCACTTCATAGACATTTTTCTAAAGTATTTAACATCTCTGACTGATCTTTCTTTAGGAGAGGATCGGTTTGTACTTCATGACATCCCACTGATGCATCTTAATTTGCCTTTCTCTATAAAAAACTTCAGTTAGGTCATAGATAGCTAATAGGCATCCCATTTGCAGATTATGTGAAACTTGGAGGTGTATACTTGGTTACAAGGCTATCTTGTTAAGATGGACAAAAGTAAGGGTGAAAATAGAGTTCAGTGTAGCTGTGGTACGGGTATGGTTGGAGGATTATGAGGCTTATCAGCACATGTCAGAAAGATGTTGGGATTTTAGTTGCTGGAAGTCTGAATATTAGTCAATAGTGTGATGTGACTGCCAAAGTGCAAATGCAATTTTAAGCTACTTTAGTCAGCATACAGCTTCCAAAATAAGGGAGATAAAAAACCTCACTCTGTGCTCTATCTAACTACAAAGAACTGTTACATTAAATTCTGGGTGCGACATACTCAGTGATTTATTAGGGTGAGTCAAAATCATGAGTTATGAGTATCCCCCTATGGAAATAGAAGATTCAGTCTAAAAAGACAGCAACTTGGAAGGCAAGGTTTCAAATTCCTCATAAACTGGAACATTTATAATGCTACCCAAATAAAAATAATCCTTGTTTTTCCGGAAAACAAACAATGACCAATTTGAATGTATAAACATGTAGGGATATAAGAAATAGATCTCTACTATAACATTTAAATTACAGCTGTTATAACACATCATCTGCTTTCAAGTTACTAGAGAGATGGTACTTTCTAAGGGTGATGTTCTCACAAGAAATTTCTTATTTCAAATGGTAATCAACCACAGATCCCTTTGTTCCTTTAGTCAGCAAATGCATTTTGAGCACATCCTTGCCTTCAGTCACTGTTGTAGGTAATGGGGATGACTCAGTGAGCAAGAGTAACAAAGCCTAGCCCTTGTATTCTTAGATTTGCATAACAAGAAAATCAGTTTTCATTCATCACTTTGGTTTCTTTACCTCATTGCCACACCTGCTATATTTTGTCCCTTGAATTTTTTTTTTTAGTTTCAGAGGTAGGATTTAGTAATTCATTGGTTGCACCCAATGCTCATTAGATCATGTGCCCTCCTTAATGCCCATCACCCAGTTATCCCTTCCTCCCACGCACCTCTCCTCCAGCAACCCTCAGTTTGTTTCCTAGACCTCTGTAAGCATCCAAAATAGAGACTGATTCATATTATCTGAGCTGATGTGCCTTCCTCAAACAGGGCTCATAACATGAAAGAATCCTAAAAATGTTCAGCATAGTGCAGCATCTTTTGTTTTGAGGGATAGTTTTTGGGAAAAGATCACCTTACATTCAAGCATGTATGGTATTTGATGAACCTTAAAAAAGAGATACTGCAATCTTTCTGGCTCCAAAAGGACCAATGTTTGGGGGCAAATTTCAGCTAATTTTATTTATTTGAATAATATTCCAATAACTACTCTTGAATCTTCCAAAAATGGAAATAACTCATTAGGAGAGCAAGTTTACTATCACTGGAAATCCTAATGTAGAGCTGGGTGACCAGTTTCCTTATTACCTCCCTCCCTCTTTCTCCAAGTTCTACTAGTGAATCTTTCATTCCTTCTGAATTCTGATTTGTTGTATAATTTAATCAGATCTTGTTAGTTGATGACATGCTCTTGAGTATAGGTAGCATTCTGAGTTGCGATGTCAGATATTTGATTGGAGGGAGAGAAAGTTTGGGGGAGGGTGCCTGGTATAATTGTCCTTGGTCTGTGAGACAGAGAAAGGATGCTGTTGGGATGTTACACTTCGTTCTAGAGCACAGGCTGGATCCACGAGCTGTCCCTGCAGTGATGTACAGCAGAGGTTTCCACAAGGAGGCAGTGGGGAAGGGCCCAAGTTCCCTTTGTGGAAACACTCTAGCACCCTTGAAGCATTGTAGTGACATGCAAGTTAATGTTGCTCCTGCAACAACCCAGAAACTGCTCTTTCCATCAGCTTCAGCCCATTCAGTATTTAGGTTAAAACTTAGTATGAGTCAATGCAGTGAGTGCAAAGTAGTGGGTACAAAGTCATGGGCCTAAGTTTGAAGGTAATGCAGAGTGGCTTTGTACAAAGACTTAATCTTTCCAAATACCAGTTTTATGAATAAAATGGAGAAAATAGTTTCTGTCTTGCAAGGTCATTTTAAGATTATATATTCACATACATAATGATGTACACAAATGATTATAGCATGTATCCTACAGACGGAGACTCACAAGTGTCATAAGGCTAGCAGCAGTTGGGGACATTTTTAAAAAGTGGATAATTGTGTTTTTCAAGGTTGCAGTAGCTCCTGATACTTGGCAGATGCCACTGCCTGACCCCACTCCTCTCAACTGTTGGCCCAGAGGTTTCTTCACTTGCTATTGTGCCTTGACCAATTATGATAGAGTGTGAGGCATCCTGATCGCCATGTGTCCCTGAACTTCCAGTTGGTTTGCTGAACTGCAGACCTACTGTATTCCAGTTGGAAGCCAAAGGGAAACGGAAACTGAAGATCACTGTTATGCATTCCAGCATCTCTTCAGGAAAGCAAGTATGTTTTCCTTGATTTTCTATGATTTGATTCCCTTATCCTTCATTTAGTATAGTGCCCCCAATAGAATTCTGAACCTAAGGAAAAAATCCATATACTAGCTATAGTAGGTAGAATTACTCTGAAGAAAGCTATTTCAAACATACACTGCACAATAGGTTTGTTGGCAAGAGGAGTGGAAATGAGGAGTCATGTAACACTAGTGCCCCTCCCGTTATTATTGGGTCAGGGTGGAGGATTGCCATGCGACAAGAAAAGAACAGACAAAAAGGAAGGACAGAGGGGGCACTTGTGCAGTTAGAAATATTTTGTGTAATATTTTTGTAACAATACGTCTGTATTCTAGATTATTTGCCAAGAAATTTTAGGAATTAGTATATAAGTGTATGTATACAACATATATATTAAATTTGGCGGTGAGTAACCTTGTGGTTAAGAGATGTAACGGAAGGGGTACCTGGGTTCCTCAGTTGGTTAAGCTCTGACTCTTGGTTTTGGGAGGTCAAGCCCCAGGGCAGGCTCTGTGCTCAGTGTGGAGTCTGCTTCAGATTCTCTTTCCCTCTGCTTCTTCCTCTAGCCCCACTCACACACTCTCTCTCTCAAATAAATAATAAAATCTTTAAAGAAAAAAAGAGAGAGATAGTAGAATGTTCAGTCACTGATTCAGCAATTATTTTTCAGCATGTACTATATTCCAGGCAAACATTGGGGGTGCAAGGATGAGCAAATCCTATTAGGTCCATAACATGAAAGACATGAAAGGGTAAATAATTACAACTATGGCATGTGGCTTCAATATTAGCATTTTTTTAAAAATATTTTATGTATTTATTTGACAGAGAGAAATCACAAGTAGATGGAGAGGCAGGCAGAGAGAGAGAGGGAAGCAGGCTTCCTGCTGAGCAGAGAGCCCGATGCGGGACTCGATCCCAGGACCCTGAGATCATGACCTGAGCCGAAGGCAGCGGCTTAACCCACTGAGCCACCCAGGCGCCCCAATATTAGCATTTTTGAGTAACATTTTTAAAAAATCATATTATCACCTATTGGTAATTATTCCTTACTAGCAGAACTTTGTAAGCTCTAATGCCTATTGAACATGTTTGTATATATATGTTCATGCATACCCATTTTGGTTTTAGCTTTTCTTTTCTCAAAAATCAGAAATCTGATTATCTGTTTTGGTGCTTCCTGCTTTCACACTGGGGAATGCCATGAGTAGTCAAGATAGAGGACAGGTTATAGCATATAATTAGTATCCCTTAAATCTGTGACTTTACTTTTAATACTTTACATTTCTTTGGCTTCACATTACTGTTTACCCCCTAGGGCAACGATTTCACTCTGTTATGAAAAGAATTTTATTTTGGATGAAATGAATGAGAAAAGGATAGGATATAAGAGTAAGAAACACATTTCTAGAGCACCTTTGATATGCTAGGTACTTTCATGTACTTGGAACAAACTATTAACTTACAGTACTTTTTAAAACATATCTTTGGGGATGTAAAATAACACGGTAGTGGGAAATGTTAGCTCGAATAATTAGGACGATGTTGTAGATGCGGGAGGTTGAACATCACTCGGTAAATACGGGGAAGCAGGATTTGTATCAATTACTGCCCAAGGTGCCTTCCACAATCCACTGTGCTTTTGCTGGAGAAGCATTTGTACCCAAGCGTGTGCCATCAGCACCCTGCTATTTCATGAAGGAGAAACTAGACTGTGCATAACCATGTGAGCTGTTCATCCATGGGAGTGTAAGTTTAGAAGATACAGTGAAATTGAGAGAAATGACTCGGACTGTTACCAGACCAGTGAAACCGGTTTGCTTACCTGAGTACCGATGCTTCCCCCTACTTGAGTTAAAATCATCTCTAGTAACTGATGAAAGAACTAATTACAACCCACCCCATGTTTATTTTATAAGGAGAGGATTAACATACAAATTCACCTTCTCCTTTGAAATTTTCTTTTAAACAGATAGATCCCTGCAGGCACTTAGAAGATGGAAACTGTATCTCCATTTAAAAGGGGAATGAGGAAATTAAGGTTGTTATCAGGGAAGTGGAACCCCCAAACTCCCCTCTTTCTAACCAAATGCTATAGGAAGTTCTGTGAGGAAAAGCTAGATAGCACCATCAATTCTGTCTGTTTTTTGTTGGGAGACCTAGTTTGGTATTTTGACATCTGTGTCCTTATGGATACTGACTCTGTTAGGAAGTGGAGGCACTGGGAGGCCATTTTGCTCAGGCACACTCATCTTTACTTTCTTCCTTCTAGTTCACTCCCCCAGCATTTAGAATGACCACCCAGGTTGCTTATGTGAAAACAGGATCTTTGATTACAATTTCATTTGTGACTGCTGCTTATTTCTCATCTGAAGTTATGAGTCCAATTATGTCAGCATTCACTCTTTCTGATGTGAAAGAAAACTCCCTGTGGCTGAGCGAAATATATTCCATTTTCCTTATCCCCTGAGACACCTTTCAGTCCAGGCTGCTTTGGGAGGCTTTCACTTGGATGTGTCCCTATATAGCCTCGTTTCACTTGTAATACCATTTGCTATCACCATAAGTAAATGGTATGTATTTCTGCTGCTGTGAAAAATCAAAAAGGGGGGGGATAAATTGATACTTAAAGCCAAATCCTTCATCATGATGAAGTATATATTAATAATCTATTTGTATGTGATTCTGGACTAGAGGCTTTGCAGAATAAGTTAAGAGCTCATTGCACTATGCTTTAAGGCTTTACCAGTAACCAGCAAACAGGTCAGAATGAAAGGCATTTTACCCAGTAAAACAGTGTGAAAAATAAATTAATGATAAAATTCAATATTTTTCTTGTTTACAAGCCAAGGGTTAAGTATATCTTATAGAAAATTCACATTCAACCAGCTGTCCTTAGTAATGAGAAAAAAAAAATACACAATGGGAAACCCTCTCCCATGCCATATGACAGATGGATAGATAGATAGCTTGTGGAAGAAGAGCTGTTTGTGGTTAAGTAGACAGTTTTAAGCTCTTCACATGGTTTTAATCATTTAAAAAAGTCCACATGATCACCTGTCTTGAATGTTTATTTTCCTTGTCAAGGTCCTGGCAGTGTGTGTGTAGATACTTACTAGTGAAGTTCTTCTGTGTATACATGTCTGTGGTCATCTGTTTTACATTTTTAAATTCTACCATTTAGTGTTATAAAACTTTAAGATAATAACACTGTTTAACCAAATGTATACAATGACCTAATATACAAAGAGAAAGCAATAATTTTCCCAGAACAGAATCTGAGATTTTCATTTAAGTAATAACCCTAAGAGTAAAAAATATTGCAAATATCCTTTTTGTGAAAGTACTATGTTCCCCCACTGTAGATACTGTACATCAGGTATCTCAAATTTATTTTTAAAAATCCTGCATGACATAGCATAATGATAATAATTATATAGATGAGGAAATTAACATTTGTAAAGGTTGAACAAAGTGCTAAAAATCTCATAGCCATTAAGTGACAAAATCTGGATTCAAACCTTCTTTCTGATTATACAACACTGCTCTAGGATGTCACAGAGATGCAGGAGAAAAAATGGCAAATTCTGAGGGAATTCTGTGTATTAAATTGGAACATACACAACTATCTGAGTTATAGACAAATCTGATTTTCTTTAAATATAGTTATTTTTGTCACTATATACATCATCTAATTTAAAATTTGTAGAAATCCCATGCTGGGTATTCTTATTTTGCTTTTCTTTTTTTTTTTTTTTCTTTAAGATTTTATTTATTTTGACAGAGAGAGAGATCACAAGTAGGAAGAGAGGCAGGCAGAGAGCAGGCTCCCCGTTGAGCAGAGAGCCCGATGTGGGGTTCGGTCCCAGGACCCTGAGATCATGACCTGAGCCAAAGGCAGAGGCTTAACCCACTGAGCCTTATTTTGGTTTTCATATCATAATCTTGTTTACCAAGATTAACTAAGTTTCCATAGTCATTTGAAAGTAGATAGAACCTAGGTCTAGATAGCAAGGTCCAAAGACATTTCTTCTAACCATGAGATTCTTTTGTTAAATATAAATTGTTCAGGGGTGCCTGGGTGGCCAAGTGGGTTAAGCCTCTGATTCTTGATTTCAGCTCAAGTCATGATCTCAGGGTTGTGAGACTGAGCTCCAGCTCAGGCTCTGTGATAGGCATGGAGCCTGCTTAAGATTCTCTCTCTCCATCTCCCTTTGCCCCTTCCCCCTAAACAATATTTTATATATATTCTAAAAATATATATTTAGTATGTTTATGTATATATATACACACATATATATAAATTGTTCAGTTTTTTTTTAAGATTACTTGTTTATAAGAGAGAGAGAATGAGAAAAAGAGCATGAGAAGGGGAAGGGTCAGAGGGAGAAACAGACTCCCCACTGAGCAGGGAGCCCATCATGGGGCTTGATCCGGGTACTCCAGGATCATGACCTGAGCCGAAGGCAGTTGCTTAACCAACTGAGCCACCCAGGTGTCTTTTTTTTTTTTTTTTAATAGCATTCAAATCTGAGTTTAAAAGCTTTCTCTCTTTTTTCTTTCATATACAGGTACCCAGTTTACCCAGAACTGGTGCCAAGCAAAATTGTGAAGTACAGAAGTTTCTATTTCAGGGTCTTCTCACTCCTGTCCATATCCCTGTTTCCTTTATCTTGTTTCTGTATTCATTTTTCCAAAGCTCTATTTTATTTCTTGTTTCATTCCAACTAGTCCACTAAGATAATAGTTGATAAAAAGATTAAGGCTCTGCATCTCCCAGGAGTATTTACATTTTAATGGGGGTCTCTTGCTGATCAAAATGCCTCCTCGATGCAGAGGAATAAATTCTAAAGGTAACAGGCGGGAGAGATATTTTTAGATAGGAGCATCTGGCTTGCCCCTCTAATCACATCCCATAAGCTGCCTACTCCATTTATTTGTAAGACCTTGGCTTTGCTGTTTACGGTGAGAAGGTTCTCTGTAATTGCACATGCTTTTTCAAAGGTTTGAATCCTGTCTCAGAGATGGTGTGATACTGGTACCTCAGTGTTTATTCTCTCTCCTAGTTCCGCATTTTTGATGACTGGAACAAATTCTAAAAGGCTTTTTAACGATGATGTAAGGCCTTGAACAAAATGAGAATCTGTTGTTTTAGCATATTTGGAAGAGAATAATTCAGCTGTCACGGGATGAAAGACTTGTCTGGAAATGCCATCTTTCCTCCGATGTGTTATGATGCACAACTAAAAGGGAAATACCGTTTTGTATAAACGATAGAGTCCTCTTAGATATAAAGAAAAGAATGCATAATAAAGCACCCAGCAAGCTTTTGTCACTTCACCTGCAGAAATCTCTCTTTAAAGCATATTTAGCCAAACTAGTACGCCTACTTGTTTTATTAACTGAAAGAACAGAAAAGATTAAGAGAAAGTTTTTTCTTCTTTTAAGCATTGATTTAGCATATATGGTAGATTAAATTGGGTGCTCTCACATAGTAATTTTCTATGCAAAAATAGATACCCTACTGGGTAGTTTCAAATCTAAAATGCTGAATAATTTTCAAAAAGGATTAGTAATTAAGTGTGATGATAATGCATTAAAAATGGAAAACAATTAAGGGAGGCTTTCAAACACATTCTTGAAGTGAACAAAGTTGGGGAAACATCCTGAAAAACTTGGCTTTCATTTGGTCAATTAATTAATATCCTAGTTTTTAACTGCTGAGGACAGCAGTTTTGTTTGACAAAATGTTAACATTTGCCACTCATTTTAAATTTTGAATAAAAATCTCTGGGCATTTACCTATTTTTTGCTTTATGTTATTCATTTTTCCAAATATTCTGAGGATGCTTTTGTATTCTAGAGCTTACAGTTAAAGCTGTTTAGTGCCATACCTTTTTTTTTTTTTTTCTGTATCACTGTAAATGCTCAAGAAGGAAGCAAGAAGAAAAAGGCATATACATCTGAACCGCACATACAAATCCAGCATTCCAACTTCCTTCCCAAGAGCAAGGTGAATAAATTTGAGACATAAAAGGGCAAGACATCGGGCGCCTGGCTGGCTCAGTGGATTAAGCCGCTGCCTTCGGCTCAGGTCATGATCTCAGGGTCCTGGGATCGAGTCCCGCATAGGGCTCTCTGCTCAGCAGGGAGCCTGCTTCCTCCTCTCTCTCTCTCTCTCTCTGCCTGCCTCTCTGCCTACTTGTGATCTCTCTCTGTCAAATAAATAAATAAAATCTTAAAAAAAAAAAAAAGGGCAAGACATCACTATAATATCTCATGTAGCAACTGATTTTTTTTTTTTTTTCAGAAGTCCCTAATTGTTATTTTGGTTTACCCTAAGTCATTTAATTACCTGCAATTCCTTAAATGTCTATGGTATGCTAGGACCTGTACTAGTATTAATGGCATCTACTTCTCTCCAAATAAATCTTAACATTTATGCAGTTTGAAGTCTCCAGATAACTTGTTAGGATGTCGTGCAAATTTTGTGGTAAACCAACTATTTCTGTAGAATTCCCAATTTTTGTCAATGGCACCATTGTTTTCTGAATCATACAACTTCAGTTTGTGAAAGTATCTTTAAAAGTCCATTAGTCTCCATAGTACCACATTTGTTAATAAGTCTTACCACTTCTACATCTGTACTATCTCTCTCAGCAATTTTCCCCATTAACAACAACAACAAAAAATCCCTACTATATTTTATTTCCCTGTAGTTTTAGGTAGTTGTAGTAACTACTTGATTTTCTTCTTCTTCTTCTTCTTGTTTTTTAAGATTTTATTTATTTATTTTGAGAGAGAGAGAGAGGGAGTGTGAATGGGGGTGGGGGCAGACAGAGAGGGAGAAGCAGACTTCCTCCAAGCAGCGAAGCTCAGTCCCTGAGATCTTGACCTGAGCTGAAGGCAGACACTTAATTAACTGAGCCACCCAGGTGTCCCTTGATTTTCCTTTTAATCCAGTGCTTTCTGTTCAATCCAGACAACTCCCTGAAGACAGATATACCTTGTCAAAGAATACCTTTAATATGTCAGCCCTCTAACCCTGCTGTTTCCCCCGCAAAAGTATGAACATATTTGCCTGTCTGTGCATGGTCCTTTACAATTTCACCCCAATCTATCTTTTTAAATTTGTCTCACATGTTTTCTCTAAACATAAGCTAATTTCAAGCTAAAATGAATTATGTATTCTTCTCTAAAAAAGATCCCATACATTTCCACCTCTAGATGTATACTCCTGCTGATACTATCCTTCTGTTCCAATTCTTTAATTTTCATTTAAATCTGTCTCCATGAAGTCTTTTCTCACCAACACCCCTATCTACCATTAAAAGGAAAAAATAAAATGTATCAATATGTTATTTTAAAACTTTTTTAGTTCTTTATCTTCATTTTTCCTGTGGCAATTATATTCTGCTTTGTACTGCAGTAATCTGTGTACTTGTCCTATTCTCATACTGGGGAGTATTTTTTGGAGGGAGAACATATTTTACCAGTAATTTTGACAATAAAGTTCATTTTTTATACTAAATTTATGCTAACAGCTACTGTCTCTGACTCCTGGTTTTCTCATCTGTAAAATGGAGATGATCATTTGTTTTTGACAGGGATATTTTGGCAGATGAATAAGGTAACACTATGTAAAAATCCTTTTGCATCATTGTGTTTGTTTTAGCTCTCATTCCAGGGTTTTCAGAGATTGATACGTAAAGTATGAAAATTTCAGACGAGTTGTCTGACCTTGAGTATTCTGGCTATTTTACACTTCCCTGCTGTCATGCCAACCAGCTCCTCACAAAAGAGATGCTTCAGGTGAGGACAGCCTCTCAGTTGAGCACAGTTGAATTATATGCCATAAAATCAACCTAGTCAATATTACTTGATTAACATTTTATATCCTTATACTAAAATGTGATTTTGAAGTTATTTCTCTTTCTATTAAAGTTGAGGAGACTGTTTGCATGAAGGATGAACAATTCATGGCAGAAGCAGAGCACATTTATTGAACATATATGTTGTACAAGGCATATGGTAGTTTCATTTTATAGAAAAGTGTCATGATTTTGGAGCTATTTTTGAAAGATTCATATTTACTAGATACTCTCCCCCTTCAGACTACTAAAATTCCATGAGGAATTATTTCTAAAATATACAGTATTTTTGGTAGGTCAGACAGAAATAAAAAAGAGAGATTTTTGCTGTAAAATCTATAAACACTTTGTAGTTTTGAGAAGACCAGTGGCTCCTGGATTCTCCAGTTTTCACAAGATGTTATAATTTAGGATTACATATTTATGGCATTTGTTATGATTTATTTATTCATTTATTTGTTTATTTTTTACTGTTGTTGCTGTTAAATACTCAGTACCACAGTTGTGTATTCTTTTCACTGGTATTATATATGTCCTTTTACAAAATATTTTTAAGGCAGCAAATGAAATATAACATGTGTCCATAAATGTCATAGTATAATATTCTTTGTATTTTCATATGCCTTCAATGTGATTTAATTGTACCAGTGTTTAATTAGTATCTGTTTTGTACTCAGCATTTCTTCACTCTAATCAAGATTCCTTTGCTTAGCATTTATGCTATAATGTGATCTCTAAATTTTTCATGTTTTACAATTAAAGAGGTAGTTCTATTACTGGGAGAAAGATTTATGAGAATACAGAACATTAATTGATAGAGATTTTGTGTAATAAATATTAGTGGCTTGGTTGTTGAAAAGTATTATGGTTTTGAGCAGTTCTTGAATTAATTATAATAACTGCTATTTGAATATTTCTTAATAATTTTCAAAGTTATTTAATAGTCATTGTTTCACTAGATTCCTCACAGAAGCCCTAAGATACAGACATAGAATCATATAGTTTTTGAAATCTGCCATTGGGTAGAAGGAATTTCTGAGTTTTCAGGGGACAGACCCAGGGTCCTGCAGTTTGTATTTAGGAAGGCAAAGATTCAAAGCCTAAACAGATTTTCTGGCCCAACCTTGGTGCCAAAGCAAATTCTTTGCAATCTCCTTTCCCACTCCTCATCCTTGCAAATGGCAATTGCTTGAAGTCTTCTCATATTCTTTATTGATAGAAAAATTGCACCAAGAGTCACTCTTTTTTAAATACAAAGTGTAATGATAGATATAGAGAAGTAGAAGGTCCTTTGAGTGTAGACATCTATATTAATCTCTAGGAGTCTCCAGAGAAAGCTATTATGTGACAAGTCTATAGTTAATTCCAAAGAAAGTTTTCAAAATCTTAGGATAATTGTGTTTGAATCTAATGGAGATAATTTTCATGTAATTTTGAAATTTCTGAGTGAAGTAAACTGAACATTGCAAGGAACAAGAATTGTCACTAGGAAAATTATTGGCAGTAGTGGAGTGGAGAAATGACATCATTGATTATCTATCTAGACAATTTAAGGTGGAACATTAAAATAATCTTTGTTATTCATCTTCTGTTGTCTTATTTCAAGTAGATAACTGTGCCTATGACAAAAATAGTCTCTGCAGTTTATCCCATAAGGGCACAATGATGAATGGGGATCAGGTGAAGGATGGAGTTCATGACTAGAAAAGGAGAAGAAACATACTATTGTGAAATTATACACAAGTTGTAATGTAAAGATAACAACTTACCGTGATGTGTTTGCTTTGCAAGTGCAATAAAAAGCTATGTTATGATAACTACCTTTAATATGAATCAGTAACAGAAAATGATGTTTAAGTCATGCTTAATTTAAGAAAGTCATGATAATGCTTCTCAAACTATCAAGTAGGGTTAATTGTAATCTCTTATGGTTTGTTTTTCTACTTGTAAATTTGATATAATAATGGGAGGGATATATCAGATGCTGTTCAGAGAAGGCTGTGTGAGGTTATAGGTACTTCTGTTCTTCAACACTTGCTCTCCAGCCATTGTTAATCCATTACCTCACTGGTTAGTTTCTCTAGAGATATTTGGGTCCTTGACCCACACCACTTGAGAATTAAACCAGAAAAATCAGTTCCATCATTTAAATTAAGGAATTCAGATTTGATATTAGGTCTTCACTAGCTTTCTTTCAGGTCAGAAATTGTGCAATTCTGAATGATTAAACATTCCTATTGAAATAATAAGAATGATTTTTAAAGAAGCTTGAACAGGGTATGTATCATTTGCTAAGGAGGAAAAGGAAGCTAAGGCTCTAGAACATGTTCTGGATCTGAGGGACTTGGTGGACGCACAGTCCTTATTCCATTTCTTCACCCTCCTCACATAGCCTTGAAATGTGCACTTGATTGCATAAACCATATAGGGAGAACATATAGTTTGTATTTAAAATATGGCTTAGTCAGTGAGGTCACTCAGAGTGGCTTTAAAAAGAGTGGTGCAATCCCTCATTATTCCAGAATGATGAAGGAATGGTCAAATGAAAATTTCCAAAACTGAATTAGATAATATTGCTATATGCAGTGAATTGCAAACTCACCCAATCTCAAAACTTTTGTTATTTTTTGGTAGAGGAGATCAAAATATGTAGGTTTATTGAATAAAAATCAGAGACAGAGGAGCAACTGACTCTCAGTTTCAGTCCAGGTTATGATCTCATGGGTTGTGGGATGGAGCCCTGCATCAGGCTCTGCACTCAGTGGGGAGTCTGCTTGAAGATTCTGCTCCCCCCCACTCATGCTCATACTTTCTCTCTCTCTCAAATAAATAAATTATGATGTAATGCCATTGAATATATCATGTGTTGTAATATAATATTAATAATCCATGTATTGTACATATTCACCCATATTTCCAATAGCTTTTGTATATTGAAATGCCAAAATTTCTTTACAAGATCTCTCCATTAATACAGAAAATCCCTTTTATCAGAACATATCTTGAAAACCACTCTTTATTAAGATTTATTTATATATTTGAGAGAGAGAGAGAGAGTACATGCACTTGCTAGTTGGGGGAAGGACGCAGAGACAATCCTCAAGAAGACTCTCAGCTGAGTGCAGAGTCTGATGTGGGACTTGATCCCACAATCCATGAGATCATGACCCGAGCCGAAACCTAGGAATCAGTGGCTTAACTGACTGAACTACCCATGTGCCACAAAAACCTATTATGAAGGAAAGCTCTTATAAAGATATATTTTCCTAAAAGAGAAGTGTCATAAAGATTGTGTTCTTGACCAAAAAGTCAGAGTAAAATATATCAGATAATGACAAACAGTGTATCATAAGGGATAGATACAATATTTATAAACTTTATTATAATTTAGAGTTGAAAAACTATGTTCAAGGCATCAGCATGGTTTTAAGGATGCCTAAATATTTCTCCCCCTTCCCACAAATCCATATTATTATGCAAATGGATTCAAGACTAATGAGATATGAGATTGAGAATTTCTCATGTTTGTAATCTAAATATTTCAGCACAATAGTATAGTTGTAATTTTTATAATATGGTTTTGCTTTGCAGGTGATACCATTTATACTGACTTTTTTTTTTTTTAACTTTTAGATCCAATCTCTGCCAATCTCAATTTTCCTATTAGTTGAAATGCAGATTAAATTTTCATTAATGAAATGTATCTGGGTTTTATGCAATGATCTCTCCTTCCTTCCAATCCTCATTCTTTATTGATAAATCTTTTATTATTTTCTGGTTTATATTTGAGTTATCTATGTATTTATCTTATCTTTTTTTTTTTTTTAAGATTTTATTTATTTATTTGACAGACAGAGATCACAAGTAGGCAGAGAGGCAGGCAGAGAGAGAGAGAGGAGGAAGTAGGCTCCCTGCAGAGCAGAGAGCCCGATGTAGGGCTCGATCCCAGGACCCTGGGATCATGACCTTAGCCGAAGGCAGAGGCTTTAATCCACTGAGCCACCCAGGTGCCCCTATCTTATCTTTTTTTAAGATTATTACTTTATTTTGTACACAAATCCATATAAAAAATAAGAGACCTGGGTTGTATTTTCAAGCATAGCTTCATTAGTTAGTAACTTATGGAGCCTTTGATTTGTTTTATTATAATATAGCATGATTTTATTAAGATTCTAATAACCAGAATTCCTTAATCTACACAATTACTTTAATTAAATTAAATTTTAATTAAATTAGAATTCTTGGTATCCTAATTGATTTATTGATAGCTAAAGTTCTTCTTTAATGGTTCAGTTATTTTATTTTATTTTTTTTAAAGATTTTATTTATTTATTTGAGAGAGAGATAGTGAAGAGAACATGAGCGAGGAGAAGGTCAGAGGGAGAAGCAGACTTCCCATGGAGCTGGGAGCCTGATGTGGGACTCGATCCTGGGACTCCAGGATTATGACCTGAGCCAACGGCAGTCGTCCAACCAACTGAGCCACCCAGGCGCCCTGATTCAGTTATTTTAAATGCATTTGTTTTGCATAATGAAAAGTAGCCAAACATTTACTTTTTTTTTGTTTTCTCCAAAGGAATCTCTTGAGATCTCTATTGCAAAATCAGTCTATTAGTTTAATAAATTTTCTTTGAAAAGGTGGGTCTCCTTTTAAATATCTGAATGTTTTCTACTCTTTTGCTCCTAAATGAAACACCAGTGAGTTGTTAACTGGATGAAATGTAGTCATGATGGTAACTGCCTCTCTAATCTATTGATTTAAAAAAAATTTTTTTTGAGCATGATATTACCTTAAGCAATTCCAGATTTGATTCAGGGACATATGTTACTAACAAGGAGGAAAAAAAAAATGTGTTAAAATCCTTCTGAATGATTCCATGGATGGGGTACCATATATCATATACAAATGAAAACATTTGTCTCTATTTTAATCTAAAAAAGAAAAAATTAACTGAAATAGTATTGGTAGAGTAGCATTTATTGAATGCCCAATGTCAGTCAATGTTTGAAGTACTTTGAACATGTTTACATATTAAATATGACTTTATATGATGTAAGTATATCATGAGCCGTCAGTTAAATACAGAACAGCTTGAATAAAACCATGGTGCCCAAATGCAAGCAAAATCCATTATCTCACAGTAACTAACTTATTCCATCCCATTCCATTTATGTTGAATACACAAATCTGCCCCTTTTATATGTTTTCTGATATTAGATGTCAATATGAGGAAATAACTGATAGTTCCTTAATTAAATGGAATAACATATAAATAAATGTATTTTAAAATCTTAGAATTTTGCTTGTCATATATTTGCATATACGTGCAAATTAAACTGATTGGACATGTGAAATTTGCAAAGGTAGATACATAAATAGACTTATAATACATTTTACTCTAAAGTATAAGTGATTATATTAATCCAACAAAAATAATTTTATGGATTTTCCCACTCTTCCAGTGTTGTTATGGTGATGAGTTTAAAGTGAAAGATATAAAAGAACAAAAAGGAAGTAGTTTCTTATTCTTTTATTTCAAAGGATGACATCAATGACAGTAGTTTCTGCATGAAGTTAGGCATTGTTGAAGAGAATACTGGAACAAAAAACAACCATCACATGTAAAGATTGCATTTTAATTTGTGACTGCTGCAGTTTTTACAGGGTTTTCTAGAGTTTATTTCGTGTTCCCAAATTCAGTCAAGATTCTCCATTTAAAAAGAGCCATGACTCCAAGTTTCATAGATGTCCACATCCAAATTACTACAACTAAATTAATTCATTATTATACCTTGCAAGCTTCCCTATATTCTAATTCCGTGGCATCAATTTTTAATCACTATTTAAACATCAGTGCTTTACTTATTCTTGTCTGTCATGTAAAGATTATTTCATTTAAATCTCAACTTTGTAGTCATGATCATCTTAAATAAGCACTACTGATATTTTCCTCTTTTATTTTTCCTAATGGTAACTAATTATACCCCTGGTACTTGAGGGCTTCTTGTCAAACCACTAATTACCTCTCAGAAGGTTTGGACTACTCTAGTTTGGAAGACTGAAATGTCTGCTACTGATAGAGAGGTTGAAAAAATTTATTTTGAATCATAGGAATGAGGTGTACTTTTAGAGTATTGAGGTATGAATCACACACAGTTTTACTCCATCTGAAAGATTATTTTTATATTTGTTCAATAGAGTTCCTGCAAAAATGAAGTTTATACCAAATGTGAGATAAAAAGTAATGAACAAGCAATATATTTCCTGACCTCATCTAGCTTAAGAACAAGCTGGGGAGACAGGCAGTAACAATAAAGAAGTTAGTATTTAACTTCATATAGTTTTACAGTTGCCCCTTGAACATTAAGGGTTTGAACTACCTGGTCCACTTGTATGTGGTTTTTGTTTTTTGTAAGCATAGTACTATAAATGTATTTTCTCAACGTTTTATTTTCTCTAGCTTACCTTATTATAAGTATACGATATGTATTACTTTAGCATAGTATATTACTTTATTGTAAGCATACATTATATAATATATAATATGTAATATATAATATTCAATATATATGGGTTAATATAATATAATATAATATAATATAACCCATAATATATGGGTTAATCAACCGTTTATGTTACTGGCAAGCCTTGAGGTCAACAGTAGGCTGGCTATTAGTAACTGAGATTTACAGGAATCAAAAGTTATATGTGGATTTTTGACTGTGTAGAAGGTTGGTGCCCCTAATCCTAAGGTTATTCAAGGATCATCTGTACACTGTGCAAAAAGAGGAAATTGATACCAATTTTCTATTCTGTATGTAACAATTTCAGAAAAGAGTTAAGAGCATACTGTTTAGGGTCAGGCATTCCTGAATGTGAAACCTGATGGCACTGCTCTGCAGATATCTGCAAGTTAAGTAACTTTATTAAAGTTGGGATTCCTTATTTGTACACAGAATAATAAAATGAACCTAATAGAGTACCTATAATTACCAAATAAGATAATTTATATAAAATGCATAGGCAAATATCTAGCACATTATGCCCATTCTAAAATGATTATAGCAGTACTAATTGTTTTTACATGTTTCTGACAAATAAAAGCAGATGGTAAAACCAGAAAAATTATATTGAGAACCATAATGATTGCCACAAATATTTGTATTTTATATCTCATTGCTTAATAAAAAAACTGCATGATCTGAACAGAATTGTTGAGTCTTTCCAGATTGTGTACCACACAGTTGTGTAAAATGGCTTATACAATCTGATTTATAGGATATTAAGTCTTTGATACAACATATAATAATGAGATAAAAATATGTCAAAGAATTATTTTAAAATGCCTTTGCTGATACCATTCTGGTTTAGGAAAATTAAAGAACTTGGCTGAGAGTTCACTGTTATTAATTGGTAAAACATTGCTATTCAAACTCACATGCCTTTGAATCCGAAGACATTGTGGCTTTTATTGTTATATTATTGATATGTCTTTCTCATTTATTTATT
Source organism: Neogale vison (assembly GCF_020171115.1). Lineage (NCBI taxonomy): Eukaryota > Metazoa > Chordata > Mammalia > Carnivora > Mustelidae > Neogale > Neogale vison. Next base: position 127,654,114 of record NC_058095.1, on the reverse strand, counting down.
TAGTGCACAGATAATGAAAGAGCCAGGTATAAGTCAGGGTTTTCGTTACCATCTATGTGCAGAGACTTCTTCAAGCACTGTTTTACTTTACATTAGTTTCAACCTGTGATTACTATTTGTCTAGATTTTTTCAGAATTTTAATTATGTCACTCAACATAATGGCATAACTGTCCTTAATTTCCTTTTCCAGAAATCTGGTTAAATATGCCATTTAAAATATGAAAAACCCTTAAAAATAGTCCTTAATTATTCCCTACATACACCTAGTTTTTGAACCCACATTATTAATTGGAAAACAAAATGGCACAAAACAAAAACTGAAGCTCAGGAAAGTACTGTAAGTTATGTTGTCAAATTGTAAAATTATTAAGAATAGAGTGTATAGATCCCTGATGCAAAACTGTGACATTCATGCCTTCTCAACAAAAAATATTCCAAGTGACACTGAGCCTGTTAATATCTCAAAAAATAACCTGTATAATATACTTAGGAAAGACCAGATATCATTTTTAACCCAAATACCCATCTTTTATTACTTTTACAAAGTAGGTTTTGTGATTTCTTCAAAGGATGTTCCATTACTAACATTGAAAACATTGGGATTTTTAAAAACATAACTTAAACTTTTATTTATTTCTAGTTAAATACTCTTATTTTTATGCTGTTTCTATTAAGGTCTACTTTGTAATCAAAACAATGCACCTCCAGGTGAACAACTGTTACCCAGTAATTATCCACAATAAAGATTTTACTTCTCATTATTTTATTGGAGTTAATTGTAACTAGTCACCTTGACAGAGCTTATTTCTTCATTTTATTTGTACCATCTGTCACTATATTTCTATTTGTACAGTAGATACCTAGTTTATTGTACTGTACCAAGTGAAGCAGACACCACTGAGTACAACTCAGTATCAGCTTAACTTGATAAACTTTAAGTACTCAATTAGAAAAAAAAATAACTGGGGATGCCTGGGTGGCGCAGTTGGTTGGACGACTGCCTTCGGCTCAGGGCGTGATCCTGGGGTCCCGGGATCGAGTCCCACATCGGGCTCCCAGCTCCATGGGGAGTCTGCTTTGCTCTCTGACCTTCTCCTCGCTCATGCTCTCTCTCACTGTCTCTCTCTCTCAAATAAATAAATAAAATCTTTAAAAAAAAAAAAAAAAAAGAAAAAAAAAAAGAAAAAAAAATAACTGAATGAATTAGTAAAATGTAAAAATGCAAATATACTGAAATTGAGTACAAATATCAGAAGGAAATGTTATCCTCATAAAATATTCACTACAAACTCAACACATAACTGTTCTGCTTTTTGTTGTATCTGCTTTTTTTCTCTTATGCCTCACTACGCTTTTACATTTTTCCCAGGTAGTATATGATAGGGAAGAAAATAGTGTACAAGTCAACTTAGTAAAGTTGCTACAAAGCTATACTATCAAGTCATTCTGGTGAGTCAATGTCGAGGTGAATTCTGGGTTAACAGTGACAGGGGCAGTGCTGGCTGGCTTTAGGTACTTTGGGTTTATTTGTCAACCATGATTTGTATTTATATAATTTTTGACATTTTAAGATTGATTATTTGGGGTTGGGATCACTACATTGTAAGTGATCTTCTTCTTTTCTTAGTTCAGTTGAAACCCAGTTCTGTTCTGCCCCAATATTTTCTGCCAAGTTTATATTTTTTATAGAATTACTGGATTCTAAATGTTTCATATAAAAACAAATGCCATGTTTTGAGATGTTTAATTAGAGCTGAGGCAAATTAATACAGATTTTCTAATTAATATTTACAGATTCCAAAACACTTTACAAGATTCTAAGATCTGATTGATGACACTTCTTTTTTTTTTTTTTTTGCCTTGTTTGCCTGACATTCAAATTGCTGAAATCTAAATGAGAACTAAACGTTTTTGTCTTGACAGTAAAACAACAACTAAACATTTTTGTCTTGACAGTAAAACAACAACTGCAAATATATCCTACCTTGGGTTGAGGGAAAGTACTTTTATAAATCTAATCTATGAACCACCAAGGGCGTTCTTATTCCCAATTTAGATACTGGGGTCTAATAAATCTACTCTACTATTATAGCAGTACCAAATCTTGAAAGTGTTTTTCTCAGTGGGTGCCAAATTTGGCTGTGTTATTTGGATTATGAAAGAACATCAACTACAACCACGATAATATATACTGTTGACAAGTCATCTTAATCTTTCCTGTTGAGTTTTACAAGATAGATACTTAGCTTATTCAGCTAAGAAACTGAGAAAGTTGTTTTCTCTAAACCCATTTTTTAATATTATCTTTATTAACAATTTGAAAATAAATTGATATCATAGATAAAAGGCCATTTAGATCAAAGATTATTGAGAAAAAAAGCCCTTTATAGAAAGAAGGCATTTGCTTTTGGACAAAGACTTCCATACAGTAAGAAATCACACATATCTTAGGACATACGGAGCAGAACCTAGAAAGGCAAAAATATACTGTGAAAAACAAATAGTATTGGTTCCCTGGGTGATAGAATATAAAGAATATGCAATATTTCTAAAATTTCTGTTATATTACTCTTACATGACTTAAAGAATAATGTTCTCAGTAACTCAATAAATGTCATTATTTTAATTCTTTCTGTATCAATGCATTATATAATTTATAATACATTTTTATAGCAATGCAAAAACTATAATATTTGTATACAACTGTCAATTTTCCAAATGTTTCACATTAGATATTCTAGAAATGGTTTTATGGACGTATTTTTCCCCTTAGTTACACTACTATAAATATACTACATTCTGAATTTGTAATATATAATTAAAAAGCATCATAAATCTATTCTAAAAAAATTAGGGTACTTACGCATTTGAGCTTGGTCAAAAAAATTTTTTTTTCTTTATCTTTCCAAAGTGAATGAAGTAGCTTTTCTTCTTATGAAGGAAGCAAATAGAGTACTTAGTTAGAATATACCACTCTATGTAGAAAAGTGAATTTTTTTCCTTTCTTTTTTTGTTTTGTTTTGTTTTGTTTTGTCAGTGTGTCTTTTGAATATTCATCTGAGTTTACAGGTATAGCAGAAATATTTTAGACATCATTTTGGGATCAAATAAAAATAAAGGGTTTCAAAAGTTAATTTCTTTACAATGATTTAGTATGGAAAGACAGTTGAAGGGATGTTCTTAGGTAACTTTGATATTATATGGAGGAAGAAACTGAGACGCTGGAAAGCTAAGTGAATTTACTTTAATATTAAACATCTCACAAGTGGCAGAGCCAAGATTTTTACTCAAGGCTTCTACATCCTGCGAATCAAAAGTGCTCTGAAACTCTTTCAGGAAAGAGAGAGATCATGAATTATTCTTTGAGGTCTCCCAAAAGAGAGACTCTACAATTTCCTTCCTGTTATGATAGCAGATTCTAATATTTGTGTCCAGTTGACTACTGACTTCCCCTTCACAAATCTTCCATATAATTCATTTCTAGTAATGTTAACAGTTTCACTCAAACAAAAGGAAGCAGACTTGTACACCCACCCACCCCCCACACAAACACACACATGCATATATATGTGTTTGCCTGTACTGTCACTCATCCACATCCATCATTGCAAATATAAATTCTCTCAGGTAAGTCCATAGTACTTTGCTATGTAGTCAAACATTTGTGAGGAGGGCAACGTTAATAAACAAATTCTGTCACTTCTGGAAAATCTTCGTAAGAATTGAAATTATTAATAGCATTAAATCAGGTATAATTACTTGGGTGGAATCAATGGCTGATGATATCAGGTGTTGAGGACTTGGCAAAGGAAACTTCTCTCTTCTAGGAATATACGTATGAAGTAGAAAATTCATGCCAGCTGTTTGATGCTTCCTACTTTTGAAAGCATTAGGAATACAGTGCATTAGAAATCCAACGAGTAATAGTATTTTTCTCTTTGATTTATGGGTGTGTGTTTGTGTGTGTGTGTGTGTGTGTGTGTGTGTATGTAGGTGTGCTTGTCATTCTTCTGAAACATCATTAGTTTCAAACTAAAATTAAATATATTGCATTTTTTTTCTCTATCAAACATCCATTTATACTTTCCTGAGGATACAGCAGAATCCCTCTGATTGACCATGGAATTTTTTTCCTCAAGATTCCTCAGCAATATATTTATAAACCACTGAGTGGGTTAGATACTTGGAGGTTGGATGCTCATTATTTCTGGTTCTTAATATTTTGTTTGTTATGTAGACCCCATATATTTTGAAACTATTTTTACATCTCTTATTTTTTTGCTCAACGTGGTTAGCTCATCTTTGAATATTAAATGAACAAAGAACAAAATCAGAGTAACGTTTATGATTGGAATTTAACTTACAAAGAACATTTAAATACATAACATTCTATTAATGACTAATACCGTTTTTTTGCAAAGCTTTAAGCTGATCCCTTTTTTGGAATAAGTAAGATGGGGTGGGAGTTTGGTGAGCTGCAGTCAACAAAACAGAGCTGGAAAACATGCGTTGATGTGGGCAGAAAAGATAGGTTTCCCTTTTGAAAATTTAAAAACCCTGAGCACATTCAGTTGTGTGCTGCCACTTAATGCATCGTCCAAGTATTTCCTGCACATCCAATTTTTATGAGAACCTTAAAAGGTTTCTAGTAGACAGTTTAATCACATTTCCTCTCGCCACTTGTATGTGTGCTTCTTATATGGAGGTTATTGTCATAAAAAACAAAGTTGTTCGGTTTCTCAGTATGCCTTTTCATTTTCATCTGTTTTTGGTGGGGAGGGGGTCAGAGAGGGATGTGGAGGCTGGATAAATACACCAAAGCAGATAACATTTACAAATGCACGCCAGTGCTTGATTTGTCAAATGAGCTATCATTATCATGTGTAAAACACATATTTGTATGTCTCTAGACTTGGCTCTGCCTCCTCCCCTGCCTTTCCAAAGGAATTAATGACCAGGAACATTAGTAGATGAATGACAGCAGGACAGTTGCTCATAATCCCTATGATATATGTGTAGTCAGATGAAGTAATCTTCTTAAAAATGGCTTCGTAAGATTTTCATGCTCATACTTCTTCAATGGCTTTTACAATAGATATCCTAAATTTACAGATCAAAGGTTATAAGGAATGAAAACAGAGCCCTGAAATGGAAAACCAAGCATTGTCCTCCCCAGGTCTCATTTACCACCTGTAAATTTTCTTTAGTTGAAGTTTTCGCTGCTGCTATCACTGACAGGAGATAAGAAAGTACTAAATCAAAATTACTCTTCTTGAGAGAGATTTTATAACAGGAACAATGGAAGAAATAAATTTTGGTCATTTTGGGAAAACTACTCAGAGTGATTTTTAAGGTCACAAAATGGTGTTACAGATTTGAATGACTGTATCCTTGGAATGAGAGCAGAATGATAAATAGCAAAACTTTTAGGTAAAATAAAAGTGCATATTCTTTTGGTTTGATGTGGTGCTTTCAAAGTATGTACAGGCCAGAGCATACCATAGGAAAACAATTTAGATTAAAAGACCATGTCTACATTTCATCAGAAACCAGGTGAATACTGGTTTCTTATTAACATAGGTCATCAGAAAGCAGCAAGTAATTTCTCAGTTTAACCAGATAACTGCCAATTAATAGTGTGAGAATACAAACTATACTCTGTCACAGGACTAGATCATGTATCACCTAGGAGCATGGTAGAACACAATACCTCTCTCAAGTTTCTATTCATTTCATTATCAGGAATTACAAAGATTTTTCCATGATATACTTAATGTGAAAATCTCCTGCTTCATTTTATTCCTTAGTATATCTAAATATTTTTCTTACTTTGAAGACTAAATAATATGGAAAGTATACAGTGTACTAACTAGCGTATTCCAAAATGTTCACCACTATATTTTATTATATGGGGGTGTCCACACCATTATGGTATAGAACAAACTTCAAATTATCAAAAATATTCAGTTTCTAAAGTTTTAAATTTTCACATAAAAAGTAAAAATAAAAGATCAAATTAATATGAATTATTCAATTTAATAGTAAAGATATGATTTAATCAGATTATAAGGCTATTAGACATGAAAAATGTCAATATAACATTAGGTATTGAGTAAGCATAGCTTTAGAACTTTGAGTTTTGACCAAAATATTTTGATAGCATGAGTTTTTAAACTTTTTATGTATGGTATTTAAGATGAAAATGATAAACAGCATAATCAGCTAATTGTTCTTTGGTTAAAAAAATTATTGTTCTGTTGGTTTTGCTTAAAGGTAAATATATTTAAAATATCAGAATCATGTCCTATTACTTGTATTCAATATAGAAGTTATCCTTAGTCCAAAAAAATATTTTTAAGCATAGAAGATGGAGTCAAGAGTTTTTTTTTTTAAACCTGTACATGACTGTGAAACTGTAGACATACTTACTTCAGTCTGATATGGAAAGGTGATGAGCTGTGGAACACAAAATCAATTTCTTTCCTGGTTATGTGACTTTAGAAGACTTCTTTAATATTCTGAGTTTCCATTTCCATATCAGAAGAGTAGAAAAATAATGCTTACAGTGTGTATTGTGAGAGCATTGAATTTTGTACAGAAATGGCCAGAGTAGAACCTTGTACTATGTACCTGGGACCAGATATTATCATCTTCATCATCATGATCCCACCACCTTGTTGAAATAGATGTCATTAAAATCTCCTTTATCTTTGTAAAAGTTCAAAGTACTTCTCCAGGTTTTATACTTAAAAAATGAGATAATTGAGGCCCTAATAGATGACCCACCAAGGCTACACAGCAAATATATAGCAAACTGAGAAGAAACCCATGGTTCATGACATGCAGTCTAGTGTTCTCTCCACATGATTTTAAGAGGATAAATATAATATGCTTTGCTTTTCTCACATTTTTCCTATTTCTGTGTGGCATGTATACAAGTTAGGGTGATCTGAATTCAAATAGGACTTCAAAATAAAGAATTTGATTGATGGGGATTACTTGGCTATTTATGTCATTTTGTATCCTATAAATGTATATTTACTAGAGTTATATGCTGAATCCCCACCCCGCAAATTTTTTGTTGAAGTCCTGACCCTTAGTACCTTAGAATACGACTGTATTACTTGGAAATAAAGTTTTTCAAGGGGTAATTAAGTTAAAAGGAGGTCATGAGGGTGTGTTTTAATCTAATACTGATGGTGTCCTTATAAGAAGAGGCAATTAAAACATCAGTATACACGGAGGGAAGACAATGTGAAGATAGGAATATGATGACTATCTATAAGGCACGGAGAGAGGCTTCAAGAAAAACCAACGCTTTCGATTGGTTAAGTACCCTTTTGGTACTTTAATTTTGAACTTCTAGCCTCCAGAACTGTTAGAAAACAAATTTCTGTTGTTTAAGCCAACCAGTTTGTGATACTTTGTTAAATCAGGGTTACCAAACTAATACAGTAAGCACTAGACACTCTTCTGAAAACTTGATCTACATTGTCATTCAGAGCTAATTTCAAGACTAGTTGTTTTCAAGTCTCATGAAAATGTTAAGACCATTCACCCAAATGAGACTTTATTCTTTTCCTTGAAAAAAAGAATGACCACCTGAGAGTCAGAGAAGAGCAGTTCCCAGGAATCTCATTGGAAAGTCATCCTCATGTTACTGAACACTTTCCTAGTCCAGTCCTATGAATCTACTTGAGTAGTAGACTGTGTGAACTACTCCTAAGAAGAAGCTCTTTATATCATGTTTTACTGCTTCGTTGTATATCTTTCTCTCCTAAAAGAATGTTTGTTAGTTCACGTAATACAGACTCTATCCCCAAGCACTTAGCACAGAAAATTGTAGTGTGTGGCATATGTAGGTTCTTGATAAACACTCATGGGATTATACTGAAACCTCTTCATAATGCTGATCTTAGTACCTATGCTATGTAACTGTTTGCTGTTGTGGTGAATCAGTCTTATAACATGATCTTTTGAACGCCTCAGTAATTAAATTTGCTTGGATGGTCTCCAGGAAAGACTAACTCATGCCAACGTTGTTATAGCGAAATTCCAGAATGGTAATTCTGGTTCTTGGTTGTAGAGATGATCCCTGGTACCTAAAGCTAATTAACATAACAATACAAATCTTAATCCATGCAGCTTACAAGTGAAAACCTAATTAGAGTGATGTGATATTAATTAGAAGAAAATAGGAGTTTGGATTGAAAGCATGGTGACACAGTATGATTTACCAACAGGTTCATGTGCGGAGGGAGGGACTAAGGGGTTCTATCAATACAGGGCATGACAGCTTCAATTAATTGAGATATTGTGAGTGTTATTTTGAGAGTACTTCAGATGTCTTTTAACTCATCTAAAAAAAAAAAAAGATTTAACCTACAAAAGTGGTGATTTGGGGTTATTTCACAGATACTGTACAGTAGGCAAGAAAGGGAATAGGAAAATTGTATTCAGGGAAAATCAGTAAAGGAGCACCTACTTCCTCACTGCTCAGATAGGATGGGATCCACATGTGATGATAGGGCCATATATGGGTACTGTTTTTTTAGGGGAAATTGAGTATGTTGGTTTATAGTGCTTTTCTAGGAAAATAAGGTTTGGAAAGAAAATTAATATTTGGAAATATAATAATGTAACTCAGGTATTGCTATTGCCATGAAAGTTTTATTCAGATGATTGTATATGTAGATAATAAATAAATGAAGCCCTGCAAAGAATTAATTATAGTTAAATTACCATATCCAGAGGCAAAGATTTATTTTAAGAATTATCACAGAAAATTGTTAGGAAAAATATTTTTATGCTATTATCTATTTATTTTATTTCATATTATTATATTATAATACATTACTATGCTATAAAGTATTTGATAAAAGGAATATAATTTTAAATGTGTCCAAATATGCCATTAATGAAAGAGGCATTGAAGATGTAGTAAGAACAACAAGAGAATGTACAAATTGACTTAAATTGTTTGAGTGGATCAACATACAGCAACTGATGACTAAATAATGATGTCAAACTCAAACTCAGAAATGAACAGGGAGTTCAAGTTAAAGACTATTGTTCAGGGAAAAACAAATTTTACAATCAGTGAGACTTAGTTAAATCAAATCTGTGTCTTGTGATTCCTCCACATAAGACTCCAAAAGGAACATATACAGAGTTCTCAAAATATTAAACGATGATATATTTGGGAAAACATTTTTGAGGTGTGTTTTAAAGATTTGGTACAGAGACACACAGGTAAATTGAAGGCTTTTATGACTCTGAACATGGAAAGTGAGTTATTTTCACCATTGGAAGAAATTTTTTATTTTTAAAATAAAATGGCTTATACAGAGGCACCTGGGTGGCTCAGTCAGTTAAGTGCCAGCCTCTTGATCTCAGCTCAGGTCTTGATCTCAGGGTCATGAATTCAAGCCCTGAATAGGGCTACATGCTGGGTGTGGAGCCTACTTTTTAAAAAAAATGGCTTGTAAAAGATATTCAGAAATCATATTTTAAAATTTCTGAATGAACAGTCATATATCATAACCTATCTCTCAGTCCTCTTATTAGTTGAGAATACAATTTGAGAGTTGAATCAAATTGACAAAGAATAGATTTAAAGTTTATTTGTAGGCCATTTATTCATTTTAGTTTTATGATTTATATACTTCCTATTTCCTCTTTACTTCCTATTTCAGATTATTTGCTGAGATCTTTAATGTCTCCTACAAAAGCTTTTGTTTATATTTGTCCCATTCATTTATATATTCATCCTACTTTGTGAGTTTTAAAAAGCATCTAGGGTTTATCTGCTGTATCACAGCAGCTCAATTTGCCCTGTGGGATGTGCATTCTACTAATCCCAGTCCCTACAGATTTTAATAATAATGTAAGTACACCAGCAAACTTGAAATTCTAAACACTCTAACTCTGAGCAGTGAAATTCTCTAATATTTATCAAATCTGTAGATATTTAAATTTTTTATATGTGCATACTTTGTGTATGCTCATGTATGTACACTTTGCTATTCATATATGTATTAATAACATTATTTTCAAATACTTATTAGATTGACTAAACACATTTCCAAGTGACATTTTTATTTGTTTTAATTAGTACATGATGAAATTACTTTTTTTTTTTAATGAAGAGCTTTCCTAGTACATTTGAATACTGGTAGAATCTCATTTTCATTCGCATTACTAAGATCACCAAAACTCTTACCTTTTGTTTAGAACTGATTATAAACAGTAGTTGATTGAAAACATATACAAAGTACAGATGCTGAATTTTTACATTTTTCTTTTCGCACAAAGCCTGTGCTTACCTGTGTAACATATTTAAAAATAATAACATGGTTGGGGAGAATGCACTGCGATGGAAATCTTACTATATTCAAAGTGGTACTATCTGAAAGGGTAAATTTTTTTTTAATCCACCCTGCACTCTCTTTGAGGACTGCCTGAAATAAGATATAGATACGTTTTAAATGTAACACTAATAGTTTGATTTGATGAGAGCTAAAAAAAGTAGTTTTATAAGCCACACGAGTTTTTAAATGATACATTTTCTTGAGCAGTGGGTGGCTACTTTTTCATGGATTGAATTGAATTCTTACAATTCAATTCAAACATTTGAATTCTTACCCAAGGGAATTTTCCGAAGGATTTTAAGGAATACAAGTTGAAAAACAGTATTGAATAAAAGAGAAAGTGGTTGAATATGTTAAGGATAAAATAAAATTTAAGAATGGCTGTCTTTTAGGTTGCAGGATTTGAGAGTAGTTGGTGGTCTCTTTATTTCTCTTAAAGTCACTTTTCTTTTCTTGGCCCTCCTATTTTCTGCTTTAATTCTGTGCCAGAATGACTGCATGCTTTCACACCTGACCCCGGTTGAAAGCTCATTGCAGGGACTAGATGAAGCAGGAAGATCCTGTATCTTTAAACCGATTTTAAACATAAAATTATTAAATTGCATTGATATGTTAAATACTGTATTTAAATACCAAACAGACAACAGTTTCATGAAATAGGTAGCTAGTAAAATGGAAAGAATTGTGGAGGTGCATTGAAAACATTTTGTTGCTTCTTAGAATCTACTTCACCCTCATTAATAAGCTATAATAAGAGGGTGCAGTTGCCAACATTAGGGCCTCTTTCCATGGCAGAGAACTCAGAAGTGGGCTTATTTAACCATTTAGCTTTGTGACATTGAGCAAATTATTTACTCTATGCGTACGTTTCCTTATCTAATAAAAAGAGGATGTAGATCGCATACATTCTATTTGGTGATTATGAAGATTTACGAAAAGATAATACATTTGAATTACTTGGAACCATATCTAGCGCATAGTAATGTTGCCTATAATTATAAGCTTTTGATTTTTTATAAGGTTTTGATTTTAACTTGGATATTAAAATAACCCCAATCATATAGAACTAGATATGTTGATTATCTTGATTAAAATGGAATCTTTATTCAATTTATAAAGTTAAAATATTTGAATACAAAATTTTCAGAAATAACTCTTATGAAACAGAGTTTACATATAATTATGTACACAGCTAAAAGGTGTTCTGTGCTTTTCTCATTTCACTTATTCTTCATAGTCAAGATTTGGTGCATATAATTAACGATCAAATGTGCCAATTATACAAATGCTTATGCATATTAGCCAGGTGTATCATAACTTAAATATTAATTCCTTGAATCTAGAGAAATTATATGAATGATGCTATCTTCTGCTCTTCAGATAATGGGCATACAATAATACATCTATTCACCAGTGATTTAATTTTTCAGGTGTGTGTGTTTTAGTTATCTGAATCATGATATATTAATATGTTATATTCTGTTTCTGAATCGAGCATAAATATTCTCTTTCATACTCCAGTGGTACCTGGAGAATATTAGATAAGATATAACTAAAAACTAATAAACATACACACTAAACATTAATAAACATACACTAGTTCTGTTTATTTCTAAACATTTAGTAAAATGATAAGTTTTTTTTTTTTTTAAGGATTTTATTTATTTATTTGACAGACAGAGATCACAAGTAGGCAGAGAGGCAGGCAGACAGGCAGGCAGAAGGGAGGATGGGGGAAGCAGGTTCCCCACTGAGCAGAGAACCTGATGTGGGGCTTGATCCCAGGACCCTTGGATCATGACCTGAGCTGAAGGCAGAGGCTTTAACCCACTGAGCCACCCAGGTGCCCAATAATAAGGTTTTTTAATATGATGAAAAAATAAATGAGTTATAAAAATATGACCATTGCAATAATAGGTAGTCTTGGGAGGAATTATCCTTTCCTCAAGGAGATTGGAAGGGAGATGTATTTTGATTGGCTGTATCACCTAAAGAAAGACTAAACTGTGAAACTGAGCAGGACTGTCAAGTTCCTCGTACCTAATACAAGAGTAGCAAATTAGAGTTATCTGCAGCACTAGCAATAGGAATAGATTGCATTATAAATCATCATATCATTGACAGACAATTACATTCAGAACTTCCCAAGCATGAGATGGTGGCAATATTTGTCCACCAACAAAGTTATTCAAGCCAACAGCTCAGTGAGGATGTGAACATAAGGAAGTTACTTCTGGGTGAGTTGCTGGATTTAATTTCTCCTATTACCTTCCCCATACACATCTCTAATAGAATCATGAAAATTAAAGATAGAAAATGCCTATTAGTGCTCATTGAGTCTGCTCTCCTGGCCATTCAGAAGCAATTTGAATGCAGTGTCTTTCTTTCTTTCTTAGGTCAGGGGAAAGAAACGTCTTTGTGAAAAGAAGGCAGAGAGGTAGCTCTTCTGGAATTGAAGAAGAGAGAGCTGATTTTTTTTTTTTTTTAAGATTTTCTTTTTTCATGGAAGAGAGAGATGGGCAGAGGGAGAAGCAGGTTCCCTGATGTGGGACTCTGTCCCAGGACCTTGGGATCATGACCTGAGCTGAAGGCAGATGCTTAACCGACTGAGCCACCTAGATGCTCTGATCATTTTTTTTTTAAATTATAAATGTGACGCTTGATATTTGCAATTAGATACACTTATATATTTAAAACATTTGTGTAATATTAAATCAATAAGTTTTGATAAGTTGTTACATCACATTTAATTTCTACACAATCATTTTATCAGAGCATAGTCAACCATGTGAGTGAGTGTAGTGAACTGAAGAGATGGCATGGCTTCTCTATATGAAAGGCAATCAAATATTGGTATCACTTAGGCATGAGACAAGTTAACCCAATTAAGCAAGTTACTTCATGACATAGTTGACAAAGTTGACCTAAACTTTGTTATTTTCTCAACAATTATGTTCCTCTGACAACATTTTAAATTAAGGATCTTAACTGATCTACAAATGGATTAATTTATTAAAACTGGTACCAATAATATGAATAAATTTTAGAAGAGTTTAAATAACTGTTAGAACTATTACTATTAGGATAGTTTTGAATATTTCCCCAGGAGTTTTGCTAATCACCCAACTCAACTCCACTGTACTTATTAGGAAGCATTCAAATAACAATCCACCTCATTTTAAGTCACTTTTTGTACATGTGGTCTTCCCTTGAGGTCTAAGATTCTGAAAGGGTGATGCTATGTTTTAGTTTTAATTCTTCTAGTAGGTTTGAATGTATGCTTTTCTCCTGCTTTAGGTGAAACTCTGCCAGGTCTTCCACTAAAATTGGCTTTGTCTGTATATAACTTCAGTAAAATAAAGAGTACCTACCTACTCCTATGAGAGGACCAGATGCAATAAATAGAACCCTTCACCTTAGTTTTATCAACTGGATTAGCCAATAGAACATATTCAAGGTGATTTAGTCGTCTGCCTTATAAAGGGAACTAGTCTGAATCTAATTCTGGTTTTTAGTCTTTTAAAAAAATCCTATTTCTTACATAAATACAATTTCTGCTTCTATAATTACAATAACGAAATGTAGTTAAAAATATTGAGTTTTAAAATGCTTATCCAATATTCCTAATTTATTCGCTTTGGAAATATACCAATCACCTGAAGTCTTTTAACAATGTTTCCTGGTTTACCAGAGAATTCTCAGACATAACTCTACCATCTGCTCTAGATTATGCTTTTCAGGTAGAGATCTTTGCAAGCTGAGGTAAGAATTTATGTTAGTTTGTTGAGTGTATACTTTATGGTCTTTATGCATAATGAAATTCAGTATAAACATTCATCAGTCTTACTCAAAGAGGAAGCCTCCATCACTGAACTCTGAGATTCACTCTTAGATAGTTTTATGTAAATGGGAGTGTTGCAGATTCCAAGAATAACCCTATAATCTGGCTTCGCCATAATTGTTGAAGCATTCATAAGAAGAGGCATTTTTAAAAATACTGATTGAAAATATGCAAACATTTGGGAGGTTATTGTTTTAGGATGCCTTTGATTTTGGAAAGGGGTTATTTTTTGCTCTGAAAATTATGGCTCACTAGAAACAAGAATTCATTCAATAGAATTGATTTGGAACACAAAATGCTACATAATTTTCAATATATCCATGTTACGTAAGTGCAGAAGGCTGCATAATTTTACATTACATGGATTGAGGATTGGGATATGTGTTTTGTTTCTGCTCCAACAGTTGCCTGTAAAAAAGATGATGAATTGCCAAGGTGGTTACAGGCTTTAATTTTTTGATTGAATGAAGGGATTGTGTTTATAGAAGGTCATTCAGCTCCTGAGGGGAAGGTTATTAATATAAGAAATTATGTGCTGAGGTAAACCACCTCAGTCAGACAGTGAAATTCATCATTCACGACTTGTTTAGGGACATGCAAAATACACTGTAAATTGAGTGTCTCTCTTCCAAGGAGATTAATGCTGCAGCTCAGGAATTTTCAGGAAGTTGTGATGAGAGTCCTGAGGTTTAGTGACAACCAGCATACAGTCAATGTTTCCTTACTTTATCTGGAAACCAAATCCATTTTAGGATAATTCCTTAAATTCTTGTTTTGCTTATTTTGCTTGAAAATAGAAAGGGAAAACTGTTTATTCCTGTCATTCTTGAGTAAAAGTTAAAAACACACATCTTAAGATATGTGGGTTCATTAAGTCTCTTCCAAGGCAGAGTGTATAAGTAAATGCAAACAGTGTTTGGATATCAAGCTTAAGTCCTTCTGAACAATGGCATGCAGTGTTTATTCTTGGAACAATATTGTGAGGGCCACAAACAGCATATTATTTAGATTTTTCTAGGATGTGGACATAGTATCAGTTATATGAATATATTTAAGAAGGGAAAGAATGTTAAAAACATTGCCCTAATCTGTCATTTTGAGAAATGAACATCACGCTAGCTTTAAAACTTAATACGGAATAGTAAGAACATGTTTTATATAATTTAAAGTGTTAATGTTAATTAACAGAACCTGATTTGTATAGCCCCTCACACTTGTCAAATTCTTTCACGTCTAATTATCTCATTTAAGCCTTTTAGCCACCTTCCTTGAAAGGCAGGAAAGGGGTCATTATCCGCTAGTGACATAACCATTTGCTCATGGTGTTAAAGCTTTTCCACTAGAACACTCTGAAGACTTTGCCTGCATACAACCAACCTGTTTGAACGAGACAATCCCAAATACTCAGTACTTCCAATTAGCTGCAGAAACTATGGGGTCCTATGAATGCCAATGTATTTTGTGTTTCCAAAGTAGAATTTGAAATTGAAAATACTGAATATTTGAACTCAAAAACAGTTTTAAGAATATACTACCTGCTAGGCACTGTGAACAGCACTGGAACATCACGGGGAAAACAAGCACGAAACCACATGATTATTTTACAGAGAAATGGATGTTCAGGAGGTTATATTTGGTATGGATGCATAAGGAAAGGAGTAAGGAGAGTGTAAGCCGTAACTTGGACTTTGAGGGAGTTGGTTTTAAGATGAATGAAGGAATCTTAGATGGAGTACTTAGCAGACATTTGAAAATGCACAATGAAGCCTAGGGAAATAGTTGGTTCTGAAGCAGTGAATTTGGGTGTCACTTAAAGGCATATAGGAGATAATTAAGGTGTGGAATTACATGAAGTTTCCCAGAGAAATAAGAACATGAGAAGATAAGCTAACCAAGAAAGTAGATTTGTACACCACCAATGTAGAAGGTGCTTCTGGTGAGAACGGGACAGTCAAAGATAGTGAAATGAAGAAAATTATTGAGGAACAGAGAAATTAGCATTAGGGAAGGAAAGGGAAAGAAAGAAGAGTGGTAGCTTTCTAAGAGTAACTTGTCAAATGTTAAGGAAGCTGAGGTATAATTGAGGAATAAGGAAGTTGAAAATAGAAGGTGCAGAATACTCTTTCCAAAGCACACAACAAGTGAAATATGTGGAAAACAGAGGGTTGAAAATACCAGTGAGAGTTAGATTAGTTACGAGTAAATTCTGTGACAAAGTTGTATCATTATTTAGACTTAAATCCATTTGGCACGTCAGAAGTACTCAGTGATCTTGTCGTGATAATATAGGAATAGTAGGACACCCATCTTGATACTTGGGCACGTATCTTACTTCTCTGATTATTTTTTTTTCAAGAAGAGAAAATTAGTGAAAATTATTACTGTATAGATTATAAAAAACTGTTGAAATTGTAAATTAAGACATTCTTTTTTTCTCTTTGCCTTAGTAAAACTGAGTTTAAAAATCTGTTTCCCTTTACTTGTCGTACACTTTCCTGCAAAAGGAGAGTAACAGAGTGATATAAAGCGCAGTTAAAAAAGTTTATAGAGGTGCTTGGGTGGCTTAGTCAGTTAAGCATCTGCCTTTGGCTAGGGTCAAGATCTTGGAGACCCAGGATGGAGCCCTGCATCGGAGGAGGCCTGATGCTCCCTCTGCCCTTCCCCCTGCTCCTTCTCTATCTGTCTCTCTCTCACTCTCTCAAATAAATAAATAAAAATTTTAAAAATAAAAAGGTATAATATATACAATTATAGAAGTTGATGATGAAGACCCTTATGGTTATAAAAAAGAGAAATTCATTTATACCAGCTAGATTAAAATATAGATCTGGAATCCAGAGAGAGAAAATGAAGAACACTTGGGTTCTTACCTAAAGTCGAAAAGAGTGATAAATGAAGGACTTTCTCTGTGTTATCTCTATGTCTCTCACTATCTGTGTTGCTGTCTCTTCTTTTACACTTGGTGCTTTTTTGTTTCTAGAAACATCTATTTACTTTTTCTGTACCGTTTTGTCACTCTTACACATGGCTGCTTCTGGGACCTTGTATACTCCAACCCTTGAATTTCAACTTCAGTCACCGACTGAGACTTTCTTTTCTCCATCTTGATATCCATTTCCACTAAAGCATTGGAAAAGAACTCATCATTTTTTGAACATAGCATATGCAGCAGTTTTGGCATAAGACATGGTCATCTTAGATTTTGCCTCTCTGGGTGTCAAGGCACACCACTTTGCTGCTAATATGCCAGGTTGTAGGGGAGAAGAGATAGGACAGAAGTGATTGTGTTCTGTATGTTGGGGTGTCTCTTCAGGGGATTTGGGTATAGCCCAAGAAGATGTCTTAAGTAGTTTGTAATGTACATAATTTAAAGTGAAAACATAGCACTTTATATTTACAGAATGGTTCATATAAATAAAGAGAATTATGACCCCGGGAATATTTTAGTAAGAGGATATTTATGTATTTTTTTAACCTTGTAATGAAATTAAAAGAGATCTTCTGGTAGATTCTCCCTTATGAACTTCCTGCTTGTATTGGGTTTTTACACCAAGTATTTGTCACTTTTCTGTAAACTTATTTTACACTGCATCACAATGAATGAGTATCACAAAAACAAATAGCATGTCAACACATTTATTGGACCAGAGCCCTCTTGAGATAATGTCTGAATTTTCATCAAGACTATAGTGATTAATGTTTCTGATTATGATAATCAAATAACTCATTAGTGGCTGTTTCAAAGAGGACTTGAAATATAAAATGTGTCTAGAATATGGTGAGTCGTTTGACTCAGACTATTGGAAGATCGGAAAACCTGAAAAACATTTTTGGCCCTTAATATTATGCACTTAATATGTGGGGACCCCACTTTTATATGTAACACCTTCCCAAAGGCCTGGGCAGTTCATCGTAAAGTGTACTATTATTTGTGAAAGTGTACTCTTTGTTTATGAGGAATGAATTGAGCAAGAGTTGTTGTCTTATCCAACTTAACATTAACATAAAGCATCCAAAGATGGGATAAAGTTTTCAACAAGTGAAGTTTATGTTTTATTACTTGCTGCTCAATATATGCACTAGGCAATTGAAGTATGGGAAAGAAGGTTATTACTTTATTTTTCAAAGAAAACTTCGTTTGTACTTAGTTTCAGTTTAATGAGCAGCAAAAAGTAAGGTTTTGTTTTCTTTCATGTGTACTTTCTATAGCTTATTTAAAAGTTTGTAAATATTTGCTGAATGTGTCCTTTATTGAGTGGGTTTGTGTGTGAATGAGTTTTCCGTTCTTAGGAAAACTTGCCTTGTGTTGAGCTATTTATTTTAATAAGCCTGTGGACAAATTTTTATACTTCTCTGTGCTTTAGAAAGCTCACTAGGGAATAAGATTACAAAGAATATTCTGTATTTGGAGAAGAGACGTATAATGTCAATTAGCTTAAAAGCACAAAATACAAGTTGGTAAGGTTCGGTCAAGCCTTGCTCAAAATCAGCCATTAACACAAAAGGGTCCAAGCTACATGGATAAATTACATATACAGTTACAATACTTAGACCTACAGTTCTGGCCATATTCAAACATGTATTTTTCATAGTATTTGATTTTAAACTCATGAGACTCTCCTTTTTAGCTGATGTTTCACAATACCTGATTGGCCCTTTTAACTCCCCCAAATCTGAGCATGGGGTATTTCAAGTTGAACTGAGAAAGATGTGTTTTATGAATGTATTTGAATATTGAGTTAAGCAGATGGTTTCTTGAGATTTGGTTATAAGTCCCTTCCAGGGAGAATTTGTTTTTTTTCCTATTAAATTGAATGGCCATCTGGATTGAATGAACTAGAGACTCTAAATTCAGTCTATTGATGGGTCTTTGTTATTAGTCTTTTTCATGAGAGTGATCTGGGCAATTTGTGAGAATATTAATGAGCTGGGTTCAGAGGTCCCTTTTAACTCTGTGAGCCTATAATTTAAAATATGGGATTGAGCATATGACTGAATTTCTTTTTGCTTCAATTATATTAAAAGGAATTAAGATAGTTTCTACTCTATGTCATACGTCATCCAGAACAAAATATGTCACCCATTGGCCTCTGAATATTTGACCTTGGGTCAGTCAGTCTCTATGCCTTAATTTCCTCATTGATGATAGAGTTTAAGAAGCTTTAACATCCCTTTCAGCTCTAAGATTCATTGAGCCTAACAGATATTGAAGTCACCCAAAGGAAGGGAATTGCTACAAATCCTTACTTGCAAGCACAATTTTCAAGCCCAGATTCCAACTCTTAAAAGAGTTTCAGTGCCACTGAGGGGAATAAAAAGAGACCTAATAGAACTTCAAAGGAGCAAAGGCTAAAAGAAAGGCAAACAGGGATTCAGAACTACTGAGCTCAATGTCAGGAGTATGAATCATATTTACTCTGATTTCCTGTTTCTTTTCATGTTGAGTCTCAAAAGAAACCAGCTACCTTATCTGGTTGCTTCCTTCTGCTTCTCTGTAGACACACAAATATGCAGATTCACACACACACAGGCATACACACATACTGCAAGCCCCTACCTCTTAGAAGCTGGATAAAAGTTGTATTTTGTTTTTTAAAGTGTCCCATAGCTGTTTGGATTATTGCACGATATTATGGATTGCAAGATTAATTTAAACAATTCCTTGCCTCAGTGAGGTAAGAAAATCAACACAAATTAGTGTTGGTGGTCTCATTCTCTTGGTAATCAAAACAGTAGGAAAAAGATATTGCGTAGTCTAGCAGAATCTTCTCTGTTATTTCACTGAAGGAAGGTGAAAAAGTCTACTCATTCTTGTCTAATTCTTATCATCTAACATTGAATAACAAAAATCCTTGTAAAAGAGCTTGAATTTGTAGTAGAGTGCTAATTCAAGATAACAAAGCATCAGTGGTATTGAATTTAAGAGGCAATAATTATATATATATATTCTTTTTTCCTAAAAATACTTTTTTATTCATGCATTTTCTTAGTTTGGAAGTGTATTTCTGTTATCAGTATTATTTTTTAAATATTTTATTTATTTGAGAGAGAGAGAGAAAAAGAAAGAAAGCATGAGAAGGGAGAGGGCAGAGGGACAAGTACACTCCATACTAAGCATGGAGCCTGCCTTGGGGCTCCATGCCAGGACCCTGAGATCATGACCTGGGCTGAAACCAGGAATCAGACACTTAACCAAGTGAGCCACTCAGGGGCCCCTCTGTTATCAGTAATATTAATATGAAGAGAAATGTTTTATAAAATGTCCTTTATTTATTATTTAATCACTCTTAAATATTGCCCCTCCTCCAACTCTTATAAAATTATTATGAACCAAAACATTAATTTAGTTGGAGTATATTTATTGTAATATCATTGTAGGACAAAAGTATGTTATTGTTGGTATATTTCTAAAAAAAAAATAAGGAAAAAAAAACCCTGTAAAAATACTACCATCTATTCCTAATCTCTTCAGTTTTACTCTCTTTTCCCTTCTATTCTGAGACGTATGTATATATGTTGCTGAGCGCATTTGTGAATATAGAGTTCATATAAATGACCACATTGAAAATACTGTCAACTCTTTGAGGACAGGGATTATTTCTTAATTGTATTCTTTTAACCAAATCATTAAAAACTATTTGGCACATAGAGGTTATTAAGAAATACTTGTTGAATCCGGCGCCTGGGTGGCTCAGTGGGTTAAGCCGCTGCCTTCGGCTCAGGTCATGATCTCAGGGTCCTGGGATCGAGTCCCACATCGGGCTCTCTGCTCGGCAGGGAGCCTGCTTCCCTCTCTCTCTCTGCCTGCCTCTCTGTCTACTTGTGATCTTTGTCTGTCAAATAAATAACTAAAATCTATAAAAAAAAAATAAAAATAAAAATAAACTTAAAAAAAAGAAATACTTGTTGAATGAATGGATGTGTTCATTTGGAAGAATTTACGAAGTCGTAAAATTTGTAACATTTAACATGCTTCTTGAAGAGAATATTGAGTCGTGTTTTATCAACATTTCTTGCTCAGAAAACAAATGTTTCCCAGTTATACTTGATATTTATTACTATAAATTTTCAGAATAAATTTTTATGTTGCTGTAATCTATTTCTGTTCATTTTCATACCTCCCTTTGCCAAGGGAACAACTTCATAAGGAGAAATCAAAGAAGTGGTAGTGTTTTAGAGACTTATCTAAGTGTTAACAGTTCTATGACCTGCAAATTAAAGATAAACAGTTAAGTGGTTTTGCTGAAGTTATATTAGTTTGGAGCTTGGAGATAAAGTAATTTAAAGATGGACTCTTAGCAGTGACTACGTCTACAGATATTTCCTTATTTGTTAAAATATATTCCTTCGGGGATTCTCAGCACAAACCTGTAAAATGAACCGTTTTTAAGACCTTGAAAGTGAGCATGTTTCTCAAGTGACTTGGTTTTGTTCCTTCAAATACATAGAACTTCAATTTTAAAAATAGATTTTAAAAATGCTCTAGCCTTTTAAACATTCACAGCTTGATAGATTCCAGATTTGCTAAAGAGTTTCCATCCAACAGCACTGTGATTAGTTTCTTTAATTTGGTCCTAAGTACTCTAAACTATTTCAAAAGTTACCCAATGTACCAATTTTTATCTAGAAAGAAGGTAGAAGTTGTAGTCAATAGACTTCAGCCCTTTGACAGTGTTTTGTTTTTGTTTTTGTTTTCTCTCTTCATCAATAAAAAGATGTCTGTGGAGCCTGAGAATTCAAGTTTTACTTTGGTTTTAATACAGCCACACACATTTTCAAAGCTATCAGCAAGATGAAAGCAAATGCTTATAACAGAATGAGTGGTTAAGTTTCCACTTTCCTGAAGTTTCCTCTATCAATGAAATTATTTACACCATTTTATGAAGAACTAAATTTAGAGATTTATATTTACCACATTTTTTACTTCAAGAGGTAGAGGATATCTAAACTCTAAACTTTCCATTTTATAGACAAAAACAATGAAGCAAAAACACATGGTTAGATAGTGGTGGGGTTGGGTCAAATCCAAGACCCCAAGAGCCAGTTGGAACTTTCCATTGTATTCTGGAACATCCTTTTTACTCTAAATCATGAAAGAGTTACGAATTTTCACTCAACTTTAGATACTGTACAATTTGCATAAGTGAATTAAAATTAAAATATGAAACACTCAACTTAAAATTGTAAAATTATGTATTCAAGGGATAGTGTCTGTTATTAGTATACTACAAAAAATCAAACTGTGTTTGCTCTCTTTTTCTCTTTGTATAGGCTATTAATACTATCAGTTCCAGCTTCAAGGTATGTTTTAGAAAAATTTCCAGGAAGAGAATTATAATAAACCACTGAACTTATTCAAGAATTTGCCTAGAAAAGATAATGTTCAAATAACTGGCACAGCCTTGAATTTTGAATTCATTTTTAAGCACTCTGTGTGTGAATCTCTAAATTTATTATCCGATTTATTTGACTCAAGGTTAACTTGAAGACTGTTGTTAGACTAGCATGCAGATAGTGAAGGCTAATATTATGTTAAATTTTTATTTTTGGAAGACGTTTTTCATGATATAAGGACATAGTCTTACTAATGGAAATTGTATTCAGTCCAGATTTTTAAAACTTTCTCTCTGTATCACAGAAATTTTAAAATATAATTCTTGATAGAATTATTTTTCAGACATATTTCACCCTAACCTCCAGATGCATTTGTGTTAGACATTATATACGTTAACTTAGTATAATATAATATGTGATTTATTTATAGCACATTTAAAATTTTATTAACAGAGGCACCTGGGTGGCTCAGTGGCTAAGTCAGTTATGTGTCCACCTTTGGGTCAGTTTATGACACCAGGGTCCCAGGATTGAGTCCCATGGCAGGCTCCCTGTTCAGTAGAGAGTCTGCTTCTCCCTCTCCCTTTGCCTGCTGCTCCCCCTGCTTGTGCTCTCTTTCTCTCTCTTTGTCAAATAAATAAATAAAATCTTTAACAAATGTATGAGTATATATATATATACACATACACAAACACATACATACATACACACATACACACACACATACATACTTTATATAGTTAAGGGTGAAATCTTTTAGAAAAATGTAGTACTTGTACTATTAATTAAAGTAATCCTATGAAATAAGCACTCCTTTATATACAAATATATGCAATCATCTCTATGAAAAAATATATGAATCACCCACACAAAATATGTATTTACAACCATGGTGTGTGTATCACACATGTAAATGCAGTTCACAGATGGCCACCTCTGTAGGGATGGAAAGCCCATCACTGTGTCCCTGGACTCTGCCACTCTGCACAGGCTCATATAACTTTTCTGTGCATTTTGATAACTAATACTGTTGTTTTCTAATAAGTTGTTTTTAGCATATGTATTTGGTATTCTTTCAGAACTGCTGTCTCAGGGATTTTCGTACAAAAAATAATGGAATAAACTTAAATGAACTACAAAAAAACCCCAAAACAATTGCCTTGAATAAAAATAGAACATGAATAATCCTGATCAACCCCAGTGCCAAAAACTTCTGTTATTGTATTACTTGAAATATGTTTGGACAGAAGTTAACTTCTCTCTTAAGTGTATGTGGAGTGGCAGAGGCTTACATTGTCTGCATCATTTATTTAAATGCATAATTAAGTTACAATGTGCAGTGTCGACTGCATTAATAGGTCTTTGCTCAAGCAATATAACATGTAATCGTTTTGTAATTTGAAACCTTTCAATGTAGTATTGCTCTTGTGAAATGGCTTTACAGTAAGATAATAATACAAGGAGGGGACCAATGGAGAAATTTTAAAGTACAGAACATTAGTGTTTGAAATATACTTCCTGAGGAATTTTATTTCCATACATACCCATAGCAACTGGCTAAAAGAGGTACATAAAACACTAATATAACATCCAGGAAGCATTTAAAGAAAAATGTCGCACTGTACACAGAGCAGCCACACTTTGTGGTCCTCATAAATGTGGCTTTGCGTTGCTCCTCCTTCATGTGTAATGATTTGAAACTGTGTTTAGTTTATCTGTATGAAGTTGGAGAACTTGGTAATAATTGCTCATGAAAGAATTTTTAGCCAGATGTGGGAAAATGTATGGGTTTATTTGTGTATTTATTTGTTTAGCAAAATTTTGTTCATTCCATGTACCCAGCACCCTAGTACCTTGTTCATTCCATGTACCCAGCACCCTAGTACCTTGTTCAGTTCAAGGAGCTCTGCTCGGCTGTTGCATATTTAGAGGGAACCTGCTAAGGAACTATGACATAGGGAGATGTTGTTTAACTCTTCATTGGATTATCAAAAATTCTACAGTACTTCAAAGTTATTTTTCCCTCTCTTCCCACTTTCATTATATATTTTGTTGAGAAAAGGGGATAAAATTCAGCCGAATGCAGCCTTTTTGAAAACCAAATGATTATTTTTGGAATCTCTCTCTCTCTCTCTCTCTGTGTCTTACCTCTATTTCTGCATTTGTGAATAGTCCCTTAGGAAAAACCTTGCAAGGCTTTGCAAAAAAGGAAAATCAACTGAAAAAGCATTCTCAGGAAAGGACAATATACAGAATTGCTGAAACTTTATAGTAACCAAAGTTATTTATGGCAATAGGTTGTTCTCAAGTATCACTTAAGCAATAATACATTGAAAGAAAGCTATTTCTTGGTACGTTACTTGGCACCTATACATTTTATTAAATTGTTAGAATTATTTGAAGAATGTCAGCCAGCCAGTGATAGAGGCCATTAAATTTTGGAATAAGGTATGAGACAGAAATTCCTAAGCAAAGAAAAAATGTCTCATCCGGTGCTTGGGCTAGTACCTCTTACTGAATTTCCTCAGACTTTAATTTCACATTCTTAAGATTTTTTTTTCCAATTTTTTTTTATACTTAGTTAAGATTTTTTTCTGCTTACAAGGTATCCCTTGTATCTTCACTGTTTTGGAAAAAAGTGGGTTTCATTTAGTGTATCATAAAATTGTAAATTGAGGTAAGTTTCTACTAATGCTTTAAACATGATCTACTTGCAATAATAAAATGCACATTAAGAAATACTTTTTTTTTTTTTTTTTAAGATTTTATCTATTTGTCAGAGAGAGAGAGAATACACAAGCAGACAGAGTTGTAGGCAAGGGAAAAGCAGACTTCCTGCTGAGCAAGGAGCCCAGTATAGGACTTGGATCCCAGAACCCTGGGATCATGACCTGTGCCGAAGGCAGACACTCAACTGACTTAACCACTCAGGTGCCCCAAGAAATACTTTTTTTTAAATTTTAATTTCACTTGATCACAAGGAGCTACAATTGAAGAAACCCAACTGGTCTACTTAATGGGCCTGTGCCAAAAGTCTTATACAAAGTAGTAAGCGTTATTGGTCATTTCAGAGAGTCTGAGGCAGATCCTAGTCAACTTGCTTACCAGGTGGTTTGCTGCCCTAGAAAAACCAAAGGTGAACTTGGCAAAGTCTCCTGGGTAGGACCTGGGCATTGAACAGGAGCCATTTGTTCATGTATATTGTAGGTAACTTCAAATTTGTGCACTTAGGTAATATATTACTGTGAGAAACTTCCTGTCATGAATTGCTAAGGATTCAGTTGGAGAAACAAAGCATGAAGCCTAAAACCACTGCTCTGTTTAATGTTTTAACGACAGGTGCTCTCAGTCTATGCTATTAGTGCACCTTATTTTAGTGATAGCATCTATGAGACAAAATGCTAATTTGGGGATACGAATTTCCAATGAATTTGTCTGCTGTGAAACAAAAGAAAAACAAACAAAAACAAACAAAAGAAAACAGCTACAAAGAAATTATCACCCAGAGAGGTAGAAGCCAAAACAATCTAGGTGACTGCAAATCATTGTAAAGTCTTGCATTTATTCATTTATCCCACTTAAAATTTTCACTTAAAATACTATAAAATACCGAGTAATGCTGAAGGCATTGTATTATATGCCTCTAATAAATTGTCAATAAGAGGGTCATGTTCTTTGTGGAGTGAAAAAAAGCAAAACTATGTTTAAACGAAGTAGAGAAAGACCTTTATGCTATAGCACCAAAGAAGGAAGAATTAGCATGTTTCTCACCTGACTTTAGAGAAACATTTCCTTTTCCTTTTTTTTTTTTTTTTTAAGATTTTATTTACTTGAGAGAAAAAGAGAGGGTGCAGGATCAGGAGTGCGGGTGGGGTGGTTTCAGAGGGAGAGGGATAAGCTGACTCCTAGCTGGGCAGGGAGCCCAGAAATCTCCACCTGAGCCCAAGTCAGATTGCTCAACCGACTGAACCACCCACCAGCCTAGAGAAACATTTTCTACTGATAAGGGGAGAATCAAAAGGTAATAACATCAACATGGTATCTTTACTTCTGAATGTGCACACTTACAAGATTTTATGGCTTATAAAACTGTTTTATCACCATTATCAAAAGTCTTGTTGAGGTTTTTAACAAAGCCACGCTAATCCTTTTTCCTGTGTGCTTATTCATATTTAGGTATTTGAAAAATTTAGAAAAAGTTAAAAAAATATATAAGGAAAATACCTATGCCCTTCTACCCAGAATTAACATATGCTAATATTTTGTGATATTTCTGTCTCTAATTTTTAAAGAAAAAATACAATTTTTTTAGAGAAAGAAGCAAAACAAACAATTTAAAAAAATAAATGATTCCTATTTACTAAAGGTATAGTTGACATTCCTTTTGAATCCTTTGATGGTCCACCTTTGTTTTTCATTTTACTTAAGGAATCTCCTCCTTGAAATTGTTACAGATTCTGGCCATGTGTATTTCTATGATTTGAATAGGTATTTATCTGGTGTTTGGTTTTAAAATTTATTATAATGCATTTTTATTTTAAATCAAAGTATCTGTTCCCCAAGCTGATTAACTTTGTGTTCACCACAGTTTGGTGAACATTTTAGCTTTGTTTTCAAATTATATTTAACGATGATAAGGAAATTAAGCCAATTGAGAAGATACAGAGAAGATATTAGAAGGCCGTTGACGCAGGCTCCAGGCTTTCCAATTTGAAACAAAGTAGGTTCCAGGACAGTAAGTGATTGGGATACATTTTCAGAAATGGTAAGAATCCACACTATATATCTCTTAAACTATACATTTTCATCATTTTCTAGAAGTACTCTTAAAATATCTTCTTTAAAGTAAGCATGTTTAGGAACATTTTAAGAATTCTTCCCTTGTCTTCTTATAAACAAGAAATTCTTAGGCTCCTTGGTGGCTCACTGGTTAAGTGTCTGCTTTCAGCTCAGATCATGATCCTGGAGTCCTGGGGTCCCTATATTGGGCTCCCTGCTTAGCAGGGAGGCTGTTTCTCCCTCTCCCTCTACTCCTCCCCCTGCTCATGCTCTCTCTCTCTCTCTCTAGATAAATAAATAAAATCTTAAAAAGATAAATAAATAAGAAATTGTTCATTTGTCTAACTGAAGAAGTATTTTAGAGTCAGGAACTAATGGAGGACATTGTCAGACAACATCGTTTCTGAGAAAGTACTTAGATTTCATTTTCTCTATGCTTTGCAGTTTTTTTTTTTAATAACAATAAAAACATGAACAGTTAAATGGTTCCAGAAAGAGAGCACAGCGGTAAAAAGAAAACGATGAGTGTATGGTGTCCTAGAAGGCTAGTGATGTAAATATGTCCAAAAGGAAAGGGGTTATCAGTTGTGTCAAGTGAGATGAGAATGGAGAATTTCTCTTTGAGTTACTAATGTAGAAATCATTGGTGGATATGACAGAGCAATTTCAGTGGAATGCTGGTGGTGAAAACCTGACACACGTGGGTCCTCCAAAAGAATGAATGGAGAATAGGTCAAGACATCAAGTATACACAGTTCTTTAAATCCTTTTCTGTAAATGGGAATTTCTTATTAACCTTAGAGCTCTTTTTAATCAAAAGTTTGAAGTGGCGGGGGGGTGGGAGGTTGGGGTACCAGGTGGTGGGTATTATAGAGGGCACAGCTTGCATGGAGCACTGGGTGTGGTGAAAAAATAAAGAATACTGTTTTTCTGAAAATAAATAAATTGGGAAAAAAAAAAAAAGAGTTTGTGTCTATGATGACCAACAAATGGAGGGTGGCATCAAGAACCATGAGAGACTGTGGACTCTAAAAACAATCTGAGGGGTTTGAAGTGGCGGGGGGGTGGGAGGTTGGGGTACTAGGTGGTGGGTATTATAGAGGGCACAGCTTGCATTGAGCACTGGGTGTGGTGAAAAAAAATGAATAATGTTTTTCTGAAAATAAATAAATTAAAAACAAACAAACAAACAAAAAAAAGTTTTAAGAATATTTTATAGTTCTTCACAAAAAGAATTTCTTAAAATGGGTAGGAATAACATTTTCAGTGGGAGTTTTTAACAAATGGAATTATTTAATGAAACCTATAGCACAAAAATACAAGGCTACTGCCTCTATAATGATTGCACAAAATTTTTAACAGTGCCATTGATTTTTAGCAAACAATCATGATTTTATAAGAAGGTGGGAGGAGTAGTAGAATAAAAGAACATGTTGTTGCTGCTAGAGAGTTTGACAGAAAATGTAAAGAACCCCCTTTTTAGCAAGAAAACACCTCTGTCTTAGTGATAGTTCTGTGATTTTTCATAAAACTCTTGTTGCTTTTGCCACTGTTGATAGCTTTTCTCTTGATATCATGGCTATGAACTCCCTTCTTAGAAATTTGTTAAAAATGAAAAGGCTAATATTGCTGACCAAGAGGCAAGTTTGAGTAGGTATTTCTTTTCCTTCCTTTCTTTGTAGGTATTTCTGTAAGTAGTGAATGACAATTTCCCAAGAACTACTGTGGGTGTTTTGGGGAAGCAAGATTTATCCACATATTAAAATGGAGACTATTAATCATAGGTTATGAAAAACATCAAATGGATTTTAAAGTATAAAACAAATGTATTTACAGTGATTTCCATTTAATACGATTGTTGTTATTGAGCTCTGGACCTCTCAAGTGATTTGTCTGCAATACGAAATCTGATTTAACAGATTCGTCTTAACCATATTCATTATATAGTTATTCATATCAAATTTGGCAAACAGAAAAAAAAATTAGTGGGTGAAATCCTGAGACATTTATAATAAATCTTTCCATTTCAGGCTACGGCTCTCCCTGAAATAGAAACTTGTTAGAAAGAATTCATAGTGATTAAATTGTTCTTCACTTAAGAACTTGTTTCCTTAAAGTTTTGGCTATTGATAGTATTTGATCTCAAAATATTGTTTATAAAGTTACTTTAATTTTTTTTCCTCCAGCTTATAGATTTACAATCCCCAGAAGCTATTTACATCACAATACTAAAAAAATTTAGAAAGTGAGGAAGGCAAAGTGGGTTAAACTATTCCTCGGGTGCCATTCACTGCTTTACAGAGGCTGCCCTGAATTAGGCACAGGAGAGGCTTAGAGTTGAGATCTTGTTGGGATGCGAGGACTTACTCAGGTGTTACAGTCATATTGCAAACAAACCCAGTCTGCTTATATTTCTTTATTGAATTTGGGAGGGAGAGAAGGTGATGCAGGCTCACCCTTGGTACCACCACTGTGAAGCACTTACCCCATTATTTGCTAGTCCTCCCTTATGTTAAGCCCGATTCTGTAACTTCTCATCTTGGATCCACTGTTAAATTTAATGCTGTAATAACTTGTCTCTATCCTCAAAGCAGTCCTCGAGGCTTCATGGTTAAAGCACTGTCAAAATCCTTGCAGCTCACAGACCAAGTCACAAGAATTCATGTCTTCTAGCCTTTGCATATGCGGTTTGTTTTGTTGTGAATGTGTGCCAACCATGATTCGCTCATTGGCCCATCTTTCCAGATTCTTCCCACATATCAAAAGCAGGAGTCTAGTCATTCTCTCTTCTTTGTCCCTAAGCAACCTATGCATACATTTTCATGTGGTATTTTCACATATCATGGTGGTTATTTATTTCTATGTGTGGTTTCATTGCTGGAGTGAATATTATAGATATTAAATCCCATACCTGATGGAACCAATCAAATCCTGACCCATAGCATGCACTCAGTAAATATCTTATGATCAAACAAATGAATAAACAAGCAGAATAGAATATGTGGATGAATGAGCAAATGAACGAACGAACGCCTTAAGGGAGATATGGCAGAGGAGAAATAGCCTGAGTTCTGTCACTTAGAAATGCATTTACTTGGCAAATTGTTGCATGAAGGCACTGAATTTATCTGAACCTGTTAAAGAAGGTTTGTTTCTATGTCTCTGCAGAGGTTTCTGGTAGATAATACATAAAGTTTTGTATGTAAAGGTATAAAGCATTATACAGTATAGGTTTTTTTTTTCACATTCAAAGGCATTATGATATATTCCATGAAAAAGAAACAGCTCCCAACATATGACATTAAATAAGGAAAAGGAAGAACAAATGCCCGAGAGCAAGAGATCAGATCAAAAGAGGAGTGAGGCCAAAATTTGCTATATTGTCCTGAGCACCAGACAAAGAAATGTTAACCCAGGGATTCTAAACTCAGGCTGTATATTAGAATTACCTGGGTATTTAACCCACTGAGCCACCCAGGTGCCCCTAATTACCTGGGTATTTAAACCATGTTTTGGCCTGAGTTCTAATTCATTTGGTGTGAGGTAGGGCTCAGTTATTGGTATTTTTTAAAGCTCTCCAGGTGATTCTAATAGGGTGAGAGCCACTGTCAGGCCAAAGGTATTGAAATGTTTCTAGGGAGAAACACTGCATAAGACATGAGATGTTTTAAAAAGATTCATCAGCATGAATAGATAAGAGGAGAGGCTAGGAATGAGCATTGGATGATTAAAATGTCTAAGAAACATCACAGATGACAATAACTGTTTTAAGGTCGAAGCTGTTTTCCTTAGAAATCAAAGGAAGCCACTGTGGAGAAATATGAAAGATAGTCCTTCATAATTAAGTGACTTTGTTCAGACGAACCTAGGCACATCCCAGGAATTAAACTGGTACAACTGCATTTTAGAAACTTCACCTGGAAGTTACTTAGATTACAAGCAGAGGATAAAATGGTTATTGCTAATTGCTTATTTACCCATGAAAATTCCTAGAGGAGGTAAATTTTGAACATGGTTGAAATGATACTATTTGTACAGAAGACAGAAACAATGTATCTTTTTTCCATGCAGAAAGGTTTCTAATAGGGTTTTGAGAGTCATGTTTTCCTAGTCTGTCCTATTGCTTTTTTCCTTTAACAATGAGATAATCGACTGATATTTTGAAGTATTAATTCTTTTTTGGTGTTTTGGCCCCTTTTCTGTGTTTAAAAGTATTTCAAAACAAGTCTAAAAGAATGTAATGTGTTTAAAAACATAGTTAAATATATAAAATAGTGGTCTTGAGGTGAAAATACACTGAACTTAACACTAGCCTCAAAAATTAATTCACTTTTTAAAATGTCCTTGATAGTCATTTTCTATCAGATTATTTTTTGGCATGGGAAAAGTAAAATTTCATTGCTTAATTGAAAATGTGCCATACTAGTTTGAAAAAACATTATCTTCCCTACTTATGTCATACAAATCTGTTCATATGAAAGAGTGAAGGTTATATTCCAATGGTGAACCTTTTTCGGAAGCACTACAATATCTTTCATTAATGTAGAAGACTTAGACATTCCAACGTTACGTGTAATAAAAAACTGCAAATACTTATAAATATTTCTTGCCCTGAATCTAATTAAGAGATTTAGGAAAGAAGGAAGAAAGGATAACAGGAAGCAAATACTATCTTATTTTTGCATAAAAAAATCTTGGGAGGAATATGGAAAAACAACCACTTTAGTATTTTCATGGAGAAAGGTCAAGCCATAATTTAATGTCTTACCTTGTATAATTCACATCCTTTTCCAAGTGAATTGTTTTAGTTAACCTGTTTCAAAAAATACTTAGTATTAGTACAGAAGAAAAGTGAATACTTTAAAACCTTAAACTTTAAGTTTTTGACTTTTGTTTGCTTCAGATGTATCATTTATAAAGTCTGTGCATGTAGTAGATAAGGCATAAGGTGTGCTCCCGGAAATTTGGGTAGGCAGCGCAACCTTAGGAAGAATAGTTTGTATGCCTAGTTTTCCTTACCTGTAAGTGGGGATAATAATAATATTTATGTCAGGTTGTGTATGATATATATCAAACACTTAGATAATACCTCACACAAATAGTAGCATCATGTACGATTTAGCTACTAAAATCATAAGCATAATGATATGGCTTTAAAAAAGACAGAGTAAAAATAAAATAATTACACTTAAGATTTTTTTTCATTTCACTTAAGACATTCTGACAATTTGTTTATCCTGGGGATATTTTTAATCTTTTTTTTTTTTTTTTGGAAAAGTCTCCATATTAATGCATGTTACTATGAGTCGAGACCCTTGCTAGTTCAAATGGTACTCCTTTAATTAGACTCTTAGCAAACAACCATGTCTCTCAGTAGACACTCTAAATGTGGAGTAGTTTGTCACAATTATTTGGTAATCTCTTTCAGTGTAACTCACACAGCAAAAGTGACAATATTCCTGTCACTCCTCAGAAATGTCCCAGCTCTGCGGGTTTCCACATTCAGGAGAATGAAGAAAGCCATTACGAGGTATGCTGTATCTCTATAGAGACCTCATGTTAGTAACTGAGTAATTTGCATTTTCCTAGTGAATTATATAGTCTGAGTTAACTATAATAAATATTTTCTTTGCCATCCTCTTTTATGTTCATATTTCAATACTAGTACTTTTTTAAACAACATACAGTTTTAGAACAAAAGATAAATAATATTTTTCCTCTTTGATAATAGTCTAGCTATTAAATATGCTGTTCTTGTCATTGAATGCAAAGAGTTGATTATTACCTAGTTTGGGAGAAAGTAATGAGCAACTTTCTTTTGGAGTTAAAGATTCCTAATTGGTTAATTTTTATTAGTTGAGCTCAAAGATACGAACATCTGTTGGTTCAAAGACTGATTTGCTTCATCCCCTATACTTAAGGAAGGTAAAGAAGACAGTGTTGCTCAATATGAGCAGGTTAGCTGGAATTTCCATTAATCTTTTCCCTTTTTTCCTGCCCTTTCTCAGCTTGATCTTTTATTTCCTTGTATATTTGGATTTAAAATAAAAATTACTTTTCTTTTTCCTTAATGAGTCCATCCATTGTAAAATCTAAAAGATGCATATTTTATTCTTTATTCTTTTTTTTTTTTTTTTCTAAATTGGGAGAGGTATTCCAGTACCAATTATTCTAACATGGCTGAATGCAAAAATCTGTTACCTTTCTTTTTTAAAATTTTTTTTTAAATTTTTAAATTTCTTTTCGGTGTACCAGAATTCATCGTTTATGCACCACACCCAGTGCTCCATGCAATATATGCCCTCCATATTATCCACCACCAGGCTCACCCAACCTCCCACCCACCGCCCCTTCAAAACCCTCAGTTTTTTTCTCAGAGTCCACAGTCTCTCATGGTTCATCTCAGCCTCCGATTTCCCTCAACTCCCTTCTCCTCTCCATCTCCCCATGTCCTCCATGTTCTTGCTTATGCTCCACAAATAAGTGAAACCATATGATAATTGACTCTCTCTGCTTGACTTATTTCATGCAGCATAATCTCTTCCAGTCCTGTCCATGTTGATATAAAAGTTGGGTATTCATCCTTTCTGATGGAGGCATAATACTCCATAGTGTTACCTTTCTTTTAATTTATTAAAACTGTGGTTTGCAACATAACATACAATTTACCATTTCATTCATTTTAAAGTTACCGTTCAGTAGTGTTAAGTATGTTCACACTGTACAATAGAATATCAATTTTTAAGGAATTGTGTTTCAATAGTTAACTCTAATATTAATACTTACAAATTTGTTTCATGTATTTCTATAGTCTTAACATATAGATTGTAGATAAATGATGGAGAGATAGATAATATGAATATGTATATATGTATGTGTGAGTGTTAGTGTGTCCTATGTATTCTATTTTCTCATTGAAGCTAGGTTTTTCCCCCATTTCCTTAAAGGTATTGAAAATATTTTGATTATTATTAGCAGTACAGGATTTTTGCACTTGTTTTTGCCAAGTAAAGGGATCTATCATTCTCAAACCTCCCAGCAGTAATGTAGGTCAGAGAAACTACTTTGATTAATAGAAATTTGATGGAATAAGTACCTTCTTTTCTAACTATTAAATGAGGTGGAAAAAAGATAAAGTGGTGTTTTGGCCAGTTTCATCCCTTAATACTTCCTTTACATTTTTTTCTTTTTCTTTGTGTGGATCTAACTCATCAGAAACATTCTTCTAGCCTATATCATATATTCTTCTTCTTATTTTGCTTTTATTTGCTTTCTCCAAAATCTCAATCACTTGACAGTTGAGAGAAGAACTATAATTTAACCCTTTTGTTTTTCATCATTACTATGTATATTTCAGGTGTGTAGAACATGGAAATTTCTCCCATGAGTCACCTTTATTTCATCCAATAATAACACAATAACACTTACTCTATGGCAGAAATAAGTAAGTTTTATTCATATATAAAAAGCTATGTAAATATTTTCAAAGCCCACACAGAATGTTCTGAAAGCCATTGAAATCCTGAGTATTTCCCAATTTTTTGTAGAGAATTTAAATGAGCTATAATTAAAGTAAGTTTCCATGAACAATATTTTTTATTGAACACAGTTTGTACAGGGTTTATTTGTCTAGAGAATGTGGAGAAGAAAAAAAAATACTCAGAGTTATCATGTTGACTTACAAGTCTAGTTATCAAAGAATAGTGAAAGAAATCTACTGTTATATTGATAAACAAAGGAAAATAAATTATTTTAGAAAATTTTTATTCCACAAATTCTCACTTGACCATCCTATTCCAGGTCCACTACAGTCTCAGCGGTTCCCAGTTAGGTCATCTCTAAGGTCCTGGTTCTCTCTAGTGCTCTGTGATACTAAAAAAAGATGATGATATTGAAAGATGACACTTTTGTGGCACCTACTCTATGCTAGGGTCTGTGTCAAGTTTTCTATGTATATATGTGGCCATCATTTACATTTTGCCCTTGATGAGTTTAGATTGCTTTTCATCATGATATACCTAATTTAGTAAGTATATGCTTTTATTTTTTAATGCAGAGTGAAAATCTCTGATGTTTCTAAGAAAATAAAACTTGGAAACAGAAGTCCTACCAGCTTTGGAGTGCTATAAAGCATTCTGCGAGACAGGGTTTCTATATAAATGCTTAATATCTGTAGACCAATAACAAAGGGGGTAGTTGCAGTAACCTGTTCCTTAAAAGTTATTAATATGGTATTAACCATTCTTGAGAATTTATGAGGTGATTATAACCTAAAAAGTTGGTTCCTGTGCTATGCTGTTATATTTTTTCCCTTTATATTGAATAATGTGGTAAGCCTCATAAATATATTAATTTTTTTTATTTTCTCATCATTTATATGTTCCCTCTTTAATCATCTTAGTAAAGTAAAAATAAGAACATGTTAAGCTTTTAATCATAAAAATATTTAATTAAATAAAACTATACTGTTCAAGTAGAAAGTCATATTTTTTGTTGACTGATATTGATTAATCTGAATGTAGCTATTAATAAGTTTGTATTATGAATTTAGATATAAAATGGAACAAAATCTGTATGACTAGCAAGTTTTTAATCATTCTTAAATTATCAGACTTTACCCATCACACTTAACTTAGATATAACAATTATTGCTTACTTATAGAAAAATGATAGTATCAGCTATTGGGTAATTTTTGTACCAAACATTACCCCAAGCAGTTCATATGTATTACCAAATTTTGTCTAATCTAAGATGTTCAGATGTTACTGTTTGACTTCTTAGTGTAATGCATGCTACAGTTTCATTTACCATTGGGGAAAAAAATGCTGTTGATTAAACTCTGGTAAGTGCTCATTTATGGTTTCTTTAATACGTTTCCTGCTTCAAGATATGTTAAAATGTAAGAAAGCTTGCATATTGAATCATTGAAATATAGCTCATTCAATTCTAACAACAACCCCATTATTATTATTCCCATTTTACAAATAGGGAAACTGAGGCATACAGTGGTTACATAATTTGCTTGAATTCACCCAGGTAGTAATTAATAAAGTTGGAATATAACCAACACAACACAGTTTCAGAAACTACAAGGTTAACTACTCTAAGATAGTATTTAAGTCAAAAAGAATTCACAGGCTAGTTGGCTGTCAGGGACCATAGAGATTATATATTCATACTACTGAAGCATAACTTGATGACAAGAAAGATGGAGTAGCTTGCTGTAGGTCACAGAGCTAGCTGGTGATAGCACTGGAATGAGATCCAGGTTTTCTGGATCCTGGAGTGATCTAATGACTACCTCTAAGCTGCATAAAAAATGTCCAAGCAAATGTTAGAGAAAATAGTTCATATTTGAAAATTTTCTTAAATTAGATTTTAAATAAGGTGTGGAATTTAAATGAACTATCATATTTAAGTATTCTGTTCCTGGCAGGCCTTCTGTCATTGGATACACAAAGTACCTTGATGATTAAAATAGAAGCATAGAAATGAATAAGTGCACATTGTTTTCATGCCATAAATGCATATTACCTTTACTAAGCATCTTTGATCTATAAATTTTATTGTCATTTCCCTTCTATTATGTTCAGTTCCCTTTATCCATGAAATAGCATAGAATGCAAGCAGTTAGAGCTTTGAGTGTCTTATATTCTGCAATCTGTAGGAAAATGTCTCATAGTTATTGGAATTCACACAAGACTGCACCTCAGTATGAGTAGCTGTTCCCTGTCACTGTTTTTGATGCTTGAGCTGAAGTATTTTTACAAAATGCTATAGTGTTCAGTGTATGAATTCTTGAGATAAGACTTTTCCCTTGTAGCAATGAAATCCGAAAATCAATGTCAGATGGAAATCTTAACTCTAGGAGTTAGGGAGATTGGTGGAAGAGTTTTAAAATAAGTATGAATTTTAGCCGCCAGACTTTGGAAATGTGGCAGTTATCGCAAGTGTGAAATTCATGGGTGCAGATGGTTGATCAAGATATCCAAGGATGGACTACTACTATAAATCTCCCGACCAAAACTGGGAAAACAATTTTGATAAGGGAAATATATCTGACCTTTTACATAAATTTGTAACACAGGTTTTTGCTGGATTCAGAGATACACAGAAGTTAAATTATCATTGGAATTTCATGAACATTCCAATTGTGTCATTTGATGGAAATATTTAATAGAATAAAAATGTGTCAAATGGAGAGTGAAAGGAGCATGTGGGAAGAGAATAGAACTAAATGTATTAGAGTGTTACTATTTTTGCGTGTCTTCTATTTCATACTCATAACCTCATTTAGGACAGTAGTCTTCTGGGTAAGCACAATTTTCTCACATTAAAGATGAAGTTACAGTACACCTTGAGTTTGAATTCACTGAACCAGGGGTACCCTGAGGGCAAGGAGAACAAGGATTCTCCATGTTTGTAACTACAGTTTAGAACCCTCCTGTTTACATTAATAATACCAAATGGAGTAACAGCAAAATAGTAACATTATCTGTTACTTTCTATGAAAGATATGTAAAGACAAAGGCCTTTTGCTTTTGTTTTACTTGATCTTGGTCTTTTCTTTCCTTTTCTTTTCTCTTTTCTTTTCTATACCTATCACAGATTAACTTTAACTAACAGTTTGGATCTAAACAAATAGAATTTAACATGTATATTACACTACATATTTACATTTTCCTGTTTTTGGTGTTTTATACAGTTGTGTGAACCAAACACATATAACTTCCAATGAAATAAACATGTTCAGGCCTTAGAATAGGTATTACAGTTGATATCAGCTTTTAAGTTAAAATAATAGGCAAATCATTTAACAATAAGTCTTTATGTGTTACAATATCTGAGAGTAATATAGGTAATTTAAATTAATAGATTTTCACTAATAATAATAAATTAATTCACAAGCCAGTTTATTTTCATTTCCTTTCCTCATAAGAACAACCTTTTCTAAAACTCCAAAGGTAAAAATACTCAAAATACACACACAGGCACAAACACATACTATATATATATATATCCATACATATATATTTGGGGACTAATTCCTAATATGTCAAAATATTTAAATTCTCAGTACCAGATAGGATTACCCTCCAAAATTAAATGTTAACAGACATGATAAAAGCTTTGTTACACCTCAGTCACTTACTGTGAAACTTTGCATGTATTATAATCAATAGAGACAGTATTCTAGATGACAGACTGGCTTACTCACTAAATAAGGCTTTATTCCTCTTTCATCTTTTATCATAAAGGAGCCAAATCTGCGCTTTGGCAAAATAACAACAACAACAAATACGTATCATTTACAGATCTATTAGAGTTAAGTTCTCACATGTTCACCTGGGAGAAGTCAAAGATCTTACAGGCCATTTTATGTAAGATTGGCCTTGCAAAAAGTTTCTAACAAATACCGGGACAATTGCTGACTACCATTGAAAGTAGTTGAAAACTTTCCTTGATATGTATTTGTTATATGTAACTTATATATGGATGAATTTTCCCTAAAGCTCTAAATTTTTTAACCACTTATTAGCTACCAAATAAGTATATATAAATTTGAAATTGAATTACTAAAAACTCATTTACAGTACAGTAGTACATAGACACTACATACATTCATGTCTAATGCCTATGTATAATATTTTCTAGAAACATGAATATTTTATTTCATACCATTGAACTTATGTTAGAAAATTGTAGGAGGTATTAGTAATATAGGAAAATATAAAAAAAATTCGCTTTTGACCAACTCTATACTACAATCTCTGCCTTCTGATGTGGTTTGATTTAATTTTTAAAATGGAACCATTCCCTAAACCAGATGAACAGGGATTGGGTGCTAGACATTCCTTCCTTTGTTTCTTTCTCATAAATATGATGTTGAGACTGTTCTTTGGAGGGGAAACAAATTATCTGTCTTCCCTTTGTTGACCTTTTGCATAATTATGCTGAAGCCAATCTATAAGTCTCACATTAACAATCCCTGTCTGCCTTCCTGCCTTCCACAAATATTCATCCAGCAAATATATCAGAGATGCTGTTATGTGATATGCTAAGTTCATTAGGCTGAGCAGGCACACATGCTTCTTTGTGTCTCGGATATTATAGGGGATACACTCTTAATAGTAAGTTACCATAAAGTGCAAAAGTGCTACAATGTGTTCAAGATTCAAGAGCACATAGCAGGAGCCAGTTTAACCTGTTCGAGGAAAAACACAATAATGTTAATGTAAGTCTGGAAGAAGTCTACCAGGTGAATGATCAGGAGTGATGTAATCACTGTGATCATGGACAGATGAGAATGTTTCTCCAGAAGACTGCATGGGTGAAGGCTGTGTGTTGGGAGAGGTTATCACAGGTTTAAGAAAAATTCCACTGGTTATTTCTCTTCCCAATTCAGAGCTCTTTCCTGGCTCTATTTTCAAGACCTCATGCTGTTTCAAAATACAGAATGACAATACCTATCAAACTTGACATTCTTAGTTAATGTGGTATCTACCTACACTTTTAATTATTAGGAACAATGACTATGTAATGTTTCTCAGTTCGTGTTCAGTATTGTCGGTTTAAAAACTTCCAGGCACTTGGGGCGCCTGGGTGGCTCAGTGGGTTAAAGCCTCTGCCTTCAGCTTGGGTCATGATCCCAGGGTCCTGAATCAGGCTCTCTGCTTAGCAGGGAGCCTGCTTCCTCCTCTCTCTCTCTGCCTACTTGTGATCTCTGTCTGTCAAATAAATAAACAAAATCTTAAAAAAACAAACAAAACAAAAAACTTTCAAACACTTAATTGTGAACTCAGATATGTGTACTTATAGATGCACTCTTACAGATTTTGATTTTAAATGAATCTTATATATTATATATATTGTATGAATATATGTAATAGATGGGGTTTTAAGGTTGCATCCTCATGTAAATGTGCAAATCTGATTTTATTTATAATAGTTGATAGCCCCCTATTATTAAAGAAAGTGCATGTTAGTGTTTTTCAGAGGCTAAATAAATATAATTGATCATTTGGGAATTGCTCCATTGGAGATTCATGGAGACGTTTTCAGTTTGATTCCCTGTAATCCAGCAACAGCTATAAATCAGGTATTCGATTTTCCACTAGTTTAAGATTTGTTTTCAATTACTTAACTCTGTATAAAGGATGGCCATCACCCTTTTTTACTTTTTATTACACATGTTCTGCCGATTTCTTCTTTACCATAGAACAAGTGGCCTTGGGTTTATTCATAGGAAGAACCACATTTGACAGATTTTCTGACGGCGTCCGTGCTGGCTGCATGCTTGATGGACAGCACCAAACCTTGCTGTGGCCCAGCTCCTTCTAATTAGTTGTTTGACGCCACTCTGTGTGCCACAGGCATAGGCTTATCAGTCAAAGACAACTTTGCCATTCCAAATGACAGGTGTGATGCAGCTGTTTGTGGAATGAAGTATACAAAGACAGAGGAGAAGGGCCTTTCAAACAAGTGACAACCATAGCACTGTTCACTGAAAGATCCTGAAAATATAACAAAACAACTAAAAGGTAGAATATGAAAAGGTACAAATCAATATTTGTCACATCAGCATGGAAAACCTACATGAAATGACAATAACTAGTATCAAACTGTGAGAATGAGAGAAAAATATACCTGCCTCACAGTACTTTTTAAATTAACTGAAATTGTATGTTGTGATCAATACAGATCAGCCATTTGCTAATGGAATTAACATAGATGTGTAGAGTTTTCAGAAGGTTCTGCATATATCCATGGATGCTAATAAGGAAGCCTGCTGGAAAGTCTTGTATTTGAAGTCCCTACAGAATACATGGTCATAAATAATTTATTGAGACACTAACTATCTCAGGATATTGAAGAGGAGTAAAAGTAATACAAATACATGTGAGAAGAGTATAGAAATGGAAAATACAGAAAAAATGGAAAATGTTAACATTTTTTCAGAAAATTGAAATATTGAGGGGCACCTGGGTGGCTCAGTAGTTTAAGCCTCTGCCTTCTGCTTGGGTGATGATCTCCGGGTCTTGATAGCGAGCTTCCCCTCGGGCTCTCTGCTCAGCCGGGAACCTGCTTCCTTCTCTCTCTGCCTGCCTCTCTGCCTACTTGTGATCGATCGATCTCTCTCTCTCTCTCTCTCTGTCAAATAAATAAATAAATCTTAAAAACTTATCTAACATTCTTAAAAAAAAGAAAATTGAAATATTGAAATAATAATAAAATTTTCTTCTACTCTGTGATAATTGTGAACTATGAGATTTCTTTCTAACTACCATTGAAAGGATTTGGAAATTGAATAGAAAGCCAAAAGATTCATTGTTAGAAGTGCACATTGACAAATGAAATATTTTTCACAAAAGGATTTCATGTATAAAATCCTCATTCTGATTTCCAAATATCCACCAAGAATCAATATTTTTATTGATATTTAATATTTTATAAAACAATTTTAATTATATATATACATTATAGGACTTATAAATATGTGTTAAATTATTATGTAAGCTACAGAAATTCTGATAATAAGGTACTTCAAACTTGAAATGGGTTTTTGGATGTTTGCACTGGTTTTATGTATTTATGTAATACAAATATTATTATACTCTATAGACATATATAATAATTACTCCAGGGGGCACATGAGATGTCATTGGTTGTATCGCCAAATTCTGGGAAGAATGGAGATAGAATTACAGCTAGTCTTCTTACCTGTTCTGTAGTACATAAAATTGTAGGTATAGATGTAGGAATGTTTTACCTATTTAAAAGTCTTGATGCACACTTGTCTATGCCGGTTAAGAATACAAAAATGTTAGAGATAATATAAAGTACATAATCCCAACTTTGACTTGATTTTAGCTTTTATTTTAATTATATAATTCTGGGTTTAAAAATGCTAAAATTTCTAAAGTGGCATAGAATCACTCTCATTGTTGAAGAATGGTTATCTAGATTTTTTTTTTTCCCTTTAACTCCTTTGGAACTGAAACAAACAGTAGTGTGTATTAGACTTTATGTGTATGTGTTGCATATATTAAATACAGATGAAATCTTTAAAAAGAATAGATTAAGTAGATACCTTCTCTTTAAATCCTATTTATTTCTTCAGGTTTGGACTTTTTAGAAACCTAGATGGTTTGATATCTACAGCTTGTTATGTGTGAGAGAGATTCTGGAGCCAAGACCACAAGGAGATCCATATTCAGCAAGTCAGGAATGGAGTCTGAATATGGATTTTTGAAAATTTTCAAATTTTATGAAGTATCTAATAACTTTGATATGGCAGGTGGACTGAGGCAGAGCTTTTTTAATGACCAGTAGATAGGTCATAGAGATAAACGAGTAAGTCTGGCAATCTGAGGATTAGCACTAGCTTTTTCTTAATGGAATGGAAAAGAATA
The DNA here is from genome assembly GCF_020171115.1 of Neogale vison. NCBI lineage: Eukaryota > Metazoa > Chordata > Mammalia > Carnivora > Mustelidae > Neogale > Neogale vison. The sequence goes on along the minus strand of NC_058095.1, from coordinate 127,611,375 downwards.
GAGTAGAATAAATTGTATAGAATTTAATAAATGGAACAGAATAGAATGAAGAAAAAAGAGGTTAAGAGAAGTAAATAGAAGAGAATAAATAATATTAAAGTGCATGGTGTATGCAGTTGTTAAGAATTATTTTATCTTATTTCCCATGTGTATTTTTGTATTTATTTGAGTGTTTATACTGTATTTCTATGTAAAATGAATTACTTATTATGGGTCAAGATCGAAATTTTGAAAACCATTGATTAAAAAATAGCTCACACTTATGTACTGCTTACCATTTATCAGTAACTCATCAAAAACACTCTGATTGTATTAACAGAATTAACTTCTCAGTTATCTTCTATGACTCTGGCTCTAGTTGAATAAAGGACGATATAGGAGACAAGTGCCTTGTACGGTCACGTAGCAGACAAGGGGCTGTGACAGAATTCAAATCTAGAAAGTCTAGATCTGTGGGTTGTGCTCTTGGCGGCTACTTTAATGCTCTGACAAAGCTGGTGGTAGATCTAGGGCTTGAGATCAGCCTCCTGACTCACAGTGTTAATAGAAGCTCTTTCAGTTCACAGTGACCTCTCTTGTTAGCCAAAGTCCAATCTTAGGGTAGAATTTACAGATGTATCTCTCATGGATGATTAGGCCTTGTAAAGAGGGTGTCTAAACTGAAAGGGTTTAAGACATTCTCCCCCCAGTAATTTCTCTTGGTGATTTACAATAGGTTTAAACTTAACATTGACTTAACATTAACTTAACATTAACTTAAAGTTAACATTAACATTAACTTAACGTTAACGTTAACTTTAACTTTACTAAACTTTCAGTTAAGTTAAACTCTAACTTGACTAACTTGCATAGTCAAGTTAAAAATAAATGAATCTATTTTCAGTTGTTCAATCTAGTCCTTGGTAAACTAACTTGACTATAAAATCATATTGAAAAAACACCTATTCATACTATTTTTCATATAACTCATTTTGATAAATAATAGCCGAGACCATGAATGATATTATATGCTAAAACTGACTTAATGAGGTTAAAGTCAAGATTCTTAAAGTTTAAGTAAAACCTCTGTTTATAAACAATATGCACATCAGAATTTTTTTTTGCAATTTATTTATTTTCAGAAAAACAGTATTCATTATTTTTTCACCACACCCAGTGCTCCACGCAAGCTGTGCCCTCTATAATACCCACCACCTGGTACCCCAACCTCCCACCCCCCCACCACTTCAAACCCCTCAGATTGTTTTTCAGAGTCCATAGTCTCTCATGGTTCAACTCCCCTTCCAATTTACCCAAAAGCACATACCCTCCCCAATGTCCATAACCCTACAAAAGGGGCAAATAAGCATTCATTCAAAAAGAAACCCAAATTTTCACTGTTTTTGACATTGTTACCCATTCAAATGTGCTGTTTTTGTGGTTTTTGTGTGTTGTTTTTTTTGTTGTTGTTGTTTTGTTTTTAAGGAGATGTACATGTCTTATCACAAATATGCCTTCCTTTTTTCTGGTTTTGCTAAGAATTTTTTTAAAAATAAGATCAAAATTAAATTAATTTTCTAGTTTTTATCTGCTTTACAAAATAATAAGTCCCAAACACAGTGATATGTTTTAATTATTCCACAAACACTGTTCTACAGTGAAAAATGACAGAAATAGAGCTACATTTTGGGTGGCAGCCAACTCTAGCTTCTTTGTTGGGTAATTTATAGAAGTTTGCATTTTGCATACAATGGACATTTCCTGAATCTGGACACATAACAAATAGCTAAAAATTTTATATTGGTCAAGTACTGCTCATATCTGTGAAACATAAGTTGTTTCAAATTGATCATGAACATTAAAGAATTAGCCAATTAAATCTATAGAGTAATATGAGAATAGGGGGAAAGTCATTAATTACTTAACAACTTTCTTACATATTTTAATTTTTGAGTATGTCACTCACATGTTTGCATCTTAAAATTGAAATCAAAGTGAGGAGACTGCCACTACATTCAAACATCTTTTTAGGAATCTGTTCTCTAGTTACAGAAGATGGAAGTTGCTTGATGCCCAGGAGTCAGAATCTCCAAATAATTCCACTCACTGTCAGTTAAAGATGAAAAAGACAGCCAAAACTAACTAACTAACTAACTAACTAACCAACAAAATCCCATAACATATGTAGGTTTGATAATGAATTTAGGATAATGAAGTTCATATATTTAAAATACATAAATATGTGAGTTTAGCCCACATCTAACAGTAGGAATTTTCTTTAAAAATATACTTTTAGAGAAGAGGTTTATACTCTTTTCAAATTAGATCTTCTAAATAACATTCCTATTCTTTTGGTGTGTTGTTATTCCCAGGTTTTTGGCCAGGAGGCCAAGCAGCTTTAAAATGTACTTTCTGGCTGAATTATCTCAATTTTGACTTGAATGGATAATTAGGACATGATATCTGTTTAGAACAAATGAACAGTATAAAATGTCAACAAATTTCATATTGATATTTAATTTTAAGCAATTCGTAGATATTCATTTTACCAAAATTTTATAGAAGATTTGGTATTGTTTTTAGGGAGGTGGCTGGATATTTTATTCACATATTGGCCTAGTTATTATATGAGAAGTTTTCCAGTGGAAACCATGGGAAACCTCAACCCAGCCTGGAAAGGAAAAGCAAGGACCTTTTGGGTGAATCCAATCTTGATTCAAAATGTATCTAGAAAACACAGTACTTACTATATTAAGACAAATATTGATACAATAAGGAGAGTCTAATTTAAATTAAAAATATGAATTGAGAACAGATCAGTTGTGGTAGTATACAGTGTAAGAGTATGCAGCAGTGAAAAGAGGAGGTCATGGATACCGCAATAACATGGATGAATATCATGCTAAGTGAAAGGAAAAACAGATATAAAAAAGTTACATATTATATGATTTAGCTTCTGTGACACTTTGGAAAAGGTAAAGCTTTAGAGACAGAACTTAGATCAGTAGTTACCAGGAGTTGGCACTTGAGGGACTCAGAGGAAGTGCTTAGAGTGATGAAGATATTCTGTAATTTGACTGTAGTTGTATGTCAAAGAAAAATTGCATGGATGGAGTTAAATAGGCAAAGGAGTTTATTCAGGACTAGGGTAAGGAGAGAAATGAACTCAATTCCTTTGAAATCAATGCAGGAGAGTTTTTAAGCACTGGGTTGAGCTAGTGGGGAAAGATTGGAGGATGTTAAGAAGGAGAGTGGTTTAGAAGAAGAAGAAGAAGAAGAAGGAGAAGGAGAAGAAGAAGAAAAAAAAAAAAGAGGGAGATTGGTCAGTGTGGATAGGCTGGCTGTGCTTCCTGATTGGCAATTAGCTAAGTTAGGCTCCTCCCCTCCCACGAAGACGAGGAGATGCAGAGACTATTTTTCTTGATGTGTGTATTTTGAAGGGATAACTACTAGGAGAAAGACATTCCTAAGGTGTGAAACTGGCAAGAGCTGGAAAGAGTTACATCTCAAAAGGGCAGAGACAATTTACAATTGCATGTTTTGTTTTTGCTTTTAAGTCAGTGCTCTAGAAAAAGGGAGGCCAGTGACCTAGAGTCAGGAAGAAGCCTGCCTCAGATTGGTCATGCTGAGGGGAGCATTACAGGCATCTTAGGTTCCCAGATTGTGTGTTTCAGAACTCATAGAACTTTACTTCTAAGTGGGTGGCTTTCACTGTGTGCAAATTATTCCACAGTACTCTAAAAAATCCTGATTAAAAACAAATGCAGCTAGGAAAAATATCCTCATTGGTATAGACGGAGAACAGTAGAATCATGATGCCATAGAGAAAGGGAGAAAAAGTGAGATTATAACCCCACAGGGAATAAGTATATGGAACATCTAACATCTTTTGTTAGTGATATGATAATTCATAAAACCTAATATATACACCAGACAGCAGGTCTCTGATGAGAAATACAAAATAGAGACACTAGCTGCTATAGATAAATTATGTTTGCATATCTTTCTGTTTACTGGATTGTTAAGAAAAGTAAGAAGCCCTTACCCAGAGGAGCATGTTTGATTAAAATCAATACACTTATATATCCACATGCTATGCCACACTCACTATTCCAACTTCAAAGAACTGAAGCAATTGTACTATTCTTTCCACAACAACTGCTGTACATAGTGATGGTGAAAAGCATCTCAGCAGGAGTGAACTTTGCTTTTTGGCATGTGCCTCTTTCTCAGAATGCAATAGTCTAGTGGCAGAAAAAGAAAAGAGAGTTTCTATATGTTGACTCCTATACTGCTGAATGCTTTATTTTATTTCCAAATCAGAGTGTCTGCTCTCCCTAAGGTGGCAATTGGAGGGTAAAGTTCTTGTTTTCACGTAGGTGACAAAGGGCTGGGGGCACACGGGGCCAGGATCTCCAGAGGACAGCTTGTTAACAGGATTCACAGGCCTCTCTCCCTTCACCCTTTAGTCACTTCACTAAAAATACAAAAGGCTCATTTAGCAGCACCCTTAGGCATATGCTTCACAGACCAATCAACACAAATAGTTCCTTCCTGAGGCTCCCTTGTGACCTTGAGAAGTGTAACAGAGGACTTAGAGGATGGACTGACAGAAGTTTCGTGATAAAACAAAAAATTGTTCTGCTGCATGATGAAGAGAAATAAAAGGGAGTGAACTAGATATATGTTTAGTTTAAATAAGTCTCGATAAATTCTGTAACACTTTTGTGCAGTGTTGGCCCTAGATCAGAGGTACTCAGCCTGCACAGTAATCAGGACTTTCTCAGTAAACCTCAGCCTGTTACGGTTCTTACCACATTTACTTTCTCAATATGATAGTACTTTACAGCTATCTACTCGATTATGGCCAGAGTTCCTAGCAGTTATTGGTAACCATACCATAAACTTTATATCTCAACCAGCACAGGCAGGAGGAAGGCAATCAGCACAGTGAATTTCCTAACCTGGATCTATCTTTCTGAAACGTGAAGATGATGACTCAGTTCTACAATTGAGCTTGTGATTCTCACTGTGGTGAAACTTCTTATGTCATTTTTATTTTTAGCTCTTTGGCACAATTATAGAAAATTATTGTAGGAAAATCACAGCTTCCATAAGGAGGAACCCTGACTGCTTTTAAGGGGTTCTAAATGTTGGGAAAACTCATAAACCCTGTGCAATGAATTTCTTGGTGGGGAAATGCAGATAGAAATGTGTTTACTAAAAGAATGAGCAAGATTGCAAGACAGTTTCAGTTTATCTTTTCCATTCTCTACCCTCTCTTTTTCAACCCTGCTTTGTATTTCCTTTGCCAAGGCTGCTATCAAAACTCCACAGTCTTCTAAGGCTTAACTTTCTTCAAAAATCACCTCTCTAAGATTCAAGGGTTCATTCCCTGCGTGTGCAGCATAACTAAGTTGTGTGACCATGTCGTTGATGAGAATGACAATTTTGAGTAACTGCTCTCCCACTTCCCTCTCACTGAGATGCAAGTGAGTAAAATGAATTAGTTTAATATAAAGCCAGAGGTGTTTGCAAAAACTAAATTCAGTAAGACCATGTCATAGTGATTTGATACGTCAGAGTGACTTCAGTACCACAAAATACGGGGCCAAATTTTTGGATTGCCGCCTATTCAGCTTAATGTTTGGTTATTATCCATGTTATGTCTGACTCACTCCTTTACTAAAAGCAGTATTTTAGGTCTGGAACAATATAATTTTTGATATTCTTATTATGTAAAACAATGGCAGATTTTACAATTTGGGTTTTTAGTAGATTTTAGATATACGGGTATGCTTTTACTTCTAAGCCAGTGTCTAGTACACTTCAAATACCAGAGGTGATGTAATGATACGAATGGAAGATCTAGGTAATATTTTATAATACAGTTGTTACTTAATGGTCACTTCTTATAGTTTGGTCGTAATTAGTATGTTAGTATTACTGTAACTAGTACTAAAGTAAAGAGGCAGCTAGTAGTAAGAGTACTCTTAATGATTTTCTATTATGAATGCATGCGATTTATGAGGGCACTCTATAGTTACAAATTAGCGCATTCCTTATTTGAAAGTTTCAAATGCTTTTATTAACATCTCCCTTTTATACAAACATTTTCATGCTTCCTTTTCTACTTTATGTTTGCTAAAAAGCGTCTGCTCTAGAAAATAGGACGTAGCATTTTTTTTTTCCCATGGCAGAATGCATATCTCCGTTTTTAATGCATGAGCAGGCGGTTTGGTTCATTAAGCTCAGTGGCACCGACAGTAAACTAAAGAGGAATGAAAGGAAAAGGAACTGAAATACCGTCGTCCCGCTAATGATACTGAAACTACTCAGCTTTATTGGGAGACTGCCCAGACATCCACTAATAGAAGGCATGGGCCAGGATGTGAACTTGGTGCTGGAGTGCCAAAACCACAAATCTAGAGGAAAAGAAAAAAAAAAAAAAAAGTATTGCCTAGAAGAATGTCTGGAATAATTTAAGGAATTATCCAAAATTATAGTGTGTGTATGTTACTATATTTGTTCGTGGGTGGGTTAGCATGAGAGAGAGGGTGGGCACACAATAGGATAGAAGAAAAAAATGGAAGTGGGGGAATATCCAATTATCTCAAGACTATATTGAATGAGAATAGCAGTTGTATCACAGGGATATATGTATCTCAGGGTGTGTGAATTGGAGAATATCCAGATAGCTTGGCGTCACTTTTCGACTTAAAGAATGTAGCTTCAGAATGTTAAATAATTTCTAGATAAATGCATTTTCTTAAGAAGGAACTAGAATGCATGGCTCTTCACACATCCATACACTTCCATATCTCAGTATTTACTAACATGGTTATAATAATTAACTATGATTTCTTTTATAAATGAATATTATTGTTCTCAATTCACCCCTACGCATGAGGAAGTATTCAGAAATGTGCCCTTTGAAATAAGGAAAGAAAACAGATTCTCTGTTCAAATTGGGCTTATGCCCAGTGTGAACAGAGAATCACTCAGCTGGGGACGGCAGCTTTCGTGGCCTCTGGCTAACACTAACCCCTCAGTGGCTTTTCACAGCCACTTAGAATCAAGTCCCGGGAGGCTCCAAGTGGAAGCTGCAGCTGTGGACACTGGGGAGTCACCTTTGTGGCCCTCAACACATGCTCACAGGTCCCTTTCTGATTTCAGTCCTGCGTAGGTTTTGTGCAGAAGGTTGGAGGGCAGGTAGAGAAGGGACATTCCTCTCACCCAGTTTTCCCCTCCTCTTTGATAAGCCCTCAGAGAGAGAGAAACCTTTTGGACATTGGTCAGGTATGCTCTGAAAAACACAGATCAGAGATTGGGCTCAATGACATCTTTGCCCCTCAAAAAGCACAGAACTAAACACAGGAAGTCCCTTCTTTAATGTTCCACCAAAGGCAAATGAGTCAACAGAACAGAGACAGTAAGAAGGCCAGGGCTGATCATTGTAACTGAGTTCATGCTGAACATTTGAAGGTGGTAGGGGAATCAATCCATAGTTAAAGCTTTTCCTGCTGGAGGACTTCACTGAGAAGCAAATGGTATGTTTTACAATACCAAGAGGATCCCTCCTATAGGGGAAGGACATGGAACATATGGAAGAAATGGAAAAAGTCCAGCAAGATGTCCTTAAATAGAAATGAGTTTCTAGATAAAAGACTTTCATGAAAAAGAAATACCAGCTCTTTCTGGGTCTCAGGTATTCATAACCCAGCAGAAATCTCCGTTTACTATCACTGACTCTAACAAGTTAAGTTATTACAATTCCTCCCATTTGCTTCCATTTTTATTCCTATACTCTTGGAAGTAACAAAAGATAAATTAAGTGTTCTAACCTACCAGGGGACTAAAAGGCCTTGATAAAACTAAAAACGTCGTAGAGTTCAGTAACATCAACGGGCGAACTGGAATATTGGCTGGTTTGACAGTATAAGAAGACAATCCTGATTTTCACTCGAGCCGTCCCTCCCTCACCAGTTTATCTCCATTAAATGTTGAGCCCAGGAACTTCACATTTTAAAAAGCTATCCAATAAAAGAAACATCTTGAACCTTAGTGAAAGCAAATTCTTTAAGGCATCATAAGTTTTTGTTCTATAAGATCATGGCTCAAAAGTGAGTAAATGAATTTAACTCAGAATAGCCTGGCTAATTAAGTATGTTCTTTTAATATTCAGTTTAATATACATATGTTAGTATATTGCTTATGTTCAGTACTTCGCTGTTTTCCTAGTCACTTCAGGGATAAACACTTTAGCGAGTTCTTAAGTTCTACATCCAAATTTTCTAGAGGTGGGGACAGATCCCACACACACATTAATAGTGCAGCCTTTGTAACTGTATGCTGTGATGGGGCCCATCAGCTGAAAGAGGGCTGGATGGTGGGAAAAGTTCAGGCTGACATATCAAGGAATGTTTCAGGGAAGAAGTAGGGCTTAGGAGAGCATCAGAGAACAATAGCATAGCTATCAGGAGATTAGAGTGCTAATCGGGAAAGAAAACTGTGAGTGTTGTGTAGTTTAGACAAAGGAGGCAGCAAAGTAGGGGGCACAGGATGGGAAATTTTAAGCTTCATCATGGTATATATATATATATATACATATACATATACATATATATATATATATATATATATATATATATGAGGGGTACATTTTTACCTTTGATCCCAGCTGAGAGGCCAAAAATTGGTAGAAGAGATACAGTTTAATCAAATTTATTGCTGATACAAATTTGTAAACCAGAACTAATATTATGGCACTCAAGATTTAGTGAAACAGGCAACAATAGAGTTTAAGATTATTAATGTTTTTAAAATGTTTTTGAAGGGAACAGCACATAACCTTTTTTTTTAAATTCATAAAGCTTCTAGTAAAGGAATTTTTTCCTTTTTTTTTTAAGATACTTTTTTTTTTTTAAGGATTTTAGTTTTTTTATTTGACAGAGAGAGAGAGATCACTAGTAGGCAGAGAGGCAGGCAGAGAGTGGGGAGGGAGGAAGCTGGCTCCCTGCTGAGCAGAGAGACCCATGTGGGACTCTATCCAAGGACCCTAAAATCATGACCTGAGCTGAAGGCAGAGGCTTAACCCACTGAGCCATCCAGGTGCCCCAGGAATTTTTTCCTTTTAGGCAGTGATGTTTTGGGAGGGAGGAAAGAAGGGGAAACAGAGAAGAAAAAAAATTATTAATAATATTGATGTGGCATAAACCCTTTATTTTCATCTCTTCTTCAAAGGCATCCCTTCTGTTTGATGACCTAAAAGCATTGTAAACTTGATTAGTCTATGAAAGTATTTATTTTTTAGATGGTTTGGTCAACTATCAACATTATGTTACCTAATAAAATATTATAATGAGGCAAAAGCCAGTTTAGCTTTGGGGTTCTTTTCTTATGCTGTTTCTCCTTTTACCTTCTTCCCCCAAATGAGCATAACCCACCCACCCACTTCCCAACACACATCCATAGAAAATCGGCCTCATTCCTGAGATCCTTTCCGTATTACATGCATTTTCGTTTGCCTGGTGAGTTCAGGGCATTACCCCCACATAAATTATGAATGAGGACAAGCATGAAATAACTAACAATAATGTGATATCTACTCGATTGTAGGTGCTATGAGAACACAAAAAAAGGAGCAATTAGATTCTGAAAGAAGCCAAGTGAAAGAACAGTAGAGTGTGATATTTAATATCTAATATCTACCTTTTGGGCTGAAGTCTTTGTTGGTATAAGAATGCTTTTTCCTGCTGTAGTCCTGGAAGCCCATACAGAAGAAGGGACCAGAAAGTCATAGTAGTTTGGAATGCTGAGCCCCCTACGTGGAGAGCCATGGCTCTGGAGAGTCCCACAGCCCTGTGATGGACTTTATGGGAATAAAAAATAAACTTGTTAAACTACTGGAAACAAACAAACAAACAAACAAACATAAAGGTCTACTTTGAGTGCTGGTTAGGAGTTCAGTAGGTGAAAGGTTAGGAGCAAAAGCCCACCAGGTGGAGGGGACAGCAGACAGGAAAGGCGAGGGGATTAAGGTGTATGCATGTAGTTCTGTTACTGGAGAAGCTGGTCACATCTGCAGAGACTGGACCAGTACTTCCCATTCTATGTCCCAGGAGATGGGGAAAAGCAAACAAACCAAAAAACATGGTATGAAAAGAGCAAATATTTAAACCTCCATATTTCTTTCCTAGAGGACTTCTTTATCTCTTTAATAAGCTAATATGTTTCGGGACGCCTGGGTGGCTCAGTTGGTTAAGCAGCTGCCTTCGGCTCAGGTCATGATCCCAGCATCCTGGGATCGAGTCCCATGTCGGGCTCCTTGCTCGGCGGGGAGCCTGCTTCTTCCTCTGCCTCTGCCTGCCATTCTGTCTGCCTGTGCTTGCTCTCCCCCTCTCTCTCTGATAAATAAATAAAATCTTAAAAAAAAAAAATAAGCTAATATGTTTCATTACTCTTCCATAAGACATGTCTATTATTTCAGGAGGTATCTAATGTGACTAGTGTTTTATGGTCTATAACCTGGGAAAGGCTGACTCAGTCAAATGTGCTTATTTTATTAGAAGAAGGCAAATGAAAGTATTTAAGATTCACTGGATGCTTGAAACTGGGACAAATTCTTTCAAACAAATACCCTCCCTGCCCTCCCCCCACACCAGTACCGATTGTACATCTGGCAGTATGTCTGTGGCTTCATAAGCATGAGAAAAAATGAGCTAAATAGGGTGTATGCCTCTAAGTAGCTGACGTGTGTTCAAGTTGTACAAAGGAGTGAAGATCATTTCCAACTGTTGGAACAGGTGAGTACTCTTGAAGCAGGTGACACTTCAGCAGTGCCTTACAGCAGATACAGATACACATGAAGGGCGTTCCAGGTGGAGGCAATAGCAGGAACCAACATTCTGTCTTGAGCTCCAGAAGAGTGAGGTACCCTGGCTCAACTAAATGTGCACAGCTTGTCTCGGGGAAAAAAAAAAAAAAAAGAAGAAGATGAGAAAAATGAGAAAGAGAGTTTAATCTTATCTAGATACTAAAGGACACTGAATGTCATGATAAGGAGTTTGAAAGTCAATCTCTACATAGTGTGAAGTTGTAAATTTGTGAACTCTGACATCATCATAAGAAAGAAACTGAGAACTTCATGGGGTCAGCATTATTTATCTTTAATTAAGATAGTGTGGGCAGATAGAATTTATGCACTGACATCTTTTTGAAGACAGTTTTGTTTCATGGGATTTATTTATTTTTAAATTATATCCTTTAACTGGACAGCTTTCCCATTAATTAGTGTCATAGTAAAAGAGTAGTTGCCGTTGCCTTGTATTTAAAACAGTGAACAAATTACCATTGAGTAACTGCTTTCTGGATATGTTTTGAGGGCATACAAAATTGGACAAATATTTATCAAGTGCTTTTCTGATTGAGGGAAGCCATATCTGCATATGTGACATTTTCTGAGGGCAATTATATTCTAGGTAATATGGAATTGAAATGTAAATGCCTGGCGGAGAACACAGAAAGAGGAATGCAGGTTTCTCTTTAGTAAAAGAAATGAAAATGGGGTGCAGCCTTGATAAATGAGGAAAACTTGGAGAGGTAGAGAGGAAGCATGAGGTTAATGTGGGAAGAAAAGCATGAGCAAGGCTGCACCATCAAGTCTTGTTGCTGCATGTGCCTGGCATTGAAGAGGAACAGGCAGCATTCTGAGATGGCAAATAAATATTGTTTGTGGAGTGGAAGTACACTAAGGATATATATGGCAAATTATGACAACCAAGAGTTTACTTTTAGATTTCTAAAAATGTTAACCAGAGTTTCTCTGTGGCACATGAGATAAATGTTAGTTTCAGAAATAATTATACTGCCACCAAGATGATTTCTTAGAAACCAATGCTCCATGGAGACAGAAAACTACTTGTTTTTGAATTGGTGACTTGGCTTTCTAGATCAAATAGGCAATATAGCAGGAAGAGTGTAAATTTGCTTTTAAAAGTGGATTGTACTAAAAAAAAAGGGGGGGATTATATGGCATGCAGATTTAATAGGTTACACATAAAAGCTACAACAAGTAAATTATTTTTAAAGGATTGTTAAGTTTACCTTAGATAAACCTATAGAGCTAGCCTGCTTTACCCAATCCTAACAATGGCGAACTTGCCATATTTCACATATGTGATGATTTCTCTTCCTTTTGCATGATTTCTGTGGTTGTGGGTTCAAGAATATTTACAACCTGAGTATTTATAGAAGGCATTGGAAGTAATCTTAGAGTTTTAGGACTAGAGTGCTTAAAAACATATATTTTTTTATACCTGTTACAGAATCCATTTTTAGATGTCTGTCATTACTTTCTTTTGTAAAATATTTTCAAACAATGTGTTTTGGAACTATATATTGTTATCCCTTACTAATATAAACTGCTTTCCTAATCACAAATCAAAATTGCAAATTATAATAATCTAATTCTTCAGTTAGTTGCAAATAGATATGTGTAGATGACCCAACTACTACCAGTTTACAAGTATTTTTATCTAACATGTCTAAAGTACTTTACATGAATTATTTTATTTAAAACTCAATTACTATCTCCCTTTTTTAGAGGAGACTACGGAGGTGTAAAAAGGTTTAACAATTTGTCCAAGATCACACATTCATGGTTAGTGTTGGAATTTGAATTGTGGCTCCAGAATCTACTATTTTTGGCACAGTATGAAGCTCAATGTCATCAGGAATATATAAGCAATAAGCAATTCATTGAGTTAATATATTTAATTTTTACCATTTATGAAGGGAAATAACCAAATATATGATATGAACCCACTGCCTATTACCTGCTTTATATATATATTATGTCAAATAAATACCCTGTTAGTTAATTCTTCTTATATTCTTTACAGGAATCTTTTTCTTATATAGAAAAGGGAGACCTTGAGATAGTTTTCAGACAATTAAGATTATTCATATGAGGACTATGAAATATTAAATGCAGTAGAATTACAAAAAGATACCTGAATAAACTTAAATATTTTTTGCTTTAATTTTTTTTATTGTTTTCTTACCCAGTAATATAATTATTTGCTTTCTTACTATTTTTTTTTTTTTTTGTAGTTTCAAAATCTTTCTGTTCATGATTGTCAGCTTTCATTACTTAGAGCGGACCAACCCATTTGAGAGGCACATGTCTCATCCCTTATCAATTTTCCTTTATTTTGGAGTTGTTGCTGTCACAAGTGATGATGTCTGATGTTTGAACTTCATAGGATGATTGTACCCAGAGGCTTTTTAGGCAGCTGTGTTTGGTGTCTCATGGACATTAAAAGGAATGCCCTCACAATAGCTTCCTAACGAAGTACTACTCATATAGTAAGTACGATGGATCCAACCAGTGTTTTATCATTATTCTACTTACTTTGATTTATTCTTTAGTACTTCAGTAGCACAATATAACCAATCTCTTGTTTGTTCTAATCACTGCCACTATGCACTGAGCTCAGTGCTTTGTAGCTATTTTTCCTTAAATAATAACATCTCCTTTTTCATTCTGTATCCTGAAGCATTTTTTGGATTTGTCCTTTGGCTCCAGGATTTGTTTGCATTCATTTGTACTAAACTACATTAAAAAAAAAAAAAATTGTCTTCAAGCCAAGCCATTTAAATTATCTAAATATGTCAGTAAGTTCTAAAGGATGTCTTATTTCATTTCCTATTCTGCTTTTTAATTTAACAGTATTAGTAATTGTGCAACCTATTGTAAATCTAATTTGAATAATTTTTTGTTCAACTAGATGCTTGATGTGTTATCACACAAATGCATTTTTGAGATTTCCTTTCATGTTCCTTTCTTATCTCTAGGTCTGGGCAAAATGAGTAGAGCTGCCTTTGTCAAAGATACCTTTTCAGCTGAGGTTATTTTTAAAATGAGCAAGGTGGGAAAATGGACTTCTTACATATTCATGTTATTTACACATAATTAATCTTAAATTGTCATTTGATACTGGCAAGTGCATTAGCTTATTTTACAAAGCTATCATGCCATCTGTAGGGTTATGTGTATGTGTGTATCTCTCAAAGGAAAAAAAAAAAAAAAGAGAGCGAGAGAATGGTAGCCAACCACTGGGACCAACCATGTTCATTCTGTTTTGCTCCCTCAGTTTTAGCCATCTTGATATTTAGCCATCTCTTTTTAATATAAGAATACAATTTAGAATAAAGGCTGGCCTATGATTGTTGGCAAGGCATTTATGTAGCCAGCTGTAAAATTTGCTTAAGATTTGTACTTGTTTGTTTTTCCACCTAGAGAATGCCTAGAGAATGCCTCCACTAGTGGTTTTGATAGTGGAAATTCCCACTATTAACAGGATAAAATTCGAAGTAGGAGAAATGTAATTATTAATCGTGCATTAGTATTTTTTTTCTTTTGACTTGAGAAGAATCACTGTTCTCTACTCTTTTAAAATTAGCTCACAGCAAATCTGCTAAGTGTCTGTTTTCCAAAGTGACTATCTTCTCCACGGGAGAGGCATAGCTTTTCACAAACAACAGCTTTACTGTTTCTATAGTGATGCCTCCTCCTCGCTGCTGTGAATGACAGTGTGCCATCGTCTTAGGTTAGGTTCTTCACACTCACTCATGGATTCCTTGGTTTAATCGTCTTCTAGGCACATGATGCCCTATCCAGTTTGGAAGCAGAGAGAAAAAGGAAAAACATTGAACATTCTAGTGTTCTTGCTTGTCATCTTACTCTGTTCTTCACCTTTTGTTCTCTAGTGTATTACACCTTAAAACCACCAAAACTGCTCCTTAATCTCAAATACCCAATGATTCTCCTTTCTTGTAAATATCTTATTTACAAAGAGATTTTCCTTTTTATACCTCGTTTATTTGGTTTTCGGTTGCAAAATGTATAACTTGCCAACTATTCCTCATTTCACTTTCAGGATCACAGAGGATAAAACTTAGTTGTTTGTTTTGCCTCTCCACCATGATAAGCAGTGTCACACTCCATAGAGATGAAGATAGGCTTTCAAGGTCCATAGATGAAAAAGGTTTTCTTTTCATTTCTGTTTAAATCAGTAGCCCTGCTCTTTCTTGCCTTTAGCCTCTGCGAGTTTGATTGCCCTAACTCATCTCCCCTTTTTCACCCTCTGAATCTCCTACTTTCTCCTTTATGATCCAGTCCTTATTTTGGTATCTGTCATTATGAGGGAAGCTATTTTTTTTTTTTAAGATTTTATTTATTTGCAAGCGAGTCATGCACCCTGCATGACTCAGTCGGTCTGCTTGTGCTCTTTCTATCTCTCAAATAAGTAAAACCTTTTAAAAAATACGTATCTGAGAGAGAATGAGAGCGAGCATGAGCAGAGGGAGGGGCGGAGAGAGAGAGAGAAAGGGAGAAGCAGGCTCTCCACTGAGCAGGGAACCTGATGCATGACCTGAGCTGAAGGCGGATATGTGAAGCTATTTCTGACGGTATTTAAACATCTCTTGGGTTGAAGACTGGTATCAAATGCTAATGAAGGAAAAAGGAGTATTGGATGAGAAGTTTGCCTCTGATCGGCAGGCCAAATGATAAGTGCCCATTTAGGTGAAAGGACTTGTGGGAGTCAATGAAACATGTTAGTGTCCCCTATTCCTACTGAGTTTAGAGACCTACAGTTCCAGATAATATATATTTGAATTCACAGGAGCTACCCGCCAGAAGAAAAGAAAAATGTAGGTTCTAAGGAGTTGAAGAATAATCTTTTTTTTCTCTATGAACATCAAACATTGTGTACTTGAAAGGTGCCCTCCAATGAAGATGTTGTTTCGTGACTAAGGTGTTGGTTTAAACATAAAACTAACCATATGATGCCTAGAGGGGGAAACTGGAGCGAAAATGATCTGAGTGTTTTCACAAGTATCTGAAGCCTGGAAGGGGCAGAATGCAGATACATTTTCCCAGGGGAAACACCTGAAAATCTGTTAACTGAAACTGATGGCTTATAAATTCATATGCTCTAGTTCATTGATCACTTCTGATTTGGGATTCTCCTTGAATTTGAAACCACTTTGGGAAGATTGCAGAGGTTTAGGTGCAAAGCAAAAATTGCCAGGAGAGAAACTAATCCAGTGGTGCTCAAATTTACTTATATTTGACTCTTGCTTCCTATTAATTCTAATACTATTATTTATTTCTAGATTTAGGAGACATTCCATATTTTCCCCTTAGGTAAACTGTGGACGTTTGGGTAATCATTATAGAATACAGTGTTGTTTTGAACAGAAATCTATTTTTTATGGTCAAAAGGACCTATCTGATTTTATTGCCTTTCAACTAGTGCGTTTCTTTCCTTTTTTCTTTTTTTTGTTTCAACTTTCTATTTAAATTCTAGTTAGTTAAAAAATAGTTTAATATATAATTATATGTATTTATATATAGTACACAAATATATATAGTTCTAGTTAAAATATAGTAGAATATTGGTAAAATTGGTAGTGGAATTGAGTGGTTCATCACTTACCTATAACACCCTGTGCTCATCACAAGTACTATTCTTAATACCCATCACCCATTTAGTCCACTCGTGTTCAGTTTTCAGTTTGGCTAAGATTAATTAAATACCAAGCATTACTGGGAGCCTTCACATACATTGTCTTGCTTAATCTTCTCAATTAAATCTGTGACGTAGATATTATTATTTTAATATTTAGATTATAAAACTATTTCATTAGCAAAAAAGAACCTAATACCAGATGATAAAAGCAGTCTAAATGGCAGGGCAGTGTTCCAAAGATACATAACTTTGAGAAATCAGAAAATATCATCATATAAAATAAAAATAGAATATGTGAAACCATCAGATTTTTCTTTTTCTTTCAAGTCATGCTTTGCCTGTGACATTTAAAACATTTTGATCTTTAGAAGTCTCTTTTCTCTACTTACTTCAAAAATAATTTCTCTTAGATTGTAATAATGTCTTTTTATTATTCATTTTTGTTTCACTGCTAATTAGGCTACACACACCATGACTTGAGTTCATCATCATTTAATGCCCATGTCTATAAACAAAAACAAAAATCAAGTAGTATCAAACACTAGAGAAGCTGAATTTCTCCTAATTCATTCCTTTAAAATTTAATTTCATTAGTTTCTTTGTTGACATGCTGAAGAGCAGAGAAATGCATCTGAATTTGAATTAACAGTAAGAAACTTGATGTTTTGTAATTTTCTTTCATTTTTTTTCTACTTCAGTCCTTCTAAGGCGAGTTGTTACGCTGAGCTTTCTTTCTTAATCAGCAGCAACTGAATATCTGATGTGTTGTCATGCTCTCATTTTTTACTAAGAAAGATAGATGTGCAATAATTGAGTAATCGATTTTTTTAATTTCCTTAATCTCTGATTTTTTTTTAAGATTTTATTTATTTAACAGATAGAGATCACAAGTAGGCAGAGAGAGAGGAGGAAGCAGGCTCCCTGCTGAGCAGAGGGCCTGATGCGGGGGCTCGATCCCAGGACCCTGGTTTCATGACCTGAGCCAAAGGCAGAGGCTTTAACCTACTGAGCCACCCAGGCGCCCCACTCTCTGATTCTTGATGTACAGTATTCACTTTAATTCATAGTACAAAGTCTAATCAGTTCTTGCCATGGTTTAAGTAAGTTCCAGCAATATTTTACTGAATAATTCTATCAACTACTAAACAATGAGAATTCATACTCTTGCTATGAATTTATAGCTGTGTTTACAAATTCTGAGGGGACAGTAAGCCCTTTCATATTTATTTACACTTAAACTTATAAATTGTTAGAGTTAGTGATATAATGCGAGAAGGCTTGGAATATATATTTTCATTCTCCCTGTGTGCTATAAACGCATGTGTTGGGCAGCATACCAGGTCCTAAAGTCATACCTTTCTCTTGAAAGACAACCAGTTCTATCTAATATAAGTCTGTTTGTTATAGAGGCTGACTGGATTTTACATATAGATACTGCTGACCACCAAGACAATTCATCAAGGCATTAAATACTGTCATTGTAAATTCTACTTTCCTGTCTTCTCACCCTATGAATCATAATGAATTGATTAATGTCTAGTAAACTTCAGCAGTGAACTATAAATAAATTAGGGACAGATTACTTTTTGGAATGTAGATAACAAACATACAGGATTATATAGAAAAGACAGGGTAAGATGTGATTTTTATGATAAGTGAAAACTTTTCCCTGCTTGACATTTAAAAATACATAGTGCAGTTCTTTTCACCAAAATAGATGCTGGAATGGAAACTGCCCACACTCTCTCCCGTAGAAAAGTAGGAAAATGTTTCCAGCAGTCACTCACCCCTTGCTTTGTATGCTCTGTGTATCTGGCATCATGTGCACTCAGTAAGAATCCAAATGTGTTGATGTTTACTAAACAGCATGGTGCACAATTTCTTACCACAGTGCATAGGGAAAAAAGCAGAACATATGCTTGAATATTCCAAATAACTTGTTAGAAGATGCATGTGGATCTATATCTAATATGAAATTAATTTTTCACACACACATGGAGCTTTGTAACCAGATTTCTACACAGTGGGTTGTGATACTGTAATCCCTCATTCATGAGCTATGTGTTTGAATTACACTACTTGAATTATCAAAGTCATCTTGCTGTTTGAATGCTGCTGGCATCAAATTTGAAAAAATTTTATAATCAAGTCTAGCTCCTTTAGGGGAGATGTTGATACTGCCCCTGTAGGTGGTACAATAGATGTTAGTTAGTGGCTTGAAGCTAATTTTTCTATTTCATATATTTATGAAACATTGTTTTTCCAAAAGACACCAGAGCTCTGATAGGTCCTTCATTTTCCTCTCTCTCTCACACACACAAACACATGTGCACACTTTTGCATACAGAATCTGTTACCTTCCTCATCTATAAAATAAAACTCCAGTAAAAAGATAATTCAATGGACTTTTAAATGTTTGAAAAATTTCAACAGTTTCACAGAGGATTGGATACTTACAGAAGTCTCCAAACCTCCAGATACCCAGTTAAATGGTCTTAAGCAGTGAAATGAATCTTATTTAGTGTTTTGGCCTCAGAAGGATCATACCAAGTATATTTTCCTGAACACCTATTCTAAGTCAAATATTTCCCTAGGCATTCTCATTTATCTCTCTTCCTTGTGACAGCTTCATAATGTTATAATTATTTCCATGTAAGAGCTATGTAAAGCTGTAGGAGTTCCATATATTGTTATGCAACACTGTGCTGCTTCTGATCCTATTTTAGTCTGGCCTTACTTTATTACTGACTTTGATAAAGATCCAGAAAATATGTTCATCATATCTAGATGTTGTATGAAGTAAAATCTACAAGGTAGGTGACAGAATCAAAATGAAGAAAATTTCTAAGCGATTGGAATAACAAAGACAAAAATGTTTTAACTGTTTCATGTGTGATATTCCATATACATTAGAGCTGAGGAGGACTATAATTAGAAAATGCACTTGACCTAGCTTTGCAATGAATCAAGTGATGAGATTTGGATTCTTAAATTCATTATAACTCATTGTAATTTAGCAGGTTTACATTGTTTCTGAAAAATGATACTATTTTCTTGGACCAGATTAAGAAATATTCTGGGTCTATGTAATGAGTGTAATGGTCTGAATTTATATTGGGATAGTTGAATCCTATCTAGAGTTTTACATTCAACTCTGGGTACCAAATTTTCAAAGGTACATTTCTATATTGGAAAGTATACAAATGAGGTCAACTTGGATAGTTGTGTCTGGACTCCATTTCCTGTTTCAACCAAGGCTGATACATCTGGAAAACGAGAAACTTGAGGAGCTGAGACAGAGGGTGGGAGGGGGAACTGTGTATGTTCTATGTATCTTCATTTTTAAAAAAAGATTGCATATATTTATTTATTTGAGAAAGAGAGAGAGAGAGAGAGAGAGAGAGTGTGTGTGTGTGTGTGTGTGCATGCACACACATGAGCAAGGGGACAGGCGAAGGTGGAGGGCATGGGGGAGAGAGAGGCCTTGGGGGAGGGAGAGGCATAGGGGGAGGGAAAAGGACAAGCCCACTCCAGCTCTGCACTGAGCAGAGCCCATAGTGGGGTTTTATCTCATTACCCTGAAATCATGACCTGAGCAAAAACCAAGAGTCAGGTGCTTAATCAACTGAACCATTCAGGCACCCCGTGTATCTTCAAATATTAAAAAAATTATCTTGGTAAGTGGAATGAACTGAATCTAAGGCATTCAGTGGATCAGTGTATGGAGATGAGGAGAAAAGCCTGCCACATTAAAAGGAAAATTATAGCAAGGAAAAATGTCCCACAATAGGACAGTTTATAATGAGCTTCTTTTCTTTGGAAATGCATTTCTCATATTAAAAGGTAAATTGGACTGTTTGGCAATCACTGTTCCTTCCATTTTAAATGCTTAAGACTTTATACTTAAAATGTAGAATGAAGTAATGAGAGAAAATAG
Organism: Neogale vison; assembly: GCF_020171115.1. Lineage (NCBI taxonomy): Eukaryota > Metazoa > Chordata > Mammalia > Carnivora > Mustelidae > Neogale > Neogale vison. The sequence continues at coordinate 127,590,921 of NC_058095.1, read as the reverse complement.
CTTATGCATATTTTCAATATGTAAAAATGGCATTTCTCTTACTTTTTAAAATGTTTTTATAGATATTATGGGGACATTTCTTAGCAGGCCATAATAACACAAAATGGCATAAGTAGACTGACTCATGAAAGTTGTTTACAAAAAAATCCTATTCAGACACAGGTTAAGTAGACTTGATTTTTTTTTTCCCCTAACCAAGAAAATAGAAATAATAATAAAATAAATAGAAAAAATAAATAAGTAGAAAAAAAGAAGTGCTTTGTACTATCTATATTTAATGGTAACTTTAAAAATCTGTTTACATGCATATAAATAATTAGATGTTCATATTCAAGATTTAGACTTATAATTTCAAAATGATAAACTACTCCTTCCTACAATCATCCATAGAAAATGACATGATATATGTCTATATTTATTAAGTCTCTGTCATCTTCCTTTCAACTACTTTATACCGGTTTGCAGATATTATTGCAAAAAATTTTTTTACTTCATAAGAGCATATTCTTAAAGTAGATTGTAACTCAAGAAAGGGGTAGAAGAAATACCATTGACTAATATATTTGAGTGTATCTATTTAACTTTAAGGACTTGCAAGTTGAATCCCTTAGAATTTGATCCATAATCATGTTTACATAACGTTTGGCTTTCATTCATGCTTTTCATTTGGCCTCACTGAAGAATGTGATATAAAGAACGTAAGAAGTAGTACTTTTTAAAGTATTAATATAGGTACAAGGTTTGGTTTAAAAACTTATTTTATTAAACTCCTCTTCCTACTATTTGTGGACTTTTTAATTTGCCACCCTTATCTTTATTCTAAGACTATATGATTTTAAGAAGAATTACTAGATAATTAAAGCTCTTCCAAACAGTATAGCCATGCTAGGTGTATACTGGGGACATAGGTATAGCCAGATATGGTAAAACTATTTCAGCTCTATTTATCATCGCTAAGAGCAGGTCAACCTTCTAGAGAAAAAAGGAAACAGAATCTTACATTTCTGTATGAACTGTTTCTGTATGAACATCACTGAAGAGATGAGTATAATTAATTGTATTTTATTTGTCCAGATCAGATAATAAAATAGTTGTGGCACAGAGTGAAAAGTGTATTTCATTCTCTTGAAATCAAAGATTTATAATAGATCAGCAATATCATTAATTTTGATAATTTCCTCAGATTTGATTCATTCTTTCATCATATGTCCTTTATTGAGAATCCTTAGTATCTCGCACTTTTAAGATAATTTGATAAGAATTTGAAGTGTGGTAGTAGATAGACATGTTAAAATAATCAAAACACTGTTTTACAAATATGCTAGGCATATGTGTAGAAAGAATTGTCACTCATTCTGATTAGGAGGTTTGAAGAAGTCATTTCAAGGAGATAACGTTGACTTGTGTCTGGAAGGATGAGACGTTTGCCATGTAGGAAAGGTAGGGCAGACTATTTCAGACAGAGAGAGTAAGAAATGTAGGAAGAAAAAAGAGAGAGAGAAAATAGCATCGACGTTAAAAGCTTTGGTTTTGTATGAGTGCCAGGAATTAGGTCTTGAAATTTGTACTAGGGCAGATCAAGATATGACCAATATTGATAATCCATATAGATAGCATGATAAATGTAAATAATAAGAAATTTAAGCTGGTAGTGACAAGTGTCCAGGTGTGACAGATGACACTCTGGACACAGTATGGGCAGAGGAATTAGAGTATGTCTCGTTGTGATTCAGAAAGATGAATTAGAAGACTATCACAAAGGGTGCCTGGGTGCCTCAATTGGTGAAGTGGCTGCTTTGGGCTCAGGTCATGATCCCAGGGTCCTGGGATTAAACCTAAATCCTGTGTCAGGCTCCCTGCTCAGTGGGGAGTCTGCTTCTCCTTCTTCCTCTGCCCTACTCCAGCCCCTCCCCCTGCTGCCTGCTTATGCTCTCTCTCAAATCTTTTCTTTTCTTTTTTTTTTTTTTAAGAAGACTATCACTAAAATCCAATTCTGAAGCAAAGAGAAACAGTGACAATCAGCAGTAGACCAGGATGATAAGTTTATCTTATTATACTCTGTGCTCACAGAAGAATTAAAGAGAATTGTTTAACTAGAGTTCATTCTCCTCTATAGACCTAACACTCCCTTCTTTCCATCCAAAAGTATTTTTGAGTCCATAGTCTATCTTCAGTCTTCTAGTTACTAGAGAAATAGTAGTGAACAAAGTAAGAAAGGAGTGAGAAGAATGTGTTTAAGTTTGTGTGTGTGTGTGTGTGTGTGTGTGTGTGTGTGTGTGTGTGTGTGGCGGTGGCTAAATTTTGGAAGTTCAAAAGAAATGAACAAATACTTGACCAACAACAAAACGTCTGTCAAGTATATAACATGTCTTCTATAAAAATGAAACATGGAGGTATGCAGAGTAAATCCTCAGTTCCCTGCAACAGTATTATTATTGTTCAAAATACTTGTATTAGAGCATGGCATCTGAGCATGATGGATGGGAAAGTAGACAGGATGGAAATGGAAAATTTCACCCGTTATAGTCCCAAGAAATCTGTGTTCAAATCCCATCTCTATTGCTTTCTAGCAGTAAAACTTTAAGCAGTTTATTTCCCCTCTCCAAGCTTCAGGATTTTTTCCTCACAAAAGGTGGCAGAACAAAACAAATAATGTATTCAGTATCTGGCTCATTGAAAGCCTTCAATAAATGTTAGTTTACTGAAAGTGATAATGATTAAGACTCTTTTAGGATGAGGATATTATTAAGACTTCTCTTTATTGTTACTGCTCTAATTGTTAAACTCAGTATTAATTTTGTCATCTTCAGATCACTTCTTAAATGCTCCATCTCTTAAATGCTTAAGAGAGCATAAATTCTGATGAAGGACATCTTATGGTGGGCAGCTTTGCTAAATGAAATTCTCATGTGGCTTGACTGAATCTAAAATTTAGTTGAATGAGACCTATTTAATTAGACCTATTTAATCATAAAGTTTATAAATTCTTTGAGAAAATCCGTTTTTTTCTGATGTTTTTGAACTCAGCACTTCTTCGCACAGTGCCTGGCACAAAGTAGGTATGTAATAAATATTTGTTCGCTAAATCAGGGGGAACTTAATTTTGTTCCTGACTTCTCCTTGAAGTGAACAGAAGTTATCACCTGCAGTCAGTCAACTTCTGCCATACTCTTATATCACATGACTTCTAATCATGGTATGTAACAGCAGGTTTATTTCATAAGCAGACCTCAAATGTCCAGTATACATCTTTGACCCTCATTCACTCTGGATTCATGTCTGTGATATTTCTTCCTCATACCATGACAGAGAGATAGTGCAAACACTATCTATAGAACACTCAGCACATTTTTGTTCCTACAGTTCTTAATTTTTTTTTCTTGCTCATGTTTGATATTCCTCAAATATTTGTTAAAAAGATGTAAAAGGAAGGTACATTCATGTATTTGAATATATTTTTCTATAAGAGAATATGCAAACCTCAACCAATAATTTTAAATGATTGTAGTATTTCGTATAATTGTATATTATCTTCTATAAAAATTTTGACGATGAATTGAAAACGAGTTAGTATTATTGAAATTTCCCATGTAAATAAATGTAATTATAAAACTAATTACAGTATTTTGTCATGGTAGAATTACCTAATTTACCCAGTTGTACTGTTATCTTCATAGACTAATATTGAATTTAGCCATGCTAAATTTGTACTGCGTATTACATTCTAGCAGCAGTTTCAGGAACCCATTATTAACTGTCAGATGTCATATTATATCAGTGAAATTTGAATCACTCATTACATTTTGGCATTTATATTATGACAGTAATTCAGTCTAGGAAACCTATTTAGAGAGTGATTTTAACTTCAGCTAATTTATTATTTAAATAATACACATTTTAACTATCTATCAATTATGCTTATTTGGCTACATACTATAAAGCAAACTTTCAATTGATCAGAATCAAATTAATTGAACTCCACATTTACTTATTAAGTAATTCACAAAAGTAACTGCAAACTTTTAATATTTGATTTTAAAAGGAAAAATGAAAGAATAAAATCTAGTATTTGGATTTTTTCATAAGGTTGCTTATACCTGGTAGGGTCAGAAAATATTCATTTCAATGATCTTTACTTGACCCCTACAGGTTTACATTATCAATGGTTTTGAAAGGCCTACTTTTTGACGATAGCAAGATCCAATTCATCCAAGAAAGATGATAGCTTGATATACATCTACGATAATACATTATGGGTGGTTTTTGCATAGCATGGGTTAACAAATTATTTTTCCTACAACTTTCAATTATTCAGCAACTTTCAATTATTCACACATTTCATGTTTCTAAGCTTTTTTAAAAAATTATAGCTCTTCTCATCATATATCCATGCCTCTGTTTTGTCTTTTGCACTTTAGGATTCACATAAAAATATTGAATCATATACTATTCAGTAACTCAGCATTGTAATCCACAGGTTCTCTAAAGAGAGAAAATATTACTTAAAGATAGCGATTAGGTATTTTAAATATTTAGATACCTAAGTATCATTCTACAGTCTTAGTCTCTCTTATTGAGACAAATTATTCCCCGGTTCTGCATTCATAAACATCACCAGAAAGAACATTAATAATCATTAGGTATATGCCTCAATAGAAATTGGGAAAGAGTTTAATGGGATTTTAACTTAAATCAAGACCAACCGTGAGTAACACTTACTTTATGATGGATCCTCAGGGTCTGAAAGATTACCACTAACAAGAAAATGATCAGTTATCTTTCAGTTTGCTCTTTCTTCCTGCCTCAGTTCCAGAATAAAAGGCTTAAAAAGTAAAACCAGGATAACAATTCAGTCCTAGTTAATGTTGAATATAAAAATGCAACATAAGAAACTGATATGATCATTACCATAAACAGTTTGAGAACCATACAGATCTAGTTTTTGAATTTCTAATATTAATATCCATTGTCTTAGAATAACTGTGTTTTGTTTCAGGCTTGCTGGATTTATTTCAAAAATGTCAGAAATTTAGTTTATCTCCCTACTGTGAAGTGATGGTGTTCATATACATGTGGGCAAGTTTTTTCTCCAAGATTACTATGTCCCCCACATAGTGATACCTATAGAAATGATAAGATAGAAACAGATTCTCACAAAACAAAAATTCCAGATATATCTCATGTAACACTTACACTTTTCTTCTTTCAGTGTTCCTTGTTCTCTTTCCTCCATCATAACAAAGCAATCTGCTCCACACTGTCTATCCTTAATATTTTTTTACTTAGTAATGGAAACAAACAAAAGCCCACTTTTAAGTAAAAATCTGTAGTAAATGAATGAATTTGGAACAATACAATTTAGGGATAGTTTTTAATTTTTTTTTTTTTTGGAAAGATTTTATTTATTTATTTATTTACTTGACACAGAGAGAGAGCTCACAAGCAGGCAGAGTGGCAGGCAGAGACGGAGAGAGAAGCAGGCTCCCTGCTGAGCAAGGAGCCCAATGCAGCACTTGATCCCAGGACCCTGGGATCATGACCTGAACCAAAGGCAGATGCTTAAGTGACTGAACCACCCAGGCATCCCTAGTTTTTAATTCTTAATTAGACTATATAAATTTCTGACTCAAACGATTTTCTGAAAACAGATAGGAGTACACATTTAAAAGGATATATTTTTAAAAACTCAGCTAGTTAATATTGCTATGTATCACTCCTGGATATAACCATCTTCATTCAAGAGTTTACTTTAGAAGTAACTTGAAAGAGCATAAGAGAAACATGATCTCTGCCACACTGCAAAGCATGTATAATAATAGCATTTTGAGGAAAAAATGGACACTCCCCCATTCTATATTCTTCTCTGCAGTGTCATCAGGCATCCCTAAGTGATCAGGAAGATACACTGTGGTGTGTCTTAGCAGAGACCCACCAAAAATGGTCTAATCTGTGTTGATTGATGCTTCTAACCTATGAAAAAGCCAAAGAATTAAAACTGTCCCTAAAAATTAAAAGCTAGTGTGGATCAAAAGACATCATTTTTTCAGTAAGTTCTAATCACTCAAAACCATTGAGCTGTTTTGATAATAGAAATTATAGCAATTTGTAATAGTACATAAAGAAATGTTTAAAAGTACAAAGGAAAAAATTTGACTACATACAAAAATAGTTAGAGAATACATCATTCTGGGATTGAAAGCTCTATTAATATATTATTTGTATGCTTTTGTGAGGTAAATGCACCCATATGCTTGAAGTGATCGTTAATGAACCTAATAAGCACAGAAGATTATAATGTGTCTATAACATGCTTAAGGGTAAATTATTATTTTAATTATATTTAAAAATTAACCTTAAAGTCCTTTACCATGTTTTGAAACTATTTAGACAATATTTTTTTAGGAAAAGAGTAAAGGTAGAAAAATAAAAAAAAATGCATGGAAATTCTGTTTCAGTGATATATACTTATCAATTTTTAACATATTTGTAAAACTCAATTGGAAGCAAAGATTTGCTTTTAAGATCTTGGCTCATTCCTTTCCCTTGTATTTGTTCTTGTTCTTGTCCTTTCTCCAACCTTCTACCATGACAAAGTGATTGAGAGTATGTGCTAGGTTTTCTTCCTTAGTACTTTGTTCAGCAAGTGTTCTTTTTTCATACTTTCCACGCAATTGGTCCGCTTTCAAGTTTATTTGCATTTTTAAGACAACACGCGAAATAAAACACTCTCGGATCTGATTAATGCTCACAGTTTAACTTCTGAAACACAAACAAACAAGCAGTGCAGGCCAGCCACCTGCAAAATACTAATGGGGCTTCATGATTATTGGGAGAAAGAGCATTGCATGAGAAATTTTGCAGACAGGAAGAAGTATGCAGGGTTGATTCTAGGAAAAAGGAGTTTGCTCACCAATTTTGGATAGAGTTAAATATAAATAAAGGAAATATGTTAAATATGCTTTTGTAGTAATATGACGGGATACTGAGAGTAAATCATCTGTAATCACTTTTTTTTTATTAAGTGACTTCAACTATGACAACAACAACAACAAAAGAAAGCCACATAGAATTTAGAATAAAGCTGATCTTCTTTCAAAGCAACTAATACTTGCTTTTCTTCCTCCCAATCCCACTTTTTGAGGGAGGGAGGTGCACCAAGAGAGCCTCAGAAATTGATCACTCAGTGACCAAAGAACATTAGAAATGTTCCTGTTGTTACCATGAAAATGAAGGATAAAAATACAGAATGTCTGCACTATAATTTCCCATAATAGTATAAAGCATTTTATAAATTATAATTTCCCATAATGCCCTATACTGATAAGGTTCCCAGGAAATGTTATATGTCACATAGTTCATACAGTGGCTTTTTTGTTATTATTATTATAACTACTAGGTATTATTCCAATAAGTCAGTTTTAGAATGTTTTCAATCATATGTTTTGTTTTGGAAAAGCAAAACTATGTAAATTGATTTCTGAGAATTTGTCTCAGTGATCATTTGTTATTTGCTAGTCAGTATGCTAGATGGTTATCCCCCTCATTATCTCGGTTAATCCTCAAAACCAAATTCTGAGGTGTTCATTATTTTATCACTATTTTACAGTTGAGCAAACTGAAGCCTAGACAGGTTACGTAACTTTTCTAAGGGTGACATGATCAGAGAGGACAGAGACAGAATTGGAATTTAAGCAGTCTATTTTCAGACCTTGTTTTTTTAAAATATACTCCAGCCCTATGAGACAACTAAATTAACCTCTGAGTAGGTATATTTACATATTTTAATGATATTAACTACTTTTAAGAAAATAGGATATTGAAACTTCGAAAATGTGACTTTAAACATTCCACTGTTGAGACACATAAACAATTGTAGGGGTAAGATTTATTTATTTATTTATTTTTTAAATTTGTGGTGAGCTGCTAAAAACAGTTTTGGGGAAGTTACATCTTCCCAAGTGTATAAAAATATGCAATTAAGTTTCTCAATGTTTAGCTTTTATTTCATAATTATTTCTCAAAATGTTCTTGCTTGCTACCCTTTTTCTACTGGGGTGTGCTGGAGGATGACAAAATAGTGAGTAGCAAATACATATTAACTGAGAGCCTTGGACACAGCAATGATACGAGTCTTAGGGGATTCTTTCTTGAGGGAAGTGTGTTCATTTCATCAATCTAGATAGCTCATGTCATATGATACAGTAATAATTTTTGTTGGCAAATTATTCCATCTTTTATATTAAAAATTACTGGCTTTAAGGGATTTACAGAGTAGTTAGGAAGAGAGTATGGGTAGATCATTATAACGCAAAGAGACAGATGCAGTGAAAGCTACAGGCAGGGAGGCTGTCCTGCACACAATTGACTCAACCCAGTCTGGAGGATTATCTGAAGAGGTGTTTTGAGAAGGAAAACCCTAAACTGAAACTTCACGGACCAGGGAAACAAAAGTTGACTTCATTTTCTTAGCAATTTACATTTCAGATAGTTTAAAACAGATAATGAAAAGAATAAACAGCTAATGCTCTTCAGTGTACTATAATAAACACTAGCAAAAGCTAAAGACACCTCTCAATATTAACTCCCAGTAAAAGATCTATATTTAGCAGCCGTTTGGGTACAGGCTCTCCGTACAGCAGAGGAATATGGGAGTTGCAAAGCAGGCAGTAATATAGAGAATTTAAGTCCTTTGTTTCTCTTTAACAGGAAAAGTTAACAGCAGAAGTTTTTCTTCTCAAAATCACTAGACTTAGTATGCTTTACAACCCTACACCTACTCGCCAGAAACACACATCACTGAATAGACTTTTTCCTGGCTTAAAATCAAAGTTTTTTCCCCAAGTGCTTCTTTTTGCATGCTCTCTCTTTTCAGTTAATAGAACACCTGCAAGATATGACCAAAAAAAAAAAAAAAAAAAAAGATGCTTAGACACGCAGTATCCCTTTCTCTAAAGATTGTTAGGTATTAGTTAATTTAGTTAATTGAGGTTTGAGAACATAGTATTTAAGTGGCTACAAAGCTAATGTAAAGACAATAGAGCAATACTGTTAATATTTAGAGAGTATTTAATATTCAATATTTAGAGAAATATTGGTATGACTAATAATGGTGCATTGCTGTAAAGTTGAATGCAAAACAAATAATAGGTGAAAATGATAGAGTCTATGATTGGTTGTGGTATTCATTTGTTTCACTTTTACAATCCTTCTTTTATAAAATGAGAAGTTGCAGTTTTTAAAAATCAATGACACTTGTTAATGATGCTAAGGCAGACTTTATTCAGGACCATGGCAGTAGGCATAGGGACCACTGCAATGGCATTTTATAGTGGGAGAGAGAGATTGGACTCAACTGAATACAGCATGAGCAAGTGGGAATTTATAGCCAAGGAGTAGAGTGGGGGTCGGTGGATGGAATCCAGAGAAAACATGGGCGGTTAAGTGAGGTTCTGGCTAAAGCAGCCTAATAGGATTATTGCTGAAGACAGTCCCAGGTGATCAGTTATCACCTAGGGGTGGAGGAGGATGAGGAAACTGATCAGATATTCAGGATGATCAGATAACTTGGAATTTGCAAGAAAGTGCACAGATGAGCCTAGAAGAAGGTTCAGTGGCCTGAATGAAGTTTGGTCAAGCAAAGAATCTTTGTCTGAAGAGAGAAAGGAGAAGATATAATAGTTTACAAGGATTATTTCTCACAAGTGCTTTAAATCCCATATAGATATCAGTTTCTTCCTTGTTCTGTGATTTCGTTAATGTTAGTGTATAAAGTATATTGTCAGCACTATTTCATTTATATAAAAGCAAGGCATTTTATTTATTTATAGATAAGTAAAGCTCTGGAAATATTAAAATTTTTTTCTAAGAGCTGAAAATAATGGGCGAATTGTATGTAATGGAAACAACATGGCTCAATGGAGGCATTTAGTGTCCAGAATGGAATAGCCTTTGACTGATTAAGTGGGCAGACTTTATTGACTACATTATTAAATATGAAATCTATTAAACTTAAGTACAACCTTTCCCCCCTTCAAATGTTAACATCAGTGCCACTGGGAGAGTAAAACTCGTGACATTTAGAAAGGAGAGAGAATCAGATGAGATTTACCAGAAAGAGGATGTATAAATAATTGAATAGGCATGTCTGTAACAATGCAGCTCTTTTAGATAATGTGTGACAAAATATTTCTCTATTTTCTAATAAGGAAAAGTTTCTAATAGAGGACTCAATCAGTTGTTCCTAAGGCGCTGCAATCAGGGTAATTTTGGAGGCTTCCTTCCAAGTTCTGATTTATCACCCCAGTATCCCAAGGGCCCTCCATGTGATTGCCTTGGCACTGATATTTATGCTGGATGAACTCAAAGTGCCGCACTTAACTCGATATTATCCTTCTTTAGGTCACGAGAGTGCTATCTTTCAAGTACATTTGGGTGATTTTCACACCACCCCATATCTCACCAACACTAGAGGTATCTCTTCTTTGAAACTTAGAAGGCGTCTGCTAGTCCCGTAAATAAAATTCAGCAAGTCTCAGTAAATATTTCTTTTCCCAGCTGGGATGCCAGTTCACAGAAGAGGAAAGTCGATGCACTGAAGTGGGATAAATTAGTGCATTGGCTCCCAGTACCAGCTTCGCAGCTGTGTCATGATTTCCTTTAGGGGTCTAGGAAAATGTAGCTTTTCGTGACTGATATTCTTTCTATTATTGTTATCTGTATCCTCTTTAGAGGTGTAAAGAAATGACCTTTCCCCTGGAAATGCCAAACTGATTCTTTCGGAGAGACTGCTGTTGCTTCTAAAGCGACAGCCCTCTGTTTTGCTCTTTTGAAGAATCTGCCATTGCAATCACAGGTAAAGTACTTAGTAGGAAGAAGACAGTGCCAGGAGTCTCCAAGGTAGGCTTGCTCTCACCACGGGGCACGGGGTTGGCCACTGCCTCGCTGCATTCAAGCTGCCAGAGTGCTTCTTGCATGCTGATAGCTTTAGATGGGAAGACCTTCACTGTCCTTGTTTACATTCTTAAAGTGAGGCTTTCTTTCTGCTCCAAGTTTGCAAGCTGACAGCTTTGGAATGTGAATTTTTCTGTGTCTTTTCAGATCAAGTAGCACTGACAGGATCTTCCCACACTGCCTCAGGTTGGTTTTCTACAAAACTTGTGTGGAGACTGGTGTCATCTCTGCTGTCCAGCTAGCTGGAAGTCGGGCCAAAGGCAGAGAGAGCCTTCCCTGGCCCAACAAGGCGCTCAAGTGGCATTGTACCACAGTCCGCTCCTAATGCCCATACAATTTTTTGTATGGTGAGGTCTTACAAAGAGTGGGTTCACTGGTCTAAGACAGGGGTGAAAATGTTCTCCTTTTGATTCTTTGCTAAAAATAGATGCCACATAGGATATATATTGTTAGAATGGTTTAGACATTGACATTGTTAGGAAATGGAAATTCTTTACTCTGGGAACCTTGACATGATCACTGTCTTATCATTTGCATAATGTTAACTAATTGGCCAACTCTTGATTTCCATATATACCTCTCTGTAATCCAACCTATCTTTTACTGAAATAAACTGAGGACCTAAAACATATCAGGCCATAATAAAAACTACACTGTAGATGTTCGTAAATTTTTAAAATTTGAAGATTCATTAAATTCAAGCAACCTTGTGCCTCTTTAAGTTATAAGAAAAGCAAATGGTGTATTAGTAGAATTGCATTTCCATAAAGCCAAAGGGTTACAAAGCAATCAGCAATTATCTGGCAATAACACCAGAATGTATCTCTCTATGTACTTTCTTCTTGGATTATATAGTTATTCTTATATTGTCTTAAAATAATTTTGAAATTTCTGTTTTAGAGATGCCTTCATTATCAGGCTGGTAATTAACACAAGATGAAATTACTTTGTTTGATTGCTTTATATTATTTCACCAGAAACAATATTGCATACCAGTTTCATCACCAATTTTTTTCTCTGTACTTGCACTCAGATGATTTTTGTGCCTGAAAACGTGCAGCTTTCTATTCCTGAGAGCATTTAAAGACTGACTATAAAACCTCAGGATAGTTTTTATGATATATTGCATAAAACTAATCTACTTCATCTAAACTTTATCCTTTTGCTGGATTTTTAAAAAAATTTTTTTTTTAAATTTATTTGACAGACAGCGATCACAAGTAGGCAGAGAAGCAGGCAGAGAGAGAGGAAGGGAAGCTGGCTCCCTGCTGAGCAGAGAGCCCCATGCGGGGCTCGATCTGATCCTAGGACCCTGAGATCATGACCTGAGCAGAAAGCAGAGGCTTTAACCCACTGAGCCACCCAGGTGCCCCCCTTTAGCTGCATTTTAAGCTGCCATGTTGGTTAAATGTTGGGCTTAGAAAAGCCCTTTTCATTCAAATGCAGATACGCAGATATTAACAGAAATTAATATGAAGAAATGCCAACCAAAGAAACAGTGAATGAGAGTCCTTTTTTTACACCAAAAAGGAAAGGTTAACAATGGTGGAATAGAGCTCTGAGTGCCCTACAAACAGAAAGTTTTCTGAAAAATGAAATGTAATTCAAATATAGATATCTATTTAGTAATTTGGGTAAAGAAAAGTTTTATGTGTAATTTCTACTTTTAAGTGCATAAACTAGCCAAACAACCCTTCATTGTTCTTTCTAAAAATTGTGATTTATTAAGGTCACATATTCAGGAAGGTGACATTGAAAGCATACACAAATGCTTTTGTTTTGAAAGATATTTCCAAATATCTGATTTTCAGAGCACTGAATAGTAAACTCCCCAAAGTTCATTTTCACCAGTAATTGCTATAAAATATTAAATAATGCTGTGCAGTGATTATGTAGACATAATAAAATAGATGTTAGAGGAACTAGGAGAGAGAATGAGAAGGGCCTTATGAAGCATTAAGTGTCTACTCTAAGTCAGCCAGGCTCCTAAATGCTGTGAAGCAAGAGTCAGTGGAGGTCTGAGGAGTTGTTACCTAATCAAGGAGGCAGACACATAAACAAATGATTACCGCATATGAGAATTATTAAAATACAAGACCACAGCTCTGAGAACATCCAGAAAAACATGGGAAACACTATCCTCAGGAGTTTGGTAATCTGAAGGTGGCAGGGTAGGGATAACTTCAAAAGTATATTGAAATTTGAGCTGGTTCTTAAAATGTAGGAGCCAGGCAAAGAAAAGTAAAAGAATTCCAGACAAAGGGGAAAGTAGGGAGCTGTGGGCTTAATATAAATATAAGTTAATTAATGTGGCAGGACCCAGTGGTATTGTGTGTGGATATAGCAAAATATGGATTTGGAAAGACAAGAATACAAGGCACGTGCAACTTTCCTGTCTTATTCAAACAGGGGCACCCTTTACCTGTAACAAAGGAATACAGTGACGTAGCTTAAGCACATTTTATTAGGATCAAATTTGATTTCTAGAAAAAAAAATCACTCTAGGAAGTGTTTGAAAGTTAATAATTATATCATTTGTTCAGGTTAATGGAGTTGATTAATTAACAACATACCCTCCCAAATAGAATCTCTTTTAAGAACCAAAAGAGAAAACAAATCAAGTGAAAAATGAATAAATTTACCATGTTTAAACTTTACAGTGAGTCTGAGGTGATCTTAATAATTTAATTATGTGGGGCTCAGTAGGTTAAGTGTCTGCCTTTGGCTCAGGTCATGGTTTCCAGTCCTGGGATTGGACCTCATACACAGCCGGGCATTATCAGTCTTCCTGCTCCTCAGGGAGCCTGCTCTTCCACCCCACCCCCACCCCCGCTTGTGCTTGCTGTCTCTCTCTCAGATGAATAAATAAAATCTTTAAAAAAATAATTTGATTCTGCTATTCATCTTAGTAAGAATATTATTTTAAAGAATCAATTAATTGAGTTGAAAGAAAGATTCCATACATTTTTGTCAACCCAGGACTTGGATAGCATTACACTTCTTGGGTTATTAGGTCCAAGAATAAAGATAAGCACCTTTTTTGCTGTTTTTTGCTGTTATTTCCTTTGACACGCAGCTCAAGATTCTAGGACTGTTGTGGTCAAGGCAGATATTGCCAGTCTGTCTAGGAGTTTGGAGGAGTTATTGTACCTTCCGTGTGGATCATATTTCCAAAGATATAACCACAGTAGAAAATGATCTGTTAAGCTTTAATATTTGCCACATTTATTTTCCCTATCAAATAATAATATGTAACCTGAAATCTCTCATCTAGTTGGAATTGGATGAGTGTATGTAAATGGAGGAGGAGGAGAAAGAAAAGGAGAAATGAGCATACAGACCAAAGTGAAGAAGGAATGTGTTTAAATTCTTGATGCCTAATCTGTGTTTTGTATTAGGGTATAAACAAAGCAATATGAATAAAGATCTGCATTTCTTCCCTAGTTACCTCCAGAGTTGCTGCTTTTAACAGTGCGGTTTTCTGCAGCGTTCAACTAAAGCAGCAGCTCTTCAACAGACATCTTTCTAGTTACTTAACATCCTTCTCCCTCATCTCTTCTACCCCCACCTCCATACATAATCTTCTGCTAATCAGTAAAATAAACAAACAAACAAAATCTTGACTACTCATTTATTTTTCTAAAGGATTTCAGTAAACCAAATGTACCAATGAAATAAGGTTCATTTGCCCCAAAGCAAAAAAGTCATTTGAACTTCAAAAGTCAAACATAGATTGAATTTATGGTAAAGCACAAGACTCTTAATACCCTCTGACCTCTTCAAAGACTTTGCTGTAAAATATTTTCAACACTCTGAGATGTCAGACTTTAAGACAGATGTGGAGAATTTAGCATGTAAGATAGATGAACTTAATTGGTATGATTAAATTCTTGAATAACAGTAGCTTAAAGTTAGAAAAATTTAAGACTAAATACTATGGAATTATGTTAAAGGGAAAAGATTGAAAGTTTAAGAGATTTAATATTATGTAGGGACTGATAAATTCTTTATAATCAAATATGTGAAGTTTTGTGGTTTTTTTGTTTGTTTTGTTTTGTTTTAGTTATGTGAAGTTTTTAAAAGGAAACACCTTATTAGGGTTTTTATTAAAAGAAAGAAAGAAAGAAAGAAAGAAAAAAAGAAAGAAAGAAAGAAAGAAAGGAATCTACACCAAGGTAAATTCTTTCCATACAAAGGTAAGAGTTCATGCGCCTGGGTTTTAGGGAAAATTGTGATTTTAGAAATACCTTTTTGGTGGGTACATAAAGGTTTAGAGCAGAGCAGGTAATGAGTATCTTACTTCTGGAATAAACATTGCCAATGTATATGTTAAGATATTTACCAAATATCCATATTTACAGTGGACATTCTTTTCCCATAATCTCATCTCCAGTTTACATCACTTACTAATTTGGGTGCCTGTTGCAGCAGTCCTGAATCAAAAGGACAGGATTGATAGACCTGTAATGAAAATTTTAAGGGAGATTCATAATGTTCCGGAGGAAGTGCTGTGGAGTTGTGTACATATTATGATCTCTCGAGAAACGATAAAACAAAAACAAGACAAAACAAAACAACAGCAACAACAACAAAAACCCACAGGGGAAAAATTATATTTCTATTGTTGTTGCTTCAGGTTTCAGAAAATACTTCCCAGGCATAGAACTATTATTTTCAAAAGAAGCTATTTATTGTGGTTGATAACCCATTTTCAGGTGATCAGAGAAACTAATTACTACTCTGTTTCATATTTATGCTCTAACACTAGATGTCTTAAATGCATTTGAGCCCTCATAAGTTAAAAAGATAATACTTCCAACTTCTTCCATTTCCCTTGATGTACAGTATATTTTGCTATTCTTTTACAATCTCTAAAATGGTGATAAACATTTAAACTAATCTATCATCTGTCAGACCTGCTACAGTGTACTAGAAAGTAGCAACATAGTATCACATTTTATGTTTCCATATATACATGTTACTGAAGTTAGTAAATTATTTCTTTATTATTGTGGAAAGGACTAAAAATAAGAAAATCCTTTATTTTTGTCTTTGAAAGTAAAACTACATTTATGAAGCCAAAAGATCCATATCTATCATGTATTCAAATAAGCCACCTTTTTCCATTTATTTCTTTATAAAAAAGAAACTGTGAACCATAATCATCACTGTTTTGGGGGATTTATGATTTCATCTCTTTATTTTATTTTTAGAGTAATTTACAGACTTCCTAACACTTCACCATTTCAATAGATCTTATCCATGATATATCTCACTTTTTCTCAAGTAGATAAGTTAATATGTGTTTATGATTATGTGTATATAAGTACACATAAAATTATATTCCCTGTGAAGAAAACAGAAGAGACAGTATACAAGTACATTAACTAAGGGTTTGAATTCCCAGCTCAATCACTAACTCAGTTACTTTGCACACATTACTTAACTTTTTTCCATGCTTTGTTTTTTCTTTTGGTTTCGTTTTATTTTTGTCAGTAAACTGGCACAATAACAGTAATAATAACCCCTAATTCATAGAGTTGCTGTGAATATATATTCATATGTATCCTGTTTAGCATAGTTTCTGGTAGAATAGCTCAGTTAATATTAGCTATTTGTTTAGTCCTGTGTCAGTTGAAAAGTTATTTACATTTTTTGAGGAAAAGTCTAACAAAATCAGGAAATATATGTTACAAAAGCATAATTGTATTCTAATAACAATGGTCCCATCCCAGTAGATTGGGAGATTTGTACCCTGGAAGCACTTAGCACATATTAAGGAAACAGTCAATCAAGGTATTGTTACAATAGGACAATCCTGTCCATTATTCATTTCTGAAGAACGAGTCTGAAGGCAAAGGTCTGTCTGTTAGAGCTGATTTACTACCTTATCACATGTGTTCATTTTTTTGGTGAATGAGAGAAGTGGCTTTCCTCCATGGACCAAATCCACACTATTGCTGAATAAAATAGAATGAGAAGAACATGATCCAAGGGCACGAACTAGTCATCTTTTCGTGAGCATTAGTTGCATGACACCAAATCCACTCATTTCTTTTATAATTACCTCATATTTGTCACCTGTGAAGTAGAAGAAAGAAGAGTTTAGTGTTTCCTGAATTTCCAAACTCCATGTTTGTATTTCCATTTAGAAGGAAATGTATTCAGGCTCTCATTATCCACAGTACTTATATTTGATAAAGTTCCCTCAAACACTGAATTTGTGAATATTGAACCATTGCTCCTGGGGCAACTAACAGGGTTAGCCTTTGTGAGTCTCTGATCCTCATATTTTAATATATTATCAGTACATAACTTTGTCTTACATGTGTTCCTATTTAAAGACATCTTTTTTAATACATATTTGTGATTCATTAATGTTGAAATTGTGGCCAAGAATACTGTAACTCATGCTTGAACAAAGCTTATCTAACACACATATTTTCTCTGTAAGACACATCACAGTCTTTTTGTGCTTAGGAACACTAGAGAGCACTTTATCACTGTACTTGGAGTCCTTTTTTTTTTTTTTATATTTTATTTATTTATTTGAGAGACAGAGATCACAGGTAAGCAGAGAGGCAGACTGAAAGAGAGAGGGGGAAGCAGGCTCCCCGCTGAGCAGAGAGCTCGATTCGGGGCTTGATCTCAGGACCCTGAGATCATGACCTGAGCTGAAGGCCAGGCCAAGGCGCCCCCTTGGAGTCCTTTTTATTTTTATTTTTTATTTATTTTTTCAATTTATTTATTTTCAGAAAAACATTATTCATTATTTTTTCACCACACCCAGTGCTCCATGCAAGCCATGCCCTCTATAATACCCACCACCTGGTACCCCAACCTCCCACCCCCCCCCGCCACTTCAAACCCCTCAGATTGTTTTTCAGAGCCCATAGTCTCTCATGGTTCACCTCCCCTTCCAATTTTTTTTTTTTAAAGATTTATTTATTTATTTGACAGACAGAGATCACAAGGAGGCAGAGAGGCAGGCAGAGAGAGAGGAGGAAGCAGGCTCCCCGCTGAGCAGAGAGCTCGATGTGGGGCTCGATCCCAGGTCCCTGGGATCATGACCTGAGCCGAAAGCAGAGGCTTTAACCCACTGAGCCACCCAGGAGCCCCTACCCTTCCAATTTACCCAAATTCCCTGCTCCTCTCTAACGCCCCTTTTCCTCCATGCTATTTGTTATGCTCCACAAATAAGTGAAACCATATGATAATTGACTCTCTCTGCTTGACTTATTTCACTCAGCATAATCTCTTCCAGTCCCGTCCATGTTGCTACAAAAGTTGGGTATTCATCCTTTCTGATGGAGGCATAATACTCCATAGTGTATATGGACCACATCTTCCTTATCCATTCGTCCGTTGAAGGGCATCTTGGTTCTTTCCATAGTTTGGCGATCGTGGCCACTGCTGCTATAAACATTGGGGTACAGATGGCCCTTCTTTTCACGACATCTGTATCTTTGGGGTAAATACCCAGGAGTGCAATTGCAGGGTCATAGGGAAGCTCTATTTTTAATTTCCTTTTTTTTTTTTTTTAAAGATTTTATTTATTTATTTGACAGCGAGAGATCACAAGTAGGCAGAGAGGCAGGCAGAGAGAGAGGAAGGGAAGCAGGCTCCCTGCTGAGCAGAGAGCCTGATGCGGGACTCGATCCCAGGACCCTGAGATCATGACCTGAGCCGAAGGCAGCAGCTTAACCCACTGAGCCACCCAGGCGCCCCTCTATTTTTAATTTCTTGAGGAATCTCCACACTGTTCTCCAATTTTAGTATATGTGCTGCCGAAGCGAGCACACCACACTGTTCTCCAAAGAGGCTGCTCCAACTTGCATTCCCACCAACAGTGTAAGAGGGTTCCCCTTTCTCCACATCCTCTCCAACACATGTTGTTTCCTGTTTTGTTAATTTTGGCCATTCTAACTGGTGTAAGGTGATATCTCAATGTGGTTTTAATTTGAATCTCCCTGAGGGCTAATGATGATGAACATTTTTTCATGTGTCTGATAGCCATTTGTATGTCTTGATTGGAGAAGTGTCTGTTCATATCTTCTGCCCATTTTTTGATGTGTTTGCCTGTTTCCTGTGTGTGGAGTTTGAGGAGTTCATTATAGATCCTGGATATCAACCTTTTGTCTGTACTGTCATTTGCAAATATCTTCTCCCATTCTGTGGGTTGCCGCTTTGTTTTTTTGACTGTTTCCTTTGCTGTGCAGAAGCTTTTGATTTTGATGAAGTCCCAGAAGTTTATTTTTGCTTTTGTTTCCTTCTCCTTTCAGCAAAGTCAACAACAAAAAGCACAGAAATGCAAAGAACATGGCTCTAAATAGATTGCCAAAATCATGCTCATTTACAAAACAAGAGCTGAAAGAGGAAGACAGGATGTCATGCTATTTAGCTTTAGCTAGAAATATGTGTGTTGGGCAACTCAAATTTTTTGGACTTCTGGGCATGTCCAGAGTGACCACAAAAGTACTCTGATTCCTCGCTTTAGGATAGCAAACAAGATTCAGCAAGTAGGCAAATTCACAAATGTGAAAGTATGAATAATGAAGACTGACTCTACCTACATAATCTATATGTGAAAAGATTTTTTTCATTACACTGGGTAAGAATTTATAATAATAATAAATGTTTATTGAGTAATTAATGAGTAAATTTCAGGTCAGGCTCTGAATTCATTTAACCACCTTGATTATACTACTCTTTGTTACAGACAGGAAAATAAAGGCTTAAAGAAATAATGCCACATTCTCCCTGCTAGAACTGAACTAGCCGGGATTTGAACCAGTCTGCTTGAATCTAGAGACTACAAGATCTTCACCACTCTGTTATACTTCTCATTTTAAGGAATACAATTTTCAGTTGTTCATAATAGAACAAGATTAATGAGTAAAAGAACAGTGCATTCTATTTTAGTGCTACTTTGATCTTTGAATCACATGTTCAAGGCTTTACTTCTCACCTTTGAACATTCTATTCAGATATAAAATATTTCCCTCTTTGTGTATATTGTGAAACCGTATTATTTACATTTTTAAGTAAATAATTTCATGTTTTTCTCTATTTGTATTTCCATTAAAATTGGTTCATGTGTGAGTCATGTTACTGAAATTCATGAGTCATTCAGAGGCTTCATTATTTAAACCTAGTAGGTGATACCCTGGATACCTTATCAGCCTATGTAAGCCCACTTATCTCAGTGAATCTTGACAAGCAAAAAAATACCAATAGTACATTTGGAATCACCTTTTATAACAATATTTCTTTGGGACAGCAGAGTTTCTTGGTAAAAGGACAAAAAATATATCCCCAGTACAGTAGGTTAGGCACTTACAGTCGCCTGATGTATGGGGGGTATGGAGACCCTCCCATCTCAACGGCATTGCTGGCCGCCTAAGAAAGGAACTGGGAGAAACTTTAGAAAATTTGAATCTGGAGAGAGTGAGGGAAAGAAAACAGATGGAGTCAGAAATCTGGGAAAAGAGAAATAGTTGAGAATAATGAATGAGGAGACCAGAGGGACTCCTAGTCTTTCCAACACTCTTTCTACCAGGGAACTCTCTTAGGGCCAGGATATCTTCCTATCTAAATAGTGTATCTTTTTCCTGCTACACCCTCAGATTTTGATTGGTAAGCTGACATTTTCACATTCATATTTATTGCTTTTGATAAGTTTTCTCATCTTCCTGCTACCCTGCAGAAGATAATTCTATAGATTTTCAACTATACTTTTGTCCCTAAAGTTCAAAATTCACAAATAACTGAAGCATTCTTAGAATATATAATGTTAGTGAAAAAAAAATTAACTTACTAAAAAATTCTCTATTTTTCCTCTCCCTTTCTCTCTCCCTCCCTCTGTAATTATTTTGTCTTTCAAATTTTAGTATAAATACATATTATCTAAGGAGTGTGTATTTTAAAAATGTAAAGATCCATGGATTTCACCTCCAGATAGTCTGGTCAAATAGGTCTGCAATGGAGTTCAGGAATCTCCATGTCTAAAATGTGTCCCAGGTGATTCTGATAGAGGTGTTATAGGACCATCTTGAGTCCTATGACTTAGTGCTTAATAAGAAATGAAGTTCATAGAGAAGGTTACCAAAGGATCTTTACATACGTATATGGAAAAGTAAACGGAATCAGCATTTAGAGAGCCCAGAAGAAAAAACTCTACACAACATTTGAGTACACAATTAAGAGCAAGAAATTGGTAACAATGGTGCCATCTTTTGGAAAGAAGTGTTAAGAATTTGGCCTGGGAGAACTTACCCTTCTCAGACACAATGATCAAGAGAAGAAAATGAAAGATAATCTATAGAAATCTTTCCTGTTCATATCCTTTCCTTGTACCAATTTCCCACTGGTAATTTAGCCATCAAATGCATTGACTTGATTGGATTTAAGCAGAAAATGAAGACAGAAATTAAGTTTGGAGGACGGTAATTGGCAGTGCTTATGTCAAGAGATTGAGAAGGAAAGGAAGATTAATTTACTTTTTGACTACCAAGTCATATTGTTGGGTGGCACATTCTGGAAAGATGTCCCTCTGTTACTGGATGAGCAACATTATCATCATCGCTATCATATAATAGCCATCACATTGCATTGTTACCATTTATTTGTAACTGAGGACTGAATGCTATAGACTGAATTTTGTTCCCCCAAATTTATATGTTTACCCTAAGCATCCAATGTGATTGTATTTGGAAATGGGGCCTATATAGAAGTAATTAAGGTTAAGTCAGGTTATAAGCGTAGAGCCCCGATACGATAGGATTAGTCTTTATAAGAAGAGGAGGAGATACCAGAGCGATCTCTCTCCCTTCCCCCCCGCAACCCGGAAGGACCTTGGAAAGGTCATTTTAGAGACAGAAATAGTTGGCCATCTGCAAGCCAGGAGGAGTGCTCTCACCATAAACTGCCCCAGCCAGCACCTTGGTCTTGGACTCCCCAGCCTGCAGAACTATGAGAAATAAATTTCTGTTGTTAAGCTGTTCAGTCCATGGTACTTTTTTATGACAGCCCAAACAAATGTGTTTGTTCTTCTTAAAGCCAAGAACCTTAATACATTCTCATTTAGTTGTTCTAGGAATTTGAAAATAACTAGTATGATCCATTTTAGTCAAAGAGCCCAAGTCTAGAGAGGTACTTGTTAAAGGGTAAAAATTGTGTGTTTGGAGGTGTTAGGTATAACCCAATCTAACACCAGAACTTAAAATCCTAATGATAGATAAAGCCATGCATATTTTTCATAGATGCATACAATTTGACTTTTGTTTTTTTTATTATGGGTTTATAATGTGAATATTATATTTTTCTGTTAAAATCACTTTTCATCTTAAGTTATTTATTTGATGAGAGAAAGCAATTAATCATTGTATAAATTTACTGGTGTATGTTGAATAGATTCTTTGTCAATGAATTTGTTATTATTTCTGTTTTAAAGGATTTCAGATTCTGTATGATACAGTCAGAAATTTTGCAGTCTCTTCAGAGGAGGGTACCCCCCCCAATAGGTGGAATATTTCTAGACACTAAAGCTTTGTGGCAGACTTCAAAGGAAAGTTGTCTAAGGGCAGCATGTATTTTAGAAGAGTTTCTCAAATGCTTTCTTGTTCTTTGTTACACTTTGTATTTTTAAATTCTTTGAAAGTAGGTATAGTGCCTCAAATTCAAAAGATGTTAGAAGAACCTAAACTAGATTTCTATTGGTTTAATTCAACATTTCTTTGAAAACATGCAAGTTGGCAGAGATAGAAGTTCCTCAAGGAGGTCCAGAATTTCAGTTCAGAAAGACTGGTTGTCCGTAGACACACTGTTTCAAAGCATTTAACACTGTGATGTAACTTGAGAAGAACACAGGGCCCCACATAGGATATCTGAAAGATCAGCTGGGCGTATTTTGAAACAGAAGAATTTCCTATTAAGGTTAACTCCCTTGCTTGAATTAAAAGTTTCTAATGTTTCAACTCGAGGTACAATGATAAAAGAATTTGCAATCATTGTAAATGAAAAAACCAACAAATATGTTGGCTAACCATTGGGATATAATTTCACTAAAGGAGAAGGAATCAGAGGTGTTATCTTTAAATTAAGCTTAAATAGATTTTGAAGTAATTCATTTTATTATTTTAAATAACTTCCTTAACAAAGGAAATAGGCATACCTGGGTGGCTCAGTCGGTCAAATGTCCGACACTTGATTTCAGCTCAGGGTGTGATCTCCAGGTTGTGGCATTCTGCTCCATGTCAGTCTCCAAATTTAGCGTGGAGTCTGCTTGAGATTTTCTCTATCTTCCTCTCTCCCTGCCCCTGCCCCCACTCAGGGTGTGTGCTCTCTCAATTTCTCTGTAAATTTTTTTTAAAGGACATAACTCTTGCTGTTTGTCTTTTTCCTTTACTTTGCTGTTTTAACTTACATTCTGATAGTACCAAAGAATAGAAACAACAACAACAACAAATCTAAGCTTTTGCAGTAGTGTCACTCTAACATTCTGAGCAATCAGTCATAATTTCTGCACTTCCAGTTCTGTTACCATGTATAGTGGCACTAAATTATTGTTTTTCCTTGATTGGTGGTAAAATGGAAAGAATAGCAATTTTTAGGAGGGAGGAACCCTGAGATATTAAGTGACCTTCTTTTTCCTGAAGAGTGACTGAATGCTGAAGGAGAGCAGGTGCTCCCAGGCATCACACAGCCTGGTCTGACATTCCCTTTATGCTAATGTGGCAGCACCATGGTCAGCGGCAGTTCTCAACAGTTTCCGTTTCCCTTGTCTCTGGTAGCTCTTCCCGAAGACTTGCAGATGCTAAAAGCAGCATCACCTGGTGGCTCCTTATGTTACCAGATTTCTTCCTATCTCATTTCTTGTTGGCAATAAGTCCTAGTCATAATTACATAGCTCTTTGCCTCCTCCAACGGATTCAATCACATGCTTTTCCCTAAGGCTAGATACAGATTCAGTGACTCTCAGAATCCATTACCTTAAAGTAGCACAGCTCCCCTATTCTGCTCATGCCTGAAGGGCATTGTTGCCAGAGAAGACTTGCAATCTCTATCTGTCATCTCTCTCTATCATCATCTATCTGTCTAGATATGATATAATCCCTAAATATCACATAGGTCCCCTTGAAAAGTTATATATATACTAAACAAGTGCAAAACCATTTATCAAATACAGTGTACCCAAAAGAAGGCTGTCTTGCAAGCGATATTTTAACAGAACCACTATCACTGGCACACACTGCCAATATGAAGTATACCGTCACATTGACTTGAACAAATAAGCATCACTATATTGCTGTATCTTATTTAGTGGCAGTGGTGTTAGTGATATTGGTCAACTCATAATATATTAACAAAATATTACCATGGGAGAAAGAAATGAGTAATACTAAATCCTTATATAGCCAATTATCATTACCTGAATAGTTTGTGAAAGTGGTTACAAATGTATAATATATCAAAAATGCCAATGTGTTAGAATTTCCAACTTAAAGGGGTCACAAGTAGAAGAATAATTGGTAATGAAATTACTGGGAGGTCTTTATAACAAATGAAAGAAAGTTAATTTTCTCTCCCCTTACACATTCTAGAAATTATGTCCCCAAAGTATGTAAAATTACCTAAACTGCATACATAGGAAAAGATTTAGCTATAGAGCAGTGTTTATATTTAGCAGTTAGTGACAGAGCATGAACATTTATTAATACTCCCACATTAAGCTAATTTAAATTATACATCCTGAGACCTGCTATTATTGCTTTTTAAGGGTAAATGTTTGACCAATGATGTCCTAGCCAGTAAATTAAAATGACAGTATTTTGTCTTTTGGTGATGTAGGACAGCAATAAAATGTGATTGGCCACTTGAAGATCTCTTGCCAGCTTTCAGCATAGGCAAAGCTGAAAAATTAAATTATGGAATTTAAAAAGTATATTGGCTATTTTAAAATTTTAAGTGTTCCATTATTCTAAGTATAGTTTATTTTTAGTAAGCTTAATAATTTTAATATCAATTTAAAATATAGCCAAAAAAGGGGAAACAGATTTTTTTAAAAAACAGATTCTTTATAGTAATACATCTTTTTATTCAAATATGACTTGCTCTTTAGGCCCTAAATTTTGTTGATATGCCAAAATACTGACAGGAGATTTGAGTACCTGGAAAACCATGGATGATAAGATATCAGAGATTCTTGACAATCAGATGAAAACACAAGCATGGCCACAAACACATAAACATACAGAATGATCAAGTTAAATACATACAAGTAGAAATACACTTTATACAAATATGTAGACATGAAATAGTAAATTACTTTAAAAAGTCCTATAATAATAGTTGAAAGAGAAAATGATATATTATGAAATCAGTTCTGTTATAGAAAAAGTACTTGAATGCTTTAAAGGAATATTTGAGTGTATGAAAATAATTTTACATAAACCTTGTTTTGGACACAACACCAATGTACAATTTTTTCTAAAGGCAAGAGCCACTTAATAGCTTTAATGGATCAAATTTAGAAAATGTATCATTTAGGCTTACTTTTATTTTTGTATGTGTAGTTCCTACTATTTACTTCTTTATCAGTTCAAAAAAATGGGAGAAAAGATTCACTAGAATTTTGAGATCTGCTCTTTAAAAAATTGTCTTGTTTGGGCTCAGGGATCCTCCCCCGGCCCTGAAGGGGCGGGAGGGGCGGGTGGGCGAGCGCGTCCTGCTCCCGGACCACCTGCTAGAAGGGACTTTCCGGGCAGCATAAAAGTAGGTTTGCTCTTTAAAAAAATAATAATAAAAAAATTTTTAAAAAATTGTCTTTTTTATCAGGTAACAACAGCTGCGTGCGTGTGTGTGTGTCTCTGTGTCTGTGTGTGTATGTTTGTGTATGTATATAAGGGATAGAGATAGAGATGGCTGGTATGCCTAAAAAAAGATCTTGTTCTTTCTCACATCTCTTACTAGTAGAGTATTTACACAGAAAGTCAAGGAGAAGGAAAATATACTTTAAACATTTTTTGGTTATTTTATTCCTCACTGCTTAAAAATTCTGCTCTATTGTTAGTAATATCCATATATTTTTCACAGGTGGAAATTAATTTGATGTAAAGGGACTGTAGCTGAGTATATTGCCCAATAATTTGATCTGTGAAAAGAAAGAGGGAAAAAAAGCAAAGATCAATAAAATAGGAAAGGAGACAAAAAGAAGGAAAAGGAATGTAACAGCTCTCAAGGTCTATCAATATGAATCATGTTTCTAAAAAATATAGTTAAGAAAATATCCACTTAATTTAGGTGATAGAATTATCTTCTGTTTCTAGTATTTTTTAAACTTTTTTTTAAAAGATTTTATTTATTTATTTGACAGAGAGAGATCACAAGTAGGCAGAGAGGCAGGCAGAGAGAGAGGAAGGGAAGCAGGCTCCCCGCTGAGCAGAGAGCCTGATGCGGGACTTGGGATTCGATCCCAGGATCCAGGTAATAAAAAGGAGATTTAATACATTAGTGAAAAAAACGCATGCATATATTCTCTCATTCAGCAAGATTGGAATCTGCTTAATTAACAACAATAACCCACATTTGAGAGTTCCTTTTATATTTAGAGGACACAAGATTAAATTTTTCTATTGAAAATGTATTTATAGGGCGCCTAGGTGGCTCAGTGGGTTAAGCCGCTGCCTTCGGCTCAGGTTATGATCTCAGGGTCCTGGGATCGAGTCCCCCGTCGGGCTCTCTGCTCAGCGGGGAGCCTGCTTCCCTCTCTCTCTCTCTCTCTGCCTGCCTCTCCATCTACTTGTGATTTCTCTCTGTCAAATAAATAAATAAAATCTTTAAAAAAAAAAAAAGAAAAGAAAATGTATTTATATATTTAGTGATACATTTCCAAAGTTCTTCGTAAATCATTTTCTATATTTATACACAGTGTCCTGTATTTTGTTCCCAGGAAGCTTTTATACAGTGCTTTTATACAAGCTGATTTTTGCTTCCCCTCCCTAGGCCCCCACATTATCTATATGTGTTTACACATTTCATTATAATGGCCCCAGAGGAAGTATTATGGTCCATCTCGTTGATAATCCATGTTTTAAATTCTCTAAATACATGGATGGCATTATCAGCTATCACTGTACTGCTCTCCATTTTAAGAAGTACCTAAATACATATTTACCAGCTTAATCTGTATCTTGAAAGGTCCCTAAGTGTGTATTTATATGATAAAGTGTACTGACACAACGCACTGACCTTTTTGCACTGTTTTTTAATTATTAAAATAAAACACAAAGCTGTAGGGTACATTTAAAGCACATGTTTAGTTGCACAACTTTTTTCTTTTGGAAAAATGGCAGAAGTATGTAAATGGCTTTCGGCCGCTAACTTTTATAAGTGTCCTAGAATCAAAAATTTTGAACAAATTACCTGAGAGTCAATGCAATATAAGAAATGCTTAGGGTATTTTCTTTTTCTTCCCCCCACCTCTTTTTTTCCCACATTAGCAAGGATATATGTGGCAGGATAAAGTATCTGTTTCCAAAAATAGAAACCTTCATTGATTATAAGATATGATATTTATTTATTTATTTATTTGACAGAGAGACAGATAGCACAAGTAGGCAGAGAGGCAGGCAGATGGGAAAGAGAAATGGACTCCCCATTAAGCAGAGACCTTATGTGGGGCTCAATCCCAGGACCATGGGATTATGATCTGTGCCGAAGGCAGATGCTTAGCTGACTGAGCCATTCAGGTGCCCCGAAAATGTGATTTTTAGATATGCCCCATTACCCAAAGAATTCCTACAGAATGGATCCTCTTAATTTGCATGTTACTTAGGTTGTGTGATTTTTAGGGACTTTTATTTGGTTTAGAGTGCAATACTTTCTTTAGTTTTATATGTTTAAAATGTTTAAACTAGATTCAAGCTAGAAAGCAGACTTGTGCATAATGTGGAATATGAGGTATTAAGAAAACACACATAATACGGAATTAAATAGTAATACGTATATTTATGTGTTTTTCCCCCTAAATTAACTAGACTGAAATCTCTCATAAGGCAGTCACAGATCTTCACTCACCCCAAGACTCTCCTTGTCAGCTGTATCTCAGAAATGTGTTCTTGAAAACATGAATTGGAAAGTCTACTACTGCTGTATATTTGAGTCGGGTTTGTTAGTCACACAATGCATTGGACACAACTGAAGTAAATTTGGAGATTTAAGCCACAAATGCTCATATACACGACACCTTCACAGAAGAGCATTTCTAAGGGCATTTACTGACTTGTACCTGGGTTGTACCTTCATTTAAAATCCAAGCGATGGTATGAGCTTCCATCTCACAATCCCATTCCTCTGGGCTGTTCCACTGGCAGATCCTCTTTGTGACCCCAGCAGCAGGCCCAGCTCATGTGTTTCAGGCTCGTCCAGGTGTTCCTACAGTAGATTTACTATTCTCCGTATCTCACCAAGGATTCTGGACCATGCTCCTGTCCCTGAACAAGCGTCTGTGTCTGGGAAACAGAGGTGCTGTTTAGAATAGTCCTTGCCTCTGCCCTCAGTCTCAGGGATTGAAAGTGAAGAAAAAGTCTGTGTTGAACAAAGTTTGGGCTGTGATTACCAAAAGAAAAGGAGGTAGATTCTTGTCTGAAAATAAGGACAAATATCCAATACATGGGACTCTAAAATTTTAATAGGTCTAGACACTAGTGTGTTCACCAGAGAATATTGCGGTGGGGTGTGTCTGTGTGTGTATGTGCACGGAAGCACGTATTTGTGCCTGTGTCTCTAATAGACCTGATCTTCTAGAAGTTCAGCTCCATCAGCAGATAATTTTGTTGGTGCGGTTAGGTGGTTTATAATATTTGGGTTTTTCCATCTGTCTCTTTCTACATTTTAAATACAACCATTTACCATCTCAAAACAGTGAATGCAGTAGCACTTCTACTTAATGAAGGCTTAGTCAGAATTATCTTTGCTCAGGGCACACACCTGCGTGTAGCTGGCATCTCAAACCTGGGTCTACCTGACGTTCACTGCCGATTAATAATTGATTTCCTTCCTTCAGTCAACTTAACATAGATCAAGAGTGAAGTGGTACTTGGCTACATACACAATCTCAGCAGCTGCAATTTTGCTGTTGCCTGTGAGTCCGTCTTTTATGGTTTCCATAGAGGCTGGGCACGTTACTGAATTTAATTTTGAAGCACTGACTGATTCCTCCCTATGCATCTGAGTTAGAGAGACATCCCACACTCCTAGATCTGAAAAGAACATCATTTCCTTTACCATCATTAAATTTGTACCTTTCCCTCTTTATTAAGTGCTTACAATAATTTTATAGTATTTTATCCTCATTACCCAAACATTGACAGATGACATTTTATTCTCATGCCCCAAACATCAAGATTAATAAATGGATAATACCAAACAAGGTATATACAAGATCCGTCCTAAGTTGTTGTTTTATGCTCAAATTGGAATTAGTTTTATGCCATCCTCAGTTTAGAAAAGAGATGATATTTCCTTATTTCTATAATTTGAGGAAAATAATGTATAGTCTTGGGGGCTACAGTAGGTCAAATGTTTAGTGGGACACTTACTGTTCCTTTCGAAGGCATCATTCAAAGCCTGAAAAAAAATGATGGAGAAAAGAGTAGGGACCAGAGGAAGGGACATGAATTGCTCTTTCCTCTTCAATGCGTGTAGCTTTATAGAACTGGGATTTGAATCACATTAGAATTAATTTGCTATGCGTGCATTGGGAAAAGGAGTGAGGAAAATAAATTTCCTTTTTCCAAGATAATGCTTAAAATAAGACCAGGTCATTGGTAAGTTATTTTACATCTGATACTGCTCTCATACATGATGGTAGCTACGTGAGGATTTATTGGTTTTCAAAAAACCTTATCTATAATTTCATATAGAAAAAAAGATAAAAGATAATTGTAAACTATGAACTTAAATGAAGCTACATCTGATGTTAGTGCAGTATGGCATTGTATGCCTAGAGGAATCCATGGCAATATTCCCATCTGGTTTTCCTCCAGTGTTTTCCACTCCTAGTTTCCTATACTGGGAATCAGAGTTACCCTACTCTGTCCTTTCCCTCATCTCACCTTTGATTGTTCTCTGATATCTAATTCCTACCTTTAGAACGTCATATTTTCCCCACACTGTCCTAATTGAGCCCTAATTGTCTTTTATCTGAATTAATATGATGATTTTATACCTTCCCATGTAAATTTCTAGTGAGAAAAATAAAGCAATAAAGAGATTTACCTTGGTGGGACTCCAAACAAAACTTCAGATCCATGTTCAATTCTCCAACTTGGACGGCAGGGTTGTGTGAGCTACAGGGTAAACCTTAGAGTGTCTCCATTAATATTTACAAAAAAAAAAAAAAAAAGAAAGAAAGAAAAAATGGATAATAATTGTTGTTCTTATTTTCCTAAACCCAGATATGTGAATTTCCAAATTGTTATAGATGGGGCAGTTCAAATATGGCATGATTCTAAAGTCATTTTTATTGTGGTTTTTTTCATTATTATTATGAAATATGTTGATGATGAAAACTAGAGAAAATGTGCTGTACTATAGAGCTCTAACATTTTATAACCTGTGGCTAATTCTTAACTGTATTGCTAGATTCTAACTATGTTAAAAAATACTTAATCTATTTTCAATAGCATATTATGCTGTTTTAATTTGCACTGCTTATAGCCCATTTAATTAAACATAAGAAAAACAGGCATACAGGGGGAAAATCACATAATTGTCATGCAGTGTACATAGTAGAAGGATTCCTGATTTTTTCCTAAGACTAAGATGTTTGTCAAGAAGACTTTTATATATGCCTGTATTTATGCATTCCCGATTTAGGGAGCTGCAGGCTATTGTAAAACTCATTATCATAATTTTCATTTTTTTTCACTTTGCTACCTCTTAAAGATAGATACCCTGTCTTTTAAACATATTTGGGTCTAATCTAAATGCCCAGATTTAATCACATTGAATTTTTAAAAATAAGTTATCTTTGAAAAAACTAAGATATTTTTATGCTGGAGTTTTCTTTTAAGCTGCTCATGAGGCAACAATTACATGAGAATTCAGACTGAGACAAGCCACTGAGGTGCTGTTTTCAGTACCCAAATGGTCTCCACAAAACAGAGCATCGAGGGGTATATTTTTTTCTTTTAACTTGACTTCATTTCTCTCTAATTAGTAGTGTGCAATGTACCATTGTGATGCCTGCTTCACCCTCTTGGTTCTTGCACCTCCCCTTGGGGATTTCCCAGCTGTTTTGCTCTCCTGTTGTAATTGAAATCTTACTTGTTCCAGCCTGTAACTGATAGTGAACCCAACCATTTTATGTTTGTCATGCAACAGATGTACAACAGAAACTCTCAAAGTGGCATATGGAAAAACTGCCCTACTAGAGTGAAGTCAGATCCACTTCTATGTCACAATTCCATTCTCTCAACACTTCGTGATTTTTCTCTTCCTTGAAAGTGCTTTGTTGCTGCAAAGTCAATGTAAAATCATAATACTCATTGGCTATATGATGAGTCTTCTTTAGCCTTGTTACATGATTCTATATCTATAATAAGGGCCTCATAGAATAATGTAGATGATTTAATATAATAGGGCTCTCTATACACTTCTGTCAAGTCTGGTCACCTCTGTTAAGGTAAAATAATTAAGCTTCCATTAACTTGTCTTGCTCACAAATAAATTGAGTGATGTTTGAATTAGTTAACTATATTTCTTAAATTAAAAAAAAAGAACTTGCAAAATGAACCTCCAAATCAATTAATTCCAATTATAAATACACCTGTAATTCAAGAGTAATTCAAGAACCATTTGCTTAAAAAGAAATACTATCTTTCTGGGCTCCTGGGTGGCTCAGTCAGTTAAGTGTCTGTCTTCATCTCAGATCATGATCCCAGGGTCCTAAAGATTGAGCCCTGGTGTCAGGCTTCCAGTTTAGTTCATCCTCTCCCTCTGTCACTCCCTCCACTTAATGCTCTCTTGTGCTCTGTCAAATAAATAAGTAATTTTAAAAAATCTTTCCATATAACATGAAGGATCTTTGTAATTGATTCCCGATTATGGGATATATTATATTTTCAATAAGTAGTGTTGGATGCTTTGTAGATTGTTTGGTAGGCTTTTTTTAGGATATGACAGGCCTGAGTAGCTTAACTAGTGTGGAAAGAGGGTGGGCACCTGGATGACTCAGTGGATTAAGCGTCTGCCTTCAGCTCAGGTCAGTATCCCAGGGTCCTGGGATAGAGTCCAGTATCAGGCTCCCACTCACTGGGGTGTCTGTTTCTCCCTCTGCCCTGCCCCCTGCCATGTTCTTGGGCATGCTGTCTCTCTCCCTCTCTCTCAAAAATAAATTTTAAAAAAAGAAGAAGAAGAAATAGACAGGGCCTGGCTGAGCAGGACTATCTAGGGTGATGGAAAACCCTTTGCAAATGAAATGGGATATCCAACATCCATTGCCCTAGGACTTTTAAAGTAAGTTATCTAACAAAATTAAATCCAGAAGGAAAAATCTGGAAGTAAAATATTTGGGTAGTGGGGAATCAGGAAATAAAATGAACAGCAACTTCATTCTGCAAGTATTCTTTTTTATTTTTAGCAGAACCTCAGTCAGTCTCTGAGAATGTGAGGACCAAGGTAGGAGGAAAAAATAATTGACAAGTGTATAGGGTAGTACTAGGGTACCAATCAATGGTCATATAATCCAAGTCAAAGTTCTGAGCCCCAGTGGAGACCACAAGGGCTCATTCGCTAAGTGAGGCAGAAGCCTGAATGACTGATGGTATCAGAGATGTATTTTGAAAAAAATGATCGGTGATATTGTAGCCATCGGGTTTAAGAATAGATAAGTGGAGGATGGAGATGAGTTAAAGGGCTACTAAAGTATCCAGGTGAGATCCCAGAATTGAGCAGAGGACCTGGGGAGTGCCCATGGCATAAGATATTTCAGACGTCAAAGTGGCATGACACTCCAGGAAAATGTGGCAAGTGGCCCAGATATCTGTAGGCTGACTGACTGGAAAATGTTGTAATATTGACAGAAGGTGGGAGTAGGGAAATACTGAAGGCAAAACGGATCTGGGAGATAAAGTAAATAAATAAGGCACCTAATACCTTGGAAATTCTTTTGAGATATCTAGACACAGTATAAAGTAATTATTTAGAAGCAGGAATTGGGAGGGATATCAGATTAGATAAACATTAAAAGGTAATAGTTGCATATTAACCAGTTATATAATATTTAAATATATTTCAGAACCTTCTGTAAGAGGTCATTTTTGAATATAAATATATTGAAAAGTTAATATAATATTAAAAACTTTAAATAATTTTAATACCATTCTTTCTTTGAAATAACTTATGTTTATACAAAATATATTAGCTAGGAAAATGGTTAAAATCTCGTTATTATATTTTGCTGTTTATGAAAGCAGATTGGATTATCATTAGAGAAGTTAATTTTCTTACACCAGTTCAAAATTTACTTGCAGTGCCTTTTTTTTGTTCTGAATTATTCAAATAGTTGACGTTATTTTTAAAGTGATCACTTCTCCCTTTTGAATAAAAGTCTGTTACTAGAGATTAGTGCCTCATACATTATAAACAGAGCAGAGAAATGAGCTGCACTAAATAATTCTAGTATATCATGTTCGCCTTTTAAATGAAAAAAGAATAGAAACATGGCACTTATATTTAGCTATGTTTGTAATAAGATGTGGCTATAAACTCATACATTTTATTTCAATTGTAATATTAAAACGCAAACATTCACATGGGTTTTTATGTACTATAGTTTTTCATGCTAGCAAGAAAGATTGTGTTAATATTAGTTCAATTTTAATGAAGTAGAACAAAAGGTTGTAAAATATATCAAATACATTTTAGCTATTAATATCAGAACAAGTTTTCTCCATTGAAAGCCTGGCTGAATTTTACATGATTCTTAAAGTATATATGAATATGTAAAATTTTACTTTATTTATGATAAATTCATAGTTTACATTTTTCAAATGATTAACACACCAACAGTTTGCTTTTTTTTTTTTTTTTAAGTGAATACTTTTGAAGGTTAAATTAAATAAAATACTTTTGTGGACATACAATTTAAAGTCCGTGGTACTGCTGAGTTGATTTTACTAATCTCCGTATCTCAGATGGCTGAAGTACTCCTAGAGAAGGTCTTTAAAGGAGAAAAAGTAAATGGCTCTCTGGTTAGACTCTGGTGAGTTGTCAAGACTCACAGAAGACTGAAAGATGAGAAAAGATAATGTGGAATGAAATATATGTTCTGTAACATGAATATATATTTAGAAACCTGGAAGTAATGGTGATGAGTACAAAACTGGAAAATTTGGCATAGTGGATTAATCTCATTTTTAATTTTTTATGCCTTAATTTTAATTTTTGATATTTCATTTTTTTTATATTTCCGTAAAAATCCAGATTCCAGTTTCATTCACACCATCTTCCTATTGTTTTTGCACTTTCTGGCACTGATTAAAATGGGAGAGGAAGAAGCTCTTGGTGTGAATTCCCATGGGTGTGTGTTTGGCAGTCTTGTAGTGTAACTCTATCTATTCGCTGGGGATTGCCTTTATCTTCCTTGAAGCTTATTTGATGAAAATATTACCAAACTACATAGCTACACAAAGATGGCTTGGAAGATTGCTATTTATAGACCAAGTCATTTCAGCATAAAAATTTGAGACGCACAATACTTTGGACACATTTTTCATAGGCTTTGAGCAGGGCAGAATTTGAAACAAGGGACAGAAAAAAGAAAGATTTCTGTTCACTATGTAGTTTGTTTCCCTCCTTCTCTTCCCCACTACTTGATTCAGAAAAAGGATGTGAACAGGAATCAGGACAAGAAACGAAGGAGGCAGAAACAGGCTTAAAAATGGCAGGTGTTCCAAAGGGAGTCCAGCTTGCTGAGGACAGAAGGATGCAGTGGTTCTTCTGAGCATGATCTTTGGAGCCATTTATTTTTGCCTCATTTTGTTCAGATCTGTTAAGTTCCCTACCTCTCACTTTCTGTCTCCATAAAATGAAGCCCCTAACGGTATGTTAGTTAGTTCATGAGAACTGGGTGAGTTAATATACACAAGGTGTTTGAAATGGACCTGGTGTATTGAAAGTGCTGGGTGAGCATTTGTTGAATACAAAATAAAAGGACACTCAAAAGAGTACTCCCTTTTGAGAGATTTTGGAATTAAGGCAGACAAAAAATGAAAACATGTCACTTAACAGTACCTCAGAAGTCGACCTTCATAATTTTGGTGTATTTTGTGACATAGCAATTACATCCATGGGTATATATGCCCAGGAAACCTTCACAGTTTCCATACAGGTGCCTCCATGCCGTCAGTGAGGACGCTGATTGTTAGCCTCTACATGGGGACTTAGTATGTGCGGAGCTCATCGGTAAGCAGTTTTTGAACATTAACACATTTACCCCTCGGGCTAACTACATGAGTAGACTATTTTATAGGTGAAGTATTGAGGCCCAAATGAATGACGTGCCAAAGGTTACAAACCTAGTCCATCAGGGACCCGAAATTCAAGCCCAAACCATCTGACATGGAATCTTGCTTTTACCGATCAGTCATACCAAATGAAAAGTCAGGCACAGGGAAGGCTGCTGATAGATTGATTCAGAAGCCCTTTCTAGACATCCACAGAGGGCCAGAAATGGTTTTAGATATGCCAATGAAGCGAAAGTGGTGGGTTGGGAAGAATGGTGTTCCCAGTCTCAAACAGTTTGGCTTTTCTTGGTTAAGACAGATATATCAGTAAAAATTACCATGTACTGAAATGGGTTGTAAAAGTGCATGCAAAATAGAGTTAATTTCTGTGTCTCTGTGTGTGGGATTCAGGTGAAGACATAGTAGAGAATGGAAACTATGAATGAAATCACTAAGAAGGTCAAGAAGAGGTTTGATAGGTACCAAGATGCCTTTCCAAACAATAGGACATCTTTAAAAAATCATGTGGCAATGATATTTAAATGTGAAAGGAATGTGATAAAAGAAAGAAGGACAATTTGTAAAATTTGCATATCATAAAAATTACTGATACTCCAGTCATCAAATTGAAATAAGCAGTTGGGAAAAAGATTTTGCATCAGATTTTCATTATTTTTTATTTTTAAGAAATGTAGAGCCAACAAATTAGGGGCCAAAGGTATAAGAGAAATGGCTTTTATTTTAAACTTCAGGGTTCACTAGTGTGGACAATATCAAATTCAGACAAATATCATTTCTTTCATCTGTTTCCCCATGTGACTAAGTGTACTATCACTTTTATTTCTCTCTATTCTGTACACAGATGCTGTTTTCTTTGGTTCTGATGTTTCAACTCATTCAACATTACTTTCATGCTCAAATCTCAGTATTTCTTATACTGGAAAAAGAAATGCTGGTTCTTTTATATTTTAAATTCTTAGCACTTTTGATTAGCAACTTTTATCTCCAATTAGATATTTAGGGTCATATTTAAGCTTTTTTTCCTCCTTTTTATAATTTGAGTGAATATCTTTTTTTTCCTCCTTAAAAAATCTGTTAAGTATATATTAAATGAGTTGGGAGGGCAGCCTGGGTGGCTTAGTGGTTAAGCCTCTGCTTTTGTCTCAGGTCATAATCTCAGGGTCCTGGATCGAGCCCCATGTCTGGCTCTCTGCTCAGCAGAAAGCCTACTTCCCATTTTCCCCCTGCCTGTCTCTCTGCCTACTTGTGCTTTCTCTGTCAAAAAAAAAAAAAAAAAAATCTTTTAAAACGATTTAAAAATGAGCTGGGGGAGGATGACCCCTTTCAAAAATAAAATACATGATTTTCTTTTAATATTTTCTGTTCAAAAGTGCACTGATTTTAAATTCATTATTTAAACGTACATAGGCTAAAATTCTAGCGCAAAAAATACTTGTCATGATGGCCGGGTGGTTAGGAGGAAAACAAGTTTTGTAGCGTCATAACAAACCCTCAAAGAAAAGTGAGCCCAGCGTCTCCCCCAGATTGGTGGGAAGAAAAGAACTGCAGATCATTTGTCACTTTTGTATCATGACCTCCGCTGAATCCACTAGCAAAGTCTGTGTTACTGAATCACAATGACAGAGCCAAATACAAATGTCACGACTTCGCTGTGTTCCCTGGGTCTTGCCACATCACCATCACCATTTTCTATTCCCTTCCTGGGGACACTTTGAAAGATTTAAAGGCTTTCAGCCTAATCTGACTGGCTCCACACAAACACCTGGAGCTTTGCCAAGGAGCCGAGCCCGATTATGTCAACAAGATGGCTTCGTCCACAGGGGAGCTCCAGACGGGTATGCAGGAGCTCTGGGAACTGCCATGAATTAGCTTTATATGCTCCGAGAGGCAATTTCCTATAAAAACAAACTTCAGAAGCTGCCAGAGGAAATTGTTTCCCATTGGAACCGGGCCTAGCTAGCGATTGTCTTTAACAACTGTGTCACTTTGGTAGCCCGTCCTCAGGACATACCATGTCCTGCACTTGGACTTCAGTTTCAAGACAGAAAACCAAAGCCCAGTTAACACTGCCCATGTGAAAACACTTCTGTAAGAATCCTGGAGCTGCTGTTCAGCACCCCATTATTTAAGTTATTGTTTTTAAGTTTCAAAGTTAGCTAGCTAGATAGAGATTTTCTGATCTCAACTTAAAGAGGGTAGGTCCTATGACTTGAAGGAGGTCATTCTGTGAAATTTAGAATCCAGATTATGCGAAGCACAAAGCACTCCTCAGTTCATTAGCCTTTTGCTAAAGTGTTAAATGGAACAGTAGGAAGCTTCACTTAAAGGTATATTTAAATATTAGTGGCATTTAAATAAGCCTTATGCATTTTGACTAACTCTGTTCTGTTCTTTCCAAAGTGTGTTCCAGCTGAAAGACCACAGGGAAGGTTAACTCTTAGCTTCCCCGGTATACTCTGAAATTGGTATACTAAACAGCAATCAGTTGGGGTACAATAGCTACATATACGAGCAGTGCAATGTAATGACTTTCTTTTTACGACCTATAAAGGAAATACCTAGAGTTTGTGATGATTCTAGTGTTCTTCTGGGCTTTTACAAAATTTAAAAATATCTGTAAATTGCAATTTGGGGTATGGTTTTATATATACATTCAAAAGTGCACAAACATTTAGATCATTAGGCATATAGAAATTATATTCGGGCTTGTAAACTGGTAAATGTATATTGAGGGGATGTCAGAATATAAAGACTACATGGATATAAAGAATGTCATTTTAATGGAAAGGAATGAATTTGTAAGAGCTGAGGTTTTTTTCATTCTACTGGAAGGTAGAATAGGTGTTCTTTTCTTCCACAGAAACAGACATTTTGGTGATGCTTTCACGGAACTTAAGTATTTGTCAGTTAATTGTCAGCTATGTAAACTGTACCAAGTAAAACTAGTCATGGTCAGGGCATCTCTGTTACTAATCACCTGCTATCCATATTTTCCTACACAACCAAGAAAGAATTCATTCAAATCTCAAGTTCATGAAAAACAGTTTTCATTATAAATGCCTAATCTGCAAACATTATATGATGTCAATTCCCTTATGCAACTGTAACTTCTTTTCTATGTGAAATTGCACACTTAAACTAAAAGCTATATGTAGAAATGGGTAGAAATGTCATAATCATTTATTCATTTACCTGCTAAAAATCATTAATCACATACCCTCATTAAAATAATCTTCCTGGCAGGGTGCCTAGGTGGCTTAGTCCATTAAGCATAGGACTTTTTTTTTTTTTTTTAAAGATTTTATTTATTTATTTGACAGAGAGAGATCACAAGTAGGCAGAGAGGCAGGCAGAGAGAGAGAGGAGGAAGCAGGCTCCCTGCTGAGCAGAGAGCCCGATGCGGGACTCGATCCCAGGACCCTGAGATCATGACCTGAGCCGAAGGCAGCGGCTTAACCCACTGAGCCACCCAGGCGCCCAAGCATAGGACTTTTGATTTCAGCTCTGTCTCTCCCTCTGCCCCTCCAACCCCCTCCCCCCCCAAAAAAAAGTAATTAAAAAATAGTCTTCCTGGCTTTTTGAAGAATACAAAGATAAGGAATAGTGCCTACCCTCAATGTGGTTGTACTCCCTAAATAGGAAGGGCAGTTATACAGTTGGTTAAAAAAAAAAAAAAAAAAGACAATAAAAAACAGATTTTGATGCTGGCCACAGAGGGTATAAGGAAGATGAGATTTTAATTCCCATGGCCTTGGGTTGGAGAGAGGATCAGCTAGGATGTTATGGAGGAGTTGACATTTCCCAACAGTGAATTTAAACCTGTAGAAATAGGAGTAAAGGAAGGAAAAAAGACAACAGGACTAGTATGACCAAGGCAGACCTGGGCTTCAGGAAGGAGTTTCAGTTTAGTTTGGTTAGAATGAAGAAAGAAGGAGATAAGATGGGGCACATCCCCTGAACGTTACTTCGAGGAGTCAGTGAAGATGGTGGAGCAGGGAGGTGAGAGCATCACAGCTGTCTTTGGGGTACGTTGACCAGGTGTTAATGTGCGGGACTGTGGGGAAGGGAGAGATTTATTGGCTGGGAGATTACATGTTCAAGTGTTTGATTTAAGATAGAGGCAATGAGAATGAAAAGAAAGGGACACTATGAGATGCCGAAAGACTTGATAACTGATTCTTTTGTGGTGTGATGAGACAGGGTTTAAGATCTTGAGCCAGAGTGACTCTGAGCCTGTCACTTCTATCAACAAGCACAGGGAGCAGAAGGATACCGATGGCCTTAGCTCTAAACTCTGCTGTGTATGGTTAGTGTAGCACTGATGTTATCATCCAGGGGCTTAAAGACCTTAGGAAAGGCTCCAAGACCAGGGCAATGGTGGGTGATCATCTGACTTGAGCTAATGTCTCTGAATTGATATTAAAAGCAGTTTTTAAGACAAAATCATGGGAAAATACATTTTTAATTTTATTTGACTAAATATTTGGGAAAGGCATTATAACCTAAATAGGTTATAACCTAAATAGGATCACCCTCTATATAGAAAAATAGAGATTGAGAAATGGATAAACATTAGTGATATCTATATCTATCTATCTATATACTTATTCATATACGATACATTCTCAATATATGTAAAATATTTCTATATATTTGATTTTGCATAAATGTCTATGAAACATATTAATAATTATAACTTATCATTAGAGGTAAAACTTGGGGAAAAATATATTACAGTGAGGTACAGTGCTTAAATTTCTGCAAGGTGTTTTAAATACTTTATTGAATCCAAAAATATTCTAATTCTGCTTTAATTATTAGTCACTTTTTTTTTTTTTAAGATTTTTATTTATTTATTTGACAGAGAGAGAGAGACAGTGAGAGGGAACACAAGCAAAGGGAGCGGGAGAGGGAGAAGCAGGCTCCCCACCAAGCAGGGAGCCCAATGTGGGGCTTGATCCCAGAACCCTGGGATCATGACCTGAGCCAAGGGTAGACACCCAACAGACTGAGCCACCCAGGCGGCCCAGTTATTAATCACCTTTAAGTATGGTAAATTCTATATAAATTTTATATGCTCTAAGTTTGTTTTCTTGAGTATGATCAGACAGTACAAATTTTATTTATAATCTTTAAAAAATGATTTGTATCTTGGGTTACATTGTGTTCTTTTCAGCTAGCTGTGCTCCCGTACCCTTTGTGTACTGTTATTATATCAAAAATAATTTTTTTTGAAGTTGTTGACTAGTTACTATTGTCCTTTAGCTCTGTGAAAGTTGAGGGGCCTCCTCTGGTTTGGTGTGAGTCTGATAGCATATTTTAGCCACTGTGTGAAGAGAAAACAAATGTGTTTGAAATATTTTCCCATAATTTTATGTCCTATGAAAAGGTAACATACAAGGAATTATACGGCCTTTTTTGAGCTTTTGTTTTTCCACTGAGGTTTTCATTATATTACTCAATTGATAGGCATCTAACTCTATTAACAGTGTTATCCCAGAAGCTGAGAGGCATGTGCATGCCCAGGTAAAATCCATTCTTCAATTTCCCCCACAGATTGTAACCCCAGTATACCAACAGTGATCTACAAACCTGAAGCTGAAAGCTAGACACTCATCATGACAACAATTACTTTGGACACATCTTAATATACAGCCCCATTTCTCAGTCTCAGATTTAATTTGGTGCTTCAGATGAAATCCTATTTGTGAAAATCAAATAGAGGTTAACTGAAGATTAGGCTTTTCTGCTGTTTAAATGTCCTCAGCTTTGATGTGACACCAGTGTGACATCTAGGTTTTATTTCCGTATCCCTCTCGGTTCTACCTCTGTGTCTCAGAGATCATTTCCTCCTGCCAGTTAACAAACACAAGTGGCGCACAAGAATCAGTATGCTCGTCACGGCTCCTATCATTTTGGAATTCCCTTGTAACAACTCAGAATATAAAAGGCAAGAAAAACATTGCCTGCTTCGTGCAGCTTAATTTCTAGGAAGACTGGTGTTGGGAAGCCACACCTCATACTTTATACTGTCAATTTTAAAAAAGACTTTTAGGCTTGAAACAAAAAGAGGTCGAAAGGTTTTTTGTTGTTGTTGTTGTTCTTAAAATTTTATTTATTTATTTGACAGAGAGAGAGATCACATGTAGACAGAGAGACAGAGACAGAGAGAGAGGAGGAAGCGGGCTCCCCGCTGAGCAGAGAGCCTGATGTGGGGTTCCATCCCAAGACCCTGAGATCCTGGTCTCAGGATCCCTGAGATCCCTGAGCCACCCAGGCACCCCATGAAAGTGTTTTTAAAAAATGTAAAATGCGGGCGCCTGGGTGGCTCAGTGGGTTAAGCCGCTGCCTTCGGCT
The DNA here is from genome assembly GCF_020171115.1 of Neogale vison. Taxonomy (NCBI): domain Eukaryota; kingdom Metazoa; phylum Chordata; class Mammalia; order Carnivora; family Mustelidae; genus Neogale; species Neogale vison. The sequence goes on along the minus strand of NC_058095.1, from coordinate 127,549,084 downwards.
CAGGTCATGATCTCAGGGTCCTGGGATCGAGTCCCACATCGGGCTCTCTGCTCAGCAGGGAGCCTGCTTCCTCCTCTCTCTCTGCCTGCCTCTCTGCCTACTTGTGATCTCTCTCTGTCAAATAAATAAATAAAATCTTTAAAAAAAAAAATGTAAAATGCTGCACAGCAGTCAATACAAATAATACTACACATTTTGGGTCAGCAACCTTGTATGCACCAAAGATCTATATGACAGACAAGAGATCCCACTGCTGAGAGAGAACGCCCTTCTCTGTAGTGTGCATCCACCCAGAGAGCCTGACTCCTCTTCAGGCTCAGAGTCCGTTGGTAACAAATCATAGTATAAACTCCTATCCGTGTACTGACCCACCTGAGAGGCCTTGTTTTTGTAATAGCTGCAGCTGTCCCATCTAATGTGTTTCCTTTTTTTTTTTTTTTAAGTTTTTATTTATTTATTGGACAGAGAGAGAGATCACAAGTGGGCAGAGAGGCAGGCAGAGAGAGAGAGAGGAGGAAGCAGGCTCTCCGCTGAGCAGAGAGCCTGATGTGGGGCTCGATCCCAGCACCCTGGGATCATGACCCGAAGGCAGAGGCTTAACCCATTGAGCCACCCAGGTGCCCCTAATGTGTTTTCTATTAGCATTTTTTGCTTGAGTATTTGTGTCCCGGGCACAAAGTTTGTGAAAGGTACAATTTGCAAAGCTGAAATTTAATAAAAAATATTATCTAGCTCTAATGTATGTATGTACTAATCATCTTGAATTCATTCTCTTCTTCCTAGAAAAAAAGTATTTAAAAGCTGTTTATGCAGTTGTGAAAACTAATCAACTCTGTATTTAAGATACTTTGGGTTGGTTTACACATTTATTGGCCAGGGATAAATTTAAGTATTGAAAATGTATACATTTTGAATTTCATAGAAGTGATCTAATAATTTTACTGTAGGTATTGACACCTACAACTAGGGTATAGGACCTTAATTAAATACCAATGTCTCATAACTCAGTACTTAATCTCTTGGGCTTTTTTCATAATATAATTGTAAATAATACCTTTGATTATATATTATATGTATTTATGGATGTACATATATTAATATTTTGTCTTTGGTTCATATTATTTTTAATTAGAATGTATTTATGATTTAACTTTAAGAACCTGGAGTTGTTCATTTGTGGATATATATTTAATATAACCTGCTCTTTTTTAGAGAAGTTGATAATAAGGGGGGGGTTAATGACTGCTGGCAAACCAACCAAATTGTCTCAGATAAGGTAGCCGTTAGCCTTTTAAAGAATAAGTTGAAATTTGAGCAGTCATAAAATCACTTGTTGAACCCGAAGTCTTTAGTTCCCTTCCTATCTGTAGTCCTATCTCTATTTAAAAAATCATATCCTAGTGTACACTGCTAGTCATTGAGAAGCAAAGTATGTGTTATGTATTTTGTCTGTAGTTCCAAGGACTTGCCCTGGCTTTATTCTCCTTAAGGTTTCAAAGATGTTTTTGTAATATTTATAACTCAGCTTGGCCAATTTCTTGCTGTTTTGTTTTTCTCTCAACAAACTCAAAACCAAACTAATAAAAAGTTGAAACAGTTTCTCTTTCTTTTATATAATTTTTATATGTTTTAGCCTTAGGGTCATATGTAGATGAGTTATGTTTTTAATATAAACTTCAGATTTTTTAATAAAGATGTGATAAGTTAAAAATGTGGAGTGTGGGGCTAGTGTGGAGCTTGATCTCAGGATCCTGAGATCATGACCTGAACCCAAATCAAGAGTCAGATGTTCAACTGGCTGAGCCATCTAGGTACCCCCCAAATCTGTAGTTTTTTAAACAATTTCAAAGGGATATCTTTCTATTTCACTTTTTAAAGTAAGGTTAACTGAGGAATAGTTTCACACAGTAAAACTTCTTTCAATATACAGTTGTTCCGTGTTTGACAAATGGACACAGTTCTATAACTACCAACACAGTCAAGATACGGAACATTCTGTCATCCCCAGTATCCCCCTTGCCCCTTATGATAGACCCCTCCCCCAAACCCAGCTTTTGATAACCTCTCCTCTGTTTTCTGTTCCCAGATTTTTGCCTTTTCCAGAGTGTCACATAAATAGAATCTTCCATTGTGTAACCTTTGAGTTTGTTTTTTTACTTGTCTTTCATTTTAAATATGCCATTATTAATTCCCTTTTATGCCTGTTTATAACATTTAATAGAGACAAACATCCTTATCAAATGGGGGTATGGTAGGAGGTATAATTTTTAACTTAACCTATGTAAGTGATAAACATGTTTATTCTCCTCAAATTATTATCATAATTTTGACAAATGGCTTACCATAAAATTTAAAGAGCAATTACTGTGGATCTCCAGGAGACATTTATGTTACTCAAATTTCTTTAAAAAATTCTTTCTTTATTCTATACCTTCTCCCTAGTCCCCTGCTCATTGTCACTTTTTCTTTTCTTTTTTTCAGATTGTATTTCTTTATTTGGAGAGAGGGAGAGAGAGAGCTCACACATGTGTGAGAGAGAGCAGTTAGCAGGAGTATGGGGTAGAGAGAGAGGGAGAAGCAGACTCTCCAGTGAGCAGGGAGACAGATGCAGGGCTCAATCTCAGAACCCATGACCTGAGCCAAAGGCAGACACTTAAGTAACAGAGTTACTCAAGTGCCTGTCACATTTTATTAATATACTGTATTAGTATTTACTAAAGCAAGTGAGTGATTAAAGGACATTTAAATTATTTTAGTTTTTTCCTACTACTCTAAAATATTGTATACTATCTGATAGACTTTTTAAAAATAATGATTTTCTTAGATAATTATTGATATGTAGCACTATTTATAGGTGTCCCTGGTTTTACCTCAAACAAGCCAATTAAATAACATAATTAAAAGAGATATACATGTTGGAGGAAAAGTATGCCCTATTAACAATGGGGACAAGCTTAGTATTTTGTTCTGTTTTCAGTATTGTTGTCATTAATATTTTTAAAAATTTAATTTTGGTGTTCTGTATTTATATTTCTTTTCCAAAATGGTTATGTTAGAGGAATTTAGGAATTATTTTGTATTTAGGATAAAACTGACTATCACATAAGGCTTTGAAGTCCCAAACTGTGCCTTGATTTACCTCTAGATACTATAAGGTTACTGATTTTCATTTATGTTTTCATTTATCTTTCCATCAGTCCTATACATAAGTTATTAGTACTTTCATGTTTTAAACTTAGTATTCTATGTTTTTTCTTTTATTGTGTCTGCCAGTATTTTCCTCAGACATTGTTCCACACTGGCTTGAATTTAATTAGTAAGTGGGTATGTTTGCAATTTTACCTGTAAGAAAGTGGATAGAGAGAGGAGATGAGATCTATATTTACTCTCAGTAATACAATTTTTAAAATGGTTGGTTTTATTGTTTAATTACTAGTTATTGATGACATATGTGATCCCTGGGGAAGTCGTGTGTGTGTGTGTGTGTGTGTGTGTGTGTGTGTGGTTGGAGATGAGAGCCTAGGGGCAACTATCATCCTCATTGTCCCTGGTCACTCTTTAGCTGAATCTCTTTGTTACCCATTAGTTAAAATTTAAAACAACTCCACTGCTTCAACTAGAATGTGAATAACATATGAACTCTCATTTCCTTTTCTGCCATTTCCTAGCATCGATGTGCAGGCTTAACAGTCTCTTATAAATGGTGTGACAATCAGCCAGTTGTTCCAGGGTTTTGGATGACCTCAGTCCACTTACTCTAACCATTGGCAAGTACCGTCAATACCACCTTCAAAATACAGCCCATACTTGAGCCTTTTCTCTGTCTCAAGCACCACCACGACCCAGGTCCAATTTACCATCATCTGATGCTCAACATATCCTTTTCTATTACTGTTGTACAAATGACCACAAGCTTAGTAGCTTAACGCAACACAAATCTGCCTACAGAAATTCTGCATCAGTTTCACTGGCCTACAACCAAAATGTCAGCGGGCTTGTTCCTTTATACTCTATAGAGAAGAATCTGTTTGCTTGGCTTTTCTTGCTTCCTGCTTCCTGGCCTGTTCTTTCCCTCACTCCAGCCTCTTGGGTCATGTCTCCTACCACTCCTCTGTAGTCCGTCCTCCTTTTGCCTCCATTTTATAAAAACACATGTGATTAGTGGGAATCTAGGATAATCGCCCCATCTCAGGTATCTTCATCACATCTTCAAAGTCCCATTCGTCATATAAGGCAGCATTTACAGTTTGCAGGGATGAGGATTTGCATATCTTTGGGAATCATTACTCAATTTACCACCCTTAAATTGCTTTGCTGAAAACAAAGCTGCTTTCTTAAGTCAACTTTTTATAGCTGAGCTTTTTTGCTTCCTGTTCTTTCTGTTGAGAATATGGCCTCTTTTGATTATTTAGGTCCCTGCTCAAAAGTCGTTTCTTCAAAGAGATCTTCCCATTCACTCTTTGGTTCTGCATTATTCTCTTCACAGCCCTTATAAACCTGCTATCATTTTATTTGTTTACTATCTAATTGACTCCATCACCATAGGTCAGGGTTTTTGTCTTGTTCACTGATGCATTCCCTGGATTAACCATATTGGCAAGACCATAGTAATCTCTTAAATACATATTGAGTAAACATTGTATAACCTATAATTCCAGTTATAAACAGGAGCAAAAGCTGAGACTCACAGGTGTTAATTGTTTAAGATCACAGATCTAGTAGTAGCAGAACTGAAATTTCATCTCAGATTTGTCTTTCAAAATCCACATTCTTTATATTACCTCTTTCTCTTTAATGGAATTTAATAATGATGACCTTTATTAATATGCATCTACATTAGCCACAACAAGAAGAACCAAACCCAGAACAGACATCATTTGCATTTTTTCAGGGAATCCTGGAGAGTAATATGCTAATAAGTGCTATTGTCAGTGCTTTCCTGACATTTTGCCATTTTGGAATCCATTCCATGACCATGTGGTGAATTCAAGCTCAGGGAATGATTTATGTAAGTCCTGGAATATGTTATACAATATGGTCTTTAACATGCAAGCTATCTTTCTATCATCTAAAAATGGTTCTAGAATGTTAAAAGCACTTACTCTTTGGGTAGTTTTACTGAAATCCTTAAGGAGTCTCTAGGTTTTAATTCAATATTAGAAATGCAGTTTTATATATGTAATGCTTGTTTTTGTTTACTATGTCTTTAAAGATAAATATTAATGCCTTACCAAATCAATGATTGTACTCAATATGCAAAAACTTACTATATTATTTTTTAAAAAATGAGAATAGTTTCCTTCTACAGTGCCACGGAGTTTTGTGATTTCTTTTGGCACCATTTATTTTATCAGGCTGGTTGTCTATCAGCCAGATTCAAGAATCATGGCATTCATGTGGAGTAGTGGCTTGGGTGTGTGAGAAAACAGGAATTTCATTCTGTTGATTTTGTTTTGAAACCCATCAATTTTGATCACTACTTTGGCAATTTTGATTTAGCTAAACAGATAACCTAACAAACCTGCATTAAGCTTTTTTAAAGCTTTGAAGCACTCTGCTTAATGTTACTTAGAGATAATACAATAAAGTTTCGTACCATTCCTAAATGCTTCTCAAATATGGTATAAAAAAAAATATAATGTGCCCAAAAGAAGGAAGTACATTTACACTCATTCCTGTGTCATTTTGTGACAGGTCAAATGAAACGAAAACATTCTAGAACCACCTTTCTCTTTCAGGTGATTAGAAAATGCTAGTAAATAAAAATTAAAGAATGCCATGTTGTTGATTTAAACAGCATAAACATGAATATCTTAAATGTATGGAACTGTTTTATTCCTGAGAAGTTTAGCTTCTCCTCTTAATTCATTGATTATGCTGATAATAGAAGCATCCTAATAGCTTGAGATATTAAGCAATGGGACATAAAGACATCTACAAAAACCCATCCTTTTAGGTGGGTGTAATCTTTTGAGCAGATTTTAAACTTTCACTTAATCATTTTTTAATTGGAAAATCAAATATAATAATCCTATATCCAATTGGACTTAACATTTTTTGAACATACTATTTCAAGCAAAGGAAGGTAGAATTAAAAATTTAGCCCAAACTACCTTTGGCAAGTCAAAGAATAAATTTTGTTGACAATATCTTAAATTTTAAGACAATTTTTTGTTTGTTTGTTTGTTTTAAAGATTTTAAAGATTTTATTTATTTATTTGACAGACAGAGATCACAAGTAGGCAGAGGCAGGCAGAGAGAGAGGGAGAGGAGGAAGCAGGCTCCCCAGTTAGCAGAGAGCCCGATGCGAGGCTTGATCCCAAGACCCTGAGATCATGACCTGAGCCAAAGGCAGAGGCTTTAACCCACTGAGCCACCCAGGTGCCCCAAGACAAGCTTTTAAAAAATACATTTAAAATAGTTAAATAGGTTTAATGGATTCCACTTTTGTATTAATAAGTAAAACATCTCTGGGGTGCCTGGGTGGCTCAGTCAGTTAAGCATCTGGCTTATGCCATGATCCCAGGGTCCTGGAATGGAACTGTGTCTTGCTCCCTGCTCTATGGGGATTTGTTTCTCCCTCTTCCTCTGCTGCCCACCCCCCAGCTTGTGCTCTCTCTGACAAATAAATAAATGAAATCTTAAAAAAAAATAAGTAAAACATTTAAAAAAAATTTTTTTTAAGATTTTATTTATTTATTTGCCAGAGAGAGAGGGAGGAAGAGAGAACGAGTGAACACAGGCAGACAAAGAGGCAGGCAGAGGGAGAAGCAGGCTCCCTGCCGAGCAAGGAGCCCGATGTGGGACTCGATCTCAGGACTCTGGGATCATGACCTGAGCAGAAGGCAGCTGCTTAGCCAACTGAGCCACCCAGGCGTCCCAGTAAAACATTTTTAATGACCTAAATTGAACAAATTAATTTTGACTACTTTATAAATAATGAAAGAAATTGTTGGATACAAAAACAACTAGCATTCTGTAGAAAAAAAAGTTGCTCCGGTATCCTGTGTCTTTGGAGTCCACAGAGAGCCCTCTTAGGAAGATGCCTTATAAATATTACATGTTTTGTAAGTTTAGGTTTACTGGGTGAACACATTAGATGAGATACTACATAGAAAAAGGAATCAGAAAACTTGACTTTTTTTTTTTTAAAGATTTATTTTTTTATTTGACAGAGAGATCACAAGTAGGCAGAACAGCAGGCAGAGAGGGGAGGAAGTAGGCTTCCCACTGAGCAGAGAGCCTGATGTGGGGCTCGATCCCAGGACCCCAAGATCATGACCTGAGCCAAAGGCAGAACCTTAACCCACTGAGCCACCCAGGTGGCCCAAACCTGACACTTTTGGTAACTGATATAATATAGTGTCAGAGAATCAGTTTTGTTCACTAAAACAACTTTTTTGTGGTCTGAGTCTAAAAATACCACAAATATCTTGGACCATCTTATGAGTTTTTTCTAAAATTACTTAATATTAATATTTAATATTAGGGCACAGTTGCTGAGAAGAACCAAAATGTTCTTTTAGAATAGGGTGAGATTTTAAACATACCTCAATAACTAGTCTGAGTTCCTGAAAGATCAGTACTTTATCATTTGCAATTAAAATTATATTAAGATGTCTTATGAAAATTCATTATTAAAGGAAATCTTTGACTAACTCATTGATATAAAGAAGCAACTTGCAAAATTATACTTTCATTCTATACTATAAAATCTCTACTTTTAATTATTTAACCTAGGTCTTTTTGCTATAGATTTATGGCTTATTTATTAAAGTCTGACTCTACATGATGAAATTTTTTTAAAGACATTTATTTATTTGAGAGAGAAAGAGAGCATTGGGAAGAGGGGCAGAGGGGGAGAGAAACTCAAGCAGACACCATGCTGAGCACAGAGCCCTAAACAGGGCTCTATCTCACAACCCTGAGATCATGACCTATACTGAAACTAGGAGTCGGAAGCTTAACTGACTGGGCCACCCAGGCGCACCGCTCCCCCCATAAAATATTTTGAAGTGATTATCTTTATAAATTATTTTTTATATTTTTTGCATAAAGTTGGGCATTGTGTATTTAATGTTCCTTTTTTAAATGGAACGTGACTCAATGTGCTGCCTTTATTAGATACATTGTGTGAAAATACTGTGAAATAAAAATGACTTAGTTCTTATATTTTAATATTTATAGAAAACTAAAAACCTATCGCCATGTATTGAAAGTAGAGCCACTTTTTCTGTTTAGCATGTAAAAATAATTAAAATTCTTTGATATACATAATTTTTAATATTGTTAAATTTATAATCTAATGGAGAATATGAGATAGAATGGATTTCTATTTCTCAATAATTTTACATTTTTTAATGTTTTATAATGCCTTGTGAAACATATAGGTAATTATGTATTACAGTCTCTAAAAACTTATTAACTGTTTAACATACATGTTAAAATTTCACAGTACAGCTCTTTATATAAATATATTAATAATACCTATATGGTGCTTATATACTAGCTTATATCCATCCAGAATTTAGGGAAATAATTTATTTAATACATAACTTTTAAAAGTAATAGTGAAAACTAATAATAGGTTTAAAAAATCTAAAGTATCACAAACTCAGACTAATATAGCTATTGTATAATATAGCTATTGTATAATATAGCTGTATAATATAGCTATAGCACTAATAAAAACTTCTACTCATAATTATGTTTCATAAAAAAATATCAAGAATTGAAAGTAAGATATTCTTGATATGATGCAGGTTCTAAATCATTGAATACTGGTCATCCATTAACCATATACATTTTAACTTTCAACTGACTTAATCAGAGATGTCCATTCCTTAGCAGTTATGGATAAATTTGAATTTACTGAGCACACTAAAGCTCAAGATCTGCATGCCAAGACAGTACACGAAGTAAGTACGTGAAGTAAATAAGCCATACATATGTTTGTGGGTGTAAATTAAAAAATTACAATACTTATGTATATAGTATATATGTATATTTATGTGTTGAATGAAACTCATTACACTTGACTTGAACAACATGGGTTTGAACTGAGTGGGTCCACTTTCACATGGATTTTTTTTTATACAGTACAATGCTGTATAGTATATATAGCTGTAGAAATACAGTACAATACTGTGAATGTATTTTCTCTCCCTCATAATTTTCTTATTAAAATTTTCTCTAGTTTACATTTTTATAAGAATACAGTATATAATACATAAAACATACAAAATACATGTTAAATTAGCTGTTTATGTCATCAGTAAGGATTTCAGTCGATAATAGATTATTAGTAGTTAAGTTTTTGGAGAGTCAAAAGTTATACACAGATTTTCCACTGCATGGAAGGTGGTTAGTGTCCCTCCCCCTCACCCATGTTGTTAAGGGTCAACTGTATGTAGTTAGTGTCTGGAGGGCATTATGCCACGTGAAATAAAAATGAAAGAAAGATAAATACTGTATGGTATCACTTAGATGTGCAATAATAATATTTAAAAAGGCCAATTTCACATAAACAGAGAACAGAATGGTGGTTGGACTGAGAAGGGAAACAGTTATGTAGATCAAAGGGTACACACTTTAAGTTATAAGAAGTGTCAAGTTCCAAGGAGTTAATGAAAAGCATGGACTATAGTTAGTAATATGGTATTGAATATTGAATAGTTAGTAATATGGTACTTGAAAGTTGCTGAGACTGGATCTTAAGCATTCTCACCAGAAACGCACACAAAATTTACTTATGCTAACTATGGGAAGTGATGAACGTATTCATTATCTTGATCTTGGTAATCATTCAACTATATATATATATATATATCAAATTATCACATTGTACACTTTAAATATACACAATTATATTTGTCAATTATTCCTCAACAAAGTTAGGGGAAATAAAGATTGAAAAGCCAAGGGAGTAATGATCTGATTCATGCTGCTTTGTACTGACATATTCAAAATATAGATATAGGTTGAGGCATAAAATTCAATAAAAAAGAAAAACTCTCGACATTTTCTGAAAGCCGTGTTCATATAGTCTGTGATTTTACGAGTAGTCAGTTGACATAAAATAATATAGACAAACTCAGTAAGAAATCTGTGAAAATAAATGTGCAGGATAAAAGAACTATCTCCAGGCCAAATTAACATGTTTCTTAGCTAAATCTTCTAGACATGTTGCTAATTATTTCCAGTTATGATATTAAGGCACATTGGGAATTGAATGCACCACAAAAATCCTCACATAAGGATAACAATTTCATACAGGAACAATTAACAGATGTTTTTATTTTTAAGTTGGGGATTCTGGTCACAGAGTTTGTAGAACTGCTATGAAATTAGGATGACTTAATAAAAAAAGTTCCTGCATCATTTACCACTCCAAATTTATTTCCTCCGGAAAATAAATGGTCGGGCTTACTCTCTTAAGGATGCCATTTAAAATACTGCCTTTTTCTATGAAAACTGACTAAGTACTTGGTAGAAGATATGTTGTGCCATTGCTAGTGAAGTATGACTCTTATGAGTTTGGCTTCCAGAAAGTCTCAGAGGGATATAAAATGGTCCGTTTAGCTTATGTTTATATAAACCCTATTACTCTGTAAGGTTCAAAAAGGAATAGCTACTATATTTCTGTGATTCAATTTTCCTCTTGTTGCCTATTTCTTTTTGATCCTCTGAAGTATCTTCATTTTTTCCTAATCCAGGGGTCTAAGAGAGATCTGAGTAGGAAAACATGATTGTACTTATTTATCTAGTGTAAAATACTGCTTTCAGCTGAACATAAAAATGGAGACAAACATTTCCCCCTTTAACTTACAATTGTACAACAAAGAATTCAAGGTCACTAGGGATATAAAAGGTTTAGAAATATAAATAACTAAAGACATAGAGTTCAATTTGAATTTATATTATGATCAGAACCAGGTAACCATAGTTTATGATAGAGTACTTTTATTAGAGAAGGAATCCTTTTAATACTTAATGAGTTGAACAGAGTCTAGGAAGTTAGAAATATTGACAGAAGAAAACAAACCTACCAGAAATAGAACAGGTAAGAAATTAAATATGTTAAAAATGGTTAAAACAAATTAGGTGATATAAAATGAACTTAATTTAACATCTAATGGAATGAACAGTCTTATTTTGGAGAATTGCAAAATGGTCCAGAAGGCAGAAAGCTTTAATAGGATAGAGAATAAAGAACAACAAAGAGGAAAATAGAAAAATCTCATTGCTGGGGCCACATAGTCCACTTTGTTTGGGGTGAGAAGGAATAAGAAAATGAGTAGAAAGCCCGTTTGCTTAGTATTTGGAGATTGGCTGCCTGGATGTATTCTGTTCTGGCCAAGCAGGGCATTTATGGGAGCTTATCTAAGTTATAGTTTTTTGACATGTTACCCCTGGCAGAAGTGGCTTCATCGTGGGTCTAGAAACTTATTTCAGCAGTTCCCCCTTTTGGTTATCCTCTTGATCATTTAGGAGGTTTGATTGAAAGTATCAGTCTTGGGGAGCCTGGGTGGCTCAGTTGATTAAGTGTCTGCCTTTGTCTCAGGTCATGATCTCGGGGTCCCACATTGGGCTCCCTGCTCAGTAGGGAGTCAGCTTCTCCCTTTCCTTCTGCTCCTCCTCCACCCCACAATGTATGCTCTCTCTCTCTCTTCTCTCAAATAAATAAATAAAATCTTTAAAAAAATGTATCCATCACAGTGTGATTCTTAGTTACCACTGCCTCTTCAAGTGTCAGTGTAGCATATACAAGAGACCATGTCAAGAGTGTATTCTTACCCATGGTTACATTCTTTTGTTCTTCTGACATGGCCTTTTAGAGAGACAATAATAATTATTAGCAACAAAACAATGTCTGTGGTTTGGAGAATGCTCCTGAGCCAGGGTCCCCATGACCCAAACCAACTAGAATCAAGTAAGTCAAGAAATGGTCCCAAAGAGGGGATACTTCTATAAGCTGGTTGGTCTCCTTATGCATTTCTTATAGCTGTGTCTCTTACTTCCCCAGAAGTGTCTACTCAGGAAGGCTCTCTGAGAGAAACTGAGACGTTGGAAAACAGAGTCCATGTTTTGGTTATGGGCCCCTGGAAAGGGTGCATGGGGGAGGCCCAGGTGTTTTAGGTCTCTGGTCTTGGAGCTATTGTAATTGTAAACACACTAACTTGGTGGCCTTTGTTTGTAGACTTGTGGTCACTTCAGAGTAGAAAAGTAATTTGGATAGAGGATAAGTAGACCGTGAGTACTCAGATAAAGGAGATTAGAGGAGAGTAGTAGAAATCATGTCAGTCTTACAGCTTTTTTGTTTAAAGTATGTCTTTAATTTTTCACTAGCCTTTGCAATGAATAATCCAGTGAAGCTACTTTGGAATTTTGAACCCTTTTGAAGGTCTCTGCATGTCAGTTGAAATAGGTATTTCATTCTGTTTGATTTGGGGACTCTTTCTTTCAAGCACTCCTGTGGATGTAAATGATCTTATATAATTGGAACATTCCTCATAATGGTCATTGTAATTCTAGGCTGTCCTAGTAGATTTTGCCATTTTTGTTGGTATCTACAGTTTCCAAGACCATAGATCCTAGATGGAAAATAAGCAGGCATGTGGAAAGGTGGCATGCTCAATTCTTTGAAACGTGAGGATCCCCTTTCTTTAGCTAAGCTCTGGGTATCTCAGAACCACTTTAATATCTAAGAGGGGTGTGCTTCTGGGTTGGGGATTTTGTAGTCTTTTACACTGTACCTCCCTGCACAGAAATTTTCTTGAGGTTGGCGGGATGATTTAGTGTCAATCTAACCCATTCCATGATAAGACTCTAAGGAGTCTTAGAGTCGGATGGTGAGCTCTCTAACAGCTTTAGAACACTCTACCCCATGTCCACCAATTTTGCAGCTTTGGCTTCTGAGATTGCCATTAGGAACTCATCTATTTACTCCTTTCAAGGGAAGATTTCTTTACAGTGCTGGACACCCTAATGTCTTTCAATAGTGGCATTTGTGCCTCCTTAGATTTTGATTTTGATTAATTTCTTGTCTTCATTTATATTCCCGTGGTAAATCCCATGGATTTACCTTGAGGCTTTGTGAATCCCTAAGAGCTATCACCCATTGTGGACCTGCAGGTAGCTCTCCTGGAACCTTTTCAGAGACCCAGAACCTCTCTGGAAGTTTTAATAAATCCAAGAATCTTTTCAGGAGCTCAGAACCTTTCTGAGATCAATTGCTTGGTAGATTGACCGACCTATCTATCCATCTGTTTACCTACCTACCTACCTATCTATGAAGGCTGCACCCACAGGAGCACAGTTCAGTTTCAAGAGTGACATACTCAAGCCCTCGTTCACTATGACAGAAACCTTGAACTCAACGCGTTCAGGGGACATGTGAATCTCATCCTCCCACAGGTTTTTAGTAGTAAGCTTCTGATCTCATTCCTCATCACCAAAAAAACTTTAAAAATCATATGAAAGAGAAACAATTTAGGTGGTGCAAACATGTATTTAACACCATATGAAGTGGACAGCCTCCTTTTAGAGAACTGCAAAATGGGTCGGAAGACGGAAAACCTTTAAAGGATAAAGAATAGAGAACAAGGAAGAGAAAAACAGAAAAACATCTGATTGACTGGGGCCACATAGTCCTTCTTGTTTGGGGTGAGAAGGCTGAGAGTTGGATTGACATTTGGGGATCAGCTGCCTGGAAATACTGCTGTTTCTGTTCAAGTGGAGAATTTACAGGGACACAAATGCTGTTCAAGTGTTGGTTCGCTGATGTGGTACTTGGATAGGAATGACTCCATTTTGAGCCTAGAAATTTATTTCACCAAACATAAATCATCTTTTTATCTTACAGTAGTATCTATTACTGTGAATAGTGCATAAGGTAGATAATGTTTTCAGTTTGTATTTGAAAGACTAAATTTATTGTCACTGAAAAACAGATAAGCATTTTAATCTAAATGTTTACAAAATACCTTATTGGCACTAGATAAATAATAAAATTTGCTCATTATAGGGGCACCTGGGTGGCTCAGTGGGTTAAGCCTCTGCCTTCAGCTCAGGTCATGATGTCAGGGTCCTGGAATTGAGCCCCACATTGGCTCTCTGCTCAGCAGGGAGCCTGCTTCCCCCTCTCTTCCTGCCTCTCTGCCTACTTGTGATCTCTGTCAAATAAATAAATAAAATCTCTTAAAAAAATTGCTCTTTGTAATATCCTACCTCCTCTAAAAATTACTTACTTGGAATTACTGTAAATAAAGAGTAACAGGTAAGTTTATTTTTATTTTAAAATACCCATAATTCTCTTTTCTGTTGAAACTTATATTTGTCCTTTAGAATTAATAAGAATGAAGAGACTATTTTAAAAAATACAACAATTATTCTCTAAAACATACTCATATTTTATGGATTCTATGAAAGCCTAACCAAAGGTATTGACTTTCAATCAAGTAGGTTCCAATAAAAAGGAGTCTACATATTTCTTGTCATAATAAATAATATCTTGAATCAGTGTGGACTACACAATGGGTAAATAACAGAATGTAGGTCTTTCTCTACTTTCCTTTCAGAATTTACAGAATTCTGTAGAATTTACAGAATTTACAGAATCTCAGAATTACAGAATTTCAGAATCTATAATCCTTTCAGAATTGTTCATTTTATTTTATTTTATTAAAGATTTTATTTATTTATTTGATAGAGAGAGAGAGATCACAAGTAGACAGGTGGGGGGAGCAGGCTCCCTGCTGAGCAGAGAGCCCAATTTGGGGCTCTATCTCAGGACCCTGAGATCATGACCTGAGCCAAAGGCAGAGGCTTAACCCACTGAGCTGCCCAAGTGCCCCCAAAATTGTTAGTTTAATTTTTTTTAATATTTTATTTATTTATTTGCCAGAGAGAGAGAGATCACAAGTAGACAGAGAGGCAGACAGAGTGAGGGGAAGGGGGAAAGCAGAGCACTGAGCAGAGAGCCCACTGCAGGCCTTGATCCCAGGACCCTGAGATCATGACCTGAGCGGAAGGCAGTGGCTTAACCCACTGAACCACCCACTGAGCCACCAGCGTCTTCCAAATTGTTCATTTTACTTTTTTTAAAGGTTTTATTTATTTGTTAGAGAGAGAGAGATACAGAGCGCAAGCACAGGCAGACAGAGAGGCAGGCAGAGGCAGAGGAAGAAGCAGACTCCCTGCTGAGCAAGGAGCCCGATGTGGGACTCGATCCCAGGACGCTGGGATCATGACCTGAGCCGAAGGCAGCCGCTTAACCAACTGAGCCACCCAGGCATCCCCCAAATTGTTCATTTTAATAAAGAATGAAGCAAAACTACTTTTTCAAAGTTTTTTTTTTTTTCCTTATCAACTACTTTGGGAGAAAGCAAATGTAAAGTTTAATGATGGAAAAAAATAAATATATAAATCAATGCTTGAGTAAGCAGCTCTGTTAAGATTTGAAAATCCAAATTTGGCAAACTAGTGGTTCAGGTAGCTTTCTCTTTTATTTGTTTAAAATATGGACTGCACAGCCAAGCACTTTATCTTTCTTATGCTCAATTGAAGGGAGTGATGAGCTGGAACGCATCTGTTGGTTTTGGCTGCCCTGACAAACCCCTTCTTTGTAGATTTCTTTGCTGTAGTCATGCATATTGACACCCATTTTAAGCATTACTTGAAACCCTGTGGCTTTTCATTTGAAATAAATTATCACACCTTTTCGACAGAGAACATGGATTCTTTTCCCCACAGCTTGTTTCTGGCATTGTCAGCATTTGTAACATGGAAGGGGAGAGTACTATGAGTTATTAATTAGTCTATTGATTTGATATAGTCTCAGCGTAGGTTTTTTTTTTTTTTTCCATTTTTGTTTCTGCTGCTACTGTGCTACAGCATAAGAATTTAGACATAGGCATTTTCTGTGCTTTTCAGGAGAGATGAATTTATTTAAAAAGTTAGATACTGATTGAAATTCAAGTTGAGGTACATCCTCCTCTCCTGAGAAGCTATCAAATATTTTTTTTAAAAATTTTAACAGTAGGGACGCCTGGGTGGCTCAGTTGGTTAAGCAGCTGCCTTCAGCTCAGGCCATGATCCCAGCGCCCTGGGATCGAGTCCCACATCGGGCTCCTTGCTCGGCAGGGAGCCTGCTTCTCCCTCTGCCTCTACCTGCCACTCTGTCTGCCTGTGCTCACTCTCGCTTCTCTCTCTCTGACAAATAAATAAATAAAATATTTTTTAAAAAATTATAGCAGTAAACAACATCAGAACTTAAACACCAATTAAGGGTAGCAATAGAACTATAAAAGATAATTTAAGACTTGCTTTTTTGGTACACATTTTAATTAAAATGTATGTTTTGTCATTTGCTCAACAAGTGAATCTGCTCATGGCTAGGAGGAAAGGGCAACATCATATACCTGAATTTATGAAGACTGATCCTTACCACAGCAATATTCTGAAACCAGTCAAGATTTCAAATCTTGATAATAGATATATATTCTCAAAATGCTATCAAAGAAAAAAAGCTAGATGAGACTCTGTTCTTTAATCAGGACAGCACTGTATATTTTATATTCAGTAGCAGTGATTTATTTGGATATATTTATTTTGGTTCCTAGTAAAATAGTTCCCTGGAGTGTTAAAAAAAAATTCTTGGGATCAATTATTTATCTCTGTAAAATGGCAAATCTAAATGCATAATTTCATTGGCATGAAATTTCTTAAGTGATTTTACTCAAACGTATCAATAGTAATATAATATTATAATGACATTCTGCTAAAATGAGAACTAAACTAAAAATGCTAGGATGTTTAATGTACTTATTTAGCTTCTATCCATTAGGTAGTTTTTAAAAACACAATGTGGATTTTTGCAAATGGTTCAGTAATTGTTTCAGTGTAGTTAACAATAGGTACCGATCACATAGATGTGAAAGAGATAGATAGGTATGTGTGTGAGAGAGAAACACATTTTATAAAAATTAAAATTCCTAAACAGAATGGTATCCTGTATGGTATTAGTCTTCTGCAGACTCCCTTTCCCAGCCCAAATTTAGGAAGAGGGAGCAGGTATATACAACATTCATCATTAAAAGAATCAATAAGCCTGTACAACTTTGTGATCCCAAAATGTTAGTAATGCAAATAGTTATTAATATCCAGTCAGTTGAGTTCATATTCTAACCATATGATATCACCAGCACACCAAGATTCACAAAAATATGGTTTGTTTCACAAAAAAAGTTATGTTTCTCTAATAACCCACTGAGATTGAAAATACTTATAAAAGTACACCTAACATTTTGGAATTCCTACAGAGAAGTTTCTCCTCCTATTCTGTCTAGGCTGTCCACAAACCTGAAAAGGAACATTAATGCTACGTTAGGTAAGGTCAAAGAAATTCAATTTAAAGGTATTGTGATTTTGAGTGTGTGTGTGTGTGTGTGTGTGTGTGTGTGTGCTGGGGAGATTCATAGTGCACCAGCACCCTACACTTGGGTTTTAACTCTGGCTGTATTGGCTCTTGATCACAATCCTACTGATCTAGAACTGGTTTAGTTTTAGTTTGTTGGTTTCTTAGACACCTTTACCGTCTTATCTAGGTCCAGACCAAGGTGTTCTAGAAAGAGTGTGCAGTTGGTGCTCCAGTGTACATGCTGCATTCTGGTCACCTAAACATTATGGAGAATTTGAAGTAGTTTTTGAGAATTTGAGGTAATTTCTTCACATCTTAGTTTTCCAATTTGTGAGAAGGAATTATAATCTCCAACTTTTATTTATTTATTTATTTATTTGACAGACAGAGATCACAAGCAGGCAGAGAGGCAGGCAGAGAGAGAGGAGGAAGCAAGCTCCCCGCTGGGCAGAGAGCCTGATGTGGGGCTCAATCCCAGGACTCTGAGACCATGACCTGAGCTGAAGGGAGAGGCTTAACCCACTGAGCCACCCGGGCGCCCCTAATCTCCAACTTTTAAATTTGTTCCAGGAAGCATATAAGATACTTGTAAAGCACCTGCCATAATAAATATCAGTACTAAATAAACTTTTCCCTAAACTTGGAAATATCATGGAAAATAATTGCATTTCTATTAGAATCATGTTATGTAATGGTGAAGACCAGTCCAGTATAATATTTGCTTTTAATTTAAAAATTCAGTTAATAGAACTTGTGCATTTGAAGCTGATTATTTCTTTGGGAGCCCAATAATGGATGTTTGGATATTTGTACCCATTTAAATGTATTTTTTTTTTTTTTCTGTGCATCAAACCAGTCTTGCTCCAGGCATTGGTTACTAACAGACTTGCATTATTACCTAATCTGATAAGTATTTATTTCTATGTAAATGTAACACTTTAATAACGTAAACATTCAATAAGTTGCATTTATATGAATAAGCAGACTTTGAATTAGTTAGAAATTGTACATGTTGTCTTATAACGATCATTGATTAATAACAGTTTACTAAATTTGTTCTAGGGAAAATTGTAAGTAAAAAAGAAGAAATGGTTAAGCTACAAAGATGTTAGACTAGTTAAGTCTTAAATTTCCATGATGATTATTTACAATTAGTCTGTGACATTATTGAATACATTTTGAACAAGCCTATTTAGTTGGAGGACACTTTCTTAATTTTTTTTTGAAGATTTATTTATTTATTTGAGGGGACAGGTGGGAAGGGACAGAGAGGGAGGGAGAGAGAGTAAAGCCAGGCTCCAACTCACAACCCTGACACCTGAGGCAAAACCAAGAGTCTGTTGCTCAAAGGACTCCGCCACCCAGGCGTCCCTACTTTCTTAAACTTACATCTTTTATCTTGTAACTAAAAGAAATCTTAAATTCTTCCATTAAATGCTAATTTTTTTAAAGATTCTATGTATTTATTTGACAGAGAGAGCATAAGCAGAGGGAGCAACAGACAGAGAGAGAAGGAGAAGCAGGCTCTAGGTTGATTTTTTTAAAAAGGTGTTAGACCTGTTGTCCATTTTTCCCTGTCACCACTGGGTAAAGTAAGCATTTGTGGCATTTGCCTGTTTTATTTCAGTAGTAAATTTACACATTAATGCGATTCTGTTTTACTAATTAGTCCTAAACTGCTGGTAACTTGTTTGTAAATGGCTCCAGTCCTTCCTGCTAGTATTTAAAAAAGCCTGGGTTTTGGTAGTAACATTCACTGTTTTTCAGCTTTGACTTTTTTTTTTTTTTTAAAAGAACATTTCTTTAAAGAGGCTAGATTATTTTTGAACCTGAATTCACTATATGGTATATAATAAAGCACTTGTCCTTGTTCTCTTTTTAAAGAACAATTGAAGGTTAACTTGTCAGGTGGGCTAGCAGGGTCAACAAAAAAAAAAAATCTGCTATACTTAATAAAGAACAGAATAATGGGCAAATCATTCTCAGTACTATCTGAAAAACCACTATGAAATCAATACAATTTCCAAAGATATTTTTGCTTTTGTCTTTAAGGTTTTTATTTATAAATGTTAGGTAAATAATGCTCACCTTTATTTTGATATGTTTCTTCCTTTCTTTCCATATTTCCTTCCATCCTTCCTCCCTTCTTTCCTTCCTTTTTCATTCATTTATACATTTCAGTGAATATTTATTGAGTATCAACTATGTACCAGGAGTTATTTGGCAATAATCTTTGTAATTTTTTAATGTATTCTGCTTAAAGAATAGAATGAGTCTACTTTAGTGCATGCCTTCTTTGCTAATGATCCAATTAGATACTGTTTTTATTGCTTTAGGAATTGCTTTAGGAATTCTGAGAGTCAGAATGCCTCGAGGCGGTCATCTCTATTCTATTAATTCCACATGCATCAGCCCATGGTAGTGATCTTCTCATTTTTTGACAAGTGAAAAGAGTTGGTGCTTATGAAAAATCAATTTCCACAACCAGCACTGACTCCATTCATCATTCTCCTGCCAGAAAAGGGGAAAGTGAACAGTTCCATGTGAACAATTTGCATTTACTCGTGTGAGGAATTACACTGATTGTCTATTGATTGCTTATCCTCATTTAGGCTGCTCCAGGATGACTAGCAAACATGAGCACATATAACCACAGGACTGGGATAATATTAGGACAAACTGGGGCCTATAATGGTTGCCATTGGATCTATAAAGGGTAGTGAGTTGTGTTACCACTTGACCTTTATAGAAAACAATGTTTAAACCAAAGAAAAATAACAGAGCTGATACATCTGTTCTTAATAATTTCCTCAAATATTATTTTTAATCCTGTAACAACTAAACTGTGGTCACCTAGTCATAAGATTAATGCTTTTTTTTTATGTGTTACTGCTTATGGAAATAACATTCCACAGTTAGATGTCATGCTCTGCACTATTCTATTTTATGGCACTTAGATGCTCTTTTTCTTCCACATACTACTTTAAATCCCCCCAGGCTCCATCAGTGCCTTAGGCTGTGAAATCGGAATAGAAAATGAGTTGCTCCTAGACAAATCAGTTACATTTTATATGCAAATAATTTCCTCCTCAGTATCATCAGAGTACAATAATTTGGTGTTAGACATAGTGATTTTTCAGTGTCTATCTAATATGTCTTTTAAATATTAGAGTTCTCCTGACCCAACAGAATTTGATAGGAATGATAACTAAACTTTCTAAGTTTTCCTTTTCCTCTGTTCCACTTTTCCTTAGATATCTAGTTCAGAATTACCTGATTCTTAAAAGATTTCTTATATAATGATATGAGGATTTTATATTTCATCAGCTTATATATTTTACACTTCCATCTTCCAAACTTTTTTTTTTCAATCCTTATAGGTATAATTGAATATCATGGAACTCTACCCATAAGACAATATCGAAAGATGAGGCTCAATCCATAAGCTATTTTATGAAAACTTTATTTTTCATGATTCTCTACATACAACCTTGTGAGGTTATTTTGGGCTGCAAACTTTATAACCAAGTAAAAGAAAGAATGAGAGAGAAAAAAAGAGAGAAGGGAGGGAGGGATGAGTCTAAAGAATATTGGAATTGACTGCCAGGGAGAAAAAGTATTTCAAATATGAGCTATTAATTTGATGAATTATTTTAAGCATAGGAAAAATAGCATTAATATGGAAGCTGAGTGAGAGCATTCCTTAAAATATCTTTATTAGTTATTCCCCTCATGATTACAAAATCTTTGACAATCACGCACCTGGTATAGTGCAAGATGCTTAATACAGGACCATAGGGGCCTCATTAGCAGATTCTTTAATTCAACTGTTTTGCCCCCTTTGTCAATTAAAATTTCTTTGTAAAATAGCAAGAATATCTCTCTCCCCTTGTTTTCCCCTGGTGGACAAAAGACCCATGAGGCTATAAACTAATAATTGAAATTACCATTTATAGTATCTAGATAGTCACTGTTTTAATAAGTTTTTTTTTTTTTCTGAACTAAAATGCAATTTTATTTGTAAACAAATTTGGGGCAAAATTTGTAGTAGCATACTTCTTTTTGACACAAAAATGCCTGTGCTAAAATAACATTACAATTAAGTCTCAAAAAGTGCAATGGGAAGTTCTATTTCGTTATCCGCATTTGTTAAGATGATCACCAGTGATAAGTATGACAAAAAGTGTATTTATATTAGCTAACATGGAATTGTATATACGTTGTTCACTCATCTATAAAAAAGATAGCAGTGCATATCTTGCAGTGTTTTGGGCAATACCATAGAAAAACTCCCAATCAGCTTCCATAATGATGTTTATTATTCCTAAGCTGGAAATATTTTCACCAAAATAATATTTGCTACGTTAAAATGTTATGCTCTCTGGCATATTCAAATATCTTTTGGTGTCTTTTAGATACAGATTTAGAGCTTAATACAGCTCTCTTAATAGAAACAAAGTGTATTAGTGTTAGAAACTTAAGTTAAGCTTGTGTCATCGTGTATCTAAGTGCTCACTCTGCTTTATATGAAGTGGCAAAATTAACCACAGCTGGGGCGCCTGGGTGGCTCAGTTGGTTGGACAACTGCTTTCAGCTCAGGTCATGATCCTGGAGTCCTGGGACTGAGTTCCGAAAGTTTGTCCTCTGATCTGGTCTTTTATAGCTCCCAGCTCCACGGGGAGTCTGCTTCTCCCTCTGACCTTCTCCTTGCTCATGCTCTCTCTCACTGTCTCTCTCTCAAATAAATAAATAAAATCTTTAAAAAAAAAAAAATAACTACAGCTATTGCTTATTGAGCAACTACCTGCCCCAGTACTTTACATTCATTATATTCCTAGTAATATTGAAAACTGTTTATTTTGCCTAGTTTTTAACAGATGAGGAATTTGGGACTCTGAGAAGTTAAATAACTTATCCATTGTCATATAACTAATAAATGACAAGTCTAAACTTAAATTTGAGTGGCTTTGTTGGGCTATAAAGTTCCTAAATTTTCCATACTGATTAGTTTTGAGTTATTAATTACTAAAAGTACAATGTAGGCAGAAGGTCACTTAAAGGAAAGAAATCTATACTAATCCTTTGCTTCCAAAAGAGAATTTTAAGTCCATTTGTTATTTGGACTTATATTCCAAACCCACGCTAAAAACCCTTTTGTAAAGGTAACAGAATGCTCAATGATTTGTGTCTACATGGTTTTGTGATAGCAAATAATAGTAGAAAAACACAATTGTGTATCATATTGTCCTTTTTGGCTAGCATTTTTCACACATATTCTTCTTTTTTTTTTCCCCCACAGATATTCTTCTTGCCTAATTGTCTTTCCCTTGGTATTTCATGTCTCTTTCTTACTATTATATCTTGTGTATTTTTCAATAATAGATTTATTTTTATTTATGATAATTATTATTTTAATAACATTGCTTTCTCTAGTCATAACAGTCAAGGCCAAAATATGAAATATTCTTATAAAATTTATGAAAGCTCTGATCATATTGACTTTGTTAAATATATTTTCAGTGGTATTTTCAGTGGTATTCTCAAATAGTCATTGTGTCTTTTTTTTTTGTTAAGGACTAAAATAGATAATTAGAGTTATAAAAGCTAATCAAACATGATCTCTACTTTCATGAATCCATAAATACTGCAAGATATAAGTATAAACAAAGAAATACATTGAAATTAGAAGGCAGTGAGTTGGAAGTATATACAGATTGGTGCTAAATTGTTGTAATCATGAGCATTTGCAGGAAACATACAAAAAAGTGTCATTTCAGTAACGATACTGACCCTTAGGGACAGAGAGACTTGCTACCATATTTAGTGCTTTTGTAGAATTTACTGATTTTTTTTTTCTACTTTGGCTGCACAATTGGTAATAATTTAAACATTCCTGTTTATTGCAGAACAATTACCGGAAAAACTAGGTTCCAGAAAGATCTTGTCACTTTTATCATCTTGCCTGTTTTCTGTTACAGTGAAGCTAGACAAAATGTTCTGTAAATCTTAAGTTGTATTCAGTATATTATCTACTTAGTACCGAGATTCTAGGTGCTCTCCTTTTTTGTTGTTGTTGTTAAATGATTGTTTTAGTTTTTAAATCATAGGGATAACTTTAGTGCAGTTTCTCAAAATGTAATATGCATACAGTTCCCTTGGAGATCTTGTTAAAATGCAGGTATGCATTCAATAATCCTGGGGTGAGGCCTGAGATTCTGTATTTCTAATAAGCTTTTCAGTTTTGTTGATGCAGCTAGTTTAGGGTCTGTAGTTGAAGAGGAGCCAGAGTAGTCATGACTAATCTGCATTCTGTAAGTCTGATAGCATATTTCACCTCTGTGGTCAATTAGCCTAGTAGTGCTTTAAGGGGAAGCAGGAATAGAAATACTCTCAATGAACTTGAATTTAATCAGATTGGATTTGAAAGACCTATGAGGCAAGTATCAGGAATTGGGTCACATTACCTGCTCGTAAGTCTAGGAACACTTAGTTAAATCTTTTTTTTACTTTAGCAGTAAAATAATCTGAGGTTAAATTATTCTATTACTGTATAATTGTTTAAAAGATGCTTTTATAAATATAAAAACCATAGATCACATATTTGCTAAAAGGAGAAAGCACATATTATCTATATTGACTTATATCTGGTCCATGTTGTTCATGGCATATTGATGATAGATCATAGGATGATGGAAACTTGATTAAAATCAAATTTAATCTACCGTGTTTTACTTCAGTATCAGAGAGAAAGAAATTCACATTTCCAAATATAATCTGAGTCCTTACATTTATCAAGATTTGCTTTCTTCATTAGGATGGACTTGGGGGTTCTGCGTGTTCTACGTATTTTTATTTGATACTGCTGTCTAGCTTTTTCCTGCAGTTCTGGCCATTTGCATAACTCCGGCTGCAAATTTGAGAGGAAACTACTCACAATACTCTTTTTTTTTTTTTTTTTAAGATTTTATTTATTTATTTGACAGACAGGGATCACAAGTAGGCAGAGACACAGGCAGAGAGGAGGAAGCAGGCCCCTGCTGAGCAGAGAGCCCGATGTGGGGCTCGATCCCCAGGACCCTGAGATCATGATCTGAGCTGAAGGCAGAGGATTAACCCACTGAGCCACCCAGGTGCCCCCACAATACTCTTAAATAAAGAAAGTTTGTCCTCTGATCTGGTCTTTTATAGCAATGGTTCTGAAATGTTCTTCTGTTCACCCCTACCTACCACACATGCCACTATTCCTCCATATCCAGCCCTCCCAGGATATATCTGGAGAATGGAAACCAACTGGAAGGCTATCCTTCTTCCTCCCTTTATCTTTTTCTTTTTAATATTATTTTATTTTATTTCTTTTCAGTGTTCCAGAATTCTTTATTTATGTACCACACCCAGTGCTCCATGCAATATGTGCCCTCCATAATACCCACCACCAGGCTCACCCAACCTTCCATTCCCCTCCCCTCCAAAACCCTCAGTTTGTTTCTCAGAGTCCACAGTCTCTCATGGTTTGTCTCCCCCTCCAATTTCCTTCAACTCACTTCTCCTTTCCATCTCCCCATGTCCTCTGTGTTATTCCTTGTGTTCCACAAGTAAGTGAAAGCATATGATAATTGACTCTCTCTGCTTGACTTATTGCACTTAGCATAATCTCTTCCAGTCCCATCCATGTTGATAAAAAAGTTGGGTATTCATCCTTTCTGATGGAGGCATAATACTCCATTGTATATATGGACCATATCTTCTTTATCCATTTATTTGTTGAAGGGCATCTTGGTTTTTTCCACAGTTTGGCGACTGTAGCCATTGCGGCTATGAACATTGGGGTACAGATGGCCCTTCTTTTCACCACATCGGTATCTTTGGGGTAAATACCCAGTAATGCAATTGCAGGGTTATAGGGAAGCTCTGTTTTTAATTTCATAAAGAATCTCCACACCGTTAACCAAAGTAGCTGCACCAACTTGCATTCAAATTGGCAATGAAGAAGTTAAACTCTCTTCACAGAAGACATGATACTTTATATGGAAAACCCAAAAGACTCCACCCCCAAGCTACTAGAACTCATACAGCAATTTAGTAATGTGGCAGGATACAAAATCAATGTACAGAAATCAGTTACTTTCTTATACACTAACAATGAAAATACAGAAAGGGAAATTAGAAAATTTATTCCATTTACCATAGCACCAAGAGCCATAAGATATCTGGGAATAAACCTAACCAAAGAAGTAAAGCATCTGTACTCGAGGAACTATAGAACACTTACGAGAGAAACTGGAGAAGACACAAAACGATGGAAGACCATTCTATGCTCATAGATCAGAAGAATAAATATTGTTAAAATGTCTGTACTGCCTAGAGCCATGCATACTTTCAATGCTATCCTGACTAATTTTCCACTGGCATTTTTCTTTTTTTTTTAATTTTTAATTTTTATTTTTTTATTTATTTGACAGACAGAGAGATCACAAGTAGACAGAGAGGCAGGCAGAGGGAGAGAAGAAAGCAGGCTCCCTGAGCAGAGAGCCTGATGTGGGACTCGATACCAGGACTCTGAGACCATGACCTGAGCTGAGGGCAGAGGCTTAACCCACTGAGCCACCCAGGTGCCCCCACACTGGCATTTTTCAAAGAACTGGAACAAACAATCCTAAAATTTGTGTGGAACCAAAAGAGACCCTGAGTTGCTAAGGAAATGTTGAAAAAGAAAAACAAAACTGGGGGCATTGTGTTGCCTGATTTCAAGCTTTACTACAAAGCTGTGATCACCAAGACAGCATGGTACTGGCACAAAAACAGACACATAGACCAGTGGAAAAGAGTAGAGAGCCCAGATATGGATGCTTAACTCTATGATCAAATAATCTTTGACAAAGCAGGAAAAAATATACAGCAGAAAAAAGATAGTCTCTTCAATAAATGGTTCTGGGAAAATTGGACAGCTATGTGTAGAAGAATGAAACTCAACCTCTCTCTTACACCAGACACAAAGATAAACTTGAAATGGATAAAAGGCCTCAACGTGAGGCAGTAATCTATATAATCATAGAGAACAGAGACAGTAACCTCTTCGACATTGGCCACAGCAACTTCTTTCAAGATATGTCTCCAAAGGCAAAGGAAACAAAAGCGAAAATGAACTTTTGGGACTTCATCAAGATCAAAAATTTCTACACAGCAAAGGAAACAGTCAACAAAACAAAGAGACAATCCACAGAATGGGAAAAGATATTCGCAAATGACAGTACAAAAGGCTGATATCCAAGATCTATAAAGAACTCCTCAAATTCAACACACACAAAACAGATAATCACATCAAAAAATGGGCAGGAGACATGAACAGACACTTCTCCAAAGAAGATATACAAATGGCTAACAGACACATGAGAAATGTTGATTGTCATTAGCCATCAGGGAAATTTAAATCAAAAACCACATTGAAATACCACCTTACACCTTTTAGAATGGCCAAAATCAACAATGGCCAAACATCATGTGTTGGGGAGGATGTGGAGAAAGGGGAACCCTCTTACACTCCCTTTATCTTTTACCATTAAAGAGTTGAGAAAAGTTGATAGGCTTTTTACAATTATGAACACCTCTGAAGAGTAGAGAACAATTAAGATGTTTAATTAATATTTATTAAGACTTAAGTATTGCTTTGAATGTTACAAAAGATTCAAAATTCCGGGACCTGAAAATATCACATTATTGATTAAAAATAATACATTTCTTTGCCTAATAATTTATACCTTTGAAATCATTTAAAATTATGTTAGTAATAATCATAAATATTTATTTCATGTTTTTTGCTATGCACTGTGTGAAGTTCTTCACATACATGATCTCATTATAACTCATTAAAACACTAGTTATCATTCCCGTTTCAGAGAAGGGAATTGATGCCCAGAAAGAAGTTAATTGACTCATGCATCTGTTGAAGGACAGAAATGCTTAGAAAGTTTTCACATCCCAGCCCCAGGTTCTTTTTATACTACCCCACAGTAATTGTTTATATTTAAACAATAAGGTAGACCAGAGTTTAATGGTTTTCTAATTTTTCAGTTTGAAGCATTTGAAAAATAGTGTGTTTAAGAGTGTTACCCAAATCCATATATAGCTATTTAGCTGTCATTTAAAGTTTTAAGGAATGCAATAATTTTTTTATTAGATTTTGAAATCTGTAAGCTAGAACAAAGCATGTTTTTGATGAAAAAAGGGAATGATAAGGAATGGTAAAACTGTAACTTTTAAACTATAATATAAAATAATCCTGGAAGTTAGTATATATTTGCATTTGTCTTTCTCATTAGGTGAAAAAAATGGTTGTGGATGGTCTGATTTCATACTGGTTAAAAATATGCCATAAATATGAGATTTAATTATGGACCAAACTTGAGGTTTGAGTAGGTTAGTGGAGTTTATATTTATATTGTTAAGGGAAAAATAAAAGTAAAGTGCCAGCTATGATAATTTTCTAACTTAATTTGTAGGTACCTTGGATGGAAAGGGAGGTGTGACAAAAGATAGAATTAGATTGTTTTATTACAAATGGGTACAAATGGCCCTGTTTTCCCTTTGCAAAATGTGCAGTAATTGCTCCTATTATGCACATACTAGTTGCCAGTGTGTGAAAATTAAATGGATTGATGGATGAAAGCTTACATGTAGACATAATGTGAAGCACTGTACTAATTTATCTCACCAAATACAGCACAATATTATCCGAAGTTTATCCCAAGTTTATATTATTATTATCCCAACTTTCTATACAGAATTTAGATGGAGTCCTATACTTTAGAGTGCATTGCAAGAAATTATAAACAGCAAAGTCAGACTACAAATCCAGAAACAGCCCTAGTCTTTATAGTAGTTATTTAATTATGCTAATGAGTATATGTGGGTTGTGAAACTGTTTGTAGAATAGATGATTAGCTGTTTGCTTCCATAACAACAATGACAAAGGTAATCATACATAGCCAAGATTACCCTGGGCAAAAGTGTTCAGCAGATGTGCCTGTTCTAATATAGTAACTAATAGTCTGATTCATGTTGGATATTGGCTTGGAAACAAGTTTCTAGCAAGAGGTGGTTGTATATTCTTCCAACATCTTCTAAACTATGAGTTAGTCAACATTAGATCATACCACCTGGGGCTACTCTGAATTACCAGAGCTCCAAACAGCTGCTAGTCTGGTAACACTGAACTACCCATGGTACCAAGCCTCAAAAAGGAAAAATTACATTGAATTGTATTTGGGACTTAAAATAAAATTTAACATAAATATCTTTAGCAGGAATGTTTATATACAGATGAATATGCATCTCTCTGTGTGTGTATAGATAGATAGATATACATCTATTTGCACCTGCATACGCAAGTGTCTGAAATTTGACATTTTCCCCCTGGATTTAAACTATTAAAAATATATTTTGCATTCATAAAAGACATGCTGTCAGCAGCTAGAGCTTCGTTGGCAACCCATAGAAGAAGTCATTTTTTTTTTTTTTTCCCTAGAATTGATTGATGGTTTACTGAGGAAAAGAACATTGGGCTTTGGGAAAAAAAATGTCATAAAACACAGAAAATAAATATGAACTACTGTGGTATTTGGCAACCTTTTATCAACTCTGCTAAGTCAAAAGGGCAGTCTGCCAAATATTGTATCCAGAATGGATAAAAATACTGTAGCAAAATAAATAAGGAAAAAGCCATGGTATCATCTTAATCTGAAGAAAATATAAGGGAATTGGAATATTGACTACTTTTTATACTAACAAACCTATCAATTTTTTTCTTTCATAAAATGTATAGTGGAGGGAACGATAGCTTACAGCCCTAGCAGGCAAGTGCTTGGGTTGGTTGGGTGAGTTTGTGCTTGTAATTTAACTTCAGTGATCTTAATGTCTGCCTGTGTACCATAAGGGGATTAAAATAGATCACCGCTCATCTTCTTCCAGCAATAAAAATCCATGTTTCTAATTTTATAGATTAGCATAAAAGTTTATTTTTATTTATTTTAGTTAAAAGATTGCATCTTTTTTGAACTTCTCTGTGGATACAAACTTGTCGCCCTTAGATTCTCTTAAAATGTCCTCAAGCCTTAAATTATTATCTTTGGACCAGTGCTATTCAGTATACTGAATAAGTTTGACTGTAGAATTAATTCCCTTGTTTGGCAATTAAAACATAAAAATATTTTTTAGAGATATGCTATATATCCTGTAGGATTTCTGTAGTATGTATACTTTAGGAAACATTGCAAAATTGAATTTTTAAAACTTAACAACTATTTACTTACTGTAAACTGAACAAAAATCATGTATGATACCATCAAATCAAGTGTTTAAGCACCTATAGGAAAGTAAGTATGGTTGTCTTCATGCAATTATTAACAGCAGTCTCCTTTACTCTCAAAAGTGTTTGAAATTGGATAATTAAATAGTTTATCATTCTACGTAGGAAGTATAAGAAGTCTCTAGCAACTTTCTAGAGTTGACCTTTGGGTCTTCATAACTCTTCCTCCCATACTCCTGGAGAAACTCAGGGTATATCAAGTATATTTCCAACTTTCCTGAAAAAGAAATAATTTTCATTTAGGAAAATTATGTGAGCTATGGCTAAGAACTAACTTGACTCTTAAAAGAATAATTCCAGTTAGTTAACAGATCTTTTGAGCAGGAGGACGAAGAGGACATCCTTAAGAGGACGAAGGAGGCACTGTGTATGTTCAGTTCTATGTATTAATTTGTTTGTTAATATTGCTTTTTTTGCAACTCTAATGGAGAGAGCTAAAAGACAGCTGGCCATTGTCCTGCAGTGCTTGTGAAGCCATGTACCCTTTACGGTCTTTATCTTTAACCCACCCAAGAGACTTTGCTGAAATAATTTAAATTTTACCAAAAGTTAAGCAATTTAGGATTCATGCAAAATGTCGTAAAATATATCTATGCATTTTGGTTATACCAAGTACCAGCCTTTTCCATTCTTTAAAGGTGTGGTATTCATTCTTAGGATCTAAATATTTACTAATCTTTAGGAAAATGAAGTACTGACAAGACTCTCAACCCAGAGATCAGTTTTACAGCTGACTTACTTGAATGGTTTGTCCAAAACGAAATGTAGAAAAGTGTGACATGCTGCGGGAGTTGGGGGGGAGGGTAGGGCAGAGAATTAGATACAAATAGTAAATTAGATAGGAAGGCTTCTGATTGATAACAGTGGAGTCACATGCCCAAATGCTGCTATTACAGCAGGATTTCATTGATATCAACCAGGATAATGGCTGCCTGTATCAAATCACATTGTGGTCACTCAGCAGTCTCTGTTGGGCTCAAGGCTGAGCTGTTCAAGTCACCCCTGGCACCCAGTGAGCCAGAGACAACTGGTTATTACACTAGGCTAATCACACAGATCACTTAACAGCATGTCTGTCTCAGTCTGTTGGAAAGCACCTTCCTATTTTGTGGACTATTCTGCAAGCCAATACAGTTATGCCACACATATTTCCAGATACTGTTTAAAATACTTTACTAAGCAAAAGAATATAGCTGACAGTTCCTTCTCATGGGTCAAGTTAACTGTAACATTATCCAAACATTTTTACAAAGAGCAGGCTCTAAACCTGTTTGCCATATGCATATGAAATGAATCATTATTGTAATGAAATTCCAAACACCCTGGAGTACTGGAGAGGAAAGGGAAAATAAAATAAAAACCTGCTGCCCTGGTATTGAAGACTGCCAAAGAAAGGGAATTGCTTCAGTGAGCATGTGGTTTGTGATTTCAGAGAGTCGCTGCAGGCTGGTGCAGCCGGTAGTAGGGGGAAGGTGGTCCCTCCAGGATACTCCATAGTAAACCTTAAATGCATAGCGAGGGTCACTTAGGCTTTGCTGTCTAGAATACTATGAAATGGTAGTGTTTGAAATTAGAAGTGGTTGAAAGTGGGCACTTGTTTCATTCAGCTCTTAAGTGTTACCTTTTGATCTAGTTACTGCCATATGGATTTCCTCAATAGCAATGCTTTCTTCATCCTTGCATTGGATAGCTTTTTATTCCAGTCATTTATTGCATCGGGAATTGCACGTTTATAGAAAGCAAGAAGAGAAAAAGGCATAGGGCTGAGAACAACTCAGATTCCTGAGTACCTCAAGGGACAGGATACCCCCTCTGGAGAGGCTGACATCATAATTAATTACACACATTTGTTTCGTAGGAATTCAGTCTTGACTCCAATGTGTACAGAGAGTTGATCCCATTTGTAAGACTGTATACCACACTTTAATAACTTGAACTCTAGAAATATATCATTAAATTAGTAACATCTTCCATACTTCATGACTTGACTGCTAAGTTACAGACTACTCAACACCTGGTTGAATCTGGAAGAAAAAAGGTCCCTTATAATATTCTGTTAGTGCTAATGACTCCTCTGTCTCTCTGTTTAATTAACAAATCACTTTTGACTTTGAAAAAATTGAAAAATAATGAAATGAAAGGAAATAGTAAGAAATTGATGTATTTTAAGGGCTTTTTGTTGGTCCCAGTTGTTTTATACTACTACAAAAACAAATTACTTTGTAAATCATATATTGATATCTTTTATTATTTGAGTGAATTTTCAAAAGTTTAATGACTCTTGTGAGAGAAAACTTAAGTACTTTTAACTTTACAATGACCCATGATAGTGAACATTCTTTATAACAGATTAAATAACAATGAAATGGATAATACCTGCCATATTTTTCAGTTGATTGAAATTCTCCATGGTCTTTAAGAAGTAGGCCATAGAAAATATGTTTTTGTAATGATAGTTATTACATCTCTGATTTCAAAATATTCCTAAAGTGAAATATGTGAATAATCTCAATTTTTACTTATTGAGAAAAGTTATGTCTAGTATCTATTAATCAACATTTTCAATGTTTTAAATATCCTATAAGAATAAATTGCCTAGTGTGTGCTAGACTCAGAGGTTCACAGTATTTTATATTGCAGAGATAGTATGTTAAAAAGGAACTCACCTTTCTGAGAAGTTTTGTCTTGAAAAAGATTCTTTACCTGACCAAACTTGAGTCAGGCTCCTGAACTTTCTCCAAGGGTCATCTGTGCACTTCCTTAAAAAATTCAATTTTAGCAAGAATTGTGCTAAGTCAGCTTAACCAGAACCCCCACCCTTGGTATTTGATCACCCTCCATATCTGTCCAGATTCCTGGTCCTCCACTATTTCCCAGGTGATGTCTCATTACCTGGGCCTGTCCTGTTAGATTGGTTTAGCCAGAATCCCCATTACTCCTGATGTTTCCTCTTAGTAATTTCCCATGCACTGACCCCCATCCTTCTCCTTGGCTAAAAATTACCACTTGCACAAGCTGTATTTGGAATTGAGTCCAATATCTCTCCCACACTGTAAAATCCCATAGCAGTGGGACCTGTGCCTTTTGCAATGGTCCTGAATAAAGTCTGCCTTTGCATCCTTAACAAGTGTACTGAGTAATTTTCTCTTTGATAGTATCTGTGATCACTTAAGACTAAGTTGGTTATTAGAACTATATTTTGGAAGCTTTGATAAATACTGATTGGAATTAAATTTTTAAGAGCAGACTAAAGCAAATAATAAATAGTTCTGAAGGAAAAAGAGAACTGATCCGTGGATTCTGTGCAACTGGTTTAGAAGTGTTATCATCATTTTGTTATATTTCCTTCCAGAAACTTATATTAAAGAAATCCCATAGCCCACACATTATAGAAATTAAGAATTCAATGTGTGTGTGTGTGTGTGTGTGTGTGTATATATATATATTTTTTTTTTTTTTAAATCCTGATTTGAGGTCTGATGAATTCTTTGGAAATAAGCTG
Organism: Neogale vison; assembly: GCF_020171115.1. NCBI lineage: Eukaryota > Metazoa > Chordata > Mammalia > Carnivora > Mustelidae > Neogale > Neogale vison. The sequence goes on along the minus strand of NC_058095.1, from coordinate 127,515,802 downwards.
TTTAAATTATTTTCTGAAGTTAATATAGTCAGTTTAAATAATTTGTAGAGAAATAGGATGTGTGGATTTTTGCTTAAAAACTGTTCAATAGAATTTTAAAACCCACAGGACTACACTCTATTTGCTTAATAATATATCTTAACTTTTCTGCAATTTGAACTACATATGCATTGAATTAATGTGTTTTTAAAAATAATCAAATAAATAAATAAATAAATAGAAAAAATAGTAAAAAAAAGCCCCCAAAACTGGCATGACAGTTTTGAACATTCAGGAATTATATAATATTTCCTTGCTTGAATTCATATGGTAGTTTGTAGAGATAGCTGCTTGATGTTTAAAAGCATTTTCTCCCTTAATCCTCAACCAAATAAAATGATAAATTCTGACACTCTGGTAATTTGCATAACAATTGGCCACAAAGAGTAATTCATTAATATTCAATGAAGTTCTAATTTGCACAATGCCTGCAGCAATATGTAAACTTCATTTTGCTTTAAGATGGAAATTTGTTATAGTGCAAATATTGTAAGTATAATTTTATTAATCAGTCCCAATGAGCATTTGATTCTGTGACCTTGACAATGTCTATACTTTTTTCCTAGAACACACAGACAAATGGAAATTGAGGTCACTGCATTTTCTTCTGGTTGCTACTTAGTTACACATAGTTCTAGATAACACACTACAGTGCAAGAAACCCTCATTATTCAAAAGAAAACTAATGTCATTGGTTAACCTTCTCCCCCACCCTAAAAATCAGGGTTATTTTCAGTCACTTCATTAATTTAATCAAGTAGTATTTGTTGATTCTCTGTTATTTTCCAGGCAACTTATGAGATGCTGGAGATACAAATTTGCTTTGGTCTTCTAGAGTTTTCAGACTACACATTTTGAATCAAGAAGGATGCTTTTGCTGTGAAATAGGAATGGAGATGATGTAAATGCATTTTGAACTAAATAATAATAATAATAAGTCAATATTTATTGAGTGCTTATAAAGTACCAACCACTATTCTAAGTGCTTGACATGTGTTATAAATAACACTATTCTAAGTGCTTGACATATATTACAAATAAATAGTTTGTATGTATTATAAATAAATAGTTTATTTATAAATAGTTTGTTTAATTTTCACAACCACTTAAGGAAGTGCATATCACTATTATCCCATTTTAAGTAAGAAAAATAGGGAATAGTAAGGTTGTTAAATATGTTTATACAAAGAGCAGTTTGACCTACATTGTGATTTAAAGTTGAAGTTTAATTTCTACCAAGATTGTCTGGTTAGATTTAAACGTACCAAGAAATTTAATCAAAATTAATATGCAGGTAATGCATCTTACTGACTGAAACCTTACTGTCAAAATCTTTAGATCAGAAAAGTACTTTTCTTTTATTCATTTGAAATGCATCTTTACCCTGTCCTGTCTAGGCACTGAAGATTTATTGGTCAGTAAAACAAATAAACCTTGCACCTAAGGTGCTTATATGAGGGTGTTGGAGACAAATGATAAACAAGTAAATATATGCATAATATACACTCAGGAAGTGGTAAGAAGAACAAAGCAGAGGCCCCTTAGTGGCTCAGTCAGTTAAACACGTGGACTCTTGGTTTCAGCTCAGGTCATGATCTGTGGTCTTGAAATGGAGTGGCCTGGTTGGGCTCCAAGCTCAGTGGAGAGTCTGCTGAAGTTTTTCTCTCTCTCTCTCTCTCTCTCTCCCTCTGCCTGTCCCCGCATGTGCGCACTCTCTCTCTCTCTCAAATAAATGAATCTTAAAAACAAAACAAAACAAAAAACACAAAGCAGTATAGGTGATTGACAGTGTGGGTTGGATAAGGTTAAGTTGTAGTTTGAGTAGTTAGAAATTGCTTAGTTGAACAATGACTTGAATGACAGATAAATGAGGATAAATTCAACAATGTGGAGGAAAGTACTTCAGGAAGAAGGAATAGACCCTAGGGAAAACAAAGGAGATTGGTTTTATGGAGGAAAAGATCAAAGGGTTGAACTGAGTGTATTATAGTGTCAGAGATTGCAACTGGTGAACAACATTGTAACTCAGTGACCATGGAAAATAGTTTGGATTTTATTCTAAATATAATAAGAAATGAATGGAGATTTTGAGGAAGGAAATCAAGTACTATGGATTATGATTTTAAAAGATGCCTCTGACTCCTGTATAGAAAACAGGCTCTAAGGCACTGGAAGGGAAGCAGCTAAGTTAGATAAGTTAGAAATTCCTGTTCCAATCCAGGTGACTGGGGCCAGGGTGGTATAGAAGCTGTGGGATATGGTCAGATTCAGGGAAGATTTAAATGACTGAGCCAACAAAACTTTATTTTGGGCAGGAGTTTTAAAGCTGTCACTGAGATTGATAAACATCCAAATTTCAGGCAGACTCATACGTGTTCCATTTTTTTAGCTGGTTTCTTTTTTGTTGTTTTTTAAGATTTTATTTATCTATTTGACAGAGAGAGAGAGAGTGAGAGGGAAACAAGCAGGGGGAGTGGAAGAGGCAGAACCAGGTTTCCCACTGAGCAGGGAGCCTGATGCAGGGCTAGATCTCAGGACCCCAAGATTATGATCTGAGCCAAAGGCAGCCGCTTAACGTCTGAGCCACCCAGACTCCCCTGGTTTCTGGTATAGTGGGTTGACATTTAAAAGAAGATAGAGTTTTGGGGTACTTGTGTGGTGCAGTTGATTAAGCAGCTAACTCTTGGTTTCAGCCAAGATCTCACGACTCTGAGATCATGCCCCATGTGAGGCTCTGCACTGAGTGAGGAGTCTGCTTGAGATTCTCTCTGCCTCTTCCTCTGCCCCTCCTGCTAGTGCTCTCTTGCTCAAAAATAAAATAAATACATCTTTAAAAAAATGAAAGAAGGTAGTTTTTATTTTAATTATTATGTTCAGTTAGCCAACATGAGTACATCATTAGTTTTTGACATAGTGTTTAATAATTCATGAGTTGCATATAACACCCAGTGGTCATTACAATATGTGTCTTCCTTAATATCCTCACCCCCCACATGCCCCTTCTGTAACCTTCAGTCTGTTTCTGAGTCCAGAGTCTCTCCTGGTTTGTCTTCTCTGATTTCTTTCTATTCAGTTTTCCCTCCTGTCCCCTGTGGTCCTCTGCACTATTCCTCATGTTCCACATAGGAGTGAAGCCATATGATAATTGTCTTTCTCTGCTTGACTTATTTCACTTAGCATGATCCCCTCCAGTCCCATCCATGTCAATGCAAATGATGGGTATTCATCCTTTCTGATGGCTAAGTTATATTCAATTGCATATATGTACCACATCTTCTTTATCCATTCATCTGTTGAAGGACACCTTGGCTCCTTCCACAGTTTGGCTATTGTGGACATTACTGCTATGAACGTTGGGGTACATGTGCCCCTTCTTTTTACTACATCTGTTTCTTTGGGATAAATACCTAGTAGTGAAGTTGCTGGGTTGTAGGGTAGCTCTATTTTTAATGTTTTGAGGAACCTCCATAGTGTTTCCAGAGTCGCTGCATCAGCTTGTATTCCCACCAACAGTGTAAGAGAGTTCCCCCTTCTCCACTTCCTCTCCAACATTAGTCATTTCCTGTCTTGGTAATTTTTGCCATTCTAACTGGTAGGGTTAATGAAAGTTATGATGAAAGATAATTTAAAATCATTGATTGTTCCTCATCATAAGTCAGTGGTTGTATTAAAGGAAAATTAGGAGCAGACAAAATATAGTCATTCCTTATTACCTGAGAATAAATTATAAGTGACATAAATACTGGTCTTTATATTTCTTAACTGATAATTACTGAATATTGCTATATATTAAGGGAAAATAATTTTATTACATATTGAACACCTTCCTAGTAAAGTCAATCATATGTTCATAGGTGACTCCTCAGGGTTATAAGTTCTTGGTGATAATATATACTCCAATGCAGCAAGATTCCACCCCCAGCTTTATTGAGGTGTAATAGACAAATAAAATTGTAATATATTTAAAATGTATAAGGTAATGAGTTATATACATATACATTGTGAAAGGTTTCCCACAATCATGTTAACATATCCATCACCTCAAATATTATATCTTTTTTATTTTTAGTGAGAACTCTTAAGATCCATTCTCTTAGCAAATTTCAATTATATAATACAGTACTATCAATTATAGTCACCAGGTGCACTCTACATTAGACACTTAGAATCTATTCATCTTAAAATTGAAAATTTTTACCCTTTAGTCAGCCTCTCCTCATTTTCTCCACCTCCTAGCCCCTTGCAACCACCAACCTACTCTGTTTTATGATTTGGACTGTTTTAGATTCCACATATAAGTAGGGTTGCATATACAGTATTTGGCTGTCAGACTTAACTTCATTTAACATCATATCCTCATCTTGTTGCAAATGGCCAAGATTTTCTTCATTTTAAGGCTGAACTACACACACACACACACACACACACACACACACCCCTCTCTTTCTATATAAAAATAATCATATTTTCTTTATTCACTCCTTTATTCACAGATACCTAAGTTGTTTCCATGTGTTGGCTATTATAAATAATGTTGCAATGAACATAGTGGTGAAAGTCTCTCTTCAAAATCAGGATTTCAATTTCTTTGGGCATATCTTGGGGGGATTACTAAATAATATAGTAGCTCTGTTTTTAAATTTTTTTTATTTTAAATTTTGAGTGCATAGTGACTGCACCAATATACATTCCCACCAACAGTGTACAAGGGTTCCCTTTCCTTCACATCCTCATCATTTGTTATCACTTATCTTTTTGTGAATAGCTATTCTAACAGATATGAGATGATATCTCATTGTAGTTTTGATCTGAAATGCAGTAAGATTTCTTAAGTAATTTTAATAGTGCCCAGTCTCTACTTTGCAAACCATATGCCCTTGGCATGATGTGTGTAATGACGGGCTCTTCATAGTAGGATAACTGCTGGTCTTTATTCAGTCAGTGTGCTTACCTTTTTGACCATTTGATTGTGTAGATGATCTCTTGTGCTTTGTACCTTGGAAAAGAGCAATATGTGGATGTAGATCCAGGGATTCGAGATAAGAAAGGAGTTTAAACCATGTAGTAAAATGTGGTTATGATTGTATGAGAGAAAGCATGGTAAAATATTCTCTTTAAAAATAAGAAGGGGACACCTGGGTGGCTCAGTCAGTTAAGGATCTGCCATTGATTTCAGATCATGATCTTGGGGTCTTGGGATATAGCCCCGCTCCCTGCTCAGCGGAGGTGGGGTTTACTTCTCTTCTCGTGCCCTTTCCTCCTCTCATGCTCACGTTCCCTCAAATAAATAAAATCCAAACAAAACAAATAAATAAATAAAGAGGAACAGGAATTCAAATAATTTGGAACCTTTTTTTTTTTTTTTTTTGCATCTTTATACTGCACCCTAAATCAGTCATTTCTGGTTGAAAGCACCTTCTTTGGAAAGAAAATACTGTGGGTCAAAGATTGTGTTTGATCTTAGGAAGTTGACTGAATGAAGACTATACTTTCAGGGATCATTTCTATAGTTTGTTACTATAGGAAGTTGACTGAATGAATGAATGAAGCAGCCCTGAGGTCTGAGGTTCCTTTTCAGCCGTCAACCAAGTTCTATTAGGTAAAACTCTCCTTCAGAATAACTGCCTCTACTGGCAAGAGATCATTTCACCTACGTCCGCCTTTATACAAATCCAGAGGAAATCAAACTTTCTCTTTCTAATTTTGATGGGCAAACTATTGTCCTGAGAACACTTGTGCCTGCTATTAGAAATGCTTACCACTCCAGAGAAGAAAGGAAGACGAAAGGATGAGAAAATGGGTAGAGACTCTCCTAAAGGAGCATTTGGCTCTAGAGATTTACTGACCAGGAAAAAGTAATCATTTTAATTATTAAATCAAAAAGTAATAGAATATTAGAATAGAAATTGTGGTTATGTCATATTTAGAACATACTTCGAAGAGAGGGTCATACATTTCATAGAACTGCATTTGTGTTAGTAAAGAATTTAGTGAATATTTAATTTAACACTAGCAAATGGAAAAATAAGAAAAAAAGACTTATTTCCAAGAATTACTTCCTTCTTCCTCTTGCTGTTCATTCTCCTCCTCCTCCTCGTTTTTTTCTCTCCTCCCTTCTTTTCTCCTCCTTCCTTTCATCCCATAAACAAAACAAAACATTGAATGATCTCTGTGTGTATGGGCTGAGAACACCACATTGTAACCAGCTATGATTGGTAGATGAGGCTAAAGAGAAAGATGCCAGCTAAACTGGGAAAAGACATTAATAACCCAGCTGAGAGTTACAATCTCCTGTTCCTGTCTATACACAATGATGCTCCTTATTTAAAAAAAAAATACCATTTGTGTTTATTTTAGCATGTGTATTCTTTAAATACAATCACATGGGGGAATTTCATATAAAAGGAAGAAAGTCGTGTCATATGGAGAGGGTTCAATGTTATGTTATTTTGTCAGAAATAATCGTATATGTTTTATTCACATTGACATATGTACCCACTTAGTGATGCCTTCATTTACCATGTGTGCAAAATTGTTTTTGAAAATTATGATTGACATCGTTTACTTAGAGTTTTCATTAGTAGAGGACTAATATTTTACATTCTGCCATTACTTTATTCTTTAATAAATTTGAAGTAGCCAAAGATTAACTTTTATGATTCAGAAAGCCATGTCACTATGGCCAAGGGCTAAATTCTAATTCGAAACCTATGCACATTTGGATTATGGGTTAAAAATTCATTTTAAATAAATATGTATCATTATCATCTTGCATTTTTAATGACTTCTTATACCACTTTCCCCAAGAAATCCAAATATGGGTATGTTGAATGTCTTTAAACCAATACAATGGGCACCTGCGTGGCTCAGTGGGTTAGGAGTCTGCCTTCCCCTTGGGTCATGATCTCAGGGTCCTGGGATCGAGCCCCGTATCAGGCTCTCTGCTCAGCAGGGAGCCTGCTTCCCCCCACTCTCTGCCTGCTTCTCTGCCTACTTGTGCTCTCTCTCTCTGTCAAATAAATAAATAAAATCTTTTAAAAAATAAATAAATAAACCAATACAACACAATAGCCGGGGGCACTAGAAAAATTGAAGCAGTGCTTATTTTGAGAGTAAAATCCCAATCAACAGATCCCTTAACCTATGCAATAGAGTCTTAATTACTTTATGTAGCATAGAATTATACCCTCAATTGTTCTTTGTTTTCATCCTTGGCTATTTCTGTCTCAACATATGAATTAGCTATACAGAATTTCTTGAAATTCCTTTATGAAACCTTATTATTTCATCACTTTAAGTCTCTGCACTTTTTATGTTTTTTGCACAGAGTTTTCTTCTCCACTACCTGCCTTTTAAAGTCTTGCTCTAGCACAAAAATGAAAATTTTCCTTCTCTTTATAGCTTTGCCTAACATTCTCCTACTTATCCTACTGGGCCAATTATTATCTCTCTCTCCCTCTCTCTCTTTTTTTAAGATTCATTTACTTACTTTGGGGGGGGAGTAGAGGGAGAGAATTTTCAAGCAGGCTTCCTCCTGAGCATGGAGCTTGATAGGCGACTCGATCCTGGGACCCAAGAGATCAAGACCTGACCTGAAACCAAGATTTGGATGCCCATCTGACCAAGCCACCCAGGCGCCTCTATTCTCTTCTTGAATCTTAATGTACTTTGATTGGCTTTTATGATAATATTTTATTATCAATAATACAAATGTAGTATGATTATATATCCATATGTCTGTCTCCCTAGACTTTGTGCTTCTTGAAGGCAAGAACTATTTTATTCATCATATTTATAAAGTGTGTAGTAGAAGCTCAGTAAATATTTGTTGAATGAATTAATTCCCTTGAACAAAATTATATTCTCAGTAATACTATTCATTTGCTCAGTTTATTATTTATGTCTACTTTCTATAAGGATCACCGAGTTATATTTGCCTTATATTATTGTCACCCAGAACTAAAAAATAGTTTTACCTTCTTTTTCAAACTAGAGAAGGAGAGTTGTTTGAGAAAGCTGCTGTTGTCTGCAGTAGACTGGGCTACTGCTTAAGTGATTGTCACTAATTGAAGAAAGGAGACTAATGGTTACAAGCAATACCACTGCAATAATGAGAACATTACATTGACATTATCATGTCGTGCCTTGGTAGGCTCACATGTTTTGCATACAAGGGGCTGCAACATTACTCTTCTCCAGCTTCTTTGCACATTAAAAAATGCCACAATGCTATAGTAAATGCGGAGCTGGCTAAGAAATAATCTTCCTTCACGCATATTCAAATGGATCAGAGTAGTCACGATATATAAGTGCTTGCCAACTTCAGATGAAAGCCTGAAGTTCCCCATAAGCCAACGGCTAGAAATAAGTGGTAGAAGAATGCCCCCAAAGAATCGCCCTAATTGTCATAGAAATATCATATTGCAGTGAAAGCCTAAACTATTTCTTTTGTTGAATAAATCACTGATTAACCTAATACTGCCTGTTAAAAGGGAGAGGGGGAAGAGTTTGCAGACAGCAATTCTAGACATTCCTGGGCAACAGTTACTGCTTCCCAGAGGAGAGAAGAGCCGAATCATTCCAAAAACAATGAGCAAGCACACAAACAAATCAGTGGGGAAAGCAAGAGGATACAGCAGAATTCACTGTTTGTAGTAACAAAGGGATGCTGTTTTATAGCCACAGTAAAAGTTCAGTTGTAGAACAAAATGAGCACAAACATTCTTCCTTGTAATGAACTGCTTTAAATTGACAGCATTATCATGTTTTGCCATCTTTGCAAAAACATTTTTATTAGCTTGATTGGTAATGAGTAAACAGATCCCACTTCCTTTTCCCTATCATTTGAATATGAAGAATGCCTTATCTAGAAATAATGACAGGCGTGAAATTACAGGGGGCATAAAAACACCGCCTCTAAGGTGGAAACACTTCATACTACCAGTAAGGAAAGAGAGTAAATGAAGAAAGAATGAGAAAATATCACATTGCAATATTTTCCTCTAGTCAATATTGAGTAGAATTGTTTAACTGAAGGTATTTATAAATTATTTGTAGGGCACTTCTCCTGAAAGTGTAGGCAATAAATATTTGTTAATCATGTTATATACGTATACACAGTGTTATTTATTTTAGACTACAAAGAGAGAAATGATTGATACCATATTAAATAAGCCATTCAGAAACTTGATTATCATGTGCTGGTTAACTTTTAACACAATACTATCCTTTTTTCTTATTTCAGTCTATGCGTGTATGTGTGTGTGTGTTTGAGGTAATTCCATTTGTGAAACTACCTGATTAGTCTCCCTAGAACTGAAATCCAATTAGGATTCATTTACTTTAAATGTATTTATTAAAATATTTAGCTGTACCCTTTGAGTGTTTTAGGAAAGTGGAAGCAGAAAAAGGACCAAAAACGCTAATAATAGTGCCAAGACTTTTATACAGTTTCATTGCTTAATCAAGAACTTTACATTGCAGTATACACACAGGATGAAAAAGCAAGTTAACAGGTTGCAATACAGTATTGACAGCAGGAGAGTTAAGGTCAAGCAAAGTTGAATGGCAACATTACTGCTAGCCATTCTTCCTTGTAGATCTGAACTTAATCCACAGAGATTGTTAAAGCCTCAGGTGGAGGCTGGGTGATAATGGTGGCTGTTATCCTAAGGAACAGATGGTAGAGTGAGTGACACCTATAAATGTGCAGGCTGTGTTGCTTCAGTGACAAGATGCTAAACCCTTCTGGCACTGAAGTAAAAAGACAGGTGTCTTGACACAAAAAGAGGTATTGAAACTATGCCTCTAGCCATGTATAACAGTGAAGCCAATTCTTCAAGCCTAAGTAACTGAAAATCTAAATTGGGGTGTATTAGTATGGGTAGATTGCTCGTGGATCTTCCCCATTAATGTTTCTTCCTTTCTTCTTTCCTTCTTCCTTCCCTCCCTCATTCCCTTGCCTGCCCCTTCCTCCTTTCCTTCCTTCCTTGGAGACTCATTACCTTTCATCCAATAGTAAGTTAGGGAGTTGGAATTAGGAAGTTAGGAATTGCACTCTGAATTTCTGATTTTAATGGGTTCATGCGTTTATGTGAATAGCCTTTATTTCTTATTTACAAGACAAATAAAATAGCAAACACAGTTTTTCTTTCTTAGGATTATACATGACAGTGGAATTCTTCAGTTACCTCTGTGTTTCCTTTAAGTGTAGTATGAAGTTAATCACGTATACATATACTGTTTATTATAATTGTAATTAGCAATGCCAAGTTTAGAGATTCATGTGGCCAACAGGGAAACCACAATAGTGTAAAAACCAATTTAATGAATGTACTTACTTTAAATTCCATTATCACTTCAACAGATTACTTGTTTTAAAAGGTATTAAAGCTAATAACATTTAATCTACTTGCTTGAATGTAGCAGCATTTTTTGGGGGAAGCCAATGAAAATAAAGCTTCAATAATCAAGTACAACAGATGTTAAAGTTTTCAACACAATTCTTTCTTAAAGAAATTAGGTTCTAATAGCCAACTTGTTATACTCTCTTTTTCTTCCCTTGGATTTTAAATGATATAGTCATATATTTTTCTACAAAGAGAGATAAATCTGATGGGACAGTAAACCATTTCATAATGCTCCAATTAAGTGTTTGGGCACTAGTAATAAATAAATAAAGACATTACAAATGTTGAAAGACAACATGAGGATTGTTTAGATATATTTCAGTGAGGTGTTAATATGAGTGAATGGTATCACTAGATTCAATGTAGTAGTGGTATTTAAAATTAATTATATCTTGGGCCCTACTTTTTCCAACCTGCAAAATCAATGACTTATCTAGAGTAGCATTAAAATTCTTTTCTAGCTCTATTATTCTAAACTGTATCTTCTTAAAAGAAATTTTCTTTTCATCTATCCACAGCAAAATTAATTCACTACACTCACTTTTGCAGTGAATATAATATTTGATGAAAGATTATAGGTAAATGTATATCACTCTAGGCTTGAGGCATGCATACAGTCATGGTTAATTAACAGTAAATCAGTAGAGTCCAAGTTCTCTGAAGGTGATTATCTGGTACATGATAGAGATTCACAGACTATATGTAGGGCCAGGTTCCAGGTCTTCTGACTGTCATATGACAATGTATTTTAAAATACCATGTTGCTTATTTATTTTGCATAATACATGTTCAATATTGTAAAATTGTTAAATAGGTATCAAAAGCCAATTTTAACTTTTTTGTTTATTTTTTGTTTCACAAATATGGTAATGAAATCCACCATGATGATGAAATCCAACCAAGAGGAAATACTATTTTTTGATCACTGTTGAAATTATTTTTACACTATTTTAGTGATTCTCTTTTTAACATTTTAGATACCAATATACTCTATGTAACTATCTTAAGTATTCTAATTTAGTGTTTGATTTGCTTTGTCATTCTACTTTTTTTTTCCCAATTTATTTATTTTCAGAAAAACAGTATTCATTATTTTTTCACCACACCCAGTGCTCCATGCAAGCTGTGCCCTCTATAATACCCACCACCTGGTACCCCAACCTCCCACCCCCCCCGCCACTTCAAACCCCTCAGACTGTTTTTCAGAGTCCATAGTCTCTCATGGTTCACCTCCCCTTCCAATTTACTCATTCTACTCTTAAGTGCAAAATCCACGAACATATTATTGAAAAAAATTTCGATCACAAAACTAAGTTTATACATGTTTATAAATATTACATGTAGGAAATATGTGTATATAAATATATGTAACACATATACAACACAGATATGTGACCTATATATGCATATACACATATACATGTATATGCATGACGTGTGTGTTTTGTTGGTGTGTATATATATATGCGTGTGCATCCAGTCAATTTAATGGTTGGAAACTTTCAAAGGTAACCTATTATAATGCAATAAATTATCATGGGCTTTGGTTTTATAATGAGCCACATGTACATGGCCTGTTTCCTCTTAACTGCATAGAACTAATTTGTATACATGTGTTATATATTTAATAAAAGCTTAGGTTCACATAATTTGAGCTAGTATGTCTTTGTAATAATATATCCCCAGCTATTTACATTAATACAGTCAGTTTCCTACTATTGAGAAATTCTTCATGACCCTGGAATAAATCCTGAAGGTGATAGACTGACAAATAAGAAAAAAATATTTTCAATGACTGCATTATATAAAACCACACAAATATGCCTTTTATAGACCCTTGGAGTTTTGTGAAGTGAAATTTGCAAAGTGCTCTGGTGTAGCAAAGTAAGCATTCTAAATAAGAAATTATTGATTTCCACTGTAAAATTCATAACCTGGGTCTTTAAGAGTCTTAGAATAAGTATCTATTGACTTTGGGTCAACAAATTTTGGGGGACATAACTCATTATATTTGGGTGGTAATTGATACCCTATAATATTTATATTGTAGGAAAGTCCACATGTTAGGGGAAGAGTAAAGATAGTGTGGTTTATATATGTTTAGAAAGCTATTACAGCAAAATATTATTGTATGGAGTGCATGTTAATCTCAAAATCTTTACAGTCCTGCAGAGTTAGTCATTTTAACATTGCCAACAGCCTAAATTTATTTCACTGAAGGGTTTACCAGCATAGCATTGTAATGAGCTCTCTTTTAAACATATACTTAATTATTTTTATAGAACAGTGCCCAAATTGTAATATATTGACTACTGCTTCACAAATTCAAAACATGTAATAATTGTCAAACATTAAATTCTCTGTGTGTTATGACTCACCAACCTTGATTTTGCTGTACTTATTTAAAATGTATTAATTTCCCAATGTGTTTATGTGCAAAGCCTTGCTCTCGCATTATTGCAGATTAACAGAGCTACAATAGAAAGTGAAGTCATTCCACCTACTCTGGCAATAAATCCGCTGCGTGGTGAAAGATGATAGCTAACCTTACACAATAGGGTCTATCTTGCTACAGGCTCAGAGCTAAGAATTTGCATAGTGATAGTAAATTGCCTGTTTAGAAATTGTCTCACATTTGAGCATTAACTTTCCTGCATTATGTTTGATTGATTATTTATTGAAATGTAACTCCCACAGAGAACTTACATTGACTGGCTAAGATAAAATACAATTTTAAAAACAGCTTAGGTGATTAGATTCCTGAATGACATGAGATTTCTTCTTTAATCCTGTATAAAGTTTCAGAGATTAAAAATATGGCTGAAGGTTTCTGGCTGTGTGGAAGAATACTGTTTGAAGCTGTATATGAGATTGGGCCTCAAATAGGAAATAGTGATATCTGATACACGGGACAGGTGGCATTACATACCATTTGGTTAAGAATAGAATTTTCAATAGATACTGATAGGAGAGTTGGTTATTCATTTGAATAAAAACATTAAATAGGTCCCTGGCTCACACTATACACAAAGATCAATCCCAGATGCATTAACCAAATATGTAAGGAAAAATAAGTAAATTTTAAAAGTCAATATAGAAATATATCTCTGCATGCGGAAATATCTTTTAAAACAGACAAAAGATTATATACCATGCAGAAAAAGGCTAATCAACTCAAGTACAATTAATAAGAAACTCTTTGTGAAGTTACCAAAAAAAAATGAATGAAATCAAACCATTAACTGGGACATATTTTCCACTTATTTAATCTATGAAACCTATGAGTGATTACTATGCATGGTATATAATGAACTCTCATGAATCAATAAGGAAAAAAAGCCAGTAATCCATGGAGAAACAATTGGCAAAATAATTTTGTGGAAGAGAAAGAATTGAAACGATATATGTATGAGATGATATCTCACCTTGTTAACTACGAGGGAAATGCTAATAAACCTATAGTGAAATATCACTTCACACCTCTCAGATTGAAAAAAAAAAAATTAAAAGTCTCAGAATACCAAATTGTCTGTATGTGACTTCAGTGGAATTCCTATTCATTGTGGAAACAAAAATTGGAAGAGCCACTTTAATGACAGATTAACATGACCTAGTAAATATCCTGCAATCCAGCTATTTTGCTACAAAATAGTCTCCCTGAAAATAATCTTGGATGCTAAAGTATTCTAGACTTCACTATTACTCAAAATTAACAGGCTTCTTTACTAAAGAATAGACACATCTGCCTGTTGTTCACTTTTTTACTTATTAATTAACAAATATTTATTAAACACATATGCTAGATGTTGTTCTAGATGTGGAGGATATAGCAGCAAACAACACCGACAAAAATTCTGTCCTCATGGAGGTTATGTTTTATGAGGAAGAGCCAGATAATAAACAAAAGAAGCAAATAAATTATATTTATATGGAATACTAGAAGATGGTAACTGTTAGCAAGACTAATAAAACCGAAAAGAGGGATAGAGTGCTGGCATTAAGTTGCAATCGTTTTGTTGTTGTTGTTGTTGTTTGTTTGTTTGTTTGTTTTAATTTACTTGAGAGAGACAGAGCAGGAGTCAGAGAGAGAACTCATGGGTTCATGGGGGCGGGGCGGGGGTGTGGAACAGACTCCCCTCTGAGGAGGGAGCCAGACGCAGGACTTGATCCTAGGATCTCAGGTTCATGACCTGAAGCAAAGGCAGTTGCTTAACCGACTGAGCCACCCAGGTGCCCCAGGAAGTTGCAGTCTTCTATTTTGCTTTACTAATAGAGAATATAGAGCTAGGGAAACATGTATTCCATTTTGGATTCTGGAAGTGCTTCAGTTGGTCTGGAAGTAGATGCTAGGTTGGGAGCAAAAAACTTCCTAACTGAAAAAGAATCACTGTGGGTAAATTAATGCCTTACTATGTGGAGACTGTTTTGATAAGCTGGAGGTAAAAATTTAAGTTTGTCCAATTGCCAAGGAAGAATCATTTCAGTATGCCTCGACCAGCAGGCACTGGTCGAAATAGAAATTCTTGTAATGTTAATGGCCTGGCTAATAGGAACCATAAGCCACCTAAGAGATTGCCTTGAGTTGGAAGACTGCTAGTTAAGGGTCTGGACTACTGAATCAGATAAACATTTATACATATCTCAGCTTTGCCAGATGCTATCCACCTGAAAATAAGCAAGTTCTTCAGGGTTGGAATTACCCATGATCCATAGGGACTTTATAAGGATTAAATTGGACAACATCGATCAATGTCTCCCTTCAGACCCCTGACACATGGAAAGCACTCCTAAATGGGAGGTGTTGGTTGTTGTAATTGTTGCTTGGGTGTTTAGGATTGCTTAGTCTTCCTGGTGAAGGCCAGGAAACAAAGAAGAACAGCAATTTTTAAAGCCCAATGGATTTGTAAAGAACCAAGGGAATTCTGGATGCGTTCCTCAGAGTGGAATTCTTATCTCTAGAAAACTCTGCCATATTCTATGATGGCAGGAAACAGAGTAGACCAAACAGGGAGGACAGAAGTACAATAAATATAGTTTGCTGGGGGTTTTTTTGCTTTACTTGTTTTGATTTTTCCTTAGAGCCTTTAAGATATTGACTTGAAGCCTAGGGAGAAACAAACTCTGTTTCTTTTTGTACCCTGGGAGATAATAGACTGAAATTTCAGCCTGAAATTCAGAGTGGGAAGTCTGTGAGCCAACAAGCAATTCCAAAACTTAATATTAGAACAACAGGGAGATGCTTAATGTGCCAGGCATTATTAAATGACTTTACAAATGCTATTCAATTTAATAGTCATATTCTATGACATATATATTATTACTATTATTACAGATGAGGAAGGCAACAGTCAAATAAATCATGTAATTTACCCAAGGTTGCCAAACAGTAACTTTTTTTTTTTTTTTTAAGAGAGAGATCACAAGTAGGCAGAGAGGCAGGCAGAGAGAGAAGGGGAAGCAAGCTCCCCACCAAGCAGAGAGCCTGATGCAGGGCTCGATCCCAGGACCCTGGGATCATGACCTGAACCGAAGGCAGAGGCTTTAACCCACTGAGCCACCCAGGCACCCCCAAACAGTAACATTTTAAAAGGATTTAAACCAAGTGTATGTGTCTCTTGCCCATGCCATCTCCCTGACTGCTTCAGCCAGGAATTGAAATGAAAAACGAACAAACAAAAAACAAAACCAAAAAAAGACACAAGAAACCAAGGTTGGGTATTTCCAAGGTCTGTATCTTTAAATTTTGAAAGAATCTCTCTTTTTAAAAAGTGGTTAATTTCCCTAACATGTTTTCTTATCAAAGACTTTAATATGGTGCATTGGTAATATAGAATGTGTGTGTTGTCCTTTGTCAGTAAGGTTTTACAGCACTGGGTCCCTAAAAGACTGGGGAAAATGTTCTCACCAGGTGTGAGAAACACTGGGTTACAGTTCAAAAGCATTATTTAAAATAAATAAGGAAGTAATTACAAATTTAGCTTTTTCTCAACATTTACCTTTTAACAGACTTGACTTTGGAAAAATTTATTAATACAAGTACGACATATAAACTATTCTGTGTTCTTTACTGAGTGTCTGCTGCTCCAACCTTGTATGTCAAAGATACTAGTTTAAGAGACAAGAATTACACCAAACAACACTGAATGTAGTTGAGTCGTGCAACTGACTACACACACACACACACACACACACACACACACACACTCACATACACAAAAGGGACAGACCTTATCACTTTGATGGCACAATATTGTAGACTAGAAACCTATAATTTATTTTACTTCCCACCTAAATTTAGTTTAAACATGGCTTAGGAAGTCAGATAAATATTATCTTGATTTGCTTTTTTATTTTGTTTTGTTTGGTTTTTGTTTTGTTTGGTTTGGTTTTATTTGCTTTTGAGAATCTGTTGCCATCATCTGTGTTGTCTTCTTTATCCTTCTTAATGTATTGCTTAGACATCTCATGTAACAGACCATTGGTTGTGTTTTTTTTTTTCTCTCTCCTTAATATACATGTCAAAGTCTTTCCCTTATGTTTCATTTTTGAAAAAATTAATCAAGTTTAAATTTTCTCCACATGAAGAACTTTATTGTTTGTTTACTGTCTTAATTGTCAGTCAGGGTTTCCAATTTGAATCATTCAGCTATTTGCTACCTTTAAATCATGTTTACCCAAATGGGATTTTCCCTAATTAACGCTAGCCCTACTTTCTGGAAGGATAGGACAGTTGAAGGAGGTTGGTTGTTGTCTCTGGTAGTCCATAGGAATAAACTGGATGATTTAGGCTGCACGTAATCGAACCCCCTGGTCCAAACAGAACTTTTTTTAAAAAATAAGAGAATGTGTACTTCTCTTAAGTATCTGGATGCAGTCAGATTAATGACTTAATCATGTCAGGGAGAAATCCAGAACTTCTGCATTCTGCTGTCTAGCCTCGGGGTCATTCTAGTTCTCATGTTTGCGAGATGATGCAAGTGGCAGTTTGAACAGTCTGCAGGAGTCCGTAAAGCCTCTGCCCCAAATGTGGAACCTTCTCCTTTGATCCTGTTGACCAGTTTATAAAATGGTTCTAATCCTTGGTCAGGAGCGGTCACCAGGACAGTACCACATGGCTGGTTCTCATGATTATATACTTTCTGGAGCTTGGCATGTGCCCAGCTGTTCTTGATGCATGTGGCTGTATGTAGCAGAGGTAGACACCTCAAAAGATACCAATGTTCTATAATTAGTGGAGAGGAAGAAATGGATATTAACCATTCAGTCAACTGACCCACTGGGGCTAATTAGCTGTGTGACCAGGAAAACATTGATTAAGCTCTCAGAGCAATATGAATATAGAGATTAAAACTATTTCATAAGGAACTAAGAAATCAAATAAGATAAAATGGCATGAAGTGATAATATAATTTGTGGGCAATTCTCTGTTGTCAAAACTGTTACATAGTTGTATTAGAACAGTCTTATGTTCATATGACTGTTGTAAAATGTGAAAATTGATCATTGCTGTCTCCCCCTAATTTCTATGAACTAGATAAATAACATTCTCAAGTAGTTAATTTTTTTTTTTTTTCTTTGTAAGGAACTGTGGAACCTCCACAATAATCAGCGAGCTAGAGTCATGACACAGGATGACTCACACAGGTGCTGTTCAGTGATGTCCCTCAACTGAGGAAAATGGTGAAATAGTGAATTAATAGTCCATTTTACCAGAAACCTTCTATTGGGTGACAGAATAAGAGGATGTAGATCAGAATGATAGACGCGCAGATATGTCACCTTGATATTACTGATATCCTGTCAATTATCAATAGAAAGTAATTTTCTGAAGCAGAAGAAAACTAATGACACCATTCCTGCCTTGACAGATATGTTTCCTGAGGTAAATGGTTCTAGAAAAACCCTACCTTTCCCATATTAAAAACCAAAAGAAATCTATTAATCAAATAAATGCAAATTAAATCAAAAGTATTATCAGTCAAATGAAAAAATAACTTATCTATTTGGGCAAAGTCTCAGTGAAAGAGACTAAAATGATGTAGCCTTCAAAGAGATCAGTTTGAAGATATTCATCACAATAATATTAAAAACACTCATGCTTTTGGATTCAAAGTTATACTCACCAGTCTTCCAAAGGCACAGTTGATGCAGATGGACTTATTAACTTGTTATCATGCTGTATTTTGGTAAAGTATTAAGCAGACCTAACAATATCTAATGATAGATATTTAATGTCATGGCTAATAAAGCCATTCATAAAATAAAATAACAATATCCAATGAAGATATTTAATGTCATGGCTAATAAAGTTAAGTGAACAAAACAAATATAAAAAAAATGCTGTTAGTGCCATCCCATGTGTCATCTCTTAAGGAAAAAAATACAATAATAATTAGTATTTCTAATGCATTTTAGAAGTTTAAGTTTCAATAATAGTGGAATTACTAAACCAGAGTTTCAGCATTGAGAGTACAGGAAAAGATAGTTTTCAGAAGATCCCTTCTAAGGTTTAGAAAAACTATTAAGGTAGATGCTCATTACTTAGAGATTACATATAGTTTATGGAAGTATAGACATCATAATTATGATTTTCCTTTTGGAAATAGTATTAGGATGTATTGACATCAGAAATATGTTTCAACTGTCCTTTGTATATAAAGATGCTATTGGTAATCTAAATGTTTTACATTACAAAGTATATGTTAGACTTTTATTTTTTAATACAACATTTGTAGAGATACTGATAGAAGAGTTTTAAACTTACAAGTTTTGGGAAAAATTCCCAGGTGAGTTAAAATAAGAACATGACTTTTACATTAGTAAAGCTCTATCAATAAGGCTTAGTTTCAGTTGCTTGTCATAGAAAAACACAGAATGTATTAAGGTTTATTTATCTGCGTATAAATTAGGTCTGGAGATGGTTGGTCCTAGGTTTCTGCATTGCTTGCTGGTGTGCTCAGAGACCTGCCACAACATCCTGGCATCTGGCTTCCATTCTCAAGTTCATCACAGATCCTAGAAGGTTAGGGCTGCATTCCTTCATTCCAGGTAACTGGAAGGACAAAGGGAAGAAAATGGGTGAAGCTAATCTCTTTTACAGAAGATTTCCCACATGTCTCACGCATTTCTGCTGATATCCCATTGGCTCAAATTTACGTGCTGGGTGGTATATGGATGCAAGGGGCATTGGCAGATTTTTTTTTTTAATGTGTGGTGGCACTGTGCTTGCTAAACATTACAATACTACCACTAAGGTGGAAGACAAGAATAACTCTTGGAGTAGGCATTCAGCAGCTATTTCTACATAATTAAGTTTCTACTATCAATGTTTGCGATACCACTGTCCTTTCCTTAATGAAATTTCTATTTAATCTAAACTGTTTATGAAATTCTTCTCAATTATATAATCCCATTTTACCATCTTGAAATCAGAGATTTATCCTGTTATGTTTCAGCCCTTAGATGAAATTAAATCATATTCATCGATACAGCAATCATTAAAAATGAATTTAAAAAGAATATCTATGCAATCTTGCATGCAGTTTGATAATACTCAAGATATTTCAATTCTGCTGTGTTGTACCTAAAGTAAGTCAGAAAATATATAGGAATAAAAGGACTGATAACTTTTAGAGGAAAGAATGTAGTATGTCTAATGAAAACATTACACATTACTAAGAAATATAGCACTATGATTATCTCCTTCATTTTGTTTCTTCATTCAGTACTGTGCTTTTGGGGGGGCATTATGTTTTCTATTTCTTTTTAAAATATATTAGAATGAATTAAAATAGTAACTGTTAAAAACTATGCATGTTTTTGGTAAACATACAGTTTCTATTTTGGTACTAGGCAATGTTTATTAGTTTCACTTAGATTTATTCCATTTCTTTCACTGTGTTTGACATTGTTCATGATATATCTGTTAGTATGGCACTTTTGAAAGAAACTGCTGTGCTCATGTTCTGGACAAAAGTAGAATCTGTGTGTTGTGTTTGTTTTTGTTTTGTTTTGTTTTGTTTTTTTGCCAAGTGACCTTGTCCCTGATAGTTGCAGCATTTAGAGTTTAGCCAGTAAGCTTTGAGCCATGGCAGAGAATGACAAGATGAGCAAGGACAACCAGATTCCCTCTCGAAGAAATGTGTGTTATAAAATAAAGAGAGAATTGACTGAGACCCCTGGGAACACACACACACACACACACACACACAAAAATCACAATCGGAGAGAGGCTGGAGGACAGCCCTCTGGAATCAGGTAATGGCCAAAGCTGAGGGAAACAAGGAATAAAGCGGGGCAGGAGTGGAGAAAACATGGGCTAGAGAGAAAAGCCAGAGTTAGCATGCAGAGAAAAATAGAAACCCATGGAGTGATTAAGACCATGTATGTGTCTCTTCAGAGAGTTAAATGGCCTTTGGAGCTGCTTTGATTCTAGTACAGACCAGCCCTGCTGCTTTAGAAAAAGTTTCTTTTCTTGCAATGGGAAGAACAAAGCTAAAACACATAAATGTGAAATTGTTTAGATTAATTTACGTTAAATGAGCTATAGCTGTATAGTGGGTCATTAATTTAAATATATTAATAATATCCATTATGATTTGACAGAGAAGAAAGCTTATTTATCTGACTGAAGTTATGTGTAATTACCTCTTGCAGGACACACTCCCCTATTTAAGATATTGTCTCTGAGTAGATTCTGGAATACTGCTGTCTAATAGAAATATAATGTGAGCCACAAATACAAGCCACACATGCAACTTAAAATTTTCTAGTAGCTGTATTAGCAAACATAAAAAGAAATGGGGGAAATGAACTTTAATCATTAACTGAATAATTAATATTAATGATATGTTTCCTTTAATCCCATATATCTAAAACATTCTCACTTCAACATGAAATCACTGTGAAAAAAATCAATCCAATATATTATATTTCTATTTAAATATAATGTGTATTTTACATTTCAAGCAGATCTCTGTTTGAACTAATCACATTTCTCACATTTCAGCTACTCAATAGCCACATGGGGTGACTGGCTACTGTATTGGGCAGCCAGATTCTAGAGATTACCATGACTGATTTCACTGGCCTCTAGTCCCCTTCAAAATAAATGAATCAGCTGGCTGACAGCCATCTCTCATAAACTCTTCTTGTTTTTTCTAGTTCTTTTATTAACTAGGAAATAATTTGTAATCTGTGCTTATGCCGATATAATTATTTCTAGTTCCTAATTCATAGGAGATAGGAATTTTCCATTTCATAAATAGAGAGAATATATCGCCTTAAGAACAATTGCAGTAGATAGTGGTGGCGGGGGGGCGAGGAGGGCTTGGAGAATAGGAATAGGAGGGAGGAGGAACACCCAAAGCAAGATGTTGTAAGGTTAAGAATGTGAGATGTAATGATGGGACCGTGAGATACGATGTAGTGCAAGATGTTAATTCTTAGAAAATGGCAAAAGATTAAAATACCAAGTTCTGAATACAGAAAGTTTAATATATTGAGATTTACTTGAACGGAAGAAAGAAAATACCATATCTCTTTACTGATTCTTTTCCATGAAGGGAAGAAGCTCATCATAAAGAAGTACAGGTGTTTGTGGCAAATTATCAGATTGTGTGCAGATGCTGTTGGTTGTTTGAGACCTAGATGCAGCCATTTCATCTGAAACTCATTATTGTGTAACTTATTTTATCGAAATAGCTTAAGAGATCACTAAAATAAGTTCATAACTTATATACTAGTTTCATGATTAAAATATTGCTTTTATAATTATATTTCAGATCAGGCAGAATTTTAAAAATCCAAACCCCTGAAACACTCTTTAAAATACACGAATTCATATGTTTTGCCATTTTGGCATGTGACTGAAACGACTTAGTCCTTCCTGGGCCAAAAAATATCTCATATGAAACCTGAGAATATGTTAACCTAGTGTGTACTTTTATATTTTTCTTCCCAAATATGTTTCTTTTCCTGCCAAGGACAAAATATAAGTGCTGAGCTAATCCAATCTTGAGAGATCAAGCCCCTACTAATTATAATTTCCTATGCTGATTTTTAATTCCTTTGTAATATCAGTAACAGTTTTAACACCTTGTCAGGCATTCAGGAACTTCCATCTGTGCTGTATAGTGTATTCATGAAATAAACCCATCTGTACAGCTGATTAAAAGTTGGATTAAATCCATGTTTTGACTTTGCCCTGGAAGAGGTGAATCCTAGTGCAGTTGTTGCTGTTAAGGGCAGAATGTGGAATGACTGAATGTATAGAGGTAACAGAACCGAAAGTCATTTTCTGTTTGTTTGTTAGTTAATTTTAATATTATCTAAATTTAAATAAAATCAAATAATACTTCAAGTAAGTGTGATAATTCGACTGAATAGCATTATTTCTTGTCATGATTCCTTTGTAGTCAAAAACATATCTATAACAAGACCTACCCAATTTTATGCTACTTAATACAGGCTACATCATATGAGCTATTTTGGGGAAATTACACTTACAAATTATATTATTATTATGAATATTATGTTGTTATTATTATACGATATTTCAATAATAAATTCTCTTGAAATGCCTCGCTTTCTGTCATTCTTTAGCATGGGCTGAAATTCCAACATTATGGCTTCATGCCATTGCCTCAGTTAATGTTTTATTGTCCTTTTAAACTGCATGTGTTATGGTAAAAAGAAAAAGAAATTTTTAATTTATTCAGTCAGTCGAAAAATATTTTGAGTACTTAGTATATGGTAGGTATTGTTTTATGCACTGAAAATAAAGCACTGAGCTGAACAAAAATCATTTGTTTTCCTAAGACTTATATTCTATTGTGAGGAGAACTAAGAAATAAATAAGTTTTATATAGATTATCTATAAAAAAATATATATATAATGTTAAATGTATTGACTAGTATATAGAGGGTGTGGGGAATCAGTTTTAAATAGAATGGTTTTAAGTATCATTGAAAAAAGATCTGTTCAGTGAGGATCCTGAGAAAGAGAGCAAGCTGGCCATGTGGGGATCTAGTCAGAGGAAATATCCCAGTTCCTAAGTCAGGAGAGTACCTGGTGTGCTTGAGGAACAGCAGAAGGCATGCAGTCAGGATTTGAGCCTGGGGGTTGGCAACCAGAGTGTACTCTCTTCCATACTCTGCATGGCCTCACATGGTCGTGTTTAAAGTAGAAAGACACAGATGCTGTTCCTACTGAAATATAAAATTGTATCTTTAGGAAATACAATTTTAAAAATAAAATGTAAAACAAAGGAGAGGTTTGCTTTTATGCACAAGCTTTCTAAATTGAAATATTGCTCAAGGTGAAGGGAAATGTAAAAATAGAATTACACTGTACAATTATGAATAAACCCAGGGAGTGATCAGCAGAAAAGTGAGTGCATCATAGGGAGCTCTCTAACAAACTACTACTCTGATACTATGAAATATTGATAGAATAAAATGGAAGTGAACCAAAGATAAATAAAAAAGAATAACATAATTTGTAAAAATGATGTTCTTACACTCAATATGTGGAAATGTCAAGGAATTTAGAAGTGATTTAACCTATGTTGTAAATAAGATAAACAAGGTGAGGTTTACCACCTAAGGTTAATGTTAACAGAAGAGAGCACACAAGGAATAATAGAGTATTGCTGGCTATATTACTGCATTAAACACACACACACACATACACACACACAAAACACTGACAGGACTGAGTTTGAATCCCAGCTTGGTCAATTAGTAGTTCTTAGACTCAAGACATAATATTTAAGTTTTTGAATTCAGCTTCCTAATTGGCTTGTTAAATATGTGTGGTTTAGAGACGCCTGGGTGGCTCAGTTGGTTGGGCAGCTGCCTTCGGCTCAGGTCATGATCCTGGCGTCCTGGGATCGAGTCCCACATCGGGCTCCTTGCTCGGCAGGGAGCCTGCTTCTCCCTCTGCCTCTGCCTGCCTCTCTGTCTGCCTGTGCTCGCTCGCTCTCCCTCTCTCTCTGACAAGTAAATAAATAAAATCTTTTAAAAAAATGTGTGGTTTAGAATTATGTGAAATAATATTTCAGAGCACTTATCACAGTTCTGGGCACATAGACAATAACTGTGGGGCAATTCCTGTGTAATTACCTCTTCAGTAATCTGTTTAATCAACTCAGTAATAAACATTACGTAGAAGTCCACCGTGACAGGCGTCATGGCAGGTCAAACATAGAAGACGCACTATTCCTGCCATCTGGGAAGAATGGCGTATAACTAATTATCTGCAATATGAAGGAACATATTTTAAAATTGAGGTAAAATATACAGTCTAAACCTGGAAGCCAGAGTAAATACTTCCACAGCTGTTACTGGAGATGATATTGAAGAGAAAAAAAAAAAAAAAAAAGCCTTGGTCTGGGCTGCTATACCCAAACTATTGTAGACTGGGGAGCTTATACCTAACAGCCTTTTGTTTCTCAAAGTTCCAGAATCTGGGAAGTCCAAGAACAAGGTGCCAGCCAATTCAGTGTCTGGTGAGAGCCCATCTCCTGGTTCATAGACAGCATTTTTTTCACCATGTCTTCACATAGTGGAAGGGACAAGGGAGCTCTCTGGTTCTCTTTTATAAGGGCACTAATACCATTCATGAGAGCTCCACTTCCAAATACCATCATGTTGAGGCTTAGGTTTCAACACATGAATTCTGGGGGGACAGAAACATTCAGCCTATAACCAAAGACTCATAGGAAGAATTTTGAAATGGAATTTGGTCATGAAATTTCAGAGAATAAGAACAGCAAAATCTTAAACAATGTAGAGTGTGCAGCAAGACTTGAGATAAAAACAGAACCATTAACAGGGGCCTTTGATTGGGTAGATTAATGAACCACCTTGTAACACAGGGGAACTCAGGCCTGACTTTAGGGAAGCCTTGGTTTACTGTCTTACCAAGGATTCGTTTCCACTGAAGTAGAATTCCTGTGAAATAGCCAAGCATCCTTAAATCCAGGTTACTATGTCCTGGTTTAGCCCATATACAGCCACTTGCTTAATTATTTACATAGCCTGATTTCATTCTCAGAAATGTCCAATTCTGGGATGATAAATTATATGGACTACTCTACCCAAGTCTGAGAGCTAACATTAGGCATTTTGCAAAGGTGAAGTGATTTAATTTTACCACATACATACCGTTTCCTGAGACACTGATAAATCTCTTTATTCCACTTCTTAGTCTTTAAAAGTGATCCTTTTTGAAAAGCAAACAAATGTTAGGTCATTTTTGAAAGAAACGCTGCATTAGTTCATAATCCATAAATCAAAGCTGCTCACGTAAAAGGATCTTCCTTTTATAAAGCATCAGCAGTAATCAGCATAAAAAATGGTAACTTAATCATATATACAGAATTCGATCATTATAAAGGATTTCAATGTCATGTACTTAGAAAATGATACCAAAATTAAATCAGGTGAAGAAAGGTAATAAGCTAGTTGATGGTAAAAAGGAAAATTTTCCAAGCTAGCCAAGTACCCATACTTGAGCAGATAAAACAAAGCTGTCTGTTTGAAGATGAGTGGATATGAACATTGGCTAAAAGTTAGGAGGACATGGATAATTGTAATTATACACAATAGAATTATTACCCACTGAGTACTGATTTTGCTTGAATGTAGGCCACTTCAATGCTTAGGTGATAATAACAATACGTCATTTAGAGTATTGTAAATCACCTCAAGGGATCAGTATGAAAACTCTAGGGTGAACAATGCCCAAGTGTTGGTACCTTGATGAAGCACAATAAATACATCAGCTTCTTTTATAGAATGAGTAGGACTAAAATATAAGCAGAGTGCGTTATGTTTGGCATGACATCCTCAATCTGTCCATTTTATATGCCTTGGAAATATGTTAAATATCTTCTTTAAAATTTGCTGATGCGTTCTCCCCAGAGTGAAAAGCTAGTGGATGAGCAGGGGGGAAAAAAAAAGAGAGACTCCATCACTTCAACCATCTTTCTGCATGGGGAAAACCATCTGTTTGGGAGCTGCCTTCTTCCTCTCATCACAGAAGCAGACGGTGATTCACGCAGGGACAGTGCAAGCATGTTAGGTTTGCAAGGTGGCTTTTTATTCCCCTAGGTAAAGATGGGGTGAGTCAGACGTTGACTCTCATAATAGCAGGTCTGTCTCTTGTGATCTTCAGTCCCTTACGAATATAACAAAAGAGACTCAGGAAGATTCATATTCTTCAACTTGAAGCAGATTATTATTATGTTTGGACACATTTCTCTTGTTCCTAGATGCTGATGTTTAAAAAAAATGCAGAAATAGATGCAGGATGCAGGGACACTAATTCAGACCATCCTTTGCTATCCAATATGGTAGCCACTAACTACATGTGGCTGTTGAGATTCAAATTAATTAAAATTCAATAAAATACAAAATTCAGGCCTTTAGTCACAGTAGACATATTTCAAGGGATCAATAGCCACACGTGGCTTGAGGCTACCATATTGGACAGCTCAGATATAGAACATTTCTGTCATTGAAGAAAGTTTGGTTGGAAAGCACTGACTAAGCATGTAAGTTCCTCTTCCTTTTGTACTTGATGTCATGGGAATAGTCGTAAATGCGTGACACACCAGCTGGCTCACTTAGAATCAGTCATGTGGTTGAATGGATACTTCATATTACCATAAGAAGTGAAATTCCACAACTTATACATTTAGTTTAATTTATGCAGTTCATGTCTAATCAACTAAACTTAAGAGGGTTGCTGGCATCCTTTGTAATCAACTAAATTTAAATGACTAAAACTATTTTTGTGAGAGCTTTTTTTCCTGGCTTACTTTCCACCAAATGTGAATCTATGCACAGAGAGTAGAGAAATAATAATGACTAATATGCTAGGCATACGCATTGATAGTCCTGTGACATTGGTATAGCTTTGTAATGCTATGCTAAATCATTATACAATTTGATATTTGACAGTGAACAATAAAAAAATAGTATTTTTTAACTTATAGGGCAGACATCAAGTTTTTATGGTATTATTTTTTTATTATTCTCATTTTATTAATATCTTTTATACCATGCTGACCCCCACTTTGTGAAATTTGGAGATATTATGTAAACCAAGAAGAACAGCATAGATGGAGTTATTTATATGTAAGTTTACATGGTATGAAATAAAATTAAAAGACAACTGTGTTTCTGATTGGTGTAATTTTCTCGGAGACAATTCAAACAATTCAACAACAGAGTCTATAATGAAATACAAGGCTTTTATTTGCTTATAATTTCCCACATATATATATTATATATATATAATATATATATAGAACCTTCCAAAAGTAAGTTTATAAAAGGGGCAAAAATAAGCTAGAAATTGAACACTTGCATGTTAGCAATGCCTGCCACTGATGAAGAGGTATGACTTTCAACTTTGGATTGCAAGTGAATACTCAGCAGAGGCCACCAAGGATGAGAGTTTTTGTTTTTCATTTAATTTATTTATTTGACACAGAGAGAGAGAGATCACAAGTAGGCAGGGAGGCAGGCAGAGAGAGAGGGGGAAGGAGGCTCCCCGCCTAGCAGAGAGCCCGATGCGGGGCTCAATCCCAGGACCCTGAGATCATGACCTAAGCTGAAGGCAGAGGCTTAACCACTGAGCCACCCAGGCACCCAAGGATGGGAATTTTAAGAATGTATAGAAACATGATTTTTTTCTCCTACTGCAGGTATCTTGAGGCATACAGGATGATTGCTAGAGCAAATCTGATCAGATTTATGCATGAAACATACTGTATTAATAAAGCTGTTTTATTGCATTTGCCAGGTGGCTTCTTGTACATAAAGCTATATTTCTGAAGCTCATATAATGTGTGTGGGTTTTTTTTTTTTTTCAAATTCCTTATGCCACAATGTTGGCAACCTTATGCCTTATGATTAAAATTCAATTGTTCCATGTTTTTGTGAAATTTTAATTATGGCTAATTTAAATTGTGATAGCCTTCTAAAAATAGAAAGGATATGGACTACTTTTAATTATGTTTTCCTTTTCTTACAAATTACATACATAGACCAAGATATCTTTGTTTCTCTAGAAATACTACCTTAATGCTACCTCTATACATCTATCACATTTTCTTCTCAGGGATTTATATAACTTTTTCTTATTTGGTGTTTACACTTATTTCCATAGGGATGATTTCTAAGTCCTATTTATAATTAAGAAACAGAGAATTAGAGAGGTTGGTCAATTTGCCTACTGCCATAGGTAAGAAAAGGTAGAGTCCAAAATTTGAATCCACTTAGAACTGAAAACACCACAATGTTCTTTATCAAAACTCTACACTGCATCCTTGCCTTATGGCGGGTCTATTATCTGCCAGTTTCTGTTGGTTCTGATGTTAATGTAGTAAAGATGGTATATGACCTTGAATATTGTCCTCCTAACACTTACCATGATTATAATTAAATGATTAGTATTTCCGTTTAATGGTTTAATATCTGCCTTCCCTGTCAAAATGTAACATCCAGGCGGGTGAATCAGGCGAAGATGAGGTCTTACTAAATATTTATGAAAAGAGCAAACTGAAAGATCAAGACTGAATGATAAAGACTAAAGATGTGAATAAAGGAAAGAAGGGAGAGAGGTGGGAGGAGGAAAGAAGAAAAACAGTCCATATTCTCCTGTAAGCCAAAAGCTAATTAAACAAATCATTCATATTCATATGGCTACTAAGAGGAAGTGCAGGAACACGTAGGGATGGGAGCCTGGTTAGCATGGGACATTTAGGTTGAGTCCTGAAGGATAAATAGGAGGTGATTCAGGTGAAACTGAGCTGTTAGGGAGTAGCCAGGACCTACTGTGTTTTCTAACTCAGATTAATAATTTAAGATTTATCAATGACATATTTATATTTTTGAAATATAAATATAATGTAAATATATAACTATAATATAAAAATATTTTTCTTTGCCTTCAGTGTTAAAACAGACTTAAGGGAGCTAAAAGTGGATTTTTTTTTTTTTTCCTTTGGTCTGAAGGGCCCCAAAAGGGCCCCAAAGGGAAGAATTTGCCAGGATGAGAGAACTGTTGTTTTCTAATAGGAGAAGCTCTTTGGCAAAGCTGTGACTTCTCTTGGAGGGACACAAGAACAGACTTTTCATAAGGGATCCCTGGGAATAATCACCCAGGCTTGTATCTCTGCCCACCATCCAATCCCCTACTGATGTCATCTTGCCTGAACCCAACAAGAAGACAAAGGGCACGAGGATCCTGTTATTGAGTGTCTATAGGGGTCAGCCTTCTGGGCCCAGAGCAGGTAGAAAAGGCAAAATATCCAGCACAGTTAGAAATTAGTCATCTTGAAAGAGATTAGTCCTCTTGAATGAATTGATCTAAGACTTTTGGGCATACTATAACTGAGCCAATGGGAGTTCACTCCTTGGTGAGTCACAGATCAAATCTATACCAATTGAAGTTGTTGCACAAAGTAAACTTTATTTGCAGCAAATAAAGAGATCACAGAAATAACTTCCAAAGCCATGACTCCCAGAGCAGGAGTGAATGGTGTTTGCATTTGTTTTGTTGTGTTTGTTTTCGGTTTAGGATGAATATTTGGATAGGGAAGCATTGTTGTCCTCTGTAGATGCAGGCATAAGGACACATGTGCATTTGAAGAAAACATGCCTACACATACATCGCCTGTTATGTAAATGATGCTTGTGCTCCTCCTTGGGCAGATATTTTAGTATTATAATGAGGTAAAGATAACTGGTTGGTTTTCTGGTCACTGCATGGTCCATCTGTGCCAGTGTGTGTTTAGAGTTAAGCCCAAACTGGTCCGGTGGTGGTCTGGGCTAGCTGCAACTCTTTGAGAACTCTTTGCCATTATTGCTTGAGGGCTAGTTTGGTTTCCATCATGGGATACTTTGTCCCTCCAGTCTTTTATTGTAGTTGAGAGACAAGCTGGAAGGAAGAGCTTAAGGAAAAGTATGGGACAAAGGTCAGTAAGTACAAACAGTCAGTACAAACAGGTGAGCAGGAAAGGTTAGGTCTTGGGGTCTAGCTGGTGACAGCACTACTGTAAAACCTACAGAGGCTAGATCCTACTAAAACTTTTTTTTTTTTTTTTAACTGACCTATTTGCTTATGTAGGTATTCTACTCTTTCTGTTGATAGTAAGAATTGAATATTGTTTCTTCCTTTTTACCTAACAAAATTGAATAACTTTTCATTATTAAAGGGTACATGTAACTCCATTTCCCCGTGCTAATAGAGTGATTCTCTCTTTGCTACCTCTAATAGTTTGCCACCCTTAATAGTAGCTTTTAAAACGTTATAGAATCACACACTATTGAGGTCTATGCAAATGACTACTTTTTCTCAGAGATTTATTTTTCTAAATGAAACACCCTTCCCTGACCAAATGAACCCCCACACAGCCTGGTCCCCAACAGAGGCCTGGAATTTTTCTAGAACTTTCAATCATTTGTTTTCATGCACTCCCTTCAACTGTAAAAACAGGGTCTTTGATCAGATAAATGATCAATGAGGTTCCCTGAGACTCTACAGTTTTGTGGTTCTGTTTCCTGGAAGATCATCTAATTGAAAGTCAGTGTTTGTTGCAGTGAACATTTAAGGACATCATCTTCAGAAAAGCAGCCCATTTTAACTTCAATCACAGAGCGATGCGATCTTGTTGAATTTCTAATTGCAAAGCAACTACATGTGGTCTGTAGGTCAACTTTTAATAGCACAAGTATATTTTGGTTGATAGAATTGTAACCACACTATTATCAACGTGGCTCCAAGAAACCTAGAGAATTGCATCTTTGAAAAAAAAAAAAAGCTATTAATGATGCTAGAGAATTTTAGGAGATTGCCTTCCCAAATATTAATTTTTCTATATTATTCCTACTTTTATTATAGTGTTATACCCAATTAAAGCATCAAGCACTTAACCTATACTTGTGAAAAAAGCAGTTTATGATGGGTGTAATCATATTCCCATAGGTCCAATTATCTCAGTTGGCTCCCAATTAATCCATGGAGTTGTTAGGAACTCCTTTTAATTAGATCTCTTCCTTTTAAAGAACAGTCTTTTTTTTTTTTTTTTTATATTTCACTTTATTATTTCCTTTACTGGAACCCTGCAGGGTGGAGATATACTTTGAAATGTAGTTGTTTGTTTGATAACTATTTGAGATTTAATAAAGATGATATTTTTAACCAGAGTCTTTCTGAGTAGAGATATAAATGCAAGTCCTTCTCTATGAAAATTAAATGCAAATATGTACAAAGTGAGATGAGGCTTTTCTTGTATATTTTAAGTTTAACATTTTTCTTATTAAATCCCATTGATCTTTTGCATTATCTTCTTGAATGTGAAAATTGGCATAGAATTAACTGCTTTTTTTTTTATATATATACTATCTGATCTACCTGTTAACTTTATTACCTTTAAGGACATTAATTTATGTTTTAAATTAAGATATAATAAAGTGAGCTCTAGAAGGAAGACATTTGATCCACACTGACATTTTGCCTGTTAAATCTCCTCTAGGCCATAGATAAAATACGAAGGATAAAAGGTTGCTTTGTCAGCAAGGGGTTTCTTTTATATTTGCTTTCTGGTAGCTGGTATACGCTTGCTTTCTTTTTAGAGTTCATCAAGAAAACTCTTTGAAATTGTAGATTAAAATCTAAAATTGGGGACACCTGGGTGGCTCAGTTGGTTAAGCAGCTGCCTTCGGCTCAGGTCATGATCCCAGCATCCTGGGATCGAGTCCCACATCGGGCTCCTTGCTCTGCAGGGAGCCTGCTTCTCCCTCTGCCTCTGCCTGCCACTCTGTCTGCCTGTGCTTGCTCTCCCTCTCTCTCTCTCTCTCTCTCTCTCTGACAAATAAATAAAATCTTTAAAAAAAAAAAATCTAAAATTGTATCATTCTTGTCCAACTTTCTAAGCTGTTAAAAATATTGTTTTATATATGAGTAAAACCTTCTCATTAAATCCAGAATTGATACAACTTTATAGGAGTGTGATTCCCTTTGTCCTATCCCGCATACCCTATTCACTGGCATAGACTGCATTTCCCTGGTGGGAAGGAAAGTAAACCATTTCATCTTTAAATTTATTGACATTACAGGAATTTAGGAAGTTAGTCTTCATGAGGACTGAATTACCTCAGAAACTTTGTTATATATACTCAACCTAATATAAATAAGTATAAATTAAACTTTTATTTAGAAGATCTGGCTAACCACATGAGATATAAATTTAGCCCAGTTTCCTTTGTTATTTATGCCTTAGATTGTGTCTACTATGGCCATCGGGGAAAAATTGAAACATTTAATTGGGAGCCCATATTTATCTGGGATGTCAATGAACAATGAAAGTCACAAATAAACAAAATACACTCAACGATATACTATTTGTAGTAAAATAAATCTTTATCGACTGGGAACTTTTAGAATGATAAACTAAGACCTTGACTCCAGAATTTTCTCAATTCTAGTCTTTTCCACTGATGAGTTGGATTTTTCAAACCATATATTTCTTCCTCGTAGCAACTATCAGACTTTGTTGCTATTATTACTTTTCAAGTCTTTCCACTCTGATAGATTAAGTAAATGTAGGACCGAGCCTTAGGAATCTCTGCAATGGCAGAGATTTTTGTATTGTCTGGAGTATTCACACAGCTTTCAATAAATGTTTATGGAAGGAAGGGAGAAGAGGAAGTAGGATCGCTTTTACTATCCATGCCGTGGGCCTGTTCTATAGACAAGATCGACGACTACACACATTCATTTAGTACTTAAGGAATAGACATCTATACCCAACACAGTTCAATAGAACTGTCCTCACCTTGCATCCCACCTTTGGCTGTCAGGCTGGTCAACATCATTAACTCTTTCTCTGAAAGGGACGTGCTGTGTACTGTTAATAGAAGTTCTAAAGGATCAGTGAATATATTGCTATTGGGGTGGGCGTCAATTTTAGTCTCCATTTGGCATGAACTAACAAAAATGTATATAAACCAGAGTCTCCAGGTTGTAAATGAAAATGAAGAATAATTGAACAAACATTAAATCGGGAACAATTCAGATTATCTTGACTCACAGTTTTTCCTCAGGTGGGAAATGGAAAGGGAAGTAAATTGCCAGACTGTCATTTAGTGGTGTAAGAATTCCAATGGGGGGATCTTTAAAGGAATTAGGCTGAGATTGCCTTAAAGTTAATGCATCTACACTTTGCAGATAAAACCTCCCCTTTGGTCTTATGGAAGATTTTTTTTTCCCCAGCACAGTGCCTGGAAGTTACTGCTAATGTGTGTTTCAGTGACTCCTTTTCGTTGCCTGCTTTCAGCCGTACCCCCTTCAGATGGGCACAATTTTTCTTTACATATGTTTTTTTTTTTTCCAATTTATTTATTTTCAGAAAAACAGTATTCATTATTTTTTCACCACACCCAGTGCTCCATGCAAGCCGTGCCCTCTATAATACCCACCACCTGGTACCCCAACCTCCCACCCCCCCGCCACTTCACACCCCTCAGACTGTTTTTCAGAGTCCATAGTCTCTCATGGTTCACCTCCCCTTCCAATTTACCCAAATTCCCTACTCCTCTCTAATGCCCCTTGTCCTCCATGCTATTTGTTATGCTCCACAAATAAGTGAAACCATATGATAATTGACTCTCTCTGCTTGACTTATTTCACTCAGCATAATCTCTTCCAGTCCCGTCCATGTTGCTACAAAAGTTGGGTATTCATCCTTTCTGATGGAGGCATCATACTCCATAGTGTATATGGACCATTATCCATTCATCCGTTGAAGGGCATCTTGGTTCTTTCCATAGTTTGGCGACTGTGGCCATTGCTGCTATAAACACTGGGGTACAGATGGCCCTTCTTTTCACGACATCTGTATCTTTGATATCCAGGATCTATAATGAACTCCTCAAACTCAACCCACACGAAACAGACAAACACATCAAAAAATGGGCAGAAGATATGAACAGACACTTCTCCAATCAAGACATACAAATGGCTATCAGACACATGAAAAAATGCTCATCATCATTAGCCCTCAGGGAGATTCAAATTAAAACCACATTGAGATATCACCTTACACCAGTTAGAATGGCCAAAATTAACAAAACAGGAAACAACATGTGTTGGAGAGGATGTGGAGAAAGGGGAACCCTCTTATACTGTTGGTGGGAATGCAAGTTGGTGCAGCCTCTTTGGAGAACAGTATGGAGATTCCTCAAGAAATTAAAAATAGAGCTTCCCTACGACCCTGCAATTGCACTCCTGGGTATTTACTCCAAAGGCAAAGGAAACAAAAGCAAAAATAAACTTCTGGGACTTCATCAAAATCAAAAGCTTCTGCCCAGCAAAGGAAACAGTCAAAAAAACAAAGAGGCAACCCACGGAAAGGGAGAAGATATTTGCAAATGACAGTACAGACAAAAGGTTGATATGTTTTTACTTCAGTTGTGATTTTAGACTCTAGATCAAACCTGGGATTCAGTTTATATAAAGAGATTTTATTTATTTATTTATTTATTTATTTATTTATTTATTATATAAAGAGATTTTAAACATCTCCATTCAGACCATTAGGTGTTGATTACATGGTTTAACTTGTTTGAAATCAGTGTTACTTCACTTTTTGTGTGTATAGAACCCTACTGTAGCTTCAAGTGACAAGTACATTATATGTTCAAAAAGCTTATTGAAAGAAACCACTATGTGGTACTCTAATACTATGTTCCAATAGCTGGTAGCAGTGGTGAGACATATTTATTGAGGAAGCTAAAATCTCAATTTGCATTTGGGCTTGCTGTTTTGCATAGTTCTCTCCAGTCATCTAGCACCATTGATCACTAACTTATCCCAATAATTAGCTTTCCCAAATACATGGGATTTAGAATGTTAGAATATTTAATGCTGTCAAGACCAACCAGAATTATTTTTAGTATTCTCCCTCTCCTCTTCCCCCTTCTCCTTTCCCTCCCCAACCCTTTTTCTCCTCCTCTCCTCTTTTGTCCCTCCTCCTCTAATTCCTTCTCTTTCTTATTCTCATTCTTTGTTTTCTTCTTATTCTTTTCCTCTCTGAAATACAAAGTACTTTTCTAGCTCAGATATGCAGATTCCTGCTGTGCTATTCCTCATTAGAATCATCTGCACAAAAATGTCTATAAGGGATTGTGTTTTGATATATCTTGGATTGCGTTATGTTTCTTTTTAATGTCCAGTTACGTTTGGAAATGATTATGTCCTGTATCTGTGCATCAAGTCTTCCAGAGAGCTCCTTGGCACCTCCCTTTCCTAAGCAATAGCCTCTTCTATGGGCCATGGGCTGGCAGATCTCTCTTGCTTACTGAGTCTCAACAGTTGCCAATACTGATTGCTGCCATCTGGCCCCGTCTCAATCTCCAAAGTCCCTTCAGAGCGGCTGCCACTTGTACGTCCCCGTACTTTTCTTAACTCCGCTTTTCCTCTCTTTTCTCCCCTCTCTCTGTGGTGGTGAGTTACGTCTCTTGTGCCATCACAACCTGAAAAGTAGTCCCAGTTTATGACAAGCAAATAAAATTACTGTTATTTTATACTATGCATGAATTAGGCCATTACAGTACATGCAGTGTGATCATTGGGGTCTTAATTCATTGTTGCTGCTCATGGGCTGGGCTTTTTCTGGATTTAACACCAAAGGATCCTGGCAGACTCTTCTCAAAGTAATGGAAATTAAATTGTAATTGCTATTAGACAAGTTACATGACCATCATTACCTAATATTTGTGGATGGAATACTCTGTACCAAGCCCTGTTCTACGTAATTCACAGCCATGATTTGTTAGGAGATTTCTTGTCACTTTCTTCGAACTATTTAACCTTTAGTTTAATAGATGTGTAACTTAATGATCTATGGTTATTTCAAGGTCTGGAATTGGAACATCTCATATAATCTGTAGAGGAAGTTTTACATGCAAATGCTAAGGGCTGTAACCCAAAGGAATTTAAATAAGTTAAGTCCTCTCTGAGTTATAGGCTTCTTGTTGCCTGGGTCATATATTTTAATTGACCTTGACTTTGTTTAATTTAAGTAAAATCTTCTCTAAAATAAAGTCAGAATGAGATTCAAGGCTTTTTGTTTTTTTTGGTGCACCCATGCATGTTTGTATGTGTGTGCGATTGAATATTGTGTTATTATTTTTACTATATTGTTTTACTATATTGTTATTATATTTACTATATTGACCTTCTCCATATTCCGTCTCTTAAAATATATAATATAAAAGGCCCTACCTATAATTGCCTAGTTTTAACTATCAAAGAGAATACCTTCTTCCTACCTACCATAGAATAAATGAGTTCTAGGTTGGACAAACTTAACATGGGACTCCATGGAAACGTGGACTGAGTCACCTGGTTGTCTTGCTCATGGCTTCCCTGTAGGCAGCTATCTCACCTCTCCTACTAAATGCTACACTTGTAATAGGGTTGACTTTCCACCCCTCTTTACTTTGTGTGACAAAATAATTTCTTCCTCTCTTCTAGAAGTCTCTTTGGGCATCTCTAGGAAAATGGAGTGGGAAAGCGTTGCGGGTATGAAGTATTTGGCTCTAGCTATATTTTAAATATGGAATTAAAGTACTGTTAGCTTTAGTGGAATCATCTTTATCTTAATCCAGCTTCATTGTCCTTTCTCTTGTGCTTACATACTTCAAACACTTGCTGCTAAGTATTGCCTCTTATTTGGTTCTGGTTTTATCTTTCAATACAACTGCTACTTAGTTAATTATAGCTTGTTTTTGTTTGCCTATTGGCCTCTCTGAATTGTTTACTTTCTATTTTTATATGTATTTATTGTTTTCCTTTACTCATGTATGTAGTTTATAGAGAAAATATATGTGCTACTTTTTAAAATTTATATACACACACATAAAATATATACACAAAAAACTAAGTACTCTTGTAATTCTAGAAAATGACTTACTATACTTTTGTTTTAAATGCTGAACTCTGAACTTAAATGTGACTGGTTCATAGTGTTTTCTATTAAATTTCTTTTTTAGTTCTCAAGAGTTCTATGCTAACAAATGTGTATATTCATATGGTATGGACTGATCCAGTGACTTACCGTAATTAATCTTTCATAACATCAAATATATAAATTTTAAGATATGCACCTTAGAAACAATCTGTTTACTTTGCATAGTACTTGTCTTTAGTATCATGCCAATAACATGTAATAATGTTGGATGTACTTAAGAGATAATTATTGGCATTTTAAATTTCAAATCCTTTTAAGAATACATTAAAGAGGGGCAACTGGGTGGCTCAGTCGGTTAAGCCTCTGCCTTCAGCTCAGGTCATGATCTCAAAGTCCTGGGATCGAGCCCCACATCCGGCTCTCTGCCCAGCAGGGAGCCTGCTTCCCCCTCTCTCTCTGCCTGCCTCTCTGCCTACTTGTGATCTCTCTCTTTCTCTGTCAAATAAATAAATAAAATCTTAAAAAAAAAAAAAAAGAATACATTAAGGAATTTTGACTAAGGAACTTTGAGCTATTTCACTTCCTTAATAATAGAAAATTGGAAGATCTTTATAATCCATGTGATTAGAGTTTGGTAATATCTTATTTTCTGTACTTCTTTACTCTTTCATCTACACAAAAGCATTTTAGTTTAATTGGTACTGAGATACTTGACACTAGCTGGTGCATATGAGGATGTTGAATAATTACTATTGGATATTTTCTTTCCAGAGTAGTTAGATATTTTCCCTTTTTTGGGTAGGATGAGGTAATACCTTCCTTCATATATGATATGTAAGTTAGACTCTGTAATTTACATGTTATCTTTGAGTTCTACTCTTGTATCCTGAAAGATAAACTCTAGTTTATTTTCCATCATATCTAGGGATTTTTCATTCTAGGAATTTTTCATTTTTTTTTTTAATGAGGACACATAGAAATTAATTGAGTGAATAAATGAATAAAACAATCAAATAATGATAATTTAAGTAAACCTGCATTTTAACTTTCAGAACTATATTGTAGTAGTTAATTTGACTAAGGCTTTAGGAAGGGCCTCCAAATAATTCAGTGATGTAATGACTACAAAAAATAAGAATAAAGTAAAACAAAAAAAATTATTTTAATGGTTTAAGTTAGCTATTCCAGTCAATGAATGGTTGTATCCCATGAAGTCATTGAGAGACCCAAGCTAAGGGCAGCTGTGTCATCTTTAACTAGTGCTCTCCAAAGTCATTCTGGAAAAGAGGGAGGAAGAAAAGCACTGAGGATCTAACATGCAGGTTCGTCCAGAAATCAACCATATGACTCTACCTAGCTGTGGGGATTGCTGGAAAATACCGTCCCTCGATGGTCAATAACTCCCATCTACAACTCTATTATTATAAAATAAATAAAGAACAAAATCTGGTGTGTATTTACCAATATCCACCATAATCCCCTTGACACACAAAAATATTTTTTTAAAAGACTATAAATTTCAGGCAGAAATCTCAGAAACTTGGGAATTAGAATTGCCATTCCTATGATATGCAGCCTTAGATTCATACTGGTATTGCATCAAAGATTATTCTATGAAAGATGTTGTTGGCCTCACTGATATGAACATCAGAGATGATTGATCTTCTTGCCAGTGTCTCCTTGTTATCTTTAATAATATACAGTGGTGCATCCTCTAATACAATTCCTAAAACTATTTACATATTCACACTTTATAGTCTAATATGATAATCAGTTTAATGAGTTAACTTGTGGTTTACAAAACATCCATTTATCTTAATCTTACCTTATTCAAGATTCTTTGATTTTTCATTGTTCTGATACGCTGGAATTTATGGTAAATATATTCATATTCATCTTATATACCTCATAATTTTTAAAATGTGTTTATTTGGGATGTACAACTGGTTTTTTTTTCCCTTAAACACCAAAATACACTGTTTTATCCAAAATAACCATTTAATTATGAGTTTGTAGATCTAAATCTCATTTTAGACTTTTAAAGAGCAGCCATGTCTTCCCTCCCGTAAGTAATGTATGTTGACTCTGGACCTTCTGGAGGTCCATGGTACCAAGATATGACCATACTTACCAGGTGCTTGTTATTAATAAGGCACCTTATTGAGAGCCCTAAGGGATGCAAAAGTTTTTGACATGCACATGGAGCCACTTAAGGACAGAAGCCTCATGGTCCTTAGCCATCAGGACACATGATCTAGGATTCAAAGCACACTCTGGAGAAATTCTCTGTAGTTGTCTATTTCTTATTCATTGGAATTTTCTTCTTGTAATCTTCTGCTGTTTTGATCATCCTTGTTTTCCTGGACAATATTTCAAAATCCAGGACATGTATTTCTTATTTCCTTAATTTTATGGGATTCCTCTGTCTCCATCCGCTAACACCTTAGGCTCCCAATTTCAGTTACTTTTATGTTTTGGGGGTTTTTTGGAGGGGGATATAGTTACTATGTATTTTAGAAAACCAAAATTGCTTTTTTTCACATTAAAGAAAGTTAGGCAAGAGGGATTTGCAATGTCTTATGCAATATTTTGTGAAAAAAAGTTATTTATTGTACAAGTTTTATATAACACAGTTAAAAGATGATGAGTTTTAATGCTAAAAATATACTCAATTTTAATTTCTAGTTCCAATACTTTATTTCAACTGCATTGAATGCATTCCTAGGATATGTCAGTCACTCTCCTAACTATACACTGTAGGTTCAGAAAAGAATGACAGTTATGACCCTCAAAAGTATTTATAGTCTGCTAACTGTGTGATATAAACAATTTAGTTCATATTTGTAGGTACTAGTTTCCTTCTCTGTGGATAGGGAATAAGATCTGCCTCATAAGAATATTATGAGAAATTAAATGATTTTCTTTAATTCCTGTTACTATAATGAATATGAACTTTCATGTTTCTACTCTGGGATCAGCAACTTTTTCCTTCTATGGATTAAAGTAATTTTAAAATTTTAACATTACAGTTTTAGAAATTGTTTGAATATTGACTTCATATAGAAGAAGCAAAAAGTAAATATCCCTAAAGTATATTACAAGCTGGTGATAAACAATTTATTACAAATTGTTTCCATATTTTTATAATTCATATAATTCATTTTTCATCGGTGGTTTCTTCACATAAAAATAAATCCTAGTGGTGTCTGGCTGGCTCAGTCAGTTGAGCAACTGCTTTCGGCTCAGGTCATGATCCAAGGGTCCTGGGATCAAGTCCGAGGAGCCTGCCTCTCCCTCTGCCTGCCACTGCCCCTTCTTGTGCTCTGTCTCTGTCAAATAGATAAATAAAATCTTAAAAAAATAAATCTCAGGGATATATTCATTTCATATGAACTTCAACCTGCTTTAGAATATTAATACATTAGAATATTAATACATTTGAGTTACATATATATACATATACATGTATTTATAAATATGTATATGTAATTTCTTTCTTGGTTAATACTTTTTACAAATAAGAGGAGTCAATCAATTAGCAATATTATTTATAATCTTGATATAGGAAGAGCCAGACTTTCCATTTTAGTTTCTAATATAAATGCTTGATGTATTTCTACTTATAGCAGTTTCATCTGGTTAACATATTTATTACATAATTATGAAAATAGGCAGTCAGCAATTATGCTTCTTTATGGAATTCTCAAGGAATCAGAATTCCTAAACCCTGTGTAGATTAAGTATGTTATAATATATTTTTAAAAATCTTTTGTGCAATGTTTCTTCACAACTCTGGACTACAAGATTTGCTTCAGAAGGTCAGTTTATCCTTTATCCCTTCCCTACCCCAGAATCAAACACACACAAAGCTCTTCTAACAAAGAGAATGAAGAAAAAGTTAAGAAGCCATTTAGTTAAGAAAGATAGGTTCAGGAAGAAATGGATGACAACACTACCAGAAATTATAAGAAAAATGTAATGATTAAGTTTACTTATTGATAATGAATGAATTTCTTATACTAATAAAAATACAAAGATTCAATATTAACATTACTATAAGAAAGTTTATGTTCACAGTGTTTATTTGTACCCATGCATCTTTTGACAGTTTTGGTTGTCTGGATGCCATGTTTAAGAAAACTGTGGCATATTTTGTGACTTTTTTGCCATTCTGCTAAGAGAGAGACTATGGTATCATTTATCTAGAGTGATTAAGCAATGATGAGGCTTGGGACAATGCACTGACTTTTTATAGGTAGAGCCAATATGAGAGTGGGAGTGTAGGCACAACCAGGGAAATAGAGATAGTAAAATAGACGGCCTACTCTGTTTACCTTATCCCCCCTTCAGAAACCACTAAGCCAGTTTTCTTGACTGGATGATATTTCCCCATTCATTTTTTATTTGAAATGGAAAATTCTTAGGACGCTTGGGTGACTCAGGGGGTTAAGCCTCTCAGCCTTCAGCTCAGGTCATGATCTCCATTCCTGGGATCCAGCCCCACATTGGGCTCTCTGCTCAGCAGGGAACCTGCTTCCCCATCTCTCTCTGCCTGCCTCTCTGCCTACTTGTGATCTGTGTCTGTCAAATAAATAAAATCTTAAAAAAAACAAAAAAGGAGATTTGCTTAAAAAATATATTAACCTACTAAAATTTTTTTAGAAATACAAATATGAATGTGTGTCATACTTTTCTTCATATCAGCTCCCATTTGAATCTCTTCATTTAGTCCTTTCTTTCTTTGTTGTTGCCAGCACTAACTCATAAATTCTAGGGCTGGTTTCACTTTTCACTGCACACCTGCCTACTGGATCCCCAACTGTGAGGACGATGGAACTGTAGTGTCCAATATAGTAGCCAATAGACACATGTGGCCTTTACATTTTAATGAATTAAAAATTAAATAAAATTAAGTTTAGTCCCTCAGTGATACCTGCCACATTTTAATTGTGAAATAAGCACATGAGGCTAGTGGCTACCCTATTAGACAGGGTGGGGAATATGTCCATGACTTCACTGAAAAAAGAATAGTGCTGCTTTAGAATGAGTAACAGTTTAGTGGCTTGCTTTTTTTTTTTTTTTTTAAGATTTTATTTATTTATTTGACAGAGAGAAATCACAAGTAGACGGAGAGGCAGGCAGAGAGAGAGAGAGGGAAGCAGGCTCCCTGCTGAGCAGAGA
This sequence comes from Neogale vison, assembly GCF_020171115.1. Classification (NCBI taxonomy): domain Eukaryota; kingdom Metazoa; phylum Chordata; class Mammalia; order Carnivora; family Mustelidae; genus Neogale; species Neogale vison. The sequence continues at coordinate 127,473,183 of NC_058095.1, read as the reverse complement.
GCCCGATGCGGGACTGGATCCCAGGACCCCGAGATCATGACCTGAGCCGAAGGCAGCGGCTTAACCCACTGAGCCACCCAGGCGCCCTAGTGGCTTGCTTTTGAGAGATTTCTACATCGTTCTTCTGAGACAATTGTTAACATAACACAGATATGTAAAAATCATACATTATTGGTACATGGACTTAGTGAAATTTTATATTCTGTAATAAGTCAAGGAGATTTTAACAGTGGGTGGTTTTTAAATTTGTTTACTTGTTTTGTTTTTGTTGCCTTATTTTTTTTTGTTGCCTTATTTTTAAATTAGTTTTTAACTAAAGTAAATTATTGTTATTTAGTGTCTTGACATGAAAAAAAAAAACTTCAGTTTATATATTACAAACCTTGCTCACTTCCTTCACAGACCGCTTTTCTTTGAAGTCATTGGGAGATCCAACCAGGAACAGGAGATAGAAGAATTGTGCCAGGGGCCAAATTGCTGTTTCTTTTCATGTATCTATAAAATGAAATAAAATATGTTTGATGAATTGCCAGTCTATTTGCTCTGCTTCAAAACTTGCAAGGTACCTATGTTATTATGAAATATAGATGGTAAGGAAAACTGATGTGACTGAAGAGGGAGTAAAAATGTTAGAAGTTGTGGTGAGGAACTTTGTAAAAGATACAAAGTAGTAGAATTAGAATGCCTGGGCCTGTTGTTAGCTGTTTGTTGTGTGCTAGTGTTTCACATAGCCTGAAAATGCCCTCTGTGTGTCTGATATTTCATGACTTCAGAATCCATTCTCATGAATGTATTTCACTAAGTCTTAAGCAAATACTATGCATAATGTTTATAAATATAAGTAAAACACATCATCTGGCCTCAAAAAGTTTTAAATATTAGTTTGATATGAATATAGCTATACCTGCCTCCCCTTTCTAATGTTGAATGAGTGTAGCTATGCTTATTTCTTTTTATATTTGTTTGGAAATTTTCTTTTTAAGCCTCCTCATGTCTATTTTAGGAAAAATCTATTTAGGTTAAAAATTCAACCCAAGATACATGTTTTATTTTAATGGATTAATTTAGTTGATTATATTCGTCATATTTTGTTAGAGTAGTTAAGTTTTCATTCAGCATTCTAATTTATGCTCTTATGATTTATCTTTTTTTTTTGTTTGTTTGTTTGTTTGTTTTGTTTTTTGGTACAAAAGTGGGTGGAGGCACGGTTTTGTTTTGTCACAAAAGCCAAGGCAGCGTCTGTGACATGAAGGCAGAGAAGAGAAACAAGAGTTGCACTTCAGAGTTTCCGCCTCTTTCAAACTAGGAGACTCCTTCTCTCCCCTGCCACACCTTGAATTGGCAGTAACAGGGCAGTAGCCCTCCTCTGTTCCCCTAGTTCCGGCTTGGGAATTGTATCCCATGTGAGGAAGTTCTCACTGTAACCGCAGGAACACAGGTCCAGCGTTCCTATCTCTCCCCACCCCACCATATATGCACACCCACATCAGTAAGAAAGTGTGCCCTGCATTTAAAAAGCTCTCTCTCTCTTACTCTTCTCTCTCTCTCTGTCTAAGAGAACAGGGTGGGGAGGGTCGGTGGGGAGGGGGGCTCACTTGATTGCAAAGGGAATGTGCTTTAGGACTGGGAAGAAGAAATACACAGTGTTGTCTCAGTGCCTTGCTGGTAAATGACCTAACTGCAAGGTGAGCAAGCCTCCCCACTTCTCTCTTAAACCTTTGTTAGGCAGATTTCAACCCCACTGACAGGACACAGAAGAGGTCACAGTGAGGATGACTGTCCCTGGAGAGAAGGGGTCCAAGAGCACCTCATTCCCAAGTCCCAAACAGACCATGCTCAGCCTCTCGCTGCCGACAAAATCCGAAGGCAGAGAGAGTAGTGGTCGTGAAACAAGAAAGGAATTTATTTCAAGGAGGCCCATACTGGGAAAACAGGGGACTAGTGTTCTAAAAGCTGTCTCCAAAGTGCTGAAAATACTTCCTGGTTTATATTAGGAAAATGTGGGGCAAAGTTCGGCAGGTGCATGCAGATGGGCAGTAAAGGTCAGGTTGATCACTGTCTTGGGGTCCATCATGCGAGGTCTTTATTGCTCGAGGTGGTAGTTTCAGTTCCCATCACAGAATATTTTGCCTTCTGGGTCTTTTTTCCGAGTTAAAAGATAAACTGGAAAGGAGACCTTATCAGTTAGAAAGCACAGACTGAGGTCAAAATGGCGGGAGTTGAAGTCCTCTTCCATGATTGCTTTCACCCTGGCTCCAAGAGGCTTGGAGTTGGGGTCCACCCACAGGCAGTGCCCTGCTTTTGGAGGTTGTGAGGAATAATACCTCAGCTCTACCAGAACCCAGAAGTTGTTGGGGAATGCAGGGCTGAAGAATAAGGGGGGACAGGATATTGACATCTTTTCACCTTCCTAAACTACACGGGCATGTGCGCGCATGCACACACACACACTCACACACACACACAGGTGTTCTGTTGTTAAGGCACTAAGGGATCTCAGTGATGTGGTGGAACCATGCTGCTGTCCCAGAGTACCAAGACCTGAGTGGGTGTGTCTATCCCCACCCTGGGGTAAGAGGCAAAGTTTGCTTGGAGAGGCAGAATAGCCACAGATAAAAGAATCCCAAATGAGGACAGAAGAGGAGCCCCATGTGAGAGATTCACTCTTGTTCATCATATTTTTCCAATACGGCATCTATTTAAGGTGTTGGTTGAGTAATATTTCTGACTTATTTTCTTTTGCTTCCCTGATCGATGTTTTAGGAAATTGATGAATTAGTTTCAGGACTGGCTCCATGCCTTTGGCCCGCAGAAAGGTCCTGCCCTTGTTTTAATGTTCTACTGTTGCCATCTTGGAATTCTTAAGTTTTGAACAAAAGGCCTCACATTTTGTACTGGGCTCTGCAAATGTTGCAGCCAATCCTGATTTATTTTACAACAATATTAACTAGATTAGTTTTAGAGGTATCTCTTATTTCTCTATCTACTTTCACACTTCATCATCAGGCGTTATCTATTACATCTTTTCTTTACCCTGTAAATCTACTTTCCTTCATTCCTGTTGCCACTTCCTTATTTCAGGGTAAGATAGTTTCTCACCTGGACCATTGCAGTAATGGCAGGATCTTTCTTTTTGTCTTTATAATTCAGCCTTCACACGTCTTCAAGAGCTATCATAAGGCTAAGATATCACCCAGATTGCCACTTACTTAGGAGTTTGTTACTACCCATGACAAACTGCTTTTTGTAAAATTATTTTTCTACTCTACATATGTTTCTAGAGTGTTTTGTATTTAGTGGTAATTTACTGATTTGCTAATTTGACAGTTTCTTCTATTAATGAATTTTCATCTTTCTCTTCTTGTTTAACAGTAATGGTGTTTTCCCTCTGTATCTAAGATTAGATGATACCGTTTTTTTAAAAAAGATTTATTTACTTATTTTAGAAAGAGAGAGAGCACGAGCAGGGGGAGGGGTGGAGGGACAGGGAGAGAGAGAATCTTCAAGCAGACTCCCCACTGAGCATGTAGCCTGACCCAGGGCTCAATCCCTGGACCCTGAGACCATGACCTGAGCCCAAATCTAGAGTCAGCCACTTAACCAGCTGAGCCACCCAGGCCCCCCATGATACCTGCTTATTAAGAGTCTTTCAGTACCTTACCTCTGATGGTGTGTGTGTGTATTTGTGTGACAGAGAGAGAGAGAGAGAAGGAGGGAGGGAGGGATTGACCAAAACTTTCTCTTTGTACCTACACTGTTTTTGTGCTTATTCTTACAGAGGTTTTCTGTTACAGAATTTAGAGCTAGTATAAAAGAGATGGTCAATGTCAGGTCTCTGATTATAAAGTAGATGTTGTCTTCTGGTTCACTCTACTCCTGAAGCAAAGCTTAAGCCAGAGGGTTAAACCAGAGGGGGAGGTGTTCAACTTCTAGTACAGATATTTACCCTGATTTTAGGAACCGTGCATTTTCATTTTGAAATATTCTGGACTCCTTCTAAAATCTGGTTTGAGCTAGTGGTAGGAATGGTTCTTGTGGTTAAGATAATGGATTTTGGAATTAAATTGAATTCCAATTATACCAACCTTTCTTAATATGATTAATCTTCAGTTTCTAAACTATGGTTTTCTCATGTGAAAAATCAAATTGTAATGTTTATGTCATAGCATTGTTCTGAGGATAAAAAGAGGTAATTTCCTGTCAGCAATCACAAATGATTATTGTTTGTCATGTAATATTTGTTGTTATTGCTCCTGGGGTGAGTGCAAGAAGGTGCAGATAAGTCGTGATGATCCTGTCCTTTTAGCTCTTGATACTGGCAGAGTTTAAAATGGGTTCAGCCACTGTTACCTATTACAGATATTGGTGGAATTCTCCACCTACACACATCATATTATTGGTGGAAATGGCATTTAAAAAGATAAAAAATTTAAAAAGATAAAATTCTTGTGGCTCAGTAGGTTAAAGCCTCTGCCTTCACCTCAGGTCATGATCCCAGCGTCCTGGGATCGAGCCCCACATCGGGCTCTCTGCTCAGTGGGGAGCCTGCTTCCCTTCTTTCTCTCTACTTGCCTCTGCCTACTTGTGATCTCTGTCAGATAAATAAATAAAATCTTTAAAAAAAAAAGATAAAATTCTTTGTGCGAGTAAAGAGTCAATAATCTAGATGAGTGATTCATATATCTGTATATGCATGTGTATCCTTCACAAATATTATATTTTGATAATGGTGGCTATAAATGGGAGAATCTCAAAAATAACTGTACAATCACTACTGTGGTTTCTGCCTGAGTCACCATGAGCAACTTTCAAAGGAGTGTGGCATAGGGAGGGTGCTCTGCTGACACACAGTATATGTGAGATCAAGAAGAGACATGTGGCCAAAATTTAAAGCACAGCTATGGAGAATGATCAGGATCAAAGCAAATCACATCAGCTTTCGAAAATAATAGCCACTTCTAGAGAATTATCTTAGTGATACTTGAATGGCCTAGAGCATTGCAGAATGGGAAAGAGTCTTGAAATGCCTTTTGTGATTTATTATCATTTAACTATTGTGGACTCATCCACTTTAGGAATGAATCTGACTTTTTGACAACTATATAAACCAGGCAAGGTATATGTAAAATAAAATTTATCTCACTAAAGTTGTCTAAACAATATATAACATAATTCTAAAAGAATCTATATTTACCCATTACCATTGGTTTATTTCTCTATAGTACTAACGGGTATTTAAATCATTACCATAGCCTTGTCAATGTATAATCAGTACTCTAAGGCTAACCCACCTTTCAAATGTACAATATGCTTTGGGATGTATCAGCAGTTCCAGTTTTTCTGCTTGAATGTGCATGTTCAGTAGCACTGAACCCAAAATATGAAGGTCTAATGAATTGGCTTTAATGGTTTCCTTGCCTCCTTAAATGTTTTTGTTTTAATTGGTTATACCACACTATATCCTGAACTACACTGAAAAGTTCACAGCATTGATGCTAATGGTCTCTTTTTAATTACTGCATAATGAACAAGGTCTGACAGTGCAGTTTTAGAGGTTAGACACCACACTTAGTGATTATCTTCATATTTTTAGGAAGTAGAAATCTAAGCCTTCCATCATACTGTGGAAATTATATATGTTCACATGTGCTTCAGTGTATATACAATTGTGTATGTGTGTGTCTGCTTTAGGTAAATGTCTGGCAAAATGGACATTTAGGATATTTTATTTTTAGCTTATCTGCATGAGTGTAGTATGCATATGTATGCATATGTAAACATACATGCATACACTGGAGAAAAAATACTATATGATAATCAAATTCTTGATTTATTTACCAAAAGCTTTATTTCCAGTTTGACATATTCTTTCATAAATGTGTCTAGTACTTACGGAACATCTCTCTCTCTCTCTCTTGCTCTCTTGCTCTCTCCCTCTTTCTCTGGTCTGGAATTTGAACAAAATATTCATATTGGTCGCAATTAAAATGCTCTGATGAAAAGCATTAAGATCATGCCATGTATGTAACAGATTTAAGCATCTTGTTTTCATTATAAATATATGCCCCTGCATAAAATCTTTATAAATTGTTGTTACACTTTGATATTTAGGGGACAATAAGAGAAAGAAATCAAACAAATTGTGAAAGTTGGGGAGGAACAGCCACATTAGGAATCCAAGATCCTTGGTACACAAAAAGTGCCAAACATTATTAGACTTGCCACTTCTAGCATTGGTTTTCCAAGACACTGTATTTTTTTTTTTCAAAGGTGGTAAGAAAATTTTAACCTCGTTTTGGCTATGCACAGTTTAATTTGATTTGCCTTTCCAGAGTGAAAATATTACTACTTAATTTGAACGAAGTTTGATGCCACCTTACCTATCAAAAGAGCAATAGATGCTGTTTTAACTTCTTAGAAAAAAGACCTCTAAATATCTTTTATGCCAATTAAATTGTACATACTTTTATTGATTTTTATGAAAAAGAATTTCAATTGAATTTTTGTGCATATTTGTTTTAGAGATTTTTATGGGTAATGACTTTCAATCTTCTTTTGATTCCTACACCATTATTCTTTTCTTCGTTCTATTTAATATTCTGTATTCTATTTATCATTATTCCTTAAATTAAGCTTAGGTAAAGCATGCTTTCATATCTGAAAATTCTATTTATTCCCTTTGTTAGAATTGCAACACTTTTAGTTCTTGTAAGCAAAGTACACTGCAGGGAAACATTACTATTATATTGTTTAAAATAATACACAAATTAAATGTATGTGACAACATACAGATAAGGCCAAATGAGTGGAAAGAGAATGATAGAAGAAAAATGATTTAAATGAATATATCAATGTGTTGAGTAAAATGAGCAGAAATGAGTCAGCTAGCAGCATTTCTGAGAGGAGAAATCTCAATACAGAAGTAGAGGAAATATTTAAATTTTAAACAGGAGGCGATTGGGAGCCAGTGCAAGGATCTAAGGGGGTAATAATGTGTTTGAGCAAAGTAAAAATGTTCTCCATGTTGGCAAATCTTAATCATTTCTTGCTGTGATAATTAATCAGACAGCCAAGCACTAGCCACTCACCTGCTTCAAAACATAAATTTTACTTTATGTACACAACAAATTACCCTTTCATGCACACATAAAAAATATATACATTCTCTATGGGATGGAGGAGATGTTCGATATCTGCCTTTGGTGGAAATAATTATTATTAATTTAAGATTAGCATACTCTAGACAGACTGTTAGCATTCTTGTTTTATCTAAACACAGCCATGTGAGGGGCTCAGGGCTGTCGGTGTATTGGTGGAAGCTCTCCCACTGTTCCCAACAGCTGCTGAAGTCACAAACATTTCAATCCTATTAATTCAACATGAAAAAATCATTAGCATTGTACTGAGGTGTTGGAACCGGCTCATTCCTGCTTGGTTGATCTCTCAAGTCAAATTAGGAAACCTCCTGCTCAGGGGCAATTTACTTTTTATTGAATAAAGCCTATTATTCTGGTCACATTTTAAGATGGTGCTCCTTTTGCTTGTCTTATAAGCAATGATGAATTTAACTCAAGAAGGAAATTGAGTATTAGGATTTTGAGGGGAAGGACTTTTCTGTCTCTTATGAGTCTCTTCCAGTATAATACTTAGAAAAAAAATCCATAAAATATTTAAATGAATAAGACATCATCATCATCATTGTCCTCATCACTGTCATCAGCAACAATAACAGTTAACATTTATTTAATCGTCATTAAATGTGGGACATTATTCTAATTGCTGGGCGTGTGTTAACCCTTTTGATCCTCGAAACATCTTTATGAGTCAGGTTCTGTTATTCTCATTCTTCAGATGAGGAAATTGAGATGCAGAGAGAAAAAGTAAATCATTCACAATTCTAAAGCTAGTAAGTCATGGAGCCTGAATTTGAGTCCAGACAGTCTGATCCTGGACTATAGACTCATTGTATACAGTTGAATGTAGAAATAAAATAAAACAGAGAAAGTGAAAGGAAACAGGAAACTTTTCTAAGGTATTTAGAGGCAGTCTTTTTATTTCTATATGTGAGGGAGTAGCTAGAACTAATACATTCCAGAACTAATATAATAAATGCCAGAACTAATATAAATGTGAAATATAAGGTTTATGAAAATCAGTATGTCAGTTGTCCAACTGAGACTAGCAGCCATATTTCCTTCCATCTAAAACTCTGTCTAGGGGGCATGTAGGTGGCTCAGTCATTAAGCGTCTGTTCGGCTCAGGTCATGATCCCGGGGTCCTGGGATCGAGCCCTTCATCGGGCTCCCTGTTCAGTGGGGAGGGGTGCAGAGGTGTGGTGGGTGTGGTGGGAGCCTGCTTCTCCCTCTCCTACCACCCGTGCTTGTGTCCCTCTCTCACTGTGTCTCTCTCTGGCAAATAAATAAATAAAATCGTTTAAAAATAAATAATTAAATAAATAAACTCTGTCTATATCTTGCTTGGAAGAATAACACTGAACACAGCATTATTCTTTATGTCTGGATTTCTTTCTTGTGTTTGTGTTGGTATATTATGGGGTCTGGAGGGGACAATCTAGTAAGGATTTGTTTCATTACATAATGTTTGTTTACTATACAAAGTAAAATAATGGCACACTCGACTTTATGTGTAATTAACCAGGTTTGGGAAGTGTATTTTCTTTTTTAAGATTTTACTTATTTTTGAGAGAGAGAGCATGTGTACCAGCACATGAGTAGAGGGGGAGGGGCAGAGGGAGAAGCAGACTCCATATTGAGCAGGAGGTCCCATACGGGACTCAGTCCCAGAACCCCAGGATCATGACCCGAGCCAAAGACAGATGCTTAACTGACTGAGCCACCCAGGCACCCAGGAAGTGTAATTTCTTGTATGAACATGTATTGGATGTGATGGATATTGAAAGACTAACACAATTACCATGCTTACTTAGGACAGTGGTTTTATGCCTTTCATTTAGTTTTGGGCTTCTCTAAAAACAGCAATTCCCTGATATTCCTGATTAACCTTTACTTCAAAGTCATGTTTTAAATTCCATCTTCATAGCTTTGGGCATTTGATCCAAGTAAGTAAGTTGCTTAGCTTTATTCATAAAGAGAATAAGAATTTTTGCCCTGTCATACCCATTTTTTTCTTCAGAGAGTCATAAAGTATCTCTCTTTTAGGAAATATAAGTCGATAAGTGTTAAAATGATGATAATATGTCCTAAGAATTGATAACTATTTAAAAAATAGTTTACAGTTTAGGAATTTCAAGCGCAAGCACCAGAATTCCATTATCCAGAGTTCTTGGGCTCTCTGCTTCTGGTCAAAGTACTGAGAGAGGATTACAAAGGAACAGGGGTAAAGCGCTCATCTTGTTCCACACCTCTGGGCTGGCTCTTTGTGAACTTAGTACCTTATATTTCCTTCCTCTTTTGCATCTTTGTGGTGTTTGTTGTTGTTGTTGTTTTTTGTGGCTGTGTCTGTTTTGCCAGGTGGACTTGAAGCTACTTTAAAAGCAGGCACTACATCTTACACGAGTTTAAGATGTATCTTATGATTTCACTTGGTTTTTGTTTGTTGCCTTACAGAAGATTTAAAAAAAAAATTCAATAAAAGTAAAATAAAATAACCTGTTTGGTTAACGCAATGAAATGATATTTATTAGATTAGTTAATAGCAAGAGATGTCTTGTTGTGACTTTTGCACATTTCTGGGTGCTCTTTCAAGTTATTTCTGCATCCCTGTGAAGGCTTCATATGCCCAGTGCAAGTCTCAAGCAGTTAGTATACTTGCATTAAATGGAACCTCTAGGGTTCTCACATATCTCAATCCTACACGAAACTAGTGAACTCCATGGCAATAGCCTACTAATCGCTATAAAATAAGTGTGTTTAAGGTGGTGTTCATACATAGACATGAATTTTGGGCCATCTGTGAAATTCTGGCACTATTGCGAAAGTGTCTGTATGTGTGGGCACCTGCGTCTCAGTTTGGGGTGAGAAGTCCTATAGCTCTTGATCAGATTCTGAAAGAGATATCTGACAAATAAAGCTTCAAGAACCACTGATTTAAGGGTAAGGACTAGACAACTAGGTGCAGGCTCAATTTATGCACCTTGAATCACTATGCTAATAACATAGCAGGAAACTAGACCAAACCAAAATGTGAGCAGTTGTGTGTTTTTATATGGCAAAATGAAACAAGGAGAAATTGAGCAAGAATATTTTTTAAATTTGTTAGTGCAACCTGTATAAAATGCTATTGTCTGATAAATAAGAATTTTATTAAAATTATCCATTAATTTAGCATCTTTTTCATGCTTATTAGTTTATGCAATGCACTATCCTGGGTCTTGTGTAAAATACCAAAAATATATGCTCCTGTGCCTTTTTCCTCTCAGGAAATTACATTTTATATTGCTTTATAAGTAAAGCAAATGATCCTGAAAGGTTCCAGATAAAAAAGATACTAGTTAAGGGTGAATTCAGGGGAAAGATCTCTGGGGGACTGAATCATTAGTTACGTCTTTAGGGAGAGAGCTAGTTTCTGCATGACAGATTAGATTCAGAGAGATGTAAAGGACGTGTACGTTTCAGAAATGGGAACTCCATCGTGAGTACACATAAAAGCGCGACTCTCGTAAGTACCTTCAAGGTAAAAAGAGTAGAGCCAACTACGTGTATTATGTGATTCGTGCTTGGGAGCATTCAAAACTATTGTAGTAGTGACCAGTTTTCGATATCAGAATGAGCATTTGTACTTCCAATTAAATGTTACCCTGAAAACTGTTTTATATTAGAAGGGTGTATTATTTTACTAGGGCTGCCATAACAAAATCCCACCATAACAAGATACTAAACAAGATTAGATGGCTTAAATAAAATAAACTTATTTTCTCACTGTTCTGGAGGTTCGGAGTGCAAGATCAAGGTGCCCCTGTTTTCTGAAGCTTCTCTCCTTGGTTTGCAGATCATTGCCTACTTATGGTGTCTTTAAATGGTCTCTTCTTTGTGGGTGCACATCCCTCTCTCTCTTTCTGTGTCCAAATTTCCTTTTCTTATAAGGACCTCAGTTAAACTGGGTTAGAGCCTACCCTGTCAGCATCATTTTAACATAATTATCTCTTAAAGACCCTGCTTTCAAATACAGTGACATTCTGATGTACTGTGTATTAGGGCCCCAATGTATGATTTGGGGGAGAATACAATTCATTCCATGACAAATCCCAAAGTTCTGGCTGTAAAAAATAAATATTATAAATATATTACACTACAATAGTTTAATAATATAAGAGTGAATCAAAATTTTAATATCCTCTACTAAATCTTATTGAATAACTATAATGTTTCAACATATATAAGGAATATTTTCGAATATGTTATGTTTCATTAAATTCTTATAATTACTGCATGAGAAGATAGGTAAAATCATACAGTGACAAACCTCAGATTAAAATTCATGAAATTCTGACTCCAAATTTATTGCTTTTTCTATGAGTTTCTGTCATGTCTATATAGTTATAGTTCCTATATGTGCCTGGACTAGAAGATTTGTGATTCTCTTTGATTTAGTTTGCATAAGTTCTAGAAGTTTCTATGCATATACAGTTCCATACATATCTAGATGTTTATAAATATATGTGGTACCAGATAGCCTTGTGTTTGTGCACAAAGTATACCCAATCTTTAGTTTATGAGCCATTTTCTGATATCTCCTAGATCTCTACCTATTTTAATAGTCGGAAGCTTCTCTAGCTTTCATAGAATGAGCTTTAGTTACATAAGATTTTGCAAGTGTTTGATAGTTAAGCTTTACATTATATTTGGGAGCATCTTGGCAGCATGTTGTGTCAAATGAAAGTAGTAAAATCAGTCTGAGATTTCACAGCTGCCCTAATTAGCTGATAACTCTTGAAACTTTGAGAAGTCAGTAGCACAATCTGTTGTAGATATAATTTTGCAATGAACAACTATATATTTTGGGTTCACCAAAAGTGTCCAGCACTATATTTATGTGTCTAAACTAGCTATTCCTTGTATATTTGCTAATCATGTTAATCAAAATTGCATATGCTTTTAGCCTTAAGATATTTCAGACTTAATCAACTCAGCCTTAAAATAGGTTTGGGAGCTGTGTTAACAAGGAGAAGCTGCATTTGATAGTCATTCTGAGTGTGGGATTTGAAATGGAGCTGGTTTTGAATTCTGACTTTGCCACACATTAGGTGTTGAATCTCAGACAAGTTATTTATTTCTCTTCCTCTCTGGAAAACAGATGTAACAATATCTATTTCACAGACTGATAAGATAAAGCAAGCATTTAAGACATGTATAGAACCTACCATATAGTTAGTACTCAATGCATAAAGCTGCTATTTATTTTACCAGATATGTATTTTAATTATTTTTCAAAATGATCGCAACTAAGCAGAGGTAGAATTTAATTAATATTGTTGTCTAGTATAGACTAGTAGTATGCTAGAAGGTTGAAAAAGTAGACTTCAGAGGCTGAAGGCACAGTCCCCAAGACCACCTTCACTTCTGACAGCACTTGCAAATTTGGGGGTTCATAAAACCACTCTCAGATATAATAATTTATTGGAGAACTTACAGAATTCAATGAAAGCTATTATACTCATGGTTACAGTTTATTATAAGAAAAGAATGAATATTAAATCAGAGAAAGAAAGAGACTCATAGGGTCAAGTCTGGGAAGGTTCCAAATGCAAAGTTTCCAGTGTTCTCAGAATGTGTTATCTTCTTGTCATTAATGTATGACCGTATTCAGGGAGTACTGCCGACCTGGGAAACTCACCTGAAAGCTCTGATGTCGAGTTTTTATTGAGGGATCATAACATAGGCCTGGCCTGATTGACTGATTGACTGATTGGCCACATGGTTGAACTCAGTCACCACGTTAACTGATACAATGCGGCATCCTAAATCACATGGTTGGTCTGTTGGTCTTTTCTAGCATGGTCAACCCACTCTGTGAGATAGTTGGGGTGTGGCTAGCATCACTATAATATTTGATGTGGCCAGTCTCTTCCCTGAATAAAGTCACTCTTGTCAAGTGTGACATGGATTACCTTCCAGAAGCTCAGAGAAAAGCCCAGGCCTCTCATTGAGCAAGGCTAAATTGCGGACTACACAGTTACATTGCCCGAATTATACAGGTAAGTTGATTTGTTATATGTTTGTTGAATTGTTATTTTATAAGAACCCAGTAAGGTGATTAGTGAAATAATATAGAATATGAACATAAATACACAATGTTGCAATTGTTATGAACATTTTCAAAAGATAATCTCCAACAGTCAATATTATAATGATATTTTTAATGTTATAACATACCTACAAGATGGACTGACAGCTCTATGGCCTACAGAGTGTTAATGCTATAATAAAAAGTCCACTTTGATACCTTTTTCTGCATGTAAAAATGTCATTAATCTTAATATGTATCTAAAATTTTAGAACACTATATACCTATAAATATTTTCCACAGAAATTTTTTGAGATCTGAATAGAGAATTGAACTATCTGCCTTGATTGTTAATTTGTAGTATATGAGCACATATTCAATAACTTATACCTACTATTTGGGGAATGAATTCTTGGCACCAGTTTTGTAGTTTGTATGTTTTCAGTTACAAGATTAATAAATATATCCATCAAAATTGATTAGTGTGGAGGATGGTGATCTAAACAAATAAAGGTGATTGAGTAGCACTTTCTAAATTTAAAAATGTGAAAGGAATAATTTGTGGTACACCCGATAGAACTGTAAGGAGGAGTTCTAAGTTTCTATCCTGTTGATGTCATAGTTAAAGGGACCTTGTGAGAGATGTAAATATCCTCAATAGGATAATTATGTAAATGAAAACACTCCCTGATGACTAAGTTTATAAAATTATATGCAGAGGATTTTCAAGGTTAGATTCAAAGCCATAGAGCCAGGTCTCAAATCTCTCTAGAGATCATGGTCTCCATCATGACCTATAAGGCTTTATTTGTGTTATTGATGATGTAACCAACTCCTGTTTCTATTAGAATATTTAATTTAGTAAAGTAAATGAATATATGCTTCCATTTTAGTATCAGAGATAGTAAATATTACACGTCTGTGTTGATGTGAAGTGAAGTGAGCTTCAGTGAGGTGATATGAGCTACAAGAACTAAGTAGGTAAAATATCAACAATTAATACTTATCACAGAGTTTCTCCCATAAATTACATTTCTTGGAAGATCTTGAAATTGTGGGTTAATCTTAATTAAAATTAATTAAGATTAATCTTAATCTTAGGCTAATTTTCATATATTTATCCTTATACAAATAAAAATGCCAGTTTTCAAGTGAACCTGTCTAAATTCAAGAACTCAGTTAGTCTTATGTCAACACAATTTGGAAATATAAGCAATTTAGCAGAAATAAAATATCATTCCTACTTAGGTCTAAACTGAAACAAAATAATGAAGGTATTTGGCAGGTATTTTGGATTTAGAAATTTGGCTGTAATGACTTTGGAAAATAATTTTTTTAAAGTTTTTATTTGTTTAACTAATCTCTGCACCAACATGGGGCTTGAAGTCATGATCCCAAGATCAAGAGTCACATGCTCCTCTGACTGAGCCAGACAAGTGCCCTGAATAGTTTTTTAAAGGTTAAATTAGTTTTACCTTTGGGGTGGTAAAATTTTGTCTCTTACCTCTAATAGAAGCTAATCATTGAATAATTTTAAATTATTTTCCAAAGTTGGCCTAGATGAAACATCCAGATATTATTTAAGCCAAATCAAGGTAAATAGTAAATTTTATATTACATCACAAATGATAGTAGCAGATTGACTTCTTAAAATATTATTGCCTAAAGAAGTTGAAGATTGCATTTTGTTTTCAAATCAAAAGAATATCTTAAATGTAAGAAATAAAATGAAAAAAAATTATTTTTTCCAAATATTTTTTGACTTTTCAAGGGAAATGTACTAGTGCTTATAGCCTTCCATATATGGTGACATTCTTATTGTTCACAAAAGATAATAAAGCAACATCAAATGTTTTAAGAAATATGCAGTCTATTTTTAATGATGTAAAATATATACTTTTCTTAAATATTGATATAAAGCATTTTAAGTTGTGTTTTCAAAAAAGGTGTGGAAGAGAAATCTATTGATAAGTAGGGCATATAATTTAATATCATGATCATACTAGTTTGGATTTGGGCTATGGCATTTATAATATATCTCCTTTGACTTACTTTGGGTTTTACTGCTTGTGAATTATTGAAACTTGATTCACTTATGAGATATGTTTGTCTCAATTCAGTTCAAAGTGAATTTCCTTTTCCTTTCCATGCAAGAACTCATATTGAATGTTCAGTGGGACTATAATCCATCATGTTGTGTCTTGGAAAACACATTTATAAACTTAATATTGTACAGATAATTTACATTTCTATTGCATAAGAAACACAAAGTTTTATTTTATTAGGCTAATGAAATAATACAGAGTATTATCTGAGCATACAATTCAGGAATTTCATAATCATAAGTAAAATAAAGTGGATTCAAAATCTAAAGGCTAAAAATAACCATGAAAAGCTATCTTCTCTGTTTTTACTAGAACCATATTCAGACACAAATTGGATACAAACTGTCTGACTTCAACAGCAATCCTATAAATAACTATGATGCTTGTACAGAAGAAATTCCATAAACTTCCCTAGCAGGTTATTTCAGTATCTAATAGCTTTTCTTTGGAAATAAATTAAAACCTCTAATGAAGGTTTATTCCTTTGATTACTACCATTTCCTTCTGCTTAGATTTGAGAAATAACTGGCTATTTTCTCTCTCTCTTTTTAAAAGATTTTATTTATTTATTTTTAAGAGAGAGAGAGAGCATGAGCTGGGTAGAGAGAGGCAGAGGGAAAAGTAGACTCCCTGCTAAGTAGGGAGCCCAATGCTGGACTCCATCTGGGATCATGACCTGAGCCCAAGGACGATGCTTAAACAACTGAGCCACCCAGGCACTGCTGGCTGTTCTCTTGGAAACCTCCTTTTCTAAGCCTAAGGCTTTTATTGAATCACATTTGACTATCCTCTTTGGAGTTATATTTATTCATTCTGTGTGTGTGTGTGTGTGTGTGTATGAATATATAAAATATTGTCAGTAGAATTAAATGTTAAATGTTTGAATTTATAGAATATACTGAATTTGTAGAATATACTATAGAGAATGCACAATGGAGCAACAGGTTCACTGTAATTGGTGAAATGTGTTTAAAAATGGAAGAAACACAAAGCAATGGCTTGACCACCATTTAGAAAACTTTCCCCTAAACATGTGTATTCTATAGTCTTTGAGGTTATAGGGACTAAAATGAATAAGATGCTGTGTTTTGAGTTCTTAAATAATCCATAGTCTACTTGGTAAATTAGACAAGCGGAAACTCTGGCTTACTTTTTAGCACATTGTGGTCATTTCTAAAATCTTAGCACAAAGGACAATCAGTGCATAAAAAGTCAGGAACTCTCAAGGAGGTCTTCATGGTGGAGTTCAACATTGAAGAAAGAATAGGAGGTAGGCAGGCAAAATTGGCCTAGTAGATGGTTGAAAGCAGTTTTCTCAAGCAGAAAAAGTAACAATAGCAATGTAAGTTGGTAACTAGAATAAATAGCAATTTGTTCAGTGGCAGGAAGAAAAATGTTCAGACTTTAGAAGTAACGGCGGCCAAAAATAAAGACTGAAACTATCATCAGAAGCATGGCATAATATTCTAAAAACTTTGGACTTTCTAATGAAGCTAAGGGGAAGGTTTGAAGATTGTTAAACAGGGGAGTACCACAAAGTGATTTGCATTTTATGGAAATGTTTCTGGAAGCAGAAGAATAGTGAATTTTTTAAAATGCATGCTCGATAGCATACACAAACAGATGAATAAAAGCAAGGAGTGCACTTGATTGTCTATTGTAGTAACACTAGAGTGAAATGATAAGTGCCTGATCCAAAGGGAATTTGTGATGAATTTTGAGGCATAGAGAAATGGAGGACTAAAGATATCCAGCAGGGATCCCATTTGGGAATCGCATTACTGGGAAGGATGTGATACTATCTTATTTCACTCATCAAAGGAACACAAGAACAATTTTGGGAATAAAATGCTGAGTCTACTTTTAGATATGTTGGTTATTAGAGATTTCTAGGATGTTCAAGTAAATATTACATAGACATTTAATGCTATGAAAAGTCAAGTTTATAGGTTGAAAGCTCAGAAAAAATATCTAGACTGATGATACAACACAAATCATCAACAAATAAGTGGTAATTGATGATGGTGTCATCTGTAAACAAAGATAGTTTTATTTGTTCCTTTCTAATGTGTATACTTTTATTATCTCATCTTGTCTTGTTGGATTAGCAAGGCCTTCCAGTATGACATTGCAACAGAGTGGTGAGAGGGCACATTCTTATCTTGTACCTGATCATAGTGAGAATGGTTTTGAGTTTCTTACCATTAAGTATGATGTTAGCTGTAGGTGTTTTGTAGATAGTCTTTGCCAAGTGGAAGCAGGTCCTCTCAAATGATACTTAGTCCAAAGATCGATGACTTATATATTTAAAGAATCAAACTTAAATCTTAGTAAGATAAATGTAAAAGTACCAAATTTAAATCAAAGAATCAATTGCACAAATTAAGAGTTGGCAAGATCTAGTTTGAAGAATATTACGCCTGAAGAATTAAATGAACTATTATCTCCTAAGGGATAGCAATATAGTATGATGATGAGACAGACAGAAACAGAAGGAGAAAATACCGAAATTAAAAACAAACAAAAATTCTCTAATGAAGCTTCTAGGTTTTATTGGCATATCTTCAAATTTTACAGGCCCCACAGAGATGAGAATATGGTTTAAGAACAGTCATTTGTAAACTCTAGTGTACAAAAGAATTGAGCAGAATAGTATTGTTGCCTTAAGTTAAAAGTAATGCTGAAAAAAGTAGGGTTATCGAACAGTACAATTAAAATAGGGAATTATATGTACATCATACAGTCTGAAGGATAGTTAACTGAACTGAGATGCTTTAGGAAGGGTATAACAATTCTTCTAAATTTAAAGATTTATCATGTGAAAGAAAATTGCTTATATTTTATTATTATTAATGACCAAGTAGGAATTATAGGACACTATATTTTGAATTAGTGTGCAAAAATAAATTTACTCATAGTTGTTAGTACATGAAATGTCTGCCTATCAAAATAATGAGTTCTTTGGCTTTTGACACTTTGACAATTCCAGAAGTGTTTTTAAAAAACAACCACTAGTGGTTTTATAGTCTTTTGGATTACATAGGCCTTAAAATTCTTTAAACTTAATTACAAAGTGATGTTCCTGGTATTGATACCCCATTGGAGAAATGAACTGTAGGAATGTTTTTTCTTTTGTACCCAGTTTACATTAATTTCCTACATCAATCACATTTTTGGAAGAAGAAGGGAAAAAAAATGAAGGAAAGGAGAAAGAGGAAGGGAATAATTTGGCTCTATCTATCATGATTTTACCTATTCATTTCTATATCTATGTCCTTAACATGCACACAAAATGGAATATTGCCTGCAAAAGTATAATTTAATTTTATTTGACTTTCCTTTACTCTTGGTTAAAACTCAAAGTTTTGTAATACATTCTACTGGAAATCTTTTCCTCTGTAAGTGTAACAATTTCAACACATCTCTTCACAGTTTTATTTTTTGGGAAATAGAGCATAGAGGAAAGATAGATAATGAACAACAATGGCTTAAATTTCATTATTAGGCAGGTGACTAAAGAAAAACACTGAACCATCTCTATTTGAAAGAGATTGTAAATTTAATGTGTCAATAACCAAGTTATTGAACATTTTGGATTAAAATAGTCAATATATGTAAAGATAGGTAGGGAATGAGGTGAGCAAGGGGCTAAGATGTGCATAGCTACTTTTTGCTCTTAATGAATGCACGTGAGCTTCACAGTCTCTAAAAACCAGCTTGGCTAACTTAGAGAAATCTGGTTACATTTGTTTAAGTCTCTTTACTTCTCTAAGTATTTATATAACACATACTACACCCCAAGAAGTGTGGTAGAAATCAAATACCAACTTGAATAGTGCTATATTTGGGGTCTTTGGTATGTGGGAGGGGGAAAAAGGCTAATTCAAGCTACCTCAAGTGTTGCAGGATTATTTTGAGGTAATTTTGGGAGTAAGTAGAGCAGGAATCCCACCAAAGCCTTGGAACAGCTGGACTCACAAGCAGGAGAGACACAGTACTCCAGTGGACTTGTGGGAACTAGAGTGGCAAGCATTCTTGCTTCTTCATCCCAAAGTGCTTTAAAGAGATTCATTTCCTTCTTCATTTTTCTTACTCTCTATGTATGTATGCTTCTTTTATCATCGAATTGCTTTCTCTTTTACTTTCCATCATGCAAATTTTCACTACCTGAAAATTTTTATGAAGCCTCCTTTGGTCCACCTCTACTTCTTCCCTGTTTTATCTCAGATTCTATTTCCTGAGTTCTCACAGTACATCTTACCATCTTCAGTCTGCTTTCCACATTGTGTTTTTCAAGTGTTAAAGAAAAAACTTCAATCACCCTCCCCTGATGCACATTCTTTCTCCTAGATCCTCCTCCCCTCCCCTTCCCTCTCCCTGTCTCCCTTCCCCTCTACACCCCCTTCTTCCCTTCCCCCTCCTTCTCAATTTCTTTCTTTTGCCAAGAAATGTTTTAAAACGTTTTTAAATTTAAAAACAGAAAGAAAAAAGAAGAGACTAAGAGACTAAAAGACTAAGTTCTGTCTAGCTCACTCATGCGAATTTCTTGTTGGACTATTTTAAAACTCTAGAAGTTATAGAAAAGTGATGATAATGGAAGTGATCCTTATACATAGAAAACTGATTGTTCTTTGGATAATTCTGGTCTCTTTCTATTTGTAAATTCATTTCAGAATTGCTGTTCTCTGTACGTATCTCTGCTTTTTTGATTCTCCTTTAAACAAGTTGCAACATCTTACTGGTTCCCTCATTAATTAAGAAGGTAAATAAATTATTTGGCAGATGTTCATGTTATATTTGTGTGAGATTTATGATTACATTCTCTTTTTCATTATTTTTAAAGATTTTATTTATTTATTTGACACAGAGAGAGTGAGAACACAAGCAGGGGGAGGAGGAGAGGGAGAAACAGGTTCCCCACTGAGTGGGGAGCCCAGTGAGGGTTTCTATCCCAGGACCCCAAGATCATGACCTGAGCTGAAGGCAAACACTTAAACCACTGAGCCACCTAGGCACCCCCTCTTTTTATTTTTATTTTTTTTAAGTCTTATTTATTTGAGAGAGAGAATGCAAGAGCAGGTGAGCAGGGTTGGGGGAGGGTTGCGGGTGGTAGAGGGAAAGGGAGAGAGAATCTCCAGCAGACTCCCCACTCAGCATTGAGCCTGAAGCAGGGCACCGTCTCACAACTCTGAGGTCATGACCTGACTGAGCCACTCAGGAGCCCCTGCATTCTGACTTTAAAATGTATCCTTTAACACTGTTTGATTGTTTGTTTGTTTATAGCAGACTCTATCAAAGGTCATTGCACAGCTTTTGAAGAGGTAACTCTCACAGTCCAAACAGCTGTACCTGAGAGGGAACTGGGGGAAAAAAAAAAGATGTTGGTAAGGAGATTATGTAAGACCTTGTAGAAAATTTTACAACTTTGACAATTATTCTGAGTGAGAAAGGGAGCAGAGAAGTGCCAAATTGATTGACACTTTAAAAGGACTACTGTGGATGTGGTTTTGACAGGAAACAGGAGGTCAAGGGTATAAGCAAGGAAATCAATTAAAAGGTTGTTACAGTTATCTGGATGAAGGGTGATGATAGCTTGGACAAACAACTAAGTAGGCCATGGCAAAATGTTACAATTTAATCATATTATGAATATCTTTTGAGTGAACAGAATTTGTTATTGAATTAGGTACAAGGCAAATGAGAATGAGAGAAATCATGAGCTATGGTCAAGACATTAGACTTCGGAAATTGGAATGGTGGAGTGTTTAGGGAATGTGCACCGTGTGGGTATTTTTGGGCATGTTAAGTTCTGTTAAACTTTTGCTAAACTAATGAGTTTGTTAAACTCATTAAATTTCCATGTATAGATGTTGTGGAGGGAGCCAGACATTCAGTAGAAGTCTGGGATGGAAATATAATATTAGGAATTATTAGCATCCATATGCTACTTTAATCGCAAGCATTTGTGGAAATATACAAAGACCACCTAAACGAGAGTAGAGAAAGGCTATTAACTAAGGGCTTATTATGTCAAGGGAGTGAGCCATCACTTGTGTTTGGCATCTTTCATGGTGGGCGGGAGAGTAGGAAATCTTTACAGTAGGGGAAAAAGAAAGGAAGATTTCAGAAATGCTCTGATTGGAGGTTATTGGCACGGGGAAGCTGGAGGTAGGGTAATGAAAAGTGGGGCTTTTGACTGAGTGGTTCAAGAAGGTGATTTGGCTTTCTTTTCAGTCTCAGTTGAGTTGTAAAGGGAAAGGGCGGTAGCAAAATAGCATTTGATGACAGAGTACTAACTGTCCTGGAATAGTGGCTGCAGAGATTGTGGTTTGGCTTCCCTTACATAGGTCAGAGTGCTGTGGTCATAGTTGTCTGGTCATTGTCTACAGAGTCAGTCTCTCACACTAGAAGTAAATTAGGAGAAAAGAGTGGAAAGAGGAAGATTTACATCCATACCAATGTGTCTAGAATTTCGTTGCTACATTGGATGAGGCATGACTCCTAGTGGCAATTTTAAGCCCTCTACTTTTGTGTATTTCCAAAAGTGCTTCTGATCCAAGTTCAGCTTATCTCTGCAAGGACACAGGAACTGAAATATTGTTGTTGCCTTGTTTAAATTACACCTGTAGTAAAAAATAATCAAATGAATTGTGTGGAAATTCTAAGTATTAAATTGATATGTGGAGATACCTTCGCTATGAGTCAAGGTCATTTGGAAAGAACCAGGAGGTTTTCTAAAGGGAGAAAAAAATTCTGGGCACTGGCAACATCATAATTGATTAGCACTGCTGTTATTGTAATTTTGCCCACTTTTGTCTTTCACCTCTTTTCTTCTTTCATTGCATTCTGATGTCAAGTTTTTCTTCCCTAAACCTGTGGCCTTCGTTCAAAGAATGACTTCCAATTAAGGAAAGCCATGTACTTTAAATTTTAAAGGACTCTCTGTGGGGCGAGATCCACTACAAGCCCTCTGGCACAATGCTACATTTAAAAACTGTCCAACTGTTGTGTGGCCTTTCACTGTTGCTCCTTAGCTCTATGCTCTCCGGTCCTGCAGCTTTTCATTAGAATTCTGGGCATGTTACATCATGTTGGCATCCCCATCCTTCCCTTTATTACTATGCCCTTCCTTTTACCCCCTTCTCTTTTGCTTCTGCCTGGATCTTTTGTTATTCAGCTTCTTTTACCCTCCTTG
Source organism: Neogale vison (assembly GCF_020171115.1). Lineage (NCBI taxonomy): Eukaryota > Metazoa > Chordata > Mammalia > Carnivora > Mustelidae > Neogale > Neogale vison. The sequence goes on along the minus strand of NC_058095.1, from coordinate 127,450,680 downwards.
CCTTGCTTCCTTGTCCTTTGTCTTCTTCTGTTATGATTTATGATCATGCCCTGCTCCTTCCTTCTTCAGGCCATCTGCTTCCAAGCAAACTCCCTACCTTAAACCACAATCAGTACTTTGTGTATCTACTTGACTATTTGCAACTAATTTTTTAAATAGAGCACTGAGATAACTTTCATTTTTAGTTATGTTAAAAACACACAAATCCTTTAGTTTAATTTTCTTAGACCATTTCCCTGAATTTGTCAAATCTAATGCTACTCCCATTTTCAACGCTTTATTCCAGAAATTTCAATTATAAGTGATTGTGATTTTATCAGGGATGGTTCCTTTTCTGCAAGGTACTATATGTAGATCCTTCTCTGTTATGTAGGTCCAGAAAGGAGGGGCCTACATAAATAACTTTCTTTCTCTTTCTTTCCTATATTTCTTTCTCTTTCTTTCTTTCTTTCTTTCTATCTCTCCCTTTCTCTTTCTTTCTCTCCCTCCCTCTCCTTTCTTTCTTTCTTTCTTTCTTTCTTTCTTTCTTTCTTTCTTTCTTCTGTCCTTCCTTCCTTCCTTCCTTTCTCTCTCTCTCTCTCTTTCTCTCTCTCTCTCTCTCCCTCTCTCTCTCTCTCTCTCTCTCTCTCTGTCTCCCTCCCTCCCTCCTTTCTTCTCTCGCCCATAAGGAGAAGGAGACCTAAAGGAAAGGCAGCATAATAGGGCAAAGAATCAGGCAGACACAGAATATTAGAAATAGAACTATTTGGTTGCATATAATAGAAAGCAGTGCCAAATTGTGTAAGTCAGAAATGGAATTGTGTGGCAATTTATTATACCTAGGACTCTTTCATTGTTTCTCATCACATTCGATTTGTTCTCCCTTTCACTTGTCTTTCTCCATGAGGAAGAAAATGGCTGCCCCACAAATTATACATTTAAAAAAATAGCTGACCGTGAGACAGGAATATCTCCCACAGGAGAATTTGAGAGGGAAGGCACTCTGCTTGGCCTGTCTACAGCAGCTTAGTCCAATTAATAATTGTTGGAGTAGAAGAAGGGTGACACGTGCAATTAATCATGGCTTCCAGGGAAGTCTGTCTTCCACACTTCCTAATTGTTTAACTTAGAAAAATGTGCTCAGTCTCTTAGAGATTTAGTGTACTCATTTGTGAAATGGGGATAATAGTACCTACCGCATTAAGAACAACAATACTTGCTAGCTGTTGTTATTGCCAAAAACAGAACATTAAGGGTATCATATTCTAACTATATAATTATTGTGGAGCACATTCTAATTTGGTATATTCATGCACCTGATATATAGCCTTAGTTTTAAGAAAATGCAAGCAGCACTTACCTCTTAATATTATGAGGCCATTTGCACATGGATGGCAGTTCTGGCAAATGTCCATTATATCTAGGTCACCCTAAGTATTGCAGAAAGTAACGAGAGTATTTAGTCTTCCTTTGAGCAAGTATATTTAGACAATGGCTGAAGATAAATGACACCCAATAGAAGGAAACAGAGTAGGAAATCTCTTGCAGGTCTGTGTTCATAAATTTATCCTCTCAGGAAATGATTAGAAACCATAGTAAGGTTATAAGCTGGAGTTTCATATTGATGGAAGTTTGGGGAGATAAGAGGAATTTCTAGTACTTGAGGTAGAAGGAGAGCAGCAGTATAGAAGACTGTGGCAGGACAAAAGGAAAGATATGGGCTTCAATGTTTTTTAAAAAAATATTGGTGGATTTACAGACTGACTAGGCGTGAGTGATACTGGCTGTCAGAGATCTAGCTGTGGTGTGAGGGTTCCTGATTTCACATCTCGGATAGCTGCGCATGCTATCCCAGATGTGAATTATATTATAGAGAGTATTATAAAAATATAAATCCCCTCTGTAAATTCCAGGTGTTTTGTTTATCTGAATCAGCATATGGCTATAGGGGAATATGAGTTCTGTCCAGTTCTGTCTCTGTCTTTATAAGAAAGAGCACCAAAATATCCAAGACCTAATATATTGAGAGAACTTTTATCATTTAGATCAGCACTTCCTAAAGCATATGGTACATGCCTTAAATGTTAATAGATGATAACAAAACACGCTATATTAAACAAAGATAAATAGTTATCTTTACCGCAAGACTTCACAAATACATCAAACATGCATTTTAGTCCAAGAAAGGACATGTAATATGCCAAATTTCCAAGATAATATTTGATCTCAGTGCATTTTTGGTATTCTGAGGACCTGGCTTGAGGAAACATAACTTTGTTACATTGTCTCTCCATATTGCATTGTATTATTCCCAAATTAGTAAAATATAATGAGCACAGCCTATATAATAGCAGGACAGTTCTATACATACTGCATTAAAGGCACTTGCATTTCCAATGAATAAATACATTGTTTTAAATTAATAATAGTGGTTATGATCCCATAACACTTAGAAACGATTGCATAAATAGAAATTTTTATGTGTATGACAGTGACTCTTACACTGTGACATAGTTGTATTCAGTAAATGCACAGATATTATGGACTCAGTTAATGCTATTTATCTTCATTTGACCATCCAAAATTTTTTTACTATGTACACCGACTATTCCGTCTGGATTTGGGGGCCTAGAATGTACAGCCATCAAGTTACTATTATAGTCTCTGATTATTCTCATTATCATAACTTTCTCTTTTGTACTTTGTTATGTATCGGGAGTGCTATCCTAATTTTGTTTAATGTGTTGAGGGTTTTCTTGTTGCTGTTGTCTTGTGTGACTGGCATCTAAATATTAAAAATTATTCCATAGGTTGTATTTAATATTTTGGTTTCCTGCCAGATATGGCTCCTAAACGTTCTTAATTTTGTATTTTGTAGCAGAATTGTGTGTGGTATGTATGGCACTTGGTTAGAATTAGAGTGGTTCCGGGGGAAAAAAATTGTTTGGTTATTCTCAGTTTTTTAAAACTACTGGTGCTGTATCGCCATATAAATTTTTTCCTTATGTTTTTATCATCTAATGTAAATACCTTTTTTTAAAAGATTTGATTTATTTATTTAAGAGACCAAGACAGAGTGAGAGAGAACACAAAGGGTGGGGAGGGAGAGAGAGAGAGATAGAGAGAAGCAGGCTCCCTGCTAAGCAGAAAGCCCTAGGCAGGGCTTCGTCCCAGGACCCCGAGATCATGTCCTGAGTTGAAGGCAGATGCTTAGCTGCTTAACTACTGAGCCACCCGGATGCACCCAATGTAAATACTTTTTCGTGCAATATGGGAATTGATAACATTTAACACTGATTCCGCGCATTCCTGTCTTTGGCTACGTAAGAGCTCAGACAGGTGGCTGGGCGATCAAGAATTAACTTGATACTTGGGTCCAACCAAGGAGGGGGAGGATTCAGTTATAATTTTAGGTCCACAGATGCTTCCTTCTTGTTTTGAACTGCCATCTTATTTTTACTTAAGCCATTGGTGCTTTCATCAGTCTGTCCCCTTATTTGTTATTAATTATGTCCTGGCTGAATAGCTTCATCATAGTTGCTTAGTAAAAGATGTGAAATCATTTTCAAGTTATTATGTTGTTTGTGCTCTGATGCCAGAGGACTTCACTATGGTTGTTTAGTAAAAGGTCTAGAATCTTCATCACATTATTCATTTAAACAAATGTAATATGGAGTTTAGCTACCTTCATCATTACTATCATCAGTTTATACTGAGTATTAATCATGTTTCATGTTCATACTTAATCTATAATGTTAGCACATTCATGGAAATGAGAGGGATTACTTTTAAGGAAATGAGATATTAAAGACTTCTCTAAGACCACTTAGCTACAGAGTACCAGAGCTGGGATTGAAGCCCAAGTATAGCTACCTCCAAGACCAAATTCAGTCCATTAAATCACCCTTACACATCTATAACATCTGAAAAATGCATTCTTGAGATTTTTCTTAGATAAAAATGGGTTCCCGTTTAAGACAAGAAATAAAAAGTTAAGCCATATTGGAGGACCAGTGTGGCTCAGTCTGTTAAGTGTCTGACTTTAGCTCAGGTCATGATCCCAGGCTCCTGGGATGGAGTCCCATAGCTGGCTCCCTTCTCAGCAGGGAATCTGCTTCCCCCTCACCCTCTGCCCCTCCCCTTGGCTTACATGCTCTCTCATTATTTCTCTCCCAAATAAATACATAAAATCTTTTTAAAAAGTTAAGCCATGTTAACTAAGTTTTGTAAATTTAGATTAAAAACTAGATGTGTAGGCAAGAAATACTTCAACAAGCATCTTTTTCACCAACTTACAGGCTTCAAGTTTGTCTTAGCTCATATCTAGGCTGACCCCGGGAATGGTCCTGCATCATTCTAAGGCAGCTAGCTGCCCCAGGCTTCCAGCCAGGTACGACCAAGCCTTTGGGGAAATGATAATAAATCTGTTCAAGGAAATCTTAGAATTCTTCTCTTACAGGCCATGCTTAAACTCAGAACTACCATGTGACATACTTGAATCTGGTGTTTATTTGGGGAGCCAACACTTTTTTTTTTTTTTTTTAGGTGCTTTTGTCTCATTGTAAAGTTTGAATCATCAAAACCATTTGTTGTTGTTCCCTCCCCAATTGATTATAATTCTCATGACAACTTAATTATAAGCTTTCTAGAAATTACTATCTGATGATAACTTTTATGCCTTTTTTGCCTCTTAGTACTTACCAATTTTAAGATGAATGACAGTAGAATATTTTATAACTTTTTAATTCTATTATTCATAGTTTGAAGGTATACACATAAACAGGAGTCATTTTTCTAGCAGCATAGTACAGTGGATTCTTGAATCAGATTCAAATACACCTGGAGTCCTCAGTTGGAGCCCCTGCTGAATAAGCTATAGTAGGAGTATTTTTAAATGCATTTAACCCCTCTGAACCTCAGTGTGTACATGTAAAAAAATGTGACACAACAGAATTGTTGTGAAGGATAAATAACACAACATAAATGAAAATACTTCACAAAGTGTTAACACTTATAATACCTTCCCTCTTAGTTTGAATGGATCTTAAGGTGAGTAAGCTAAATATGAATTCTAGTCCTCATACTTACCTTTTAAGTTAGCTAAGAATATGAGCCCCAATTTGCTCATCTACAAAATTTAATTAAAAATAATTGTTTCTAGGGTATTTTGGCCACGAACATATTTTAAATAGGCACAATGGTTAAAAGACAATTACTTTTCTCTCATCCCATCACCGTACCATCATCCAAATCTACTTGATGTGCCCTTCTTCGGTTGGTGGTTTTCTTTTTCAGTGCGAAAGAAAACAGTTCCTGAAATTTTTAAAGTACAAAAAGACAGTGGTTTGTGTTATAATGATCTTGATTATTTTGACCATTATCGAGAATATCAAAATGATCTCTATCTTGGTCTATTTGGGAAACATGGGACTATATAAATAAATAGATTATCGACTTATTAATTCCATAGGACATCTCAATAAGGAACAGATGAGACATTTAGGAAGTTTTGTGCCAAAATAGACATTAACATTAGTACCTGCTTAGAAAATATCACACTGAAGAATATTTAAGAGGTTGGAAGTAAAAGAATGACACAAAGACCCAGTGCAACTTTGCGGGACATGTTTAAAATGGCCTGCAAATATTAGAGCTATTAAAGCAGCAGACAGTAAATAAATTGAGACTGATAAAGCTCTTAAGCTAAGTTGCACTCATCTGTCAGACATATCCTTTACTGCTTAAATTTTGGCTTCATTTTATTTTAAAGTTGCCATGTGGTGTGAGTAGGTGGAAAACACCTTGAAGATTCCCTAAGATATTAAAAAGAAAGATAAGATAATTTTATGAAACTTACACTTTAAGATCAGAATATGCACATGAAGAATCATGATGATATGACACAGTGGCTCCCAGACTAGGATTGTAGTGTTTAACCATAACGAGGAATGAATTCAGGTTTTGTGGGGACCGAAGTTTGTCTTGGAAGAAATTTCAGACACAGATGCCTTCCTCGTGCAGACATTATAAAAATATATTACCATGTGAAGTTTGCTCTGGCTTTGGAAGAGACTTGTTCAACCGAAGAGCTTAAGCTTCTTTAGCTTCGGGGTTAGTCTACCAGTGAGTAAAGCTATTTAATGGGTGAGTATATGTGAAGGAAGAATATGTCAATAAGAAAGAAGTATGTCAGCCAGGAAATGGTACAACCAGGAGAATCCCTGAGAAAACTACTGACATTGTCCATCCAAGCAATGCCAAGGAGAAGAACCAAAGATTTGAGAATTTGAGTTTTGTCAGCAAAATTGCTTGTATTATGAGGTGGGTCTGTCTGGCCCTTTTAGAGTCCTACCAGCATCTGATTCCTTATTTTTAAAGCCAGGGTTGGGTCAGTCCCGACCTAAAACTTACCAATGCTCTTCTCCTTCCCCTCCACTATCCCTCCATGCTAATATCCCTATAAAGGAAGAGAATGAAAAGGCAAGATGATTCCACCTCTCTGGTCTTTTCCACACTTCTTCTTATGAATTGATACTGATGATACATATAAATTTATCCAAGCCTAAACATTACTTAATTATCTCTCTAAAGGTAGTTGGTAGAGAGCCCACATGTTGACTCAGTAACTCAGATTCTGCTTTTATGAGGCAAACAGAACTATTTTTCTGTAGCACTCTTTATATTAGTGGAGATTTTACTAATCTAGAAAAAACAAATTCTCAAGTAAATTAAGAGCTTATCATTTGGAATTTGAAAAATAGCAATTAGAAATCAGAGCTATAAACCTATTCTCAATGCTTTGCAGCCACACTCTTAGTTCTCTCTGATAAGATCAACCATGAAATGCATTAGTTCTATTTTATACAAAAACAGTGGCTCTATTCTTAGAGCTGTTTCTGTAACTATTGCAGATAGGAATAATCTGTTTTTCTTTATGAAATGTTTTGAAGGTTCCAAGTGCTCCTTTATACTAGTATATCTAGGAAAGCAGATGCTGAAAGAAGGAAGAAGGCAAGGCATGAATGTGAAATGGAGCTTCTTTAAGTTAAACCACCTTCGAAATGCAGACACTAATGCACATTCATATTGATCTATTGGCTCATAGTATCTGTTTATTGTTGCATTTATTTGTCTCTGCATTACTTATTGACAACCTTATACTCAGAGGAATTAGATAAAGACTAGACTTTTTATTATGGGGAAGTAGAATGTTGTAGAAACATAGCACATTATGCACAAGGACATGCACAATGATGAATTAGATATGTATATCATCTGTACTCTAACATCTTTCAGTGCCATGTAAATAATTGAGTTAATTTATTGAGTTGAAACCCAATTATAAGTTATATATGGCTCAAGCACACTATAAATACAACATGTCGACTGCTGTATTATGAATCCTCTTATTTTCAGGTAAACAAATGTCTCATTATTACATGATTTTTTTATTAATCACCTCATTTTTAAGTCAAATCTCTGGAAGCCTGGTAAACCCATGATTAGCATTAGTGAAACACCAACAAAGCCTGTGACTTTGAGAAGGGAGCTATTGATCACTTTGGTGAGGTAGTTGAACAACTCAGATCTGAAAGAAAAATAGGTTCAAGATAGCAGAAAATGTAAATAGCAGATGCAATTTGATAGGAAGTAATTTGGAACTTTGACCATATACATACTATAAAAGTTGGAGCAGTAGGGATCTCTATAGGCTTAGAGCAACAAAAACATGCCAAAGGACTGATGATTTAGGGCTGAAATTCGAAGTGGCTTGCTGTGATAGCTGTGTAATTGTCATTTTCTTCTCCAAAGATACTAAGTTTTTTGTTCTTCTATCTAGGTAATTCTGTAAGACCACAAATATCTTATTATTCTTGCTTTCTCCAGTAGGGGCAATATGACCACTGCTTTTAGACAAATTCACAATCAGTTGCTGATACCTGACTAAGTCATGCTAGGCCATAAATTATTGTGCTGAGGTTGGGAAGAGGGAGAAACAATGAGTTAATGGAATTTAAATAATTTAAAATATTTGATTTTCTGATGATCATTGGTCCTCAAGAAAAGGTAATACTATTTTAAGTTTCAAGGAAAACTTACAAGGAAAATGGGAGGCTTTTAACTAAAAGCTTGAATTAACTAATTCAAGGCACAAAAAATGGCAAAATCATACTTCTATTATAGCATTCAGTATATAGTCATTAATATTACCTCAATTGAGGTGGTGGTGTGATAGAAAAGGAAACAATTTGCATGAACACCTAAGTAAACCAGATTAGACAGATAGAAATGTAGTCGTATGCCATTTATTTACTGATCTTATTAGTATTTTCATTTCCATTACTTATTGCATTGTTGGACTCTGAAATTGCTCTCCACACTTATAAAATAACATGTAATGTTTTCTTTAAAACACCATTGATAAGCAATACTCTATATATACCCTATGCTCTAATATAAAGTTATATATTTATTTATATTATATAGCATTAACATATGCATAGTTATCCACTTGCCTAGAAATCTGAAGTAACCTTAAAAAACATGTGAATTTTATCACTCTTAGAATAAATTATACAATGAGGAAACAGTAATCAAACTAAAGGATCAATCATTCCAAATAATAAGTAGAGATCAAATGATTAGGAGCGAAAATAACGCTTAGCAGGCTTCATTCTCTATGACCTTGCATTACAGGAGATGTCGAGGGCTATAAGGGCTTCAACAAGTTCCATGAACCTCTTGCTTCTCAGAGATTTAATTTATTCCACTGCAGCTTGATTGACGTTAGTAATTGGTTATGGGTATCAAAACACAACTGTGCACATAAATGAAAGGAAAAGAGTTAAAGATTAAAAAAAAAAAGTAAAATTCAGTTTTTTTTTTTAATTCACACAGGATCATTTAGGTAACTTTAAATCCACCCATTCTTAAAAACTCACAATGGTACCATCCATTCGTTCACCAGATCTCAAAAATGTATCAGGTAGTAGAGATACCAAGAGAGCATGCACGGTTTCCTTTCTTCTTCCCATTTATAAGAATTTACATGTGCATACCTATTTGACAACATTTTTAATTTTGGGTTTTTTTCCTAGGCAATAACTCAGAGTAGGATAAAATAATTTTTGAGAATAAGGTAATATAGGAACCAGAACAAAACATCAGGAGAGGGAGAGAATTCCTGTTAGAAAAGGACAACTGAATAGTTGTAAACTGGGAAAGAGAGAGAGGTATATATTCTTCTCCATGTGTTCCTTATTATTGAAGAGGAGCAGGCCCATAGTCTAAAAAATGGGGATAGATGGATCTACTCACTTAATAGGTATGATTTAACTATACTATGATAGATATAGGTCAGATATATGAAACATATATATACATTGTATGTCAGAAATATTTAAAAGAAGTGAACCATTGCAAAGATAATCTGAAAGAAGAATAATTAATCCAGATATTCAAATATCGGAATTTACAAGTGACTTATAGTGGTGGACTCAACATTACTTTTTTAAACTAACTTGGACAATGATTTTTAATTTCTTTCAAAGGTATTAAACCGTGGTGACATCAGAAGGGAGTTTTATAAAAAAAAACACTGATGAAAAGGAGATACATTCAAGATTAGTAAACATAACAAAAAACTAAATTCAATATGAACCTTTTCCTGGTAGTAACAGAAAAATAATATTATCTATTCTCAAGTTATTGAGCATCAATTCTATAAATTTGAATATTATCCTAGTATCTTTGGTTGCATAACCAATAAGGAGGTAAAAGGCAACAGATCGTTGCCAACCCTTATTTTTACAGAAAACATCAGTTCCATTTCTTTTGGAATATTTTATTTTTGGTCTCCGTATATTTCCTTAGATTTGCAGTAGTTATAAAAGATAAACAAAATAATTAATAGAAAATGCATGGCTTATCTAAACATCAAAAATTTTAAACATTTTCAGGTATCATTCATTATACTCTTGTTATGGCTTCCATAGGGTGATACCTTGAATGGTATTTAGCACTTATTTGATCTTATTTGGCTATGATTTTTGACTATATTAAGGTCAACTGGGACTTGGAACAGCCAGCAAATGATGTTGGTGAAACTTACAATTTAATTAGAATGCACAATTTGACTCTTGTATATTTCAGTTTGTGCTCCTTTGTAAGTCAGTTATTTAGAACCCCCCAAAAATGTTCTTGTAGAGTAGATGTAATGAATGGTCGATAGTATCCCGGGCTGGATTGTGAAACTCATTTACTCATTTACTCTTTTATTTATTGAGTTTTTATTACATGTTACCTTAGTAAGACCTTCCCTTGGCACCCAATTTAAAATGTCAAACTCTGCACCAAATATTTCATATTTCTTTTTTTTTTCTTTGCCTTATTTTCCCTTCTGCTTATCACTATATAGTGGCTACCTATTTTTACATATTTATTGAATCTGTTGTCTCTCTTCCCCAATAAAAAATAAGATTCACTTTTGCTAGCTTTTATTTTTTTTTTTAATTACTCCTTTTCTAGGACTAGGAAAAGGCACAAAGTTGATGCTCAAAAAATAAATGATAGTGGTGATTCTTTGTGTTCTTAAAGAAATGAAATGAAGTACAGCTATACAGTAGAATCGCCAGACTTAATCACAGTTCTGAGCATTTTATCTTTTATACTTTATCTTTTATAACCATTGGTTAGAGCATCATTTAACTGCCATCATTAAAATGGGCATGTTGAGATAACTAATACGTACTCTCTCTCACCCTCCATAATAGCTCTGCCTAATGAGAAGGAAACTGACGCTCAGACATTTTTATTTTATTTCATTTTATTTTTTAAGATTTTATTTATTCATTTGAGACAGAGAGACACAGCAGAGAGCATGAGCAGGGGGAAGGGCAGAGGGAGAGGGAGAAGTCAACTCGCTGCAGAGCCTGGATCCTCAATGACATTGGGCTCAGTCCCAGGACTTGGATATCATGACCTGAGCCAAAGGCAAACGCTTAACCATCTGAGCCACCCAGACACTCTAGACTCAGAGATTTTAGGTAAAGAACTTGTATTCACACAGCTACAGAAAGAGGGACTATTACCTTTCTTTTGTTCCCCTCCAGATTTCACATTCTTACTCACCAACTAAAACAAATAAAACAGAAACCCTTCTTTTAATTCTTTATTCCTGCTGTTACTCTTCTCTGGGAGTGCTAATGCTTTAGTATGGCAAAGTAATCTAGATTATTGGGAGAGAGGGAAGCTTTAAGGGAGCAGGGAATGGAAAGGACAAAGAGAACAAAATCCCAAGAGGGATAGCTGGAGAGTTCTATCTTTGTCGCTATCTCTGTTTTTCTCTCTCTCTCTCTCTGTCTGTCTCTGTGTCTCTGTATCTATATATAATGAGTATATATCTTACATATATATATATATGTATATATATATATTTTTTTGAAATAAGCAGAGTAGAGCAATCAAGCTTATTTGAAACCAGTTTATGACTGGCAGTTAAAGTTTGTGATCTTCTTGATCTGTCAGTCATTCCTTTTTGTAGCTTTATTACAGTAAAGTCTGATTCCATTGATTTAATGTTTCTTTTTTATGAAATGCAGCATTCAGATTTTTTTTTTAAATCTCACCAATACAACCGCGCATCAAGAAGCAATAGAATCTCCTTTACCTGACCTCCAATTGGAATATAAGAAATACTATGATTGGTCCTGTTACTAACATATATTTCTATTTTGGATATTGAAGACTTTTATTATATGAAAATCCATGACTTATTGCAGTGTTAGTATCATATGATGAAAAAACATGACCATACAGTGCGAATAGTATCCTGGTGGAAGCACAAATGCCACTCATTCATTTATTCTTGACCTTTACCATGTCCCTTTGAAGTTTGAATGACCCAGGTTTGTTTAGATTATTCATGCTAAAGAAACATATGATGTTTAAGGCCGCATAAAAATAAATTATCTGAGCATTTTTCTTCTAGTATTAACCCGCTGAAATTAAATCCAGTTTTTTAAAAGTTAATTTTTACTGTCCCTGAATATAAAACATTTCTCATAACACAAAATGGTAGTCTTAAGTTGTAATTTACCTAACCATGCATAAGTAGGGATTTATATTTGAAGCTCTTCATGGTAATAATTTTATTAACTACCATCTTGCCTTGCTTTTTTCTCACCCACTAGAAACACTATTCCAAAAAGAGGCTAAGATATGTTATTTTAATATATTATTTAATTTATGCCTATTTAATTAAATTTTCATGCAACACATAGTTTTTGTTCTATCTGATTAGACAGAGGAGATTGTGATGCCACCTTCAAAAACCCAGACGGGAACTCATACTTTTCCTTAATATTTAATATGATTTAATTGTTTGCTGAATGAGGTATCTTCTACTTTACATGGGTTAGCAAAACACCTTAGTATTTGCATTGGGAGTAATTTATCAAGGGAAATACCTTCAGAAAACATATTTTGGATGAATGTTATTGTCAAAATAACTTATTGGAGAAGTGGCATGTGAGTTGTCCTTCTCATTCAAGAATGTCACCTGCCTTCCTATATTAGAGAAGAGGTAAAAGAATCAAATGGAAATTTCAATTCCCAAGAACTCCCTGCTCATTTGAAAAAAAAAAATGTATTTAGATATCCCTCCTGAGATTATGTAAAATACTTTGCTAAACAGCTGGATTGATACCCAGTATTTGTGAATATTTATATGTTTCCTTTTAAAAGCTGGACTGGGAGCACCTGGGTGGTTCAGTCGGTTAAAACGTATGACTTTGGCTCATGTCATGATCTTGGGGTCCTGGAACGGAGCCCCACGTTGGGCTCTGAGCTCAGTGGGGAGTCTGCTTCTCCCTAGGGCCCTCCCTCTTCCCATGCCCCTGCTCATGTTCTCTCTCTCTTTTTCTCTCAAATAAATAAATAAAATCCTTAAAAAAATAAATAAAAGCTGGATCCTATTATTATGTACATGATTACGAGTGAGCGCAAAACAATATAAACCAAGAAGCAGTATCTGGTTTTTGTTGATACACAAACATGCATATACACACACATAGAGACATGTACCTTGATACACTTCATGTTTTAGATCTTTCAGTTAGTTTTGACTTGAATAACTTTCTCAGAAGAATTTTTCTACATCAAAAGTAAATATGACTCAAGTTTTTGGTGTGTATCACTTTCTGTGTTTTTGAGTTATTTAAGTCCAGTTCCTTTATTTTAAAGAATGACTTTACTGAAAACCAAATCTAGGGGAAAATGATAATCAGATTTAGTAAATACCATCAGGAATAAATTAAAAAAAAAACAGAAAGAAAGAGCAGAGACATTTATAGTTTATTATTATTAAAATATTAGCTTATAATAAATATTGTTTATTATTATTAAAATAACCAGAAAATTTCCAAAGATATTCGGACAAAGTATAATGACTTACAGTTTAGCTCTTATTTCTTTTTTTCCCTAAGAGAGCCACTAATTTTAATCAAAACAGTATGACATTGACATGAGGCACACAACACAAGCTTTATTATAGGACATGTAATTGAAAAATAAGCAGCATATGTTTGTGGGGTTTTTTTTTGTTTTTTTTTTAAAGATTTTATTTATTTATTTGAGAGAGAGAGACAGTGAGAGAGAGCATGAGTGAGGAGAAGGTCAGAGGGAGAAGCAGACTCCCAATGGAGCTGGGAGCCCGATGTGGGACTCGATCCCGGGACTCCAGGATCATGACCTGAGCCGAAGGCAGTTGTCCAACCAACTGAGCCACCCAGGTGCCCCTTATATGTTTGTTTTTATTGTTGTTTTCTTATTTCTATTTTTTTCAAGAACATTTGTAAGGTTATGATATTTTAAGACTATTCTATAACTTCCTTTCTGAACCACAAAAAGCTCTATAGACAGGTTTTGAAGAATGACCAGTTCAGCCCCACCCAACTCAAAATAAACAAAATAAATAAATGAATAAACAAAAACAAAAACACCAAGAACAACAACAACAACAAAACTGGTTCATACTATCTAAAAAATTGCTGTGCCATTTGGAAACATACAGATGTTGAATTGCTAACACAGTCACTGAAATAAAATAAATGTTAGAAGATTTATTGGCAAATAAAATCAGAACTCAAGGCTAATATCATCTAAGATGATATTTTAATTGTCCTCTTACTTTTGCAAGTACATTTGCCATTGAGGGCTGAATTTGACCATTTGTTCTATGTATATATTTAATATATGCTTTCTAGCTTATGTAGGAAAAGCCAATCCAAAGGCTTCAATTTTGTTACAATGTACTAGAAAATATGTGACATCTCTGCAACATCAATAGCTCCACAATTCTACCTTCAAAATTAATAACAATAGAAAAATAATTAAATAGTCATTTGAAGGTAAGACTGCTAATATGGAACAACAGACAATGTTATCCAAATGACTTCTGCCTTCAAAGCTTGGCAGTGTCCATTTCCCTCTTAAAAGGAAATCTTATTTTAAAATTTTAATAGGAAATTCTTCTACATTCAAATGAATTAGCTTTTCACTTTCTTGTGCCCATTACAGTATTTATTCTCATATTTAAATGAATGAAAATCATCATATTCGTGTGAAGGCTATCTTGTGGAAAATCAGAATTCTAAATTCAGACTTCAGTTTTAACAAGCATTATTAACATGACCCTATCATATTGAAGCTGAGTAGCAAATACATAAGTGCTTTTGTTGTTGTTGATTTGTTACATTTTGATTCATTCTCCTTCTTTTGACTATCAATTTGGTGGAATAATAACTCTTTTTGTTCACTGTAATCTAACAAATATGCCATATCATATAATTTTAACTACATGCACAATGTCTCTGATAAAGTCAAAAGAAAAATGTTCCTAGAAATACTAAAATATGAAAAAGAATACCTGGATTTATTTCAAAATTAGTTCTGAATCTCAACAAATGTCAATGAAATATTCCCTCTTTTAGTTTTCCAAATACCTATCTATGTAATTTTTTAAAAATTCAGATTCACAAGTACGTATACTCTTGCTCTATAACCCATGAAGGAGGAACATAATGAAGGAGAGAGGGGGGAAATAAAAACAAACTTCATGAGCTGGAAAGGGATCATGCAATGTCGTAAACCTGGGATTTGGGAAACAGAGACATAAAATAAAAGTGAAGTTGCTGTTTTGCGAGTTTGAATAAAATCTCAGCAGTATGTTGCTGTCCAGAGCAGAAGCCAACAAGGGCTAAAAAATCAACGGAAACTATTGCAGCAGATGTTCCTTGAAACACTGAGCATACAGCAGGCTCCAAAAAGCTCAAGGCTAAGAGTATAAATGATTCAGATAATGTGACCATGGATGATAAGAGGGATGAGTAATCTATGGTAAAGAATAAACATATTTCAAATGTAATTTTAACTCCAATTTTCATTATTTCCAAAATTGCTGACATATCACAGTGTCTACCAGTCTTGGATTTTATAATCTCATGTGTAAAACATGAAAATTAAATAGTACTTCTTTTTAAGTAAAATACTGCTGTATTTCTTCTTTATTTTTGGCACTGATAATGCTCAAGAATAAGGCTAAAAATATATATATATACTCTGAACATCACAGTTTCTATGTGACCTTTAATAAAACCACCTATAATACACATGTTGCTCTAACTCAGGTTAACTTGCTTTACAATTTTCTTCTTCTTCAATACATAAAGATTCCTTCCTATAAAAAGTCAATATATAGATTTGGATCTGAACATGGTTGGTCTGAATCCGTGGATCCAACTGTCTCAACAAACATACTTGAGACCACCTTGCTTTTTGTATTTAATATATATTGTTATCATATTTCTGTGCCACTATATATGTGGCTGCCATGTTCTTTGTAATAGGTATATAATGTTGCATTGCATATATGTCTCAAAATTTTCTTAGTCAATTCTCTGTTAATGAGTAGTTTCCAATTTAATATGAATTTAGAAAAATATTTAGAAAATGAGTAGTTTCCAATTTAATGTGAATTTTAGAAAATAGATACAATACCCCCTTTTCCCAAATGCCATATCCTCATCCCCAGAATCTATGTCATCTTGCATGGCAAAGTGAACTTCAACGTGTAAATAAACTAAGGAATTTGAGACAGGGAAATTTTGTTTGTTTTTTAAAATATTTATTTATTAGTCAGGAGGAGAGAGAGAAAGAGCACACAAGCAGGGGGAGCAGCAGGCTCCCTGAGCCCAATGTGGGACTCATCCCAGGACCCTGGGATCATGACCTGGGCTGAAGGCAGGCATGTCCTACTGAGACACCCAGACATCCCTGAGACAGGGAGATTATTATAGATAGACAGGGAGATGATTGTAGCTTAACAGGGCCATCCCAATGTAATCACAATGTCTTTAAAAGTAGAAGAGAGAAGGGGAATAAGAGAGTTAGAGGGAGATGTGACCATGGAATACTGATCAGAGAGATACAACATTGCTGGCTTTGAAGATGGAGAAAGAGTTGTGAGCCCAGAAATGCAAGTGGACTTTGGAAAACAGAAAAGGCAAGGAAATGTAGCCCGAAGAGGAATATAGCCGCATCATAGCCTTGATAATAGCCTCATGAGAACCGAATCAGACTTTCGACCTACAGAAAAGAAAGATAAACCTGGATTGTTTAAGCTACTATATTTGTAGTAATTCGTTACAGCAGCAAGAGAAAACGAATACATTATGCTTGTATTAACATTTCTGTAAATAGCCATTTCTTGAGACAGAGTTACTATAATACAGAAAACCACACGCTTTAAGTGTTTCAAGAGAGGTATAAAGGCTGCCAAGTCAAAAAACATATATATTTTACAGTAAAAGCAAATTTTATACCTGACAAAGGGCATCACTCTCTTGTCATCATATATGCTTTTTCTCTTTTAAGAGGTGAATGGTTAGGTATTACTGTTTATGGTACCAGAATAATGCAATACATTTTGTGTTCTGGAGCTCAAGGTGAAATCAAATTAAGGCATACTTTAATTTGCATTAATATTGCTACACCATAGCAATAAATAATAGAAGACCTAAAACATTCTAGTAAAATGTTCAAAGAAAGTTACATATTAATTTTCAGTAAGAAAATAAGTATTCTAGTTACTGCTATGTGTTGAACAGGACAGATTTCATTCCACAGGTGCCATCCTGGACTATGTGTAGTAATGTATATAATGCCAAATCAGTTGGTGGTTGCATTTGTTAAACATGCCTTAATGGTTTACCATTGAGTAATTTTTAACCCACATATTTTAAAGATTTTATTTATTTACTTTAGGGAGAGATAGAGAGAAAACAGAAGTAGGAGGACAGGCAGAGGGAGAGGGAAAGAATCTTAAGCAGCGGGGCTCGATCTCACCACCCTGAGATCATGACCTGAGCTGAAATCAAGAGTTGGACTCTTAACCAACTGAGCCACCCACTGCCCCAAACCCGCAGATTTTAAAAACATAGAGAAATTCATTAATATTTTAAAATCATTGTGATAAACTTGATTTTAAGTGAGATTTTTTTTCTGATGGCATTTAAATTATTTGATATTTCATTTTCTGACAGTATTTAAATATTTTACTTATTTCTATATTCAGTT
Organism: Neogale vison; assembly: GCF_020171115.1. NCBI lineage: Eukaryota > Metazoa > Chordata > Mammalia > Carnivora > Mustelidae > Neogale > Neogale vison. The sequence goes on along the minus strand of NC_058095.1, from coordinate 127,433,067 downwards.
ATGAACACATGTATTGAGTGATTGATTGTCTCAACCCAAATCTTTGGTCAGGATTGGCCTTAGAAAATATAACAAAGACGCTAATATTTTTCTTTGACGTCCTGTTAACTTGTCTGCTACAGCGTTCTTCTAAAATGCATTTGTCTCATTAGATGAAGGGTCATCTCAAATTTGCATTTGCCCTGACTCTGTCAATAATATACTTCCTCTTCCACAACTTCTATCATCCCATCAAAACATGCATGTTCTGTATCACAGCGCTGGGGCTCTTTGCTAGAATACAAATTGAATTAGCCATTGGCAGTTATTTTTAACATATTATTCATGTGTTGCAAACATACTCATTTTAACATCAATATTCAAAGGCCAGTGTCTTGACTTGAAACAATGTATTTGACAGTGAAATATTCAGGCACCTGAGAGGAAACTGATGTTTGTTTGCTTCTTTATTTTGTTTTGTTAGTAAAGCAACCTGTTGGTAGCTCACTAATCAAGCTTCTCTTCTCTGATATGTATTAACTCACATGCTTACTTAGAGAAGGGGACTTGAAATTTGGCTTTAGAAAAAAAAATTGCAGGATGATTACATAGAGTCATGGAGTGTACCATGTAACATGCTCTGGGTAAAATGAAACTGGAAACAAAAGTAAATAAGTGTATCTTCTTTGGTACAGTTGTATTTAGTTATTGTTGGGACTAGGAAACATTTTAAAAGAGTGTAAATCATATTCATGAATATAGTTTATTTTTGGAGTAAAATAATCAGTTTCAATATGTAGTCTCTTGCTGTCCTTCACAGTGCCATGATTCCCTAAGTCTGTAAATGTTAATAACAGCAGTATAGAAAATATTATGTTATTTTCCAGTGGATTGGAAAAACCTCCTTCCAGGAAGTTGTGCAGTAAATCAATTGTCAAGTCGTGTTTTCTACCAGCACATCTTGCTATATCCTACAAATGAAAAAGCCTGAAGACTATCTTATGGCTAAAGCTTTCAATCTCAATTCTGATCTTGTCCCTGAACCAAGGGCTTACTTAGAAATGGTATGTTTCCCAAAGATATATCAGAGCACACCATAACCACTGTGACACTTTTGGGTGGTATAATCATCTCCCTAAAACCAAACCTCTGAAAATTTGGTTGGGGGCAGAATGAGAGATCTCTATCAGAATGGCAGCTGAATGTCATGGATTTTGCTCTTGGGTGTTATTTTTGAAGCCGGGAATTGTTTTAGCAACATTCTTCTTTTGAGCTACAGGGTCTTGGGTTTAATTGCAAATTTGATTCTCCTCTCACTGAACACAGTGACTGTTATTTGGGTCACACACTTAGACTGAGGAAGACATGTATTTTCAATATATCTCTATGTTTTTGATGTGGAAAATGATTCTGTGATAGGGTACATTCGCAGTCCTTTCTTACACTGCACACTGAAATATGGATTCCACTTATTGTCACTAAGAGGCATTTATGTAGCAGGCTGTAGTTTTCCACAGCTATTAATTTTTCTAAAAATGATATTATGCCTGAGGAAATAGTGTTTTATGGAGTACCTCCCGGAACGGCAGTTGTTGCCCAGCTATTTCAAACTAGACCCGACACAAAGAAAAAGATCTTGAACTAAATCACCACGTACACTTCTAAGTTTAAAAGAAGAATGGGGGCACCTGGGTGGCTCAGTTTGTTAAGCGTCTGACTCTTGATCTCAGTTCAGGTCTTGATCTCAGGGTTATGAGTTCATGCCCCACGTTGGGCTCCATGCTGGTTGTGGAACCGACTTAAAAAAAAAAAGGAATAAGAATTAAAAATAAAGGGGTTTCCCTGTGTTTAATTTGAATATTTCCTTGAAAATAAAGAAACACAGATGGAAAAAGAAAATTCTGCTGTGAATTGGTGTGAAGATTGGTGTCAGGAAATTGGTGTAAACACAAGAAATTAGTAAATAGGTAGAATAATCTTCCAGGAAGAACAACAGGTGCTTATCATGGCATATCTAGGAAAGCATATTAAATCTTACAAATATTTTAACTAGTAAATTATTACATTGCTTGACAATTCAATACAGAGTGAGATATTCATGAAGTATTCAATAAATGTTAATTGATGGTGATTAGATAAAATCCTGCCAAACAATCCCTTGCATACAATCAAATGAGTGACCTGAGCAAAGAGAGGAGCATGTTGCTTTTCCATTACTACTAATTTGTCATCCTTGAAATCTTGATAATCTTTATGGGTTATTTTCATTGATGAGCTAATTAATTAATGTTTATTATCTGAGTTTAGTAAGAGAGCCTCTGTAATCTCATTTATCTTTATGCTGATCGGTACTAACAAATAAATGTGATGAGCATTTCCCTCCAAGTGTAGAGTGAATTAAGTGCTGCCTAAGCTAAGGTAAGTTCATTTTAAATTGCCAGTACGTGAGGGTTACTGTAGTTTACTAAATGAGCTTACAAGCTGCTTTTGGAATCTATCACTTATCTTTTCTAAATACCTTTTCATCGTTGTATCTCCTTATTCGGGGCTGTGAAATAAGTCAACAGCACAAATATTTAGAGTAAGAGACCCAGTCAAAGATACTCTGCAGTGCTTGAAATGGCAAAAAGAAGTTGAAATTATCAACCTGATTTTGTCTAAATGGCAACTGCTTAGCTTCTGGGACCACGTTCCAGCTATGTGTTTTGGTTGAGGACCAAATATTATAAGGCTAAGTTTAGGTCTTTCGCATCAGTGCTATTATATTCCATATCTTGGGTAGTGAGGAGAGTGGCAAAAATTAAAATACTTGTTGGGAGGAAAACTTGACTGGAACCTCAGCACATACTAGTTTGAAAGATTACTTATTCAGATTTGTGCTTACCTTTGGCTCAAAACTTTGACCATAGCTCTGTGATCTCCAACTGTCTTTTTACAGTCTTAGAATGCTGAGCCCAACATGGGACTAATGCCTTCCTAATGCCAACATAAAGGATGCTCTATGACTGAGCTAGATCTCCCTTGAAAACCCCTTGTCTTGACTTGATGAGCAGTACCTATGAGCCACTGGATAAGTGAATATTTTTAGTCCTGGCCATGACAGCTAAGTTCCTTGCTTCTTAAGTCTTTCTGTCTCAGTTTTGGTTTCCATAGTTTGCATATGGTAAAGAATAAAATTAATGACTAGCGTCTTACCTTTCATAGTCTTCCAGCCTTAACTTGTCAGTCACAATTTCTCATATTTTTACTGTCTAAAACGTAGTTTGGCACTTGGCATTGGCATTTGCTTTATGTTTGGGGTATATAGATTTTTTTGGTTAATAACTAGTAAATATTACTGAAATTACCACTATGGCAGTTATTAGTGTTTTAAAGTTGGTTGAGTATATTATAATTACCACATATTTCACTAATCACTTTATGTATCTCAGTTGATTCAATCCTAACCAAAAAAAAAAAAAAAAATCCAAAAAACTGGGATCTAAGTGTTTCTTTACTCTGTATTATTAAAGAAATAGTTTCAAAGGGGTTAAGGAACTTGTCCAAATTTGTGCATCTGGTAAGTGATAGAGTATGAATTTGAACCAATGTTAGGCTGCTGAAAGAACTTTGAAGAAAGGTTTTCTGAATCTAACCCAGTCTCTGTATCTCTGTCACCCGGCACAGCCCATTATGCCTGGGGGTGCTCTTAAAGTTGATGATGATGGTGCCAAAGATTCATGATCTTGATTTCACTCCCAGGTTTCTAAGCATTTCCAAGTTAAATTATTTCTTCTAATGAGTATTTCTCCTGTTCAAATACATACTCTAGTCCTCACATTTTGGCCCAGCTATAATTAATAACTCTTCATTTACATAATGTTAGCTGTCTTTTGGCGCCAAGTGTGCTTTTTATTCTTCCCTAACCAAAGTATTTCATTACAGACACTTGGGTTGTGATCAATAGCTGATGAATAACTTCAAAGGAAATTGTCTAAAATCAGATGCCTACGGGGCCAAGGGAAAGTAGCCATGAGGTGAAGGACTTTTAAATAATGAACAATGGAATACATTTATTACTTGTAGAATCGAGTTTTTTAATAGTCCTCTTATGTTTATGATTATTTATGTGCTTTCTTGAATTAAATCCTCAGTTAAGTTTTAACTAACCATACTGTCTTATGATGTATTATTTTCTGTCATTAGCATATGTACATCTCATGTGATTCTATATTTCTACATGTGTGTAGAAAAGAGTGAAAACTGCATATTAGTTTTTATTCCTTTGTATAACATATTTTCACACACAAAAGGGTTTGTTTGCAAAGTTTTAATATATATGGGATATGAATTTATTGATGAAAAATGCTATACATTACACCAGTTCACAGGCACTTTGAGGCTTCTCCTTCTAAGATAGATGAGGTGAACTTTATTTAGGTGTGATGGGGGATTGGGTGATCTGTTGTTTTCCTCTAGCTAACTGTATAATTTAAAAGGAAGTCAACATAAGCAAGAAACATGTTGAATCAAAATACAGTTAAGCTTGGAGAAATGTACTAGCATCCAAATTTGATTAATGCCAGAATGGAGAATAATCTTTCCCTTGTCTCCTATAAACATTATTACAATAGCAGCAGTTTATATGCTACATATTTGCCTTTGTTCTTCACTTCAGAAAATGATGTCCTGGTATGTACATGTGTTATGTGTAATATTCCTATAATGTAAAATTATCCCAAGAAACCTTATATATTTTCATGAACAGAAGGAACTGAGTTACCTATTGCATAAAATCTTTATTGTATATACCATCACTATAAATTTAACCCTTTGTAAGCATTTCTAGGAAAGCTGACTTTTGATTAGAGAAAAGGTATATATTTTACAGTTTCAGGTTTAATGGTCTATTAAAAGTTATAAAATGAAATTTGCAAATTTACCTAAATTTTTGTATTTTAGCATTCAAGAACACAAATTGCTATAAACTATAAAATAATAGTTAAATGTTTAGCATTGGCAATAGGTTTCAGTGAATTAATATTTCAATACCAACATATTATTTGCCCAAATGAAGAAAAGTACATTTTAGGAAACTTAGACTAGAACACAAATGAACAGATTAAGTGCTTTATCTTTTTTTTTTTTTTTAATACTTCTTTGTTGGGGTACCTCGATGGCTCAGTTGATTAAGCATTTGACTCTTGATTTCCACTCAGGTCAGGATTTCAGGGTTGTGGGATTCAGCCCTTCATGGGGCTCTGTGCTCAGTGTGGAGTCAGCTTGTCCCTCTCCCTCCGCTGCTCCCCCACCCCTGAAATAAATAATTAATTAAATAAAATCTTTTTACCATTTATTTATTTATTTATTTGAGAAAGAGAGAAAAAGACAGCACAGGTGGAGGGAAGGGCAGGGGGAGAAGGAGAGAGAGACTCTCAAGCAGATTCCCCACTGAGCACAGAACCTGACCTGGGTCTAGATCTCAGGGTTGTAAGATCATGACCTGAGCCAAAACCAAGAGTCAGATGCCCAACCAATTGAGCCAGCCAAGCACCCCAGATTAGGTGCTTTATATCACTTGCATTTATTTTCTTTCTTTCTTTCTTTCTTTCTTAATCACACCATTGAGGCATGATTGACATGCAAAAAGCTGCACATACTTTATGTACAAAACTTGATGAACTTTAGGATCAAGTATGGGCCCGTGAAACCATCACCATAATCTATACCATAAACCTATCTGTCACCAACCAATGCAGCATGATACCACTTATAGGAGGAACCTAAAATAGTCAAACTTCTAGAAGCAGAGAGTAAAATGGTGGTTTCCAGGGGCTGGGAAAAAGGAGGAATGGAGAGATACTAGTCACGGTGTATAAAGTTTCAATCATAAAATATGAAGAGGTCCTAGAAATCTACTGTACAACATGGAGTCACTTGCATTTTCTAAATTAGCATGTAGAGAATTGTTTCTCTATAATATGTTTTCATACAGAATCTATTATAATGGAAATGTGATTTTATTGTCCTTTGCTGAAAGTTATACTTAGTCTCTGGCTTTCATAACATCATTCCCATTGTCATCATTCTCTCTTGGTTTATAATAATAATTTATTATAATTTAAAAATGAATTGGAAATCTTCTTCCCCCATCCCAGCTACCTTTTTCATTTTCTTTAGGTTTTTCAAATTCCAGAAGCCTGCTTTATTGTAATTTTTACATTTTGCATTTAGGAAAGGGTAAATAAAACTAAACTTGCTTTTATTTAGACTCTTAATAAAACATGAATTATCTGTGTAAGGCAGAAATGCTACAGAAAGAAAACAGCCCTAAGAAATGTCTAGTCTTGTGGCTTATATCAGCTTAGCCTCAGGCAACTAAACTGCCTGTCACATATAAGACATCGGTTTATGCTTTAACTATAGTGAAGGCATGTTACAAAATTGAAGCTATCATTTTTTCCTAAATGTATAGTAGTTTTATTTTATTCATAAATGAATATATCAAATTTCATTTCATGAACAAGCATGGTGTTTTAATCAGAACTAAGCATCTACTCAAAGTTGTGTTTTTGGATGTCTTACTTACCTGAGTATACAAAAATATTCTGAAGAAATGATTTTTAAACTGTGCACCATGAGTGTAATGAACTGTAATGAAGCATTTTTAGTGTTGTTAAAAGAAAAAATAATTAGGGCAGATATATTTCATCAGTTTCTATTCTTTGTGGACTGAATCAACATCAATGAATAAGAATTTATGGCTATAAATATTTTACTAAATGGAAAAATCTTTAATTTTAATTAGTGGATTTGTCTATCACATGCATATAGAGTATCTTGAAAAAGCAAATGATTCTTAATTTTACCTCTGGATCCAAAGGTGAGCAACACTAAAAAAGTTGAATATGATTGTTTGAGATCCTTAACACAAAGCTTGATCTATCTTGGCATATAACTGTTGTTCATTAGGCCAATTATTCAAATCCTAGCACTCTGCTCAATTAATTATATAAACAAAGCAATATAATCCATTATATTAATGCAGAGTCAAAGCCAGAGAGTTATTTGTGGTATTGCTTGTATGAGCAAGAGAGGGAAGGGCAATTCCTAGAAGGAAGTAATTGGGTCAAGTGTAAGCGTTGAATAGAATTATATACACTTAACAAAAATATAATAATAATATAATGTATTGCATGATAGCAGTAAACTGAAATATTAAAATTCTGGGCAATGTCTACTGGTATTTATTTTAGGACATTTTTCTAGCAATAATAACTTAATTGTGTTAATATTTATTCAATGTATAATTTCATTGTTTATTCCAAATTTATCATGAAAAAACCACACTCACATATGACCATATATTTATACATGCATGCATATATGTATACATACATATATACCTACACATATATGTTATAGTTTGGCATTTTTTTTTCAAAATTGATTCATTTTTCTATCACTGGGAGTCTCATTCAATTATGATAGTGCTGATACTGGAGGTTGAAATATTCTAATAAAACTCACATGACATATATTTCAAATTTATGTTATTCTTTGGAACACTCCAAGCCTTAGCATTATCAGTTTGAATGTTCTGATTCATATGTACTTTATTAACAATACATTAGTATACCTGTTTTCTAAAACTTAAAATCTATGCTCTGAAAGGATTATTTTTTAGTTTCCTTTTAAATACCTTTGGATATGTTAGTGCTAAAATATAATTTAAGTATCTTCAGTGCATCATAATTTTCAAATGTTCTCTCTTGCAAAGTTTTTTTTTTAAATATGAGTTCATTTCTTGAAGTACATATTCAAGCAAATCAGGAAAATTAAACTTCATATCATCACACTCTGCATGAGTCAGTGTCCCTTATGTTGCTATTTGAAATGAAACATAATATAAGTGAAAAAAGAGTAGAAATGAGTAGTTCTCTGGACAGCAAGTGTTTCTAGTTAAGGCTGTGTGCTTCAGAATTAGATCTCCGTATGTATGCTTTTCCTAGACTCCTGACTTTGGGAAAGTTACTCATTTTGTTAGACTTCAATTTCCTCACTCGAAAAAAAGAAAATAACAATGTCTGTATCACAGGAATGGACATTATCAGGATTAAATTAGAAAACCTGCATAGGATTTGAATAATTGGCCTAATGAAAATAGTTTAATGCCAAGGTAGATCAAGCTTTCTGTTAAAGACCTCAAATAACCATATCGTTACATATGGTTAACATATAGTTAACCAGTGCTAAATGAAAACTTTGCTATTTTCTTTACTATACTTTTAATTCTTATTATGCCTCAATGTAGAATATCAGATGAATGAAATTCAGCCTACAAAAGTCTAAAATATTATCTTGTTAGTGGTAAAGTAAACAAACGAAACCAACAAGAAGAATAAACTCAGTTATTGAACCTGAACCTGCCCTTTAAAAAAATGTGGTTTTATTCCACACATAAATAAATATCAGGTCAAGCAAAAAGATAATCATGATAATTAGGAATTTTATGGTTTCTTAACTTTCTGTTGAATTAATCTCAGGCTTTGGGTAGTCTGAGCCTCAAAAAAATGTAAAAATACACACACACACACACACACACAAACATATGTATGTATATATGTATATGTATGTGTGCATACACAGAAATATTGGCATATATATAGAAAGAGAGAGAAAGAGAGATGGACATACAGTACTTTTATTCACAGCAGCCATGTCACAGAAGTATGATCAGAGAGAAGGCACAAGGCACAATTCTATCTGAAAAAATCTCACTGCCTGAGTCTGATGTTGTTCCTCATTTCAAGATATCTGAAGCCTTCACATAAACATATCAGTTTGATGCAAGTTAGGGAATGAACGTATCTCTACATTTTACTTTTCATTAGGGTGTATGTTTGTTTATTCCAGACCAAAACTAACAACAATTAGAACTCTATGAAAAGTTTAAGATATATGGGTAGAGGAAACGGGGAGTCTAATTTCATTCCTTATGCCTAAGAAAAGGAAAAGAAATATGTACGTAGTGGAATTTATAGAAAGAAGATTTCAAAACATGGAGAGGATAAAAAATAATTTGTCAGAGTGTGAGAATTATTTCCATTGACACGTATTTTTAAATGATTACATGTGAATCTTCCTGTATGTAAGAAAACAACTTATTGTTGGAGTAGGTCAGCACATTTTGCCCATTCAGCACATGTTTGACAGAAGAAATAACTTTGCTTTTGAAAGTCTCATCCTCATTTATAAAGAGCACTTAATTTGTTTCCTTTTGCTGAACTTGAGATTAATCCACCCACTATTTTCCACCTGGCCTTTGGGTGTTCTTCCCTGTTTTCCCCTCCACTGTAATGACTTACTGGGAATTCTTGTGTTCTTTTAGAGCCAGCAGTGAGACAACTCAAGTTGTGAATAATGGGTTCAGACTGCTATTGCATTCCAGCTCATCCTTTGATAACCTTTTGGAAAGCTTAGAATCCCTTGTTTTATCAGCAGCTTATATTAGTTTTAATCTCAGCTATGTCCTGAGAAACCTTTGTAAAATTAAAGGAAGACGGGAAAGGAATGACACCGGGTTTGTGGTTGTTTTTTTTTTTTTTTTCCTGCAGGACCTCTTGTAGGCTTCTGTCTCATTATGTTAACAATCTGCCAAGAGAATGGAGTCAGATCTCAAGAGCAGACTAGATTGATTTACTTTACAGGCCTTTCCACCCAGCCTAATTATTGCATTACAAATAGCGATTCTTTCACCCCATGAAGGAGCACTTTGATTACTGCTTGCGATACAGGTGCTGGGGTCTGCCGCGGTACGTGCATGTTAACTAGTTTCCTGTATCACAGTCAAATGGCCCTAACAGCCCAGAACGGGGGCAAGCACCTTCTCTCACATTTTTCTGACATCTCTAGATGAACGTGTTTAGGACCGTCGTAGACAATGCACTATGATGCTTTTATTGTTGGGTCAAAATAGACACACGATATAGCAGCATCCCTTAAAAGAATAGCCTAGCAGTTTCTCCTATCAACATTAGGCTTAAGATGTGGTTACATATTTGAAATCTTTTTTTTTTTTTTTTAATTCTTTATTTATTTTTCTCACCATAGCACCTGCCCTCCCCAATGTCCATCACCCAACCACTCTATTTCTTGCTTTAGAAAAGAGTGACAATAGTGTTTCTAATTGCAAATTGTAACTGCCTTTTGTATTAGCTTTCTGTGACTGCTCTCACAAACTGCCAAAAGTTGGGTGGCTTCAATAACAGAAATTTGTTCTCTCACAATTCTGAGGTCAGAAGTCTAAATTCAAGGTGTTGGCAAGACCGCATGCTCTCCGGAGGCTCTAGGCAGTCATCCCTTCCATGCCTTTCTCCTGGTTTCTGGTGGCTGCAGCCACACTTGGCATCCTTTGGATTGTGGTGGCATCCATTCCAATCTCAGCCTCGGTCATCACATTGACCTCCTCCCTCTGTGTGTCTCCTCTAAGGACACTTGTCACTGCATTTAGGCCCCCCCTGGATATTACAAGACAATCTTATCTAAAGATCTTTACCTTAGTTTTATGTACCCTTTTTTTTCTAAATTCACATTCACTGGTTCCAGAGATTAGGACATTGACACAGAGTTTTGGGGACCACCATTCAACCCACTACATATCAGACATGCCATTTGGCCAGGGTGTTCAGTGATAAGTCATATATTTGCTAGAATTTAGACAATTATTTTCTGTTTAAATGAAAGACTCATTTAAAAATAGAGACTGTTTCTAATTAAAAAAATGGGCTTGTACAAAAAGTAATATTAATCAGTTAAAATAGGAGAAAATGTTTTCCTTTTAAGACAGGAATTTGAAATGTGAAAGAACACTAGCATTAAGTGAAATAAAATGATTGCTTAAAGATTAAAGGAATGTAAATACAAATTATGTTTTTTAACAAGGTGGTACCCAAACATTGGTGATTTTGGCCCTGCCACCCATCCCCTAAGGAATGTTTGACGATGTTTCAATACATTTCTTTTCAGTGTGGCAAAACATACATAACATCAAGTTGACCATTGTAAGCATACAGTCCAGTGACACCAAGTATCTGCGATTCACAGCCATCACCACCATTTATCCCCAGCGTTTTTTCATCTTCCTGAATGGAAACTGTGTACCCATTTAACAATAACGTTCCATTCCTCCCTCCCACAGACCCTGGCAACCACCATTCTATCTTCTGTTTCTACGAATTTGGCTACTCTAGGTACTTCATATCAGTGAAATCACAAAATTCGTCCTTCAACGTCTATCCTCTTTCACTTCGCATAATGTTTCCAGTGCTCATCCATGCTGTAGTATCCGTGCTCATCCATGCTGTAGTATGCATTAGAATTTCTTTCCTTTTTGAGACTGAATGATACTCTGTTGCAGGTTTATACCACATCTGGACATTTTTATTGCTTCCACCTTTTGGCTGTTGTGAATAATGTTGCTATGTACATTGGTATATAAAATTCTACTTGAGTCTCTGCTTTCAGTTACTTGGGGTACATACCCAGAAATGGAATTGTTGGATCATATGATAATCCTGTGTTCAGTTTTTGTTGAGAAGCCATGATACTACAGAAATGTTTCCTATTGTCTAGACCAGAGGTGACAGTGCTACTGGCATCTAGTGGATAGAAGCCAGCGATACTGATAAACAGCCCACCATATACAGCACCCTTCCCCATCAGCAAAGCATGAACTCGTCCAGAATGTCAATAATGCCCCTGTTGAGAAAGCTTGTTTAAAAAAAAAAAAAAATCTTAAATTAAGAATGATCCTCATTCTCCTACCTTAATTCTTCCACATTCATCAGAGAGATATGAAATATTGTGGTATATAGTTCTATAAATAATGCTCCAACCTTGAAACTTTGTATAGTACAATTTCTCTTTACCTATGTGAGAGCTCATCCCCTCTCTGTTCTGCTGCGGCTCTGCTTTCTAATATTGGTTTCCATGGTGGGCAGTGAAGAGGATTACTGTTTAACTGTATTCTTTCCCTCAGTTTGGGGGTCTTTGGGGGGGTAACTTTTAGAAAATAATTTATGAAATCATACATGAGGACTACTAATATTAGTGTCTTCAAATTTTATTACATAATCTGTGATTTCCAAGAAAATAGCTTAAAAGCTTATAATTTCCCCTTGTTTAATGAACATATTTTTAAAAGAAAAATACACTAGAGCCCTTTAAAACCTTGCATGACAAATTTAACAACCAATGATTAGAAGAGAAGCTATAGAAAAGAAATAATTTAACACCTCTAGTGGTTATAGATTTAGAGCTAGAAGAAATTTCAGGTTTTAAGGGCCTATATGTAAAGGGAACTGTATAACTATTACTACATTGAATCCACAATACCTATTTCATTGGTAAAGAAAATGACACTCAAGGAGGTTAAATAAGTTCTTCAAAACTACCCAGCTAATGAATAGTAGATCCAAGAGTCAATATCTTCTCTGTCGGCTCTAATGATGCCACTCTCGATCTCTTGAGTCAATCTTTCTTTCACAAATGAAAAGCCTGATACAGGAAGAGCTTTGACTTGGCCAGAGTCACCAAACAAACAAAAACCAAACCTAGCTTTCAGACTTGTGCATTGTCTTATTATAGCTGTTTTTCAGTCCATGAATCTTCAGCCTCTTCCACCCATGGCTAGATCCTAGCTAAATAGCAGCTCTTAGCCCAACAGGTCCTACCTGCATGGACAACAAGCAAAGTGTCTCCTTCAAAGTCAGAAATGGAGGAATCCAGTAGATCATTGGTCCACATATTAGAAGTAAAAATAATAAATATATATATACGTGTGTGTGTGTGTATATATATATATATATATATATATATATAATACAACTACAAACATTTGACTCCACAAAAGTGAAGTTACATAGCATACCATTAATCGAAACTTCTTCCCAAATGGTCCAGTTGTGCTGTTCCTAAGTCAATTACATCACTCAATAAGAGTCATGGTTTGTGTAGACATAAACTAAGATATATATTGTAGGACAACCAGTGAATAGCATGAAGAATACTTCTTTACAGAAAAGTAAGAGAATAGTTATTTTGCCTGCCATGGCTATGAATATGGAAATTATTGTAAGATCTCTTTTCTAAAATAGGTGATGGCACAAAGCAAAAGACAGATTAATATTTCAGTTATCTTTTCTATAAAAAGATAAAAAATTATCAGAAAAGTACATAATGTTTGCTGAAATATTGTATTGTAACATAAGCAAATTTTCAGCAACCATTAATTTAGTACAAGTGAAAATTATTTCTCCTTTTTTTAGTGTGATATTGTCACCAAAAATGATTTTTAAAAGCCACCAGATTCACATGTCACCTGTAGCATAATTCTAATTACCAATGAGTTTTAATCCATGCCTAATTTTCTGCTTTTTAATCACCATACAAAAATAATTCATGAGTTTGTATAATTTTCAATATAATAAATATTTGTTATATTTTCAATGTGAAAAATATATCCATGAAGATGGATAACTAGTTAAATTTATTGTTTACTCATTATGTCCATATTTTCTGAGTCATGATAAATGCAAAGATAATGCATGATAATGCAAAGAAAATTATGTTCTAATTGCTTTTTAATATATATTCACAAATGTAAATTTAAAAATTATTTAATCACTTACTGAAAATTTCGAGATGGCTGTACAATATAATAACAAATATAATCTCCTCATAATTAAACTAATATGTAAACTGCATTTAATTTCACATTGAAGCTCAGAGACATTAAAACTGACACACATAGTTTTGTGTTTACAGTGCAATCAGTTCATTAATAAAAGATTTTTATGGGACCAAGACTTAAAAAAAAAAATGCACTTGTGTGGCACATGGGTGGCTGAGTCAGTTAAGTGTCTGACTCTTGGTCTCTGCTCAGGTCATGACCTCACGGGTCGTAGGATGGAGCCCCACATCCATCAGCTTCATGCTGAGAGAGTCTGCTTGGGATTCTCTTGCCCTCTCCTTTTGCCCCAACCCCTGCTCTCTCTCTTTCTCTCAAATAAATAAATTATATATATAATTTATTTATGTAATTATAAATATTATAATATATAATTTATATATATATATATATTTTTTAAAATTTTATTTTTTTTCTTGTTTTGGGCCCCAACTGAGTGGTTCAGTTGGTTAAGCCGCCTTCAGCTCAGGTCAGGAACTCAGGGTCCTGGGATCAGTTGCTCCCTGCTTAGTGGGTAGCCTGGTTCTGTCCCTCTCCCTCTGCTTCCCACCCTCCCCTACCCCACCCCGCTGTGCTCTCTCACTTGCACTCTCTCTCAAATAAACAAATAAATAAAATCTTGGAAAAAAAAAAGAAAATTTATTTTAAATAAATAAATAAAGTGCTTGTGTCGGCAGGATAAAGTTAGGAAAACAGAAATTCTGTTGTTTATTTCAATAGTTTTTAATTTAGGCAACAGGTTAAAGAGATATTGGAAGACTAAAATGACAAAGTGGGCACACTGAAGGAAAATTGAAATAGTAACTGTTGGAAATAGTTAACATCCTTAGGGCAGAGGAGCAAAGGGAAGGGAGTGTGGAAACTAGGAACTTGGAGCAGGTACTCTATCTTACTGGGACCAGATCTTTGAGCAGAGGGACCGATCTGGCTTGTGCTAATTTCTCAAGAGCTTACGATCAAGATCAAGTTCCATAGAGATAGAATCCAGACCCCAGTAACTCAACTGATGCACCTATGGAATTTGGATTTTAAAAAGGTGGCACTAGTGGTGTATCTTCTATGTCATGACAGGCCTGGCAATGTGGAAAGGAGCTAGAATCTGAAATGAATTGCAATTTGGAGCTAGTGCCACAACCTGGATAATGTACCATTGGTTTGGTTGTGCTATCAGGAACTGACAGGAACTGTCTCTTCTAAAATGTATGGGTTGTATATTCGGTGGGGGCCCTCCAGCATACACCAGCCTGGCCCGGTTCCTCCTTCCACTCAGCTAGTGCCCCATCCTGGCAGAACCTACCGGGGAGCCAGGTGGCAGAAAAGTAATGCAGTTTGCAGAGTTCAGCTTCTGTCTCATAGAGACTAGAGGAGTAGATTTGGTTGGAAAGACAATTGCATAATAACCAGCACAGTGCCCAAAAGCTGGTTTCAAAACCTGTCGTATAGGGGCGCCTCGGTGGCTCAGTCCATTGAATGTCTGCCTTTGCCTCATGATGTGATCCAAGGGTCCTGAGGTCCCTGCTCAGCGGGGAGTCTGCTTGTCCCTCTCCCTCTCCTATTGCTCCTCTTGCTTGTGCTCTCTCTCTGTTAGATAAATAAATCAAATCTTTTAAAAAATCTGTCTTATATATATGTGACATTTATTTCTAGCATTGCAGATTACCATCAACCTACTAGTACTTACTGGTGTACCTAAAATAATTACTGAAGGAGAAAGCATGATTTTGTGGTATATGTGTTCAATCACATCATGTGAATCATGGTTATTGAGATTTATTTTTAAATATCCTCCTGATTTGGGGACATTAGACTCAGATTTCATTGAGTCAGTTGCTAGAAGAATCTAGATTAAAAATAGGTTATATTATAGGACTTAAGTCTCAGATTTAGTAACAGAAATCAGAACCCACATATTTTGTTTCTCGGTTCTGAATTGGTGTTAATATAACACAATTAGTGGTTAAAATATTTTCCTAAATGATGAATGTGTATTTTTAAGAAATGTTCATATATTTAATTCAGCAAATATTTATTGACCACCTGCAGTGTGCCTGATATTTGCTAGATAAATTGCTAGATATGCAAAGATGAATGAAAAAAAAACCTTTAAAATAGAGAAGTTTCTAAAATCTATGATATAATATATATTACATTTGGCTATTTCAGTCTGATATTGTCTATAAAATGTATTTAAAATAACCAGTTAACATACAACAACCACAGATTTTTACAATGATGTTTTTCCCTCTATGGGCCGTATTTTTTAACCTCCTGGTGCATTTGTGTGAGAATAACCACAAATTAATGCCTGATATCACCTTAGGGGGTCCCTGATGCAATCAATATAAACCAAAATACTCTCCTGAGAAGTAAATGCAACTTTAGTTGTGTGATAATGTCTTTCCCTTAACTGACCTTATAAATTAACTTGCCTGAAACCCACACAGTTGTTTTCTGATATTTTGGTTTATGTTGATCATCTGACAGCCCCTTAGGCCAATGCTGTACACAGCCACTATTAGCAAGGTGTTTATGCTTTGGTAATGTGTTTCTTGAAATCACATTATATACAAGTTTTTATTATAGACATCCGTTATAGGAATTCAGATAAGATCCTTCCAGCTTTGGCTTCCAATGTCACCCAAATTGGTGGCTTAAAAACATTTTTAAAACAACCGGACATTAACTGGATTTCTCAGCTGGGATGTCCCTATGGCAGTGTCCTATACTCTAAACCAGCAAGGCTGCCAAAAGCCACCTGCAAATTTCACCTTCATTTCCTTTTTATTTCTTGTGTATTTCACAATAATTGTGAGGTAATGTGTGGCTGGGGACATGTCATTGTATTTCACTCTCTCTAACAAAACTGTTAACTGGAATACTGCCGTTTGCCATGGACAAACATCTCACAGATGAAAGCTGAATATCTTACCTACCACTCTGCTTCATGCTACTGATATTCAGACTAATTAACTAGATCCACCGAATGACATATTTGTCATTTTTCATGTGGCTCTATAACAGATTTCTGTTTAAGAGAACACAGTTTGACCAATCTATATACAATTTGGAAAAATATAAAGCCTGCCAAAACAAATTTGTTACTGGGAAAACAGCTGACAAATTCTAGAGCATTTGGATATGGAAACAATTGGCAAATTGTCCATAAAAAAGTAATCTCGGGAAACGTACTGATGTTTCTAGCTTAAAAAAATATAGATTTAATAAAATCATGAGTTATAAATAAATAATAGATAATTTTGTCACCAGGTATTTATTGGTGGTTACTATGCTCGACACCCGATGATATATGGCTCCTTATAAATCCATTGTACTTTCTGTTCTTGTCTGGGGGTTCTGTAAGAATCTTAGACCAAACTCTTTTTTCTTAGTATAATAATTTTTTTTTTAAAGATTTTTATTTATTTATTTGACAGAGAGAGATCACAAGTAGGCAGAGAGGCAGGCAGAGAGAGAGGAAGGGAAGCAGGCTCCCTGCTGAGCAGAGAGCCTGATGTGGGACTTGATCCCAGGACCCCGAGATCATGACCTGAGCCAAAGGCAGCAGCTTAACCCACTGAGCCACCCAGGCGCCCGTATAATAATTTTAAAGCTTACTGAAAAAAATAGCAGAATCTAAGAAATGATTTATAATCAATTTGTATTTGAGGTTTGACAATTTCAAACTATTCAAAGTTTATGAAAGTAAGTATAATGCCACAACTCTGTGGTACAAGCAAAATATGTTATTCCAATTACATATGAGGAAATTAATGTTTACAAAGAGTAAAACATTTTGACAAGATGGCATAGTTAATGGTAGAGCCTGAATTAGAATTTAGGTTTCCTGCTATCTAGATGAATGTACAGGATAACACACTATTCTAAATATTCTCTAAACCTTAAGTAATTCCACGACAGAAAGCTTGTTTTTTTGAAGTCTCATGATATGTATTGTTAGTGTACACTCATACTAAGCTCAGTGTTTTATAGTTAGTTCCTCGTACTATAGGCATATTTTATGGTTCTCATCAAAGTATAAATGATTACTTATTCATATCACCTACTTTGCAGAGCATAGTACCAAATTGATGACTCTCTAGTGATAGATTATTATACAAAATGTTATTCCTTTTGATTAGAAATTATGTATAATTATTTCACCAATGTATCTCTACACAATGGAATGTTTGGATAATCCACAGCAAAAATTAAAGATAATTCTAAATGTAATTGAAATGACTAATACCTAAATTATATTGTTGTGCCATAACCAAGAGTACTTGTGTAAAATACTGTATGATATCTTACACTGAATCAAAACATAATGTATAAATAGATGATTATGGATTAGTATGGGTTTCTGTGGATGCTCTCAAATACCCTGGCTACCTTGGGATTAGAACTAAATATCTTAGAAAACAGAAATAAGGAATGCCTGGGTAGCACAGTTGGTTAGGCATCTGTCTTCGGCTCAGGTCATGATCCCGTGGTCCTGGGATAGAGCCTCACTATCAGGCGCCCTGCTCAGTAGGAAGCCTGCTTCTCCCCTTGCCTGTGTGCTCACTGTTTCTCTCTCTCTCTTTCTCTCTCTCTCTAACAAATAAGTAGATAAAATCTTAAAAATAGAAATAAGATCTAAGAATATTATTTTTCTTAATGCCTAACATATGGACTTTAATCAATACTTGTGGAGTGAACGTAATTATATTATTCTATCTCAATACTTCTTTTTGAATATCTTACTGGAGGTGAAGGACACTGAATTATGTAAAGGTCTTCAAAGCTGAATGTGATTCTTTAAGTCAATTTTTTAATTTCAATTTTTTAATTTCAGTCAAAATTATGAAGTTTTCCTTTACTTTTAACAAGTTATATATTATGATCAAGGAAATGTTTTCTCTCTGAGATTCTAACAGGTTAAACATTGATGAGAAAGCCATAGTTTTAAGCTTCTGTCAAACTGATTTTTTATTCAGAATTATAATTTAGGAGGTGAATTGAAGATTGATAAAATTACTCTATGCCATAAGGAGGCATCTATCAAAGAAACTTTGCTTTGCTTTGTCATTGGTTTATGCATTGAGGGTGAAGTTCTATTTTATTTTATTTTTTTCAAAACGGTATTCTATTTTTAAATTATTATTATAATTATTATGTTCAGTTAGTAAATAGAAACTGTTAGTAAATAGAAATTTAAATAGTTAGTAATTTAATTTAAATAAATTTAAATAGTTGGAAATTTAAACAGTTAGTAAATAGAAATTTAAATAGAAATTCAAAAGTCCAATGGTAGAAGACTCAAGATGGCCTAGCTAGAGCTTTGGATGAATGATATAATCTAGATTTTTAAAAATTAATTTTCTATGTGTATCAAACTTTGCCCGGTTTTAAGCAGGTGGCACACCATCCTTCCTTCCCTGACTTCACAGGTGAAAATGCTTACTCTTATTCTAAAATATGCCAATGAAACTAAAGATAACAAACATTTAAAGATAAGAAATAAAGATACTGGCCATTATTTCAAACATTATGACTTTAATAAGAAATTTGAAAATATATCATCATATTTTTAGCATTCTATGGCACAGAACACATTTTTACTAATATAATATGTGTTATCTTTTTCGTATTCTTATTCTTTTCTATAGAACTCTAGTTTCAATGAGTATAGGATATGTGGGTTTATTTTCCCACTGGTGATTATAGTGATTAAGTGTATTTTTCCTCTGAGATATCAAGACAGATATTATAGTAATTTTCAGATGCAAAAGCATCTCTGTTTAAGTAAATTTATATTGCTTATCACATAAAAAGTTAAAATAATCAGGAAACATCACATATAGTTTTGTTTTGTTTTTTAATCCTACAGCAACAAAACACAAGAGGACAGGTGTTTTGACAATACACTGGACCAGGTGTTAATTCTTAGCATGCTTTAAGCATCCCATAATGACAGGAATTCAGTGTTCAGTTATTCTGGTTAAATCAGTAATTACACAGCAGTTGAAAAGTATTAAAATTTGCGTAAAATCAGTTGTTTAAAACTTTAGAAGAGTATTAATAATTTTAAAAAACCTTGGTACAATGTGTCTCAGGACTAAATCCCTGAGATTCCCGATACAGTTCATGAGGTTCATGGTTGAGAGCAGATGCTTTGCTTGTGTGCCGGCATCTGTTATTAGACTGTTATTCACTAGGACTCTGTAATTCATTCTGAGAGATTCTAATATATACTTCACCTAGAAAACGTGTTTTGTTGTTGAAAGAATTCAGGAAAGAAAACAGGGAAAGCTCGTTTCTGACCCTGATTTTGACACCTATCAGCCGTGATGTTTTGCCAAGTCAGTTTCCACTTCTGGAAAATAATGAAATTTTCCTAGGTGACCTTAAAACTTCAGCTTAACTGACTTTTTAAATTGCCTTTCTGATATACCACAGTACTTATGGTTAGAGTTTTCCTCTGCATTTCCACAGCCCTCTACAATGTCCTAAAGCTTTTGATGTGTCAGTTATATACTGTAACTGTAAATTTCTTGAAAGCAGATGGTTTAGGTGATTCTTTAATCCTTAACACCAGCCAAATGTAACCATTCACATGAGTTACATTTGTGTTTGTTGAAAGAATAAATGAATGATTCCTAATTTCTCTTTTAACTCTAAAAATCTATCAGGGGTGCCTGGGTGGCTCAGTTGGTTGAGCAACTGCCTTCAGCTCAGGTCATGATCGTGGAGTCCTGGGATCGAGTCCCACATCGGGCTCTCTGCTCGGCAGGGAGTCTGCTTCTCTGCTGACCTCTCTACTCTCATGCTTTCTCTATCTCAAATAAATAAATAATATCTTTTAAAAAAATAAAAATCTATCAGATTTTGTCTGGCTTATCACCAAAGTTCTTTCCAACTTTAAAATTAGATAGTTCTATATTCATCTATTCCATACTTAGATTTTCTTAAGAAACTATGTCATCTACTTTCAATAATGTGATGTTGGAACATTTGACTAAAAAAAAAAAAAAATGTGTTTCCTCACAGAAAGTATAGTTTAAATACTAAATGTTAAATAACTTAGTGTGTTATTCTCTTAATTCCCGTTAAGAAGGGAATGATACACAGAGCCCATTTCTACACTATCGTTTCTTCTATTACATTGTCTCTCCATGTACTTGAATTGCTTTTCACTGGCATGCATCTCTATTTTTATTTATGGAGGTTTTATGTGTTCTAACTCTGTAACTAAGATAATGCTCATCAAATTTTGAAGCTGTTTTTAATTTTCAAAGGATAGGTTTATTTTAATTGAAAATATAATACTAAGGATATGTCTTGAGACATAATCCTTAAAACAAAATTTAAAAAAAAAAAAAAAAAGGAAAGAAACATTCAATAAAACTTGCCTGCACCCTGCTTTTTCTCAAGTGGATAGTATGTTTTGTCAATAGCTCCATCTGCAGACCAGGGACAGCTTGTGAATCTTGCTTAGTGATCAGTTTATAAAGAATGAGCTCTCAGCTCACAGTTGTCTATTAAAATTTGATTTGAAAGACAACACCCGAAGACACCTTTTTGAGGTTAATTTTTTAGCAGTGTCAGGTTTTATATGATTTCTGAGAGGATAGCTGTAGGCTCTGTCGATGGCAATTCACTGGGAGAGGGGGAGAGAAGGAAAAGGAAGCAATGCCCATTGCTGAAGGCCTGCAATCAAGCATAATAAACTCTTCAGTCAGCTGTTTAAATAAGTACACAGCAAATTAATTTTTTCCTTTTTTTTTCCTGCAGAAAATTGATTTATCTGAACATTTTCCCCCATGAAGGCAGTTTCTTAGCTGTCATGTACTCAGCGCTCTGCCTAGCGATGTGAGAATAGTTCAGTTCCTACTGCCAACGCTGTAATTTCAGTAGTTTAAATAATATGTGCTCCTAGCAGTGGTATTGTCAGCAGTGATCCTGCATTAAAGGAGGTGGGTGAGGGGATGAGTTTTGCCATGTTTGAATGTATTTTCTGCTGGGGGTCTCTAGCTTTGGAACACTAGAGGGCTGTATAAGTCTTTTCTTTAGTAACCTGTAATGGTCTTGGAATCCCTGAGAAGATGGGGTTCACATTATGTGTTAAAATCAAATCTCGGTCTTTGAAAATGCAAAAAAAAAATATCAGCAGAATTCAAAAGGACAGTGTATATTCATGGTTAGATACATACATGGCACCTCCCTTTATATAGTGTCTTTTGAAGCATTAATTACTAGAATTGAGAACACCTGCTTATTGAATGTATGGGTCTTCAACGCAACCGTACCTTAATTTTTAAATGGCCATAGATTTTTTTTTCCCATAGAGGCATCAGAGGCGATATGTTTTCTTACATAATTAATATGTTTATAATGGAGCACATTAATGTAGGATGCGAAACGCACATAGTTACAATGAATTTGTTACTCTGTGTGTCATATTCATAATAGCAGGGTCGTTCTGAGGCTGAGATGAGGCAATGGCTGAGGAAATGCTTTGAAGCTAGGCAAGTGCTGTCTAAGTATAAGGTGCCTATACTTATTGTTGTTAATCAGTAAGTTTCCATGGTGTAATGGTTTTCAGACAGTGGTTTCGGAACATAACAGACTGACTTAGATTAGGGAAAATTGCATTCTTGGTGAAGCAATTTATTCAAAACCACATCACAAAGAAAGATAATTCTCTCATACTTTTTGTTGTTGTTGTTGTTGTTGGCTTAAATGCTTATATAGATCAACTTTTAGTTTCAAGCTAATTTGATCCTTCTGCTTCTACTTTCATGCTGAATAAATACCAACACTTCGTGCACGTGGGTTCTTAAATACTCTTTTTGAAGAGTAGAAAGCACCTTTACACAAGACGCCTACACACATGGTCTCTATTCATCAGTTAAAAACTGAGGAAGAGTGGGAGACAGATCAATCTATGTAAACAAATAGAGGGAGCATGTGGTCTAAATACTCTGTTTATTACAAAGTTGAGATAACAACAGATGTATGAAGTGTAATAAACGTAAGAGGGATAAACACAGTGCACTTTAGGCATTTGTGACAGAAAAATATTAGGCAAACGTATTGAGTCAGGTGTATAAAGTAGGTACACAGATAGTCATGGAAAAAAGGCAGACTATGATAAAGGTCTCAGAAGAAGAAGACATTAAGAGAAGAGAATAGTATATATAGATGTAAGTGTAGAAAACCCTTCATAAACAAGGCAACCTTTGAAAGAGAGGCTTGGGATTTGGTAATACACTGAGAAGTACAAATGAAGAAAATATTTTTAAGGAGAAAGAAAAGCATGGACAGAGTTTCTCAGGCAGAAAAGAGGAAGACTTAATTCCACAACATAAACTGTAATTCAAACTATAGAATTTTCAACTTTATCCTCTATGACCTATGGTGTAGGCAGTGAGAATGGGAAAATGCCACGATCTCTTGAAGAAAGTCATCTTATTGCACAAAGTGAAAGCTATGAAAAGGGAATACTTGAGGGCACTTTGCAACCTTATTTCACATTTAGGTTTGAAATAGATGAGGTCAGTACATATGGGTGGAAATGAAGTCGGGAAAATTAAGGAATAGAGGCAAAAATGTGCATGACTTTGTGTATCTATTAATTCATCCAAAATCAGAGCCAGATACTCGAGTTCTAAAAACCAATAGAATATATAGTTGTAGTATCCAGTAAGTAACAAATTCAAGTACAGAACATGGAAAAAGAAGTCTGAGTGTGTGGAATTGGGAGAAATCTACATGGAGTAATGATCAAACTAGAGTAGATGTGAAGCCCAAGAGCAGTAAAGACAAAATGATGGAAGAAAGCCCCAGAAAATGCATTGTTGAGGATCTGGAAGGAAATCAGTACGACATCAAGTAAAGGAATAAGTGAAACAATGCAGAAAAAAGCACGAAGAAATAGATATCAGTAATGCAGAATTTTAAAGAATGGCTACTTAACAGCTTGAAGTTCTGGAGAATGGAAATCCTTATCTTAAAAAAAAAAAGAGTAACTCGGGCATCTCAGTGGCTCAGTCAGTTAAGCAGCTGACTCTTGGTTTCAGAACAGGTAGTTCATTCTCCCTGATCATGAGATTGAGTCTCACACTGGGCTGTGCGCTCAACGTGGAGTCTGCTTCAGATTCTCTCTCCCTCTCCCTTTTCTTCCAACTCACTCTCTTTCTGTCTCAAATAAATAAATAAAATACTTTAAGAAGAGAGAGAGAGAGCAACTCGTGGATTTACTATCTGTTCATTTCCTAGAATTTCTATGTTTGAATAAAGCAAATTGGTCCTGGAATCGGTTTGGTCCTAGAAAAACTTCTCAGCTTATCGGATTTGTGATCAACTCAGAAGAATAACTTCTATGTCTCCCATAATCACCTTTGTCTCATGGGTCACCTGCAGTTTACTTTGCAGCTACCCCAACTGTATCTGGTTCTACTTTATGTCTTTGGGCATAATTAGGACCCAGAGCTTTTGTTCTGAATAGTCTTTTCTAAAAGTTTCACTTGTCTATATTCAACCTCCTCAGATTTCAGTTTAGGACTTATAATTAAAATTTGGGCAATCTGTACTTCTATTTTCTGAACCGAGTAATGCTCGTTTTGCTAGTCCTATATTCTGCCTGGGAATGCCACCTTTGAAGGAAAGGGTGAGGCTGTTATTCAAAATCTTACTAGTGAATTACTCACTTCTTAGCAAATGTTATAAAATGGTAACAAATAAGAAATGGTTACACTACCACCTGCAACTGTAGTCACAGACATATTAGATAAGATCAATGTGTATTTTCCAGAGAATAACTAATTTTTACTTTCTTCTGTGGGTTTTTTTTTTTTTTTTGGTGCCATATGGAAAAATTGGGATTAATGTGTTCTTTTATTTTTTAAAAGATTTATTTATTTATTTAGATTGGGGAGGAGCAGAGGAAGAGGAGAAAATATCAAGCAGACTCCCCACTGAGTGCAGAGCCCGATGTGGGGCTAACTCACACAACCCATGAGATCACAACCTGAGTGAAACCAGGAGTTGGAGGCTTAACTGACTGAGTCACCCAGGTGCCCCTAATTTGTTCTTTTAATTGCAAAGATTTAATTGAGACTATGGGCTGACTATGTAGGTTGACCTCTCCAAGAGAGGTGTGCCCTTAAAGGATTGAATAATTTTGGCTATTGATTTAGAAGATTCTAATAAATTTCCCAGAAGTAAATTGAAAGAAATTAAATAAACTTCTACTAATAAATAAGGTGTACTTCAAGCTCTAAGAATGAGTGCCATCACAACTAATACTTTATTTCTTAGACATGAAATGAAAAACAATTACTTTCTTCATATATGCATGATCAATGATATGATTTTAAAGGGAGAATACTCATGTAGAGTATAAACTATATGCAACAGAGCATGAGAAAAATGCTTTTCTCTCCCTTTTATATTGCTTTTTAGTAAGGATCATGCTTACTCAAGCCAAGATTTTATACTCAATCACAAAATATAATACCCATTTCATAAACAAAGTAGGAATTCATAGACAAGGCTTATAAATCAACTCCTTTTAAATTTGTACGCAGGGACACCTGGGTGGTTCAGTCAGCTAGACTTGTGACTCTTGATTTCATCTCAGGTCATGATCTCAGGGTCCTGAGATCAAGCCCCTCACAGAGCTCTGTGCTGAGTGTGGAACCTGCTAGAGATGCTCTCTCTCCTTCCCCCTTCTATGCTCCCCCCCCACCCAGCTTGTGCAGTTGCACATTTAATGCATGTGCGCTCTCTCCAGAAATAAAAAAACAAATTTGTATAGAGATGTTGTAAACTTCCAAATTCAAGAATTTCCATTTGTAATAATTTAATTATAATTGTTTCCTCAAAATACCAATCATTGACAAGAATAGATAATGAAAAAATGTATATTGTCAGGCTATCCTTATTAATGACTGACTGTGAACATTTTAAGTGAATACTTCGTAGTGTTACATTTTATTTTCTTGCCATAATTTATCAAAACTACCTTGAAAAAAGTGGTGAAGTGTAGTGATGATGATGATAATTAATGGTAGTATTTCCTGTAACAATGATTAGGATTAGGATAGAGTGTTCCCGTAAACAGTTAAGTGCTGTATATGTAGGATATATTTTAGCTGATTTACAAATGAGAAATTAAGAGTTGGGAAAACTAGATTATTTGTCAAGGGATACAACCACTTAATATAACTGTATCTTCCAGCTTCAAGTTCTGTTGTTTCCTATTTTGGATCCTAGGTTGCTATAAAAGCTTTTATTATTTTTTTATTTTTAAAAATAATTCATTTCCTTATTTGAGAGAGAGAGGGAGAGAGAGTTGGGGGAGGGCAGAGGGAGAGTGAGAGAGGGGCAAAGGGAGAGAGAGAGAGAGAATCTCAAGCTGACTCCATGCTGAGCCCCAAGCAGATCCCAGGACCCTGAGACCATGACCTGAGCTGAAATCAGGACCCAGACCTTGAGACCAGGACCCCAAGCTTAACTGAGCCACATAGGTGCCTCAACCATAAAAGTTTTTGAAGTATGGTTTCCTATCATTACTATTAGATAACCATTATTATTATTTTCTAAGGAGTCATCATTTTCATGCCACTGCTTTTGATCAATGTCACTGGCAGCATGATCTGATCTCTGTGTCTTTCTCTGTCTCTCTCTCTATATAATATACACATAATTATGTATGTACATATATATTACATATATAATCATTATGTATGTGGGGACATATATCTTTTTTTTTTCCCATTTGGAAAATAAGAAAGAAACCAATAAGCAAACTTCTGAGGGACAAATGCAGTAATAATTTTGTGTGCCCAGGAGCTAAAGACCACTTAATTTACTAGGTCAATAGCTAATTGGTTGCTGCTGGAGACTCTTCTGCTGCTTTTCATTCTCATATGTCTGCCCTTCAGATTTGACTTACAATAATTAGGAGCTTTCCAAGAGATTCTATAATTTGTGCAAAGAATTTCAAGTATTTATTTATGTATTGGTACGTTAGAGTATAGCAATAGGTAGACTAAATCAGAGAAATGACCAATTATACAGAATAACCAAGGGGCACAATTGTAATTAAAATGCACGACTCTTTAATTGACTATTCTGTAGGAGTCAAGTAAAAGACTGGAGAAGCTGCCATTTGTTTTCTTGGACTATATGGTAACTCCAGACATTTCCCAGCTATTGCTAAATAAAAGGATTTTTTTTTTCTGCAACTTCATACTATGTACAAGGCATTGTGCTACTCATTATAAAAAATATACTGAAAGTATCAGAAATAGTTCCTTCCCCTTAAACCTTCTGACTTATTCAGAAGGCTCTATTTAAGGCATAATCTTGAAAAGTTAAATAGTAATACATAAAATGATATTCATAAGGAATTATTTTATAAATGGATTATATGAGTTCCTACACTTAAAATCTCACTATGAACTCCATTCCTTTCGAGAGATATAGAGTAGGAAAAGGGCTTGGATTTGGATTCGAAAGATGGCAAAAACTGGGGTGCTTGTGATGAGGAGGATATACAATGGGCTTTGTTCCATGAGACTGAACGAGGAGATGCAGTCAGCATAGAGAGGAAGGCTGTGGGTTCTGTGTGCACACCCTCAGATTTTTAAATCTATGACCTATGTTTTCCTGGCTGTTTCCTCATCTGTAAAAGCAGAATGATAATAACAGCTCTCTCCTGTGGCTGGCGTGAGGATAATTGAAGCGGAACACTTAAATGCACTGCCTGCTGACAGAGCGAGAGCCAGCTGGTGTTATCAAGGTAGGGACTCGGAACGCATCCACGGGACCGCAGTAGAAGGTTCGAGACAGAAGCAAAATGAGATATTACAATGCCCGTGGTTAGTGTAGGGAAGGGGGATTGCGAACATTTGGAGACTCCTCTAAATTTTGCTGTAACTAATGCCTGCTTGTTTTTGAAGTCAGTGTGGTATTGGATGACTCCATTGAGGGCAGCAACTAATGACTTGTGACAAGCATGACTTGTCAGTTAAACCATGTAAATTGACAGTGTGTCTGGACTAACCTGGTGTTAGGCAGATAGTTTGTGAGTGCCTGCTGGGCAAAAGGGGCGTGGGGGGGTGAACGGGAAGCGACAAATAGAAAGCGTCTTTTAGATTTGGCATCATCACTGAAGCTTCCTTGATTGTGGGCTTTACCTGCCACCCACCTTCTGTGTCATAACAAGTTGTAACATTGTATTTAAATGACAACCACCACTGTAAGTAGATTTAACAAGGTGGTGGTCCCTAGAGGCATCGTAAAATGTTCCCAGCAAGCCCCTGCCATTTGTTTCTAACCATTTCGTGGACTAATAAAAGCCAGAAAAAGCAAGAAATAGGGCTGCAATCCCATTCTCTCTGCAGCTGCTCATGTAAGACCACGGTTTTCCCCGCACCTGAGATGTTTGCCTGTAGAGAGTTATTTTTCAAGCTGCCTGTGGAAACTGAGCAGATCCTAATGCCACTAGTAGCTTTTAAAGCTTCAACTCTAATACAGCTTTGAAAGTAATTAGATAAAGAAAATTAATTCCAGTTGGGAACACATAAAACATTTCATTTGGAAACTGACATGAATAAAATTATAACTATGGTAAATATAAAATATGAAAATCTAAAATTACAATACGTTCTGACTTTAATATTTCCATACAAATTACTGTTTTGTTAACACTCAATAAAGTACATAGTAGCCAGGAGACCAACACAACAATCAGAGAGGATGCTCTTTTTGTGCAGAGCCTCTGGGCAGACCCAAACTCTGAGACTGAGCTGGAAGCAGGAAAAGATTCTGCAAAGCGCAGCTGAAGCAATACATCAAAGAGTGCTCAATTGGACATTTTCTCTCCTCTCTCTCCTTCTCTTTCTCCCTCCCTCTCTCTCCCTCCTTTTCTTTTCTAGCTAAAAGAAAAGCAAAACAAAACAGAACAGAACAAAAACATGGTAAATATAAACAGAGACAGACAGACAGAAAGACATAAAAATAGACAATACATTTTCAACAGGGGCAATATTGCCCTAGGGGGTGAAAATTCATTTCGGGGAGCAAAAAAGATCTTAGATGTTGTAATGATTATAGACCCTCCAGAGAGGGCCATAGTACCTAAAGAGGTATAGTGTGTGTGTGTGTGCGTGCATGCATGCATGTGTGTGATATTGAAGCTTCACAGGGCATGGGTGATTAAGGACAAAAGTGTCCAGTAATAGCAGTGAGATAATGTAAAAATACTGGGAAACACTGCTGTAGTTATATGGACTTCGGGTGGTGGATACCTTCCATCAGGCCCTCTGATTATATGGAGAAGGCTCACAGGACAGCAGCATCATGGAAACTAAAACCAAACAAGTAAAACAAAACCCTTCAACTCTTACGTGCAAATATTTATGCGGATAGGTACAATATCAGATAAACATATACTTCACTTCTGCTGAGCTTTGTGGATATTTATGAACGCCTACTGTATGCTATGCATTGTACTTCTGGTGGAATAGAGCAGTGACTGTGCTCGTATGGCGCGTAGGAGCTGGATGAAAGCAGACATCGAACCATCATTAGCTGAGAGGATGTTGGGAGGAAGAAGGAAGTTCCTCCTTAAAGCTCTCCACTTTGAGAGCACATCCAGAGGAACTCTTGGAAGGGGATTTTTAATGAGACTTGGGTGACGAATAGAAGGCAGCCGGACGAAGTTCACAGAAGAAAGATGTTCCAAGCAAAGCTACCAGCATGATCAAAGGTCAGAGGTCAGAGGCAGTGTGACGTATTCAGGTAAATAAGTGGGATCCAGAAAGCTGAGATTTGCAGGCAAGGAAGAGGCCAGTGGAAGACAATGAGGCTGAAGATGGAGCTCAGAGGTGAATGGGGGTCCCATAGGTGATGTTAAGCATTTTGGAATATATCCCAAAAGGAAAGGGACATTGTTGTATAATTTTAAGAAGGAGAGTGATTCATCAAAATTGTGTGACTAAAATACTGAATTAGGTCAAGTTAGATTTCCAATGTATATGAATATTTAACAACAGATTTCCTTCCAAGTACTAGTAAATACTCTTATAAGCACATCAGGCTTTTGAGTACCATAAAAACTTTGAATGTTAGAAATCTTGCTTGACAGTATACTGTCTGGAAATTGGAGAAAAGAATGCAGGGCCTTGTTTAGCTAAACACAGTATGCACAGTTTCGCTTTGTCTAGTTTCAATTCCCTGTGGTCTACCCTGGTCTGGAAAAAGATGATCTTTCTGACCCATGTCAGAAGGTAAATAGCCAAATGCTAGTACACAATGCCTACATCATTCCCTTCACTCATCTTCTCATGTGGGACTTTTATTATCTCACACCAACACAATAAGAAGGGTGAGTGCAGCACAATAAGATAGTTTGAGAGAGAGGGAGCACATTCACATTGCTTATTTCTGTGTATTGTTTTTAATTGTTCTATTTTATTATTAGGTACCATTCTCTTTTAGTGTGTCTGATGTATAAATTAACTTTTATCATAAGTATGTATTTATAGGACAAAACATAGCATATGTACAGTTTGGTATTATCTGCGTTTCATACTGGGGTCTTGGAATGTGTCCCCTGTGGATAAGGGGACTGTATATAGAGTGCTCTTGTAGGGGTAAAGCTATTGGGACAAATTTTTACAGGGCTTGTGGGACACTTTGAAATAAGAGGCCTGTGACATTTGTCATGCATTTGTGCAGTTAATGGGGCAGTCCGTGTTGATGAAATGACTCAAGATGGAATTTGAATAAAGTTAGGGGTGTAATTGAGCTGGTTTTCCTGACTTGCAACATACGAATCATGTATGATGTGTACGGATTGGCTGGGGCCAGTCTAACCCTGGTAATGGGAAGCCAAAGACTAAGAAGTCTTTTGGAACAATGATTATTTTGTCCTAGAGTTTAAAAGGAGTAGAAGATTTTAAGCCATTTTTTAAATAAGGATACACTGTCGGGCTGCGTGGGTGGCTCAGTGGATTAAGCGGCTGCCCTCGCTCAGGTCAGGATCCCGAGGTCTTGGGATTGAGTCCTACATCAGGCTCCTTGTTCAGGGGGGAGATAGCTTGTCCCTCTGCCTGCTGCTCCTGTTGCTTATGCCCGCTCTCTCTCTCTGACAAATAAAGAAATATTTTTTAAAAAATAAAGCTACACAATCCATTAAATTATTCCACCAACCTGTCATTGCTTTTCATTTGTTCACAATATAAATTGTGAATATAAAACAAAAGTTTACCTCAAAATATTTTCTATAAATACAGGTGACAAACTGTAAGAATTTAATAATCAAAGCTTTTGTAGGATGTAAATAGTTTACATATGAACATAAAAATACACTGCAGCAAAAGCATAAAAATAAAAAAAAACCTCTTGTCTATTTTGCTTTGTATCAGTACATAGTTATTATGAATATACATATAATATTTATTTTTGGTAAGTTCTTTTTTGTTGTTTTGTTGTTGTTTTGTTGTTTTCTCCTTTTTTGAATTATATTTGGCTGCAAGAGTATAAGACATTACATTTAAATTCATATTTCCTTGAAGTGGATTGCTTTTGTAGTTCTGTTTTGAATTTCAGTTTAGAGGAGTTTATTTTGGTACTGTGTATTGTGTCCAAGTTCTCATTGGTAGTAGCTCCTGAGTTCATTTAGAAAGCTACAGGGCTTTTGGGGCGCCTGGGTGGCTCAGTGGGTTAAGCCGCTGCCTTCAGTTCAGGTCATGATCCCAGGGTCCTGGGATCAAGCCCCACATCGGGCTGTCTGCTCTTCAGGGAGCCTGCTTCCTCCTCTCTCTCTCTCTGCCTACTTGTGATCTCTGTCAAATAAATAAATAAAATCTTTAAAAAAAAAAAAAAGAAAGCTACAGGGCTTTTGAAATGCCATTAATCAAAATGGGAAATTATAAATGACAATGCAATTTTATTTTATGGCAATAACCTGTGGATGAAAGTAAGATCTGAAAAAGACCATAAGCTTGTCTAAAAACACTTTGTGAAATAATGACTCCTAGAAAGCAGAGTATTATAGATTAAATGATGTGACTATTGCCTTTAAATTCAAAATACTAAAAAAAAAAAAGAAAGAAAGAAATAGTTAAAAAAAAAAAGGAAAGAAAAGACTAATCCAACTAAAACTACCCAGGTTATCTGGAGACTAAACTGTGTATTAAGCATAATGGACTGCAAGGTTGACTGATGGGCTGCATTCTAAACTGGCAAGATCCCACTACTCTGTACTCTTATCAATGAAAAGAAACTTTGTAACTAAGATGGTCATTGTTAGAAGGTGAGGAAGCATCGAATCAATGTCTATATTTTTGTGCATTATTTCTGTTGCCATTTGATGCAGATCAGTTTTACAAACGTCCAAGATGATGCAGTATAAAACTGAAATGCTATTTGGTAACAGCACGCATACATCATCCATGCTGTTGTCAGTTTCTAAAGTGCCTCAGACACAGTTGATCTTCCATATGTATTTGCCAAAGAAATTGGGGAGCTGAAATTGTGACTCTAAACTCTTAAACACGTTCTGACTCTCAGTAGAAGTAACAAGAACGAAGAAGATGTGAAAACCCTAGCTAGGTTATCAGAATTCTTTAGTCACGTTAAAGAATTTTAAAAAAGCAATTTAATTGTATGGTTTATCCCATGAATCATCTGCTCTTTTTAAATAGAATTTACAAAAGATCATCTAATTAAAGATGCATTCAGGACCTTGCCATGTATCAGGTGAGCTAATTTTCAAAAGCATTTGCATATAAAAATTATATAAATTGTTCTTTTCAGCATTGGAAATCTATGCATATTATATCATGGAAAGCAATTATGTCTCTATATTCTTAGATAACATATTTAAATAATCTATTGGGGATTTGCTTTTCAAATTAAATTACTGTAACATTAACACTGCTATATTCTTACAAAAATGAAGGTTTCAGATACATTAATTCCAATTTAAACCTTTTCTTCTTTTCATCTTTCAGAGCATTGCAATAATAATTTGGAACAAAAAAAAAAATTAAACGCACATGAGAAGGTTATGTTGAGTTGGGATCTTTAGTCTAAAAGCTTCAAAAGGCCCATTATTGGGTCTAGTGCTTTTGCCTGTATGGTTACGCGCTGGTGAATGCATGTGTTATTACAATGTGTAAAATACAATTGAGTTCAATCTTGTCAAGGTTTCAATTCCATCAAGCTGTCATTATAATTATGTTGATATTTGTATTACGGCACAATGAGAATTATTTGTTGAAGTTTTACAATTAATAAGAAATTATTAAGGAACTATACCTCAAAATTTTTAAAGATGCAATTGCTTTTTCAGAATACTAGTTGTGTGTACAAAATGTTCAAGAACTTGACAGTCACTGCAATTAAATGATTTGAGGGGAAAAATGCTGGAAAAGGACAATTGGCTTAATTAAAGTTTCATTTGAATGCATATTTTGTATTTATACAATGTATTCGTGCATCCAAAGTGATCATGGTGAATAGATTAAATATAATAAATTTGTACCTAGAAAGATGTATTTTGCCTCAGAACATGTAGAGGCCAAGGCCCTTCTTTGAATGTTGACTGGGACTCTACCCCTTCTTTCTTGGAAAAGCAAACCAAAAAAAAAATGTGCATTAACCATGAATCCTAGGTTTATTTTCAAGAGCCAGTGTGAGCCCTTAGAGATTTTTTGACTCTCTACTTTTTCTGAAATTGCTCTCACCCATCTAAATGGAACTTTTTTTTTTTTTTAAGATTTTATTTATTCATTTGACAGACAGAGATCACAAGTAGGCAGAGAGGCAGGCAGAGAGAGAGGAGGAAGCAGGCTTCCCGTTGAGCAGAGATCCTGACGCGGGGTTCGACCCCATGACTGTGGGCTCATGACCGGAGCTGAAGGCAGAGGCTTTAACCCACTGAGCCACCAAGGTGCCCCTAAACAGAACTTTTTAACAACTTCATCAAAGTTTACCTAAATATTCAACTCCATTTCCATAGAAACAATATTTCTTTTCTGCAAGTTCATATTATTTCATTACGTAATTAGTTTATATAGTACCCATAAAATTATTAGTGAAGTCAACAGATTGGGAGCAAAAACAACTTGATGTAGTCAGTGCCTCATCCCACCAGTGGGCATTGACCTGCACACACCAAGCCAGCTGCAGAGTGTCCTGTGAGCTCTGAGTCTCCACACTGGACATCTGTCAGTGTGGTTATCAGGTACAATGCAGTATGGCTTATCAGCTATTCAAGGAACAGTAAACAGTAATCCATTAACTGCAAGGCACTTTGGAGAGATTATTTTACTATACTCAAATTGCGACCTGGAAATTTTTTGATTAATAATCTGACCTCTTTGCTAAACCCACAAAGATTCACGTAATATGCAGCTCCTGGAGAAATTTCTCTCTCCCTCTTCCTCTTTCTCTCTCCCTTTTTCTCTCTCTTCTCCCCCTCTTCCTGCCATATAGGTATATATTTATATTTATGATTATGTTTATTATTTTTTTAAGGTTTTACTTATTTATCTGTCAGAGACAGAGAGAGAGAGAGCACAAACAGGGGGAGTGGCAGACAATGGGAGAAGCA
Source organism: Neogale vison (assembly GCF_020171115.1). Lineage (NCBI taxonomy): Eukaryota > Metazoa > Chordata > Mammalia > Carnivora > Mustelidae > Neogale > Neogale vison. The sequence goes on along the minus strand of NC_058095.1, from coordinate 127,398,745 downwards.
GGCTCCCCGCTGAACAAGGAGCCTGATGAGGAAGGGCTCCAGTCCAGGATCCTGGCATCAGGAGCTGAGCCGAGGCAGACACTTAACCACCCTGGCGTTCCATGTATATTATTTATATGTTGAAATATCATATTTGTGACCAGCCCAAATATCTCTGCACTGGAGTGCAAATATAGTTAAAGAGCCCACATTTTCCATTTCTTGATCCAATTATTTTTCCTACTTTTTTCTAAGAAAATTCTCTTTCTCTGGTTAAATGTTCCTTCCAGTATAAAGGAAAAATCACTACGGTTGATCATATGCAGAACATATGCTTTGTATTGACAAACCCCGTTTCCAATCTTGGCTTTGTAATAACTATTTGGCTTTGTACATGAATAAATTATTAGGTATATGTGATAAGCTTAGAATAGTGCCTGGCCCAAAGTAAGTGTTATGTATATTAACTATTACTAAGTTACTCAATCACTCAGAGACTTAGTTTCTAAGCCATTTAAATGGGTATTTCATAAAATAATGTATATTAAGAACCTAAGTGACTCCTTTCTGTACTACATAACATACAAGGGTTTGTGTTCAGCTGTGGTTCATTCATTTTAAATTAGCTACAAAATTTTGAGGAGTTTTCCAGACTTAGATGTAAGATCTTAATGCTATATGCCTATGTATTCATTACCTTATTTATGCTAATTTATATATACATTCAAAAGCACATGACTTACCATGACAACAATTGACTGTAATATTTGTTACAGTTATTAATGAACTTCAGAAATAAATCTCTAGTGAAAAATAAAAGTAAGGATAAAGGGAACCAAAACAACAAGCTAAAGTGAACAGGAGTTGGTCGGAGGAGCATTAGGAGTAGGTGGGAGGGAAAATGGGAACCACAAGTGTATGTACTTTATAAAATAATCATAAATTTTCATAATTTATAGAATAACTTACGATAATACGATAAATGTATTTATGAACAGAATATTCTGTTCATGATTTTTAAATTATAGTTAAAAAAGAAATTATTGTTTCTAATTTTTAAGTAAAAGTGAAATTCTTTTTTAAATAAATATTCAAATACAAAGCAAGTATTTTAAAAGGAAACCAAACGGTCACTGAAGCAGGATATTGACTAATAAATATTTTTAAGAAATTTCTTCAATTCCACATGTGCTATATACTTTAAAACACTTTAAAAATGTTCCTATGTATCTCAAACCAGCTTATTTACTATTGTAGAGCTAAAATGAATGAAATTCATATTTATACAACTTCAAGAAGTAATAAAAACATTGTTGACAAGTGGCTTTTTATAAGTTCAAAGCACTTAAAATGAAATTTCACATTGATTAGATAGCATTTTTAAAAAAAATTCTATTATCTTAAAACTGCTGTTTGGGCATTGTGTTTATGGTTTTTTAAATTGCTTTATAAAGAAGTTAAGAGGACAGGTACCATGATGGCTGTACATCCTTTAATGATTTTCTAACTGTGGTCAATCCATTAACCTTTAAGACATTCATGTATCACTATCTTTATCTTCTTGAGTTTGAGGCTGAAAGAAGTTTAAATCCACATACCTACTTCGAGTAGTTGGAAATGAATCAATATTGACATGTAAATAGATCTCCTTGTTTTAATAGTATAAGGGAAAACAAATATTACAAATTAGGATTGCTAAGTGCAATGAACATTTTACAGAAAAAGATGTCTCTGTACACCCAAGGGTCTACAGTTTCATGAATTTAACAGTGAGGATTTGCAGATCTGGTCTCCAAAACATAAATGTCGGTCAGTTATAGAATGAGACCACCTGTGCACATTTAAATTCAGAATTGCTTTTTTTGTTGTTGTTAGATTTTGGATTCACCAAGAGACAGATGATAGTTATGCATCATGAATCCTCAATTTCAATAGAAATATGTTAGTTTTTAAGAGAATGACCTAATAAATTAAAACAGCCTTGGTGTCTGGAGTAACAGACCTAGATAAAGATCTTAGCTTCACCAATAACTTGTCATGAGAACTTTAGGAAGTTTATAACCTATCCACAACTTTACAAGTTTTAAGCATATATGTTAAGTCACCCGAGGATATGGGCAGGTGTATTTAATTTTTCCCTTTATACCCTTGCAGTGTTTCAGCCAATTTTTTGTACCAATTAAGAATAATTGTTTAAGCTTGGTCTGAGAGGAATAGGACTTGATTACTGATACTATGTGATATGTCTCCATTGGACTGCGAGGATTCTAATGATCTCTTTTGTAGAGGATGAGTAATTCAGTGCATGATATTAAAATACGAAGCAAATACTTTCTTGCTGTTTTTTAAAAGTAACAGTGCTGAGGTAAGAGTTTACTTGGGATGCCAAAGCTAACTGGCATGAAATAAAGTTCCTGAAATTGTGGTTCTTCATGCTGTGAGGATTGAGATAGAATACATGAAAAAAAAAAAAAAAAAAGGCACAGAAACTGACAAGTGATGGATGCCCTTAACAAACTCTGGACCTAAAAAAAAATTTTTTTTAAAGCACCTATTTGTGAATGTTAAAATTGTCTAGATATAATATTAAGTTGTTATACAAGGTTGGGGGAAGAGGGGAAGAAAATTGAGCAATCTGCTTGTTTCATATTCATGTAATGCTTGAATATAGAGCAGAACAATAAAAGTAGGGATGAAGGGGCACCTGGGTGGCTCAGTGGATTAAAGCCTTTGCCTTCGGCTCAGGTCATGATCTTAGTTAGGGTCCTGGGATCGAGCCCCACGTCGGGCTCTCCGCTCAGCGAGGAGCCTGCTTCCCTTCCTCTCTCTCTCTCTACCTGCCTCTCTGCCTACTTGTGATCTCTGTCAAATAAATAAAATCTTTAAAAAAAAAAAAAAAAAGTAGGGTGACTGGGTGGCTCAGTGGGTTAAGCCACTGCCTTCAGCTTGGGTCATGATCTCAGGGTCCTGGGATCGAGTCCCGCATCGGGCTCTCTGCTAGCAGGGAGCCTGCTTCCCTCTCTCTCTCTGCCTGCCTCTCACTCTGTGATCTCTCTCTGTAAAATAAATAAATAAAATCTTAAAAAAAAAAAGTTAGGGATGAAAAGATCTAAAAAGGAAAGGGAAAAGATTTCAGATGTTAGACCCCTCTTTCTGCAAACAAGAAAACTGGCACAGTGTGCTTAACTGCCTACATGTGAACAGACCTTCTTGGTGAGAGGGCTATGAAAGACAGCGATGCTGGTACCTGCTCTTAGCATTCTGTGGAAAGATGAAGGAAGGGTCCGGCAAGGAGGTAGTATCTGCTAGGTGCCAGTTAGAGATTCTGTACTATGCACTTTAACACTATGTACTTAGTCATCCCAAATGTAGACATCATTTTGATCACTTTAGGGAGGACACCTGAAACTCAATTTCGTTAAGTTACTTGTTCCTTTCACAAGCGAGTAACTCCAAATAATGGTTGAAAGGTTTAATCCTCTGTCAGCTTGGGTACTGACTGTAGACCCTGTTCGAACGTGAACATTTTTTACTACTTTGTAGGAGATAGCAGCATTTATAACCAGAAACATTCACAGAACAATTACCAGCACCATTCTCTGCAAAATCTATCAAGACTTTTTGTAACTTTGAAAACCAGATATATTTATATTTCTTTTGGCCATTTAAAATATTATTCAAAATTGCAAGAAAGCGATATTTATGATTTCAAAAAAGAGCACTTGGAGACAAATCAAATCGTAGATAAAGGCACAGGCAACAAGCTTCTGAAAAGAACACACCGGTGTTTATAATTTTGTTTATTGAATTTTATTCTTTAGCTTCAAAACTGAAACTCTACAAAAAAATCTACGAATGCAAACATAGGATTTATCTGAAAATCTTCAGTCTATTTTTATACATAAGGAATATAAGGCATCAGGGATTTAAATTTCTTGTTTCCACAAAACTCCTGTTTAGTTTTCTAGTGACATTAAACAAACCTCACAAAAATTTAAGATTGGAGTAGTAAGTGAAAATATAAATCATGACAAGAGTTAAATGCAAAGATTATCAGGACAGATTTAGAATTAAATACACTATGGAATGCCTGGGTGGCTCAGTCAATTAACCGACCGACTTTGGTTCAGGTCATGATCCTGGGGTCCTGGGATTGAGCCCTACATGTAGCTCCACACACAAGGAGGGAGTCTGCTTCAGGATTTTCTCTCTCTCTGACCCTCCCCCCTATTCACTCTTTCTTTCTCTCTCAAATAAATAAATAAGTCTTTAAAAAAAAAGAATTCAATACACTGTGAGATGTTTTTAGAATCATAATCTAATGGTAGTTCCCCTTACTCCATTGGAACATCAGTTAACAACACTCTTACACCTGAACACTCAATGTAGATTTTCATGTCTGTAGGAAAATTTTTGTTGAGTTTTTTTTTTTCCCTGTAAGGTTTAGAGCATTTTAGAGAATTGAAATAAATATTAATTAAATTAAAGTAAATTCCATTAAAGGCAAACATTCATTTTACAGATAATTGATTCAAACTCACATACCCACAGTTGTGGTGCAGTTTTTTTAATAAGCACAAAAGAAATATAGTTATTTCTTTTTCCAACCCTTACTGTTACTTATATTCCTTTGAGATAACCCTAATATTTAATGAAAAACTTCTATATTCAATTTTGCAGTATGTAGAAAGAAAGCTAAAAATGGCTGTTTCTTTGTAGGTTATACAATTCCAAAGTATAACACAAGTTAACATAATGGTTTGCCCACAGAGCCCGTTTATATTAATATTAAACTATATTACTGGTTATTCATCTGTATTCAATTGTTTTTTAATCAATAAGATATAAAATGGAAATCCTTTCTAAATATGTAAGGGTTGTCAATACATTACTGATAGTTTTTTGGGGGTTATGCTAGAGTCAAGCAAATGTGACTTTTCAGGGTTAAAACAAAATGTGATCATTCCTTTGGCAATTTTATCAGACAAGGTTTACTTTAGAATATTCATTTACTGTGGATATAAATAAAGATTTGTAAATCACGCTCATAAAATTAACACCACAGATTTTTAAATTGTTATATTAATTATATTCTTATTATTAAACATTTTGTTTGATGGTGGGAAAAATCTCTTGTCTGATATTTGAAGAAGATACAAAAATTATAAATTAACTCCCCATATGTTTATGTGAAAATTGTTCTAATATTTAATTTTATATACTCTATAAATAAAATTCAAAATAATATCTCCTAATTTTAGACCTTATGATAATTCCCTAAATGTGTTGATGGCAACAGAATGATACCATAATCTAATTTCAGAGCCAAAGAATAACACAAAGAAGACAAATTAATTGAGACAATGTAATTATTTAAATAAATTATTAAATTAAATGTTATTAAATAATGTAAATTATTTAAATGAATGCTATGGAAAATAATATGTTAATCGAGTCTGTATCTAGATATCTAGATATTGGGCTTATGTAGTGACATCACCACTGAAACTGAGAGTGGATCGTGTGTTAGTTTACTAGGGCTGCTTTAACAAAGTACCCAAGCTGGGTGTCTTGAACAAAAGAAATTTGTTTTCTTAGAGCCCTGAAAGGTAAAAGTCTGAAATCAAAATGGTTGCAGGTTTGGTTTCTTCCTGGGGCTTGGAGTGAGGATCTGTCCCAGGCTCCTCTCCTAGGTTCTGGTAACCTCAGGATTTCCTTGGCTTGATGATGGTGTCCCTGTGTCTTCATCATCCTCCCTCTGTGTGCGTCTCTCTGTGTCTGTCACTGTTCAGATTCCTCCTTTTGATCAGGACACAGTCCTATTCCATGAGGGCCCACCCTAATGACCTTATTTTAATTTGATCATCTGCAGGGACTCTATTTCCAAATAAGGTCACAATCGTAGTTATTACAGATTAGGATTTCAACTTTTGGGGGATGTAACACAATTCAGAACATATGAACCTTGTATAAATCCACTATATGACCAAGGTTTTCCAGAAATAGTGATTGTTGCATATGAATGTGAGGAAATATATTTGTTTCATTTAGTATCACACAGTTTATCTCTGTCCTTGAATATTGCTCACTTTTCTCACTTAACTGAGCGCCTACTGTCTTTTGGGAGATATGTCAAAATATATTCATGCCATCAGGTTGGTTAAGGTTCCGTTTTTTAAAATATGCTTCCCTAAATGTTTGGATCCTGAGCTAGAACTAAGACAATATTGTTTTTGTAGCCTTTATCTCAAATCTCCATTCTTTTCTTCGTTCCACATATATTTATTGAATACCTACTATGTGCCATACTTTTTATTAGGGATATCTCATTATGAATTATATCAATCAAATGAACAGATTACTTAAATTGCTCTTTTTAATTTCACACTTCTATTCTTTTATCTTTTAACAAATATTTATTAATACCTACCATATCCTACTATTCTGTTAGGTGCTGGTGAAATAAGACAAATAAAGGCACTCCCTTTATGGAACTTAAAGTCTCATAATGGAACTTAAATTCTTTTTTCTTTTTTTTGGAAGGGGTTAAGATTTTATTGGGGCACCTGGGTGGCTTAGTGGGTTAAAGCCTCTGCCTTCAGCTCAGGTCATGGTCCCAGGGTCCTGGGATCGAGCCCGGCATTGGGCTCTCTGCTCAGTGGGGAGCCTGCTTCCCCCCCTCGCTCTCTGCCTTCCTCTCTGTCTACTTGTGATCTCCCTCTCTCTCTGTCAAATAAATAAATAAAATCTTTAAAAAAAAAAAAAGCTATACCAAAAAAAAGAAAACTTCTCTGTAAGATTTTATTAATTTATTCAACAGAGAGAGAGACTAAGAAAGAGGAAACACAAGCAGGGGGAATGGGAGAGGGAGAAGCAGCCTTCCCACCAAGCAGAGAGCCCGATGTGGGGCTCAATCCCAGGACCCTGGGATCATGACTTAAGCTGAAGGCAGACACTTAACTAACTGAGCCACCCAGGTGCCCTGGAACTTAAATTCAAATAATATAGCAGATAATTTAAAAAACCCAAATGAAAAATTTCAAATAGGAGTGTTAATAGAAGGAAAATAATAGGACAGTGGGAGAGTCCCGTTAGGGAGACATTCATGCATGGGGCTACTTTACATACAATCAAAGAAGTCTTCTTGGATGAGGTGCACTTTGGTTGTTTATAAGAGAAACCAAGTAAAAACTTTTGAACAGATATGATTACTTATGTTTAGTGTCTCATTTACACATTACATGTATAAAGTAAAAGTTTTGTGAGAGGTTTTTTGGCTTTTTTTTCCCAGTGTGTAGTTAAGAAGAGTGAATCTTGTAACACATTCCTTATGGTTCAAAGGCCCTTCACTATCTTTGTTCTTTTCATGTAAGTGTGTCATCTCAGATAGCTACTAGTTAACTCCAGATGTGTGTCTTCTTATACTTTTGTAGTCTTCTTACTTTTCTCCTAACTTCCACTTTCTTATCCTCCATTTCTTTTTTGTTTCCTGAGGTGTTAGAGGGAGGCTCTGGCTGGTTGTTAGGAAATACGGCTGCAACAACTCTGAGAACATTGGCTCCGTTGGCTCCATTTCTGTCAACCTGGCACAATTCACACATCTTCAATTCGCTTCATTATTTATTGTTTTTTAGAACAGTGACAGGATACTTGGCTGGGGAAAAAAAAAAAAAAAAGACAGAAGGCCGCTTTCTGCCCCAAGGACATGCAATTTAAGTTAGACAATTCAGACATAAAACACAATGGCTGAGAAACTGTTTTGTTTTCAGAGTGAAAACAACCCGAGTTTCCATTCTTGTTTGCAGAGGTAGCAAATTTACCATAGGACATATTTTCTTAAAGAATAAATAGATGTGGAGAGATAGACAATGCTGTCTTTACATTTTATTCTTTATGTTTCAGACTAACTACTAGCCAGATTTTCATCCCTCTAGTGAACTACTAGAAACCATTCCATGATGTAGGCTCGGATCCGTACGCACACATGTAGATATTTCATTACCTTATAGGATGAAAAACAAATGCAGTAGATTCAATTAGGTGAAATCAAATTCAAAATCAGATGCAAAATGAGATTACCTTAATCAATTATTACCAAAAAATGTAGGTGAAATATTTCCCTAAAGAGTCTGAAAATGTTCTGTCTAGCAAATCAGTGATCTGAAAGTAGGGGGACAGAAGTTATTGAAAATGAGTATGAAATAATAATGCTACAATGAAACAGTAAAATCTGTTAAATACACTAGATTAAAAAATCTGAGAAAATATTACTATTGTCTCTTCGTTAACAGTGAACTAACTTAGATGTAGTGGGTACTCAACAATGTTTGGGAAGGAAGGGAACAAGAAGGTCTTCAGAAAATGATTGATTTACAATAGTAAGTTGCTTTCAAAATTCTGGTCTGTGAAAGCCGGTTGTTCTGGAAATGCTTAGAGGGTTCCATATTACATATACATTTCCCCAAGAAATCTGTATCTTACTATGAATTGCTTAAGAAGAACAAGTGGGCCACTTAGATTGTATATTTCTAAGAGAATGAATAAAGCTTGAATGACAGTAATCAAAGAAATACTAGTATTTCTGAGTTCGGGTCCCTTTAGTACGGAGTAGTCATGGCGTAGGATGCCACCGCATATGTGAGATTGATCTGCAAAAAGTAAACATTTAGGATTTCAGATCCTGGAGGAAAAGAGAGATGAGCAGAAAGGGAGGTTAGACAAACTCTTAGAAAAACAAATCACTATGTACCAGTTGTTTTGAAGGCCAACTATAGCCATGTATGCCACCAAAAAAATGTTGTATCTTTAGTTATAAAATATGGTTGCCAGTGTTTTATTTATATATTTTCTTAAATATTTTATTTATTTATTTGTCAGAGAGAGAGAGAGAGAGCACACAAGTAGGGGGAGTAACAGGCAGAGGGATAGGCAGGCTCCCCAGTGAGCAAGGAGCCCGATGTGGAGCTCAATCCCAGGATCCCGGGATCACGACCTGAGCCTAAGGCAGATGCTTAACCGACTGAGCCATCCAGGTGTCCCTTGTTTATATTTTTATCACTCACCTTTTCAAACTGTTCTAAAAGAAGAGGCAGAGAAAAATAATCACCATAATCTGCTTTACTGAATATAGGCTGCTAGGAATTATAACTATAGAATCTACAGACACAGGGAAACAAGTAAGTAAGTTAATTCCCAACCTCATGAATCTCATATCTGTTCAAATTATTCAGTGGATTTTATTCATTGTGCTTATTCCACTGTAAAATTAGATGTACAAAGAAATACATAATTCTTCTATTTGCTATTGGTTATAAATCTTTAGAACAAGCTTAGGCTACAGTTATTTAAAACTATGTATCATGACCACATTTGCAGGTTTTTTCCAATATTTAGTTAATACTACATAGACAGATACTTATTAAGATTCATTTAGTTGTGAAGCTAAATATAGCTTGCTTTCAAATTATATTGGTGAGATATAATGATATATAATACAACACTGTGCATAGTACTAGGTAGGTACACTATTTTCAGGAATACATTATGTAGTTAGGGAAATATGATGGCGACTGTATAGCAACAAGAATGTATTCATACATGCCCATTTGTAGGTATAAACAGACCCCAGATTTTAGTAATTCAAGAGGATTTATTAAAGCCATTAAGCAATAAAATGTTGTAAATTTGGAGTTCTGAACCTGTGATTCATGAACTCTGCTAGCTCCATGGACATGGGTTCAATAGTTCAGGGTTCCTGCAAACCCCAATATGTATGGTACTTGCATTTGGCTGGAGAGATTTCATTCGATTTTCAAAAGGCACTGAAAAAAACCAAAGAAACAAACAAAATTTAAAATCAGTGTAAACCATCATTTTGTAAAATTCTATTCCAGTATATTTATGTTTCCATTGCTGTAGGTGTTTTATAAGACATTCATATGTTTGGGAATAACAAGGCTTATAAATAATAAACCATGACATTTGTGAGGGCTTTAGAGTTTGCAAAGACCTTTCAGTTGGGTGACATGCTCCCAAGTCCCTCCATCTCTCCCTGTCCCTCCTTCTTTCTTACATAGTCTTCAAGCCAGGCACTGTGTTAGGCATGGGCACCTTGATCCCATGTTAGATCCATTCTGACAGGTTTTTTCTCTCCCTTTCTTTTCTCAGCTTAGTATGCTCACTTCTTTAGATAAAATGTGCTGACAGCTACCCTACTAGTTCTAAAGCTTGGTGTCTTAAATAGATGATTTATATTTCGAACCTAAGGCTGGTATTATAGCTTCCTTCTATATATCATAGTTGCTCTCTTTTTTGGCTCACAAGTATATTGAAGTTTCACTTTCCTTAACTATTAAAGAGGAACTATAAAAGAGGAAGAGAGTAATAATAGGTTTACCATCTCATAGGTTTGTATGAAAAATAAAATTGAGTATAAATTTCATATGTTCAAATATTTTTGCTAATAGCTGGACTATAACAAGTCAAAACAAATATCAATAATTGCCATCCATTACTAGGAAGTAACTATTGCATTGTGAAAACCTCTTGATTCTCACAGTCTGTTTTAAATAGGAAACTCTAATCATGATTATTAATAACAATAAAAATAGGTGGTTTTCCTGTGGAGAATCTGGCACATTATAGAGCAATTCTTCTGGAAGCTCATTCTGGAGTCTGCCTGGCTAGCATGGTGAAAATTCCTGAACTCTTATATTAGAGTACAGAAAGGTACACTGTATCTATCTTTCTAGGTAGTTAAAAAGGAAAAGCTATCCTTTAATTTACTTCTGGCATTTTCTACAAATGGGGTCACCTTATGGAGCTTCTGGCAAAATAGCTTTAGGAGGTTTCTTCGAGAGCAACCAAAAGATAGAAAACCATAGAATGTCAGAAGCCAGTTGGAAGAATCTGTGCCTGAGGAGCAAATGGGACCCGGAGCCAGCTGGAGCCGAGAGCAGACATCCAGCAGAATTCCATCTGGACCCACACAGAAACTACCCTTGGAGCCTGAGCGGCGTGGAACATTGCCTGGCTTTGACCTCGTCTGGTTCTCCGGCCGTCACCTCTCTGCTCTGACCAGCAGCCTGTTCCACATTTGACCTGCTCTGTTTTTCAGCACGGACTTCTGGATGTGCCCCTGTTGCCATGACAACCAGTCTTGGTTTTGACTCAGCCTGGCTTCTGGTCACAGCTTCTACACTCATGCACAACTGGCCGCTCAGTTCCTAGCTTTGGTTTAATTTGCAACCTTATTTGTACACTTGCTTCGGGCCTCTAATTCAACAGTAACCTCTTTGGTTTCACTCACTGAATTGAGGTCCAGACCCAAGGTCCCAAAAATGGGCCTGAAGGAGAAAACTTCAGTTTGATTATTTGATGTTATTTGGGTGCTGGCCATGTCACTCTTTAGTGGATGGCTTTGAAACAGCACTTCATTACTCACTCCTAGTGGGGAATGCTTCCCTACCCTAATCTAATCTCTCTTGAAGCCATAAGTAAATCAATCCTGCCAGCATGCATTTACTCTTCGATGAATGGTGCAAGTGTTAACTTGCATGAATTTATATCAATAATTCAATTTAAAATTATAGTGAGCACAGACAAGGGGAAAGCATGTGTAGAGGACAATACTGGGCAGGGAATCGCCATATAAATAATAATCAGGCTATGCCAAGTACCTCACAGGTGCATTAAAAAATAATAACAACGACGAGAAAAACAGAGCAAAGGGAGTGCATTCATTGGAGGCAGAAATGATGTATAATGGAGACACCATGGAAGTCTTCGTCGTGGAGGTAAAATTCGATACGGATCTTAACGAATGAGCAGGATTTGGGCAGAAGTTGCACAATATATGCAGACCTAGCAGGTTGAGTAAACAGTGAGGGAGAAAATATGGAATTGGTAAAATATGGAACATCATCAGAAAAGTAGTTACCTGTCTGTTTTGGTAAGAGGATAATGTTGGTACAAGAAAATAATCCAAGAGCAAAGTTGACCGGTTGGCTAGAATTTTCCATAGAGAGTTTCAAAGCTTGTGTGAGGAGCATACATTTTCTTATATAGGTACTGGTAAGACATCATATATCTTACTTATATGTTAGTAAGATTATTTTTTAAGTTGTATGGGAGAAAGACTGGGGGTGAAGTTGCAGGGATTGGGAGAAGCCTCAGAAATATTCCAGGCAAAATTGTAGAAGTGCTGAAACAAAGACAGTAAAAGAGAATATAGAAGTCACAATGGATAGGAGATACATGGCATAGAGTAGACATGAGAAGGCTACACTGTTTATCACCATATCTGCACTTCTAAGCAAATTATTTTCCATGGGGATTATAGATCATAGTTTAAACAAGAAATGAGTCACATTTCTTTTTTTAGAAAGAAAATTTTGAAAATGAATTATTTCTTAACTTCATAGAAGGTTTCAGAAACCACAATAGCATCTAGGACAGTGGTCCCTAAACTTGGCAGTGTATCAGAATCACTTGAATAACTTGTTAACTTCTTAAAATTTAGTAGGTATTAGGTAAGGTGTTTGAACCTTTATTTGAAAAAAGGAGGTAGCTGTTTGGGAAGGGATCTGAAAATTGCTGATGGCAAGACACGAGTATCTATGTTCAACCTCCAGCTTTCCCCAAAGTCATTACAAACTACCACTAATGCTCTCTTGACCTGATGGCATCGTTACAAGTTATTTTAATGGCAACTCAATAAAATGAATTTCTTATGTGTCCTTGTCCCAAATAGATAAAAGTATATAGACTGTAAATGGCATAATTATGTATTCATGCAGAGAAATTATTCAGAAAATTTCAATAAAATAAATCTTGAAACTGTTTAGAAACACTTTTCTCATTTTTTAATGGGAATGACTATTGGCCAATTAGACAAGATTGTATTTTTTTTGTAGCTAAGGGGCTAGTGAACTTCTCCCTCACTGGTCTGGTTGGATGGATTCAGTGTGCCCTGCTAGCAGAATTACAGTTGAAAGTCTGTAGTTGTTTTTTTTTTTTTTTTTTTTTTTTAATCTTGCTCCAAGCTCCATGGTGCTCAGCCAAGCAAGGAGCTCCTATTGCCTTCAAAGATGGTTCTTCACTTGAATGAGCACTGTGGGGTGCAGAGCAAGAGGAGAGTCTGGCCTTCTGTAAGAAGCTTTAACATATGCCTCGTTTTAGATCAGACTGTACCTAACGAGGACTTTATGGAAACCACAAGGCATGTACGCATCTGCATTTCACAACAGGAAATTATGAATTGCAGAATAAACCAGATTAACCTGTATATTTGAGAGAGATTTAGAACGTTAGGATAAAAAATGTACGAATTAGTGAATTTTCATGTCTGGATTCTTTTCATGCATCTAGTTCATGCATCAGGAGAGATAGTAATAATTTATAGGTCAGTGGTACCGATAAGGTTTATGTAGGTAGGTGTATGTGCATGTCTTTTACTTCTGTGAAAAAATTTTATATTTTGGAATATAGGCTACTTTTCTATGTTCGTGAAGATACTTACATAGTTAAGAAAACTTTCACTTTTATTTCTCAAATCTCTTTTCATCACTAACTACCAAAGATGATAATATATGCTCTGTTCCCCCAGGTCTTCTCAGAACAGTGCTAATTCAGTAGCATTTTTCTCTCAGGTTCTGCTGCCAGGTTCTGCCCAGATTTTTTTTTTTTTACCTGACATTTGGAAGGATCCTGCTGCCCTCAGTGCTGTGAAGTAATAGTAATGGTTACAGAGTATTCCAGTTCTGTTTTCTTTGGATGAATATACACCTTAAATATCCCAGGAAAATAATCTCCTAGGTAATATAAATAAGAAATCTGCCAAAATATTTATGAAATATCCTAAGCCAAAAAGATCAATAGGTGCTACAACCTAGCTAAGAATAGGACAAATTTATCGTGTCTGTTTATAGGTCTGTTTACCTCCCTTCACATTGTTTCAGCTGTGGTTGTTAAGATTCTCCCACTGAGACCAGTGTGTCAAAAAGATGCAGAAAAAAGAAGATACTGAATGGTGTCACTTGACATTAAATATATAACATTGCTACTTATTTTGAAAAACACAAGAGATGTTTTTCATCATAAGACCATGATGTCTCATGGTCTTAGAAGATAATGACCTCTGAAATCTAAGCTAGAAGGGTTTCAATTCAAAATTAGTCACAAGTCTTAGCCACTAATTCTGTCTCTCATAGTTTGCCTTACCAATTTTAACACACTACCTCATGTTGTGAAACAGAATTATTTAGGTCTTACTTTCTCTGTCTTCTCCTATTTGCATTTGACTGGTATTGAGCTGGAAAAGAACAGGCCAGCGCCCTCTCCTACCTCCTTCCTTTATCCATTGATCCTTCATCTCCCATTCATCTTTTCCCACTTACCTCTCTGCACATACCTGAGGATTTGCTGCACGCCGGTCCCTTGCTGGGTACTGAATATACAAGATTCAGTATAATAAGTTACACAATCCATCTAACTTGGAAGAATTGTGTGGTTTTTTGACATTTAAGTTCGTTTTCCACATCGCCTTGTTCTTTTTTTAAAGATTCTATTTGAGAGAGAGAAATCAAGAGAGAGAACATGAGCAGGGAGAAGGGAAGAGAGACAAGCAGATTCCCCATTGAGCTTGAAGCCTGATGAGGGCTCCATCCCAGGACCCTGAGATTGACCTGACCTGGAGTCAGACACTTAACTGACTGAGCCACCCAGGCACTCCCACATTGTCTTTGAATCATTTATTTTACTAGTTCTTTTGGGTCTCATCTTTAACGTACTTGAGAATTTTTTTCTCCAAGTTGTTAGCTGCACTGAAGGGATTAAAATATTTGGAAGCCTTCCTGTCCCTACTCCCAGGACACACACACACACACACACACACACACGTGCACTTGCACGTGCACTTCAAATGTACACACACGCTCATCATAATTTTCCAGTATGTCATAGCATTAACCTGCTGGGGAAAGTAAGCCTGAGCTATTTTATTGGTTGGCTTTGATTATTATATCCTAAAGGGTATATGTATTAATTAAGGTGAGAGGACTGTGCTGTTAGAACTCCAGAACTATATGGTTAGAAGTATAAAAAAAACATGGACGGGACTGGAAGAGATTATGCTGAGTGAAATAAGTCAAGCAGAGAGAGTCAATTATCATATGGTTTCACTTATTTGTGGAGCATAACAAATAGCATGGAGGACAAGGGGCATTAGAGAGGAGTAGGGAATTTGGGTAAATTGGAAGGGGAGGTGAACCATGAGAGACTATGGACTCTGAAAAACAGTCTGAGCGGTTTGAAGTGGCGGGGGGGTGGGAGGTTGGGGTACCAGGTGGTGGCTATTATAGAGGGCACAGCTTGCATGGAGCACTGGGTGTGGTGAAAAAATAATGAATACTGTTTTTCTGAAAATAAATAAATTGGAAAAAAAAAAAAAAAAAAAGAAGAAGTATAAATCAGGGATGCCTGAACGTCTCAGTTCACTAAGTGGCTGCCTTCAGCTCAGGTCATGATCCCAGGGTTCTGGGATCACCCACATACGGCTCCTTGCTCAGCAGGGAGCCTGCTTCTTCCTCTGTGTCTGCCTGCCACTCCCCTGCTGAACTCTCTCTCTCTCTCTGACAAATAAATTAAGCCTTAGGAAAAAAAAAAAAAGAAGAAGAAGTATAAATCAACCAGAAAATGTAGTTTGTTCAAAGTCCAGGCTTCCCCCTTGCATGTTTGGAAGTTAGTCAAATAGCGCCGCTGGTCCACAGATAGGGTTTGGCTTCTGGCATTGGTTTGTATACCAGTAGATACATTTATTTGGTTTATGATGAGCCTAGTTGTATTTGTATATGGATAAAATTGTAAACCAATTTACCAATTTATTTTCAACTTTTTCATTTGAATTATGCCACAAATTATGCTCCCAGGGTTGATTCAACTATGATTTCATGGTCTAACCCAGATAAATAAGGGTAAACCTCAGGGGACCTCTCAGTGGTAAAGTGATTTTAATTAGTAGAAGATCCTGAAACTGCACATTCAAACAGCCAGTCTTGTTCAGTAGACAATCTTGGTGCCATCAGTCAGAGTTCTCATTCACCACTTGTAAAAGGCAGGGAGCTTTGGGGAAGAGCTGGTGAGGGGTAATGAGAAGTGTCATTTAAAGTTACTTCCTGGAAGTAAAGATCAAAGTGAAGGACACTCATCCTCCTGGCACTAGAATTCATATCAAAGTGTCAGGCTTCAGAGTTATCTCAATTCTGCAGTTACAGCCAAGAAAGGGAAATGCTCAGTTAACTTTCTATAAGAAATAAGGTTCTTCATCTTGAAATTCTAAGTTCTTAATTTTTATTCCCTTATTAAAGGAAATAAGAAATGGTGACATAATTATGGCTATAGCTAAACCAACATGTCACCAAATCAAAATCCTTATCTCAAAAAGGGGGGGGTGGTTAAAGATTCATACGTGGGCTTGGTTTTTCACTATTTTGTTTATAAATGCCAAATTGTTTAATTTTGCTTTTTTTTTTAAACTAATATCCTCACTTGTATTTTCAAGAATTATTTTCTTTTGATATTCCATATCAAGTGTTTTAGATTTCAGTTATTTGTACTAAAAGGCTAATAATATATTGTGATTAATAAATTGCTAGATGTATTTCTAGAAGGCATCACTAAAATATTTGCACTGTGTAACCTTAGAACTATCGCTACAGTTTAAATTGAGTATTACAGAGAAAATTTAAAAAAAAAACAAGTTTGATTTTACTCTAAAAAGCTTTTACATGTAAATTTACTAGGCATTTGGAGTCAGATATATGAGTACATAGGTCATTATTTTAAGTTGGAAAAGTCAAAAGTCAATATTGGAACACACCTTTCATAATCTCAGGCCACCTTGTCTAAACACAACCTATTGCTCAGACAATTGAATGACTAATTAATAAGACCGATGAAAACAAAAAAGGAAACTCAATGTAGAAAAGGGTGAAGACATGAAGACCTCAAGTCTGTAGTGCAGGTAGCCAGGATAGCTCTTGCTTCTCCAGGTGTCTGAAGTGGTGCTAATGGGCTAATCCAACTTTCCCAAGGAGTGCTTACCAGCCTGGAAAGTTTCTCTTCCAGTATTCTTCCATGTCCCACGCCCCAATAAGGATTTGATTAGCTGGGTGGTGTTAAGTTAACATTTTCAACTCACAAGAAAGAAAATGGAGCAAGAGAGCAAGAGAGAGGGAAAGAATGAGATTTTAGGCATTTGTATGGCTCTGAATGTTGGAAAGATTTAAATACTTAATCCCTTCTTAGGTAGTGAGATCACATTTTTCATAGTTCCATGGGTGGAGTTAAGATGAGAACAAGGGAAGAAATAGAGAAAGAAGGGACCAAGACAGGGAAGGGGGGGAGTGGACAGAGGAGGGGGAAAGAAGCAACAATGGGAAAGAAATGTTTAAAAGTCTCTCAGGAAAAATGCAGCAGGATGCATGTACTTTAACATTGGAGAAGAAAATTAAAACCTGCTGATGAAAAAGCAAGCACTCTTTATTCTGTTTCTTCTGTCAAACCCACAAAACATATATCCTAAGTGGAGGGATAAACCACATTAAACTGCATCTGGTTTCAGATGTTCCAAGGTCTGATCTAGCATAGTTATTTTTCCATAAGTCATTTTGGAATTACTTGCCACATTGGGTTCCCCCAAGGATGTAAAACTTAGAAACACTTATAATTAAGTCTATGATTCTGATGGTGTTAGACCTCTTTTTGGATAAATAGGGAATGCATGAAATCAGCCTTCATTCATGACTGAAATTCTATGACTCTTGTCAATACTTACAGAACACTGCTGTAAGGCTAGGGATATATTTGACAGTAAAACAAACATGACCCTCTCTTCATGGCCCTTATACACTAGTGGAAAAGTAAGCTAGTTTATCATTGCACTGGTTATTTTCTCTATATATACTTTTTAAAGCGTTTATTCATTTATTTGACAGAGAGAGAGAGTGCAAGCGAGCATAAGGAGGGGGAACTGCAGGCAGAGGGAGAGGGAGAAGCAGGCTCCTCCCTGAGCAGGGAGTCCAACACAGGGCTCAATCCCAGTTCCCCAGTACCATGACCTGAGCTGAAGGCAGACAATTAACTGACTGAGCCACCCTGGCACCCCTGTTATTTTCTATATTATTATCATTTTAAATATTGTAGTTACTTTTCCCATCATAGGATATAAGTTAGATTTTCCTTTGCTTTTCTTGTGTTTATTTTGTTTGTACAAATGGGGAGAGTTCATGCAAATAACATGCAAGGGACTTGACCCTGAAAATTGCACTTAAAAATATGACCTGGAGCAAGTTAGTTACTGAATCTCTATAAGTCTATTTCCTCCTTTGCAAAAAGAGGATACTAGTTCATAAGTCAGAGTTTGTTGAATATTATCATTAGTCTAAAGCACCTAGTTTAATGACCAGAAAATAATACATGCTAAAAAAAAATGTTAGTTCCACTTTTTTTCCTTCTTCTAGCTATTAACATAGTATTTCATCAGTTCTGAGAAGCCAGAGATTACAAAGTACAGAGTATCATTATTTTATGTACCGTTAAGAAGATAATGCTGACAAATTACAATATGATTCCTCCTTAGCACATTGAGTATATGACACATCCTGAGTCTAGAATGCATGTATGCATTGTAAGAAATGGGTGTTTAAATTGTCCTCCCAAAACATAATGGTGGTGGAGTTTTAAGTTTTAAGATAACTCATGTTAATGGGTATAGAGAAAAGATAAAATTGATAACTCTATGTATATACATTCACATGTGAATTGAGGAAGGACATGGAAATAAAAAGTACATTAATCAGTAAAGGATCATGGGTAAACATTACCCTTAAGAATTGTTTATTCTGTAGTTCAAGCAATGGACTGGAACAAATGAATAAATAATCTTTAAAAACGAGAGGTACCTCTTAAGCTAAAATAGCTTTGTTTTATTTCTTCTTGGGAAATTAGAATAGATGCAAGAACACTCAAAAACCAAATACAATTTACAGTGATAGTATTTCTTACTATATTCATTATTTTTTTAAGATTTTATTTATTTATTAGAGAAAAAGAGAGAGAGAAAGAGTAAGTGAGAGAAAGCATGAGAGGCGAGAAGGTCAGAGGGAGAAACAGATTCCCTGCTGAGCAGGGACCCCAGTGTGGGGACTCTATACCAGGACTCTGGGATCATGGCCTGAGTGGAAGGCAGTTGCTTAACCAGCTGAGCCACCCAGGCACTCTGTATTCATTATTTTTTAAGTGGAAAAAGTTTTATTTCTGAGTATAATGAATGACACTGGCATTATTCAACCAACTTACCCAATGATGTTTTTACCCCAAACAAATATGGTTGTTATAAATAACTTGAGAAAACTCAAACCACTCGATGGAAAATATCAAAGTCTAACAAAGACAAGGTTTTCCTGATAGATTTCTTTGGCGTGAATACACTGGAAAACTAACATTAGGCTTATAATAGACATCAAGACAGACAGCTAATCCATGTAAGTGATGGCACTTTGCACTCACAAATGAGCCCGAGGTTTTGGGATGCTTTGCCATGCTCCACTGGCAGGAGGAGATATTATGGAATGTCCTTCTTTAAATTCTTGTAATGAAATACGTAGACACACATACACATACAACCACACACACACACACAAACACACACACACCATTCAGATCTACTGGATTTCAAAGGATCACTTCAATACTGGATATCAGATTGTTATGAAATGCTGCATAGAGAATGAAAATTTTGTTTAAAGTCATATTTGGAGTTAGAAAGTGCATAGTTGTTAATCTGGCAAAAGCCATTTTTGTGAGGTAACCTGAACCTTGAAGGGGCTCCTTGCCTGCTAGTCTCTTTGTTCTCCTCCCACTTCCTGAACTGCTCAGATTCATACCCATGTGGAAGTCCATACGGTTAAGGAACTTTATGGGCAGGTGGACTGATGGCAGGTGCCTTTCTTTCATTTGTATTAGCTGCTCACCTAGAAACAGCAGATGCTATCATGACTCAGTGAGAGCTGTTTACAGAAGAGGATAAGGAAGTGCTTGCTCATGGGAAGTTAAGTGATCCACACAAATGAGCTGAGACTTCCATAACTTGTATGAAGCTGGTGTGGAAACTCATGTAAATGCCTGTCGGTTTTTAGATCCACTGATCTCTACATGCTGAGACATCCTAACAGATTTCTAATGTAGCCAGGCACACACATGTAATTAAAATGCACAGAGAACTTTGTTTTAAGAAGCTCCTTTCTGCTGTTTTCTTTTTCCTATCCTCCACCTACCCCCCCCCCCAAAACAAAACAAAACAAAACAAACTCTGACTTGCTCTTCTGGGGCAAGAGGTAGTTCTGCTTTATACTCTTCTTTAAATGTTCTTTTGGGGATACAAGAAAGCAATAGCAAATGTCTGGGAACTCACCAAGTAAATGGCCAAGTCTGCCATTTGTTTTCCTCTCTCTGTGTAAAGGGAGATCTGCAGTGTACCTAACCATTATAAGAGATTTCAGACTTCGAATTTTATAAATATTTGTCTGCTTCTTGTCAGATTATTCTATGAGTGGAAAGGACAGAAGCATTAGCTCTTAGAGGCTCCCCTTTCAAGGGATTATGGAGGAGGGGATTTTTTTTTTAAACGTCCCCACCCTGCAGTATTCTCAGGCAAGGCATGCACCTTTAAATGTGTGTGACATGCCTAAAAGGAGTCACTTTCACAGTAGGAGAATGACACTTATTAAAGAAAGAAAAAGAAAAATGTCATTAGCTTTGGAGGAAAACTGTAGATTTTTTTTTTTTTTTTTTTGTCTTTTAAGAGAGAACAAAGTACTTAACCAAATTTGTTTTTCAAAGAGTAGCCTGGATGCAAAGAAGAGGGAACTTTTCTAATTAGAATGTAATTCCAGAAACCTCTGATGGTGTCTTAACTCTACTGAATATGGAAATTTCAAGCCTTCTCTGTTAATTAACTCAATTCACTAATATTGAGATGGACAGGGCTCCTGGCTGCTAAGCTTTAGTATTACCCTCTGAAAGCAGTAGGTCAGTGGGGCTTCTACCACCATGCTTGCGTGCACAACTGGCTTTGTTCGGTAACAGTTTGAGCCAAGTAAATGGCCTGCTGACAAGCATTTTGCTTTGGTTTTGCTTTTTTTTTTTTTTTTTTCCTTTCTTTTTTCCTTTTCCTTTTAAAATCTTTCATTTGTTTTGCCAACATGCTTGCTTTTCTGGCACACCTGCTTTCCTCCTTAGATAGTGTTAGTTCTCTCCGAATCAATTGCGAGCAGCTTGCAACCAAATGCCTGATTAAAAAGTTAGCAGACCTTGAGTGCAATTACTTCAGCTCTATAGCACTCAGGCATTAAACCCGGTGTTAATTGTTTCCCATTTTTGTAACGATCCTTATAATAGGATAAAAACAGAAGAGATCATTTCTTGTAGTTAAAACAGCAGAAAATAAAGTCATTCACTCTGATTAATCATCACAATATAAAATTAAACTCTATTGGGAGTAAATACATTCTAAGATATTTTTTGACTCTGGCAAAGGTCGTTATTCTTTCTGTATCAAAACACATCTGCCAATTGCCACTGAAACAAATTATTCACCTAAGTAAAATATCTATATAATAAATACATTTTAATGGAATTGACGATTTTATATTGTATCTGAGCATTATTTGCTTTAAGTATGTTTATCATAAATACATATTTTCTTGATAAATCATTTTATGGACATTGTGGCTAATTATATTTTCTTGCACTGTAATTTTTAAAACATTGAAACTAAATATTTTTAAAGGATGGACTTTCCATAAAGAGAAGACGCAGTAAGAAGGTTGCTTGAAAAAAATTATAGCCAACATTTTCTATTTCATCATTTCATAGCATTGAAAATACTCTTTAAAATTTAGAATTTTATTGTTGCACACACCTAACATTTTAAATGTCTTCTGCATGTGAGAATAAGGAAACACTTGACGGCCTCTTTTCTATTTCTTACTCTATGTAGCTCTTCAAATTTTTTTTTTTTTTAACCTCGTATCAAGAAACTGGACATCATTTGTCAAGGGGGTATTTAATGTTTTGTTGTTGTTGTTGTTGTTTTAAGATTTTATTTATTTATTTGACAGAGAGATCACAAGCAGGCAGAGAGGCAGGCAGCGAGAGAGGGGGCAAGCAGGCTCTCTACTGAGCAGAGAGCCCGATGCAGGACTCAATCCCAGGACCCTCAGATAATGACCAGAGCCAAAGGCAGAGCCTTAACCCACTGAGCCACCCAGGTGCCCCTACTTAATGGGTTTAAGTGATGGTTTTGATTGTTGAGATCCAGATTATGATTCCATTTTCTTTTATGATCCAAGGGGCATCCATGGTAGAATCCCTTAGTTCCAAGAGAAGAAGACACTGTAGGCAGGGATACAACTTGTTGAATGGCTTTCAGAATTAAAATGGTGGAAAAATCTATTGAGACATTCGGCACTCCTATAGAGTCTATTCACTTGCATTTGTATTTACTTTTTTAATTATTAAAAGAAATGCAGAGCTTATCTCCTCTTTTCTCCATCTGTCAAATCAGGTAATTTTTTAGTATTATTTTTTGAACAGATAATTACTTTCTTTTTGTGTTTAGAGGAAAAAGTCAAGCTAGTTCTTTTATTTTGACACTCTTATGGAAAATAAATCTTTGTGGTTATTTAGATTTTCATATATTTTCATTCAGTACATATTTAGAGTGCCTAACAAACATTAAGGGCTATATATACTAGGTGCTAGGTATTTCAAGTCAAAGGATATATGGTTCCTCCCTTTCAGGAATTCCTTCTTCTGGTTCTGATTGGTCATAATTTCTTCATGTATGATTTTGATCATAATTTCCAATAATAGGCTGATAATTTATTTCAGTTGTCTAAAGAAATCCTGAAAGAAACAATGGAGGCTGTTTCAGAACACCATTATTAAGTATGCAGCATTATTGGGACCTAATAATTTAAACTCAAAAAGATAAATGCCTGGGTGGCTCAGTGGGTTAAGCCGCTGCCTTCGGCTCAGGTCATGATCTCAGGGTCCTGGGATTGAGTCCCACATCGGGCTCTCTGCTCAGCAGGGAGCCTGCTTCCTCCTCTCTCTCTCTGCCTGCCTCTCTGCCTACTTGTGATCTCTGTCAAATAAATAAATAAAATCTTTAAAAAAAAAAAGATAAATGTTACTACATTCTGTATTTATTAAGGCATTTAGGTGGAATCAGTAAAAAAAGAGATCCTCATACACATTGGGTAATGTGCTTCAGTAGCAACTAGAATTTGTAATGTTCTTTTTATTTAGGAGTTAGAGTGTGTATTCTACCAAGAAAAGCAAAACAAAAAAACAAAAAAAACAAGGAATGGTTAATCCTGGAAAGTTTTTGTATGAATTGTAGCCTCCCAGTGTCTGACAAACGGTCATGCATACTCTGGAATACCCTATATTGGAAGACTTCCCTGCATGCTTGGACCTTTCTCTTACCTTCATCTCTTGGACCCCAAATTTCTCCTTTATAATATCTAACACATTTTTAGTTACTTATTCCAGTCTATTTTACTTACTAGACTGCAAGTAAGACTTGGGAATGAAAAGACTATGCCATTCTTGATTACCAAGTTCTCCTCAGTATCTAAGAAAACTTGATACAAAGTAGGTGATTCACAGTGTTTTTTGAATAGCTAAGCACAACTCTCTTGGGAATTTCTTAAATCCTAAACCATTCTGTCTTAGCATGTATTCTCCAGGTTTCTGAATTCTTCAAATGGTATAGTTTCAGAGGTGTCCAGTTTATGAGGACCCACAATTTGGATAGTTTTCCTTTTACTCTGTTTTTCTAATATGCATATCTCCTGCATGAAGTTTGAAGCATAGTAACGAAATTAGTGAATAGGTTGAGTTGGAAAATTTTTAACATATATTTATATATAAATATATTTACTTCTTATAGATATATTTAGCATCTATTTAACATATACTGCTAAAATAAATTTAAATCTCAAATTGTTTTTTAATTCCCTCTTTTACCAGAAACATGATGATTGCACTTTTTAGTCTAATGATATTACCCTACAGACCTTAGGAGAGATTACACATATATGGGAGTCAATGATCATGCTCTTGCAGTGAAAGAACTTTTTTCCAACAGAGTTTTCTGGAAACTGAAATTGGCTAGCTGCCATGTTTGATCAGTTATCACCCAAACTCTATGTCTGATGAAAATCTGCTAGATTTTCATATCTAGGAAAAGTTAGAGATCAAAAAAGATATCTGGGCTGCATTCTGTATGTAGTTTGTCAGTCTGTGAAATCTAAGATAAAATTCCTTCTATGGACACTAAACTCTATGATCTGTTCCAGGATAGGTAATTCCTTAATTCCCCAAATACCATCACCTATCTTCTTTCATCTGTCAGGCTAGGACATGGACTAGATCAGAATTATTTTCTGATATGAGGAACATTTCATTTCATCCTCATGAAGTTAACACTGAAATATGTTCCTAGAGGTGTCAAGATTGGTTTATATCATTATAAAATATGAATTAAAATGTCTATTTAATGGAATACCTTTAAAAGTATATAGTATTTCAAATATTTTTAAGGGAAGAAAGTACAGTTTTAGACAATAAAAATTGTGTGCATACAGAAATATTCTTCTTTAAATGTAGGTAATTATAAACTTGAATCTTTACTTATGACTTAAAATTTGTATTATAATACAAATACTTGAGTATTTGTATCTCCAACACACACTCAATAGAATTTAAATTCAACATAATATAGAATAGTGATATCATTTAAATTCCTTGAAGTTGGCCTGATGCCCCTTTACCATCACTACAGAAATCCTTGCTTATATCCTCTCCCTAATTTTTGTTGTTGTTGTTGTTTTTTTTTAAATAGAGCATCTTTAGAGGGGATTTGGGTCTTTCAAAATACTGTGCACAAAGAACACAGACTTTCCATATATCATCAATTCCTGAACAGTTTCTCCTATTAATGTCCTGCATTAGTCTTCTACACCTGTTATAATGGATGAACAATATTAATAAGTTATTAACTAAAGTCCATAGTTTATGTGTTAGCTCTTTGTGTTCAAATCTTTTTAAATATAGCCAAAATGAAGTTTTCTTTCAAGTATTTAATTGTCCTTTTCCCCCAATTTAACTTACATATAAATAATTGTTGACCACAGTAGTTCTTTGTAAAAAATGTATTCTAGGGGCACCTGGGTGGCTCAGTCATTAAGCATCTGCCTTTGACTCAGGTCATGATCGCAGGGTCCTGGGATGGAGCCCCGCATCGGGCTCCCTGCTCAGCAGGAAACCTCCTTCTCTCTCTCCCACTCTCCCTGCTTGTGTTCCCTCTCGCTGTCTTTCTCTGTCAAATAAATAAATAAAATATTTTAAAAAAAATTGTGTTCTAGACTAGCAATCTGTTCATCATTTTTAACATTTTGTAACCAGGATAATATATTTCTGAATTTCAAGGTCCTAAATATAAACTTCAGGAGATATAATACATTTTTTTCAAATTTCAAGCTGTCTTACTGTTCTCGAATTTTTAGTGCACAGGCTAAATTGTACTATATAGCAAGTTACTCCTGGTGCAGAAATCCTGTAAAGTTTCATTCTGAGACTGTCTTTCCCTCTCTGCCACAGATAAAAGTTAGAAGGCATTTCTTTGCACCTGTGAGTCAAGTGGACTTAAAATGTTTACTTTCTTCTCTTCAAAAAATATTGCTCAGATTTTCAGATCTTTACCTTCTGGATTGCTGCATTCACATTTGGAACATATTTGAGAGTTTTGTCTCTTCAAAAGTAGCCATCCTTTTCTGAGTACACAATACTTTATAGATGCTACCTAAAACTACAGAAGCTTTTGACATACAGAAGTTCCTGACATGTGTTTGAATTATATATTTGTATTCAGGGAAAACAAATGATCCCAATACACACATAACTGAGATTGATGACTCAGTAATGTTTCAAAAGAAAGACTAAGAGCCACAGGGCAAGTGCGATTATCAATGAGATATGGGAGTGATTTTTGTTTCAAATATCAGGCTCAAAGTCACAGTGACTGTCAGCAATAATAGGTGGATATATTTTTAAAATACAGTCCAGCCAATTTGACTTCAGAACAAAGGCTTCTTCTACCCAGGAGAAAAGTGATACAAAATCTTGCTCATGTTTATTCCTACTGGGTTAGTTTCTCTGTTTTCTTAAGATCATTGTAAGGCTCTGATTCTTGCAGAGTAGAGGAGGTAGTTACGTATTACATTTTTCAAAGCAATAGAGGCTTAAAACATTTTCCTCCAGCTTATCAGGACATCAGTGCTTTTCCCTCTACAGAATAAGGATTATTTATTCTTTTAAAAATATTTTGGTATGATTTCCATATCCAAATGGGACTGCTTTGTACCTATGCAGCAAAATTGTTTTGAAAACATATTCTCAGATTCCTGTAATTCAAAGCCCCTATGAAGTCCATCACATTCATCTCATTCTCTCATACTATGCCACCTTCACTATACTTTCTAAATTTATGATCCAAAAAGAACATTCCTCTACATTAAGCTGAGAATAAAGTCAAGACTGATCTTTATCCCAAGGAACAGAAATTATGCATTTAGATGAGTGTTGTCCTTCAAACTTGCCTACTTTTTTACCTACTGCACTTAATATTACCATTTCTCAAAATATTTTGGAATTCCTCTTTCCTAACAGTCCTCAAAGAGTTTTGAAGCCATTGAAGAAAATGTGCCTATCATTTTAGTCTCTCCTTCTTGAAATGCTCTTGTTCACCATAACAGATGGCTTTTAGTTGTTTCAAAAAGTAAAATCAGATCATAAAAAGCAGAGCTGACACCTTGAGACTGTACAATGTAATGTTGTACTCTCATAACAGTTCAAAACTGTGCACTGCAAAATATGTAAAAATATTTTCCTATCACTTCAGTAATTAGATTAAGTAGCTCCTCTCTGAAAGATTAAAAAAGTTGTTTTATACAATTTTTATTTATTTAATAAATGTTTTTCCTCATCTTATAATCATAATCTTATATGATGAATTCTATCCTAAATGAAATATGCTTGCTGAAAAAGTAAGTTTTTGTCACCAAACAAGGCCATGTATTATATGGCACTAAATATAACCACAGAGACTGTTTCTAGTATGTGCTTTATGGTATCAGAAAATATCTAGGTTAATTCAGGTTTTCTTAGATTCAATTAATAAAGTTTGAATTTCATTTTCAAAATTAACAAATAAAGTAAAGATCCCATGTATAATTGACAATTTCCTTGTCTAAGAATAGGGAAATTTCATGATCTAAGACATCAGTCTGCAGTGGAGTTTGTGCATAAATTTTGTGTCACATGCATATGTAAATACACAGACACAAATTTATATCTATATTGTATTATGTTCTTAAACATTACCCTTATTTTCTTTGTAACTTACTCTGAAAAACATTGGATATCACACATTCATAATAAAAATTTTTCTTTCAATGCAAACAGTATTTTCATTGAACCCTTTGAGACAACCAAAAGAAGGCAAAGTTAGAAAATGCTTGTCTTTCACAAAGCAAGTGTTTTTCATATTACAATTACAAAGGATATAGGAAGTTAACAATTTTTTTAAAAATTTGATAGTCAATACACACAGTGTTTAAAAGATAGTCATCCTAGATCAATACATCTACCAATGTATCACCTGTTGGATGATTTGCTAATGAGTCCAGGATTTCAGTTGAAATTCCAGGGATGCTTGTTTATTTTTTGTGCGTTCTATATGGCCAAAGACAGCTCTTTCCTTATTTGTACTTTTTTTTTTTTTTTAAGATTTTATTTATTTATTTGACAGAGAGAGAGAGTGATTACAAGTAGGCAGAGAGGCAGGCAGAGAGAGAGGAGGAAGCAGGCTCCCTGCTGAGCAGAGAGCCCAATGTGGGACTCGATCCCAGGACCCTGAGATCATGACCTGAGTCAAAGGCAGTGGCTTAACCCACTGAGCCACCCAGGTGCCCTATTTGTACTGTTTTTGCCTTCACCAGTTTGGGAAAATGCTTCTCAAATATGTGTCATGTTTATGGAAAAGCCTAAGAGAGACTTCAATAGTTGGTCTGTAGCACCATCATCGTGTTCTATGCCTGTACCCACAATTTCATGTCTTTTTGAAGTGTCACATGGATATTTACGTAAGTTTTGTGAACTGCGTTCCACTATCCACTTTCTCCATACAGCTCAGCCCTCCTCCATTAACTTGTCTATGGGGATCATGTTCTTTGTCATGACTGACTGTTTTGGTGGCTCCTGTGCTGATTAATAATTATATGACCATCTCCATTTTTGAATCATATAATCATAGACTAGAAAGAGGCTCCTCTTCCTGGGGTATCATTCCCATTGCCATTTTCCTTTTTTTTTTTTTTGGTGAAGAAGATATGATTGATGGCTCAAAATTATAATCCAGGATATATTGCTGCCAGTGATAGATATCTGTGACATGTGTTAGGACTACTTCAAAGAACCTTTTTTTTTTTTTTTCTTTTGAGAAAGAGAGAGAGAGCGAGCATGTGTGAGAGGAAGGGGGCAGAGTGAGAGCGAGAGAGAGCAAGAGAGAGAGAGAAGACTCTAAGGCAGGCTCCATGCTCAGCTAGGAGTCAGAGGGGGCCTTAATCTCGCAACCTGAGACCATTACCTAAGCTGAAATCAAGATTTGGCTGCTTAACTGAATGAGCCCACCCAGGTAACCCCCTCAAAGAAACTTTTACTTCTTCACCCCTTCTAAAGAGATTTAACATTCTTCCTTATTATACTACAAAAATAAGACCAGAAAATTGAATAAATAAAATCATGTGCCATGTGCAACACAGGATCCACTGAAACAAGTTAGACCACATTTTAGGCATACATTAACAATCCTTCATGAGGACTTTTGAAACGACCTTATTGTATCATGATAGTATTTCTTGAGGATTTATACAGATGGCTTCCTCGGCCCCTCTATTTTGTCTAACATAGAATAACACGAACTGTCCTCTAAAGCCTTGAATTACTAGTTTTTATTCTTTTTTTTTTTTAATTTTATTTATTTGTTTGACAGACAGATTACAAGCAGGCACAGAGGTAGGCAGAGAGAGAGAGAGAGGACGAAGCAGGCTCCCTGCTGAGCAGGGAGCCCGATGTGGGGCTCGATCCCAGGACCCTGGGACCATGACCTGAGCTGAAGGCAGAGGCTTTAACCCACCGAGCCCCCCAGGTGCCCCACTAGTTTTTATTCTTACTAGGTAATTATGATCTTGTGCCTGTTCAGCAGTATGCAAGAGGAAGTTTGAAGCATACGTGTCTGTGTTTACGTGTCTGGGGGGCATGGGTATGGGTATGGTAGCATGCTTAAACTCTTCTGAGTCAAATGCCTGTGCTCTGAGGTTAATTATAAAATTAGGACTACCTCCTAAAAAGATATTACTTACTTAAGGTAAATATAGCCTACTTTGGTTTTCCAAGTCTTATTTTGCATTGAGAATTATTAACAGAAATGCTAGGCAGATGCCCATTATCACTCTGCTCGTTCTGCTAAAATTTCCGGAGATAAATTCTTGAATTCTAGACACGAAATCAGACTCTATTTCTATTATCAATACATACAGATTTGACATATTACTTTTCAGTGATTTTTTTTTATTATTCCCAGAGAGACTCACTTTTTGTAAAAGACCAATGCTGCGTCAGTGGGTTCTATATTTTTACTTAATAACAGCAATAGCTTCGTGTAATTTCTAATTAAAATGCTGTAACGATTATGTATGCTGATTTTGTAAATATGATAAGGGTAACTTACTTTGTCACATAGGTTTGTTTATACTAGAAAACTAAATTGGAAAGGACTCTTGCTGAGTCGTTTCTTCCCTATTTCTGTACATATAATTTATAGATGCAAAAATTCTGCTTGCAGATTCAGGAGCAGCTGCTCCTGTTTAATATAGTCATTTTATATTTTGTATGCTCAGATAAAGTGCTGCCTTCCTACTGGGCAACATTTAACTGTGAGAAATAGGTTGAGGTTGTTTCTGATAGCAGGAACTAAATAAGAATATAAGAAGCAAAATAGCCAACAATGCTGACAATTCTTAATCCTCTCTACTTTCCGGGGACCCCAGAAGAAATTTAAGGGTGGGGTCACATCACCAAAACAAAGAAGAAAGTTGATTCAAATCCTTTTGATGTAGGGAGGAGATTCCTGTTTTATGGTTTTTCCCAGTATTAAAGTTCAAACACCAAGTTTACACCCAAAAAAAGTACAAAGAATTTACTTTTATTCTTGAAGCTACCAATTATTTTTGTGCAGGAAGAGAAATGTGACCTACCTTTCTCACAAATCATACTGAGATAAAAAGGAAATGAAAATAAGACCATATTAAAAATTTCACCATATGTTATATTAATATGAGTCTTCTAGCCCGTAGGCACTTCTAAGAGGTATTCAATCCACTTTATTTATAAAGCACAAAAGGTCATTACTTTGAGGGTCATTTCATAATAAGATTACAAACTAGATGGGCTAAGATTAAGTTAATATGGGTTTCCCACGCAAGCTGAAACAAGTTTCCTCCTTTAAATTTCCAGTTGAGTAGTGAAGGTTAAACAGAAGTTGACAGATCTGCCATGAAATGAAACAGTGGCTTGGCTGCCAGTAGCCAACTAGTTAATGAGCAGTAGGTAGAGTATAGATGACCACTCACCATTTCCCCTGAAAATGTTACTCAAGTTTATATGGTCAGTAATCATCCACACCCTGGTCCTATCTATAGATAACATAGATATCACTTAGAATATAAAATCATTTTAAAGTTGTTGACACCTTTACATTCATCACATATGGTCAGGGAAGTTGTTATACATCTTTCTCAAACATGAGTGGAACCTTCCCATTTGTCTCCAACTACTCTAAGATGTAAACACTGAAAGTAGAAAGAAGGAAAAGACTGCCCGTTAATAGATTGTTATAATGTTTCATTTTGCTACTTTTAAAATAAGACAGTAAACTTCTTGCTGGGGAGACAGAGAACTTTTCCCATGGGAAATCACCTTTGGAGGATGAACCATGATATTTCATTTCTATTCCATCCTCTTTAGATTTCCTCGTTCAATTCTGGGTAAATCATCTTCATCCAGTAAATATTCATTATAAGCTCATGAAATGTCAAGTGTGTATGTTCCTCAGAAAAACTCGATGGGTTTGATTTCATCAATTCTTATTTGAGATTGTTAACATTTCTTTATCTACTTGGAGATGAAAAGGAATTGTTCAAGGATATGCAAAGTTAACAATGATTCTGTATTTGAGTCAGGAATAGCCTTTTCTAACAATCTCAATTACTCTTTTAGTCTTTTTATTTTTTATTTTCACAAACTGGCAATAAATTTCAGTCCAAGGATGGCAACAGATCTAGGGATTGTTGTGGCAAAAACTCAGAAAGCACTCCCCTTCCTTCTTTTCTTTCTCCCTTGGCTATTTTTAATGAATGAAGGTCTCCGACTCATGCACTGACCTTGCCTAAGTCTGCAAAGTTTGCAAGAATTAGGAGATCACATTTTAAAAGCTTCTGGCCAAAAATATCAGAAACTAGCTTAATAAAATTTGACTTTTTAGGAATTTGTGGACTATAGTTTTTGTCTTGTTCACCATTTTATTCTCAGCAGCTAGAGTGGTGTCTAGCATAGAGTAGGTGCTCAACAATTATTAAATAGAAGAATGAAGGAAAGAGCAGTGCTTCCTGTTGAAAATCAGAAAATAGAGTTCTAGTTTCCGCTGCAACCTACATAGACAAGTCACTTTACCTTATTTCCTCATCTGAAAAAAAAAAAAAAGTAACATTAGAATAGATGGAAAATCTCTAAGTAATTTGCAGCTAAGATAAATAAAGTCTACATTAGTAGAACTGTTTTATCATATGTACTTCTAATAAACAGGAGAGAGAGTGACTCAATTTGTCAGGTACAAATCATAAAATGACTCATTATAAAATAATTCTGTACTCAAAACATTTCATGTATCACCCATCAAAAAAGTTCCTTATGGGGCGCCTGGGTGGCTCAGTGGGTTAAAGCCTTTGCCTTCGGCTCAGGCCATGATCCCAGGGTCCTGGGATCAAGCCCCTCATCAGGCTCTCTGCTCAGCAGGGAGCCTGCTTCCTCCTCTCTCTCTGTGCCTGCCTCTCTGCCTACTTGTGATCTCTGTCTGTCAAATAAATAAAATCTTAAAAAACAAAAAGTTTCTTATGGTTTTGTCCTTCAAAACTGTTCTTTGTTTTTGATAATGGGCTCATTTTACTCATAATTGCTAGTAATTTTCCTAAGTTGTAAATCCAGAAATCTTTTATTGATTTACCACTTTGGATCCCATCTCTCAAATATGAATGAAAAAGAACATGTGTGTGTTAATGTTAGTGTCCCTTAGTTGAGCCTACAAGTATTGAGCTATAGCAAATTAAACTTACAATGACAGATTGCTTTGGGGGCCCTTTTTACCTTATTTTCTAATTTACCAGGACTCTCACTCATTTCTGGATTTTATTGAAGATAAAGGTGCATTGATTTTAGATGGCAAGAAGCTGTTGAGGAACTTCCTATTGAATTAAATTAGTAGTTTTAGTTGAAAATGTGTTCTTTTGTCATTGTGTAGTCGCATCCCAGGGGACTCAAAGTGAAGGGTGGTTGATGGCCTGGCAAGGCTGAAGAAAAAGACCCAGAGGTAGCAATTAAGACATAGTTATTGGGGGAACTTACAGGCAGGGAGTCCAGGAGCAGCAGACAGGACAAAGCATACCCTATTAAAATCTATATGCAACAATCTTTTATAATGTAGCAACTAGCCTAGCAGGCATCTGTAGCCACTCCTTCCTTGCATGGCCAGAACATTCCAAGGATATTGAGGCCTACCATCCAGACATTCTTTGTTACAAAGGAGAAGCTCTAGGTTGGTGACCCTTGCCCCACCGACCTCATTCTCAGAGTTTGCAACCTAAGACTATCCCCTTAACTGTTATTTCTTAAATCTCAGTTAAAATATATCTCTTAAAAATAAGAAAGGTCCAAATGTTTCCAATTAATATTATTAGAAATGTTTGTATTAAACTTCAGTTTCCAGTCTCCAGTTTTCTTTTTAACTCTCTTTGGGGTAGATTCCTTTGCTACTTTGAGAAGAGGTATGTAAGAAAATATTATTTCATGTAAATAAATAGCATATATTCATTGGATTTAATGCTGGATTTAATGCTGGGGTAAGGGAAAAACAAGTTCACATGTGGAACTTTAGGATCATTTTTGTTTTTTACTTCATCATAAATGATTTCTGGCAGTTTGTGTTTGTGTGTGTATGTATACTATTTAGGGATTAAATAGATGAATGATGCATCAATATTTCTTAAATGGGGTTAAAAGAACTAAATCAGAGTTAGGAATATTTCCTTGAAAAGATATTTAAGGAATTCTGCACAAATGAAACCATATTTAAACAATTCTAAAGTACTTTTTTTTCTTACTTCCACAATATCGATGTATTAATTTTAGAGAGAATAATTATTTTAAGTATCAGTTATTAACTAGTGAACTTGTTTATTTGTCTTGTAATAATTGGCTTAGTGTGCCAAATTTGTGTGTTATTTTGTGATTTGAAGGGAAGATAAGAATTTTTTTAAAAGATTTTATTTATTTGACAGAGATCACAAGTAGGCAGAGAGGCAGGCAGAGAGAGGGGAAGCAGGCTCCCCGCTGAGCAGAGAGCCTGATGCAGGGCTGGACTCCAGGACCCTGAGATCATGACCTCAGCTGAAGGCAGAGATTTAACCCACTGAGCCACCCAGTTGCCCCAGAAGATAAGAATTTTTAACTGCAATCATTAAAAATCTTAGGTAGAGAAAGTAAAGAATAGAAGTTAGAATAGCAAAGCAGGGATAGTAAGCTTCTTTGGCATTCCTTAGCTCAAAGAAAGCCTGCCTCCTATCTGCTAGACTTTTTCTGTTCTTTTTTTCACTATAAGCGATGAAGGGGAATACATAAATATTAGAATGTGTTTTACGATTGCCAAGATAATCCTTACAAATTTTAGTGTGGTCAAAATAATGAAATTTTAAAATGCCATATTCTGTGACCAGACAATAGTACTTTAAACAGTGTGCCCATAGCCAGATCTTAGCTTATGCACATTCATATCCAAAAACACCTTAATGAAATGTAATTCAACTAAGCAAAATCCTTACTAACCTGATTTTTACACTTAAGAATAGATTATATTTTCTACATCAATAAACATTAATAAAATATTAAGTATTGTGATTTGTTCAATTGTATGATATATAATTTATTTATTAAATATCTATTTGTATTAGGCATGTCGCTCATTTCTGTGTGTTTGCTATTTTATGCAAAGACACAATGAACTTGACCATCAAATCTTTGCACGTAGAAATCCCAGGAGGTTAGTGGGACTGGGATTATAGACTTGAATGTGAGTCATTCATTGGTGAATAATATTCTGTACCAGTAAGAAACACACAAAGGAAGCATTCAGGCAATGATTGAGATTTCCTAGGTGACTCAGAGTTCTTTTAGTGACTCTTGAAGAACAGAGCCCAATACAGGAACATGTGTACCTTCCCTGAGCTTCTTGAATTTCCCCTCTCTTTCCTTTCTACTAACGTGCAAGAAATAATATTGTAAAAGTGTTTGGTGATATTTCTTAAATTAAACCAGTGTGGCATCTCCCGACTTGCAGCATCCTGAACCTATATTTGTATGCATGGCCTTTTATGCTTGTGTAGAGTACAGAATTTCTGATGAAAGTTTTGCATGGTTAGAATTCATATCAGCAGCCCTGAGATAAAATAACATGAAGCAGCCTTAGTAGTTACTGGTTCCCATCTTATACCTTCTCAGGGCGGCCAGGGACCTAGAGCTAACTTGTTCGTGATAAATCAGATAAATAAATGTGACATTCAAACCGTTAACAAGACATAGCCGATAATAATAATAATGTTTACCATGGGAGAAAATGGAATGGGTAAGAGAGAGGTTTTTGGAAAACAAAAGTGCAAAGGCTTTGGAAAGTCTAAAGTAGTCTCATGATAACATATGTTGTCCCAGTTCAGTCAGGCAGGGCTTGACTGTATTTATAACACAAATTGGGTATATTTCCTTGGGGATAACCCAGGAGCAACATTCCCAGAGGCAGTAAGAAAGCTTACCCCTCTTTCTCTCTTCAGATATGCAAACAATTATAGGTTTCTTGAAAGGATAATGGGAAAACATTCACTTTCTCAGAGGAGAAATCATGTATTCTAAACTGTCCATCTTCATCTGCTGCTCTCACCAAAAACAGCTTCCACTCACAAAGACTCTGAGCTGACAGGATCTGCATCCACTTTGGGAGACATGCCAAGATTATGGGGTCTAGGCAGTTCCTTACAAAATAACAATATATATTTTTTTTTCTGTTGTGAAGGAATCACATCTTTTTTTTTTTTTTTTTTTTTTTTTTGAGAGAGTGTGAGAGCAAGAGAGATCACAGAGGGAGAAGGAAAAGCAGGCTCCCTGCTGAGCAGGACCCTGAGATCATGACCTGAGCTGAAGGCAGATGCTTAAAGCACTGAGCCACCCAGGCACCCCAGGAATCACAACCTTAAAACTAGCTAAACATTGATAACTCTGCAGGTTAAAAGAATATGCAGCAGTAAATTTGAAGATTGATACGTACTTTTACTGAGTATCTACTATGTGTCATATATTATGCACCAACGATGCTTCTTATTTTATCTGCTGGGGCCTCACAACACTTCTCCAGTGAAGGCACTATCTTCTCCATTTTACAAAGCCAGGAACTCATTCAAAGAGATACTCACTTGCCCTGGGCCAGTCTCTGCAGAGCAAGGGCTCCCAGCCAAGAGGTCTGGTTCTGGCTTTCTCGGCTGGTGTTCTTCAGCAACATCTCAGCAAGTCTGTCGAGTCCTTGCTGTCACCTGCATCTCTTATTTCGTAGCACTTCATGGATCCTTGTTTTCCTGCATTTCAATTTCTTCAGATTCTTTCCTTACATCTACCTTTATATTTCAGACATTGTTGTACTTGCATCAGTCATTACGATGATGAACTGTAGTTTGATTGGCTTGATCAGTTTGCTTCATACCATACTATCCATGTTCCAATTCTTAGTCCATATGCCACCTCCCACCCCAAACTCCCATGAGACTGATAAACTGCACAGGTTTGCCACTTAAAACTTAACATCTTTGAGTCAAATTAATTAGGAAATAGTTCCATAAGCCACCATGGTTTAAGCATTGTACCACTCTGGTTTACACTGTCCTATTGCAAATAAATTACTATCTACTATACCACTGCAAATATATTTCTATCTTTGCTTGTTCTCACAAAGTGGCAAAGGAAGATCTTAGTATAATATATGTGGGATGGAATTTAGTTGGTTGTATTTGAAACAGTTTTGAAAAGAATATTTTTCTTCTCAGTGAAATCATAGTGCCAGACTGTGTACCAGTGGGTGCTTAATAAATGCTCGTTCTAATGGCTGTTGTGTGAGAACTGCTGTGTTCAAATGTTACTGGGGCTGCAGATTCACATTTCTCAGGGGGAAAAATATAAAGTAATTAAAACAATATTAATTATACTTAGAAGAATATCATACATGGAGATTTTCCTTTTTTCTTCTGTCTGTGGAACATATACTTTATAATGGCTTATGGACCTCTTGAGATGCTTTAGAAAGACTGAAGAATAATCTGTCCCATTGTCTTTCACTTATATTTGACTACTTTTTTACTCACCTGAGGTAATTCTCCAGAGGTAATACCAAAGATGCTATAATCGCTGAAACTACAGGCTTTTTAATACGCTACTCACTTTAAAATCTATGTTTGATTGTCCTTTATAATGGGCAGACTGGTCATCGACCTTAATGCTGTGTTTATCACCAAAGGATACTGATGAAACAAGGGCATATTGAAACATAAACAAAAAAATACTTACATTACTGGTTTTCTCTAAAGGGTTAAATTCACACAAGAGAGGAAACACTATAGTATATGGTAGTATTTTCCTTCCGATCCAAGATATTAATATTCAAGTTTGGCTTGCATATTGTGGAGCACTCACCTAGGCACGTTTTAAAATACATTGAGGGGTGAATGAGATAGTTGTGCATGAAGGTGAAATGTGCTACAATAGACTCAATTAGCACCGTTTATGATTATAGTTTATGTGATGTTGGCATCAGTTCATTAAAAATGTACTGAACTATCAAATCATTTCATACAGGTCATTGAACAGCAGCAATAAAGTGGTATCAGCTCTTCTCCATTATGACTCTGAGCTGGATTTGAACCAGTGACTCATAGGAAATAGGCTGTGTCCTATTGTTGTCTATAAAAATGCATTTATAGAGTGGCAGTATATCTATCTATAGCATTTTGTGTCTAATTGCATTCTATTTTCTTTGGAATGGATACAGTCTATAAATTGCCTCTCTGCAAAACACACAAATTTTAGATACTATGAAGTGATTATACATTACGCTTTTGTATTTTATACACTTTATTATTTATGCATTCATAATTTTGTTAAACATGAGTAAAAGTGGTCACATGTGACATGATATTGAAAGGTCTTCTGACTGTTAAAGCAGAATGAAGATTAGGTGCAGCCAGACATACAGTGCAAATTTACTACTCTCCTATAATTCCATAAGTCATAAATCTCCACCCCACACAGCTGTAAATATTCTCCTATCTCATGGATTACATCAGCTAAAAGAACATTTACCAAGAGTACTAAGCAGCAATCTGTGCTGAAATGCACACTTTTATTTTATTAAAACACTAAAATTTATTGAAGTACCCATGCACATATTTTAGGTCACTTCCGATAGTGACATTGTAGAAATAGATGTCAAAATAATACTCAAAGCATCTTTCTACTGGGATGCTCTATAACCAGTGAGTGGTAGTAATATCTGAGCCAATGGGCAATAATGACTTCTTTGCAAAAACTACCTTAAAATCATTAAATAAAGAAAATGCTTGTTTCATTCAAAAGAAACTGAATGTCACATTGTCTATGTATTTATTCAGATCTTTGTAACAAATATTTGCATATTTCTGCTTATTTCAAGTTTATTTTTTTGTTTTTGTTTTTGTTTTGTTTTGTTTTTAATGTTGACAACTGGTATATTCCTTTTTTGCTTTTCTTGCTGTAATTTTCAGCGGTTTACTATTAGTGCTTTTTTTGTCCTTCAATTAAACAAGACCGTAATTCCTTCTCGTATTTTGCAAGTTAGACATGATACAGTAAATAGCAAGTGCTAAATTTCGTTCCAAGTTTTATCTGTTTTGCTTTTACATTGTATCATGTGTTGAAAGTTGTTTTGATTTTGTGTTCCGCCGCGCCCCTTTTCTCCGGGAGGAGTGTTAATCCGCGTGTCCTGTGGTCTTCTTTGTAGTCGCAGCGCCGGGTTACGTTTCACCTCCCCGATGGCTCCCAGGAAAGCTGCAGTGACAGTGGTCTAGGAGACCACGAGCCGGTGGGTAGTGGCACCCTGATCTCACACCCTCTTCCTCTGGTTCAGCCACAGGACGAATTCTACGACCAGGCCTCTCCGGACAAGAGGACCGAAGCAGATGGCAACTCTGACCCCAACTCTGGTGAGTCCCCTTAAAAACTGTGATCGCTTGGACTTCTGGCTTTTTGTTGTGTGCGCTTGAGTTCTAACAGTGATTTGGGGAAGCAAATAGATGGACATTCGGTTGGTTTTGCTGGCTTTCTTGTTGCCGTATTCAAAATATATCAAGTCTACTGTGTTTGTTGTTCGGTGGAATGATATTTTCCAGTGAAGACTTAAAAAAAAAAAAAAAAGATAAAATAGTTGATTAAAACAAGTGCGAAGAGGGATGATAGTGATTTGGGGGTTTTACTTTTTTTTCTTTTTAAATTTTGTCTGTTTAAATTTTGGATATGTTTTAACCAATGCATTGAATGAATGGAATGAATGAGATGGAATTAGCCAAGATCTTAATTCTGCACACCTTAGAAATCACTGCCCATTCAGAGTAAGCCCTGTGAGGGTGCTTTTTTCTTTGCCTTTGGAGGAAATTTTGGGCAAGGACTCTACCTTTTCTGGTGATTCTGTTATATATATATATATATATATATATATATATATATATATATGCTGACTAGTTCACTTTTATTAAAATGTTCAAAGTCTAATTCGATAATAATGTCCAGTCCACAGTAATGATCATGATTTCTACTTGACTTGAATTAAAACTGGTTTCTAACTCATTTTGAACCTGCATCACCGGTCACCTACAGGGAGAAATGTGGACAGGATAAGTTTTCCCCAATTTTCTAAACTATTTCTCTTCTACTGCTGTAGACATACCTGTGTTTCTGGCAATTTTGTGGTTGAAGTAGAATTCCAAGAGGAGGTAAAACCTTGTCCTGTTGTGAGAATTCAGAATTGGTGTTCTCTGATTTCTAGGATTTTAGAATTTGAATTTTAGAATTTGCCTCTCTTTGTATCTAGGTCTGTGGTCTGGGATATTACATATTACATATTACCACTTCCTCTCCCTGAAGCTGGCATCCATTTCTGCCTGTTTCTCTGATAAATGTCTTTCTTCTCATTGGCATGTATAGTTACATCGGCATCTTCTTTCTGCTGAGGTTTCTCCAGCCTGTCTTTTAGGAAGAGCTAAGTAAATTGCACACCAGCTCCGATTCTTGATCTTTCTGTCATGTTCTGTATCTTCGGGTCATAAGAGAAATATAAGTGCATCTTTTTACTTCACATATCCAGAAGGGCAGGCCATATGCAAAGAGGGGCATTCTCATTAGACAACATTTGGGAGAGCTGGCCAACTGTCCTCCTTAGATTTCTTGGTGTTGATTAAACATCATTGAATCTAAGTGGTTCTACTGAAACATCCTTTCCTGGACTTGTGTGAAGAGGTCAGATACGTAAGATAGCTTTTTCTAAACTGATTTCCTGGTTTTCAGCTTCCCTCTCTCCAATTTTAAAATATCTCTTTCGTCATTAAGCTGAGGGTACCAAACTGGTTCTTGGCTTCCTCTTCTGCATATGGGTATTGTTGGTTTTTCTTGTCTTTGGGCTTCTGCTAAAACCAAGACAGAAAGACTCCCATTTTAAGAAAAGAGTTTTAGGTCGTGTCTATACAGTTCTCCAAAGGTGTTGTTTGTTTGTTTGTTTGTTTTTTACAGAAGTAAAAGGAAAGAAGGGGGAAAAAGTATACATAAGTATGGTTAGCGTAAGTTACCTTAAGCCAGAACTTCACCCAAAATATATAGCTATTCCCCCGATGCTTTCTTAGACCAGGGAAGTAGCTGAGTGAGATGCCTAATGGGAGAAGTTAGAAGAGATTCTAAAACAAACAAACAAACAAACAAAGGACCTTTTCAGAATAGCTTCGAGAGGTCCCTGGGGATGTTACCAATCTAGTCACAAGGAAAAAGAGACCCAAAGGATGATACACCCTTGCACACTCCAACATTCAACCCAACACAGTGACTTCACCCAGGAGAATCATGGTCAATAAAATGTGTTAAACTGCTCCTTGGTGGAGACAACATCCTTATTCATCATTAAGAAAGAAGGAAAATCGGGAGATAAGGAAAAGAGGCACTGTGAGGGACCCTGGAGGCCAACTATACTTTCCACATTTAATGGGACTTAAAATTTTAACCTCCTCTGTAAATGTCTAGAACAGAATTAATTAGAATAGCCTAGAAATATTAAGAGATTCATAACCAAATGGTAATTCATATTAGGATAGTATTATGATATATTATCTTAAAATTCCACAGTCGCATTTTTGTAATTAACTTTGAGGAATTTGTGAAGTGAGATATAGCATAATTGAAGCAGTAATCTTCAATAGTAATAATCTTGCTATTCAGATTTAGATTGTATCCTTTGTCTTCATTGGGGTTTTCTGTCTGTGGTGTGGTAATTCTTGAGAAGCCAAGATTTTAAAGTAACCATGCTATCTCCATAGAAATCATGAATGTCAGTATTATCTGTATAGTTATTAAGTATTCAATTTGTATGGGTTCCTATTTGTATAGGAATATTTTAAAAATATTATGCTTCTCAATTAAAAAAAAAACCTTTGAAGATTAGTAGTAATTCCATAACAATTCTTTCCATTATACTTTTTAAAAAAAGATTATTTATTTATTTGACAGACAGAGATCACAAGTAGGCAGAGAGGCAGGCAGAGAGAGAGGAGGAAGCAGGCTTCCCGCTGAGCAGAGAGCCCGATGTGGGGCTCGATCCCAGGACCATGGGATAATGACCTGAGCCAAAAGCAGAGGCTTTAACCCACTGAACCACCCAGACGCCCCTTTTCATTATACTTTTAAAAGAAAAACCAATAAAAGAAGTATCTTCTGGAGGAGTTTTTGGAGATATTAGGCTTTATATAGGGTCTTGCTTCTGTACACACACACACACACACACACACATATACACACACACAGTGGCATTTAGCTACAATATTCTTTATTTCTAAGTTTATACTTCTAGGTTGTTGACATCATAAGTTTTATATTATATCAAACACATGAATTTTGGAAAAAAAAATGAGGAAAGTATGAAGGTTTTTACATGCAATCCCAAAAATAAAGTTTGGAAGTTGTGTTAGAATTGATGGTTTTTGTAAATAATTCCATGTAAAATCTACAGTAGTCTTTATTGTGTCAGATGTGACTCATGCCAATAATTTAGATGCACTAGACATACAACGTTCTTTTTTTCTTACATTTAGAAAAAGACTTGTATCCCCATTTTACTAGTGTGATGGAAACTTCACTCCCCGCCCCCCTCAATTTCACACGGTCTATGTCATGCCGAAAAGAATTGAAACATTCTGGTCCCTTGGTCATCTGCACACTTAAATGTCCACGGAGATACCCCTTGTTTCATTGGGTCCTCATGCGTTCTCAGATGATATTGCCTTCATCCCAGCCCTCCTGGCCCCTTCATAACTACTCCTAATGCCTTCAGACCACTGGTGGGCAAAGGAGTTTGTGCATGGCTATGGTGCCAAGATGCTTGGTGAGTTTATCACCAAGGACCTTCCTGCTTCCCTGGACTCCACCGTGGAATCTAGCCTCAGGATTCTGTAATTCCAAGCCGCTGGGTTTCTCTGAGTTCTGCCCAACGAGAACAATGTAGTCTCTACCTCTATTTCTTTCTTTCATCCCTTTCCTTTCCAGCAGGGCTGCGTAAATGCTTTTAATATCTGGAGTTGGAGTTCCCCACTGCATCTCTTGATAGTTTTCCACAAAGACATAATCCCTCAATTTTTTTTTCTCTAGTAGCAATTGAAAAAAATAATCTGTGTAGTAGGTTCAGAACTCTGAAAAATGACAGAATGCCTTTTAACCATTCTCTATCCTGTCTCATCCTCATATATGCAATGATTATAAAGCCAATATCTGTTTGAAAATGCTGGGGTAGGTAAAGGGATATATACAAGTAGAAATATATATATATATATATTTCAAAATTATTTTCATAAATAATTATAT
The DNA here is from genome assembly GCF_020171115.1 of Neogale vison. NCBI lineage: Eukaryota > Metazoa > Chordata > Mammalia > Carnivora > Mustelidae > Neogale > Neogale vison. Next base: position 127,356,070 of record NC_058095.1, on the reverse strand, counting down.
AAAATTATATTTGTGTTTATTGCTAAAATAATTACAGAGCATGTTATTAAATTATACAGTGAGTGGATATAAAAGTGATAAACAAAAGAAATTATTCCTTTTTAATGAAGTAGTTTTAAAAATCTTATGATGAAGAACTTCAACCCATTAGTCATTGATTACTACATGAAATCGAGTTCACACAGGAAATCCAAGACACACACTTGCTTGGTATATTAATTTATAAAATGAACTGGTGCCCTAGAAACTTCCTGTGGTGACCAGTGAGTTTGTTTATTTTTTCACTATCATAAAAAATTTTTAAGAAAATTGTGGATATATGATATGTGTTGCATTTTAAATGATATTAATAATTACTTATTTTGTTAGATGTGATAATGGTATTATAGCTTTATTAAGAGAAAATCCTTTATTGATAGTGATGGATTGTGAAGAATTTGTACAAGAAACAAAATAATGTCTGGAATTTGTTTTAATGATACCCGAACAAAATACTACTAATGATGATGATAGTGATAGTAATGATGGGAATAAATTAAACAGTGAAATGTTAGTGGTTGTTGAGGTTGGATAATGGATGTATAGAGTCTTATTATACTGTTGTTTCCTAATTTTATACTGTTTTAAAATTCTCAAAATGCAAAGTTTATTTTTAAGTATATGGTGGGAGACTGATACAAAACTCAGAATCAATATATGAAATATCCAGGTTCTTCCTTTTTCTATTAATTATTTTGAACCAAAGATACAGTTTATTGTATGAAAGTACAGCCAGATGGTTGTGTATACATTGAAGTGTATTTCAAATGGTGAAATTGCAATTAAACAGAGATTTTTCAGTAATTACATTTGTATTTGGAAGACTAGAATGTAAATTGGTATTTTCCTCCATTAAAGATATTTCAAGTAAAATAGAGTCTTTGCAAAGTCCTTTTTGGAATTTAGCAATAAAATCATTAAGCAGAAACTTCAGCCCTTCTCTGTATGACACCAGGGGGAATTTAAGGACAGGGTATCAGGAGTATCCTTCGGCAACCAATAGATAGTGTCTCTGTGTTCTAGGCACATCTGAGTCTTAGAGCATCCTTAATCAGCTACACCACAAATAACACACTTACGTGCAGAATGTCTTGCACCAAGTTTTGTCACCTTTTCTGCATATAGAGACTTAGACTATTCTTGAATAGCAGATAAAGCATATTTCTTTAAGAAGTTAGCTTGTTAATGTGCTCATACACTCCACATATAATTCAATAAAATCATTGCATCTAAGAACATACTAAAGGGATTTTCAGTAGGAGTTTTCTATTTTTAATAACTGTAACTAAACTGATGAAAGAATTTCCCTAACTTAAAAGCAAACAAAAACAATTATGTGATCAGATCAGGAACAGCTTATTACCACTAATTCAGAATTAAGGCTTAATCTTGTCCCATTGAGAATCATGAATAGAGTTATTTTTATATCTGGCATTTCTTTTAAATGTCATTATAAAGGATTTTCTGCTGTTTAATCATGTGCAAAATTGCAGATTGTATTTACTTTATTAAAGCCCTATCTGTTCCTATGCTTTTGTCTCTACCTGGACTGTATGTGAATCAGTTGGTGAACTTCTCGCTAAGGATAATTTTGATACCTGAGGATATGAATGGGTAGTATTTATTCAGGTGTACAGATGAGTCAGGAATGCTAGTAAATGTTGTAATATATTGTTTATGATTCCACACAATAATACAAGTTAGACAGTATTCTAAGTCAGCTGAATTTCAGAAAATGACAGTCATCTGTCTGAAACTACTTAACAGATGGCTGAAGTAGAATAGGAACTTAAGAGTACCTGACTCCACAGCAACGCTCTTACTATTTAGAGAAGCACCTTCACTGTCCATATGTTTTATGGCAGTGTCATCAATGGCACTGAGGTGTGAATTCCAAGACACTAACATTAGTTAGTGTGTATGTGTGTATGTGTGTGTGTGTGTACATATGTATGTGTATACAGATAGATATTATTTCCAGCTACCCCAGCAGCTTCTTCTGGTGTGCCTGGGTGGCTCAGTAGGTTAAGTGTCTGACTCGATTTCCTCTCAGGTCTTGATCTCATGCGTTGTGAAATCGAGCCCCACATCAGGCTCTGCCCTGGGTGTGGATGCTGCTTAAGATTCTCCCTCTCCCTCTGCCCCTCCCTTTCCCCCCCTCCACATACAAATTGCTCCTTCTCAGGCTGTTGGAGAAAACTCTGTATGCTTCTGGGTGGACTTTAGGATCTGGTTCACGTGGAAGTGGGTTCACCTTTCAGCTCTCATAGTGGAGTTCTTGTCAACACTAATATTATTTTTTTTTTTAAAGAAAATTTGAGAAATTGAATTTTAAGAAGATGAGTTGGTTGCACGGTCTGCTAGTAAGGTGAACAATTTGGGAAAGATCTGCTCCTGAAGTTTTTGTTTGTTTGTTTGTTTTGGTTTGGTTTTTGGCCTTAGGTTACTAACAGTTGCGTCCTTAGTAGAACCCTGCAGACCATACAGTATAAAGTATTTTTATACAGAGGCATTAAAAGGGAAGGCTTTGCCTATAGTTACATAGTTTGTGAGTCAAGAATAAAACTCATATACACCACCTCTTGCTTAGTGCTCTTTTCAGTGGAATAAATTTTCCTTTTTATTACCATTGTACCTTTTCTTATTTTTTTTTTACATTTTTTTCTCAAAGAAAACCTGTATGATATTTTTGATTAACAATTGTCTCTCCCATTATCAGTAAGAACTGTTTGCTCACCTTTCTATTCTCTGTGCATGACAGCACCTGACATAGAGTAGGCCAGCAACATGTATTTATGACTGAATGAATAAATGAATATTTCAAAAACTCATGAAACACAATTAGACAAATTAAAAGTGTTCTATCGAGATAGCAATGGACGAACAAACAAACAAAAGCTACTGAGAAGTACACCACGTTAACTATAGCTATCTTCAATTTGAAACATTGATTTCACCTTTTTAATTGTCTATATTTCCCACAATTTTAATAACAGATTCAAAATTATATTTTCATTTGGTGATGAAGTGATACAAATGGAAAGTACCTGATACAGAGCTGGGGAAAAAATTCATTCTTAATATTACAAAATTTGCATTAAAAATATTCTTTCTGTCAGTTGTGCATGCTAAGAAATACTGAGAATTTAAAATATTTGGGCATGAGAGACTGTCATTTTGGGAAGAAAAAAAACAACTTAATTAAATAAAAAGGACTTCAAAAAATTCAGAAAAAATATGTAAATCCAAATTTCAATCCTAAGAATTTGTGCTAATACTAACCTGCAGCCAAAAAACAATCATTAACCATAGTATGCTTTGAAAATTAAACATGACTTTGATTTTTTGGCACAGTATAGTATTAAATAATACAGACTCAAAGAAAATTGTTCAGAAGTTTTATATTGTCACCTGCTGTGTTCATTTCCCCATGGGATTTTCATAATCAGTTCATGGTGATCCTACAGTAGTGGATCATGAGTTGATGAATGCAGAGTTCTTTAAAGAATAGTATAGAGAAAGAGAAATCAATCCTACTGTGATTTCAGTTTAAATGGGGAAGAAGGTGCCAAAAACCCAGCAACTAAAAAAAAATTAATAATAATTTGATTACCCTTTTTATCCTAGGAGACTTTAATTTTCTTCTTTATTAAACATTTTTCTAAATCTAACTTCAAAACTTATCTATTATTATCTATTTTCACCTCAAAATCAGAGAAGGCAGAAAGTTTTCTGGAACAGAATCATCTAGATTATAAAGAAAATATGTATCTCCCCATATCCCCTCTACCTACCTGCTATCTATGTTCTGTTGCTAATTATAACACTTCATGCCTTTTAAGAGCACACATTCATAATCTCACACTACCTTTAAGTCAGGAGTCTGAGCATGGTTTGTCTGAGGTCTCTGTGCAGGTTCTCAAAGCTGGCAATCAAGGTGTCAGCCAGGTTGCACTCTCATCTGCAGGCAAACTGTGGAAGAATTTATGAAGATTTTTCATACTATTAACAGAATTTTTTTTATTTTCAAATTTATTATTTATTTGAGAGAGAAAGAGAGAGTGAATGAGAGAGAGAGCATGAGAAGGTGGGTAGGGACAGAAGGAGAAGCAGACTCCCCACAGAGCAGGGAGCCTGATTTGGGGCTTGATCCAGGAACCCTGCAATCATGAGCTGAGCCAAAGGCAGCTGCTCAACAGACTGAGCCCCCCCAGACATCCCCCGTTAGCAGAATTTATTTTCTTGCATTGGTAGGATTGAGCACTGCAGCACCTTTCCGGTCATCAGCTGGAGACTGCTCACAGCATCTAGAGGCCACACTCAGCTTTTAGCTACACATGCCTCCCAACATATCCACTTCTTTAAAGCCATTTAGAGAGACAGAGTCTCTCTAAACTCTAGTGAGTTTATAACAGCATAACGTTTTATAGAACCTTATCACGAAAATGACATCGCTTACCATTGCCATATTCTGTTGGTTAGAAGCAAGCCTCAGGTCCTGTCCACACTCAAGGGAAGGGGATACACATAGTTGTGAATACCAGGAGGTGGGAACCATGAGGGGTCACCCTAAAGTATCTCTGCCACAATCTGTATAAGTCTTAGCCATCTTGATATAACTTCATATTCAAAAGTTTTTGCTTAAGACTCTTTATTCACTTGACTTTTCCATGATTTACTTGTTTATTCATTTATCTATTCATTCTGTAAGTACTCACATAGAGGCTACTGTGATGCCAAGTACTATCCTAGGTTGTAGGAATAGACATTAAAACCAAGACTTGCTAAACTTTTAAAAACTCTGTTACCAAACCGGGAAAGCAAGGGTTCTTAATCTAGAGTTCCTCAGTCAGAGAAGGAGAAGAAGTTGATGAATAGATTTTGGGCAATCTATGAAGTTCCAGAAATTGTTTTGAAATTTTCTTTTCTATGAGGGGTGTGCTCTGAGCATTTTATAGACTGTAAGACGAAGATTAAAGAAGAAGAAAAAAAAGAAGAAAAGGAAAGGAAACACTGATTTATTAGAAGATACTGGATACCCAGTAACATTAGTGAACTATAATAAATGCTAATGTTAAGTGTATAAAAAAGTGGGTTTTAGGATTGAATAAGTCTTAAATAAGCAATAAAGATTCTTTTGGTAAAAATGATACTTTATTATTTTTTAAAATTTCATTTTAGGTGCTGTGTACCTTTTTTTTTTTTTTTAATCTTAGAGAGAGGGAGAGAGCAAGAGAGAAAGTATGCACATGTACAGAACAGGGAGGAGGAGCAGAAGGAGAGGGAGAGAGAATTTTAAGCAGACTCCATGCTGAGCGTGAAGCCCCATGAGGGGCTCAATCACAGGACCCTGAGATCAGGAGCTGAGCCAAAACCAGGAGTTGGACACTCAACCAGCTCCACTACCCTGGAGCCCAGACGAAGTGATACTTTCAAGAAGTGACATTGGATGAAAAGAAATTGTCTAAGTAAATAAAATGTTTGTGCATGCGTGTGTGTGCGTGTGTGCTAACAGTCGCACGAGTGGGGGTTTCTTGGTGCTATGAAAGGTTCATGCTTGGGCAAGCAGTGACCACTTCATTATCTTTGGAGCACATGCAAATATGATTAGCTCTACTACTTGGGCTTAGATTCCTAATCTAAAAAATGGGACTATTAATAATATTTAAAAATATGGTCATAAAAATTAAAGTTATTTGATAAAGCTATTCACCCTAGCACAGAACCTGAAACATAGTAGATACTCAATAAATCGTTGATATTAAATTATTCAAGTATGTGACAATAAATGAAACTGGATTGAGAAATAAATTGGGACCAGATTTTGAAGGATAGGATAGAGCAGATAAAGAAAAAGATAGACTTTTGAGGGTCTTTTCAAGATTTTGGTTTGTGAGACATTGGAGAATTATGTAATTAAATAAATTAGGAAACATAAGAGAAACTTAGATTAGGAATTAATAATTTTTTCTTTAATTTTAAACTTTGAGGTGCTGGACAAGATAATCTAGGAGGTAGGAATACAATTCTGCACTGGAAATTATAAACTAATAAAATAGAAGGTGAATGAAATTCTTTGAGCAAATGCAATAATTATGAGGAAAGAGAAGAAACCCAAAAAGAAATCATGACAAACCTTAACATTCAAGGCAGGCAAAAGTGAAGATGGAGTGGAGTAAAGATATTTTAAAGCCTGGGGAGATTTGAGTCCATACATAGTTAATGACTTTTGGGGGGAAGTAATGCAGAATTATTATTAAGAACAAAGACTGTAGGGGCTTCTGGGTGGCTCAGCGGGTTAAGCCGCTGCCTTCAGCTCAGGTCATGATCCCAGGGTCCTGGGATCGAGCCCCACATCAGGCTCACTGCTCAATGGGGAGCCTGCTTCCTCCTCTCTCTCTCTCTGCCTGCCTCTCTGCCCACTTATAATCTCTATCTGTCAAATAAGTAAATAAAATCTTAAAAAAAAAAAAAAAAAGAACAAAGACTGTGGAATCAAAATAATCTATGACCTAACTCACTGACTTTGCAGCCACAGGGCTATGGCACTTAACACAGGCTCAGTTTATAGGTATCATTATATTTTTTTGGCTGTTGTTATTATCAGGAGGTAGTGGGAAAAAAAGTGTAGAATGAATGAAACATGTTATCAGATTATTTAGCAAAGTTTTCTGTCAAGTTTTTAAAATTACTATAGTGAATTTGGAAATGTAAAATTATTACACATTTGAAGACAGAAATAAAATTCTAAAAAAAACCACATTAGTTTCAAATTGTAAAATTTTATACTTTAAATTCTTGTCATTTGACTTTTTCATTTGCTAATATCTGATGAGTGATCTCAAAACATCGCTATTTGCTAAAGACTGATAAAAATTATAAAGTTAACCAATAGCATGGAGGACAAGGGGCGTTAGAGAGTAGTAGGGAATTTGGGTAAATTGGAAGGGGAGGTGAACCATGAGAGACTATGGACTCTGAAAAACAGTCTGAGGGGTTTGAAGTGGCGGGGGGGTGGGAGGTTGGGGTACCAGGTGGTGGGTATTATAGAGGGCACAGCTTGCATGGAGCACTGGGTGTGGTGAAAAAATAATGAATACTGTTTTTCTGAAAATAAATAAATTGGGAAAAAAAAAATTATAAAGTAAAGCATATTTATGTTCTGATATCTGCATTGTTTTACTTTAAACTACTTAAGTTCAGTTAATTATTTTAAAATATTTACTGTTAATTACAACATATTTTCTGTTTTATTACCTTTTTTTTAATAGAAAGGTACAATGAAATGACTTTTTAAAATATTATCTAACATGTAGTTAAAAGATGGCTATAAAATAGGCAGGGGCACAAGCTTTCTCTGCTGGAAAGTTTTAGATCTCATCAATTTAAAGTATGACTTTAAATCCCCAAAATAATTAGCTTTGAGGACTCATTTATTATAAATACTTAAAAGGTTTTAGTAATACTCTCTTGCATTTGAGCTCATTAAACCAGGTCACAAAGTGTTTAGTATGATAATAGAAAAAAATCTGTAGTAACAATATGCCTCCTAGTGTAAAGTAAGGGTAATGTCAACTTTCATTGGTGTGGGGATGGAATCCATTTGCATAGCTCTATGCGGTCATGTGCTTCATTCTTTAAGGGTCCATAAGAAAAAATAGTGTACTTAATACTGGACATGTGGTATGCCTTATAGGTGAAATGACTATTAATTGTATGTCCGTGTTTATAATAATTTGAGAGTGGTAGAAGTGATAGATAAATAGATAAGCAAATCAATAGTTATATCTAAAAATAAGAAGCTTACTGATTTCATGAACTCTTAGAAGCATAAAATTAAGTTTTTTTAAAGCCCAAAATAAAACTATTTCACAGGAAAACATGGAAATAATTACAAACTATAAAGGACATATACTCATAAAATCAGACTAATACCTAATTTTATCTTAATGTATAAAAATAAATAAAATAAATTGTTCGTGAAGTTTTAAAGCAATTTGAAATTTTTGACGAGCTTATGTTTGTCTGAAATGTCCCCAATTTACCTTAATTCTATCTTGACACACATTTTTGCCAATGGACTTATTCTGATTAGTGTGACTAACAAATACATAAATGCCCGAATTTTAATAACCCTAACCCTAAAGTAAGTTTGCCAAATAAAATATAGGGTGACCAGTTAAATTTGAATTTCATATAAACAATGATATTGGGGGGGTCTATGTATGTCTAAAAATATAGCAATATTGTAATGTGCCTTGTAATATTGAGGACTTACATAGACTAAAAGAATATTTAATTTATCTATATTCAAATTTATTTTTTAAATTTTTTTCTCAATCTGGTGACTTTACCCTAATGATACAGTGTTTTAATAAAATGGCATTGAATGAATTAAATCATACAATTCAAATATTATGAGGAAATCTATCCCTGCTATATATTTAATTGTAAGTAAAATTTAGTGTAGTGATGAGTTGACTTCACATTAGAATTAGACATGTAACACTGCCCCATGCAAAAACATTTCTTTTTTTTTTTTTTTTAACTAAGATTTTATTTATTTATTTGACAGAGATCACAAGTAGGCAGAGAGGCAGGCAAAGAGAGGAAGGGAAGCAGGATCCCTGCTGAGCAGAGAGTCTGAGGCGGGGCTCTGAGATCATGACCTAAATCGAAGGCAGAGGCTTAACTCACTGAGCCACCCAGGCGCCCAAAACGTTTCTTTACTTAAAAAAAAAAAAAAGACACATCAGTTTCTGGTATAATTATTTTTTGTCCAGAAAATCATATCTCAACATTAGAAGTTCAGCTTGTACTTATATTCAGTACTATAAATGTATTGTTCAATCATTGAATGATGATTTCTCTATTATTGTTTTACTGTTGCTGCAAACAGAAATTCTGGATAAACTTTTTAATTCCTTTTTTGTTGTTGTTTGATTTTATTTTTGATACATCAGATTTTAGGATTCTTTATGTTTTCATTGACTTTCACATGCCTTTTTTTTTTTTTTTTTTGCTGTCAGTTTCTGATCTATAGATTCTAGGATCTCACCACTTCCAAGAGAGAACCTTTGTCAACATAGGAGGAGGAGGTAGAAAGAGAGGGAGAAGGAGAGGGACAGTGTTTAAATTTGTTTCTGGAATTTTAAGGCTTTGTTTATATATCCTAGAAAATATATCCATCTAGAAAACACAGAATACTTCCTAAAGACCTCTAAAGAAAGAAACTGAGAGAAAATTGGGTACTGGTTAATTGCTGTGGAGCTAGACAGACTGAGCACAAGTAGGCCTCTTCCATTTGCCAGCCAGAAGACCTTGGCACGTTACTCTGCCCCCATGACATCTGTCACCTGGGAGGAGCGCCAGACTATTTCCCGATAGACTTACTGTAAAGATTGCAAAGGGTTAACACATATAACTCACTTAAAAAATAGCTTCATGGTAAGTTTTCAATTATGTTAGCTGTCAGTGTAAGAATTAGAGTCAAACTTAAACATTTATGTAAGCAAACTCTTTGGCTTCAACTTTGTCCTCACAACTAATACTCAAGGAAAGAAACATGAGACCCATCTTTCCTAAATTCCAAATTCATGCTGACCAGTTGAGGAAAGATAGGTATTGGTTCTTTAGTGTATCTCGAATTATCCATATAATGTCTTAGCTCTGCATTTTCACATATATAGAAAATTTTGCATTTAAAAATTGTGATTTAACATCAGTTTGAAATGATAAATAGATTTAATAAAAAAGAGAGAGAGAGAGTGAGAGAGAGAGCTTTGAATAATAATGTGGAGGGAATTTGGTATTTCTGAACATCAACCCAAGCATCTACAAATAGATTTAACTGGTAAACACTTAGTTATATATGAGGAATATTAATGAAAATCTTATGATATTCCAGAATCCTTATCTTTACTTAAATTTTGGACCTTTAAAGATTTATTCTTAATTGGCCAGAAAACTCTTTATTTCTTTGCAATTAGTAATAACCTAACTCATAGTCAGATATGCAGACAGGCAGTATACTGTACTTTGGACAAGTTTGCCATTTAATCTCTGCAAATCAACAGTGCAGTTAAAAATAACACAATAACAATTTCAGTTTAAATGCTCATTGGAAGGAAGGAATTAAACCATAAACTTCCTAAAGTGCAGGCACTGGTTTCACTGATATTTTTTTCCCATGTTTTTGTGTTTTGATATGAACAGCTATTTTATCATTTCTCAGTATTCAGATGAAAAACCCTTCACACTGGTATAAAATAAGAAAACTTGAACTGGTTTTTAAAATATTCCATGAAAGAAAAAAGAAATTCCTTTAGTTAAAGAAGAGTGTACATTATATTGTATTTTTTTTAAATGGTAAGCACTCTATGAGAATTGTGAATCTGTATCTCGGGGCCAAGAGTAGAAGGAGGGGCCCCACAAAACAACACGTTGAGTCTTAGGGAAGGTCCCATCCTATCAAAGGAAGAGTGGTGCTTCATTGGAATATTTTCTCAAGGCCTCTGTTTATTTGGGAAATGTATTTTTTAAAAGATGAAAAAGAGGTTCTTCATTCAGAAGAGGATGTTGAGTTCTGATTTAAGCTCCTTGAGAAATAGCTATAGAATATCTAACAGTAACTCCTTAGTAATCTCTCCTAAGTCAGAACTATTGTGCGGTAGATTATGTTTTAAAATAAAAAGTGCAGGTATTTTGAGCCAAAAATACCAATACTCCACATGCACTAAAGTCTTGACATAAGCGACAAGCAGCACAAGAGAGAAGAGAAATTGGTCTATAGTCTATCAATTTTACATGATGCTAGCACAGTTGGAAGGCTTTTTAGTGCTTTAGTTTGTTTGTTGTTCAAAAAAGGTATCAAGTGGAAAGGTATTTTATGATCTTCAGGGCTCTAGGAACATGTGCTTTGGAATAAGGAAAATTGAGGTTGACACTCACCCTTTCTTTCTAGTGATGCTTTGAAGTCTCAGTGTCTCTCTCTGTCCCTCTCTGTCCCCCTTTCTCTTTTTCTGTCTCATTCTCTCACCTTTTACCTTCTCTTGTTCTTTCAGTCTTGCTCTCTTGCTCTCTGTCTCTTAAGATACCAATATAACTATTAAAGTATTAGAAATAATTTAAGCAAAGTGTCCTGAATAAGGTCTGGCATATATAATAAGAGCTCAGAAATGTCAGTAATATTGTTAATAAGTGAAAAATGCTCTCTGTCTTCACACCTAGTCCTAACAATATGATGTTTCTAATCATATTTGAATTAATAAACTGAAGAGATAATTTGAGTGAATAAATGAGGAAAAACCTGTGGGATATTTCCATGAATCATGTGTTGTGTGCCAGCATTTTTATGAACACAGGGAACTGTATTTTGACTGTTCAGACAACATTTTTATCTACTTCATAGTTTTCAAGAATTTTTTATTTTTTCAAATATAAAATCAGAGGAAAGGAAATATGCAAAATTTTGATAGCTTAGGTGGTTACTGCATAGTTTTAAAATTCTCAAACAGTCAACTATTCAAAAATAGTCTTCCAAATGTATATGGAAAGTATAAATTTTCATGAAGAGTTTTTAAAACTGAAAACCCACTCTGTCTTCTTTCATTTTTATCTTCACACAATAAAAACACACAAGTTACTGATTTAAGTCTCACTAGTAGATATTTGAGTAAGTAATAGTAACTGATAGTGAAATAAAATTGCTGTGGAAGAGATAAGGACAAAATAAAACGTGCTTTTATGATATATATTTTTATGTTAACGAAAATGATATATTGGTAATCATTTATGTATTATACTAAAATGCTATAGATACAGAAATCAAATTTTCTATTTCATTTGGAGTGTGTTTCTAGTTTCCTTCTATCTTCGAATTGCTTATTTATCTGGACCCCTAATGAATTGGAGGCAGACATTCTGATTCATTGTTAGAAAGCCCAATACATGGCGTGGATTTTCTTATTTCCCTGAATTGTATGAACACCTGGAATAGTGTTTCCTTTCTCCAGAGCGAAGTATTCCCTTCCTCTTTGATATTAGCTACAATGTGATCACACACTTGCAACATTTCTGACACACACCCAGATATCCCACTTAGTACACACAACACCAAGTTGGAGGTCTCCATGGAGGGAAGAGTAAAGCGAGACCTTGAGAGGGCTATTAGTAAATTCCTTTGCTACTATTCAAGGATATAGTCTATAGAGATGATCTTCTCTCTGTTTTCCTTACTGGCAGTTACATTTTTCCTCCTCTCGCAATTCAAGATGCTAATTTTGCCCTACAGCATTTTAACCTATTTCCCACTATTTTAGGAACTATTACTTCCTTTCTTGTCCTACGGTGACGTGAAGGTCAAACGGAGCAGCATGCCTAAAGAGTCCCTCGGTTTGATTCTGGGCCTGAGTGTAGCTTAGGGTATCTCCTGCATGGAGGAGTTTGACAGAACTTTCCTCTATTAGCCTTTAGGGTGAGGTTCAAACTCTGTCTATTCCCTTCGCCTCTTTCCTAGCACTATTAGTTTGGGGAATTTGAGGTTTGAGTGAACAACGTGACTTGTCCTCTTATTGCAAGCAGCTGGAACAAAACGTTAACTATAATGCTGCCTCTTTGTGCTAGTAAAGCAAAATGAAGGGCCTTTTTAAATATTAAAATTGTTAAAATTGTTTCCCCCCCTCCAGTGTTTATTCAGAAGAAATGTGTAAGATCGTAAATATGTGAGACTTTGTAATTATTAAAAAGTCAGTATGGTGTCCTTGAAGTTTTAGACTTTAGCTTTGTTTCCCCAGGCAATAAGAGCAGCTTATAGAAATTACACAATAAATTAAAAGTTTAATCTTAAACTTAATGATACTTTGTAAACTCTATAATCAATTATCATGGACATCTAACTTGTAGTTTTGCTGACATTTTTTATTAGCTCTTATCTATCTGTTTATGTTTTGAAGGTCACATATACCACAAAGTACCACAAAACATGCAATACCCTCTAATCCAGATTGTTCCCAAAGAAGCAAATTTCTTCCCTATCCACCTTATTCATTGGTTCATTCTTTTATTCAAACATTTTTCATTTATTTCAAAAATTATTTATTATAAAAATTTCATTTTTTATTTATTCACACGCTTGGTAGATTTTTACTCAATACCTATGCTTGTTGCAGGATGTTTGAAGAAGCACATTTTAAAAATGTGCTATAGTTTATTTGCTTTTGTTGGCTTGAGTGATGCTCATTTTATTCACACTTTCTATGAAAAAAATTATGTATAAAATATGTAGTCACATAATAATTAAATAAATTATGAACACTCTTAAACTGGAAGATTTCCCCAGTCATTTTAATTATGATGTAGGTGAATATCAAGAAATTTTACTATCCAATATCTGGGTCACCATTACAATGAAAGCAGAAGGAAGACCTATTGTTACTGCCTCTTTCCTATAGGGGCAAGCAGATTTTACTCCAGAATTCCAGTGTTCTTCCCCTCAGCATATTTTGCTGAGCACTTGTTGCCATCTAACTTATTTATCAGCTTGTATTAGAATGGAAGTTCCATGAGAAGTTTTGTTTAGTGATGTACCCCCGGAGCCTAGAAAGATGCCTACCATACAGGGGGTACTTAATCTGTTAAAAATGCAATCAGTGAATACAAAAAGCGCTCACCGTAGTTGTATTGGGTATTCAACATATAGTGACGAGGGAAATGTGTACGTTTTTCTTACCATTGATAGACACACAAAAAAATGTTGCAGTGACCCTCTGTGCCAGAGGCAGTGAACCAGCCATTTGTTCTCACTGCCTGTCCTCCTAATTCTGATTATGTGTGGGAAAAATAAGTGAGTGGGTGAGCCTTGTTCCTCTGTAAACTCTAATCCCAAGAACCATTGATAGATGAAAGGGCTGCCTGCAGCTTAAAGAGCTGCATGAATGCTGAAGGCAGCCTTTTGATTTCCATTTCACTCCACCAAACTGCATTTTAGATCCTGCAAATCTTGGCAGACCCTCAAGGAGGTGGATGCCCCTGTTATCCAGAATAATAAATTGTACTTGAAAAAGTGAACTCAGCCAATGTTGCTATTGGAAAAAGAAAATGGCTCTAGCACATTATAAATGAACATTTCTACCCCACACTGAGAATTCTAGAAGAAAAAATGCATTCATTTGAGACACACATGTCATTGTGTAATATTGTTTTTGCATCAAGTCTATTAAGATAATGTATGGAAAACATGTTTATTCATCTGAACTGATAAATAAATAAGAACTGTTAAATAAGTAATCAGAGTGCCAGTTCTGCTGAATAGTCTGTCATGTGGACACTTCATTTACTGTTTAGCTGAAGGCTGAACAGGACAGACCAGGAGCCAAGTAGACAATAACTTTTAAATATAGATGAGGCTTTATTATTAAGCCTACAGTTCAATATTTGTAAGAGCTGCTTGTAAGAGTCACGTATTGTCCTCTGGTATTTTCTCCTTTGTTCTTTTGTGTCTTTTCTTTCATAACTTAAATTTTTAACGTTTGGATTCAACAGTGAAAATATAGGAAGTACGTACAAGGAGTTCCAGATACCACAAAGTTTCACATGTGTTCCTTGCTGCTTTTTGCTTCTACTAAATGGCAGTTTCTGCATAAATCCAGTGATTCTTTCCCTCAGATAGCATAATTTGGGTCAGCTCTAATACAAATATTATTTTGCTCAAGTATTTGGTTTAATATGTAGAAAATATAGATGAATCTACAACTCCAGCTTATAGATATGTGTGTATGCCAGTTGTGGTAAATTTGGATAGAAGATATATTTGATATGCCATAAATATTCTAGAAATTAATACCGCACTCATATAGGAAATTTCAGATGTAATAGTATGCTAAAATGTAACTCTCAAGGATTCTTATGCCTCCCTTATCATCCAATACCAGATATCTAGTAAATATTATAGTTTGATCAGTATGTGATTACCTCATCTAGTTGGAACTTTTTAGCCTTACTTAAAGCGAGAAGGAGATACTATAGAAAGTGATGCAGTTGTTGTTCTCCTAGCAGAGATACCTTTGGGGAAAACTGCATAGAAAATACTTGATTGTGTCCATTGAATGAGGAGATTGAGAAGTAATTTTTCATTTGTTCTATTTTTCTGAGTATATTAATTTTGTATTTCAAGCCTATGTTCATTTCTCATCAAGGAAAATATCTCTTGTTAATAATTTTTTTAAATTAGTTTTGGTAACCATGTTAGGATAAATCAATTACATATCTGGTCATTAACATTTGTTAGGTTCATATTAATTAAGAGAGATATGCTTATTTTGGATAGAATTAATGTATATTAGTAATACATAATAATTTACCTGAAATAATAGAGGTTCATTTTTTACATTTAGTTCAGCAGAAAAAAATATTTAGGTTGAATAAATACTATTACTTGTCCCATTATTACAATGAATTGATGAAAATAAATGTGTGCATACATAGCTTTTATCTGTCTATATACACATTTAAATTCTTTTTACAATATTCTATTCTGCAAAGAAAGATTACAGTATGAAAAATCATCTGTTGAGTCAGGTGCATTGGAGAAACATTGATTTCAACCTGAAAAAGAATCTCTTTGAAGCAAGCAGAAGAACTGAGAGCAGCTGAGAGAGTTGCTGACACAGTCAAAGAAAGCATAAAATAACAAAGTACCAGAAACGGGGAAGTCAGAGAGGGAAAACTGGGGCCACCGTTGAGGGCTCACTTTGAGGAACTATATTTTGAAATATAAATCTCGTAACCTAAAATATAAATTTAAAAAATAGTGTATGTATTTACAAAAAGGAGTCAAAATATCTATCATAAATGAAAAGGAAATGCATTATTATAGCCATGTTTAAAGAGAGTTTTACTAGAGAAAATCAGTAAATGAAAAACTACACCAAAGTTCAATTGAACAGGTGTATACTATAATTTTATGTTCTTGTACTTGTGATTTGTTTGGTAATATCAATATCATATTTTCATTGATTTTTTTAAAAAGATTTATTTATTTATTTTTTTGAGAGGGAGAGAGAGAGAGAGCACAAGCCCTGGGGGCGGGGGGAAGGGGCAGAGGGAGAGGGAGAAGAAGACTCCCCCTGCTAAGCAGGGAGGCTGACGTGGAGCTCCATCCCAGGATTCTGGGTTCATGACCTGAGCCTAAAGCAGATGCTTAACCAGCCAAGCTACCCAAGTACCCCTCATTGATTTTTAACTACTTAAATTAGATAACAAAGTTTTAAATATTGGAAGGAATTCTGCAACTAAAATGTAAAATTTTTCAGAAGATAGTTGGGACACCAGAAATATGTCATACTTTTTTTTAAACCTTACACTTACATGAGTGGGTGTCACACCTAAACATAGAATATGAAAGTGATAAAAAAGAGCCATTTATAATAAAGAAAACACTTTGATTATAGCTCAACTATTTCTAATGCTCTATGTTTGAATTTCAGTGTATAACTTACAAATGCACATTCAGTCACATATTTCTATGAAACTTCTGGGATGTAAATTAAATACATTGAACAATTTCTCAATGACTAATGTATCACTACTTTGTACATGGAGGACATCTCTTTGATAGTATATGCAAGAATATTTAGAATTTTGGAAAAATTATGCTGAATACTTGCAAGAAATTATACTTTCTCAAATTCAATTTAATTTTCAGTAGAAAAACCCATTGTATTTATCACAGCTACATTTTCCAGGTTGAAAGGCAATTAATCTCTCTCTAAATGATCTATGCTGTATTGGATTTCTACATATTTAATAGTTAATCTCTGCATGGTCATTGATAGCATGTAAGTATTGATCTTAAGAAAACTTTTTAACTCTACTTACCTTTCTGAACTCATATAATTCATTTTCTGAATATGCTCTTAGAATATTTCTGTAAATACAGCCTTTTGATAAAATGTCAATACAAATAACATGTTTTATATATTGAGCTATTTGACTTGATTTACTTGTGGTACTGATGATGACAATTATGAGAGAGGATGTAGTATCACAATTAAGTCAATTACAGTTTTAATAAGTTGGTGACCTGATTATTTAACTCTATCTTCACTCTCACCAAATAAAATAAAGCCAATTTCACAGTTACCTAGTGAAACTAATATCTGTTTTTAATATGCACCTTAATCAAAATAACTAAAAAATTAATTGTTCCTGTACTATATGTAAGTGATCAGTATCATTCTCTAGCAAAAATTGTCCCTAGTAGTGTGTGTGTGTTTATGTGCATGTGTGTGGGGGTATCCATGTTTTAAATAATAGACCAAAATACACTTTAAGACATATGACATTGAGAAAAATTAACTATTTTTTAAAGACAGACAGAAGACACCCATACCTTTTGCAAGGAATACCTCTCAAAACTCTTATCAGTTGTAAATAAAATCCAGAATTTGTAAGACCCAGCCCAGAGTTACCAACTAAAGAGTATGATTCTCTATGTGACATACATGTTTTATGAACAAAATTAGTGTAACCTGAGTTAAAAAGACACTTCAAATATAAAGTAGTATTTTCTTACAATGTAAGTACATAGAAGTGTACAACTGAATCCCGGGTATGTCCCTGGGAAGGATGTGTTTAATTTATTTATGAAAACCACTGGAAATGGAATTACATGCATTCTCTCTCTTTCTCTCTCCTTGGAATTTTATAGTAATTAAAAAAAGAAATATGAAAAAAAAATCTTAAGGCTGTTTTCAAGTAAATTACAGTGCTCCCTGTGACTTGTGTATAATTTCAGTCTTATTGCATAAATCTAGAGAGAGAAAAAAATTATAACACACACACACACTTTTACTTTGTCTAAAATATTATATTTGCATCTTCTTGAAAAGATAAGGAGTTCAGACATAAAATCCAGTGTTAATGTCTATACCAATATCCATAATTAGTATTCATAAAATGCAAAGCACAAAACACATATGACAATATAATATTCTACTTCAGAATATGTAACAGGACCAACTGCTAATTGCTAGTATAGGCCAATTAAGTATTTTATCATGCACTTACACAAAATGTTAGAAGAAAAATATGTAATTACAGAATTTCTTGAAGTGCTTTTAGTTTGTATTTATCTATTGTCAGAAACATAAGGAAACCAGTCACAAGAAATAATATCAGCAGAACAAAATATAATTTTTTGTTTTTCACAAAAAGCATAATTGACAATCAATAATATCAGCTGCTAGACAATTCCTTACTAAACTCTGTGGTGCTAAAATATTTCATCTTTGAATTGACCCAAATGAATTCTAAAGCATTGGTTGGTTCTAATCATGAATTTTTACAGTTGATATGTGCATTCTGGAATTCAAATCACTTTGGAAACATGAACAGTATATTTAATAGTTCTTTCTTGGACTATTGGTCTAATATACTCATTGAAAGTACTTAGATGGAGGGCATCTAGTTTCATTCCATTTCTGGAATGCATATTCCAGTCATTTATTAGTGCTTTCATTAATTTAAAATTTACTGGGGGTTTATATGTAACTGGCAAAGGAAGTATAAATGAGATATGGTCTCAGTTTGAAAGCTGCTATAATTGAGGTAATGGGGCATTTGTAAGTATCATATCAGTCAGAAAGCTTATCATTGTTAAATATTAAATTGAAACCCAAATCTGAAATCTGTCTTTAATAAAATTTTGAGAAAATTATATTAGGAACAAAATTGATCACAGAAAAAATTGAAGTACTGAAGTTTAATTTTGGTATTGTTTTTCTTTTATATATGCAGAATATCTTCATAATCAAATTGGTATCATTAAAATAATTAAAATGATTGTGCATGTGATGGAAATTGTTAATAATATGTAGTACAATTGTTTTTCAAGAAGTAAAAGCAGTTGCATAAATAAACAAAATTTTAACATTTAATTTAATAACTTATTTGGAAAACACTAGAAAAGTAACCCACTGAGTAATATATTAAGACCTTAGGTGTTTTAAATATTTCTAAATAGGGATTTTAAATATTTATGGTTTTTTAAAATTTAAAAAACCCTCAATCAAAACAAGTACATATTGAATTCCCAGAAGAAAAAGAAAAGTTTTTTTTTTTTTTTAAGGATTTCATGAATCTATCAAGTAGTAAAATATAGAGCCCAATTTATATTATGGACAGTTAATGGAAATATTGCTAAATGAAAAAGTTAAAAAAAGAACTACCCTCTGATCCAGCAATTGCACTAGTAGGTATTTAGCCAAAGAATACAAAAATACTAATTCAAGGGGATATATGCACCCTGATGTTCATAGCATCATTATCTGCAATAGCGAAATTATAGAAACAGCCTAAGTGTCCATCGACTAATGAATTACATAGATACAAATATTACTTAGCCATAAAAATGAGTAAGATTTTGCCATTTGCAATGACATGGATAGAATAGAGAATATTATGCTAGGTGAAGTCAGTCAGTCAGTCAGTCAGAGAAAGACAAATATCATATGATTTCACTCTTGTGAAATCATGTGGAACTTAAGAAACAAAACAAACAGGCAAGGGGTAAAAAAGAGAGAGAGAAGCAAACCAAGAAGCAAATTCTTTCTTTCTTTCATTTTATATTAGTATTATTTTTTATTAACCTATAATGTATTTTTTGTTTCAGGAGTACAGGTCTGTGATTCATCAGTCTTACACAATTCACAGTGCTCACCGTAGCACAAGAAAACAGATTCTTAACTATAGGGGAAAACTGATGGTTACCAGAGGGGAGGTGGGTTGGAGAATGGGTGAAATAAGGGATGAAGATTAAGGGGTGTACTTGTGCTGAGCATAGGGTATTGTATGTAAGTGCTGAATCACTCTATTGTACACCTGAAATTAATATTACACTGTGCGTTAATGAACTGGAATTTAAATAAGAAGTTAAAAAACATGAAAAAAAACCCAAATGAACAAGGAAAAAAGATATTTTGACTATCCTAATTATCATTTCATTTTCTCTTTTATACTTATCATTACATCTGAGAAAATTTTTCTACCACTTACAGCAAAACAACAACAACAACAATATATATCACTACATGTCAAAACAGCTTGAAATTAAAATGTTTTCAAATGATCAAAAAGATGGTTTAGGCAAAAGAAACCATTTTAAGGTTCCAGATGTAACAAGAAAAATAAATTACATGATTTTAAATTGTTCACTTGAAATAATTGTTACAACAGAGAAGCTCTAAAGAAAGCTAGTATTCTAATTATATTCTACTTTGATTATCACTGTCTTTCCTTTAGAGCAGTTTTATAGATACACTGTACTAATCAAAGCTGTTTCAGTTTAGCAATATAAGGTAAATAATTACAAGGCCAAATATATGAACTCATTCCCTCAAGTTCCTGATATAGTTCTTATGAGGCGTTTATGTAAGATCTGGTAATTGTCCCTTTTCCCCTAAACACTTTTAAAATTTATGAATACACCCTTAGTTTTTAATCTCCATTAATGTGTCATGTGCTAAACAAATTTAAGCAAGCACAAAATTTTGCATGTTTAGATTAATTAAATCATTAAGCCAGTAGTTGCTATGCTGCAAATATCCATTTGGCCCTGTTGAATTTATTATCTAATATCTGTGGGCACTGATTAGCAGTTTTGCTCATTATTAAACTGAACTTGTTGCATAAATCAAGGCCCTAAAACATTTACTTAGCATGGCTGTTCCCTGAGCCATTTTTAACCTTTCTGGCTCAAATACTTCATTAGTTTAAAAAAGACAAATATGTATTAATTTCTTGAGCATAATTTTGAATACAAATCATTAGAGTATTTGAAAATTTTTCTCTCAACTTGTATATTGTTTCTATATATCCTCTATATTTAATTTTTAATTTAATGTAAATATAACTAAAGGAATAAAAAACAACAAAAAATTAGTTTATTTTGGATATTGATGTTTTGCTCCAGAACAATCTCCAGCCTTATATTTTGAATTGTTCCCACCTTCCCTTTTTTTTGAGTTTTATAGAAGTGGTTACTTGGCAACAAAAAATGAATCATAGCAAAATATATTTTTCTCATAGAGTAATGAACCATATATTAGAGTTCCGTCAAACAGATTCCAAGTATTTCTGTTGAGTTTTTAATCATTTGATAGACTATAGTAAAGGCAACCCAATGAACCAGTGAGAGAGAATATTACTTCCACGTTCTAATGAAGTCTTTGACTCATCTGCTTATTTAACATGTCATGTGTCAAATTCCTAAAAGGAAGATTGCAAATAGCAAATATCTACAGGTATTACATATAGAAGAAATGAAAATACAATGTATCTGTCTCGCATTTACATATATGTGGATGTATACAACTGTACTTCTCTATAAACCTATACATATGTGTGAACGGGCATTTATAAATCTAGGTATTTACATAGGTAATATGCCTAAAACCATCTTAATCTTTGTATTTTATTTTTCAATTACAGAGTTTTTCTAGAAAAAAAATGGACAGTGTTCATTTGTTAATGTTATGCATTAAAAAATCATTTGCTGGGAAAGGGGACAGAGAGTTGGTAAGTTTAATGAAGGCTTGGTATAACAGTTTTTCTCCAGCCTGGAGAGGGGCTATGTAGTACTAGTCATTTTTTTTTTTTTTTCTTGTGTGTGAAATAAAAGGAATCTGCACCATGTGGAGTTAAAATTTATATTTCCCAGATACCTTCAATATTGAGTCAAAACAATATGACCTTCATTTGAATCATGGGAATACAATATATTTGTTTTGTTTGTAATAAATTATTGCATATCGTTGTTACATGATCTTATTGATTAAAAATAATTATTTTTTAATGTTTGTCAGCACAGCCTATGACCTTGTGCATTTAATATGCTATCCAAGCCAATGCATTTTTCAAAACCTATTCTGCTAGAGGATTATGCCAGATTTTACTTTTACCTTGTAAGGTCAGTTTTTCTTGTTCGCTTAATTAACAGTGGTGTTCATGTGCTAAGAGAAGAGTCTCACACTCTTTAAAGAGTTTCTTCATCGTTACTGAAAAAGGAAATAATTCCTAGATGCTAGTACATTATATTTAGAAAATATGCTTATCAATAGCTGTGCATAAACTTGTTCTAATTTATGTCCCTAATACTAAAACATTGACATATTTTCTCTGTGGTGCATATAGCCTGGATTCTTCGTTTCTGACTAATTTTTGCCATCGTTGGGCAATTGTAATTAAAAACAAAAATTTCTATAGACCCAGAAATCCTTTCTACAAATGTAGGTGAGTGGGAAATCAGTTTCATTATTGAATAAGTGATGAACCAGAAAGTGCTGAGTGTCACAGGCCGCTCTGAGAAAGACAGCTGAGTGTCTTTCTGCAAAGACAGCAAGGAATCTCACCTCCTTGTATGGAGAAGCGGATACAATCCATTACAGACATACATTCAAGATAAACAATAATCAGTCCTCAAGTAACAGGACTTCATAGCACTAATTGTCACATACAGTGCAATCAGCTTTACCTGGTTATAGGGGTGACCATCTGTATTTGTTCATCGGTGTCTCAAATCTTTATGACTACAGGTAATTTTGCATCCTGTAGCAAAAGGCTCCTATACTTCCACAGAAGTGGGGAGATAGAGGTGCTGTCTACCTTGACATGTAAGATTCTGAGAGATGGCTCCCAGGTTCTTGAGAAATATTCCTGGATTCTACAATGACAAAAGGCCTCTCTGGTTTTCAGAAAGATTTATATGTATTTCAGACAGATGAGAACAATTTTTAAGTTTTACAAAGTAAATGCTTTAAGAAAAAAAGAAGGGGTGGTAATCCCTTCCTTTATTATCAACCAAGAGTATAAAACCTTTTATTTTTATCTTTCCTTTGTGCTTATACCATTAAAACTGTAATTGTTTAAACTAATCTGATGTTACCTTAATCTTGGCTATCTTGACTAGTTATGTGGTCTATGTTCAACAATATTGTTTCTTTCAAGAATTTTATTTGTTTTCCTTAAAATAAGAAATTGATATGGTAGCTGCACATTGCTTTCACATAAATTATCATGTGGATGTTTTTCTCAGAGAACCAGGGTTGGAGGTTTTTTGTTCCTAGTCTTTGATTCAGAAGATTATACTCAGATGTTGTGACATGCTAAGTAGAATACTGTTCATGAAAATGTAATGGGCATATTGTTTCTCTCTTCCCTCATATCACACATCTCTTAGTCATATTATTCTGACTTCAGAAAATATTTTGCCGTGATTCATTACTTCTAAATTAACTTAAATTTAGCAAAGCCCTGTTTCCAAGTGGATGTTTTGTGTAGTTCCACAGTATGTTACATTAATAAAACATAATTGCTTCAGTTATGTCATACCATCTGTTGCCCCAAACACTGATATCCTTGAAAAAAATTCATGCTTAAAAACTCTATAAAAATATTTTATATATAATAATATTAATTCCACCATGTTCCAAACCCTGATGAACAGTATACTGATGTATAGAAGAATTTGATGTCATTTAAAATAAAATGAATTTTAAAGAGTGTAGGGGAAGAAAAATAATTTTCTCCCTACCCTTCTGAATTTTTGGCTGAGACTTGTTAATAAAAGACAGATTATTATGAGAGAGAGAAAAAAAAAAAAAAAAAGAACCCAACAGAGGTTTATTACCATTTTGTATCTCATGTGCCCATGTGAGATACCCAGGGAGATATGACTGGCTTCCCAAGGTGCTATCCTTGAGAGTAGAACAAATTACAATCTATTTCATTCTTGGAAAGAGTATTCTTTTTGCTTTGTTTTCAAATCAAAACTTGGAGTTAAAAAAAGAGAATTCCAGCCATGGTTATTTATAATTAGACTATTGACTAATGCTTTTAGGGTATTAGAAAAATCATTTTTCTGGCTCTATAACCATTGTCAAGTAAGAAAACCACAATGTATTTTTAATGTTTTCTGTGTTATAAATGATTTTTTGTATGCACAGAATAAAACAAATTTGGTCATAAAGCAATATCCCTTACAGATATCATACCATCCTTGTTCATTGTTGTAGAACCACTTTCTAGGGGAGGAATGCATTTCTTAAGAACACTATATCATATCCTCTTTTCCTGAATTTGTTTTTTACAGCTTTATAAATTAATTTACTGCATTCCATATCTTCCCGGGGTATCATTAGAATCTCTTTCTGCTATATCACATGAAAATCTAGTTCTAGTTAATACAATATCCTTAAAATTATCTTTTACAATGACAAGAAGAAATGCCCTAAGACAATGGTCTTTAATGTCAACTCTACATGTACACATTGAGTGAATGTAAGCACTCAATCTAATAAGACACCAAAAATGACCCATATAATTTTAATAGTTCTTGATAAATACTTCCAAATATAGAAAAGATTCAGAATGAGTTTTAAAGATTCACAATTTGTTGTAATCTTGAAATAATATCTTTCCTTGGGCCTTGTTAATGTTGCCATAGCCTTTAACCTTAAGGTACAGTGGGAAATACATGTCCAAGTAATGTTTGTTTAAGTAAAATAATAGGAAGCTGACTACATGGAAATATTGTTTTTTTTCTATCCTTATTTTTATTTTTCCTCTCTCTTATATTATTATAACTATCCATGTGTTTGTATAAAGTAGACTTAACCCTTTAATAATCAACTATTATTGTAACATTTTATTCTGGTCATTATCTCCTCGTTTTCTTAGTCGTTTTCCTAAAACAACATTATAGAAAGTTAAGCTATTCTTGTCTCACAACAGACAAAACAAAAATGAGAAAAAATGTAAACAAACCAGTTACAGTAAAAATTTATATAACTGGAATAAAGCAATATACAATCTTCAATTCACTGAAACATTTTTTTCTACATTTGACTTTAGGAGGGAGAGGAAGATCACAGAAAACAAAGGGAAATTGCAGTGTTTTTGAAAAGCACCATATGTTCCTGGTATCAGTGCAGATTTAGTTAGTTACTTTTACTTTTAATATCTTGAGCCACTGGTACATCATATTTCAATAGCATTGCATTCTGAAAAGGTCTGAACTATCAATTAACTATTAAATATTGAGGCAGGAAAGCATTACATAGACTATTTTAAATTCTTCCTTCCCTCTTTCCCCCTCTTCTTTCTTATTAAAAGCTAATACTGATCTCTGAATTAACAAGTACATTAGATGCATCATGATTCACACCCATTGTTCTAGTTAACTGGGGCCATGTTCTACTTTTCTGTGTTGTGGAACATACAGCACTGTTTGGTTGATTAACTGTTGGCTTTTTAAGAGGTGAGTTTGGTCCAGTCACACTCAGGATATAAATAAAGCCTCTCCCTTATTGTGCTTATTTGTACCACATGTATTGAGAGTCACTGATACAAAGAGGCTCACACCAAATTGATACTCTCTGAAAGTCTCTCTGGATAATGTACAATTCACTAAATAGTTGACCTTTTCACAGGCATCAGTCGTTTTCAGTGTTCTCTTTTTATTGTAGTATTTTCAGTGGGCACTTTTTTTTTTTAAAGATTTTATTGATCTATTCATCTGATAGACAGAGATCACAAGTAGGCAGAGAGGCAGGCAGAGAGAGAGGAGGAAGCAGGGGCTCTGCTGAGCAGAGAGCCCAATGCGGGGCTCGATCCCAGGATCCTGAGATCATGACCTGAGCCGAAGGCAGAGGCTGAACCCACTGAGCCACCCAGGCGCCCCAGGCACTTTTTAATCAAGATTGTCATGAAAACACATTTTGTTTATTTGTAATGTTAATTGTAATGTTTAAAATAGTACTGATATTTTCTTCAGTATTTAAAATTATTTTATCATTTTATTTTCCTTCCAGTGTGTCTTTCCCCCATTACTTTTCATTAAGAAAATCAAATCATCAAAATTTTATTCTATTTCAATATTATCAAGGCTATAACCATTGCAGATCTTTTTTTCTGGCTTACTCAGAATTCATTGTTGTTAGATAATTACAAATTAAAATATGTTCTAAGCCTCTTGTAATTCTGTCTGAGTCAACTCTTCTTCCCTTGAAGCTTAAATCATAGCTGATCATTACTTGTTACATGCTAATTGATTTCTGTTTAATTTGGCTTCTTTCTTTATTGCAGTAGATCAAACTACTTGACAAGATTCCAAAAGTAGGATTTTGCTTTTAGTTTTTCTTTTAAGATAGTTACCATCTGTGGGTAAAAGTTTGGCTCATATTGGCTTAGTTTTCATACTACCATTTTTGTTAATGTGATTCATCTTAAGGTAAATGCAATATTAGCAAAATCTAGATTTAAATGAGAAATACGTTTTAGGCCAAATATATTATTTACAAAATATTTACATAAAAGAGCTGCATAAAGCATATGATATGTTGGAAAAACCAACATATCACATTTGCTTAATTTTAGATGCAAAACAACAAACTAAATCTAATATCAAAATAAATAGGAAACAGAAAAATGAATGATGAATTGATGTCAATGCCTTCTGTGGGACATGAACATAGAATTCCTATAGAAATTTTTTTATATAAAATAAATACAGAAAATGAATTTTTGTTTATCATGGATTAATATTAACCTGTAATATTAAATAATAAAGAGCAACTGAGGTACTTACTACTTTTTAACATCAAATAAAGATTACCTGTAGTAATTAATGTAATTTTGTATTTTAAAAAATCATGGTTTGACAGAGCCTCATACAGATTTGATGGTTAACTTAGATACCTACATTTAAAAAAAAAGTCCTTATGTTAAATTGTATATGTTACTATATTTAGGTTGTATATTAAGTGAAAAGAGATGATACAGCAATATAAGGAAAGAACTAAAAATATAAGAATAAAGGTACATCTGGGTGGCCTAGTTGGTTAAGTGGCTGCCTTCAGCTCAGGTCATGATGTCAGTATTCTAGAATGGAGAGCCCCATATCTGGCTCTCTGCTCAATGGGGAGTCTGCTTTTCCCTCTTCCTCTCACCCCTGCTTTTGTTTGTGCTCTCACTCTCTCTCTCTCTCAAATAAATACATACAATCTTTAAAAAAGATATAGAAAGAACTATATGTAAAGGAAATATTTTAATGTAGAGAGTTAAAGTATACATCAACTTTTAGATTTAGTTCTGGGATTTTTTTTTTTTTTTTTTTAAAGTAGGCTCTATCCCCAGTGTGGAACCCATTGAGGAGCTTGAACTCACAACTCTGAGATCAGGATTTGAGCTGAAATCAAGAATTGGATGCTTAACCATCCAAGCTACCCAGGAACCCCAGGCTTTGGGATTTCTAAGTATGAGTGGGAATAGTAAATTTTAAGAAAGAGTGTTTTCAACCTAAACTGCAGCTTTGCAACAAAAAAACAAAAGCAAACACTGAGAACAGCTTTCACTGAATACCTGTATGTTTCAAATGACAACTTCTAGTCATTTTCTGATGGTAGATGGAGATCAGATGTTCCTTAAGAGATTCTTATTCCTTGCTAAATAGTGTGTTCATTTCCTGTCTCCAGAGCTTTATTATCTCACACTCTAAAGCTATGTCTCACTTAGTCAAATAGTCAACCAATTCATAATTTAACACACATGTAGATAATTTTGAAAGACTTTGTCTCATATTTATTATATTAACTTTTGAAAAAGTAAGTTGAAGGAAATTTTTTATTTGTTTTCTCTTGCCCTGCTACATAGATTTTTCAACTATTTGGAGGACTGGATTACTAGTGTTTATGGACTCTCTGATGGTCAGAACAAGGATAAAAGACTTAAAATATCTGTGGAACTATTGTTAATTTTTGTATATTTAGAAGTTTTAGGGTTTAAGCAATGAGATACCACCTTACACCTGTCAGAATGGCTAACAGCACAGGAAACAACAGATGTTGGTGAGGATGCAGAGAAAGGGGAACCCTCTTGCACTGTTGGTGGGGATGCAGACTGGTGCAGCCACTCTGGAAAACAGTATGGAGGTTCTTCAGAAAGTTAAAAATAGAGCTACCTTACCATCAGAAATTTCACTACAAGGTATTTATCCAAATGATACAAAGATGCTGACTCAAAGGCATTCACATGCACCCTGATGTTTAAGCAGCATTATCAACAATAGCCAAATTATGGAAAGAGCCCAAATGTCCATTAACTGGTGAATGGATAAAGAAGTTGTGGTGTATACATACAAATATGTGTGTGTGTGTGTGTGTGTGTGTGTGTGTGTATACACAATGGAATATTACTCAGTGATCAAAAAGACTGAAATCTTGGCATTTGCAACAGCCTGGCTAGAACTAGATTGTTTTTTGCTAACAAAATAAGGTGAACATATCATCTGATTTCAGTCATATGTGGAATTTAAGAAACAAAACAGATGAATATAAGAAAAATAAAATAAGATAAAAACAAAGAGGGGACCAAACCATAAGAGTCTCCAAAATCTAGAGAACCAGCTGAGGGCTGATGAAGGGGAGGTGAATGGGGGGATAGGCTAAATAAGTGACGGGTTTTCAGGAGGGCACTTGTGATGAGCACTGGATATTATATGTAAGTGATGAATCACTGAATTCTAACCTGAATTTAAATTAAATAAATACATTTGAAAATTTTGGAAACAAAAGGAAGTTTTAGGTTTTTAAAAAAATTTGTTCTTAGGCATTTTGGGGTCAGGAGGTCTTTTGGAGTTCCAAATACCTTTTCATTAATGTTTTCTTAACTACATCTTTAGAACATTAGTCAGAGATAATAATCATATTAATAACTTTTTTAAAATGCAAGAATTATCAAGCCTCAGATTTGAAAATTACCACATTCGTTAAATAATTACTGTGAAATACAAATGTAGTCAATTTTGTTGGTTGTCTTGAGACTATAAGCTTGTATAAATGTGTAAAAAATAGGAACCCTTAAGCAACACTAAACAAACCTATAAGACATCTATCAAAAAATGATCATTTATTTTTCTTGTAAAGTTCTTTCTATTTTCCATTTGATTTTTTTCCCATTTGAATTATTTCCCATTTGATTAGACATATCTGTATGTAAAAAAAAATCAATGGAACTCTGCTTTTAACTGACCCAGAGAGTGTGCCAATCATTTCTTGACATGACATAATATATCTACTTCTTATTTCTTAAATAGCTCTGTGAAATTACTGCAGTCACATAATCTCTCCAGATGTAAGATTATTAAATTGAACTCTAATAGGTATTCCCAAACTGTTTTTCATTCAATTATAAAACTTTTCAATCACATGCAGTATTATTTATAATATCAAATGGCTGCTATAGCTGAAAATAAACAGCATAGAGCACAGCCTGTTGCCTTCCCAGGAACCACCCCAGCTTCCACAATGATGACCACCTCCCCAACGGACCCTTGGGTGCCTTTGAGCTTATAGGGATCTACTGACCACCACTCTCAAATCAGGCCATCCTATGTGACTATCCCATACAGTTACTTTAAAATTAACCTTCAGTATGTTCATGATTCCACTCTACAGTTTTGTTATAACTGACAGAATTTATCAGAGTTTATTTCAAGGACACTGGCCCCAAATAATCTGTACACATCGATCAGATTAAAGACAGTGAGGCACAGACTAACTTTATTTACAAAATCATGCAGTCTTCAATTAGATTTAAAGAATAAAACATACTTAAACCTTTTTTGGGACTAGGTAAGCAATAGCTAACCACTAACACAATTGTTTTTTTGTTTGTTTATTTGTTTGTTTGTTTGGTTTAGGCAAAAGCAAACATTTAATGTAACATCCATATTAAAGGAGAACAAAAGCAAAAAAAGAAGTATGGGAGACCTTTCAGAAGTATTGATTATTAAGTAATTTAAAAATCAAACTTTGTTTCTGTTCTTTATTTGTGAAACAGTGGAAAGTTTTAAAAAATGTTTTTATAATAAAAGATTTATAAGTTCCCTGGAAAAATAGTGGGGTTTTTTGTTATTCCTCCATTTCAGGGTACTGTCTTCATGAAAACCCCAAACCATGTAATTAAATAAAATGTATTCTTCTGTCAGCTTACTGAGTTTCCATGAATTATATTCAAGAAAATAACTAGTTTCATCAGGTTTATGTATAATCCTCAGGAATTTTATCCTGTATTTCTCTCTCCTGTGGACATGGAAATGAAGGACAAAGTATGACAGATTTTAGGTCAAGAAATTTATTTAGAAATTTTCATGTGCAGAGTTTTAATTTTCTTTAAAATTTCAACAGTTTAATAAACATGAAACACATGAATATATGTGTGTGTGCATGTATACATGCACACACGCAGACACACACATAAACACACACACATGTAATAAAGGTTCTCCCCTTTGAGTGAAAAATAAAATAAAAAGTAATAACAGTAAAAAGCCGATGGGCAAAAATTGATTCATAAATGAGATGGTGGCATTCATCTCAACGCTCTTATTGGAAACCTAAATCTCAGTAAATTTGTAGCCTAAGGATACAATGGGCTTAAAGGATTTCTGTCTCTGAAGAAAAATTAGAAGGCCTTTGAGGTAAGGTAAATGGAAAAGGTTGTTTGGGCAAATGTGGAGCTCTAGCACTATTAAATGTTAAGCACCATCAGGGGGTATCTCAGTCATTAACAAGAGTGGCATGTGGGAAATTGTTTCAAGCAGGAGAAAAATTATAGATGGCTATGTGAAGGTGGCCCAATGCCATAGGGAAATTCCGTCAAGCAAGAAATGATTTTTTTTACAAAGTTATTGTAGAGAAAAAGTGAAGAGGTTGTGACCATTTCTTCTCATTTTCTGCCCATTCTCCCAGAGTATGGGAGAACAAGATAGTTGTAAGAGAGAGGGGAGAGAAAGAAAGATTTTGGAGGTGAGTGGATCACTCAGTGGCATTCGACTAAAAACACGAGGGCAAGTAAAGGTGTAAAATTGAGGAATTATTATACTCTTGCTGTTTAGCATCCTTGATTGTTTGGGCAGTGTTTTATTTGGTTTGAAAGTTAGTTTTTTGGATGGTTAAAAAAAGAAAGAAGACTGTTTCTTTCCTCTGCTGTATCGCTTTCACTTGAGAAAGCATTAAGAACTAATTCAGAAATTCTATCTCTAAACCTATTAGAAACCTAAGCACGATATACACACACAGAGGACTGGATTTTGACACAGCTGTTTTCACACAGCACCAGGCTGTCCACTTGCCAACTCTGAGAAATATCCTCAGATTCAGAGCTCTAGGAGAAGACTTGGTATGCTCCCAGCTGGAAGTGTGTAGTGATGACAGCGGTTCCATAAATTTCACCGGTACTGGGGTGGTGGGTTTACTTTTAGAGTGCTAACTCAACATGACACTTAGATTTTCCTTAAATAGCCCCAAAATTGAGAGCCAGTAGACATGGTATCTGTAATTATTTTTTAGATCTAATACGGTGGTCATTTTGTCTGCATGTTTGTATTTTTTTGTTCGTATGTTTGTAACTCATCTTGATTCATACTGTATTCTAAGCACTAGTATTTTAATTCTATTTTCAATTTTTCTTTAAATAAGTTATGTTGATGCCATCAGAGAATTAATAATAATATACCTCAATCGATATGATCAGTTTATTTTAAAAATGGGAAAAAAATGTTAATGCCGTGAGATGAGGTTTTTTTTTTTTTTAATACTTTTTGTAGATAACAAATTATGCTAGCCCAAAACTTTGAATTTATTTTGAGATTTGGCACTTAAAAGTTCTAGCCCTGAGCATATTGTGTATTAATTTTATGGTAGATTTTCTTTAAAACGCCTTGTTATTTTGCAACTCTTCCCATAAAGAGGTGGGAAAGTGTAGGCTTGGAGTTTGCTGTGTTTTGCCGCTAGGAACCCTAAGACTTGCAGACAGACATGCTTGGGCCAGGCTCCCAGCTGAGCCCTGACCCCAGTCAGTCTGCTGGAGGACTTGCTGCAAAGGCTAACAGCTACACATTTAGGTCTGCTTTCCTCAGAAATGTTTACGGTATCATGGTGATTGCTTTCTTTTATTTTTTAAATAAAATCTTAAGAAAGAGAGAGAGCACAAGCAGGGGGAGCAGCAGCAGGAGAGGGAGAGGGCCTCCTGGGTGGCTCAGTTGGTTAAGGGTCTGCCTTAGACTTTCGGTCATGATCCCAGGCTACTGGGATCATGCCCCAAAATCGAGCTCCTTGCTCAGCAGGGAGCCTGCTTCTCCTTCTCCCACTTTCCCTGCTTGTGTTCCCTCCCTTGCTGTGTATCTCTCTGTCAAATAAATAACTAAAATCTTTGGGGTGGGGAAGGGGGAGAAGAAGGCTCTCTGAAGAGCAGGGGGCCCAATGCGGGACTTGATCCCAGGACTCGGGAATCATAACCTGAGCTGAAGGCAGACACCCAAGCGACTGAGCCACCCAAGCACCTCATGATTATTTTCTTTAAAAAGACATTGCTTGGGGCGCCTGGGTGGCTCAGTGGGTTAGGCCGCTGCCTTCGGCTCAGGTCATGATCTCAGGGTCCTGGGATCGAGGCCCACATCGGGCTCTCTGCTCAGCGGGGAGCCTGCTTCCTCCTCTCTCTCTCTGCCTGCCTCTCTGCCTGCTTGTGATCTCTCTCTGTCAAATAAATAAATAAAATCTTTAAAAAAAAAAAATAAAAAAAAAAAAGACATTGCTTGAATTGAAAATTAGATTCAGTTAAAAAAAAATCTGAAATTTAATCTCTGAATTTTACCTAATGTGTTTATTTTTTGTGTCTGTGACATAGTATTATTTTGGCCCTCTGATGGTTTTCATTTTTTTTTAAATGTACTGGCATGGATCTGCCTAAAGTCTAAGCTGTCGTTCTGCTACTGCTTTAACTACTTCTAGTTCACTTAGTTTCTCTCTCCTGGAATCTACTAGAGAATCTAAATAATCATTGCATGATTTCCAGTACATTTAACGAGTGTATGAGCCAAAGCTCAAAGGCAGATGCTCTCTCTGGATCCTTCCTGTCCCATAGACGGACTTTGATAATGAGAGGTCTATGTTTGATGTGGTTTGAAACAGAGCAAGCTGGTATCACACAGGTAGAGTGTGCTGACCCAGCAGAGCTGACCCGGTACACATCACTCATTTCACAGTCTCCGCTTGAAACACTAGAGTGTTGCCCAGAAAGAAACAGAACATCTCTTTTAGTTTCTTTGTCTTAGGTCAAAATTGAAACTGAATTTGTTGGTCATATATTCATGTTATAGAATCATTGGTTCACCTCTACACACTGCAATACAGTTCAAAGTAATTGCCAGTCCCTCGAAAGTAAAAAAGAAAAAAAGGGGGGTGCTGGTGGCACGACAGGCCACTTTGGAGGTCCTCTGACAGAGTGTGTGAGGTCTTCAAGTCTGCTGCCTAGTGCCAATCAGTAGTGCTTTGTTTTCATGACACATGCAATTAATTTTTAAGAGAAAATAATGAATAACAGGGAGTATTTTAAAGGATTGGATTTCTGAAATTATCTTTTAAGTTCTTAAAAAACGGATAAAATACTCTAGATGACTTATTTTTAAAAATTAAGGGGCACCTGGGTGGCTCAGTGGGTTAAAGCCTCTGCCTTCGGCTCAGGTCATGATCTCAGGGTCCTGGGATCGAGCCCTGTATCGGACTCTCTGCTCAGCAGAGCCCCTGCTTCCTCCTCTCTCTCTGCCTGCCTCTCTGCCTACTTGTGATCTCTGTCTGTCAAATAAATAAATAAAATTAAAAAACAATAAATAAAACTACTTTAAAAAATTAATAAGAGAAAAAGCAGCCATATACAATCTCAGTTAGGAAGGTCTGTCAGAAATGCAGAGATAAGAATCTGTTAAATATATAGAAAGGAGATACACATTTAAATTAATCTTAATTGGTTGCACTTGATATTTATGAAATGGTTAGTAAAAGTACTGGTTATACTAGAAAACTACCTAACTGGTTCAACCTCACACTGAAAATCACAATTTACACAGTACAAAGGCAATTTATTTGTGTGTATTTATACATTCTCACAACATGCACCCCCATATTCCAGTCTCCCCAAGTTACTAATTCATGTGCTTTCCTAATTATATGCCTTCAGGTAATATAATACCTGACCATACTTCCCCTAACTGAAATGACCTTACTACTTTTCATTCCATAACAGAGTTTTCCTTATCTTTAGTTTAAATACTCTGGACACCTGGGTGGCTCAGTCTGTTAAGTGTCTGCCTTCGGCTCTGGTCATGGTCTCAGGGTCCTGGGATTGAGTTCCACATCAGGCTCCCTGCTGAGCAGGGAGCCTGCTTCTCCCTCTCCTGCTGCTGCTCCGCCTGCTTGTGCGCTCACTCTCTGTCTCTGACAAATAAATAAATACATACATAGATACATAGCTAGATAGATACATACATACATACATACATGCATACTACCTTCTCCGGGCAGCTGGGTGGCTCAGTCATTAAGTGTCTGCCTTTAGCTGAGGTCATGATCCCAGGGTCTTGGGATCCTGCCCTGCATTGGGCACTCTGCTCAGCAGGAAGCCTGCTTCTCCCTCTCCCACTCCCCCTACTTGTGTTCCCTCTCTCACTCTCTGTCAAATAAATAAATAAAATATTTTTAAAAAATGATTTAAATACTACCTTCACTTTGAAATGCTTTTAGCTTATTTCTAGTTGGAATTAAACAGTTTCCACATTTTCTTAAGTGTTTTAGCATTTATAAAACTGTCTAATACTTCAGTTATGAGCCTCTAGAAGTCAAGGACAATTATTTCATTCCTCCCTTTATCAACTGTCATGTGTTGTACATATTTGGAGTTAAGTGAATGCTGTTTGAGATGAATTTAATGATACTTTCTTGGCAGCACTTGAAATAATGAATATAATTAGGAAAAATAATTCAGGATTGTTTTTGTGGAGTTAGAGATGGTATGGAGTTAAAGAAAGTATAGGGGTTAAAATGAATATTATATTTGCATCATTTGAATCATGTGAGTCCAAAGTAAATGAAACTTTTATCACTCGTTTAAGAATTGCATGATCATAGTTGCCAATGGTTCTCCACTTTGGTCAATGATTGGTAACTTGAATCTTGCAGTGACCAAATGGAAATGCACGTTGTTTGGAGCAATAATATTTGGTTGCAATCTAGTATTTCACTTGAATGTAGAAATCATCATTAATTTTCTACTTTCTACTCAAAATAATCTTGTTGATTCTAAAGTTGACCCTTGAACAATGTGGAGGTTAGGAGCACCAATTCCCACACAACAAAAATGTGTGTGTTAATCTTTGACTCCTCAAAAGTGTAACTGCTAACAGCCTACTGTTGACCTGAAGCCTTACAATAACATAAACAATTGATGGACACATATTTTATGTGCTATTTGTATTATATACTGTATTCTTACTGTAAAGTTAGTTAGAAAAAAGATGTTATTAAGAAAATCATAAGGGTGGCTCAGTGGGTTAAAGCCTCTGCCTTCGGCTCAGGTCGTGGTCCTAGGGTCCTGGGATTGAGCCCCACATCAGGCTCTCTGCCCAGCAGGGAGCCTGCTTCTTCCCCCCCCCCCCACCTGCCTCTCCACCTACTTGTCATCTCTGCCTGTTAAATAAATAAATAAATAAAATATTAAAAAAAAAAAAAAAAAAGAAAATCATAAGGAAGAAAAAAAATTATAGTACTATAGTATAAAAAAGTCTACCTATAAGTAAACCCACACAATTAAAACTGGTATTCAAGGATCAAGCGCATATTTTACTGAGATTTCTTTGAGAAGCAGCTTTCTTAGGGTTTCCCATGAAATAACATAGTTTCTTTCTTGACATATAAAGTGATTAAATAGAGCACAGGATGATAAACTCGTTTGAAAAATTTTAACTCTAACTATTGAGTAGGTAATCATGTGGTAAGAAAATACTCTCAAGTAAATAAAAATAATCCAGATATCATAGGCTTTTACATATATGCATTTGTTTTTCCTGGAGAGGATATCCATTTCTTTAATCAGACTATTAAAGTGATTCATGACACCAAATTGAACCACTAACAGAAAACTACATATGCACATATACTTAATTTTGCATATAATTTCAAGCATAGTCTTAAACTCATGTGTGGATCTTGTTTAGCAGAGTATAAAAATGAGACTGAAGGAGGGAAAGACAAATTTAAAAAAGGAGTCTAATATAATGAAAATAAGGGCTTATAAAACACTAAACTTGGTGCCCAGAGGGATGAAAACTAGATGAGGTGTTTTGGTAGAAAGTATATGGAGAATTTGTGTTTGGAGCACAAAGAGAGCTTGAGAGATCTAAAGAAATATTAAGAAGAATTGATGGTAGAAACAAGATGGGATAGGGGAGACAAACCATAAGTGACTCTTAATCTCACGAAACAAACTGTGGGTTGCTGTGGGGAGGGGGGTTGGAGAAGAGAGGTAGGGTTATGGACATTGGGGAGGGTATGTGCTTTTGGGTAAATTGCAAGTGGAGGTGAACCATGAGAGACTATGGACTCTGAAAAACAATCTGAGGGGTTTGAAGTGGCGGGGGGGTGGGAGGTTGGGGTACCAGGTGGTGGGTATTATAGAGGGCACGGCTTTCATGGAGCACTGGGTGTGGTGAAAAAATAATGAATACTGTTTTTCTGAAAATAAAGAAATTGGAAAAAAAAAAAAAAGAAGAATTGATGGTAGATCCCTGTCCTCAGAAGAGTATTAAGATGGAACCAAACTTTTGCTTCAGCCTTTGTATATTTCTTGTGCTTACTGAGAAATAGATTTTATAATAGTTCCCACTAGTGGTAAACAAGGGCTTAGAGAGGACAAAATTATGATTCCAAATCCAGTTGTCTATTTATGCCTCTGTACTAGTTAGGTAGTTTTGATCACGAAGTAGTAGTTTTGCAGTTTATTGGACTTAATAGTATTATCAGCATTAGAAATTTTTATGAAGTACACTTTTAGGTGATTATACTGAATGTGAAAAATTATACAAGTCACGTGTCTTAGTGCATTAAGAAATGTTAAAAGAACAAGCCTCTCTAGAAGTAACAATTATCAATCAATTTAATATTGTATCCTTAATATGAGATAAATAGTTTTCCTATGATGAGTGAACTCTCAGGATGATTACTGAAATGGCTTAACAGCATTTTAATTTATACAGATTGTTTTTAGAACAATCTAAATTCTCCATCTAGATGAAGAAATCTGTAACTGTGAAATTGCAAAGGTAAGCCAATTTTTTCAAAGAGAACAGAACCCAATGCTCTGTACTTCTATTAAAAAAGAAGAGTAGTTTCTATCTCTCAATAGATTAGGTATGTAGTGATATATTCTTTGGTCTCAACACGTTACCCAGAATGATTCGGTGAGCATAAGATTCTCACTGGCTTTCAAGAGGAAGATTTAAGTCTGAGACTGTCTGATAAAGGGCGTGAAGAGAAATGGATTAGTCGATAATGTGTTGCATATCCATATGAACAGTTATTATGCTGACTAGATGAGGTACATTTTTTCAAGATCCAAACAGGATGAGTGGTGGATGGTGTCAATTTTGTATTATTATGTAGATCTCGAAGGCAGAGCTTCAGGCAGTAGGCCTTTGAAATGAGAAAGAGACTGAAGCAGAAATGTGGGAAGGCCATCGAGTGGCTGGTTTTCAGAGCAGCAAGTGGCACTCTTCACTTTTTTGGGTGTACATGGGCTATAATTGAATTTCTGTGGATGAAATCTAAATCTTTTGAGGAAATGTTAGAGTAATTAAATGATTCTGCTTCACGAAGGGAACATTTTGTTTTCAAGTTCGTAGTAGTGTACTTCCTTTTAGTGGTCTTATTTGCATGTTTCCTTCCGATGTAAGTTTGTTGTCATGAGGAGTAGGAATAAATGCTACAATTAAAAGCATCTCTGATAACATTGTACTTCAGGGAATTCACTTTTGCTCTGCATCTTCTTTGAGACAGAAAACCCACAACAGATGGTGTATTTAATGTTAATCTCCTTATTATTCACCACCCAGTATTGCAGGAAACCTTCACATAGCAAAATATAGCCTGGCTTAATAATCATGCCATCTCGATGCTTATTTTATCCCATCCACCGAATGATACTGACTTGCCAGTGGCAATAAAGTCTTAAGACTTTGATTTGCGTTTTGAAATTTGTTCTAGAAAGCAAAACCATTTTCCAGACATAATCTATTTACAAATTTTCTCTGTCTGGAATTAAAAAATTATGACTTCATGGTTTCTTTTCGCAGCAAATATGAGGCATTACATATTTTATGGTAAAGTTTAGTAGCTCTCATAGCATTTTCAAAAATGGCAATAAAGGGATTTAATCTAAGAATTAGGGCTTCATAAATGTAGGAATATCTGTGGAACTGAAAAATGGCAAGGTTGCAGCCAAGAGATCACCCTCACTGACCACCCCTGCGTGGTCAGAGCTCTGTCCATGGTCAGTACTAATGGAGCAAACTCCCACTTCCTGTAATCCTCTCTCATTTCCACTTATGTCCTTCCATCCTGTTCTGATTCCTCTCAATTATTTTCAGCATCAGCTTGAGGATATGGAAGAAAAATTGTCAAAATTGACATGACAATTATTGAGCTCATTGTATTTTAACAGCTATATTGAGCTATTATTTGCATACTACAAAATGCACTCATGTAAAATGTACATTTCTGTGGTTTTTAGTATAGTCACAGAGTCGTATTTATCATCACCACTCTCACTTATAGGATATTTTCATCACCCCAAAAAGAAACCGGCATCCATTAGCAGTTGCTTCTTACCACCACCACCCTGCATGCCTTACTAGTATTTGACAATATTTAGCACCTCATGAGAGGCTTAATGACCTCTTCCCCACGTGCATTATGGTGAAATCAGAGATATACTTTTTTTTTTTTTAAAAGATTTTATTTATTTATTTGACAGACAGAGATCACAAGTAGGCAGAGAGGCAGGCAGAGAGAGAGAGAGGAGGAAGCAGGCTCCCTGCTGAGCAGAGAGCCCGATGTGGGGCCCGATCCCAGGACCCTGAGATCATGACCTGAGCTGAAGGCAGCGGCTTAACCCACTGAGCCACCCAGGCGCCCCAGAGATATACTTGTTTAACAAGAATTTTATTGAGTATCTCCCAGGTGTCAGACAGCACGGTAAGTAGGATGGAAGGATGACTGTAACACCAGATCCGGGCCTCAAGCAGCCTGGTAAGCAAGTAATCTAGTAAGAAATAAAATCATGTATGCCCCTATTCCTAGAAAAATAAGAGAAATATTTCAACAAAGATGTTTTAAGTTGATATGTAATCTCAGAGGAATATTTGGTTATAGTTTATTGGAGATGGAGAAAATACAAAGTTTATACGCACATACAAGAGGAAATTATCGCTTTTTAATTAAAACATTCATTTCATATGATACTGACTGACATCCTTTATGACAAGACTGAATCCATTATCTTTTGAGATATGTAGGTTCTGTTAATACTGGAAAATTGGAAGTTCAAAGAAAGGTACTTGAAAATTCCTTTTTTTTCCCTTCTTTTTCTTTCTTTCTTTTTTTTTTTTATAAAATGGTTTAGATCTAATTTTGACTCTGGAGATAGTACCTGGGTGTTTAATTATGTCCACCATCAACTCACTTAATGTGCTCCGATGCGGGCTCTTTGAAGATTTTTTTTTTTTTCTAAGTTTATAGTTGAGAACACCAGTGTTGTCAGATCTAAAATAAATTCTACCTTTAGCACTGTTTATTTTTCTTCTTTCTACCTTCTTTTTCACTTCATATATTTTATATGTTTCAGTATTTATGTGCCAGGTACTATTTTGCTTTAGTGTTTGGCAGTCAGCTACTTCAAACCGTTTTTTAAATCAAGTGGGTAAAAACAAATCCGATCTAACTGATTGCAAGGCTCAATCCCAGGACCAGGAGATTATGACCTGAGCTAGAAACAAGAGTCAGCTGCTTCACTGACTGAGCCACCCAAATACCCTCATCATACTGTTACTGTAAAAACATTGTTGCCTGATAACTTTCTCTTACCTCCTATCTCCCCATCACATTAAGACATCAGATGTCCAGGTTCATGGCAAAATTTTCTGAAAAAGAGAATCTGTTTTTCCATCCGTGGTCTACATAGCATATAACAGCCATTTTCTCATTCATGTTTTTGACCTTCAGTAAATGAATGTGGCAATATTTTGTTTGGTGGTGATTTAACACTGCTTGTCCGTGTTGCAATATTTTTCCCATTCGAAGTTTAGCATTTTGGCTGCTGATATACTTCAGTATATTTATATGAAGCCATTTTATGTAGTAGATTTTATGATCTCCATTATGGAACACTTATTATGATTTATATATTTATATTTTAGTTGTGGTTAATGGCTACTGCAGAATGAAACTAATAGGAGCATCAATTTCAGAAGAAAGAGTTCCCTATTTATTATGCATGCCAAAACTACAGACAAAGCAATTAAGAGACCATGTACCTGTAGAATGGAGGGGCTTCTATTAAATATGCAGTTTCTGTGGTTATAAAAAATGGGAGGAAGTTTATTCTAGGAGCCCCAGCCCCTGCTGGTTGATCACTGAGTCTCAATCTACACAGGCCGGAAGACAAAGTCCCATATTGAGTGTCACCAGTGGGGATCAATGATAGAAACAAGTGGTCTCGCGTTGCAGAGATAGTGAAGCAGTACTCAGGTCTGCAAAGATGGGAGGAGCTTAAAGACTGACTGGAAATTTAAGGGGGGGTTCTGTGGCTAGTTGGCAGAGAACCGTATGAACTACACTGATATTCTCGATGTTTACTGAATTTATTGTATTGCCTCATATTATGTGTCATTATGATATTATCATTGCCGTGGTTTTAGTATTATTTTTAGAGATTAAATGCAGGAAATGGGTTTTCAATGGATCATTCAAACACTTCCCTTTCTTCTACTTAATTGATGGACTCTTGGAAATTCAAATGTGGTTTCTAGTTCTGGTCGTTTGTTTCTTTCTTGCGAAATGTCTTCGTCTAAGACTGAAACATTTGAGATCAGTTTTTAGAAATTGGATAGTGTGGGGTACCTGGGTGGCTCCATCAGTTGAGTGTCTGCCTTCAGCTCAGGTCATGATCCAGGGGTCCTGGGATCCAGCACCACATCGGGCTCCCTGCTCAGCAGGGGAGACTGCTTCTCCCTCTCCCCTGCCCCTCCCCAACTCCCATGCTCTCTTACTTCCTCTCACTTTATCTCAAATAAATAAGTAAAATCTTAAAAAAAAAAAGTTGGATATTGTGAGCAAGCTTTCTTAGTTGTTCTGTCCCCAT
Organism: Neogale vison; assembly: GCF_020171115.1. Lineage (NCBI taxonomy): Eukaryota > Metazoa > Chordata > Mammalia > Carnivora > Mustelidae > Neogale > Neogale vison. The sequence continues at coordinate 127,314,733 of NC_058095.1, read as the reverse complement.
GAGGCAAACCTGTAACCACTCAGTAGACAGACTGAGCACTTATCCAGGCCCTATAGCAGACTAACGACAGGCTTTTTTTCCCTCATCACCCTGCAGAGTGAGTAGTTCTTATCCTCACTTTAAAGATAAAGAATCTGTAGCTCATAAAACTTATGTTTATGTAATTTGTTCAAAGTCAGACAACTAAAACCATTCAATTCAAAGTCAGGTTGAGGAGCCTCACTACAGATACTCCTCTCTGAGTAGAGAAACCCCACATTCAGACAAAATATGACTATGGGTAGTATGATGTTTTCTTTGAAGGTAAAAAATATTTTAACAAATTATCTCGATGAATACATGTTTATGTGGATTTTAATAATTGTTTCTGAACTTGCTTCCAGTGTCTTCATGGGGCATATTAATACATTAGAGAAAATTTAAAATATCAAACTTTTAATTTATATAGTCTTGTAGATAGATATACAGTATACCTTTTACACAGAGACAAATATTAACTTTGATCTTAACCTCATTGCTGGTTGTGGTAAGGGAAAAGTGCCAGAAATGAGTTTGTGATCATAGCTTTCCCACCTTTACCTTGGTATCAGCACTTTAAGAAAAAATAAGTCAGTGGCAGAAGTTTATCAGCTGAGCTTACAGTTGTGTGTCCTATTTTTCAACTTTTCATGCATCTGTCATATTCTAGGTTTTAGCCAGGTTTGCTGAGCATCAGAATCCTCAGTCAACAAAGTGCTAAAATCCATAGCTCTGAAAACCCTCTTTAACCAATAAGGAATACTCTTCAACTCAAGTGGAACTGAAAAACTTAAGAAAATCTGAAAGCAATCCCCTATCAGTGAACCAGGCTGCTTCTATTTCAATTTCTTTGAGGATACAAAAGTAGTAAAAATATAGATAGGAATGATACATCCCTTGCAGTCTATTTCAGGGCTGCCAACCAGGGAAAAGGACTAAATTCTGACATAGGTGTCTGAGCATACAAAGTTTTCTGGCAGTATAAATATTTTGCACTCCAAATGTAGAATTTGTATAATATTGATAATATACATATTATTTCAAAATGTCATTAGTGAAACAGATTTAAATTTAAAAAATGCTTCCATTATCCATTTTTGGTTCTATTATTTACCTGATAATTCCTATTCCTAAAATCCAGGATAGTTTGGTTACTGCAAATAATAATTCTACCCTTAGGATGAATCAATTCTGAAAAGAATTTTTTTAATGTAAAGATCCATCTTAATTTGTATACTATTGGCAAAGACTATACATGATATTTCTAACTTTAATTGACTATATATATATATGTATGTATATATATATTTATTTATTTGTTAGTAGACTGGTTCATAGAAGAAATCAATACCAATAATTCTGATCTTCTATAACAGTTGCAAGGACTTTTGAAATTAATTTAAATTATATAAGGTTGCTTCTCAGTGAAATAGCTTGTCAGTTACTTGTTCCATGAAATTATGTGCTGCTTTTTTTTATTATTATTATTCAGGCAGCTCTAAAGTCATACATGTAATATTATATATAATATAATTATATTATACATATTATTTTCTTTAATGTCAGCTAACATGGAAAAAATATACCATGCTGATAGAAATGCATGCCCCTGAATAAATTCACTGATGAGTTATATACCTATTCTTATTTTAATTACCCGCAGAAGCTATTTCTCAATCCCATGGCATAGTACTACATCCAGTTTTTCTATAGCTTCTTTTCTCATAGGATTTCATTCCATGCAAGAATGGAAAATTGAAAAGGAGTGAGATTGTGGCAAAATAATTGATGTCCCTTTAGGTTTTCCCCATGAGACTGCTCCCATAATAGCTTAAATTCCCCTGATTTAGGTCTCACAGTTTAACTTGTCAATATGTAATTATGATTCCAAACCAAAACAGATTACTTTGCAGTTATGGTGTGGATGCTGTCATGCTGAATAAAAAAGAAGCATTGGCTAGAAGAAGGGAATGTCTCATTAGTAGTTTCTTATTTAATGATCTACCAAGGTTAGGACTCTAACTGTGAATGCTATCTTTAACAATCTTAAGCAGGATTCCTCCAGAGGCTCTGTAATAGCTGTAAAGGTTTGAGTTTACAACTTTAAATTTGACTGCTACGATTATGGCCATTATAAAAAGAAATATATGTACACGTAGCAATGTGCATGTATCTGTGTGTGTAAAGAAACTTACATATTAACATAAAACACCTAATCATATAGAATTACACACTTTATTTACAATGGACATTTTTGGATTACGTATTAACTTGGAAGCTCTAAAGGAATGAAACTATCAAAGCAATAAAATATTTATATTTAAATAGTTGATTAGTTCTAACCTCTTGTTGATTATAAAAGCAAAGCTTACTTGCTTAGGACTGTTAAAGAGTTTTCTTTGTTTTTTGTTTTTTTTTTTTTTTTCCCCCTCTGTTGTGATGTTTTATGCTAATTGCTATTTTTATTTAGGTTAAAAATAATCCAAGGTGTTTAGCTTACATATTCCAATCTGATTATATTTTGTGCTATACCTGTGTGTTAATTTTAAGTACAAAAAAAGTGTAATTAATGTATTTACTCAGCAGCCCCATTTACAAGACCATGCTAAGTATTGGGTATAATATATATATTTATTTATATTTATATATGTATATATAAATATATATATTATTATATATAGTACCTATGTTATAATGTTATATCATATATTAATATATTATACCTATATTATACTACTATATATTGTATATATCTAGGTATATTATCAGCTATGAACTATATCCATATCTATGTATATGATTTCTTCTCTCATTAAACTTATCTAGTGAGGAAACAACAAATAATTAATTGGGGCACCTGAGTGACTCAGTCTAAGTTGCTGACTCTTCATTTTGGCTCAGGTCATGATCTCAGGGTTCTGGGATCTAGCCCTGTGTCAGGCTTCACCCTCAGTGGGGAGTCAGCTTGAGGATTCTCTCTGTCCCTATCCCTCTGCCCCCCATTAAATAAATAAATAAATAGATAGATAAACAAATGAATACATCTTTTAAAAACTCCCAAAAGAAGAAACAAACAAAAAATAATTTGTAGAAACTACAATAAATTCAGGACAATTGCAGAATGTTTTGCCAGTTAATTAAAGAGAAGCGGTATAAATGTGTGGAAATGGTCAAGGAATGGCTCTGAAGAAATGACATCTCAGCTAAGACCTACAGAATGGAAAGGTGTGGTTGGATGAGGGGGATAACCATGTAGTGAGAATAAGGAATGCTTAAGACCTGGAGGGAATTAAGAACAAGTCATATACCTTTAAGGAATGGAATAATTATATAATACACATTATTTCTCTTTAATGTAAATTTACATGGAAGAAATACATTGTACTGATAGAAATGTATGCCTCTGAATAAATTCACTGATAAGTTATATCCTTTTTTGTATTTTAATTGCCCATAGAAGCTATATCTATGGTTTTGGAGCATACCCATCATTGAAAAAGAGAGTGGTAGACAAAGGGAGATCATACAATGGCTTGTGAACCATGTAAAGCTTTTCAACATTATCCCTAAAGCAATGGAGAGCCAATGCCAGATTCTAAATAAATTATGCTGGGACTGGGTGTGAAGAGGAGTCAAAGGAGGTATCAGTAAAGACACTCAAATTTCTGGCTCCAGCAACCAGCTGGAATATAGTGCTATGTCCTGAAGTATGAACCAACCACGGGAGAAATGATAAGTGCTTGTGAGAAACAAAACTGGATATTTTTGTGAGGAACCAGGAAAGAGCTAAGGCTGACTATGTAAACCTAGGTGTTTTCACACATAAATATCTGCCTTTTTGCTACACCACTCCTTATTTCTCCTCCTAAGGCATTTAGTCATACTGGAATCATCAGTAGATTGGAGCCAGGCCAGCCTTTATGAAACAGTCATGGGCAGAAGCTGTCACTGAAGTTTTTTGAAGAGTGAAGACTCATAGCTTGGAAATGGTTAAGGATGTGATTTTTTCAGGAATCTTTGGTGGGAAGGAAGAAATCTAAAGTGGTAGCTATACACCCTGGCTTGAGGAAATTATTTCTGAAGATAAATATGATTTAATCTATTTGAAAGACCCATAAAATAGTAGGACCTTGAAGGTACAAAAGAAATGGATTTAACAGCAGTAAAGTATGGAGAAGATAGAGAGATTGGGATATAGAACCCAGAAGTAAAAATTAATTAACAGACACTGCATTTTAAAAGAAGCATGTGAAAAGAGGATCTGTTGGTAGCTTGTGCATCACCTATTTATTCTCATATGAAGACTTCTATTTTCTCTCTTTATCAGTAAGTAGATCATTTGTTTGGGAGTTAAGGCTGGTTCAGGAAAGAAAAGGAGAGAGAGAGAGGAGACTGTGGTAAGAGCAAGGCAGAACATATGTTTGAGGAGATCAAAACTCACTGGAAAACTGATCATGGAGAGTACTACGGATTGCCCAGAGAACCGACCCTATTGTTGCTACGCAAGGTTCAGCTTTCCCCAAAGGCTGGTGATCACAAATACGTTGCTGAATCATCCTGGTTTTTCTCCTGCAGTGGTTAACAACTTGGGTATAGAGGTGGACAAAACCTGCTGGGAATGGCCAGCAATCCCTGTATCAATTGATGGAAAATGACTCCAAACTTTGCTGCGTAAGAGAGGAGAAAGCAAGGGGGTCAATGCTCAAAGACAAAGACCCTTTGCTCTTCTCTGATCCCATTTTTCCTTTTCTTTTTTTTTTTTTTTAAAGATTTTATTTATTTATTTGATAGATCACAAGTAGGCAGAGAGGCAGGCAGAGAGAGAAGGGGGGGAAGCAGGCTCCCTGCTGAGCAAAGACGGGGCTCGATCCCAGGACCCTGAGATCATGACCCGAGCTGAAGACAGAGGCCTAACTCGCTGAGCCACCCAGGTGCCCCGATCCCACTTTTGTTGATCCTTCAGGATAATCACAAATCTTTATCACTATTTCTCAAACATTGATGTATGACAAGGAGTCTTTACTGGAACTAGGAGGATCTGTTTGCAGGAAAGAAAGGATATGCCAATCTGTGTGTTCCATGAGTTCTGCTAAACAAATGCATACATCTCTTAGATCACAGGGTGACTGTTTGGGCTAAGAAAGCTTTGGGAAGGCAACTCCTCAGGACATTCCTACGGCAGAAGGGTCGCACAGGCCTATGCCCTTCTCCAAAACCTTCTTTTGCCCCGAGCAGCCTCTGTGTTACATTTTAGCAAGCCAGGTATTATGGCTGATTTTACACTCTACATTAACCCCAACAGAAAGCAGAAATGAATTTACAGAGAAGCAGTGTTTTCCTCAGTGGTTTTGCCTGGAGCCACAGGGCAGGTAGGATAGTGAGTAGAGGGATTTCATGAACAGACTATAGAATTTTAAAATGAAAAGCAGGGGAGAAAATTAAATCTGGAATAAACCAATTGAGAGAAGGAAAGCAAAGGAGATTAACCGGACAGTAACTATAAGGAAAAAGGAACTGTAGTGGAATTGTCCAGGATGTCTGTCCTTACACAAGTCATGTTGAATGATTAGTTGCATTGTATTTCATTGGTTTTGTACCACCCCACAAAAAAACCACTGCTCAACTAAATACCCTGAATTGTGTGACTACCATTTGATAGCACTAATTATCAAGATGCAAGTCCATAAATCACTTTTCAGTTCATAAAGCATTGAACACATATTATCTCAACCTGCTACCTCAAGGTAATATCTGCTTAGCCACTGTGCTAGAATCCAGTGATACAAGGTGAATAAGATATGATCCTTGCCTTCAAGAAACTCATATAAGGCAGTGGGGAATTCTATTTAGGAGAGTCATACAAAATTACAGAAAGACAATGATAGTTGAATTGGATCCTAATTGAGAATAGGCAGATTCAGAGGGTTTAAGAGATTTACCCAAATTTATATGATCAAAAAGTCAGAAGTTGAAGTAGAATCCAACCGTTCTGAATCTAAATCCTATTACTTTGTTTACTGCATTTGGACACACTGTCTGCAAAATCACATGTATTTAAAACTTGATGTCACCACCAATTTGCTTCAAGAGCAACTAGAGCGAATTGTAGATTTTTAAGATGTGATCAGACATTATTATTAAGTCAGGCATATACAATGACATACTTGTTTCCAAGACCCAGCCAAGATAGCCAGGAACAAAGTGTCAGATTAAGAGACTAGAAAAAGGGGGAAAGTTATTTTTATATTCAAATATTTGGCCATTCTATAACTCAGCAGAATTATTTGCCCATTCACTTCACTTTCTCATTTGTAACTGCATATGCAATAGACTTATCCGTCTATTTCGTGAGCTTTTTATGAAAAATGGCTAATAAGAATAATTATATAAAAACAGCAATCTTTTAGCAGTTGAACTGTCAAATGATAATGAGGATGTTAACTGGGAGTACGACTGGTATGTAGGGCAGAAGAGGACAATTATTTCTCATGGCAACAAGGTAAAAAAGAACATCAGTGCCATTTAATTGCTATTTTTAGCCTAAATAGAGTCCGCTAAGACTTTGATAATGCCCTTCTATTTATCCATAACACTCCATCTCTGGCTATTATAATTTTTCGTATACAGTTAGGTGAGCAAATCATTCTGATAGATCTACAAATAACAAGGCAAGGGTCAATGTTTTTAAATTACATGTATTTATTGCTCATGAAGAGGCTCCCAAATGTATTGAACTATCATTTCAATTAAGCCATCGCAATTCACAGGAAATGCCTGGGAAGACCAGAAAGAGAACAGAGTATAAGGTATATATGTGAGTATCTTATTTAGGTAGGATAACTTACCATAACACACTGAACATATTCTTACAGGCATATTCTTTGATAATGCAAAAGCTCTGGAAAAGTTACATCAAACCTGTGGTAAAATTTGATTCTTTTGTGCCTGATAATGTTAAAAATTTTGTTTATAATATAAAACATGATATGTTTCCATCATTGAAGAGTTTATTAATATAGTTGTTAGTACATATTGGTCAATTTCACCTTTTTTTGATACACAATGTTCAGTTATATAAGTACTGAAATTGTTATAAAATGTGTATTTTAGACTTACTAGTTTTCCTCCATTTTTGATAGCCATGTATTTAAATGTATCTTTAATTCACAAATGAAATAAATATCTTATTTTGTGTCTTATAACTGTCATATTTGAATTCTGTAGCCTTCAACCTTTACAATTCTTTATTTAAAATACATTGCCTAAATCTAACCATGTTGTGAAACTAACCATTTCCATTTCTAAAATCTCATTTGTTCTTACTCTTTTCCACTATGAATCTTCTTCTCCAATTAATTTTTTTAATGAAAATGTTGATTGAGATAATTGATTCACTTGCTGCTTTAAGAAATAATACAGAGAGATCTGGAGCCTGCTTTGCCCAGTTTATCAAATGGTAACACTTTGCAAAACTGTAGTACCACAATCAGGGCATTGGCATTTGTATAGTCTACCCATCTTACCCAAATTTCACCAGTTTTACTGATACTCATTTGTGTGTGTGTGTGTGTGTGTGTGTGTGTTGTAATTACTTATACACAATTTTAACTCTGAGGTAGGTTCATATATCCATAACAGTCAAGATACTGAATAGTTCCCACACTACAAATATCTCTCCTATTGCTCTTTCATAACCATACATAACTCCTTCCCACCATTCTATCCTCCTCTAACTCATTCCTAACCACTGGTAACCACTAATCTGTTCTCCCTCCCTCCTTCTTTCCCTATTTCTTTCTCCCTCCCTTCCCTTGCCCTTCCCTCCCCCCCTTCCTTCCTTCCTTCCTTCCTAAGATTTCATTTATTTATTTGAGAAGGAGAAAGAGGAAAAGCCATGGGTGGGAGAAGGAGAGGGAGAGGGAGAAACAGACTTCCTCTAAGCAGGGAACTGGACTTGGGGCTCCATTCCAGAATGCAGAGACCATGACCAGAACAGAAGACAAACCTTAACCAACTAAGCCACCTGTCCTCCATTTCTTAAGTTTTGCCAATTCACAAATGTTATATCAATGAGATCATACAGTATGCCACCTTTTGGAATCTGCAGGTTTTTTTCAACATAATTTCCTGGAGATTTGTCCAAGTAGTTGCATGTATCATTACTTAGATCCTCTTTTTTTTTTTTTTTCCCCTGAGTACTACTACTAAAATCAGTGTGGTGAATCATTCATTAATTCAAGGATATCTGGGATATAGCTGCAACTGAAGGTATGTTGTACAGGTTTTTGTGTAAACATAAATTTCTATTTCTATGTGATAAGTGATCAAAAAGTCTGTAGTATAGTAATTGCAGATTTGATTCCTAAGGCTTTCTAAGTCTTAGTTTCCAGAAAGCCCATACCATCTTACATTCTTACAAAAATGCATCTGGTTGTGAATCCAGTGTGATCCACTGTCTCCACACCCTCACTGACATTCGGTGCTGTCTTCAATTAAGTTTTGATCATTATATCTTTTGCCAAATAACCTTTAAAATCCTCTGGATGTTCTTCATAAATACAAGCATCCCCCAACCAGTAAACAAACAAAAAGCCTATAGATGGTGATTTGACTGCACAAAATTTTTAGTATGGAGTGGACTTTGTGGTAACCTTAAAAATAATGTATGGATAGGGGCTTCTGGATGGCTCAGTCAGTGGAGTGTGCAACTCTTGATCTGTAACTTGTGAGTTCCAGCCCCATGTTGAGTGTAGAGATTACTTAAAAATAAAGCCTTTTAAAAAGATAATATATCTAGGGGTACCTGGTTGGCTTAGTGGGTTAAGCCTCTGCCTTCGGCTCAGGTCATGATCCCAGGGTCCTGGGATTGAGCCCCGCATCGGGCTCTGTGCTCGGCAGGGAGCCTGCTTCCCCATCTCTCTCTGCCTGCCTTTCTGCCTACTTGTGATCTCTCTGTCAAATAAATAAATAAAATATTTTTTAAAAAAGATAATATATCCATAGAGTGACAATGGTATATAATGCCATTGAAAAGCAACCATAATATTAAACAGAAAAAACTTAACATTATTATATGTATTGTACATTATATATGGAGAATATCAAAATGTTTTATTATGTTTAACTTTGAGTAGTAGCATTATAGGTGGCACTATAATTTATTTTAATTTATCTGCAGCTTCTATTTTTTAATTATAATTTATAGAGAAAAGAAATAGTTAATAAAAACTCCAAACATATCAACACTTCATGATACATATTACTTAGTATTTGCACATTAAGACCCATCTCTCATATCCAAGTGCTGTAAAGAAACCCTCTCCTTTTCAGAACTTCCATTAATTTTCACCTTCCATTTGCAAACTTATTTCCCTCTTTACCTTTGGAATGTTGCTATGGATATCCCTGGGTGTTTTCATGAATATATTTTGCAGTTGTCCTCTGACTGCCATTAAATGGTAAAGGGACATTTGGATTTTTCTTGTCACTTCTCCCTAATATACTTTACGTGTTCCTTATAAACCTTATAAATTATGTGTGTGTATGTGTGTGTGTGTGTGTGCATGCACGTGCATGTGTATAAATATCCCAAGCCTTAATCAGGCAGTGTCTTAGTCTGTTTGGGCTGCCATCACAAATTAACACAGACTGGGTAGCTTAAGCAAAAGGAATTCACTTTCTGCTGACTGAGAAATCCAAGATCAGGCTGCCACCCAATTCAGTTCCTGGTGAGAAGTCTCTTCCTGTCTTGTGGATGGCCAGTTTCTCAATGTGTTCCCCCATGGTGGAAAAGACACAAAGCTCCTGTGTCTTTGCTTCTTCTTATGAGGGCACCAGCCCTTTCTCTTTAGAGCCCTGCCCTTATGAGCACGTCTAAACTTTATCACTTCCTCCTAGGCCCTATCTCTAAATACAGTCACATTGGGGGTTAGAGATTTCTTATATGAATTTTTGGGGAGGAAGGAAACACATTCAATCCATAGCACACAGAATAACACACAGTAGGTTTGCTTATTAAGCGATGCCTTAGGCTTTGGCTATAAACCAACAGAAAAACATATTTTTTAACTAAAATGTAGTTCTAAATTAGGTTAGCATGGATGTAATCATGTGTGCTTAATATAATAAGAATTAAAATTTCACATCAGAAATTCTAAAAACAATACAATTTTTCTGAGTTTATAAGGATAATTTCATACTGCTAAAATAATTTGATAGTGAAGTCACTGACTGTAATGTCAGTTATATTTGCTTTTGTATTTTAAAATGGTACTTCTGACAGTTTTAAAGAAAACTTTCTGTTGAGTTGTTGATATTGGTGGTAAGCTGTGTTTCACTGAATATTGCTCCAAACATGTCCTCTTGACCTATTCTGCAAAAGAAAGAAGCATAAGGGCTTAAGAGGTTTACGCATTTATTTTGTTGGGATCATGTATTTGCATTGCAATATCATTTGTTGAGGTCAAGACTATGGATTTATTAGCCGGAGGATGGATTTATTCAGTGTTGTAAAAATGAAAGAAATCAAAATAGTAATTGAAGGTCAGTCAATGATTGACATTTTGGTGTAACGGGTGAGAAAGGGAGAAAGAAGACATCTGTCAGAGGAAAGGGGAGCAGATTAAAAAACCAACGTAATAACCCTTAAAACTACATAACCCATGATATGAATTTTTATTCAGCTCTAGTCTGGTAGTGTCGTCTATGTAAATGTTTCCTCCTTAACTAGGAAGGGAACTCCTTGAGAAAGAAGCAGAGCTGTAGATTCCACCATATCCTGGGTATCACCAGCACAGTGCTCTTCCCAGAGAAACACTTAATGCACTTTCTGAATGGAATTGAGTTAAACTGAACAACACTGAATTGAACAGACTTTTCCCTTAGGACTGGCTGAAGGTCCAGGAAGCAATCGAATCCTAAAGGTTTTTTGTTTGTTTGTTTGCTTGTTTGCTTGTTTGTTTATTTTAAACATAAGGATGGGGATTTTCGCTTCCTTATTTTTTTCCACTTACATACCGTTTTTATTTTACATACATTTCTGACATAATCCCAGTGGATTTTCTGTGATCCCATTGTCCCCTTCCACAGTTTACTAATTGCAGTTTGTGTAACGCTGAGATGTCAAAATAGACTCCATTAGCATTTAAGACACTATGTTTTACTCTTGGTATATAATTAAATGAATGCATCAAAAATTTGAGCATGATTTTTATAAGATGCTGTCTAACAAAATTATAACTACATGTTAAAATTATGACCTGACTGTTGAGGCTAGCCATTAATTTGGTTTCTAAGGCATGAAAGACAACTCTACTTCGAAACAACTAATAACAGACCAAATCACTTTGATCTATCAAGTATTATAACCCTGACAAGCAATCATACTGTTAATAAAATAAATGCATGTAATATAAAGTACTTTTGGTAGAGTCATTGTACTTTTTTTGAGTTTTACATCATATACTCTCTTACCTTTTTACTGACTAGTTGTTTGGTGTGAAGAAAGGAATAGACAATCTATTCAGACCTTGTTGCTACTTCTTTATAAAATAAGGCACATACATATAGAAAAGAGAAATCATCTAAAGACACCCTGCTTCTTGATATGGAGGTAAAAATGGATCATTGTTAACCCGGTTACCTTGTGGAAATCCAAATCTCTCTTTATATTTTATGGATATCTACACTGGGCTTACTTTCCTATGGCTGGTTTACCTCCAGAAGTTTTCTTCTTTATCTGCATTCTGCCACCCCAAATATGAAGTTAGTGGACCTTTTCTTCTTAATATTCTAAAATTCGGGGACATCTGATGAGTTACATCAAAGATCAAATAACTTCAAATTTAAGATTAAGCTTTCATGTTTTTAAAAATCCTTTGAGGGACTCTGCCACCTTGAATGTCTCCAAAGCTCCACTCTGAAGCCAGATTCCGATACTCTTTCCTTGTCCCTTGTCCAAATCCCCTCCTTCTCTTCTGTTCTCACTCCCTCCTCCCTCCTGGAACAACAAAACAACTAACATAAAAACCAAGAATTTCTTTTTCCAAGCAGGCAGAAGAGGGATTCTCCATGTTTGATTAGGCCCTTGCTACCATATTTTGAAGTCTTAGAGTTTCTCCCAAGCAGAGGAAATATGAGCGCCAGATGTTAAAACAATGAACAGATTACCACTTCATATGTATTTTCTGATAGACCAGGGTTCTAGAAGGAATGCATTTAAATATACAGACTGTATGTGAATGCCTCTATATTTTCTTGCTTTCATAAAATAACATTTTTAGCACAAAAAGAAATCTTATAATTGAGTATGAAAATGTTCAATGATAAAAAAGCCTAAAGATGATATCACTAACCACATGAGAGGTATAAAGCAGAACATGAAATCTAAGATAGAGATAAATTTGAAGCTTTCTCTGGACTAGCATTAGGAGCTGTTCATTCAAAACCTGCCACTCTCCCCAGTTGCTGTGAACCCAGGACTGAGAAAGTTCATTTCAGGAATTTGTTTCACTACACTTTCTAGGCTTCCCATGTAGCTTTTCTTCATTATATCCTGTGAATCTTGAGGGCATATCCATTCATGAAAACAAAAAAACAATCTTTATCACAAAACTAGATAATTATTCTTTTGCACTTAAGTTGTTATCACTGTTTATTTATTTGCATGCTGTTATGTTCTCGATGCAAGAGTGAAAACTTTGTATATCAGCATTAGGATCAATTTGAGGTTACAATTTCAAGACAAAGCAATTTACCAACAAAAGTGATTTATATAGCATTTAGCACCGATCAAACATGAGTGAGTATATGGTATTCAAAATGTACATTTATTGATCTGAAATAGTTATAAGAATACGTACACATTTTATGATATTGTATTATACTTGTATAGCTTCCTAAGGGAAAAATATTCTCCACATGATGTCTATCAGAGAGAAAAGAGGTTACATCTGTGTGGATGCGTATAACCTTTCCATTGATTTATGAACAACAAGAAAAAATCCTCAGGGTATCAAAATTAAAAAAAAAAAACCTACATTATGTGCATGATGTATCTGAGTGAGTTTCATTTTTATTTGCATTTCTGAGATGGGTGAAGATGTAGAAAAAATTCTGAGAGAAAACTCCCTATTAACTGTGCATCAGGAAAAAAGTAAAATGTGTTGGTATTTCAGCAACTAAATGGAATATTTTTATGACTAATATACTACTTTCTGAGGGGAGAATTCAAAGAAGAAGAAAAAGAAGGAGGAGGAGAGAGGGGGGAGGCAAAAACACATCGTCCTCCCTGTTTTAAAATGGTCTTGCATTTTCAGATGTTGTCATTTTAGTGACATCACATGTAGTGATCCACTTCTTTCTCCATCAATCTTTTTTGCCATATTTAAAAATCATTTTTAAAATCTTTGCAAAGCCATTGATAGAAGATTATCAAAATTTCTCATAGAAAAAACAGGATGTCAATGTCAGTGTTCCTTTGGGGTTTGCCAGCTTTTAAGATTGCATCCTTCTGGTCTATTGTCAGCAGCAAAGCCCTTTCATTCCTATCTAACACTTGTTTTCTTAAGCATGGACTGCATGGCAGATACATGTTAGCCCCTGGGAATATAATGGGCAGTGACAGTCAATGGCTTTTATAAAGGGCTGGGGTGAGGGAGGGTAGAACTAATAAATTAAAAAAAAAGAAGGTATAATATTTAGGTTGCAAAAAGTGCTTTGATGAAAATATAAGTGGATAATGTGTTTCAAAAAGGTGGGTGGGTGGGCAGTTAGGCTGCTAATCTGGCAGGGCTAGATAAGGGCTCACCATCTAAGTGGTAACATTTAAAGCCAAACTTGAAAACAGAAAGATGTCAAGGATGGAACAATGGTTTTGGCAAAGAGGGCCATGTAAAGGTCTTGAGGATCGAATGGGCTTTTCTCTTAAAAAACAGAAGAAAGACCAGTGAAGGTAGAGCCTCGTAAGTAAGGTTGAGTGTGGTGGGTGATGACGGCAGCAGGCAATAGTCAGATCACACAACACCTAATTCTGAAAATGAGTTCAGGTTTTATTTTAAGCCCAAGGAGAAGACAATGTGATGTTTAAAGCAGGGGAATAAGGAGCTCTCGTTTATAGTTTTGCTGAATTGCTCTGGCTTGAGTGTCCATGGGGATTTTCAGGAGCTCCCTAGACAGACACGGAGAACATCTGGAGTGCGCAGCAGATGCCCAGGAAAGAGGTGGTTGTTTTGGCTAAAGCAGTAGGGGGTCAAGAGATATACTGCAAGCGTGTGCATAGCATCTATTCCGAAAGCACAACCCATAGGACTTGCTAATAGATTGGATTTATCTGTGGAAGGGAGAAGGAAGGATGGCTCCTGGGTTTTCCACATCATGGCTGGGTGGACAGTGATGCTGTTATGAGAATTGGCATGTGGGAATGGGGCAGGAGCAGGTTTATACAGTGGAGGGAAAGGAAAGGGAAGAATCGCCAGGATTCTACTTAGATTCGTAAAGATAGGGGAACGTAGAAGACAGTGAAGTGAGCACATCCGTCTCTGATATCTAATTCCCCAAGCCTGAGTGATGTCCAGCCAAATCCATGAATATTAAATAAGCTCCACACAATTCAGTGAATTCAGCCAGGGAAGAATGATGTTAGAGGACACGTTAAGCTGAATGCCCTTTAGAGTATTACTATACACAGTGTATACACAAGCACACATGGAGGCAGTGTGTGTATACTTCAGATACACAGATCCACAGACCCATAAACCCGTAGTTTTAATATGAACGAAGAGCGTGACTGTGATCTGCTACTGGTGTTTTATTCCGCCCCGTCTGGGTGACTCTGGGCGTTCTTGTGACTGGGTTTCACAGCTCTCCATGGCCTTACTCAGGGTAGAAGGCTTGCTCTGATCACTCATGCACTTAGTATATCTACTTTACTGAAATCTATTTGTGTCCCAAACTAGGAGCTTTTTAAAGGTTTCATGATGTGTAAAGCACAGTAGCCACATGCTGGGCACAGAACAAAATATATCAGGGTGATGATGTCATCGGCGATAATAGATTTACACTTCGCTGTGCTTGAATATTTCCATTTTTTCCCCCTTTTAAATACATTTTTATGTGGAAGTTGTGCTCCATATAGTTCAAGAAATTCTACATCTGCACCATCCCTGGCTTCCATCTCTTACTGGATCACATTTCCGTAGGTAAATGTAGAGGAGACGGGGCAGTGGCAGGTGTGGCAGCGGGCACGGGAAGATGCAGACCGAGTCCAAGTTAGCTAAGGTAGCTTTAAACCAAAAAGATATTTTAAGTTATGGCCCAGAGACAAAGATGTCTCGAGTTAAATCTTCCCTTTCAACTCTGCAATTCAAGAGTAGCTTGCAGCCAATTTTGTTAATTGACCATTTATTTGAATTCTCATAATTACCTACTATGACTTCCAGAGCTGAGTGTTTTCACCATTCACTGGGAGGCCAGGCTGTGCCGTCAAGATGAAAAGGCAGATAAGTGCCACTCAGGGAAGAGGGCAGATTATGAGTCACTGTTGCTAAGAACGGAAAACATACCCACCAGGCTCAAGCGGTGAGACCTTTACTTAGAACGAGAAAGGAGATAATGCACAAGACCCAGGCCCTCGCGAAGCCATGCCCTGCTGGCCAGCAGCTCCTCCCTGCAGCCTGGGCCCGCAATGGAGCTGCGGTGGAGGGACCCCACCCCCTCTACCGTGGGGTCCGAATACAAAAGGTGGGCCTGAGGACCATGGACTCATGGGGTTAAACAGAATAAAGCCTACATCAGAGAAGACTATTCCCAAGTGAGGCCAGCACAGACGGAGGGCTCTTTAGACTCCAGGCTTGTTCTTGTGTGGTCCAGTAAGAGTTGAAAGACTATGCACGAGGCTTCCTTTCCCGGCACCGAGAAACAGTTATTTTGAGACTCAATAAATTCCATGTTTCTATTTTTGAATTTCTGTTGCTCTCCTATATGTAAAAATATGATGCTCCTTGCCCTGAAAATTAAAGCACCTGAAGATGCATCTTGGTGATGTAAGAAAGAGTGGGCTTGGCCTCAGGTTGACCTCCATTTGAATCCCTAGCCACCCTTTCAGTTAGTTACTTAACTTCTAGGAAGTCCACTTTCATAATATTAAAGTAGAGATACTGTCTGCCTCGAGAGATTTGTCAGGTTAAATGAAACAACATATAATAAAATAGTGCTCAGATAGCAAGCACACAGTGTCTTCTTAAAAAAAAAAGTCAGAAGACAAACTTTCCTGTTTGTGGGAATAGAAAAGAAGGGGTTTAAGAAATATGTGTTCTTTTTTTTTTTTTTCCTTAAGATTTTATTTATTTATTTGACAGAGAGAAATCACAAGTAGATGGAGAGGCAGGCAGAGAGAGAGAGAGGGAAGCAGGCTCCCTGCTGAGCAGAGAGCCCGATGCGGGACTCGATCCCAGGACCCTGAGATCATGACCTGAGCCAAAGGCAGCGGCTTAACCCACTGAGCCACCCAGACGCCCTGAAATATGTGTTCTTAGTAGCTGATGTGTTTACACAAATCTCTTCAAGATCACCAAGATTACTGGGTACTAGGAAAGGAACAATCAATAGTTTGAGCAGGATGTAAAGTAGTCAGACGGTTAGATGTGTTTTCCTTTACTCTCCTGACAATTCTCGTCCGGTTGTGATCAGAGGTAAACCTGACAGAAGCAACAGGTTTCAGATTCACTGCACAGAAGAAACTAAGTGCAAAGTTTCCACTCCTGGCCTTTTAATGATTCCTTCTGACCCCACTTCTCAAGTCTTCAAATCTCTGTGCTTGTCAGCTTTGTCATTAAAGCACAAATTAAGAACTTTCCATAGCACCAGGTAATCATGTCTCACTTCATTGACACGGTCTTCCATTTGGCTTACCGAATTTCAGTTCCCTTAATTACAACCAAAAACAATCCTAGGAACAACTTATAGAATAAGCCATTTGAACCTTTGCCCTAAGGAGTCTTGAGAACCGAATTTCAGCTTCTGGCTGAGTGCGTCCAGAGTGGTCTGAAGGGAATCCAGCATTTTCCAGAGTAAGCCCATACTTTGCATCACTGACTTCTTTTACTGTTAGTGCCTGCCCTCTCTGCTTGAGGTGCTGACTCCGGCAATTGCTCCAGAGGAACTCACAGTGTACTAGGGCACTTTCTTAAAGTTTCAGGGAGGGAAGAAAGGCTTTTTTTTTTTTTTTTTTTTTCCTGTCAGTGCCAAAGAGGGCTTTGGGGTATTTTCTTCCTCAGCAACTCTTTAACTCTCCCCTTGTGAAACATCTTTCTGTGTACTTTGCAGAGAATGGAATCTCACCAGAGGCCCTCGGAAATGACTGCAGCAAAGCATAGACAGGAGTCTAGGGCAGTCATAGACTCCTGTTGTCTCCCCCAGACCGCCTCACAGGGCAGCTGCAGGACAGGACTTTCCACCTGTCTTCTGACTATGCTAAAATCGTCATGGCATAAGAGGCTTTTTTTCAAGTCCGAATTTGTGTGCTATGTAAAACGATTTCCAAAAGCAGAGTCTTTTTACTTAAAACAGACTTGCATGTGTTAACGGCGCTATTTAGTAATAAAAGAAAGAGTGGTATGGCCGGCTTATTATCATTCGCTTCTGTTCTTTGTCAATAATTCGGTCATACTTCTGATACTGACCTTGGTATAAAATTCTATATATTTTAGTCCAGATGTGTACTCGTCACCTTGTCATATAGCTACACACACACACACACAATGCTTTTCTTTGAATATCTTCTCTATCACACACTGATAATACTCTTCGCTTAGAATATAGTACAACTTTATAAACTTCTGAACATTTATCATATTATAACAGACTAGAATTTTTTGCTTTAACTTTTCCCTCTGTTTTTAAAAATGCTTATCAAATTTATCAGGGAATTCTATTATAATTAGTGCAGAGTGAAATCATGGTTCCTATACAGTACAGGGAAAGCAATATGAATCATTATATAATCGTGTACATGGTGATATCTGTATTTATTAGCAGGTGAGAAGCATAATGTTTCTCTGAAGTTGTCTAATTTTCTGTGAAAGGAAATCTCCTTAATAATAAAATAGTTCTAAAATGTACGTTTGTAAAATAGACTGTACTCAGTATTACATATTCAAAGTCTCAATGAATATATTGTTTTTCACTGATAATTTTGTATATTTAAAGAATTTGCAGTCACATTTTTGGATTAACCAAGGGGATTCTTCTAAGTTTCTAACCAAGTCTTTTTGATAAATAATTATCAGCTTCTTTTACAATGTAATTATGTCCATAAGATTTTTGCATGGTTTACGCACAAACAAAAAATACATTCTTTTTCCATTACTGCTGGCAATTTTTTCCCTTTATGTTTTTCTCTAATCCATTTGAACTTGAAAGGATGGACTACTTCCTCAGCAGTATTTGGGTGTCTCTCGTCCATAATCTTATTGATGGGCTCCTTTGTAATTTGTAAAGCAAAATTAAAATCGACCTGTAATCTGTTAAAACAGTGCTAAGCATTCACATCAACCATTAGCTCTGATAACTCCTTTATCTTTGTGAAGAAGGAAAGGCTCTTAAGTATTGATTTTAAATAACAAAACATAGCTGCTGATCTAGTTTTCCCTGTCACACATGCAGGTTCATGGGTTTTCTTCTTTCTTACTTAATGGTTGCTCTTTTTGATATAAAATAATATCCTCTTCTATTTCGAAGGAGTATTGTAGACTTGTTTCTTTCCTGACAGACAACTGTAGTTTGAGTTTTTGCCACAATAGTGACCTAAGTAAAGTGATGTAAAATTGTAATTGAGGATGTTTTCCTACAAAATGTTCAAGATTAAATTATGTGCTTCAGACAAACATTATAAAAATAATTTATTAGCACAGTTTGATCAGCATATGACAGTACCATTCACAACATATAGACTATTGATTTTTTGTAGTGGAAAGAGTCACCCTCTCCAAAAATATTCTATCTGCTTCCCTGTACTTCCCAACTCCTTTGCAGCTAAGTAGATTCATCTCCCGTGTGTCTGCCGATGGGATGAAATATATTATTTCCCGGCTAATGAAGAGCCCAGCTCTTGAGTCCCTTTTTTTCAGCTGAGTTGACCTAGAAGGCTGCATGTTCCTGATGAGAATGGAGTGTCAGTTAGTCTGTTCTTTGAGTGGCTCTGTAAAGAGACTCCAGCAAAGATGATGTAACATAACAAGAAATAAACTTTTGTTTTACGATAGCAGATATTTATAGTTCCTTTGTTATTACATCATAATGTAACCTATCCTGGATAACAGAATTATCATGAGCAGAAATTATCATGTCATCACCTACCAGCATATGTCCCATGAAAATCCACTGCAAAACTTTCAGAAAAATCTTATTATAATAATATTCTCTATGTTAAATTGAGGAGTTTCTTATTATTCCATTCAGCCTCTTACATATCAAGGATACAAGTGAGTGAAAAACCAGAAAAGAGTGAAATTGTTCTTTAACAGAAAGAATTGTGCTTGCTATAATTCATCTTACCAGAGAAGATTCAAGGGCAGAATATCTCTAGAGTTTTTGGAGACATTATAGGCCAGTTCCTCGAAGAAGACAGTTTTTAATTTACTTAAAAGTCCTACTAGATTATTTTTATGTTACTTTCTCAGGTTCAGTTGTCAGATACCAAAATGTGATTTGTTTCCAGTGAACTATATGTAATTTGCATCTAAATTTCTCAAGCTCAAATTTTACATTAAAAAGCACATTGGAATCTACTAACTGTTGATGTTTTATTTTCATAGAAATTCATATACAATGTGATAAAGCTTTTGATCTTATCACATTGATTTATCTAAGAATCTAATTCTGCTTTTAAAGTTCTGAAATGTTTAACTACCAGTGAAGAAAAAGATTGAGTTTCTTCTGTTTTTTGAATGCTATGGCATAGCCCATGTATGGAAACAGAAATTACCTGTTTGTTTCTTTGAAGAAAATCCACTCAAAAGTAAATCACCTTTCTACATACAGGGAAATAGAGTTTACACCTTAATGCTTGAGTGGCAAACTATTTATAGTATAGTAGCCAGTTTTCCCAGTACCCACATCTTGTATTCAGTCTCTAGCAGAAACACAACTATACACACACACACACACACACACACACACACAGGTGTATATAATATATAATATAAATTATATACATAATATACATAAGATTATATTATATACATATACAAAGTTCAAGTCTCCATTACCTACAAAACTTTTAAAAATTTAACAATGTATTTTAAGACTATATCTCTTGTTAATTAAATTGCTACTATGGGACTCTGTACAATTTAGAATCGGTTTCAAACTGCATTTAGAGCTTACCATTGGTAGTCTATGCTCAGAATAAGAGTCTGAAACTAATTTTATTCCACTTGTATACTGTTTTAGATGTTAGAGGCTAAAGAAATGAGTATGTCAGAGACCTTTACCCTCTAGATTTACCAGTGTAATGGAAAACATCAGTGTGTAAATGGAAAACTTCAAATACAAGTTGATTATTATAACTGTTACAATAGTATGACTAATTGAGTACTTTAATATGCAAAAAGAGCCTCAGATAGTTTCAGGAGAGAAGATTAAAAGAAATAATGCAAATGTGAAATGGGCAGTAACAACGGTAAAAAATAAATGAAAAGTATGTTTTGCAGATAATTTTTTTTTCCTGAATTTGGCCATCATTTGGATGATAAAAGGAACAAAGAGGTTTAAAATTGCTACCAAGGTTTCTAGTATAAATAACCCAATAATTCCATTGATTATATTAGAGAATCGACTATCATTAACTTTAACCATTAATTTGCTAGTGTGTTGTTTGTTTTTCCTCCAGATTTCTTATTAATCTTTACTAGCTGCTCTAGGTTTTCCTAGTTTTATATTAACCTTGCTAATGATATGTCCTGTGCCTATTCAATAAAATCTGACACCTAAGCAGTTTTTCTGCATACCAACAACAACAAAAAAATGTCAACCTGCATATTTATTTGTCACTCTTCACCTTTTGGATATAAACTACATGGATTTTAGCTATTTATCTGAGTTCAGAAGAAATACTTCAGAGTATGTTTATATATCTAGCTATCCATTTAATATCTGTATGCCCTTATTCAGTAAAATTTTGAGGTTGAGTTACTGCCTTACTGTTTCAAAAAGTTACAACTTTGACAACTACCTTCTTGGAAAAGATGTTATTTCTGAAAATGGACCTACTATAAAGTTGCAACAGAAAACATTATAAATATCAAAACTCAAGTTATAGCTACATATTTAATGTCAAGAAAATAAATGTGTGGCATTCTAAAAACTCACTTCTAGGGGTTAAAGAGTACTTTTTAGGTGGTTAGAAAAAAAGTAATTACTATTGATTAACAATTGGCTCAGATTCTGTAGAAGGGTTATTAAGGTCTTAAAATACAGAACAGAGTGTTATAAACAATATTGTGATCTCCCCAGTCTGTCTTGGACTAACCATTTCTTTGTCTGAAATGTCCTTTTGACATAGCTTATGCATCTCAGGAGCTTTGATATAAGGAGCACTTAGAACTAAATACTATTTCAGCACTTAAAAGGGAGATTGCTCGGAAACCCCCATAGAAGCAGTATAAACTCTGAGTGAATGGAATGGAGTAATTCTAGCACCTATCTATAATCACTCACTGTATATGAAATTGTTATATGAAACTAATTCCTCTGTATTTATAGGATTATAATGAAAATAGAAATGACTCCAAAATGTGTAAAAATGGGGATATTATCAAATGACAGAGGAAATAAAACATCTCTGTTATGTATGTATTTTTTATACACAGGAGAAACTTTATATTATTAAGAGATACCTCTTGAAATCTAAGTTAATTTTCAAATGGTTGAACACAGAGTTGTTTTTGTACGTGCCTGGCATTTGCCCAAATGACATTTCTGTTGTGAGTCGGGTCTTTTTCTCCCCTTGCATACCTCCTCAACACAAGTAACCAACTTAGCTCCTCAATCTTCCACAGAAGTCTTCTCTCTCTTTTTGGGCAGTTTTTGTCCTGACTGAAGTAATGTATAAAGCCACACTACAGATCAGCTTTACGTGTTACAGTATAGTACAAATGGCATGTATATTTGAGTTACAGCTGACATCAGTGAGAATTTCACATTAATCTATTTAACTTATACAAGTTTAATTTGCAGTAAGAATAATCATTTATTCATCCCATCAGTAATCCACTCAACAACTGTTTAGTGCGTTTTTACAAAATACTAGCCTATATGTTAGGCATTGGGAATAGAATGATACACAAGGAACATTCTGCTATTATGTTAGTCCTTTCTTCAGTCTTCTTCCAAATTAGTGGGATGATTTTGTTTTATTTTTTTTTAAAAGATTTTATTTATTTATTTGAAAGGCAGAGATCACAAGTAGGCAGAGAGGCAGGCAGAGAGAGGAGGAAGCAGGCTCCCCGCTGAGCAGAGAGCCCAATGTGGGGCTAGATCCCAGGACCCTGGAACCATGACCTGAGCCGAAGGCAGAGGCTTTAACCCACTGAGCCACACAGGTGCCCCGGGATGATTTTGTTTTAGAACTAGATGTCCTTTTGACCAGTACAGATGCCCATTTTTCTTTTTTTAGCTACTTCATATTGTTAAATCTCTGGGCCAGTCATCAACATAGTGAACACATTACGTTGATTTTTATATGTATGATTTTCCCGAAGATACAATCAATATCTTATTAATTTTAATCCAGTGCCTGGAACTCTGCAAGTTCTGAACATTGTTTGTAGAACTGAATTAACCATAAGACTGACTACCTCAGTAACACAAAGGGAGTTGGGATATGCCTCAAGCTCTGGCACTAGGCTCAGTAAATATGTCAGAAGTTATTGGGATTAGGCCCAGCTGATAGCTGAGAGGTAATGACACCGTCCACATTTTGGTCTTATACACATCTGTACTGAAAGTCCAAGGTGGAATTTAATGATGCCCAAAGAAACATACCCTAGCATTAAGGAAGTGAAGAAGGAAGTAAACATTCAGACAGGCAAATATTGAGCCTAGGGGACATAGGAAAATAGCTCAAAGAATCTCTGGCCATGAAACTCTTGGCTGTAGTAGTATAGGCTGTGATGGGGAAAATAATCTAGAATCTAGAAATCAGCATCAGGAAATTTCAGTGAAGATCAGATGTTTAGGAATGTATGGATAATAATCTGCCTTGAACCAGATTAGGGTGAAGAGTGGACAGCGATAACTTGCATAGTAAACAGAGGCACCTGTGGTCTCATCTTTGGTGGACTGGAGAAAAAACTTTATCAGGGACTGACCATTATAAGACAGTTTGCCTTAGTATTCTTTGTGTTTGGCTTGTTTATAAATGGGTTCATTTTACATTTAAAATTTGGCAATAGGTAATAAGAAAATCAGATACTTCCCTCATTAGGATAAAATCCCCACACAAAATGTATTTTTCCATAAAAACTGAATAAAGCAAGAGTAGGCTATTTGACTGAAATTTCATCCTATATTGTATGATACATGTTTCTGCTCTACTTTTTGAAGTAGAGAATGGTTTCACACTAATTTCAGTGCAAAAAGTGAAAAATGTGCATCAATAGTTAATCATAGCCTTAGGGTTTATATTAACCAAACTTTGTTTTTGCTCAACACCAAGATTTACTAGAACGTCATTCTTCTGTATCATTAGGGCATCATTGTTTATGTTATACTCT
The DNA here is from genome assembly GCF_020171115.1 of Neogale vison. Lineage (NCBI taxonomy): Eukaryota > Metazoa > Chordata > Mammalia > Carnivora > Mustelidae > Neogale > Neogale vison. The sequence goes on along the minus strand of NC_058095.1, from coordinate 127,290,944 downwards.
CAGGTAGGTATCAGAGTGCATGGTGAATTTTTAAAAATTAAGTTAGCTGTCGTGGTGAGTTTGCCTTAAATTCGACATGACTTCTAGACCTCTTTCCTTTCCTGTTACCTCCTCCCTCCCAGTTTTCTCACATGTTGCTACCTTCTTTGTAATTCTTTCCAATTTAATTCTTTCCAATAGAGAAAAAGCCAAGGAACAGCAGAAGGGCGTGTGATTCCAGGTGCTTTTCCCAAAGTTGGTGAGCTGTCAATGCTATGAATCCTATGGCCGCTGTGATGCTATGAATCATATTCTCTATCTTTTCTGCAGTGAGATACATTGTGCTTCAGGACTGTCTGTCGCTGTAAAAAAATAACCAGTCAGTCTCCTTTTGGCCGAGAGGGCTTAAATTGAATATTTTAAGGTCCTTCGGGATCAGAGTTCCAAGGTCATTTTAGGGAGGTTTCACATCAAATCAAGGAAAAGACACTGTTGCAACCTACAGGGAAGGATTTGTTGCTAGAAAAGCTCCACTTCTCTTAGAAAATGAAAAATTTAAAAAAAAAAAATTAATTGCCGAGTCACCCTGAGCTTGAAATCCCAGCTGACAAGCTTGTGAAAGTAGATTAGCCAAATTTCTAAAAATGTCATGAATTACTTTTGCTTTCCCTCAATTGAGAAGAGTGTCAAGGGGCTAATCAAACAACTTGTAGTAGAGAAATCAGGGATATTAGTCTAGAGTATCATTTGTAATGTCGTAAACATGCAGTATGTAACGTCTCTCTTGTGTGTTTGTGAATCACTTAAAAGCTACAGTATGACTGTTTTTTGATAAAAAATGCCAAGCTGTTTAGTCGGCATCATCTCTCTTCCTTCCAACAATTCTGTGTTAGTTAAGATGAAGTTTAGCTGCAAGTGACACAAAACCCAAACTAGCATGTGACATTAACAAAATAGTAATCTACTTTTTGCTTATATACAAGTTTAAGGCTGGGGTGGGACTTTGAGCTCTCAGGGATGCAGCTTCTTTATACTGTTTGGTTTGCCATGTATTGCCTCTAACTGAAGACAGCAGCTCTAAAACCTAGGCATGGGGATGGAAATGGTGGAGGTGATGAAGAAGAGGCTTAGAAAATATCCTCTAGATACCTGTTTATAATCATTGCCCAGTACTTAGCATCAAGGCAGGCTGGAAAATATATTGTGGTGGCCGCGTGTCCATCCAAAATGTACATTTCTGTGGAACAAGGGAGGAATAGACTTTGAAGGAAAGCCAGACATCTCCGCACCTCATTTGTTTCAGAGAAGTCTTATAAAATATTAATATTCTTGTACTATAATTTTTTTGAAGAAACACCAATTGGATTTTAGATCCTCTGACGTACAAAGAATTTTGTAAACCTTGCATGAAATTATCTTACTTGAAGGTATCCATTAAACTTCATTCAACAGTTATAAAATAATGAATGCAAAACAGCAGCACCAGATGAGAATACGGGATTGTATGTATCAATAACTCAAAATTATCTCTTTGCATCATACTTAAAAATGTTTTAAAAATATAGATTTTCTTTATTTTTTTCAGTTATGGCTACTTTTTGCTAAATATAGAAGGCAAATTTTTAAATGACAATTTGTTTTTTTCTTTCAATTAATGTTATTATAATTTGTTTTCTACTCTAGAATTTCAAGAAAAAAAAATAGTGTTATTATATCCATGCCTCTGAATTGGCATTTCTCATAGACTCCTCTATTATTTCATTTAATTAGCACCATATAACCAAGAAAAATAGCTTTACAGTTACCCCAAGATTTTAGAACATATCTTTGATTGTCAGACCTCTACAAAATTCATTTGACTTGTCAACCATCTTTGAAAGCTTTCATGATAAAGTAGCTTTTGGACCAATATTTTCGAGGTATTAGGTTCCCTATAAAACTAGTTTAGTATATGCATTTGTACACTCAGCCAGACAGAGCTGTCTTTATGTATGTGTTGATCGATTTCACTGGTTTATAACAGTGCATTTAATTCCATAATCATATATTTGAGCAAGTTGGGAGATACTAGGTTTAACAAAATTCAGCAAAATTCTATAATGGAACATTTTGAAGATCTTCTAATATGTTATTCTTCACTGAACCTCTTCTAGAGAGGTATGTGATATGTAAACATATTTCACCACATATCCTCTATTCTAAAATCAATCAATTATCCTCAGAGAACTAGTCTTCTCTGGGAAACATTTTAAGAAATGATGAAAATCAGGCGCCTGGGTGGCTCAGTTGGTTAAGTGACTGCCTGCAGCTCAGGTCATGATCCTGGGGTCCCGGGATTGAGTACCACATCAGGCTCCCTGCTCAGCAGGGAGTCTGCTTCTCCCTCTGACCCTCTCCCCTCTCATGCTCTCTCTCTCTCAAGTAAATAAATAAAATGTTAAAAAAAAAAGAAAGAATAAAAATCATTGACTGATGTACAAACGATTAGTTTGTATATTTATTAAAATCTAGTTATAAATTCAGCATACAACCTGCATTACCATAACCCTGGAGAAAGAGTCTTCATAGAAAGAGGGTAGGTACCCATGGTGGTCATCTCAGGAGCATTGGGCATATCTTAACTAGAAAATTCAATTTTATAAAAAGTCTCTAATTTTGCTGAATTAGTATTTTTTTTAAATCCAATTGTATTTTGAATACTAATCCTGTAGCATATAATAATGTATTCATTGTTTTGTTTCATTTATCTAGGCTGTATCTGATAAGATAGATAAATGTATATAAGAGCTGGAAAGTTTAATTAGTAAGAAAGGGAAAAATCATAAAGGAGTGGGAATGGAGGATAAAGTCTTCCAGTTTTGGAATGAATAAGTCATGGGAATAAAGGACACAGCATAGGGAATAGTTAATGATATTGTAATAGGGATGTTACGGTGATAGACACAGTTGTGGTGAGTGTAGCATAATGTATAGAGTAATTGAATCACCGTGTTTTACACCTGAAGCTAACGTAATATTGTGGCAACTACACTCAAATAAAAAAAATTATAAAAAATAAATTGGATATCATTATAGTTATTGCAATCACAACAAAATAAATCCAAGGCAGGAGTTTCATAAATTATAGAAAATTACTAAAATAAAATTTAAAAAAGTATAAAACTAGCATTTATAACTTCCATATGAATAGATCTTTTAAACATTGAGTAATGTTTTGAATTATAAAGCTCTAATATTGCCAAGCTAAAAATGTGTATTTAAAAGGCATTACTGTTATGTTTTAGTATACCTCATCTCATTACACAATAAAGAAGGTATAATTGGGGACGCCTGGGTGGCTCAGTTGGTTAAGCAGCTGCCTTCGGCTCAGGTCATGATCCCAGCGTCCTGGGATCGAGTCCCATATCGGGCTCCTTGCTCGGCAGGGAGCCTGCTTCTCTCTCTGCCTGCCTCTCTGCCTGCCTGTGCTCACTCTCTCTCCCTCTCTCTCTGACAAATAAATAAATAAAATATTTAAAAAAAAAAAAAAAAAGAAGGTATAATTGTTCTTCTCAACATGAAGACAGTGAAAAAACAGGCACTAAAACACACACACACACACACACACGCCATAAAGCTTCCTATAAGTTATAGTGTCTTTAAGGTCATTATTTTATAATGAAATATTATTTAAATTTAAGTAGTTACACAAGTCATTTATATATTGGCATATCTCTGACTCTAGATTATTTAAAACTGTGCATTCTATATTGAGTTAAGAGTTTTGCTTTATTTGGAGGGGAAAATAGGAATACCACTTTTTTAAATGATACCTCTAAGAAAATTTCCTTCCACAGTTTACTAAAGATAAGCAGCAGGATGGCAGTAGTTCTTTGTTATCCTTTTGTAAAATTAGGGGAGAGATGTGTAAGGACACTTTATGTTTATCAAGATTAAGGAAAAAGATGACAACCTAAGCAAATATCGGAGGGATGTGCGAAGGTTTTTGCCAATACTGGAAGTAATGCAGAATGCAGTCAGTCACCTTTATGCCCATAAGAAAATGTACTGTATGGTTCAGTGGATGAGAATGGCAATGGTTAGTAGAAAGTCAATTTAATTAACCTACTCTCCCAACAACAGCCTTGTATACTCTGTTTATTTGAATATTCGGTTATCAAATGGAGAATGTAAAAACATTGGTTTTGCTTTTTTTTTTTTTCTTTTTTGACTATGGCATATAATGCCCCCAAATTAAGAATAAATGCCCCTAAGGCACCCCTGACTCTGCAAAGTCCCACAAAGAGTATACAAATCATAGCTTGATTTAAATAGTGGTTAAAATAAAATGCTTTTAGCAATTGCTGCTTACATGGAAAATAATAACTGATTAATTTAAATATTATCAATGGAATTTCATTTCTATAAAGTTGATGCTATGAGTAACTGGGATGGAGGCTGAAGTAATTATACGGTAAAGAACCTATATAATTTGTCAAGTTATTAAAACCTAATTTTATCAAATACAGAAGTATACCATCATCAAATTAAAACAAGTTTGATTTTTTATTACATTTCTTGAAATCTTTTATTTACTAATTTGATATGTTTTTATCTTACATCTTTTTAACCTAGAGAATGAAAACCTAGGGATGGGTAAATCAATATCAGAATGTTCTGTTCTGACTCACCAAGGGAAAAACAAATTTGAAGATTTCTCAGTGAAAATGACTACTGTTCTCTTTGTCATAATTCTAAGTGACAATAAAACAAACATAATTAGACTGAGCATACAAATCAAGGAAAGGAAATTAAATGTACTTTATGTTTTTCTTATTCAGTGTATTCATATAATCTTAGGATAACAAATGATATATCCCAATTCTGTCTCACTCCCTGTGTAGGACATAGAAGGTAGTTTGGGTCTAGATGATTTTCGTTTAGAGACAAAATTCTTATAGAGGGACACCACTATATTTCATTTCTATATGTTATTTGGATTATTTGTTTATAATACATGTTGTTTGAAAGAAAAAGAAACTAGAAATGTGTTTTTGAAAATATTTAATTCAACTGACTTTTTTCTCTTTTTCCTCTTTAACCACTTTACAGTGCACTTAATGAGTTTATGGGACAAATGTTCATTTCTCAGATTGAGAAGAATTATACCACCTGGTCAGATTACATATTCATGTTTGAGCTACAAATTACATATGCTGCTTATTATTTTATTCTATTTTCTAGTGATAGGAAAGAATAATGTGCCTGTGATATTCAGTCTAATGAGCAGTTGACTTAAAATTATTTTATTCTCTTCCTCAAGAACACCATTATGTTAATGAGTATGTAGAAAGAATAAAAAAGGAAAAAAAAATAAAATTATTGTAAAGAAAAGATATTCCAGAGATGCCTGGGTGGCTCAGTTGGTTAGGCGTCTACCTTTGGCTCAGGTCCAGATCCCAGGGTCCTGGGATCAAGCCCTGCATTTGGCTCCTTGTTCAGTGGGGAACCTGCTTCCTCTTTTCTCTCCTGCTCATGCTCTTATCTCTCATGATCTCTCTCTTGCTCAAATTAATAAAATCTTTTAAAAAAAAGAAAGTAAAGATATTTGGATCAATGCTCAATTGTAATAATCTTTATATATGTTTGTCCTAAGAGGTATATTTTATGACTATATAACTTTCAATACATATATATTAATTAGAAAATTATAAATATTGTAAATTTCTCTATCCAGAGGACTGTGTAACTCACGCTTTTTATTTGTATGAGTTCTCCTGAGAAACAGAACCAGTAAGATGAATACATAAAATTTTAAATGTAAATGTAAAATGCATGCAAACATAAAGGGATTTATTTTTAAGAAATTGGCTCCCATGTTTGTGCAGGCAAGTCCAAACTTTATAGGGTGGGATGACAGACTGGAATCAGGCAGGGGTCAGTGTTGCTGTCTTGAAACAGAATTTCTCCTTGCCCAGGAAACCTCAATTTTTTTCTCTTAAGTCCCTCAACTAGTTGAATGAAGCTCATTCATATCATGTAGGGTAATGTTCTTATATTCAAATGATTATAGATGTTAACCACAATATAAAGTACTTTCACAACCACACCAGGATTAAAATTTGATTGCATAACAGACTAAGCTATAGCTTAGTATAGCTGATATATAGAACTAACCTTCCACTCATTATTTGTAAAATCTGCTGGTCAAATTTAATTTAGTTTTATAGCCTTGTGTCATTAGTGGAAATAGTTTGTTTGATACTTTACACAGACCTTAATAAAGCAAGTATAAATGAAATAATGTATGGTGAAGATGATTACGAGTCTAAGACCACCAAAAACTTTCATATCACTTCATTCAGTGGCTTCTCATCTACTGCTTCCTACAGGAGCTTTCTCAGTAAGTCTCCTTAACTCACTTTACCTATATGTTCAAGTCTTTAAAATGCAAAAAAACATTGCAGGAAGTAAAAAACTAGAAAAGCATATGTGATTCAAGTCCGTTATTTTACAGATACATAAAACTTCAGTGACCATCTTTGATTCTCTAGGTCACGGAGATATATGAACATATTTTTCTAGTTCTTTCTGTGTTTTGTCTATGATCGAGTATATAATGTGACTTTTTTGGGAAATAGTTTCTTTGCTGATATAATTGGTTAAGAAGTCATACTGGATTAAGGTCCTAAATCCAATGATTGACGTATTTATGAAAAGAAAGAAAGAAAGGAAGGAAAGAAAGAAAGAAGGAAGGAAGGAAGAAAGGAAGGAAGGAAGAAAGAAGGAAAGAAAGAGGAAAATCATGCAAAGATACAGAAATAATAAGAGAAGATGGCCCTATAAAGACGGAGGCAGATTGGAGTTAGATTGCCAGAAGCCAGGGGACACCAGAAACCACCAGAAATTGGAAAGGGCAAGAAAAAGTTTCCCCAGTGCCTTAAGAGGGAGCATAGCCCTACTGATACCTTGATTCTGGACTCCAGCTTCAACTCTAAGAGAAAAAAATTCTGTTGTTAGAAGCCACCCAATTTGTGGTAATTTAGTATGACAGCCCTAAGATACGAATACACTCTCATTGCAATTAACCCTTGGATCTTTTCTGCTTTCCTTACATTGCTTTTGAAAGGAATAAAGAGTCTTAACTCTTACATGACTTGTATTAAATCTAAGAGATTCTTGGGACTTTGTATATGGAGGGAATGCCCCATTTTGGCACTACTCCTTAGAGTCTTTCATGGTAGAAAAAGTAGTGGAATGAATTAGGCTGCCATTTACACTGACAAGGAAGAAGGGTTTCTTCTTCAGTGAATATGTTTAAAATGCCACATTAGTTGAATTGAGTTGAATTGTCAAAATTATTTTCCTCATCCAATTTATTCTTACCCAGAGATTTACCTGACTGAATCTGTGGTGTGTAGAGTACAGTAAGTTACTTCTGTGATCTTAAGAAGGAGCAGCCAAGGCTATCAAAGACATAATCTTTTGAGGTGTGTTGCTCAGTTTAGAGCCATGCTGCAACCAAAGACTCATTAAGCTCATCTAATTAAATAAAAACAATAACCCAAATAATTAAAGACAAAGTCATGACCTTTAATGATCCCTTAGCTTATCACTGTTACAAAATGAATTTTAATTACCATTAATGGTCTGTGTATATGTAAGGTATGACACAGCAGTTATAATCTACCCAAAGGGAGTCCTCCATTCCTTTTGCACAAGAGGTACCCATTTGGGAATGGTTATTAATTACTCATTCAAAGAAATAAATGTGCATTACATTCTCAAGACATTTTCTGACAACTGTCATAACATTTTAATTGTATCCTGGGTGGCTTCTAATATAAAATTATCCTTGAGAGCTTTTAGGAAAACTTTAAACTTTAGTTGCCATGTAAAGAAAGCTTAATATCTAATTTTCTGTTTATGTTCAGGCAACATAAGTTATATTTAGTTTACATGAATAGAACTGACAGTTTGATATGTGGTTCAGATCAAATTTAATTTCCTACTAAAATTACTAAATTTGCAAAACCAGCCTACAATGTACTGTGTTTATATGAACCTACAATTTGTTTTTCAGTAGTTTCTTTTTAAATATGTGTGTATAAATAGCTTCCTCCCCCAAATTCAATGTATTATTGCTTACTTTTATTTAGAAGGCTATTCAGCAGTCAGTTGTTCATATTCTAAATTACGAGTCACAACCTAGGAAATTTTGGGAATCTCTTAGAAGTGAATTTTGGAGAGATAGTAAGGTAAAAAAAAAAAAAAAAAGTAGTAAGTGTTAAACTTTTAGTGATTATAAGAAATAACCTATGGGTGTATATTAATTATCTATTACTATTATTATTATTATTATTACTATATTACTATCTATTAATTATCTATTACTGTGTAAAACCAAACTAAAGCAAACAAACAAACAAAAACCCCTACAATTGCATGATTGAATGTAGTGGCCGTTTCTTTAGCTTAAATTCTGTGGGTCTGCAACTGGGGCTGAGCTCAGCTGGGTGTTTTCTCTAATTGTTGGCTGGGTCCTTTGACCGTATTCAGTTGCTGGTCATATGGTGGATTGGGTAGGGGATGCGTGGTCTAAGATGGTCTCACTCATATCTCTGGTCATTAATACCCTGTTGGCCTAGGTGAAGGGCAATTAGGCCACATGTTTCCGTCATCCTGCAGGCTAGTATAAGCTTGTTCTCAAGGACATTTTACAGTGTCTTAGTGATGGAAGTGGCACTGGGAAAGATCTCCTGCGTCCTAAGCTTAGAACTGGCACAGTTCCATTGATTCCAGCCCATCAAGATACAAGGCATACATAAATAGACTTGACATAATCAATGAGAGAAGCTGCCAAGTCATAGTGCAAAAATAATGTGATTGTAGGGTAGAATGGGAATTTGTGATTCCTTTTGCAGCCTATCACAAGATGCTTGTCAAACATGAATGGTTCCATACAAAGATTCTAATTTAGTTGGTCTAGAAACTACTTCAATAGCATTTAGAGTGGAAATAGCCCCTAGTGACACTCAAAGTACCTACGGTTCTCATAAAGTTGGGGTCGGTCATAATTTTGTTAAGTGTTAAGTTCTCCACCAATGAAATAACAAGTTAGAGTTGATAATTCTACGTGCCCACTCAAGTCTACAAGTCTTGCTATCTAACTTCAGTTATCTAGGAAAGCATTTCACATTCAGTATAACATTATTAAATATTATATTACCCACAGATGTTTAAAACAATATTCCTATTTATGTAATTTATACTAATTATTTTTAAATATCTTATTCCATCCAGTCCACTATTTTACATTTATAAATTAATGGATCAATTAAATAAACTGATATTCTTATCTATCAAGTTTCAAAACAACAGTTCTTTTTACTATAGGGCTCTTAGATTGTCTGGATTATAAACTTTTTAAATTCAGGGAACATCTTTCTTTATGCTTCTGTGTTTTGAAATAGTGCTTATTTCAGTGTCTATATGCTTTATATGGAGTGTCATACAATACAAAAAAAGAGTATAAGTTCATGGTTGAGATATGTCAGAATTTGTATTTCTTTATTTCATTCAACAAGAGGAAGAAACATAAAATACCTGAGTGTGTGGCTCTTAGGAAGAATTTCCAGGGAAGTCCTATTTGAACTAAATCTTACTGATGAGGATGAGATGTCAGTCAGATTTATGGTTAGGGAGGGTGAAGGAAGTAGTAAGGCAGAAAAGAAGGAAATGTCCCAGTTTGCACAAAGATGTCATGTGGTATTCATTGTGTAGTGCAAAAGTAGAAGAGAGGAAGGCTGACTCTGGTCCACAGGGCCTGGGACATCATATAAAGAACTTGAATATAACCCAAAAGTTATCTGAGAGTTTCAGGAGATAAAAAGTAAATTTCCCCAAATTACAGACATTTCAGATCAGTCTAAGTGAATGATACTGACTCTGGAATTTGTGTAGAGGGAGAAGAGACTCTACAAAATCTTGGGATGATTAGAAAATAGCCCATAAAGGAAACAAAGAAGATCATGGACTTTCAGAAGGTAATGTTGAGTATGAAGAACAAAAAAGCTCTACAATTAATAAGACTGGAAAATGCCCATTAGCCATGAAGAGGTCAATGGTGGCGGCTTCAGTGAAAGTGGCTTCAGTAGACTGTAGGAAGGTCTTGAGTGATGTTAAAGACAGGAAGGTGGTGGATGTAGACCATCCTTCTGAACTATTTGGAAGTAAAGAAAGAAAGACTAAAAAATCTTCCTATGAGCAGACACAAAATATTTAAATGTCTTTATAGATAAAAAACAATACATATATAGCTTAAAGTTTTACTTCCATTTTACTTAATGGCTTAGATTCATGAGATACTATATTGATAATTACACTTCTCACTGGAGAATAAGATTTTGCCAAAGGTTCTATTGAGACAAACCTTTCACATTCCCCAGAGAGAATCTTTTCACTCCAGACCTGTAGTGTACTTCATCCCATGCATGATGGTTAATTTTATGTGTCAAGTTATTTACGTCACAATACTCAGATACTTGATCAAGAGATGATCAAACATTGTTCTGTATGTCATTGTGAAGTTATTTTTACATGAAATTAACATTTACAAAGCAGACTGAGTAAAGCAGATTATCCTCTGTAATTGTGGTGGGACTTGTTCAATCATTTGAAGACCTTAATAGAAAAAAACATAAATAAATAAGTCGCTTTCCCAGAGAAGAGGGTATTTGCCAGCAGACATCCTTTGGACTCAAACTGCAACTCTTCTCTGGTTCTCCAGCCCACCAACAGCATACTCTGTAGGTTTTATACTTGAGAGATTCCACAGTTGTGTAAGACAGTTCCTTAAACTAAATCTCAATCTCTCTCTCTCTCTCTCTTTCTACACACACACACACACACACACACACACACACACACTTTGCCATTCTGGCAAAAATAATTTCTCTGAACTTTTAAATTGTGGATGGTGTTTGCTGAACATTTGTATATATGAAAGTATTAAATCATTACCTTCTAGTGATATATGCTCTTTGGAGATGTTTCCCCCACTCCTAATTGCTTTCCATATTCATATTTTAATTGTTATCCCATTACCTTTCATTCTGTCTTTGTGAATAATATGCAGAAACGAAGAGCACAAAGCACTAATTAATGAAAATATAAGTGAAACATTTATATTGTCTGAACACCATTAGCATGAAGGACTTTCTAAGAGTATTCTTGTCACTGAATTAGACAACCAAGGTAACTCTAATGAGAAGTACAGAAAAAAATATCTTACCTTCTTGTATTCCTATATTGCATTTTTGGTTTTCTAGTGGCCTTGTCAAAGAGAAAAGCACATTCGTTTTTGCACAGGAAGAATTCACAATGATTAACTTGGAGGGTCCTTTCAGTGTTTAATGAAAATTTTACCCGGTAGCTTTTAACAGGAACTTGTGAAAAAAATGTTTACCTCACTTCGGTCACTGAATACCCAAAGCCTAGAGGACTTCCTGTTCAGTGACTAAGTTATTCAGTGACCAAATGTGCCCTGGATAAAAGATTTATTTTAATTAGAATAACTGTTTGAATGACTTCTGTGTTAATCTTTACAGAGTAAACACTAAAGACTTTTCAATAGTCTGCAAGGCTCTACAGAATCTGGCTGCTGGCTGTCTCCTTGACCTCATCTCTCCACACATCTCCCTTATTTCTCCCAGTGTCAGCACTACAGGCCTGCGTTTATTCTGCAGACATGCAAAGCTAATTCTTCCTGGAATGCTCTCCACCCAGGTATCTTCCAACTCCTTCACTTCTTTGAAATTTTCTGTTTAAATGTCCCATTCTCAGTAGGTCTTCTATGCTCTGTAAAAATGTCAGCCGATCCTGTCTTTTTACCTGTTTGTTACGTGGATCAAAACACTGTCTGTTAATTATAGAATTAGTTAATTAAATAGTTAATTCGACGCATGGGTAGGTTTCGGGTTCACTCCAATCCAGACTCTGTCTCGACCAAGAGTCACGCCAGTGCTCAGCACTCGCTGAACGTAATGCATCATTAGCTGACTAATGAGCCATGAAAACTCAAGGGTACTCATAACCAGGGTGCTTGTGATCGCTGTGTGCAATGCAACTAGTGGTTCTCATCTGGGCGGATAATTAGAAATACCTGAGCACACTCCCAGCACTCCCACGAAACACAGGCCAGCTAGACATTATCTCCATCCTTCCCCCCAACCTCTCAGGTTGAGGTGTATTCTTCAGAACAGTAGTGTTGAGAGCCAAAGAAGTCGATTCATTTAGAGCTGCGAGGTAAAACAACTGTATGTTGCAACCCCAAAATCCTTCCAAGAGATGTGGGAGAGTTTTTAGCTACTAAAATTCAGCGGCAGAAACCACATTAATTATAGGAAGACGAGGCTTCCTTCTGAGTCTTGCTTTCCTATCACAGACAGGTGAGAATGAAGTGTGACAATATATGGGAAGAATTTAGAAGACCATAAAAGGAGAACACAACAAAATTTTTGTAAAAACCAAAGAAATAAGTTTATTCTTATAGTGGACGAAATTGTGCTAAGTGATTAAACTTATTCCTGTTATTAATTAATATTTTGGTTCAGTTGCATCTTTCCTTGTACAAAAGGAAGGGAGGCACTGGGGAGGGGAAGGTAAGGCCCAGAGGAGGGGACGCTAGGTGAGGACTCAGAAGACCCGTGCTGGGGCTCCAGCTACCTTAGTCCCTAAGGTGTATGACATTGAATAAGTCATGTAATAAAATCAAATTGCTTATTATCTATAAAATGCCAGTAACGCTTTTCCTAAAACTATATGGACAGTGAGGATAATCGAGTTAAATAATACTTGAAAAATTGCTTTCTAAACTTAATGGGTCAAAAAGATATGTACACATATTCCCATGTGCATATATACAAGTGTGGTTTTTAAGATACCGTTGGAGGGGCGCCTGGGTGGCTCAGTCAGTTAAGTGTCTGTCTTCAGCGCAGGTCATGATCTCAGAGTCCTGGGATAGAGCCCCACATCGGCTCCCTGCTTAGTAGGGAGCCTGCTTCCCCCTCTGCCCCTCCCTCCACTCATGCACATTCTCTCTCTCTCTCTCTCAAATAAATAAAATAGAAAAAAATTACATTTGATAACTGATTACTTCATCTCATTGATATTATTATAAAAAGGCTAGGATTCTCTACAAGAACACTTCAGGGTGGACGTTTCGGAGTAACTTTCTTCTGGTAACTAACATAATCCGAGAGGGACTGTTTGCTCATGCTACTGTTCCAGCAGTGTGAATTATGGTGGGGCTGCCAGTGATGGTGTCATTGGCTCTTAGAAAACTGGAGAGAAGGTACCCAAGTAGTCTCCATCAGAGCCCTTCCTGAGCATGATTTTAATTAGAAAACATAGAATTTTCCAGAATCCACTGGCAATTATAGTATCTGTTTTCTAGATAGCCAGGGATAGCTTTTCACCACTTACATTTCTGAATTAATCAAGTTTGGTATGAAATTCTGGTGCATCATAACTTAAGTTAAAATGAAACTTTATAAACAAAGTGGCATAAATTTTTGTATTTGAGATTATTCCAGCTATTGTTCTCACATCTAGGTTATTTAGTCTAGAGCTGGGGAGAAAAAAATGCTAGTATGTACAGCAAACCTAAATCTTGTTGTTCTAAAAGAATATGTGTGATAATAGTATAGTGTTTTGGACTTAAAGGAGTCGCAAAAATGATCTGTGTGTGTGTGTGTGTGTGTGTGTGTGTTTAAAGGGAGCATCTTACTCTGTAACTCAGGGCCTCGTGGTAAATTGCTGCAGAAGAAAACAGGCACATCAAGAAAATGTTTTCCATTTTGCTAACAATTTTTAATGTGCCCTCCACATAGTTTATCATTTCTACTGTTACTAAATATTGAAGTGGCTCTATTCTGATTTTCCAGTGTTGCATGTTCCAAAAAATATCATTTAAATATTATTCTGTTATCATCTTTCAGTAATCAGAATGCCAGAAAAATTTAGTGGGTCACTGGTTCGGGGTCCATTTATGCCATGTAAACATAAAGAAAGAGCTTTGGATCACAGGACTCAGTAACACTCCTCTATTACAGAGTCATCATACACTTTGGGCCAAGTGTATTTTTATATAGTAAATTGAGGGAAATCAAAAGGTGAGCCACTGTTTTATAATAAAATATGCCTGCCAGGTATTAATGACTGTAGCTTTTGTCACACTTGACAAGAGCTATTTTTGAATTTGTTAGGAATTTCAGAATCTCTAACAACAGATTATGCTGCCAGTATTCATAAGGGTACTAAAAAGACTGTCAGCCTTGATGTATGCTGTATTCACTAGACAGTTACCCTGAGTGAAGAGTCATGATTTAGTATAACTCTTGTAGGAATGCCTGCAACTAAGGCCAATGTAAAGAGAAAGTGTATATGAGAAAGAATGGGAAGCAAACATGCAATAACATTTTAATTAAGGCATCCTTTAAAAATATCTGTTCATCTTTATAAAACTAGAGTTTTCAGATTCTCCTGACTTTGCTCAAAAAATTGCCCATGGAGCACCTGGGTGTCTCAGTGGGTTAAGCCTCTGCCTGCTTGTGATCCTGTCTGTCAAATAAATAAATAAAATCTTAAAAAAAAAATTGCCCTGACTCTTCTGAATTATATAGCTTTGTCAAAATGACATCGTAGAGTTGGGGCCATTGAATTTTAAATCTTGAATTCATCTGGTTCATTCTTTGAGTTGAAATATCAACATTAATCAGCATTAATGAAAATAGCATTCCTAAAAGCAAGAGTAAGGGAGACAATTGAGTCAAAACAACGTGTCTGTGCTGCCATGATAACCATTTCATAATGTTCTTTTCAGTCATACTTTCAAATTGTCTTATTGGATGGATTTTCATCCTTAATAATGTGTGGCTCCTACAGAGCTCCAGAAGTCAGCCAGTGATCCCGAATTAGATCTAATTAAATAAAATTTGTTCCGGTGGAGTTTTTTTTTGTTCATTTTGTTTCTGTTTTTGTGATTCTGGTTTTTCTTTCTGCACCCTCATATTTAGTTGCATTTCAATCAAAACATGTTCTTAGATTGTATAGTCAATTAATAAATAGTTGGATAGCTATGGAAAATACTTGTTGACCTCTCTCTAAGTTTATGTCTCTTAAAACTAACAGCATAAACAAATTAAGATAATATTGTGGTTAAATAAGGGTTTTTTGCAATGAATAAGTAATGATATTTTGTCTATTTAAATTCAGTGACATGAGGAAAAATGCCTAAAAGCAGATGTTTTCATCAGTGAGTGTGTAAAATTGGGATATGATACTTTTAAAGTGAAGTAGATTTTAGAAGTATTTTGATTGTTAAATTGCTGAAGACTGAAATATGGATGCTTAAACTTTGAATAATTCACTGCTCTTTGCTTAATTATCATACATTGATACTTGCTATACATGGGAAACTACATGAATAAGGTTTAGAGGAATTTTCAGGAAAAATCTTCTCTTTTGGTGTATTTTAACTTCAATGTGGTAATATTTTACTTCAGTTTATGATGATGATTTTTGTTTTCTTAAAATTTCATGTTTTTAAAATAAGACTTTCTTGCTTTAGTTTTCCTTCTAATGGAAGCATATGGGACCAGTGTCTTCAAAGTTAAATACTGCAAAACAAACTGTTAGGATCAATAGGGACATTAAAACTAATTTTTTAAAAGCACATGGATCCTTTCAGTAGAATGTGTTCATGTCATTTCTTTTTTTTTTTTTTTAAGATTTTATTTATTTATTTGACAGAGATCACACAAGTAGGCAGAGAGGCAGGCAGAGAAAGAAGAAGGGAAGCAGGCTTCTTGCTGAGCAGAGAGCCCAATGTGGGGCTCCATCCCAGGACCCCGATATCATGACCTGAGCCAAAGACAGAGGCTTAACCCCCTGAGCCACTCAGCAGCCCCTCATGTCAATTTCTTAACCATCGTACAGGATATTGATAAAAGAAAAATAGTGTTTACTCATCAAAAATGAGAGACGCATACCTAGACCCTCTTCATGTATTTTGTAAACTTAATCTATATACTCAGTACTTTCCCTGTTATTGTACTATTTCTCCCAGTATGTAAAAGCACATACTTTTACTACTTTCTTTTTTATATCTGTGCTTTTCATTTCTTTTTTAGTTATTTAACTACTAGAACCTTTATGTAAAACTTAAAACTTAGAGGTCTATATGGAATGTATAGACGTCTCTATAGAACAATTTTAGAAGCATAATATACTTTATCATGGCTTAGAAAATAGTTTATAACTTAATTCAACTCAATGATTATCTTATATTTCGTGTTCAACTAAATAAAACCACTGCAGATATTTCTTTTATTCTCATTGTCTTCCTACATTCTTTAAAAGTAGTTTTACTGTAGGAGTGCCTGGGTGGCTCAGTTGGTTAAGCTCTGCCTTTGGTTCAAGTCATGATCTCAGGGTCTTGGGATCAAGCCCCACATCAGGGTCTCTGCTCATCAGGGAGCCTGCTTCCCCTTCTCTCTCTGCCTGCCTCTCTGCCTACTTGTGATCTCTCTGTCAAATAAATAAATAAAGTCATTTTTTTAAAAAAGCAGTTTTACTATAAAAATTATTTTTATAAAAATCTTTTTGAAAAAAGAAAAAAGTTAAATACTATAGGTATGTAAAAATATAGATAGTAAAAATTTCCATAAGCTCCTGTCTCCCACTTTAGTCTTGTGTATGTTTTCAAGATCTATAAATAGATGTAGGTATAAATATAAAAGGAATAAAACTCATCATGTTGTTGGTAAGTCTTTTTTTCTTTCTTTTTTTGAACAATATATTTCAGAAAAGTTTTACATCCTGTCTATTCTGCTGACTTCTACCACTAAGTTGATTATCTACACTTAAATTAACTGACTAACATTTCAGGATCTAGCTAAAAAAGGATCTTAGGATCCAGAGAACAATGATTTATTAAAAAATAAAACAAAATGAATCTTTTCTCAAAATAATTATTATACTCAAAGGCAAAGGGAAGATGATGATTAATTTATGAAGAGCTAAATAGTTTTGTACTTTCTGTTTATTTTTACATATTCTCAATATTTGACCTTAAGAAAAGTATCAGCCATGAGATGTAGAAAGGGGTTCAGTGGTCATTATGAGAAAATAGAAAGTGAGTTAAAATTTTAAAAAGGAATAAATTAATAGTCTGGAACATATCCACAATTATCTGGAAACAGCTGGTGCCCTTTCACCATTGCTTCAAGTAGAGGCTCTGGTTTTATGCCTCTCTGCCAGAAATAACATCAGTCCAGAAGCCTTGAATCCCAGCAGCAGGGAACTGCCAGAACTGGAGTCTATGAATGCACAAGTGACTTCCTCAGCATGCATGAAGCTGGGTTGCTAAGACCATGGGATAACCTTTAACCTTTTAACTTTTTCATAGAAGCTTTGAGTTATGCATATCTTTAAGCTGCTACATCTTATCTGTAGTTAAACCATTTTCTAAAAACTATCGTTGGTTCTCGTATTGTCACTTAGTTTGAAATAGTGTATTGCACTCTGCAAAATTATTATAATAGCCAAATGCTAGTAACAGGTAGAAAGAAAAGTGAAAGCCAAGGAGAATGGCTATTATGATATGGGAGTGAGCAATAAAAGATAAAATTAATCAAATATTTATATATTTGGAACAGAAAATAACACTACAATTAATTGCTAAGAATGTAAAAACAAAACATTTAAGTCTGTTTCTCCATTTAGAACTCATTTTCAGTGTCGTAAATATTAAAACTCACCAGTCTAATCGTAAAATTGGGACACCTGGTATGCTGAGTTATAGGACATGTTTAAGCATAGAGATCTCTACTTATTAAGTAGACACAAATAAAATATCTGGGGATAGAAGAAATAGAGCAATTAGAGATGTGTAGACATTTTCCTCATCTTACAGAGAAGGAAATTTTATAACTCAGAGAATTTAAGTTATAGCGAGTCTATACCCTAAGTCTCTAAATTCCATTTTGTTATTGATTAATAATCGCATGATGGGAGTCTAACTTAAAATTCCATAAACATCTTTGTTTTAATGTTGCATTAATTAGAATGCATAAACAGTATTTTTAAATGAATACTCAAATATTGAAATGAATATTGAATACTCATATTGAAATACTGAAATATTGAAATATTGAAATACTCAGATGAATAAAAATCTGTTCTCCTTGTTTGTCCAGGAGGCGTCTTATATTTTACAGGTGTAGGGAGTAGACCACCACCCCAAATCAATCTGAAAACATGATTGATATTTCTTAGAAGAGCTGCTAAAATTTGGAGGAGACTTCTTTCTTTAGTACAGATTCTTGATTGTAAAGAATCTCAAGTGAATGATAAAAGATTCATACCATAACAAGAAGATTGCTTCTTGAGATGTTCATGACATACTATCCTTTTATTTTAACTTTATGTCTTGTTGGTCACGGTGCTTTCCACTGCCAAGTTGAAAACAATGATTTTTAATCAGCTCTCCATATATAACTTTTAATGAGTACATCACAGCAATCCATTGAGATTAAATGGAGATAAAGACTGCTGTTTTCCTGAACTTGATAGGTATAAAGTGTAGCATCCTCCCAGTCTGAAAATAAATGCAAAAGTGGAGCTATCTATTATCAGCAAGTTCTCATTTGTCTTTTGTTCCTTAGACCAGAGTTCTTATCACCATCAGAGTCTGATAGAACTAATATTACCAAGAAAGCAGGGGACAAAAGGGATCAAAGACAAGGGACAAAAGAAACAAAAACACACAAACACAAAAGGTTCAAAAACAAAGCAGGAATTTTTTTATTTTACCTCTAACACTTTTTAGTCATTTAAAGTTATTATCTTTTTTTTAAAGATTTTTATTTATTTATTTTGAGAGAGAGACAGACAAAGTGAGAGAGAGCATGAGAAGGGAGGTTAGAGAGTGAAGCAGACTCCCCATGGAGCTGGGAGCCCAATGTGGGACTTGATCCCAGGACTCCGGGACCATGACCTGAGCCTAAGGCAGTTGCTTAACCAACTGAGCCACCCAGGTGCCTATTTCTTCAGGCACTCCAGTACTTCATGATAATAAGCATGGGGAAAACAATGGAAGATTAAAACAAACAAACAAACAAAAAAAACACCCACAGACTTTTTAACATCAAGCACCAAGCATCATGACCTGGCCTGAGAAAACAGTGGGAGAAGTTAGGGAGTTGCAGGTAAAGGGAGATAAACACTTCGATTAGTAAAGTGTTTCAGAAGTCAGTGTTCTCCGCAGAGTAAGTTCTCAGAATGATAATGCAACAAATACCAGCAAAGGATTTACTTGTTCTCTAATTGGCTACAATCTCTTACTCCCTCACCTTTAACTTATTTGCTGGTAAAAAGAGGGGGAAGGGAAGACTGTGTGGGTGATCTTAACCATATTTTTATGTTTTCATTGGATCAGAAGGCACATGGACATAGGCATTACTAATTGTATATGGAGGATTCTGCTGATTTCTAAATAACATTTCTTTTAGCATAAATGTAATACTAGATTATTAAACAATGGAGACTTTTTTCCCTTTTTCTTATTAACGTCATAGGTTACTTAAAAAAAAAAAAAATCACAAAGACACTTAACAAAGGGATAAGAATCCCCCGAATAGAAATATGACTATGGAAACAACCTGCCTCAATTAATAGATACCTAATACTCAAAGCCCTGCAGTAAGAGAGAAGTAAAATGTTACTAAGTCAGCGTTAAGTTTTCATCTCATTTGAGATGGTTTCAGGAGATAAGCCACATGCTGTCTAAAAATAATGAAGGCTGAAAGGTTGGCCACTGGGAATCCTTGTCACAAACACATATCTTCCCATGCTCTGACAGTATTAATAATTTCTTTTCATAGACAAAAAACCTTCAAAACCAGAGGCCATATCAGAAGGAAGTAGGAGAAGCTTAAAAAGGAGTTAAAATTAAAACCTGTGCTTAAATTTGATATTGTAAGCAGGGAAGTTATTGCTTATTCTACCAGTAATGATTAACAATAAAAATATCAGCATAACTTAATTACATTGCAAGGAGATATAGGTGTATGTCTGTGTGTGTGTGTGTGTGTGTGTGCGCACACATGCTCATGGTATATTGTGTGAATGCACTCTGTGTGTATTTATGACTCTTATAAAAGTTGTGGATCATTAAATTCCTGCAAAAGGAGATTTTTTTTTTTTTCTGAAACAAGTAAAGTCCTTTTCCTTTTTTTCACCCCCACAGTATGGTAATATAATTTCTTTGTAGTATGCAGTACTATCTTGTGTTTATATGGTATTGATCTGTATGAGGAGGCTTTTGCTTCATATCTTTGTTCTGTAACAGTGGTGTATATCATGTTTTTATGTCACAGATATATACTGCCTACCATGTAAGACAGACACAAGAAGAAAAAAACAAAACAAATCAGTTTGATCTATCAGATATTTTTGCAAAGAGGAAAAAAAAAAAAACAACAACTTTAAAATAGACTTCTTCTAATAAAAAGAGATTGCATAATATTCAGTTCCCGTGCAGTTTTATTGAGTATTTGAGAGACAATCAGATTTCATTACATCTCAACAAACAGTGTAGTTATTAGTTTTTGGAGCAAATTTGACTCTACTGATGTGCAAACAAAAAGAAAAAGACACAGACCTTTTTGTTGCTCAGAAAACTTCATACAAATGATAATAAAAGGTAGTTACTTTTTCTCTGAAATAGTT
Source organism: Neogale vison (assembly GCF_020171115.1). NCBI lineage: Eukaryota > Metazoa > Chordata > Mammalia > Carnivora > Mustelidae > Neogale > Neogale vison. The sequence goes on along the minus strand of NC_058095.1, from coordinate 127,270,193 downwards.
CACTTTAGTGCAATAGGTTCTATTTTCTCAGCTGTCAGTACTATTATTGGCGTAAAGACTGGGTGTATAGCTAGAATTTTCCAATTCCCTTAAGTGGGGATTCTGTGTCTGAAGAAATGGTGCATTTCAAGTCCTTTTCAACCTGTCAGTATTTGAGAGTTATTAACTTCAACTTCCTTTCTGCCTTTTGAAATCTGACACTGATTTGTCCCATATTTCCCGGAGGCCTCTGTGTGCAATTAGCCATTGGATTCACTGAGTAATTACTTCATTTTTCATGTAAAATGCTCTTGATTTATTATATACTTGGGAAGCAATGGCAGAGATAGGTCAACAGCAGTTAGAGGAGATTAAAGTAGATATTCTGTTTAACTGTGGAAGCAATCAATCCCCATAAGTCTGTGAGCGAGGAGTTAAGAAGGGTGCCACTCAAAGTTTAACAGTAGTTTTCTAGATGAATTTGCCACTGCTTTGAAATTTCACTGAGTAATGGGAAGACATTCTGAAAAATCCTACCTCAAGAACTTATCTAAGTGAGTAGTGGAATGACCTATCACTTACGACAAATTCAAGAAAAAATGTTTTTAATTCTCAGCAAGAGTTTTACAGGTCTTATAAACTGCGTAAATCAGTGCAGTTGTGCTGTTTAAAAGAAAAAAAAAAAAAGGAGGCCATTGCTAGCCTCTTCCTGCCATCCTTTGAGGAGAATTTTGCTAGCACTTGCTGTGCTAATGTAATACTTTTCTAAATGGATTTCCCCTGTCTATGGATAGGTTACTCGGACTTAAATAAATGATACTTTGCAGGGTAATACAAAAGGTACGACTGGCTTAGAATGAAGAACGATTGTTTCCTTTTGACTAGGTACTCACATTTTATGTGCAGTTTTGTAGTTGATACTGTAAAGCTGAAAATTACACTTCACTTGCTTGGGAAAACACATTTTAGCAAGATGCCAGTACTTTGTTTCTGTTTGTACAATTGCACCATCACTAGGAGCTTCCTCAGTAGAGTAGTTTGCTTCGGTGGGACTGGCATCTGAAGAGAGGATAATTGAGTGACCTTGTATCACGGAGGAGGAATGCCAAGTCGGAAATGGAAGACTCCCCTGTGAAGGGAACTGCTGAGAGTTTTCATTGCACAAAATAACAAAGCAGGGGTGGATCTTTTAAAAATTATAAAGCTAGCTCCAAAGGCACTAGACTGTCTCTTCCTCTGCCATTTCTGTGTTTATATTTCTAATTCTAGTCTTTGAGAGACGGTGAAATTGTAGGAAGGGAAAAAAGGGAAAAAGCTATTCCTTCAGGGTTATCACCATTTACTTCAACAATATATTAGTTATTGTTAGTGTCCTTTACCCCTCTTACTTTGGAGACTGCGGCATAATAACTCACCAAAGGAGCTACTGTGATTTGATTCTTTTTAGGGACCAAGATGGGTGTCTTTGGACATTTGACCAGTGTATGCGTAATGAGTGTGTTCGATAATTTATCTCTAATAAGTGATCCATTCTTTTCTATTTTCTTTTATCTTCAACTTTCTTACTCATTTTGGGCAATTACATCGAGACGTGTAAAAACATCAATGGGAAGCAGGTTTACTTATGCAGGTTTAATCTTATGGAACCTCATCAGCATTAACAGTCCTGAGTCTGTGAAATAAGAAGTCCAGAACACTAAACTTTCTTCTGTGACGTATCAGCACCGTGTCCGTGTAAGCTCCTTAATACTGTTACCTATGTTACAGAAATTAAAAGACAAGGGCAGAGATAAATGCAGAAAAAAGAGAAACCAATCATCTGTAGGTCAAAGCAGTAGGGAAGATTTAATCTAACACACTAAGTGATGAATTCAGAGAGAGAATTCTATCTTTTAATTAAAAGAAATGACATGACAATATTTGCTGGTTTGGAATTCTTTTTTAGCAGCTTGAATAAAACAGGGTTGCCAGCTATATTTCACCCTGACACTTACAGTAATTTGGGAATGATCACAACATGGAAAAATGGACAAAACTAACGATGTAAGTTTTACATAGTCGGATATTTTCTGCAAGGAGCGTCCTGCAAGAGTGATGATGTTTTCTGAAAAGCTTGTGTAGAGGATTAGTGCTACTTCATTTTTAGTGTCCCCAAACAAAGCTGGCTAAAGAATGAGGAAATCCCAGAAATATTCATATTCAAATCCCACAGCCACTGCACACTCAAATGTATCTCAAGCAAGCACAAATGGCTTTTTCCTGCCACTTTGGCAGCTGAGGGCATTTGGGGCTAGGCTAATAGTACTTTGGAGTACTTTTGCCTGCACAAAAAGTAATCATGTAAATGATAACATTTATAAGTAATCCAAAAGACAGACAGATTCTCTTATTCACAGAGATTTTGTTAAAAACAAGAGTAATCCTAACATTTCAAAAATGTATGACTTTGAGGTACTTTTGCTGGGGATGTGTTAAGTCTGTTTCAAACTTCCATTCACGTGAAATTTGATGCTATTATGTTTCAGATATTCATTTCAGATATTTGTTCCAGATATTAGGTTTCAGATATTCAGAGAAAAACTGTATCAAAAACATCTTGGATATTAACTAACTCCCAATGCAATGAGAATTGATCTCTCTCTAAGTAGTCAAAATAAAAGGACAAATTATGCCAAATTAACAAATACTAGTGGCTTTGAGGCAGTGGGGAGAGATTTCAAAGCATTGCATAAGCTAAAAAATACACAGAATTTAAGACTATCATGATTGTTAGGCATTTTAGCTTGGCAGAATTTCTGAGCTTTGAGCCATACAGACTTTCCTCTTCTGGGGGATCTTCATTCTGACAAAATTATTAATCAAAATATTTGTACAAGACACAGTACTTTTATTTTTATCTTTTATTAGCACCACAGGATCACAGTCACTTTATATAACATTTTAACTCAAACCTCAGGTGTTCCCTCCTTATGCTTGTTCAGTTCATAATTAAAATAAATAGCCTTATTCCTTCTCTAAAGCGCTTACAATAGAGAAACTACAGTTAGTGGAAGCTTTCTGCCCTTCTTGATAGTGGCTTTACACTTATAGCTATTACTTATTTTTATTGAGCACCAATTATGTCCCAGCCTGGTGCTCAGTCCTAGGAATGTATAAGGAATAACACTGTTATATCCCCTTCTACTGGGGGAATCAGACCAACATCCAATTAAGTAGCGCACCTAAGTGCTTTGAAAGGGAAGAGCTGTGCAATGGAGATGTAAATAAATGGAAGGATTTAAATGCTTTGTGGGAGCTAACATCGAAGGGTTAAGTTGGGTTGATTCAGGACAGGGCTAAGTCCAGAAAGAACCGTTCATAGCCTTTGCCTTGGCAATAAAGTGAAAGCTGCAGAGTTTGAAAGGGAGGATTTGAAAAGATGAGAGGCCTCGTATTGGACATGCTGATTTTGAAGTACCTTTGGAGAAGATGAAGAGAAATGTCCGAGATGCGATTGAGTGTATGTTGTGGGCAGAGGCCAAATGGGAGAACCCTGAAGCACAAATGGGTAGTAAAGAGTCAGAGACATTCAATGTAGAGAAATGTGTTTAAAGAGATTTGGCTTAACGCAGCAAGAATGAGTCAATGGATTAAAGAGAATTTTTTTTTTTTTTTTTTTTTGCTTTGTTTTAAGAAGGAAAAGATTTGGACGTATGTAAATGCTGAGGTGCTGAGGGCCAGAAAAGAAGGAAACATTGAAGGCTAGCTAGAAGAGTCAAAATTGATAACATTTAGTTCCACGGACAGGGAGGAAATTGGATGCAGAGTGCACATAGAGGGGCTGGGATGTGAGAGCATACGGGCCAGTGTTAATTTTAAACACAGGAAAGCAGAAAAGAGAAGTGAGAAATAATGAAGGATTGTAAAGAGGTAGCAGACTGGGGGATTTTCCTGCTGATGACGTCCGTGTCCAAGAATTGATCTGGCCTTCTTTGAGGCGAAGGGAAATTGGTGGAGACGAGGTTGTTACAGAGAGCGAGGGAGATGGAAGATGCTGTTGCAAAGGAGGAAATGAAAGGGAAAGAGAGAACTAGAAGAAGTGCCTGGCAATATTAAGGAATACATGGCTGAAGTTAGACCCGCAAATGCATAGTGACAGGCTCCTGTGAAAGTCTGAGATTTTCCTCCTGAGACATACCCGTGTGTGTGTGTGCACAAAACACACACACGCACATCAGATTTTTAATAGCAACTTTCCCCAGACAGTTGCCAGCTATGTTAAAACAAGAGCAAAAGTTGGCAATTTTTTCAAGATACCTAGGTTATCTACATATTTTGGTTTAACAATAATATTCTCTATTTTAAGAATGAATATTCTCTACATTTTTATTTCCCAATTTATGTCATTGTAAACTGCCTCACATTGGCTTCTGTTGGCCTTACTAGGAAGCTCATATACCCACTTTAGCCCTTTTGCATTTCTCAGCAGAGGCTGAGTTAACATTTGGAGGGATGAGGTGGGATAACTAAACATTCGCACTTCCGTCCCTCTCCCTTTGGGTTGCCCTTTTGATAGCTCTGAATTTCTAGATTTCTCCATGTCATTTTGCAAATCCAAATTATGTTACCATCGACAGTTCCCTTTTGTTGAACAGAAGAGAGTACTTAACAGGTCTTAAATTTGCCTGTACCCTCTTTAGAAATTCTTTTTTTTTTTTTTTTAAGATTTTATTTATTTATCTGACGGACAGAGATCACAAGTTGGTAGAGAGGCAGGCAGAGAGAGAGGAGGAAGCAGTGGAGAGCAGAAAGACGGATGTGGGGCTCGATCCCAGGACCCTGGGACCATGACCTGAGCCGAAGGCAGAGGCTTTAACCCACTGAGCCACCCAGGCGCCCCCCTCTTTAGAAATTCTTGAACAGAAAAGGATGCTGATTATTTGTTCTGGAATTATATATAAAAGTTCAAGACATACAAGATTGACAAAACTAAAATGTCAGTCTTCTGTGACGGAATAGACACAATTAAAGAAAAAAAAACTGATACTTCTGATATAAATGGAATTCATACTCCAAAGGAAATTGATAGCCATTTATATGATTATAAAGCAATGAAGATTTATCAGACATAAGATACTTTCAAAATATTTTTATTACTTTCAATTTGTTTGATTTCAACAGAAGTATTCTTATAATTAAGTTGTGATAAAGATTTTGATAGCTTATCTTGGCAAAACCAGGAACTCATTAAAGTGCCTTCCCACTTCATTTTTTTCCCTCTCATATCTCCACCTGAATTCCAGGTGATTAAGCACATTAATCATTATTTAACATCACTTCATAATGGGCTACACTGACCTTTCTGTGTATCAATGGAGGTTTCATTGGTGTACACTAAATCTACAGTATATAACCCAATTCAAAACTTTCTGATTGTGTTTTTAGGTAACTCATTTTCTATTTAAATGTTTTTCAAAGTTGAAATTTCTAAAAACCATAGGAAGTCGAAGTCCCCCCACCCCACCTCGGATGCCGATTTTTTTCTTCTGTGCCCGCAGAGAAATTCAGGTTATGAGAGTGAGTCTATGGATGCTGTCACCTGATCCAGTATTTTCTTAGTGATGATGATGATGATGATGATTATGATGATAAAAAGCATCTTTCACTTAAACTCTTCTCGCCGCTCGCTCGCTTTACCCCTTTCCTGACTCTAACTCCCCCACACTCCTGTGGAGCACCCTGTATGCATATCCTTCTCTTGAGTCCTGGTGCATCTCCTCTTATCCTTACATATAAGTTTAGTTCATCTGAATGGTAGTTTGGGGAATGATCCCCGTGCTTAGAAGACACACATCATCTGTTACTTGAACAAGTGCATTCTTGTCATTACCTATAAGAGTGTTACCACGTGGCAGTGGCTTTTCCTCATGTCAGCTCTTTTTCTTTACTTCACTTTTGGGCAATGACTCAAGCTCTGTTTTTCAGTTCCTCATCTGTAAATCCTGCATAAAGCAAGTGCTACGTAATTGTGCGTGATGACCATGATGGCAATGGGGAGGAGGATGATGGGAGCATTTCACAGAAAGGCAATGGTGCAGGAAAGGCAAATGAGAGAGTGAGTTCACTTTCAAGAATGCTGATGATTCTTCCCTGAACGCATTGCTATGATTTCACCTCCTATCATCCTTGCTTTGAGGTCATTTTGTGGAAACATCCTGCAAGTAAGAGGAACAAGCAGTGTATTCTTTTCTGAGCTTATAATTTCAATCCAGTAAAGGAAATTAAGGTTATTCTTCTATCTACAATTATGCTATCTATTGAGAGTTCAAATAGGAATAAGAGGTTTTAATCGTTTCTTGTAGCTGCTATAACAAATTACCATAGACTTGGTTACGTAAAAACCAGAAATTTCTTCGCTCCTATTTCTGGAGGCCAGAGGTCAGAAATCAAGGTGCCAGCAAGACTGCACTCCCTCTGCAAGTTTTGGAGGCACTCTTACTCCTTAAAGCTTCAGTTACTACTAGAAGTCACATATTCCATGTCTTGTGACTGCATTATGTTAGTCTCTACCTCCATGGTCACGTTGCTTCCTCCTCTTATTTCTATGTTTCTTTTGTCTGTGTGTCCATTCTAAGGACACTTATCATTGGTTGTTGGTTCCATCAGAAAAATCTGGGATGATCTCGTGTCTAGATCCTTAATTCCGTTTACAGAGACCGGTTTTCCAAATGAGATCGCGTTCACGATTCCAGAGATTTGGATATGAACTTACCTTTTTAAAGCCACAATTCAACCTCCTACAGATATACTTAAGTTATATGAAGCTAAGTTTCTAAATAACTGTGAAATTATCCTTCTTAATCAAAATTAAAGTTAGTTAATCTTTTTCCTTAGTTCTAAAAAACTACCCCCATCCTTTGATGTCCTAGACAAACCTTTTCCACAAGATCTTCTCTGGCCACTCACATTCATATCAGACTCCCATTTTCCGTATGTCAATAGCACATATTGTCTGTGTTGTTTGTTTTAGTTCCTGCTTATGTATTATTGTAAGATTTGAGGCATTTAGAAAAAATTCCATGCCTTGATCCTGTCCCTTGATATTTTGATTCATAAAAATCCCTAAATAATGGGTGAAGTTTGTGAATTGTTTCCTCTATCAGATTTTGCTAAAGCAGGTCCCACCAATCAAGTTAATTCATTTTGGACCACTTTTGAATCTTGAGGATTCAGTCAGATTATGGCTTAAACCGAGCCTCTCTGTTTATAAAAGTGTCTCATAATAGCATCCCATGAGCGTCCGGAGGCCTGAGCGATATAGTGGGCTCTTCCCTATTTTTACTCATGATAACAATATCAGTGCTCCTGCGGAAAAGGTAGTTTCTTTTGACAGTTTTTATATAATTGAAATTCTATGTTAGCCACCTATGATAGGATCTGTGATGTTCATAAAAGCAGTTTTCTTATTCTATCTTCAAAGAGGTGACTGTGTTTTGAGTGACTGACAGAGAGCAAGATTCTACATCATGTGGCAGAAACTACTGACCTCATCATGGCCCATTTCCTTTCAAATTGTGCAGGAAAATAAATGATGAAAAAATGTGAAGGAAATGTTTCAGAAACAATCTTTCATGTTTCTAACCACATTACACAACACATGGAAAGGCTAATACTGTATTTTATCTCAGTTAGTGTAACTCATAGTCGTGCTTTCAACAGAGGAAAAAAAAAGATTTAAATGCAGGTCTTGGTTTAATTTAGAACTGATTGCTCATTAATCTTTGGAATAGGTATGCAAGCTGTCTTCCAAATGAAGGGGAGGCTGTTGGCTGAGTACCCTAAACCCTACTGTGCTGTTTTCAATTTGTTTTTCCATATGATATTTAGTCTTTCATTCAGTGTTTAATACTAAACATTAATGGGGAAAATATTGCTTAATGAGCTGTTGTGTTGGGCAGAATGCAGTGAAACACGCCTCCTTTGCAAGAGCTCGCCAGCTTGTGCCAGTATTTAGATAGTGTCATTAATCATGAAGCGTTTCATTCTCCTCTATCCTGAAAGACAAGGGTTTCCTGATGTCATGGAAACAAGCCCTTTTAAAACTGGTTTTGAATTAAGATATAGGCTACCTAATATAAGACATCACATGGTTCAATTACTGTGAGGCAAATACCCCATGTAGGGTTCATAGGTGCTTCTGTTGTGGATTTTATTAGCTCTAAAGAGTAAAAAGTCCATAGTTAAGCATCCATCCTGCCAATGCACAGAACTTGAAGATTATGCCATCAGAAAAGATCGCCTAAATAATCAGATACCTGATGGATCAACTCTTAAGGCAATGAGCGTTGAAATAAACTTGTCTGGTCCCAGGGAGACTGCTTTGCCTCATAGGTTTTGTGTGGCTTCAGACCTGCAAGGTGACCTGCGGGACAACTGCAGAAACAGTGCAGTGGTCCGTGATACCCAGCCTTTTCTGACCTGATATTATCTCCCACACAGAGTAATGACCAAAAAATAAAATACAGATATATTTCTTTCAGGTTCAGATTACTGATTGTTTTTATTCGCAGAAGAGAAGGCCTCAGGAGTTTCAGGACAATTATAAATTCCAAATTAAATGGGAGAGAGAGAGAGAGAGAGACAAGGTCATTATATACACGTTTAATACAAATTCAGGGAAGTCCACTGTCACTGACATTTTGTTACATAGTATTTATCAGTTTAAGACGTTAAAGGGACAAGTTGCCAACATAAATAATAGTCCTCAGGGCAAGGAAAGGACATAAAGAGGACTGAAGCCACAAATACCCCATAGCCCCACCTGCTGGGAGGCACCCTGCTCCCTCTCATCACTGATGATAGGAGAGGACAAGGCCTCCTCACTTTTGTGGTCGTGAACCTGTTTGTGTTGCTGCTTTGGCAGCAGAGGACCAGCTGAGTAATAGGAACTATGTGTCAGTCAAAAAAGTTTTATTGAGTGTAATCCCTTGTCAGTAAAATGTGGAAGTGTAGACTCTGCCTTAAGAGGAGTGCCTCCGTTCTCTCCCAAGCAGGAGCTTGAAAGCTGGGAATGTTGGTCATCTTGGCTCTGCAGAAACTTTGCCAGTGGCCTCTAGCTGCTTTGGTCTGCTGAATCTGAGGAATACTTAACAAAGTTTATATAACTGAGAACGTTATTGTGTTGTGCAAGTGTGGATTAAAAAGCTCTTTAGTCATAGCAGCGTCAGAACCTCTGGTAGGGAAGGGAACTGGCTGGTGTTTTTGTCTGTTTCTTTCATAATGTGTAGCAAAGGTCTGAAAATGTGATACTCATTAAGAGGATTCATAGACTAATAAAGTCTTTGGGCCAAAAGGACCTTAGGGATGCTCTAGACTAACTCATTTTTTATCTTTCAGCTATGGAAATTGAGACTCAGAGCTGTAAGTGGTTTACTCAAGGACATACTGCTAATTAGAAACAAGCCTGAGATTATAAAAAAGTATCCCTGACTCCTCCCTTGATGGTCGGTTTGATCATCACAAAGCTTTTGCCCATTTTTCTGTCACCAGTTACATATATAACCCAATTAATGGTGAACCCACCTTGACATATATGGCCAATTGGACTGATTGGCTATAATAATAAGCAATCTCTCATGTAGGACTTATTAGGTACCTGAATTTTTAGACATTTTACATATATGAACTTATTTAATCTTTACAGAACCCTGAGAGGAAGACACTGTTACCGCCATCTTCTTTAGGAATAGGATATGAAATTGCCGACAGCAGAAATAACCCATCCAAGGTCATAGAGCTCAGGTGCTCACTCTGCTTTCCCAAGACTCAATGTTAGTGGCAAGTGGCTCACTCCACAGAGGTTTTACCAGCCTCAAACACAGACATTTCTCCACAAACTCTGAGAAAGGTCTTTATCATTATGTCTGGGTCACCAAACAAAATTTCTTAAATTTAAAGCAGTTTTACTTCAGAGATTTTGTTGCCCTGTTTGCCTTTAGGAATCTGTTGGACCACTGGGTTCTAATTAAAAACAAAAAAACAAAAACAAACAAACAAAACTGACTCTGATTTTAAACAATGGGTTAGGGTTCTGGTTCTTCCCACTCTAAAAGTTTTACAATCCATTGTAAAAACATATTGACCTTCTTTTGAATCCTCTTTCCCCCATTCTACCAACCAAACAACATTATAGAGCAAGGGTTTTGGAATATGGCAAGTCAAAAGTTTTGTCCCCCAGCCAACCCACACACTTTAAAATAAGTGCATATCCCTCCTACATTTATAGCCTTTAGGTATTTCTTCATAAAGCAAATGTCTGCTTTGACATGACTAATTTGTCACCCCTGATGTAAATAGACTAACATAAGTTTTAAATCCCCCAACCTGTACCCCTTTAATCCCTGCTTAACGGTCCCAATGTTGCACAGAGGTCCCTTTCCATAATATTTAATTACTATTTAATATTAGATTAGGTAACATTTTAAATAGATTAGGTAATATTAGATTAGATTAATATTTAAATCTAGTTTTCATTTGGGAGCGGCATTTTCCTAACTTTGGGTCAGGAATCAGCTATTATTTCTGAATTTCACTAGTCAAAACTTTTCCGGTATTGTTCTATTGTGACCTTTTTTTTTTTTTTTTTAAAGATTTTATTTATTTATTTGACAGAGAGAAATCACAAGTAGATGGAGAGGCAGACAGAGAGAGAGAGAGGGAAGCAGGCTCCCTGCTGAGCAGAGAGCCCGATGCGGGACTGGATCCCAGGACTCCGAGATCATGACCTGAGCCGAAGGCAGCGGCCCAACCCACTGAGCCACCCAGGCGCCCCCTATTGTGACCTTTTTGATGAAATAGGAAAATAGGATTGGATAGAACATGCCAGGTTTTTTTGTTGGGAATAATGAATGCCATACTCTGCAATGTATTTATTATATATTAGTTCCTTCCTTCATTTATTTATGCATGCATTCATTCATCATTTTTTTGTTATGCATATTTCCAGAATGATTATATTGTATGTATTTTTTTTAAATATAAAATCATTAAAAAGAAGAAAAACAAAAATTATGTATTAAATGAGTGGAGTGCAGAAGCGTGGAGAGCATGATAGGAAGGGAGATGTAAGATTAGTTACTAAAAATGAGCTTTAATATTAGCTCTGGGTTTCCAGAAGGCCAATTTTAAAAGGAAGGACAGTGGATTGGGTAGCTGTCTCTGAATAATAAAGGGAGACACACACTTTTCTTTAATGTTGAATGCTGGGAAGATTTTCAACATGAGCTTTTAAGAGAAACTTTGAAGAACACAATGGATATTGTCCTTGATGGCAATTTATTATTATTATTATTATTATTACTATTATTTTAAATTACAGAGAATTCTAAGAATGCCTGTTTCATTGGAAAAGCTAAAAGCACAATTATTGTCAAAGGTCTCAAAGCTATCTTTAATCCTACAGTTATGCAGTCCAGTTATGTAGTAGTCTGGTGATCTCACTAGATAAAGGGATCAAGTTTAGAGGAAATGTGGTTTATACCGTAATTGGATTTCTTGCTCCACAATGATTTAATAAATCAATTAGGTATCAAGTGTTCAATATGTCCTTTGAACTGCATGAGGCACTTTGAGGTCATACTCAAAATATAAGCTTTAAAAAATGATTCTTAATCTCAAGTATATTATATTTTACTTAGAAAAATAAACTTACTCAAAGGATATTGGAAATATGCAGTTAAATCATATTTTTTAATGTTCTATTCAGTATCAAACCATCCACCAGGGGTTAGCTAACTTTCTGTTAAGGTCTAGACGGGAAATGTTCCTGGTCATAAAAGGCTTCATTGGCAGCTACTCAGTCCTGCCACTGTAGTGGGAAAGCCGCCGTAGACTCTACCAACCAAATGGCAGGGCTGGATCTGGTCTGTTGGCAGTGGTTTGCAAACCCCTATTAGAGAAAATAGCATTTAACTTAGTTCTAAACCATGGGACACTGACTACAGATGCATTATGAATTTAAGGGAAAAGAGACCTTAAGTAAGGAGACAGTTGCTACTGATGACGATGAATTAGAATATGTCCTGATAAAATGACCAGTAGGTGCACAGAGTATATATATATGTGTGTGTGTGTGTGTGTGTGTGTGTTTGTTGATAATGGGTAGTTTTAGGAGGGTGGCAACTTGTCACCTTTAGGTACATAGCCAAATGGCTAAAGACAAGGAATGAGGTAGTCTCTAACAATAACTAAATCCATTAATCAAAATATTGAATCACTCAGGGGTCCTGAGTGGCTCATTCGGTTGAGCAACTACTTTTGGTTTCAACTCAAGTCATGATCTCAAAGTCCCGTGATCGAGTCCCAGATCAGGCTCCCCACTCAGCATGGAGTCTACTTGTCCCTGTCCCTCTATTCCTCCCCCAACTCATGCTCTATCTCTGAAACGAGTAAATAAAATCTTTAAGAAATACTGAATTGCTCACAAAATATATATGGAAAAATGACAAGCCATCTTTTAACATCTTTCTACTCAAGCTTTATAAATATTTTCTTCCCAGAACCTTTCTAATTTGGAATTATATTTAAAGTATAAACTTTAATTAATAAATAATAGGAAATATCAAAGGCTTAAAATATCATGTTAGCTTTTTTGCCTTTACAGAGCATCATAGAACAACAGAGGAGAAGCATACCTTCTAGGATCGTGATTAATAGTATTGGAGGTATTCATTTGGTAGTTCTCTTGCCTTTACTTGAAGGACTTAAAGGACTTGAAACTCTGAAACCATCTTGAACTACTGTATACATGTATCTTTGTCTGAATATTTTTGCAAATTGTGTTTATTGAATACTGTATGTATTTTGTAGACTTTTGCTTTATAAAGTTAATGCATGTTTCATCTACTGAATTGTACTTAGGAAAATTAAATTATATTGGGCTATTATACTATTTTCATGTTGATTAGAGTTAAAAAAGAGAGTAATGTTATACGGACCAATATTTTTTTCTGAAACGGACGTTATTTCAAATGATATTCAGATTTACTCCTTTTGTTTTCAAAAGGAGTAAAACCAAAAACTAGTGTTTATGGGAGGAAAATATTACATTGTAAACTTGGAAATGTAATAGTCATCCTCCTTTGTAGGAAAACACAAAAACAAATTTTTTTTTAAAAAACTGATTTTTAAGGCTAAATCCATAGTAGTGAGACACACTCTGTATGTTTAATTTATATGAATTCATTCCTGTACACACAGAAAAGGAACCTCTTTTTGTATTCTAATTTTATATTCTCAAAGAAACTTTTATTGTTTATAAATCTGAAATTCATTATAGGGGGATTCTAAATTTGTTTTATGAAGAACTAGAGAAAATAACAAGCAACAAATTTGCTTTTGTGCAAAACTTATGTAGAACGCCTCTACATGATCCATAATCTTCTACCAATTTTACTACTCATTCGTTTTTGCTAAATAATATTTTTAATTCTTCCTTTTTTGATTATGAAAGATTTCCAATGTAAAGAAAAAATGAAATGCTTATGTACTTTCTTTGCTTCTGCTTGCTTAATTTTTTATGAAAGACATAAAACATACAGAAACAACATTCTTTCTCTTTCCACTCCGGCATGTCTTTCCCTGTATGTATGGTTTTTCTAAATAGGTGTGTATTCCCCAAGTCATATATGATAATTATTTTCTTATTTTAAATTTTACCTAGATGATATCATGTATTTATCCCTTCACAGCTTTTATTTTAAAAAATCAGATTATCTTAACATTTTAATGACAAGAAATTTGATTAGCTGAAGTTTATAAAATATAGTTACTAAACATTTTAGTAACTCTTTCTAATTGGTTGAGAATAATAAAGTTGAATTTGTTCAACCATCAGTCATATTTTGATTTTTTATTCAAATATATTGTGTTCCTGTGAACAAAGCAAGGTTAATATGAGTACCCTGGTAATACAAATAAATATATTTATTTATATAAAACTGGACATCATGCATTATCCAGAGGGAAACTCTCCATAAAGTCTTTCTGATTCTTCTGCCCTTTTTTCAGTGACTGTGTTATTCATTGTAGAGCAGGGATGCTAAAGAACCAGGAATGAGATTGGTAGCTCTCTCCTAGAACTTGCAGAATTCCAGGTATAATCAGGAAGCTAATATAGTTTTATGATGATGAAAACACTGTACTTATAAAATAGAATGGAAATAAGTAGATATTTGGGCCCTGAATTTAAACTGAGACAAATGTCTCTGTATAAAATGGACTATTACAGGTTTATCTTCAATTCATTTCAGAAATACACTACAGTAGACCAGTGGACCAGATAATCACATATAGTTGAAAGTGTGAACAATGCAGTGTAGCCATTCATTGCTTTTACATTATGTAGCTGGCAGAAAATTGGTAAGAATTCAAAATGCCTGTAAATAGCAACCTCTTCTGAATAGAGATTTTCAGAGTGCTTACTAAATAAGACAATGGAAGCTTGCTAAATCAACTGGTTTTCTTATGTCAGCTGCAAAAGCGCACCTGAAGAATAAATTTTCTACATTGGGTTTCTGAATTCTATATAATATACTTAGAAAACCTTAATGTAAACTGTTGCCTAAGGCATCTCCTTCCTACATTCAGCAACCCATTTTGCATGTGTCTCTTTGTGTTTCTACTTCATTTTCCCATTCATTAATTTTTACACTCAAACAATTATTTTTTCAGCACACTGTCATTCTCTGTCTACGTATAAAAAAATGCCCCCCACACCACGTCTCTGTCCCACTACTGAATGAATTTTATACTATATAAGCTGGGTCTAGACCTTTGAACAAGGTGAATGTCCCAATAAGGGTGACTAATTCAAGTCCAAAAAATAGATTTTATTGAATCACATTTAAGGACTTGGGGTATGCCAGGCAGCAATGTCCTAGCAAAATCAATTTGAGAACTTTGATTAAGTATACAGTACTGTGTATGCCTAATCAAACTTTATTTTACTCAGACCTATTTAACCAGGTTTGCAAATATAGAGTCCATATTTTTAAAGAGATAAATCTCCACTCAGTCTGAATCTATCTAGTGATTACGAGCTGCTTATTTTACTTCCTAATATGTGGATGTGGGCTTGGGGTCACAGAACGGAATTTACCCAAGAGGTGTTGATTCAGCTAAAACAAAAATGCCATGTCAAACCTCCCTCTGCAGTTAGTGCTAGTTACTGCCATGAAATAGCTTTCTGAAAAGGAGTTCTTAAATTTAGTCTCCACTTGATTGAATTAAACACACATATCTGAAAAGAGAGTAAGAGAAGGAAAAAAAAAAAAAAAAAGAAAGAAAGAAAAAGAAAAAGTTATCTCATTGCCAAACTGTTAAAGAAAAGAATGGCTAGACCTTTTGAGAGAAAGATATCTTGACTTCAAGTTATTTCAAGGGCATAGTCAGGGTGGGTTTTTTCTTTTCTTTTTTTTTTTTTCTTTTTTTTTAAGTTAAGAAAGGTGACACATTTGTATTCTGTCAGCCATTCTATTGTTTTCATTAAAGACTGAAGAATGAAAGACCATGAGAATATTCAGCTGTACCTGATAAGATTTTTTTTTCTTTAAAGATGACCCCAACCTGTGGAAGATGATTTATGAAATCATGGTTTTCATTATTGGACTTGGTGCTGACTGTGTTGTTTTTGATTGATGGGCTTGGAGTTTTCTTCTTCTTTTGTCTTCAGTAGAGAACAAGGACATAAGAACATTGCTGGCGAATGGATGAAATTATGGAAGAGGTAGCACTATTTAGGGATGGGTCGTTTTAAGAAAATGTAGAGGAAAGCATTTTAATACTTCAGGCACATAATGAAACATGAGACTGTATTTTAATTTTAAAACAGATTATTGTTTTTTAAAGAATATACACAAGCCATGGCAGACAATTTGTAAAAGTCTTCATTTGCTGTTGATGAAAATAATACTAAAATGCAAGAAAAGGGACATTTCATTCACCCTGGCATATAAAATGTTCTGACAGAGAGGAACAGCTGCTGTTTTATAGACAAACAAAATAGATGTGTCTGTGTTTATAGTATATATAGGAAAGTGTGGGGATTTTTGTTTTTGTTTTTGTTTTGCTGGAGTTAATATTCCTAAGCTTAAATTTCAGGGGACTTCTCACCACATAAACAATATCCAATACGAAATAATATTTTTCTTATTTTTTTTGTAATTGTAAAGAATGTATGTGTGTGTGTATGTGCATCTATGTGTATGTGTTCTTTAAAATTTCTCAAAATAAAACAGGCAAGCCTGTAAATTAATGAGGACAGACTTTCATAGCAAAGCGTTGGCACACAGCATCTGTGGGTATTGTGGAGGGAGGGCCGGCTAGGACCACAGACTGTTGAGAAACGTCTTCATTACCCTCCATTGAAATACTGCCTAGTTATTCTCAGAGCCTCTTCTCCCTTAATATTTTGTGCATTTTGATTTCTCAAAGGAACTTTAAGAGATGTTACTTAAATGCCACATATATGTTATCAAAGGCAAGTCTTTATAGATGATTGATGTAATCCATTTATTAATGAATACGGCCTCTTTTCTATTAAGCATTCTCATTATATGCATCGAATTCTTAATGTATCCATATATACATTTTTTGCTGGATAAGTGAACTTGTTTTCTGTGTTTCCCTAAAAGTTCAGTAAAAAAAGTAGGCAGGCATGGATCCAGGCCCAAATATTATAAAAGTTCTGGGACCCTCTTTAAGGAAAGAATATAAAATTATAAATGTGGACCTTGCATAAGGAAGTAAATATATGAATAGGAAGAGATCTGTACAAATGAGAATGCCAAACTTCATGATAAACTTGTCTCTGCATCTCTTTTCAAAATGGATTGGATTTAAAGAGTCATCCAACATAGGTAAAACCCACCAGTTATGATGACTTGCCCACTCTATACCCACTATGGTCACCACCACTGTCACTGGTAATTGAGTGGTTAACAACATGGCAGGCACTATGCAAGGACTCTGCATTAAATATCTCATTTAAGTCCCATAAGAAGACTATGAGGCATATGTGATCTTCTCTGCATTTTAGAGATGAGATGGTTAATCCTTGAGGAGGTCAAATAATATTCCCTAGGGCATGCAGCTAGTCCGTGGAGGAATAAAAATTCCAATTCAACTTCATAGGGATGAAATTAAATAGGATGCTGAATTGTATAGATACAATGAAAACAATTGTAATGCAAAACTGATGTGGACATTTTTGTCTGAACAGGACTCAAATTGACAATGATTGTATGTTTAATAAATACTTCAGGAATTTTTTAATGCAGAAACTTTTTAATATCAGAAACTTTAATATCAGAAACTTTCTGGACATTAATCTTGGGAGGAAAACTGGAACGTTCAAAGCTCATCACAATTTCAGGCCTCATTGACACCATTTATCCTGCATGTTTATTGGAAAGAGTGGTTTTCTTTAGTAAGCAAAGGAAGCATCACCCCAACAAATCCTTGGTTTCCGAATTTCACCTAGTTGTTTATAGCTAACAAAAATTTAACAGCACTTTGATGAGAAATTTCAGGGGTCATCTGAAAGGTCTATTTTTGCGTACATTTTATCCTTGTAAAAATTCAAACACAGGTACTCTGTAAGTAGAGAATTCATGTAAAGATGTTAAAAATATGTTTTTCAAATCAAAATACAAGATTCAAGACTTAGACTGCTTTAAAAGTGGAAAACCAAAACAAGAATTATTAAATCCCTGAACAGCAAGGCAATGCATATATTTTTAAAATGAGGTATTAAAATGCAAGACACTCAATCATTTGATTAAGCAAAAGTGCTTTTATATAAGATGCAGAAATAATGACAGATTAATAACTCATAGTTCAGTGTAGCTGTTGGGTCCTGGCTCTACCAGTTAAAACCTGAGAGATATTTTGAGACAGAGCTTTTCACAATTTTCTGCTGTAATTTTCTCAGGGGAAGGGTGAACATCAGTAAACAAGGGGTACCTGTAAGTTCAGACCAAATTTATCCATCTTTATTTGGAAATACACCTCATGAGTACATACAAACAGTGAATTCTCCATAACACACACACATTGGTTTTCATAGAAAAATGTTTTAAGTGTCCAGGTAAGTTACATTTTTCTTTCAAATCTTCATGTAAAATGTGAGTGCCAGGTAGAGATCAGTGGACTCTGTGTGAACTGTCAATGCAAATATTGCACTAGCTAAAATTAAACAGGCAAGGAAGACTTTATTCAACACTATTGCAACAGAAGGGAGAGATTGGAGCTCCAAAATGAAAGGTGAGAAGATTTTTAAGCACTGAGGTGAGCCCCGGAAAATTTCTGGAGGACATTATAGGCAGAGGTTGATTGGTGGGCCGTGTCAAGCTAATTTAGTTACTCATGAGCATGTAGATGTTTTTTTCTTTGACTAAGCCATTTTTGTTTGCTAATTGCCACCCATCTAAGAAGTTAGGGGTTCCGGTCCAAAGCTCCCACAGAGACTGCAGAGACTGGGAGATAGGGGTGCTGGCTCCTTTTTCAAAGTTACATTTTAAAGAGATGTTTTCTAGGCCTTTGAGAAAGACATTTCCTGGCTTGTAAAACTGACAAGAGCCTGGAAGAAGATTTGTAAACATGTTACAGAGGCAGAAAAAGAATTCACAATTTCCAGTTTTCAAAAAGCAAGTGCTCTACGAATGGGGAGTTCATGGGCCTAGCTTCAGGAAGAAACATGTCTAAAGTTTAATCAAGTGCAGGGGGAGTCAGGTCAGAGCTTAGTCTCAGTGTCTATACATAATCTGACTTGAGAGTCTATTGGTTTCTTTTTCTCTACCACAACATGCCTCCACCTCCTTTACAGCTAAAATTATATAATAACCTTTTACAACAGGCACATTTAGAAATGTTTATTATATGCCATGCAGAACTCAACAACATTATGTTCATGATCTCCTTCAGTCTTCACAACATCCTAAGAAGTTGTTTTTTGTTTGTTTGTTTGTTTCACTGTCAAAATTTACCTAGGAGGGAAGAGATGCTTTAGAAGACCAATAAATGAAGAGGTTGGGGGAGTTTGAATCAAGGTCTGTCTGACTCCCAGTAGTAGTTATAGGGTATACCTCCCCAGGAGTTTTTCAAAAGAAAGTAGCTCCCATTTCCTCATTACAAACATAAACATGCTTTCATAAAATAGATTGGACGTCACAATGTCTGTTACTCACTCTTGCCATATTGATGAAGTTCTAGAACCTAGGTGAGGTTTGGTGGGCTGAGGTCCGGAGCCCATGACCAAGAAAGAATTCTTGAGACACCTTTGGTGCAAAATGGTGGTTTATTAAAGCACGGGGACAGGACTCATAGGCAGGGAAGAGCTGCTGCCCTGTTATCCTGAGGAGTGGCTGAGGAGGAGTTGGGTAGGTGAGAACAAAAGGGGTGATGTTAGTCTCTAAGGAATTTTGGAAGCAAGGTCTCTAGGACCTTGAGGGGCTAGCTATTGTTGGGAGAAAGGTTATTCATTACTAGTAGTAAAAATCTTCTTATGAGACCCTTTAGATGTGTATCAGTGGGCCATATGCTTGGGAATGATTATCAACACTATCTTGGAGATCTAGAGATAAAGTTTCACATTTCTCCTATCAAGTGTCAGTTGTTAGTGAGATTTGGGTTTAGAAGAAGTTTACCTTTATTTAGGGCTTGAGGAACTGAGTTATTTGCCTCTGGAAATTGTGCTATTGTTAGATAGCTTCTTTGTTGTAAATCTCTAGGACATTGGTAAACCAAGGGAGACTCCGGTCTTGCAGGACTGTGATCTCTGCAGGTAACTATTTGTTTTTCTTTTAAGGCAGCAGAGGTGCCTGAGGAATGTCACACATATTACTGAGGGGAGTGTGGAGAGGGGGTGCAAGGTGCCAGCTTTTGCTTTGTCCTCAACCAGCCTCCTGCTCCCTCATCAATATGGGGCACAATAGTGGGAATGAAGAGGTTGATTGGCTAACAGGATAGATGGTACCGAGTAATGATATTTGGTGTGGGCTCTTCATGAATAGCTCTGGGATGCCGAGATTCCCTGTCTCTTGAAGGGCATGCTTGTTAAAAATGGATTAATTGAGTATAAGTTCTTGCTGTTATTTGTACTTGCTTGATATCTGTATTTCAAAGTATGCATTCATTCTTTCATATTATGATTATTAGTGAGCAACACAAAAGTGAAGAATTCAATGTTACCTGATGAGCACACTTTTCAATGAACTGTTGTGTAGAGAAAAAGCACATGGAAAAGAGAAAACAGGAATATGCTCTTGAGAGACATGCAGATCAATACTTTGGAAATGTGGCCTCCAGGCCCACAGCCTGCAGGTGGTATACAGATCAATATATTTCTCCTCTCAGCATGTGGCTGAGACCAGGATGGTGTGGGGTAACTCATTTGGTTCCTGAGAGTCAGAGGTAAAATCTGGTCCTCTAAAAAGGTCTTTACTGCTTTATGATTTAAAACCTTTCTTTTTGGGGCGCCTGGGTGGCTCAGTGGGTTAAGCCGCTGCCTTCGGCTCAGGTCAGGATCTCAGAGTCCTGGGATCGAGTCCCGCGTCGGGCTCTCTCTGCTCAGTGGGGAGCCTGCTTCCTCCTCTCTCTCTCTGCCTGCCTCTCTGCCTACTTGTGATCTCTCTCTGTCAAATAAATAAAATCTTTAAAAAATAAAAAAATAAAAAAATAAAATAAAAAATAAAATCTTTCTTTTTGAGGATAATAGCATCTGTTTTCAGAAAAAAAGGGTAAAGAAGGTACTTCCATATATCCGTAACTCAGATTACGATAGATTCTCACTCTGTACCAAAGAGTCGTAACTCTGTTCTAAATTATCCGAGGACCTTTTAAAGATACAGCTATGTAGGTGCCTCTCTAGAAATTCTTATTCATTTGGGCTGGGTGGTGTTTGGGCTTCAGAAATCCTGGAATTCCTCCCAGGTGACTCTAATATTAGCCAGAATTGAGATCCTTTGCTCTGTATCCCCATAGTTCATGATAAAATGAACAAACACACCCACACACATTCACACATCTATCTCAGGTCAGGGATGTAAAGATGTAGCTGACAAATTGTCATTTCTGTGTGAAACTCACAGGCTTACAGACAGTCCAGTTTTTGTCAAAAGCAAGCCATCTCTTTGATGAAGTTCTAGAACCTAGGTGAGATCCGGAGCCGGTGACCAAGAAAGAATTCTTGAGACGTCTTTGGTGCAAAATGGTGGTTTATTAAAGCACAGGGACAGGACCCGTGGGCAGGAAGAGCTGCTGCCCCGGGTTGTGAGGGATGGCAGGATATGTTCCCTGTGGTTGGGGAAGTGAGGGAAAGGAAGGTTTCAACGGAGCTTCCATATGCTAAAGAGGCCCTACAAGATGCCAGGATACCAGAGGCCTTGTGGCTTGATCAATGTTGCCTTTTGGCAAGCCATTAACATCAAGATAGTTGGGAGATTCCTGTCTTGTAGGATTGTGATCTCTACACGTTAACTGTTTCTCCTTTATGGTGGTTAGGGGTGCCTGAGGAATGTTACACATATTACCAAGGGGAGCGGGTGGAGAGGGGGTGCAAGGTGCCAGTTTTTGCTTGGTCCTCAGTCAGCCTCCTGCTCCCTCATCATCTTCCGTCTTAGAAACAGAGAATAATTGGGGCAATATTTACTCCTTCTGGAAAGCTGTGTGGTATAAGGGAAAGAGCATTTGAATAGGTGTTTAAGGAGGAGTGTTCTTATTCCAAATCTACCACAAAATGTCCTTGAGAACTTGTATCAGCCATTTAACACACTAAGCCTCAGTTTTCCCCCTAAATATGATCTTCCCTTTTAGCTCTTTTATTAATGTTTTATACATCTAATCTCTATCTTACAACACTTCAAATTAAGTATTGTTAACCACATTTTGTAAATGACTAAATTATAATAAAAAATCATCTTGACAATGTACCCAGGTTCCTGTCTTTAAGAATCAGAGATAAGAATTCCATCCATGTCCCTTTGGCTTTAATGTTGAATAGGTTAAGGTTCATTTGCAAACAAAACTCCTTTAACTTACCTAAACAGAAAGGCAGCTTACAAATTCAGTGAATGAACTGGAGGGGCAGGCTCTAGGCTCAGCTTCTAATAGTGATTACCAGCGCCCCCCGCCCCCACCTGGTCCTGGATTGGGAAAACTCTTGATGACTTTGTAAGGAGCCATTGAATTATGAAGCTGTTAAGAAAGAAAGACGCTGTTGGAATCCACACCAGCAAAATTGATTCATGGCACTTTGCCTGTCCTTCACTTAACTCAGTTCTGAATATAAACGTAATGTAAGTTCATCTGATTGGCGAAAATCTAAATTTAATCAAGCCCAGGTTGCAAAGCCATTTGGGAAATGCCGTTTTACCCTTTGACCTTCTGTTGTGCAGGGAGGTACAGAAGGAGGAGGTAGAATGATCTTGAACAGCCAACGTGCAATATTTTTGCCCCAAATTTATATGCAAGTTTTACTGTTTCTGACTATTACTTTGTGTTTGTTCTGATCCTGAAATGCGATAATGTGTGAGAAGTCTCTAAAATGTCAGGTCTTTTTCAAATGCAAATTGTGTCTTCATGAAGGGTCCACATAATAGGTAACACTCCGTTAGAGCAACATTTACTTTGAAGGTACCATGTCCCAGGCACTATTTTAAATGCTTTATGTCAAGTAATTCATTTGATCTGTCGGCAACCTTGTAGACGAATCAAGGTGAAGTGGTTAAACAGCAATCCCGGGTACCATGAAATAGAGCCAGGCTTGTATGCATTTAGTCTGTACACCTAAGACTGGGTAATCCTATGTTTCTGTGGCAGATGTAGACATAACTATGCTTTCATTGAATCCATGGATGCTTTAACTTGATTAATGCAAGAACATGCAAATACCAAAAAAAAAAAAAAAAAGCAGACAATAAACAACACCCACAAATACATACATGCTGTTTTTCTGACAAAGGAGATAAATGGATTAGGCCAGAAACAGTAAAGAGGTTGCATAAGGAAGAAGAAAAGCCCAACCCTCTTGCCACATAAAGTTCAATATAAATTATTATTTTGCAATTTGTCCACCCATGATACCCATTCTGAATTTTTCCTGCATAAAAGTGAAGAAAAAATGTGTTTCAACTTAAATACATTTTGCCTTAAGGAGCTTCAGACAGTTTGAACTTGAAATGCAGCCTGTGAATGAATATTTAATTTCACTTTCCTTATAAGTGAAGTTGAATCACTTTTGCAAGTCTGAGGGTGACAGTTTCAAATTTCAGCTCAGGCAGGCAATCAACAGAGAATAATATTACAGCAGGGTAAAAAGTTGGTGATTCAGTAATGACATTTTAATGTTACAGAACAGAGTATTGGTATAGAAATTTGCAATCCCTTGTGATAGCTTTCTGTTGACTTAACAATCAATACCATCATAACAATAAAAATATGCAAGTCTCTAGCTATGGGCAATGCCTGAGAATGAGAACTTGTCCATCATTTGTTCCAGCCTTCCAGCTTTTCCTACACAACAAAGAATTTTCCTTGTATTTAATCTGGTGTTATAAAGCAAGGCATAGACATTTAAAGATATTGAAAAAGTATTTCTTCCTTTTGGCTATTATTTACTAAAGCATAGGTAGTTTCACAGAACACTTTTTTTAAAGTTAGCTTCTAAAGCTCATTTGCATTTTTATTTTAAATTCAAATGGCTTTGGATGCAATAGATAGTATCTTATCCTCATTAAGCATTTATTAAGCTTCCTTGTTGTGTGGCGCCATAATCAGGATTTAAAACAGACACGGTCTCTGTCCATTAGAACAGAGCAGCCTATAACCTACTATAACCACAGAATGGACTTCAGTCCACTCACTATCTTTACTTACTGAGTTAAAGAATGATGAGTGCAACAGCTTGGTCTTCTCTAGTAATGATGCTTATAAATTGATCTTCTTTCTTATTATGATCCACAAGCATTTTCTCATTTTTAACATGTTTTTCTGTTTCCAGGGAACCTTGAAATAGACTGTTATTGTGTCCATCTTCCAGGGTGGGAGCAAAGAATGAAGCATACCAAGAGTTTATAGCTTTTTAAGTTTTGAGTTAGGGAAACATGATCATAGAAATTTCCCAGCCTTGTTTTGTGGGGTTATTTAACTCTATCCATAAATAAACTATGTGTAAGCTTGTAGACCCGCAGAAGATAGGGTGGTATAGGATCACTCTCCCCTACCAAATACTTCTAGGCCTTATTTGTTCACTTCACAACTGTTTATGGTGAATATTTATCTGCCAAAGATAAGGAAGACAGTG
This sequence comes from Neogale vison, assembly GCF_020171115.1. Classification (NCBI taxonomy): domain Eukaryota; kingdom Metazoa; phylum Chordata; class Mammalia; order Carnivora; family Mustelidae; genus Neogale; species Neogale vison. The sequence goes on along the minus strand of NC_058095.1, from coordinate 127,245,877 downwards.
AGGTATGAGGTCTACCCTCAAGGAACATGTAATTTTGAAAGAGACAAAAGTCAGTAGGCTTTAAAATTTACTGAAGGAAATGTACTCTATGTATGTGCAAGAAGTTTTCAAGGGGTACAGATTACTCTCCTGCCTTAGTGCATCTCATGAGACATGAAACTAGAAATAGGCTTGAATGATGAGTAGAGGCAGCCCACGCTCAGAGAGGTAGAGAGGGCACTCTCGAGAGATGAAAAAGCATTAAGAGGGGTTCATCAACCTCAAAACTCAAAGTATGTCTGGAAGTGGTACATAATCTGATATGGAGAGAGTGTAGGATGTGTAAGGATGGAATATCTGAAGGTAAGTGTGGAAGAGAATACAAGTGCCAGCTTTTGAAGGATCATGTTTGCTCTGCTATGGAGTTTGCATTTATCCTGATAAAATTAACAGCCATTGAAGGGGAGTGATTTGTTAAGACCATTTAAGGAAAGATAACCAAGGGAATAAATGTTTACTTGGAGAGTGTTTTACCTCGTAAGCATTACTTATCCTGTCTCAGATCCTGTGTGGAGTGTCCCTGATACTTTTCCTAGCAGGCAAAAATTTATCAGTCCACTCTTCTATCCAGCCACCTCTTTCCACAGGCATTTTCTAAACACCCATTATTCCAGCCATAGTTCTTGGCTCTGTGGACACAGGGATAACCAATGCTGACATTCTCCATGCTCAAAGAAATTCCATTTCTTGAGGGTGTATGAATTCATTATCTATAAACAAACCACCCAAACCATGACCGTTTTCTTTCTCAAAATTCTGTGGGTTAACCTGGCAATATTCTCTTCGTCTAATCCAGGCTTACTCCCGGGGCTGCATGCAGCAGAAGTTAGCTGGACGGGACGTAGTGGTCCATAATCGTCTTACTCACGTGACCAGTCCAGATCAAAGGGTAAATAAATAGACTCCATCCTTTGAAGGGAGAAGCTGAAGAGAAGTTTGGGCTTCTGTGAGCAAACTTTATGTGACTATAGCAGGAGTTACAATTAAATACATAAATAAGAAAATGACAAATATGAAGACATGCTTTGGAGGAAATAGACCTAGTCATGAGATAGGCATGAATCCAGCAGATCATTTTAGAAGAAAGGATCAGCCAAGGCCATTCTAAGAAGGTTGTATTAATCTGCAACCTGAAAAACAAAATGAGTCAATAAGTACAATGTCTTATCTTGCAGAGGCAGGAAGTGGTATTTGAGGAGCAGAGAAGAGATCAGTGTGTCTGAGGAATAGTGAACTCTAAGGGCCAAGTGGCTTGAAATGAAGTTGGTTTTGTAGTTAAGATCATTCTGCTTAGTGAATTTTGTGGACAATGGTAAGAATTTTTAAACTTGTGTTTTGGGGGGCACCTGGGTGGTTCAGTGGGTTAAAGCCTCCGCCTTCAGCTCAGGTCATGCTCCCAGGGTCCTGGAATGGAGCCCCGCTTCAGGCTCTCTGCATAGCAGGAAGCCTGCTTCCCCCTCTCTCTCTGCCTGCCTCTCTGCCTATTTGTGATCTCTGTCTGTCAATAAATAAATAAAATCTTGAAAAAAAAAAAACAAAACAAAAAATAACCCCTCTGTTTTGGCACACCTCACACATTATCTGTCTCTTTTGTTGACTTAACAGATTTATAGGGATGTGATGATATCTTATATATCCCTTCATTTAACAAGGTTCTACCTAATTTTTGCATATAAAGGGTGGTCAGTAAATGCGATCTGAGTGAAAGAGGTAGGAGATTAGATAACAAATATAATTTGGAAATGTTAAGATTTAAATCTGTCGTTGAAAGATATACATACTTTAAAGTGGGACATTGTTTTATGATCTTTTGGATCTTAAGGTGGGATCGATATGATTATTATCCCTCTTATAAAGATAAGAAAAATGAAGCTTGAATAAATCAGATTGCTTGCTCATATTCCCTCAGAAATTATCAGTGGATCTAATTACCCTTAACCAGTACACTATATCTCCTTTCATGCTTTAGCTTTCACAAAAGAATAAAAAAAGGATATATCAGTAAAGGAAAAAAATTACACACTAGCATTTTCTTACAATAATTCTGAAGTATCATTTAGGTTTACCATGGAAGAGAATCATCCTTTGTGTTTGGTTAAATGTAGATTCTAACTAAATCAAACAGTCCCCATGTAGACTCTGGAAATACATATCTTTTATCTCTTCCTTGAGACACTGATACATCTACACTGTATTTTGGAAAACAGGGCCTTCATGTTTCTTCACAGGTTGAAGACATTTGTTCTGAAAACTTTTGACAAATGAGTTATTCTGTTGCTTAAGAATTATGTGATAAAGGGGTGCCTAGGTGGCTCAGTTGGTTAAGAGTTTGCCTTCAGCTCAGGTCATAATCCCAGGGTCCTGGGATCAAGCCCCACATTGAGGCCTACATTGAGCCTCACATTGGGCTCCCTGTTCAGGGGGAATCTGCTTTTCCCTATCATCTGCCCCTCCCCTTGCTTGTGTTCTCCTGCTCTCTCAAGTAAGTGAAATCTTAAAAAAAAAAAAAAAAAAAAAAAAAAAAAGATGTGATTTAAAAAAAAAAATTATGTGATGTTGGAGATTAAGCATACATTTATGTAGATAAATTAATAGTAAGATATAGTGCAATTCCAAATTGCAGATAATGAACATTTTTGTTGAAGGAATTGACTGGCTCTTAAGGGAACATTTTATAGTGGGATTTTTACTTTACAAATATTTCAACAAACTGCCTTGAGTGTTTACTTCTATTTTATTAAAAGTTTTATTCTTCATTAAGTTAACTTCTGTTTAGATATCTAGACATGCCTCATATGCATGTACTTTTGTATTCTTTTCATCCTTTTGCAATATAAGGGGAAAATTGCTTAAAAGTTTTGGTGGATAAAATTGCTAACCTCGGGAGAGCATTATTTTTCTTAATGTGTTTTTATATAATTTTAATTTTTATAAAAGAATAAATCACTTGTGTATTTAAAAACCTAATAAACTTTAAGAAAAATATTTTCAGCATATAAAAGATCATATTTTTTCATAGAGCAGCCCTGTAGAATAGAAGTATGTGAGCCAAATAGGAAATTCTAAACTTTCTAGTAGCTGTGTTAAAAATAAAGGTAAAAAGCATATGTGTACTACAGTAATACCTTATATGATGTGACAGCTAACGTGAAATGAAGTTTTACTAGAACAGTAGTCTGTTTAACAGAAAAATATTTTACTTCAGTTTGTAGAGTTAAAATATAATTAATTAAATTTAGCCCCTAGGCGTATTTCCTGTGCTCAGTAGCTGCATGCGAATAGTAGCTATCTTATTGGATGGTGCACAGAAAGATTATCAAAGCTAGCCATCAGCAGAATTGTAAAAAAAAACTGCTGTTCTCACCTATATATTAATTAAGTTTTTATATCACTTTCTGGACGCCTAACGCACAACCTCAGACCAGAAAGCACTGAAAGGTTCTCAGACTTTATGGATTGTTTTAGAACTTTACCTTCCGTTAGGTGACATTGCTCTGTCAGAAGTTACTTTGACTCTACTTTCTTTGTGCTTGCTGGAGAGCTTAATGCCTTTAAGTAAAATGCACTACCTTATTTAAAGGTCCTTGAAGGTGAGTGTGACTGATGGAGGGGAGATTTTGGGGGTCAGTTTGATTTTTCAGTTCTTCAGGATGCTATTTACTACAATAATGAATGCTTCTTGGGATTCTCATTAATTTATCATAATTGTTTAATATGCCTGCATATTTGAACCTGTTAGAGTTTACTAGTATGGTTATTTTGTTGACTATTGAAAAAGAGACTTTTTAATTCTAGGTATATCTTTCTTAAATATATAAGTGGACTATTGGGGTAGAAGCATTTGGCTGAGGAAGACACGATTTTTAGTTGGTGGGAGAAAACAGGATGGAGGAGAAACGATAACCCTCATAATGAATGCAGGGGAGGACAATTTCTTAAAATCACTCCCTTCATTTTTTTCTGTGTTGTTTAATGAAATTCTTTATGACATAGGAAAATATATTTGCCATTTGACTGTCAGCCAATGTTTAATAATGATATACCATATATCAAAATACCTCGGGGTCTAAGGCTGCTTTATCCCTGATGGAGAAATGGTATGTAAAACACTCAAGTTCTTGGGGTGCCAGGGTGGTACGGTCAGTTAAGTGTCTGACTCTTGGTTTCAGCTCAAGTCATGATCTCCCTGTGGTGGGATCAAGTCCATGTTGGGGTCCACGCTCAGTACAGTCTGCTTCAGATTCTTTCTCCCTCCTTCTCTGCCCCTCCCTTCAATCTCTCTCTCTGTCTCAAATAAATAACTAAAATCCTAAAACAAACAAACAAACAAACAAAAACACCAAAAAACTCTCAAGTTCTTGAGTCTCCCCATCAAGAAGGAGATCGCTCTCTCATAGGGAAGCTGGGTACAAACCTTACAAGTAACACGTGTATTAATTTCAGACTTCTTAGTTTGGAATACTGTTTACAATGTGCATTTTACGTTTTAAATCAAAAGGGATTTTATTTTCACAGTTCTTTGAATTTGGTCCTGTTTACCAAGAAGCCGAATATCTCCAGAACTTATAGCCTTGATTGGAAAGACTGGGGTGATGTGGAGTGGGAGATACCCAAGAGTCTGGGGACCCATCAACGGCAGGACTAAATGGAGAATGATTATGGCCACCTCTGCAACCCTAGTTTCAAATTGTATTTTGGGGAGTACCCCTTTACCCAGGACAGTGTCTTGGGTGTTTATTTTTATTTTATTTTTTTTTAAGATTTTATTTATTTATTTGACACAAATATCACAAGTAGGCAGAGAGGCAGGCAGAGAGAGAAGGGGAAGCAGGCTCTCTGTTGATCAGAAAGCCCAATGCGGGGCTCGATCCCAGGACTCTGAGATCATGACCTGAGCTGAAGGCAGAGGCTTAACACACTGAGCCACCCAGGCACCCCATCCTGGGTGTTTAGATGAGCATATTCCCACAGGCTGGAGAGCCCTGGGATCCCACTAACAGTTGTACTACATTCCTGATTCAGAATGTCAGGGTCCAGTCCCCTTCTGGCCATGTGCTGAGAAGTAACGCAGGGCCTCTGTGTGAGTCAGGTTCCTAGGTGTCTCTCATCATTAGATTCCCTGGTGACCTAGGGGTGGATAGGTAAGAGTTCCTGTGAGATCCGAGGTGTGCTGTGTATGTGTATAAAATACTCTTCAGATATATACCCAGTACTAGGATTGCTGGATCATATGGTAATTCTGTTTATCCTTTTTTAAGGGAATCTTCATACTGTTTTCCATAGTAGCTATACCAATTTAAATTCTTACCAGCTATATATAAGATATTTCTTATGTTTTGCATTAAATTTGCAAGTTTCTGATGATTCCTTTCCCATAGAAATACTTCCTGTGGAAATAACAACTAATAGGTTAACTCAGCTATTAGAAATATAATTAACCCTAACAATGTTATGGAAATGTGAATTATTGTATTTTAGGTATTAGCTTTTTCAAGTGATTTTGTTATTGTTAATCTCAACCAAATGGAAAGTGCTATGTAGAAAGAAGAAAAAAAGAGCAAGTAATTTTCATGTCATATAAGAAATATATCTCATTAAAATGAAAATGGTGATATTAGAACGTTAGTTTAGGAATTATTGAAATGCATTCTACAGAGAAAAAGTAGAAAATAAGAGTAGGAAACATATAGGAAAACCCAGACACCAAGAGTGTAATGTAGTCTTTCAAATGGCTTAACTTTTTTTTTGGAAACGTCCTAGTTTTATCAACACTAAAATATGCTCAAGTTGTAATTTTTGTGATGTAAAAATCTTGATATTTCAGACTTTGTATGGTATTAATAAAAATAATAATCACCAGCTCTTCCTAAGAGCCAGTTACCCTGATAAATGTTTTATATGTACTCTCTTATTATAAATTTACCCTGGTTGGAAATTTTATTCTTCCTATCTTAAATGAAAAAAAAAGGAAACAAGAAGAAACCCTGAGACATAACCTGGACTTACAAACTGATTACAATTACTGTAACAATGAAGTTACTCTCTTTTATGTCATGTACTTAATAATTTATTAATTCTACACAACAGAATCAGGAGAGATTGTTAGTAGGTTGCCTATTGTTTATGTGTCAGGATGGTATTCACATAGTTAGCATATTTCTCCCAGTGCTATTGCACTCAATGACTTTCAGAGGAAATGATTAATAACTGTTCTGATTCACCACCCATGGGCTATGTGGTTTGAACTGGTATATACTAACAATACTGCCTCCATCAGTACCAACTCGAGAATTATGACTTCTAGCTGAGTCACAGAGATGTTCAGATCATATAGCTAGTTAACTGGAACTACAGCGTTCCTTACACCCTGCCTTACTGTTTTGGACACATTATTTTTTTTAAACGAATTACTGTGTATTATAATATTCTTTCATCATTATTCAAATATATATATCACAGAAATTGATTTTTTCATATATGAGCATTTTTGAAATTAAAAAAATATATCTGTTTCAAAGATTTAGTGTGAAGGAAAGAGTAAATAAGATAAATCACTTACACATTACTCTTTCCCTTTTTCACTCACATATTACCTTTCTGTTCATTTCAAGTTGTAGAATTTTTATGTTTTAACATAATACTAGGATAATATATATATGGTATAAATATTCTTCTAGCTTATCTCAGTAAACTTTTATTTTGTCTCTCTCTTCCACATTTGCCTTTGGGTGTTTAGGTCTAACATATCCATCGGAATATAAGTAAACAAGAATGCAAACTAAAATATTTCTTTAATGCTTCATTCTGTTTGCTGTTCTTTAAGTGAACTATGACCATGTGATATTTAAGAAGGACATTGTTTATTTTTAGATCTAAAAATTCCTCTGGTCCTGTATTTTGATTCTGTTGATGGAAATCAACTTTTGGTATAGCTGCTGATGGATCTAAGAGCCAAACTCAAGGCTCAACTGTAAGAATGAATTTATCCGAAGGCAGGATAAAAACTACTTCTCTGTTCTTTTTGCTCTTCTCTTTCCCACATCATGTGGATACAATATCTGCATTTTGCTTTTTTTTCTTTTTTTTTAGTGTTTTCAAGATTCAGGATCTTAGTTTTAGAATATACATTTAATATTGCAGTGCTATTTCTTTGATTTAACCCATAGCATGTTCTATGTGAAAATAAGAAAATTTGTGGATGTTGGGAATGAGATATGACAATATATAATTATATATAGGTAACAAGTTCCAACAAAAGTTGTGTTTCTTTTCAGACCATAAGAAGTGTGTAGGTTTGTATTTAATGCAAAGACTGTTGCCCAAGGACCCTGTGTTCTTGCCTGTGTTCTTCCAGCTTGAGAGAGGGGACATTAGACTAGGAATGCTAGGTTGCATTTTGGGGGAGAGGAGAGTGTCAAAAACAGAGAGAGTGCAGAGGTTCCTGGTTGGCTCAGTCAGCTGAGCATCTGACTCTTGGTTTCAACTCAGGTCGTGATCTCAGGGCCCTGGGATCAAGTCCCCTGTCAGCTCCATGCTCAGCAGAGAGTCTGCCTGAGGATTCTCTCTCTCTCTCTATGCCCTTCCCCCTTGCCCACACAGGACCTCTCTCGGTAATAAATAAATCTTAAAAAGCAAAACAAAACACAACAAAAACAAAGAGAGTGTCTGTAGCAGTTTTTCTTAGTCACTTTCTTAGCTTTTGGTCCCTCATGGGGAGGGAATTGGTGCTGTGTAAGGAAAACCCGCTTATAAGTCAGAGAACCTGGAGGATCAGCTGCTCTTACTACCAGCTAGTGATGCTAAAAATGTCTCCTAACTTCTTTTGGTCTCAAATTCCTGTTAATGTGTGGCATTTGAAATGTGCTCTCTAACAGCCCTCTCAGTTACAAACATGACAGCTTGAGAAAGAGAGGAAGGGAGATGGCTGGCTTTTGAGGATAAACTCGGATTTATACTGACTATTGGACTTTTAGACAAGTGAGGAATTCATTTAAAGTTAAAACAAACTGGGCATGGTAAGTAAGTAAAACAAAGCCTAGCTTGTTAAATATAGATGGTTTATGAGTAACACTCTTCTTTTTTATTGTATTGTATTTTATATATTTTAGAGAGAGAACGTGCACATGCAAGTGGTGGGGAGAGGGGCAGAGGGGGAGAGAGAGAGAGAATCTCAAGCATGCTCGACACCCAACATGCAGCCTGATGTGGGGCTTCACCTCAGGACCCCGAGATCGTGACCTGAGCCAAAACCAACAGTCTGACACTTAACCAACTGAGCCACCCAGGTGACCCAGGAGAGATGCCAGGAATCAAACCTGGGGCCTCATCCATGCAAAGCACATGCTCCACCACTAAGCTACATTTCTGAGTACTATTCTTGATATGCTTCTAATATTATTGAAAATAAGTAGGAACTTCAAAACATTCTTTGCAAATGTCACAGTGTTGAGGGAAAAAAAAAAAAAAAGGCCTGTGGTTGCAAGGTGTCAAGAGAAGGAAAATCAAAGATTGTACATGAATTATGTGTCCTTATGAAAGTGATAACTAATCACAGCCAGCAATGGATATAAGAGCCTTAACAGAATATAGGTAAATAATCCCACACTGCCTTGGGATTTTAATAAGAACAAAAAGAAAACTTTTTTTTTTTTGCTTACATTTGGTCTTGCCACTAATTGCACTATTAAAAACTTAATTGCTTGTGATATGAGGCCATGTTCACTATTAAATAAGGGACAAGTAGTTAATTGTTGATATAAGTATGTGATTTTATCTCACTGAGGAATTATTGATATTATGTTCTATGTTCCAAATTGCCAACTTGTGTAAACCTGTATAGGCCATCTTAAGACAGATATGCAAAGCATGTAATTGGCATAGATAACATTTATTCAGTGTGTGTGTGTGTGTGTGTGTGTAAAACTGGGGGCTCAGTGTTAGCAATGAGGGGAGGAAATGAATGTAGCAGTGCAAGAAATCCTTAAAGAATGGAAGAGTGGAAGAATGGAATAGTAGGATAACTGTTATCTAGAAGAGAGTGAACTTTGGGATTCGGGGAACAGAAAATGAAAAAAAGAACCGGGGATACATAATATAGAAGACATGAAGCTAGTTTGGCCATAGTGGACAAGGATTAAAATTGGTTAGAGTTAATGGATTCACTTAGTTTACTGGAGAAATACTGAGTTTTCAAAAATGTGATCTAGTTTGAGTAGCAGAGAAAAAGTACTGTTTTGAATATGGGCCAGCTCACAGGGACCAACCAAGTTAACAGTTTTCCTAGTCAGGGAAGAATGAATGAAGACAGTACTGAAGATGGATATTTGAGTGTTTATACCATGAAGAATAATATCAATAGTAAATATCAAACTTCTCTTATTGTGGGTCAGAGGCAATCTTAAGCACTTTAAACATATATGCCATATAATTCCCTTAGCAAAGCCATGTGTGTGGGTATCACTAGTACATCTATTTTACAGAGAGGAAACGGAGTCCCAGGAAAGAGAAGTCAAGCAATCTGTTCAAGGACACTAAGTAAGTGTAGTCAGGATTTGAACCCAGGCAGTCTGATTGCAGAGTGTATGCTTTTAGTTATTAGCAATGAGTAGTTCCTAAGGAATCCTGCAGAGATCAAGGACTGAACCTCGAGTGGCATACCTATTCTGGGTTTAGGAGGTAGAAATGCAGCCAATAGAGGAGGAAAAAGAGTCATCATTATGATCGCTAGCTAGTGCTAAATTCAACAACTCTGTCATTTTATGATGTTCCATTTCAAGAAGGAAGGTTTTAGGATGATCACCTATGGACCCGGAGTTTTTCTCAGCAGGGAATCATTAATTGAATGCCAGCTGTTTCCAAAGTACGATGTTAAATCAGAAACATCACCTTAGTGCTTAACAGGGAAGAACTGGGTCCTGACTGACCAGGGATAACTCCCGCCAGTCCCCACCTGGCCATGAAGGGGGTGCCTTTAAAAAAGTAACAGATGAAAGTGCTTAGCAGTTCTTTATGTTTTATTTCAAAGGATTTATTCCAGAGAGAGCCAATCTGATTTTCTTTAGTGTTTCGCCAAGTGTCATCTGCCGAGCACCTGTATTAGAAGTACCTGGTATGTCTTTAAAATACAGGTTTCTGGGCCCAAACACACATTAGAAATCAGATCCTGACAGGGAATACATAAGAATCTCCAGTTGTTTGCCAGAAACTTTTTCTTTGCTTCTTTTGATTTTGAAAAAATTTAGCCATAGGTTTAAAGAACCTCTGTCTACCCATCTACTAAGCTCAACAATTATAAAAATTGAAATTTCGCCATACTTTTGCACTCCTCTCTTCCTCCTTTTTTTTCCTTCTTTGTTGTCTTTCACTGAAGTACTTTAAAGCAAATCCTTGACATCATGTCATTCGTCTTACATAGTCTGATGTGCATAGTGAAAAATGTAGATGTTTTCTTTTTTTTTAAAGATTTTATTTATTATTTGACAGAGAGATAGCACAAGTAGGCAGAGAGGCAGGCAGAGGGAGAGGGAGAAGCAGACTCCCCACTGAGCGGGGAGCCCAATGCGGGGCTGGATCCCAGGACCCTGGGATCATGACCAAAGCTGAAGGCAGCCACTTAACTGACTGAGCCACCCAGGTGCCCCTAGATGTTTTCGTATATAACCAGTGACATCATCATACCAATTGAAATGTGCAATACCTCTTTACTTTCATTCATATTGAAATGTTCACAACTGTCTGAAGAGGAGTATTTGTGCGCTTGTTTTTTCTAACCAAGGACCAAACCAAATTCAGACATTGCCTTTGGTTGTTATGCCTAGTAAGTATAACATATAATAAATCTCTTCAAATTTAAAGGCATCCCCCTACCCATTTTACATCATTTTTTCATGTAATGAATATGTTGAAGAAACCAAGTCAACTCTCCTTTGAAATCTCCCACAATCTGGATATGGTTCCATGCCCTTAATTCTGAAAACTTACTCAAGTATTTTGAATATATATATATATATATATATATATATGAATGTATATTTTGAATGTATATATCCCTTAAAACCTGCCAACCCCAGGTTTTCTGGTTTAATTGTTGGCAGAAGTAGAGAATGATGGAGAAGAATGGTCTATAGATAGAAGATAAGTGGGTAGATGGATAGACAGGCAGATACCCATACACATAATAAATACACATATTTAATATACTTAGGTAATTCTTAGGTATAGTCAGGATATATATATATATATATATATATATATATATATATCCTCAAACCCATGGCAAATTTGAGACAGCTGTTTCAATCATCTAATGGTTTATTTACAAAATCAAAAACCACCTCCTCTAGATCTGCATTTCATTGTTTGTCAGGCTTGGTGGGTTGTTGTCCATGTCTATGTCAGCATCATCTAGTCCTAATATTTCATGCTATGATGCAATATCTCAGCATCTTGACTATTATCAGTTAGTACAATTTCATGCCTTGAAAGCTGAGAGCTTGGTGTTTACTGAATGTCTGCCCTCCTAAAAGCATGTAAGTCTCTGAATAGAAAATTCACTGGATAAGTAGCTCTGTTGACCTTGTTCTTTAGCCACCCAGATTCATTTTCTAGCAATGTTTCACATCTCTGGATTTTCATCAACAGAAAGTTTACATTCCATTCCCTTTCACTTGTTACAATTTCTTTCCTTATCTATAAATTAACAAAATTCTTTTTACATTACATTTTACAAAATTCTTTTAATTCAGGTCTTACAAATGAGATTCAACCAATTACTCAGTGATCATGGCTCTCATTCGCATTGTTATTTATTAGTTGACACATTATATCATCATAAGTATTTCCTGTTATATTGAAAAATGTTATTAAGCCTTTTTAATCATTGCAATTATCATTAATAATTATAAACTTCATCATGTGGTATACCATAATGTGAATTTTTATGAAGGCAAGTGTATTGACAAAATGAGCTGTTTTTATAAATCAGCCAATCTGTCAAATTCCTTCATCAGTGGCAGGTAGAGAGTAGGAAATTAATAAATATTTGCTGAAGGAGTGAGTGCATTGTTTCGATAATGCAAAGTTGTTTTAAATATAAATTATGGCATTGTCTTTGGTATGGCAATTCCTTGGTGACTGTGGATACTTAGGCGTTAGAAGTTATTTGCATTTGAGAAATCTGGAATTAAGTTGCTTTTTTTGACCACTCATACCTAAGGGTTTAAAATACTTTTTATGATAATCAATCAAATTACCAGGATTGTATGAAACATGAGCAGACAATGTTGCTTATTTAAAAATGAAACTGTTTGGATTATTGTTATTTGATTAAGTTTGCTGTATATATATATATATATATATGTGGCTAAATTTACTAATAAAACCTTGTAACAGAAGACTTAATTGTTAGAAGAGGGACGAAGAGAACAATCTGCAGTAGCTTTAGAAGTTGAAGTTAGGGATGTAATTTGTTGCTTTGTCTTGCAAAGGAAGACTTGCTAGCTACTGTTCAAATTTCACAGGAATATATTTGTCAAACTGATAGAAAGTACAATTGAACTTTTCCTCTAAATACCAAATATGAGATTTACTTAAAATCTGCAAAAAGATATAAATGTAAGAATTTCTATACGTGATTTTCCTCTGAATATTTTGCTTGCATGTGGAATATGCTCTAAGAAGTTTACACTTTGGAAGCCTGTTATTTAATTTATTTATTGTATAGTATGCTAGTCCAGATTGGAGTTTAGGGGTATTCCATGGGTGGTGAGAAATCACTCTTAGGATATTTTTAATGAGGCAGGATTTTCACTTCATTAATAAAACATCCAGTAGGACTAAGTTCCAGGATCACACTTAGCTCTAGCCTGTTCACCTTTTCTTTGCAATAATGTCTCTAATTTGTTGTATTAATTTGTATATATTTCATGTATTCACCAGAGAAATTCATTTAATTTGATCATGACCTTATTATTCAAAGCTTAAATGTGAAGCATAACCTTTTCTCCTCAAGTGGTGTCACAAAAGGTTGCATCTTAGTCGTGCAGCCGATCAATGACTGTCATGCAGAATGAGGCTTCCGTCAGCTCCGAGTGGCACCTGGTGGTTATTTATAACATGACCAGCAAAGCCATCTATCTTTTCTGACAGCTTGTAGTGTTACTCACCCAGCATCAAGTTTTCCTCTAGTGCTACTTGCAAAACAGCCACCCATCTCTTCATCATTCAATTGCTCAACCTGGTTTTAAACAAATGCATATTGAAGATTTAATGCCAAGGATAGAATGGTCAACAAGATACCTCCCTACCTTCAGGAAGCTTTAATTTTCTCTTTACTGATTAGTGAAAATTGGGTGTTATACAGATATATGCATATTCAAGACCAGGCTCCTAGACTCAAGGACCCTACTGTCTTATAAGGAAGTGTAACCATGAGAGCAAATAACTACAAATTAGGGAAGCTAAGAATAAATACCACCAGAAAGTGATAATACAATAGAAACATGGAAAGTGTCCTTTCTATGTATCCCTCCAGGATATTTCTTTTAAGGGAGCTTCTTCCTTTTTTTTTTTTTTTTATTCCCAAAGATTTTATTTATTTGTTTGACAGAGAAAGAGAGAGAACAAGATAGTAGAGCTGCAGGCAAAGGGAGGGGGAGAAGTAGGCTCCCCACTGAGCAGAGAGCCTGACTCATGGGTAATAAAACGTGTCTTCAAAAAGGGGGAGAGGGAATCTAATCAACAACTGTCAAATAATTGCTGTAATAAAAATTTACCTTGCCTTATGAGGAAAAAATATCATTATAAAAAAACAGATACATCATGTTACAATTATCTGAGCAGATGATATTTTGACAAAAGTAATTATATGATATATGAGTTAAGTCCTCAAATATCTACACGGTAGATGGGATGATTTAAAAACAATGCCAGTTCCTCAAGAGGAACCAGATTCTTTTTGGTATCTTACTTTATTGAAAGGGTAGCAATGAAAGAAACAAACTTTCCAAGAATTGAACGTGGAAACCAACATGTTATTTCACTCACTAATGTCGTGGGTTTGGGAGCCCTTAGTCGTTTTTAGATCAAAAAATGTTTGTATTCTCTATTGGATCATAGTAGGTCCTCACTAAATGTTTTCTGACTGAATACACACACACACACACACACACACACACACACACACACATTTGTCCAAAGTCTGTTTAGTTCTAGGCAGCAAAATTTACCTGAAAATTTCAATGAAAGCTAGCTTCTCATAAAATTTCTCTATTTGTGTTTTAAGGCAAATGATCCTTAACCATTGTCTAAAAAGAAGAACTATGGACTCATTAAATGCAATCCAGATAGCTGAGTCCTATCCAAATGTGTTTTTATTAAACAAAGAAACAAAAGGGCAAAGGAAGCATCCGTTTTGTTAGGAGGAGCGGAAGTGTTTAGTGAGGTTTAGTTTCAGTTTAAAATCGATGTTGAGGAGAAGCTGAGAAGAAGGCTGTAAAACTAATACCCCAAAGTGAGAGGATATCTTATTTCTGTAAACTGAAGTCTTAATTAGCTGAAAGAAAAGGTAGTTCACTTCCAGACCAGCTGTGATTCTCTATAGGGTAGCCTGAAGCAGGGACAGACATGCTGGGCAGAGAAAAGCCACAGAAAGTTCTGACCAAAGAAATACATTTTATACATATTTAACTTTTATCTAGAAGAGAAAAGCTTATTTGGATCAGGTGCCAGGAAGATAATTGCCCTAGCTTTGCTCAGAGTTCTTTGTCAGGAAACCGTTTTGTGTTTTATATGCTCTCATTTGTCTATTACAAAATAGTTAAGCAAGTTATAGATTTATACAGTTGACAATTTCATTGCGTGAAACACTCTTTTAGGTCAGCAGCCCATCCATTAAAATACTTTAACATCATAAGCTGACCAAAATAATACCCCCCCAAAAAAAACCAAAAACATAAACCACAAAAATAGATGTAATAGCTGTAAAACAAATACACACACCTAAAACCTGTGCTACAGCTCAGGAATGACACCCACAGAAGTTCTGTCCTTATGCTTACCAGCTCCATTACCTGCTTTTGAAGTGCACAGTGAATGCAGGAGCAGAGAGACCCAGAGCAGCACCAGGAAATCCCCCACCCCCCCCCCCGCCATCCCCCACCTCCACCCCCATGACAGTGTTGCAGGACCCAGCTCCTCTCCAGAGAAAACACTCACACAAGCTTAAAAAATACCATTTAGGACTTTGGCAAAAAGGCAAAAACCGTGCAAAACTCATGAGGCCTCCATGGCCTTGGTGTCCTTCAACGGAAGACAGGCGTTTCTATTGCTAATGGTAACACTGGGGTAAGCATTATTTTCAACACAGTCTCCTTAAGAAGTCAGGATGCAAGCTTTAAGAACTGTTTCAGCCAGGTGCTTGAGTTTTTGTGTTTAGATGGGGATCAGGAAATCACTAGCTCACTCTGTTGCTAGAGTTCATAATTAAAATGCTTTCCTGTTTGAGGACAGTAAAAACTGAAATTTTTTTGACTGTACCTCTCTCTGAGTTCTGATCATAACAAAAACTGGTTTTACTTGAAGCTAGTAATAATGTGTGTAATTGATGAGTATCCTTCACTGGTTTTCTCTGTATGTATGTGTTCAGTGGGATCAACAAAATTACACAAAGCAGTGGGCATACAAAGATGGAATTTTCCTGAAGGGATTTTCAGTGGACTAAATGGATATATACACAGTGTATATATAATTGTGTACTAATAAAAAATAAGAAATAAGAATAAGAATTTTCTTGGAATAAGAAAAAGGAGCAGAACTCTCAGTGTGGGATGGGCTCCTTTGGAAGTAGACATTAAACTGTTTTTTTCAATGCAATCACAGAGTAATATGTAATATACAGCATCAGCTGTCAATCATGCCATACTTAGGAAGAAGAATCATGACTGATTCAAAAGAAGAAAATATAAAATCAAAACCATTTATATTTAGTCTAAAAGTAATCTACCTATAGGATGACTCTGTAGATTAAAAACTTTACAAATTGTAAGATTATAAAATCTCTAACAAATACAAAGAATTTACAATGCAACAAAAATGCAACTGTGTCTATTATATAAACACATACACACACTTTTTATTTATTTATTTTACATTTTGTATATTCTGGTACACTCACCTGTGGAAACTAATTACTAAGCCAATTAATAAACTGTTTTTATTGTTTAGTTTTATTTAAGTGACTAATTCATCTGAAATACATTTTTATGTAATGCCATATAGAGATTCAATTTTATTTTGCTCAAGATAGATTAGCAGCACTTTTTATTTCAGCAACTTTTATTAAATAATTGACCCCACTCACACAGAACTAAATTATCACCGGTATCATACACTAAACTCTCACAAATGTATAAATTCTCATATGAATGTATGTATATGTATATGTTCTGTTTTATTGCTATAAATTATTCATCGACCAATACAACATTAATTTTATTACAGTGAGTCTATAGAATTTTATGGTATCTGTTAAAGCAACTCCATTCATTTCTCTTCCTACTCTTGACTATTTTGGATGTTTAGTTTTCTATATAAACGGCTGAGTTTTGCTACAAAATTACTCCTAAAAGTCTCTTATCCTTTCACCATCATTAATCACGATTTCACCGTGATTATTTATTTTTAGAAGTAATTTTTAATCTCTGCTTTATGATATCTCTTGCATTTGTTCTCTAAGGCCCTCATTTGGTCCTCGCCAGTGACCGTCCCTTTATCAGTTCACACACTCTGTTGTTACATGGGAAATTAGGTTAGTGAGTGCCAGAATTCGCTCCAGAAATTGGTGTTGTATTTGAATCTCTAGAGGTTCCCTCCTCACTCTGTGTATTTCTTTTCCACTGTGCCTGCTGGTGTTTCTCTAGGCTGATCTCCCTCCTGATAATTACAACATAAGCCTGATTTTGACTGCGCAGTGTTGGCTTCTTGTAGTTCAGAAGTGGTGGCTGGAGTTCCCTAGTGTCAGTCAGTTGCTGTAGAGAGCATCTTCAGTGGTTTTAAAACAAACATCAGCTCTCAGTCGTGAATCCTGTTGGAGCCTGTGGTTGTGCTTCCGGGCAGGGCAGCTGAGGCTCTCTCCTTCACATGCCTCCTCCACTTGAGCACACAGCTGACACTGAACTTCCCGCCATGTAGGTTTCTGCCCGCCATGATCTTCTCAGGCAGTGACACTGTTGGGTAATCACGAGTGGTTCTCCTGATCCTGGCCAAGCAGCTTGTCTAGTCAACTTCCCTCCATAGAACCTTAGTCCTCATTGCATCTGGCCAGCCTGTCTATCAGTTTGACTCAGGAGAGGCAAAATTGGAGTTGGTAGTAGAGGGGAAATGAGACTTTTATAGGTATGTTCTTAGAATTCACCCAGTAACTGTCCTTAATATATATTTGAAATAGCTCATTTCTCATAGAGAGAGAATATTTTTGATTATTCATACAACAACAACCCTTTTCCCTCTTTATATACATTCCTTTTTTTTTTTTTTTAAGATTTTATTTATTTAACAGAGAGAGGTCACAAGTGGGCAGAGAGGCAGGCAGAGAGAGTGGGGTAGCAGGTTCCCAGCTGAGCAGAGAGCCCAATGTGGGGCTCGGTCCCAGGACCCTGAGATCATGAAGCAGAAGGCAGAGGCTTAACCCATTGAGCCACCCAGGCACCCTTTATATACGTTCCTAAACAGTTTAAGTCATGAGTACTGACCAAGTAAGTTTGGCAAAGGATGGAAAAACATGTTACCTTATCGATACTATAAATATGCAGGCTGTATTACCTTTACAGGTACAGTTTCTTTAAAAATGAAAAATCCATAAGAAGGAAATTTAGAGAGAGACGCATATGTATTTTTAGTAACTCAAAAACTATAAACTGTACCTTTCTACATAAATGGAAATTATTCCTTTTTTTCCTGGATAATATAAAACCAAATGTGTGCATAATTAGACAATGCTTTCAGCAATTATTGCGTGTCACAAGTATACCTTGGTAAACTGTAGTTTATAAAGTTATGTTGATCATATACTTAGCTCATATATTGAAAGCCTAAAATTATTTTCTGAACATCGACAGTCCAGTTTGATTTACAAAGGAAATCTCTGGCACTGCATCTTGGCAAGACAAAGGAAAAACTGTGAAAAGCCTTGCAAATGTGAATATTTAGTGTTAACAGGATATAGTACAATTAAAAATATGATAATATGTTCAGTGTTCCTTTTAAAAATATATATATCACAGGCACCTGGCTGGCTAAGTCAGTAGAGCATGAGACCTTTGATCTTAGCATTGTAAGTTTGAGCCCCATTCTGAGTATAGAGATTACTTAAAAAAATAAAATCTTTTAAAAAATACATATATCAGGAAAATTAAGTTTAATCAATTTTTAAACTCATAACTTATGAAAAAATTTTTATGTATATGTATACCATTAATGCTTCCACAGAATTTTTTTTAAAGATTTTATTTATTTATTTGACAGACAGAGATCTCAAGTAGGCAGAGAGGCAGGCAGAGAGAGAGAGGAAGGGAAGCAGGCTCCCCGCTGAGCAGAGAGCCTGACACAGCGCTTGATCCCAGGTTCCTGGGATCATGACCTGAGCCGAAGGCAGAGGCACCAACCCACTGAGCCACACAGGTGCCCCCAGAATTTTTTTTAATAATGTGCAGTTAGTGGCATGTATGCACTTTTTAGACCACTTCTGAAATTCCACTACTAGCTAATAATAATAATAATAATAATAATAATAAACCAGTGGTTTATTAGGAGCCACACACACATGATGCCAGTGCCAGCCTTATTTGATTGACATAAACTTCTAGCCAGCAAGGTTGTGAGGTTGATATCTATTTATGTGCACACACATATAACAAATACATACTTATATTCATATGCATATACATGTAATATATACACACATATTCATTCACACACTGTTCCTTTCCCCATTTGTCCCTTGAATATAGGAACTCCTGAGTGCAAAGACCATGTCTTACTATTGTTAAATATGAATTCAGAACTCATTGGCTAATATATGTACATAGTATATACACAGGAAATGTTTCCCAAATGAAGAAATTTAGTTTAAATCATCTAGCATATTATTTTGTAAATCTAATAGTTCATATTCTCAAAATACATCATTATTGCATAAGAATAATTATAAACATCAAGAATAAGCCTTTAAAAGTGAATTTTAGAGTGACTCGTACATAAAGCAATTATGTGGAGAATTAGCCTTGACAAGGTTATTCCATAAATGTTAGACTTGTTTCCATGGTACAATATTTTATTTTTTTTAAAGAAACAGAAAACAAAAGTAGTTTTGAATTTTCCCCAAGCTATACTTCAAATTTCCAAGAATACTATTTAACTGTCAGAGCTGAACATCTTAGAATTTATCATCCACCTTTCTACTTCACTTTCTTGCAGAATGGGATAAAAAAGTGACAGATATCAGTGTTTTAAAATTGATTTTGTGAACACATAAATAATCCAAATTGCAGGTACATTTTACTTTTTAATGCCAGAACAGAACTTTAAAGGGTACATGTGTATGTCTGTACCTCCTTTATTCAATGCGTAACAAACATAGTTAGCGTTCCTCTCATCTTACAAAGCACTAGGACATGTTTTATTCTACTTGATTTTTACAAGTGAATGAAGTATTCACATAATTATTGTTGTTTTACGGTTAAGGGAAAAAAGTCTCAGAGGAGTTACGTGACATTCCCATGGGTAGAATTTGAATCCAAATCCATGTCTGAATTCAGATCACACTTTTCCTACAATGCGGTGCTAGTGCTCTCTCACCGTACATGCATATTAGTGTCCTATAAAGTTTCCTGGCAATGAGTAACTATGCTATAGAGGTGTCTACATGAGAGTTTCTCAGTATCATTCGCAAGAAAACTGGGGAATAATTGTATTTTAATCATAAACCTATTTAAATTGTATGTCACCAAATACTGGCCAGAGATAGACTCTTCTAGAATTTTCTGTTTCGTTGTAATTTAGGGTACTTTATAAGGAGAATACCGTAAGAATAACTTACTGTAATGCCCTTTCCTGTTAGAAATGTAGATACCAAAGTACTTTTAGAAAAGTAATTTTCCATCTTTATTGAGATATAATTGACAGATGGCCTTGTGTAAGTTTAAGGTGTATAATCCAGTGATTTTATATATAAATATAAATTTAAATATAATGATTACCCCAAAAAGGTTTCCATTGTGTGTGTGTGTGTGTGAGAACATTTAAGATCTACCCTCTTAGTTACATTCAAGTTTACCATATAGTGTTGTTCATTATAATTACAATACTATACATCCGATCCTCAGAACTTACTCATCTTACAACTGGAAGTTTGTACACTTCGATCAACATCTGCTCATTTCCCCCACTCCCTAGCCCCCGACAACCTCTAATCTACATTCTGTTTTTTGAGTTTGACTTTTTTAGATTCCACATATGAGTGAGACCATGGATTAGTTGTCTTTTTCTGACAGTTTTTACTTAGCATACAATGCCCTCAACATCCATATATTTTGTCACAAATAGCAGGATTTTCTTACTTTATAGTAGCTGAATAATAGTCCATTGTATATATATTTATTTTTAAGGCATGGAAACAAACTATCTATTCACAGGTGAATATTTATCACATTTTCCTTATCCATTCATCAGTCAGTAGACACTTAGGCTCCACGTCTTGGCTATTGTGAATAATGCTGGAATGAACCTGAGAGGGCAGATCTCTCTCCCAGAGAGTCATTTCCTTCAGGTATATACCCAGAAGTGGAATTGCTGGACCATATGTTTGTTCAATTTTTGAATGAATTTTTTTAATAAAATGAGTTTTTCCTTCCTTTGGTATATATGCATGAACATTACGTAAGTGCCGGTGATGATAGTTTTCTTATGTTGGAGGTGGCGTAACAGGCTCTTTTCACTTTCTTCACTTTTCACGAGATTGTTATAGTGACAAAGTTATGGTAATGATAAATTGGACTTTTGGTCTGCCTACCTTAGTTGTCCTTTTTTTTTTTTTTTTTTTTAAGATTTTATTTATTTGACAGACAGAGATCACAAGTAGCCAGAGAGGCAGACAGAGAGAGAGAGAGAGAGGAGGAAGCAGGCTCCCTGCAGAGCAGACAGCCCGATGTGGGGCTCGATCCCAGGACCCCTGAGATCATGACCTGAGCCGAAGGCAGGGGCCTTAACCCATCGTGCCACCCAGGCGCCCCCCTTAGTTGTCCTTTTAAATAAAGATACTGGCACAGCTGTCTCCTTTTCCGGCCATAATATGTTGAGTCTATAATTCCTATGGGGTATATACTTGTTTTCTGAAAGACATAAATAAGTCAGAAAGTGACAGTATAGCATAGTTTTGAGTGTGTTCTTTAATCAGAGGCTCATAATTACTTTCAAGCAAACATTAAAAATGTTTGAGGGCAAGCATTCAGATGTAACTACACATCTCTCTTTGGAACATTTCAGATGGATTACCATTTTCCAAATAGACTCTTTAGAACACGAGTCATAAAGAACAGTTTTTCTATCTTCAGTCATCTGGTTGACATTCTTCTTTATAGCAGAAACTCTCTGCTGTGTCCATGTGTTTTAGAGTGAAACACAATGGAGCTTAGTAGGTGTGGAAAGGTACCAATAGCTAGGGGAAGTGAGGGAGCCAGAAGATAAATAAATAACAGAACCATTTATTCTGTTAACATCATAAAATTATACTTCAAGATTATTTCATATTGTTCACCTCTGCAGTGCAGGTTGGATATTGAGGTTGACTTTGTCATAAGATTAATTTTTTGCCTAAGAGTGTTGGAAAATTCTCAGAATTAACCGAGTATTTGAAGAGATCAAAGTGGAAGAAAAACAAGAGGGAAATAAATCATGTGACAGTAATGCAAATGCTACTACTGCTATTGTTGAAATAGCTGCTTATTGTACATGCTTGGAGTTGCCAACCAATATCCATCTCACTGGTAACTTTCTTCCTTGCTTTCAGAGCATGACTCTGTTTGGGGTAGCAACATACCAAGAATTATGTCCTAAATCATGATTTGTATAAGCCTATCATGAAAATTTGATTTCATTTTGTCAGACACGTAACTTCTTAGTCTTGCTGTACTTAGGCAATGTAAGGTGACCCACTTCTGATCAGTAAGGAAAGAGGAGAAGGCTAGTAGGAATGGGCAGCAGTGGCTGGGGCCGCTTTCAGATGTTATTCGTGGAGCTGCAGTAGCTATATTGGGAGACTGAAATGACAAACATTGGGTCAAAAGACCAACTGCCGAAAATGGCAGAGAGAAAAGTAGAAAGGGATTGGCCCTTGCAGACATTGTTGAGCTGCTGCTCTGTCATTCGTCTTCTTACCACCAGCCATCCTGTTCTGTGAGATACTGATGCGTTTTTTTTGCTGAGGCCACAGTTCGAGGCTTTGTTACCGTTGCTTGAAGCTGAGAGCATCCCAGTCTAATAATCTCCCCCTACTATCTGCAAGTGGATGAAAAGTTTACATCAATAGAGTTTATAGATCTTGGTTTATACAGGGAGTTGATTCATTTATGAACTTTTTATTTGTGTTTCATTTTGCGTGCGTGCTTGCGTGTGTGTGTGTGCGTGTGTGTGTGTTTCTCTGAATTTTTCAGTATTTCCTGAAGTGTCCTTGTCAATGACTTTCGCTCTGGATAGCTTTCGGCTCTTGAAAGGAGTAGAGATTTTGGATTTTGCTTAATTTAAGGCAGAGAGTAGGAGGAGATAGATTATAGTTGTTGACTACATTTTCAAAGACAGACATTTGTAATTGGATCCACATTTAACTTTGAATAATTCAATGTTGTGTTATGCTCTTTAAATTGTTTTCACAAACCAGATGTTTTAACTGACAATAAATAGTTTCTCATAATAACCCCTTTATAGTTTCATAGTCATGATAGGCCATGCTAAAAAGAATTATGAGTTTATGTAAAATAAGTCATATTTTTATAATGTAAGATGATGGATAGAGTATGATATTTTTGGTCATTTTATCTTTTTATGCTAATTATATAAATATGTATGTATAAATATATATGTATGTATACATACACACATACACATATATACATATATTTGTCTGGAGGAAAGTGATTCTTGTATAGTTTGCATTAGATTTGTATTAATAATCAACTTTTATAAAAAACTTATATGCCAGGTGCTGTAATAAATGTTTTACATGGTAATTCTTTTAGTCTTCACAAATAGCCTCAGATGCATATTGGTATTATCCCTGCTTTTCAAATGAGGGAACCAAGGCACAGAGAGATAAAGCAGTTTTCTAAACGCCTTATAGCCAGTACCAGTAGAGATAATCCAAACTCAGGATGTCTGCTAGATAGCTCTTTTTTGATGTCTGCAACTTGCCCACAATCCATCTCAAGTTTCAGATAATTTAGGTAAGCATCAAACCACATGCATAAATTCCCATAAATCAGATCATAATCCTAACTAGTCACATCATTGACAATTATGAAATACATACTGTGAAGTGCTTGAGTGTTATGATCTCATTTACTTCTCACACTAATCCTCTTAATTAGGTATTGTTATCATTTAGTTTTATAGTTGAGAAAACAGGTTCAGAGAGTAAGTTGTCCAAGCCAAATAGCTTATAAGTAGGTGACATATTGAATGCCACCCAGCCTATTTGCTGGGCTTCAAAGGCATTGACGTATCAGAAATACTATACATTGAATCCATATCCATTGGATTGGATTGACTCTAATCTAATCTAATATGTTGAATGCAACAGAGATGTTGTTATTGCAGTCTTTTAAAAATATTAGAAATGTAACCTATCTCCTCTATTAAAAAGGTATACTTATTTCATTTAAAAAATATTTATGATAATGTTTTTACTTGATCTGGTAATAGTTTAATATAGTTATAACTAATTAGGATTGCAGATCATCAAATAGAACAACAAGGTTGGAGCATCTCACTGAATGCATGTAACAGTAATTCTATTGACAATTCTTTTTATAATAAAGTAGTGTTTTATCTATCTATAACAAAGCCTAAAAATTTGTGTCATATTAATGCCATGGTGTTTTACTGATTTAAAAAAAAAAAATGCAACTCTCCTGTTGAGGAAGGAGATTTCAGGTCATATAGTGATATTATTTTGTATGTATACCTGGCAGTGGACGGACACAAACAAATTCCCTGGGGCATCAAGAATACTTGAGCAAAGACCAGTTTAATGGCTTCATGATGGTATGTGAGTGTTGAAAGTGAGGCCACAGTAACATGCTAGGGCATTTGTCTTAAACATTTTTTTGAGAATATTTCTAAAGAAAGACAACCCAGTTCTCAGCAAATGAGGGACACAGTGAAGGCTGTAGAGCTGAGATGGAAAAACAAAAGCAAAACAATAAAACAAACAAACAAAAACAACATTAAACCTACAAGGGCAGACTACTTGAAGAGTTAACTCAAAGAGAGTAAAAGATAAAGGACAAGGGAGGAGTCAGGAGACCAGGCTCAGTCAGACGGGGAAGAGAACTGGAGAGGAACTGAGGCACTTGCATTGAGAGAGACAGAGAAAAGAATGGAAGACCATCTGGTGCTAATGCTTTCTCGTAATATTCACGTTGAACAAATGTTTACAGTTCATTGTGACTAACTGAGCCTTAAAGCTCCCTCTCTGGGCATGCGGCTGTTAGGACTTCAGTGGTGACCTGAGAATTTTTCTCTTCCTGACAGAAGACCGGTTCGAGGGCACATTACTAAGCAGAGCTCATATCAAATATGCGCTTCTTGTGTTCTCTTTCATCTACCTTGTGTGGATATAGGAAGACACAGGTAAGAATATACAAGTGAAAGGGAGGAGGGGAGAAGGCAAGGGGAGAAAAGGAATATAATCATGCAGGAAAAATTGGAAACCTGCAAAAAATAGTCTGCTGGCTCCAAATGGTTCATCTCAGGATGGATGAATTTAGGCATCTATGAGAATATAGAAGTTTTAAAACTTATTGTTTAGGAATTGAATAGAATGTAGCAAAATATCATGATAAAAAGCCCTTATAAGGAAACATATTTTCTGCAAACCTATTTTCAAGTCACAGTGACAGCAGGGGTGTAAGAAGGTGATTAACATATTCTGCGCATCTACTATGTGCCAACAAGTGTGCTTTATACATATGGTCTCTTTTAGCAAAACTGGCAGATATTTGCTAATCTTGTATCTAGATAGTCTCCACAACCAACAACAAATGCGTTTTTTTTTACGCTATAAGCATATAACACTTGTATAATGAAAAAGCATCTTGTTATACGCAGCAGTCTCTTTTCCTTAGAAATTTTATGGAATTCATCTTTTCTACCAGTCTCGGAGTCTTCACACATCACCTAACTTGATAGGCTATATTTTCCACCTATCTGTTGTGACATAGTGTTGTTTCAGGATGATATTTATCCAGAGGAAAAAATTGTAGATGTAGACACAGTTTCAATTATTCTCTGGGATGGCAGTGAAATTCATTCCAGGAGACTCTAGGTAGACTTCCTCTGCTCTGCCTCAGAATTCATTAGTACTGAGAATAGGAACTATAGGGACAAACTATTAAGAACTCTAGAATTTCACCTCTGGATAAAAAAGATAGAGGATTCGTTCACTCTGGTAACTACCCGTCTAAGAATCACATGTTGATTCAGAGATGCACAGTAATGAGTCAAGAAATTTCCATCCCATTTCCATTTCAACTCCAGTCATCTAAATAATTTTATTAAAGTAAATTTTCTGTATACTAAGCCTAAGTTTAGGATACATTTTAATCCTACTCAGAAACCATTATTCATATGTGCATGTTTTGGTATATTTTATACTATAATTTTTATGATTTTTACTTAATATTTTCTTCTATGACTAGTAAAGGCCCTTATAACCAAATATTGACTATATATACATTTCAAAATTTCAATTCAGCAAATATTTATTGGATGCTTAATATAAATGATACTCTTAGCTACGGTTCAGCCTATTGTATATAGTTTCGTAAATAGTACATCCGTTGGTAGAAGTGACTCTCTCAGTTTTTCTGTGGTTTTCTCATTTTATCTGTTGAAATCGTGTCTTCAAAACAGCTGACATCTGTATGAACTCAGAGAAATAAGAGCCATCTTTTTCACTGGTGACTATTTTATGTTCTGTGTGCCCTGGAGCTGTGTTCCCCGAGTCATACTATGGTTTGCCCATGCAGGTGGATAAGCCAAAATGAGAGATGGATGCAAACTTGAGGTTTTACTGAATTTGGTCATGATCATAAAAATATCCATAGGTTACCTGAGCCTTGGTTTATATTAATATATTGAATAGATTGTCATAGTCAATTTTCTTAAAGGGTGATGTTAAGTAAAGCTAAATACATGGTAATTTAATTTTGCTTTTTTGAGATTTGATGGACGTTAAAAGTTGTGATTGGTATATGCTCGTCGAGATTAAAGAGTTAAGGATTTTTATAACTTTTATTAAGACAACTGTATATGAAAATGCTTGTTAATGGAAAACTTAGGAAATGTAGAGAGTCTATGTATCCATAGGAGATAAAGAGCCAGATCTGTTTCTTTTATGGATACTATATGAATGAAAATTCGCCTTTCTCTTTGCAGCATTATAGAAGAAGCTTTACTAGTCCCCAGGGAAAAGTCAAAATCTGCATTTAAATAAAGATATTAATAACTTGAACTGGGTTCTCTTTAGAAAGCTAAGTGGTTTGAGATATTTTGTATAGGTAAGAATGTGACGTGAATTGCTAATGACATATACAGAATGATTTCGAAGGGCTCGTCTTTTGTCATTTATGACATTGTATGCAGTAAATTACTAGTTACATTATAACATGAATTCTAATAAATGTATTATTCAAGACTTATTGATAGAATTTTAATAGAGATACACAAGTTTAGTTTCAGTCTGCATTTATTAGTTGTACGCATTATAATAATTTTTAACAGGTTTCAAAGTGGCTTCTGTCTATATATGCCAGAAATTTTAAAAGAACATGTAATACCTTCATTATTATTAATTTATCATTCATATTTATATTAGGTTATTAAAAGTAAGACTGGCAAATATTAATACTGTAGTTCTTTTTGCCTGCTAATTTTTTTTAATTTATGCTATGCTTCTCCTTTATTACCTTTTTGTTAAAATCTCTACCAACATAGCCTTCCAAAATTGTCATATAGATAATAACCATAAAATATATAATTTCTTCTGTAAGAATCAGCATCTCTGTAAAATCCAGAGGAAACTTAAGTAAGAAGCTATGGTTTAAGATCTTATACTAGATATAAAACTACAATTGTCTGTTCGAAGTTCCTCAACTGTATAAAATACACTAAGAAAATTTTGTAAATTCATGATCATATATTAGTATTTACATGGAATAAATACAACTAGAAATCATAAAGTTTCAAATATCATAATTAACAATAACGTGCTAATGCTGTGAGAATGAGTAGTTACACTTACACAGTGTTTTAAAATCAATGAGAAAGTGCAACCAGAACTTCTTCACGGGCTCAGAATGGCTCAGCCTCATAGAGGCATGAGACAAAGTTATGAGGGAAATGGTTAACACCACCATGGAAAGGAAGGTTCCCTGGCCTCATTCTCTTGTCCTTTCAGAAACTATTCAGTGTTACCAACCGTCACGATATATATTTTTAAAATGTAGAGTGCATTGAATACTTGGCTCTCAAATTCTTTCCTCCCATCTAGTGCTTTCTGAGTTTGAGATGATTCTAATAATAAGATAGGCTTGGATGCTTAAACTCAAACGCTCAGAAGGTTCTTAAATAGAAAAAAAGATTTTTAAAGATGAGGGTTCTGGAATCATTTTCAATATTGAGACATGGCCACAGATGTCCAAGTAGGAAAATCAACGAAGCCAAATTGTAGTACAGATTCATTTTTCTTTCTGACAAAGAACTGTATTGCTGTATTTATATTTTAAATCAGTAAAAATGTTATATTAAGAAATACAGTCTTGAAAAAAAAAAAGAAATACAGTCTTGGGGAACAACAAAATAACCCAGATCTTGCCCCAACACACATTATTTTTTATTGTTTTGCATAGTCTCCTGATAATAGCAGCAAGGTGCTAGATACCAGGTGGAGCTAGATACCAGGGTTCAAATTCCAACTCTCCTTTAGTTGCTATGTAAATTTGGGTAAACTACTTAAACTCTGTTGCCCCAGTTTTCTCGCTCGTGAAAGGGGCCAATAATAGGATTTCCTTCATAGGGCTTTTACAAAGATTAAATGTGTTCATCATAAGAAAATTGTTTTACATTGTGTCTGAGAATATGGCATATGTGTTAGCTGCTACAATGTTCAACTAAAACTGTGTATGTGTTTCAGTCACATCAAACAATTACACATCCACAAGGGGATCGAGTTGAG
The DNA here is from genome assembly GCF_020171115.1 of Neogale vison. NCBI lineage: Eukaryota > Metazoa > Chordata > Mammalia > Carnivora > Mustelidae > Neogale > Neogale vison. The sequence continues at coordinate 127,217,337 of NC_058095.1, read as the reverse complement.
ATGCATTTTGATGGAATTAAAATTATTGCCAGCTTTGATTTCTGCAGATACCTTCAGTGAATTTACAACAGTTATCTTTTTTACCAGTACCTCCATGAGATCAATTACATAGAATTGACTGTTTTTAGCTAAACTAGTACGAGCTGAGTAACTGCTAAGAATGTCATTTTGCTTATTTCACAATTGCCTCTTTTTATTAAAGTAACAAGTTAAAAATCACCTTTTCTCACTGCCTCTTTCCTGAAAAAAAAAAAAAAAAAGCATGTACTAACTGATCAGTACTTTTGAAACTGTAGCTAAAATATGAAGTAGAAAACACATAGATTTTATGAGCAAGTAACAGTTTCTTTTAAGTGCTAGGCAAGAGTTCTATGGTGGTCTGGTTGACTGGATAAGGAATCATTTCCCCTAGGTTCTTTATATTTTTAGTACGAAGTCGTTTCTTCATACCAGATATTAATAGTTGAACAGCATTAATAAAGGCTGCCTTTTATCAAATACTTAATATTTTCCATACAGTGTGTTTGTGCACTTCATCTGTATTCATTTTAAAAATTAATCTTTCTAAATCACCTAAGGGTCAAATATTATGTCTCATGTTATAGCCATGAAAGTTTAGATTTGGAGAGACAAAACCCCGTCCAAGTTTGTACAGAGAGAAGTAGAACTGGTGGAACTTGAACCCAGTCATGTTTCTACGTAGTCTTTAATGTTAATTTCTCCACGAGCTTCCAAAAGTATTTTTGGATTTCAAGGCTCGTGTCTGTACAAAACCACATGATCCACCTCCCCCCTTGGCTTTTTCCTCTAGATATTTATAAGATTTCACATTTTTAGTATTTTGTACCTCACAATAGAAGCTAGGGATGTGTTTGTATATGTTATTGAATGTGGCCCTGCTGAGGTGAGCTTTTCTTCACATTTAAACTGACCCAGATTCCAGTAAGTCACCAAATACTCTTCAGGAATATTGCACTTTTCAAAGATGCATTAACACTTTCAGATTTGCAGATATTTTAGTGACTAGCGGTAATGTACTTAGGGAATTGAGTTAATGCATCTTATATAAATGCCTGAATTTTAGGGAGTAGGCACTGGATAAATATGGCAAACCATGTGTTGGGCGTGCACATGTACTAAAATTCAACAGAAGGATATATATATAATTTCTAAGTATAAAAGTGCCTTAAGTCACACTGTTTCTTTTTGGATTTTATTTTTTTGTTATCCCCTCAATTCTCATCTATAAGTATATATACATACCTACAGATGTCACAACAAACTAGCAAGGAAGGGCCTGTCATATTCTTTTAATTGTGGAAGCAATTATACTAATATAGAAGTGGCATTAATCAGGACTTGCCTGATCACTTAGAGAGAATAGAAACATTTCCTATGAAACACAAAAATGGAGAGAAGAGGGAAGAGAAGGTCGAACTTGTGTATCCCAGGGTTTCACCAGAGATTGCTGCAGAAAGTAGACAACTTCCAGAAAGACAGGCATACAATAGAATTCACAGGATCACCCCTTTGCCATTCGCTTTGAAGGACGACTATAGTGCCCCTGTCAATAACATCCTCTGACTTTATCCATTACAGACATGACAGATAAAATGTCCATGCTAGGGGCGCCTGGGTGGCTCAGTCGGTTAAGTGTCTGCCTTCGGCTCAGGTCATGATCCCAGGGTCCTGGGATGGAGCCCCGCATCGGGCTCTCTGCTCAGCAGGAAGCCTGCTTCCTCCTCTCTGCCTGCCTCTCTGCTACTTGTGCTCTTTCTGTCAAATAAATAAATAAAATCTTAAAAAAAATGTCCTTGCTAGAAGGAGAAAAGAAAGAAGGGGTACAGATAAAGGGGGGGGGAGAGAGAGAGCGAGCCAGCAGGGAATGAGAAGCCTGCAGAATGCTGTGATGAGAAAAGTAGCTCTGTGTACAAACAGGAAGCCCTCTGAGGGAAGACATTTTTCATATTTCCGGTGTAGTATCACCACACCTCAAAGGGGTATTTAATCATATTAAATGTAAAGTGTAATAAAGATGTCCAGTGGCACAGAAGGAATTGTATCAATATCTGCTTAGTTATAAAGAGCTTGTTAAAAAAAGAGAGAAAATGGATCCTGTTTGAAGTGTTTGGTTATAAGTTGAGCAGTTCTGTTGTTCTTTCTTTCCTTCCTTCCTTTCTTCCATTCCTCCCTCCTGCTTCACTCTTCCCTTCCCTCTCTTCCTTCCTTCTTCTCTCCTTCCTTCTGCTCTTCCTAGCTTTCTATCAGTGATTTTTTTTGTAAATCAATATTAAATATTAAATATACCATTTATACTAAATATACTACATATATTTAAGTAGGTATCTGAGAAGACAGCATAATGTGGTTTTGTCACAGCAAAGTGTTTCTTTTTGTGTAAACAGGAATGTTACTGTCCTCATTAAAACAAATTAAACTGTCAACTGTAACTTCCTATCTAATTATTAAATTTTATAAGCAGCTTTGGAACAATATGAAAAGAAATAATAGCTAGAAATTAAAAAAAAAACGGTTCAGTCTCAAATTGATAAGGGGCATAAGGAAGACATTGACTGGTCATTAATTAGGCAATAGGGATATTTTTGACCCTTCTTTTTAGGTCCTATCAACATACACAAACACATATACTGCACAGCACAGACACCACACATACATGCACAGCACACTCACAAACATGCATAAATGAGTTCTTTATAAAGCATCCTTACTGGGGTGCCTGGATGGCTCAGTCCATTAAGTGTCTTCCTTCAGCTCAGGTCATAATCCAAGAGTCCTGGGATTAAGCCCTACATCATGCTCCACGGGGAGTCTGGTTCTCCCTCTCACTCTTCTCTCTCTCAAATAAATAAATAAAATCTTAAAAAAAAATAGAAAGGATCCTTACTTACATTATGTTTTTGGAATAATGCTTATGCATATATTTTTCCCAATTTTATTCCTTAGCCCTGTCTCCTTGGATGCAGAATCACCATATTGGGGTGGGCATGCTTGTAACTTTAGGTATTTAAACCTTTTTGGGAAACACACAGAAGAAGGCTCAGAAACTTTTTCTCTGGAAGGGGTATACTTACAGCTTTATTCAACTCATTACCAATGTAAGGTACTTGTAGATATGGAAAGAAGGTAAGTAACCTAATTGTTAATATGAAACAAATTTGGGTGCACAAAACATTGAGCAAAGGATCATTTTATCATCCAGACTTTATCCATGAATAAACTGGGACACTAGTCAAAAATATATATAACTGGTAATATGCTTTATATTTGAGAGATGTTTAATAGAGAGTATTACCATTATCACTGTATTGCAAGCAGAGTGTGTGTATTGTCATGAAGTGTAAGGGACGATGAATCTTCTTTTCAAGAAATTAGGGTGTGAAAGTGGTTAATTAAAAGTGTACGGCACTAAGAAATTCAATATGAGATAATTAAGAGAAATGACAGTTACCTACCTTACATTTTTAAAAGGCTCATTCTGGATTCTATATTAATAATATAACATTAGAGAAGTGTATGTGATGATGGTAGTTTGGATCAGCATGGTGGCAATGCTGGTACAAAGAAATAACTGATTCTCAAATTATTTTTGAAGTATCGCATTTGCTGAGAGAGGTAATGTGTGAGAAGAGCTAAAGGGTAATCTAAAGGTTTCTGGAATTTGTACCTGGAAAAAACATGGTGATACCATTTCCTAGGATGAAAAAGAGTGCAGCATAGACAAGTTGATGCTTGTGGAAGGAGATAATAGACTGGTTTTGGATATGGCAAATTAACAACTATAACAACAAGCATTCACTTGCAGGTATGGTAGAAACAGTTGGACATACAAACAAACCAAGGGAGGACAGAGAGCAGTACAGATATGCATTTCAGATAGGAGGGGCAGAGGAGAAAGTGTGATAAGGACTTGAAATTTCTATGGGGTTTAGTAACAGAAAGATCACTGTTGACATACATAAGAGAAGTTTCAGTGACGAGAAATGAGCATGAGACTTCTTGGAAGAGGTTCATGAGATAAAGTTAAACCGGAGAAAAAAGTGTAATCAGCTTGGGAATTTTGCGATAAATAAGAAAAGAAAAATGGAATGGAATGGGATGAGGGATCAGATAGATTTTTGGTTTGTTTTAGTTTTGGTTTGTTTTTCTTTTTCTAATTGATATGATCCATTCATACGAAAACATCAATAACGCTAGAGAGAGAACTGTTGGAATAATATCCTTGAATCAGCAACAAGGGATAGTTATCTAGAACACAGATGATGGTATCCCGAGCACGGGGATGCCAGGGCAATGGGCAAGTCAATCAGAATCATGAAGAAAAACTGAGGATATGGACTCAGATGTAAGTTGACTGGTAGATATGGGGTGCTTCTGCTTTTTCGGTGAAATAGATAGCAAAGTCATCATCTAAGAATGAGGTTGAGGAAAAAGGCATTGGAAGTTTAAGAAGAAAGAGGATAAGCAACTCCTAGTGAGTAGGCTTGGGTAGTCCATGGAGGAACTCTACAAAAATCCATAAGAACAGAAACAGTGGTTTTCTTTGTGGTAGAGGTCTGATGAAACTGAAGGTTGGGGTTGAGGGGAAACAGGGTTAGTAACACATAATGATGGAGTGAGTGAGGGGGAACATTTGTGGAACTAGGTATGTCTTCAGGTCATCTCAAGTACGTCAAGTTAAATAAAATTGTGAATAATTTCAAGTGCTCTTATTCACATGCTGTACCTTTCCATCTGAAGCAGACTGTGTTTCCCAAACACCTATATTAGAATCCTCTGAGATACATGTTAAAACACAGTTTGCTGTCACTCCAAGTGTGCTAACTCATCATCTTCTTCAACATAAAAGTTTGAAAATCACATTTCTACTTCCTAGGAAGTCATTAAAGGAAAAGTAATGGTGACCAAATATCATTTTAGTAAGATTTCCCTTGAAGTAACATGGAGAATAAACTCACTCCATGACAGCGGGTCTTCAGAAGCTGCACTGCCCATTTTAGTGTGGGGTCTTGTACCAAGGCAGTGGGAATAGAAATCACAAATAAGATCTGAAATATACTTAAGAGGTCTTAGACTCTGTAGAACATGAGGATCAGTGGAAGTTTGGTGGGTGATGGGCTGGAAGGCTTAGAAGAATCTCAGTTATTGCGTTTGAAGGAACGCTGATCGCATAAATGAAGATCAGTGTTCATGATAAAAAGCAGATTTTTGGTGAGATGGTGGAAGTGAGAGGTGTAGAGGACATTAAAACTCAGGAATGGATTTGTTACACTAGAAATAGTGTATCAGTGGCTAGAACAAGATAAATATTTCTAATGTGAAGATTTCTTCTTCCTCTCCTGTCCATGGTTGGGGAGGTGGTAGAAAGGAGGAAGAAGAGTGGAGAAAAGTGAATCATATAAGTTTGTACTGAATAAAGATTCTGTGAAGAGATTTAGTTTCCTTTCTTTGTGTAAAATAATTTACCAATATTCGAAAAAAAGTAATTTCAGAATCCAGGTTATGTATCTTTGATGGTGAGAGTTCTTTATTTCTCTTGGTGTACTTGGCACTTTCTAGAGAATATATTTAGTGCATTAACATTATATTAAGGTGGCCTTTCTTTACTTACCAAATTATAAGGATTTTGCATAAGAGGCTAGCACTATTTCTTTTCTTCTTTAGCTTAGGTTGAATTTATCATATTAATACATTTTAATAAAATATTGTATTGGCTAACACGGAGGAGCTTACCCTTAAAAACATATACGTTTAATTTATTAAAATAACTGTCAACATGTAATTTCTGTGGGATTATTTAGAAATAAAAGCAAATGCTATCCTTATAACAATTTAACAAATGAGCCAGCTGAGGCACAATGATACAAAACGGCATTTCAAAGATTAGCGTGGGTTGGAAGATCCCCTTCATTGCTCATTCTTCTATAATGCTTTGGTTGGTTTAAGCTCACCAAAGCATGAGAAAGATTTTTGATGTGAACAAAACTAGACGGTGTACTGCCTACCTTAATAGTATAATTATTTTGAAGTATATAAATCATACTAATTGAGCTGTCACATATACTTACATTTTACTAAAATTAATTTTATATGTGTTTAACTGGCAATTTAGTTATAATCCAAAGCTAAACTACTCAGTCTGAGTCATTATAAATATCGTTACATCCAGGTTCTGACAAGATTTAAATGATTTTGAATGCATTTGGGGGATCATCAGAATTTCTGTATTTATATTTCAGGATTTCTTCAACATATTTTGGTCCCCTATAAAATGTTTTTTATCACACTTGAATCCTGGCAACATCAATATTATGTTAAAATCATGCAAGGTTTTAAACGAAAAAGAAAAGAAAAGATCGTGCAAGGTTACGATCTTGATACTGTCGATTTCCACAAGCTGTTGTTGTGTTGGTGCTGTGGTGTAAATCAGGGCTCCTTCTTGCTATTAAATCACTCAAGTCACATTTCCCCCAAGATGGTACAGATGTATAAATTGCTACTGCTGAAACTTCACTTTCCACCAGATGTTCAAGAAAGGCTAAAATGCTTTCACCCTAAATACGGCTCAGTTGTTTCCTTTCTCTAGAAAAGTATGTGTTAGAAAGAGTAAGATGGGATCCTTAATGAAGGTGAAATTTGGTGTGGCCAAGTAGAGAGGATGGGAAAGTAGTGGCGGTAAATTAAATGGAGCCTTTGTAGCTGTTTTGTATGAAATAGAAATTGGAACCTTTGAACATGAGAATCAGATTTCCAGGAGACACACCAAGGTGAAGATACTTACACTTGTCCCTTTCCAGATCCTCTTTTTCCTAAGAGTGCCACCCCCGTCTAGGAAGCTGTGCCTTAGCACTTTCCTACCAATCAACCACTATCGGTCCCCTGTCTGGACTAAATGGAAGAGTAACAGATTTATTCCGTTAAGCATGCCCAACCTTTGATTACTTCTACTACTGCACAGTCCCTGTATCTGGCTATTAAATGGTGCAATTTTCCATCATCATAGACTCGGGCCGCTTCAGTTTGAGCATACTGTACTCTGTCTTCTAATTCCAGTAAAGTCAATTATATAAAATCTTTTGCTTTTACAAAATGCTCTTCAGCACACAGGCTAACTCATAGCAGGCAGAGCCAAGCAAAAGAGAATTGTGAAACCTTTTCAGGTGTAACTGTGTTCTGCTCAGCGGGTACATTTATTACTAATGGGTAAAATAGTCTCCCTTTTTAGCTACATAATGCTTCTGAAGCCTTCCGTTTTCTGGTTTTGATAGACATTCCGGTTACACTGAGAGAGGAAGGTGAATGCCATTGATCACACTATGAAGCTGCCACAGGAGCACCTTTTTTTTTTTTTTTTTTTTTTTAATCATTTGCTTTGCTTCATAAGCCAGTGACTGCACTTGTCTTAATGGGCTGATTTTCATTGTATACTGGGGTCCTCCCTGGCTTAAATGCTTGAATCTGCTTGCTGGTCTGTGCAAATACTTATAAGGTGAGGAGACCTCAAATATTTGGTTTCCTATTTGCAAAATAAATGATTGAACAGAAAGGATGCCATATATCATGTTGGTGCATGTAGTATAAAACAGACATGCTCTGTAATTCTGGCATGCATTAAATTTACATTCTTAACACTGATAGATTGTTTTGCCTCCCCCCCCACACCAGACATCTACTTATATATGAATAAATAATACAGAATCATATGTAGATTCATGGCTAGCTGCCAGTTTAAGCCAATACTGGATAAAACATTCTTTGCTAATAATGACTAATTGTATCTTTGAGGAATGCATGGTGATTTGGGCAGGGGGCTGGAGGAAGATAGTCTGTCCTCCTGTGTTTTATGATATTCTGCATCTGAGTGCAGTATTTCCATGAACCCTTTATTGGATCTAATGGATCCAATAAACTTTTCATTCTGGTCATCTACCATCTTGCTATTCCAAGTGAGGGGCACGTACCAGTAGACTTGAACAACATCAGTTTTCCCTGGGAACTTGGTGACAGTAGAGACTCTTGGGTCTAAAACCTGGATTCTGAGTTGGAGTCTGTGTATCATGCACACTGAGTTCCAGAAATCCTTGCTTTGCAGACCTGTCTCTGCCCTCTCCCTGGCTTGTTTGTTGCACTTCTTGAATTCAACCAGTAGAATCAAGCTGATTGTTTGTGATATTAACAAAGTCTCTATTATAATATTAACATTATGATATTAATGAAGGAGAACATATGCCTATGGAGGCAGTTCTCTGCCTTACAAAATATCCTTTAGGAAGTGGCTGAGCTACTTCTTCCACCACAATTACAAAAAATATTTAAGGTATTATACTTGGTGGGTTAGACACGTGTTATGCAAGGTAGAAGACATTTTATTTTGGATAGCTTGTGCAACTGGTGACATCACATTTCAGTTTATACCAAGAACAACTAACTTTTTTCTCACGATTCCCTGACTACCAACTGTTAAAGTGTGGGGGTAGTGAAAAGCCACTGAATTAATTTAACTGAACTCCTCTTATGTGGTTGAAAATAGGAGTGCTTTTACCTTAGCTCTGAGTAATGGCAGTAACTAGCATGCTTTGAGGGATGGACCTGAAAGGCCCTAAAGCTTGTGATGTCTCCATTTCTCTCTGTGTTTCAGGAACTGAAGGCATCAAAAGACTTTTACGTGTTGGAATCATAGATGAGTGTTTCCCAAACATGTCTGCCCATTAGAATCACTTGGCATCTTTAAAGCTTTCCAAAACTCAGACCATATTCCAGGCCAATTAAGCCATAGTCCCTGGGAGTCATATATACAGACATCAGTATTTTTGAGATTCTCAGCTGATTTTAATGTTCAGACAATTTTGGGAACTGGTGGCATACCCAAAAATGGGATCATGGATGATTTGAACTCTCATATTTAGCTCCCCTCATGTTTCCGCTGAATTTCCTCTTAGGCAGACAACTCAAGTCCCAAGCAAACTTCCCAAATGAATGTCCTTCCTGAATTCTGTATTTCTGATAATGGCACTCTCATTCTCCAAAACCATAAAGGTGTAAGCTGTTATAATTAGCTTTTTTCTCTTTCCAGTTTTAAGCTTCATCTCTCCAAGTTGATCTCTTCAAATAAGTATGTTAAGAACTGGAGCTGGGGTTTAGGGATTATTTTTTGCCCCTGTAGTACTCTCGCACAGATTTTTTGTCCCCCTAAATAGTCAGTGGTGTAATAGTAAAGAGGCTAGTGAGAGGCATAATTTGTACTATTTGCCACTTCCTGTAGTGCAAATTCTCACATCCTGGCAGTGATGGCTTGCAAGAGTCCTAATATTTAACAATCAGCTCTTGCAAGCAGGCATGAACTGACTCCCGAATACCACTGCATCAGATACTTTAAAAAATATAGGTGTTGAGCAGGATCACTGAGTAAGGAATAGGAATACTAGGGCAAGGGCTCTGATCACATATGAGTTTTGACATTAACATCTGTTCACTTGTGTGCTAAATTGTTTGACTTTATGTTCTCATATACTCATGTATTTAATAATTAAAGAAAAATTAGCATTTGGTACTCTCATATTTTTCTTCAGAACTTACCTCAAAATTGCACATTGTTTAATGCATTTGGTATATCTAAAGTAAGTATTTATTAATTCTTAAGGCACTGTATGGTATTTCTTTGAAACAAAAAGAACCATACATGCCCATAAAACAATAAACTAAAATTGTAGGCCTCACATTTTGTGCATATTGCTTTAATGTCATGATGTCTTTTGCAACGAAGACTAAAATCAGAATCCATGTTAAGCATAATATTATATTTTTTTGCATAGCTGATTTTATGGACACTCAGTTTTTTTTTTAATGGATTAGAAGGTGTATGCATTTAAAATTTAAGTCATTTAAACTAAAACCTTTGTTTTGCTGATCCATTTTTTTTCAAAATCAATATTACTTCTGAACATTTTCTTTTCCATTCAACACAAAACACTAATTTTAATTCAGTGAAGTCTGAGAATAGAAATGTATAGTATCCCAGAGGAACTTGAAGATTAAAAGGTATTTCTGGCTAAAGATGATTTATTTAGTTTTGATATAACTGAAACGACGCAAGAGGAATTTTCTAAAATGTAACGAATGTGATTTGTAGTCTTAAATTCCACATGAGTGAATAATCAAAGGAGGTTGTGAGTCAGGCATAATCTTTTAAGAAGGCTTAATATGGTAGTGATATCTTAGGAACTGACTCCCAATTAATATATTTTAGCATTTTGAAGACAGTCTCTTGAGGCATTCCTCAGTGGTAGACAGGCAGAGATACGCAGTCTTAATTGTTGACCAGCATTAGCTTTCCTTGTTTTAGCATCTAGTAATTTGAGCAGATAGGAAGAAACTTTGGGCAATTTCTCTTGTGGTATTTGCCCCATGAGCGTTAGTCATCTAAACAGTATTATTTTTAAAAATGAAGAAACGACCTGAGTGTAGGTAGAAGCTTCCAGTATTGTCATATCTGCTGAGATTCTGTAATGATTAGGATGGTGTCACCAGTTAAAGGCTTGCGTGCTGGAGTCGTTGAGACAATTTTGCAGGTGTTGAATGAGAGAAGCGTCTACAGTGCCTGCTGTCTCTGTCACTCAGCAGCTCTACCTGTCTCTCCCACTGACTCATCTGTGTGACCTTGGAAAGAGTCACTTAAAACCCCGGGTTATCTTTCTTCCGATATCCTTAAAATAGGAAGTTGGTTTAAATTTAACTATCTCATGGTAGCATTGGTGCAACACCCATTCAGTGCTTTGCAGTCCCCGTGAGATAAGGCCAAGGCTTTTTATACATTTTTTGTTATTTGTTATTTACGTCCTTACTTTTAAAATTTGTATTTCCCCTCGCCTGGCAGAGTTCCTGAATATCCGCCATTTCTCTCCACAATTATTGACATCCTACTGTCACCTTAGATACAGAACATTGCTGTTAAGTAAGCCCTATTGGGCTGGCACAGAGTTCATTCCCCCACGGTTTCCCATTTCTTGTTAAAGTAGCTTCAGGCTGATAAAGCTCTTCAGATTAGGAGAGGCGGCAGTCCTACATACAGCTATTTACATTACATTTCTAAATTATAAACTGCTTTCCTGTTTCTCTTATCTCTCCTATTATCTGAGTCTATAATTCAGTATATTTTACTTGATAGTGTCATTGATTTTCTGTCATGCTCATTTGAATTGTATATTTTAAACCATATACACAATATTTATATTTGATAACTCTTTATAACAAAATATGAAAAATATATATATACAATAAAAGTACTAAAATAGCGCTATTGATTTGACAAATGAACCAGTATGAATGTTATGTGAGTCCTCTTGTTGGGGTTGTTCCTCATTTCTTTTATCTAATATGGATGCTCTTTAACTAAAGAAACTGTGGCTACAAACGGGAGGTGGGCTTTCGATGATGTTCTTCTGCATGAGCAAAACAGTTGCACACCTCCTCACCATATTTTCCAGGGCTGTGTATGATTTACATAATTTGTATAAATGTTAAAGTATTCAAAAGCAAGCCCAGAGCTAACTCTGAATCTGGAATCCAATTTGATATGCAGATATTTATTAGATGCTGTAACATTAAACATTAACGCATAGCTTTAAGCACAATGATATATTTTGTCTTTAAGTTCATTAGGAATATGGGGTAAACTGCCCAAACTGCCAGAGCAGTTGGGTATTGAAGTGGCAGTCTTCTAACCATTTTTCTCCTACTCCTGTAAGAATAGGCTATCTTTCTCTATTACTGTTTTTTGGTCGTTGTCATCTACGGTTTTATATTTTTAAGCCCTCCAGAAATTTACATCAATGAATACACCTTCAACATAGTAACTCAGACTGGAAAGCTATAAAAGTCCAAATGAGTAGTTGTTGCTGTTGTTTTTGTTGTTGTTGTTTTGTTTTTTGTTTTTTAGTTCAGAAGTAAAACCTCATGTCATTTCAATCAATAGCAACCGCATGAAAGGCAGAAATAAACATCTTCCTGATTTTCCTTACGACATGATACCAGTGTCCTAAATGCTATCAATTCTCTGTTCCTCTGCACTGTTGTACTGGGTGACAGTTGAGGTTAGGAACTGGACCTCTTAATGCTGCAAACAAGCCTGAAGCAGAGCCCCATAAAGACACATGCTTCTGTGACCCAGCTGCTTGGATTCTTGTCCTGTGGGTCCGCCTCCCCGCAGGCCACGACTTAGCGCAGGCTTAGTATCTTCACCGGGAACATCACGTCCTGAAAGTAGTATTCCCTTCAGTTTCAAGTGAAAACAGACACGATTGAATCACAGGTTATTATTTTCAAGAGCCAGAAGCAGCATACTTGGGTCCTTTTGGAGTCCAAGTCCCCCTATCCCTACCCTCCAAAAACCACGTCGCTTTGATTTCGGTTAGTGGCCATAGTATATTTGTCACTAGCTTTGGATTTTCCTACCACATAAACATTACTGCCTCCTGCAAAATGTCATCTTAGTGGAGAGCAACATGCAACTGACACAGTTTAGTTACTATTTAAACTAAATGTCTAGACCTGATGTATTATAATAATCTTTTCTCATGGGAAGATTTGGGTATGTTGCAACTGTAATGCGCACAGTAAGTTTGTAGTGTTTGAATGTGACCATGTGTCCTCTCAGTGGATAATCCAAACTGTTTTAAGATTTTGTATACAATTGGGTGCCTGGGTGGCTCAGTGGGTTAAGCTGCTGCCTTTGGCTGGGGTCATGATCTCAGGGTCCTGGGATCGAGTCCCCCATCGGGCTCTCTGCTCAGCAGGGAGCCTGCTTCCCTCTCTCTCTCTCTGCCTGCCTCTCAGTGTACTTGTGATTTCTCTCTGTCAAATAAATAAATAAAATCTTAAAAAAAAAAAAAAAGATTTTGTATATGATCAAGGCACTTTTCCGACTTTATTGGTGATGCACAGGACCAGATTACATTCCACCACACTTCAATTATGTTGAGTGTAGGTAAGTTAACAAGTTTATATTACCTTTGGAAGTGATGGAGAAAACCAGAGAGAAATTGAGAAAGTGAGCAGAGCAAGATAAATCAGCAAACTGTAGGACAACAGAAAAAGTTGTTTTCCCTTTGTCCCTTAGCTTCAGCAGAGGTGTGTGGCTTCCTACATTTAGGTTGAATTCAATACATTAATTTCTTTGTACTGAAAATAATTCTCTGTTAAAATAATAAAATATTTTTGGAGCATACATTGTTGGTTCTAACTGCAAATACTGTATAGTTTTTGTTTAATTCAGATGTGATTATATTTAAATAAGTATGAATACAATTATGATCTGAAAGAAGCTAAGTAAAAAACTATTGAAATGATTTAAACTATTTATGACTGCATTAAATGGGTAAAGCTAAAAAAAAAGTCTACAATAAAAAGAGCCGATGTAATGTATGACTTAAGATACTCTGTACAAGATTTCAGAGTTATAATTTTTATTCTGTGCAAGGTAATCATTATCAGAAAAAACACCATTTGTTTTTCTGCATGCACCAGTTTATTATGTACTGTATCGAGCTAATTCACTAACTTATTTCCAAATCTTTAGGACCTTAAAATGTACAATTGATAACAATATAAATATATATAAAGGACTTAAAAACAACAGAGAGCAAAAGTGAAAGCAGGATGAACTAAGCCAATTTAAGGTATTTCATTCAGAGACTACAGGTGGTTTTAGGGGTAACGTGTAAAGAAATTGAGCCAAAAAACAAAAACAAAAACAAAAAACAAACAGAACAAAACAAAAATGACACTTTCTCAGAGAAAACTTCCTAGGGTAGAGGAAGGTGATAGAAGTTAGTCAGTGTGCTTGGAGCTATAAGGGAAGTACTGAAATTTCAATACTTTAAATAAAAAATGGCTCAGCATAACTCACTGGTTCCCAAATTTGCCATATTTTGCAATTACCTGGGGATCTTTTAAAAACACTAATGCTTGGCTTTCACTTCCAGAGATTCCGATTTGATTACTATGGGGTGTGAGCTAGGCATTGGGATTTTCAAAAGCTCCCTAGCTTATTTTAATGTATAGCAAAGTTTGGAGATCACTGGCATGAATGTGATACCCTTTAAAAAATAAAATATAACAGGAAAATATTTCTTCTTTCTCTAATGAGCAATAACTTTCTGTATTTATAGCTTTTCTTAATTGTATTTAAATGTAAATATAACTTTTATTTTAAAATTAGACAGGTTCTCTAAAAACTTGGTTTCAAAAAGCAATGCTGGATTTTTGGGTTGTCAACAGAAGGCAGACACATATAACGAAATACCATATAATGCTAAAAATGGACATATTGATGCCTTACATATTAATGAGGTTAAATATCAAATTAACAAACTTTTTTGGAGAGGGGAAACTCAAGAAGCATTCACACAGTATGATAACAGTCATATAAAGTATAAAAAGATGTAAAATAATTGCTTTTGTTTATGAGTATGTAATAAACATAAAACATAAAACACATAAACATAAAACACATAAAAAATAAACATAAGCTAACAATCACTAAATTTAGGATAGTGATTACTTCCAGGAAAAGTGGGAAGAATTAGAATGACGAAGGGGTAAATGGTTATTATCTTTAATTTCTTTAAGTAATATCCCAATCAAATACAGCAAAATGATAAGATTTGTCGAAGTTGATGGTAATACACAAGTGTCTGTTAAATTTTTTTTTTTTTTCAGTTTTCTCTGTACTTAACATATTCCAGAAGTTTAACAAATGATGTCGGGAAACTGGCCAGACACATCCAAAAGAATGAAATTGAATCTTACCTTGCACTGTATACAAAAATAAACTCATAAAAGATTAAAGAAGGCACCAGGGTGGCCCCAGTCAGGTTCCCCCAATCAGGTTCCCTGCTCAGTGGGGAGCCTGCTTCTCTCTCTCCCTCTGCCTGCTGCTCCCCTTACTTCAGCTCTCCCTCTCTAATAAAGAAATAAACTCTCGGGACGCCTGGGTGGCTCAGTTGGTTAAGCAGCTGCCTTCGGCTCAGGTCATGATCCCAGCCTCCTGGGATCGAGTCCCACATCGGGCTCCTTGCTCAGCAGGGAGCCTGCTTCTCCCTCTGCCTCTGCCTGTCACTCTATCTGCCTGTGCTCACTCTCTCTGTCAAATAAATAAATAAAATCCTTTAAAAAAAAAAAAAGAAAAAAAAAAAAAAGAAATAAACTCTCTCTCTCTCTTTTTTTTTTTTTTTAAGGATTAAAGACTTAACTATTAGACCTGAACCCAATGAAACTCGTAGAAAAAACATAGGGGAAAAGTTGCCTTGACATTGGCTTTGGCAAGGAATTTTCGGAATGACATTGAAAGTATAGGCTACAAAAGCAGAGGTAAATAAGCAGGGTTACATTAATCTAAAAAGCTTCTGCACAGCAATAGAAACAATTGACAAAAGGAAGAGGCAATCCACGGAATGTTAAATAATACTTACAAACCATCTATCTGATAAAGGGTTCATATCTAAAATGTATAAGGAACTCCTAAACCTCAACAGCAAAACCCCCCAAATAATTCATTTAAAAAATGGGTAAAGGGCCTAAACAGACATTTTTCCAAAGAAGATATACAAATGGCCAGTAGGATATGAAAATGTACTCAACATTGCTCATCATCAAGGAAATGCAACTCAAAACCACAGTGATATATCACCTCGCACCTGTAGGGATGGGTATTATAAAAAAAAAATCAAAAGACAGAAGTTTTTGATATGAATTATAAAGGAAAAGGAACACTTGTGCACTGCTGGCGAGAATGTAAATTAGTACAGCTACTATGTAAAACAGAATGGAGATTCCTCAAGAAATTAAAAATAGAACTACCATACCATCCAGTAATCCCATTTCTGGGTAGATACGCACTACCTCAAAGAGATGTCTGTACCCCCTAGTTCATTTGCAACATGTTTCACAATGATCAAGAAGTGGAAATTGCCCAGGTATCTAACTACAGATGAATGATATAGGTCATATTTTCTTTATCCATTTAGACACACATAATAGAATATTGCTGAGCCTTCAAAAAAAGGGAAATACTGCCATTAATGACAACATGGATGAACTTGGAGTACAGTATGCTAAGTGAAACAAGTTAGTTACACAAAGACAAATAACCCATGGTTTTACTTACGTGTGTAATTAAACAGAAATAGTTCAAATTCCTAGTAACAGAGAGTAGAATGATGGTTACCAGAGTTTGGGGTTGGAGGAAAGGGGGAGATATGATTAAAGGTTACAGACCTTCAGTTTTAAAACAAGCTATAGACATCAAATGTAAACCATGGAGACTATAATTAATAAAATATATTGTATAGTTGAAATTTGGTAAGATCTGAACTGTTCTCACCACACACGCACAAAGGATCACTATGGGAAGTGACAGATATGTTAATTAATTAGTTTGTGTGATTATTTCACAATGTATACATAAATCAAAATATCAAAGTGTATAACTTAAATATATGTACTTTTTTTTTGGTCAAACATAAGCAAATTTAAAAGAACATATTCCATTGGAGCTAAAGTGAAGGATTTCTTCCAATTTTTTTTATTATTCAAACTATACAAGATGGAATTAGGTTGTGATAGTTGGAAGAAAAAAAGGAAAAAAAAATTCCAAACTGAATAGGTTATAACGTATTTTTAACAGTTTAGCAAGCTGAGAAAATACAAGAATTGGGATGCTGCCATCTTATTATAGAGGATCTGAGACTCAGAGTTGGGTTTTAGTAACATAAAACTAAACCAAGAGGAAATTGAATAGAGGTCATTGAGCTCTAGATTTATCTAGTTCTTTATTACCAAAATGTGGGTTTTTAAATTTTTGGTTTGATTTTTCTGGATAATTTTATTAAATTTTTCTTTTTAAAAATATTTAACTGTCAGAAAGAAAGCATTTTATTTTTGTTTTCAGATTATTCAAATATATTAGAATGTGTTCTTTATAAACTTTCAATCATATTTTCTAAAAGAGTTCTAAACTCTTTGTTATGAGATTTCTATGAGATATTTGAAGATCAGTGAACCCTCAATACAGAAAAATGGATATAGATATATAGTATCAACGTCCTTCATACAATTTTATAGCCTCTGTAGACCTCTATGATGTTTCTACATGGACTCCGAGCTGAGTGTCTTATCTTTCGACTAAAATAACAGTGAAAGTAGTCTTTGTTTTCTTTCCTTTTTTTTTTTTTTAAGCATATGAAAATTTAACATAGGGCATTATACTGACTGGAATTTTCACTTAAGATGAATAATAAGTAAAAAGGTAAAATATTACTTTCCTAGTTTGGGATATTCTATTTTTATAGTGAAACAATATTAGAAATTAAATATTGTAAGTGAAGAGAAACTATCCTTTAGCATCCGTGCTTTCTTTTTTGCTCTAAAAATGCAAATGTGGAGGGGACCTGAGTGGCTCAGATGGTTAAGCCTCTGCCTGCAGCTCAGGTCATGATTTCCAGGTCCTGGGATTGCTAAGCAGAGAGCCTGCCCCCCTCCCCTTCAGCCTCTCCCAGGACTTGTGCTCTTTCTGTCTCTTTCTCTCTCAAATGAATAAATAAAATCTTAAAAAATATTTAAATGTAAATATGAATGGTCACAGTGAACAACTTAAAATAGAAGTCCAAATGGGAAGAATTGTCCAATTAAAATTAACCAGAATTCATTCGTTTATTTTTTAGTACTCTCATTCTTAAAACATTCACTGGGTATCTAATAAGTGCCTCATCTTGGGCCAAAAAAGCACAATAGTATGCCCTTGGGTTCTGGCATACTATGGGAACAGCAAAGAATATTTATAATATAATTTTATATTTTTATTCCAAAAATATTAAAAACTATTGTGAAAATGTTATGAGTGGGAAAAAATGACCACTTCTATGTGCAGGGAGAAGAATTTGTGCAAAAACCAATTCTATGTTGTGTAACATTTTAGTTTATAAAGTATGGAATATATGAATGAGAAGGCAAGGGATATATGGTCAGTGTTGATCAGTTTCAACACAAGACTAATACCTTAGGCTGGGGTTCTTAACAGAATTGAAATGAATAAATATAAACAGAAAAAAATTACAATTTTTTACAATTAACTCATTAAACCCAAAATTGAATTAGGTAGGTGATGACCTTACCTTGATCTTTTTGTATAACTACAGAAATATGTGAAAAGAAAATTGGCAAACATTTCTAAAAGACATAAACATAGAAGAGAATATTAACACAAAAATTGCTATACTAAAATACTTATCTAATTCGGAAAAAAAAATTCTCATGTTCCTTAAATGAATTTCCTCATATTAAGGTACAAACTTGGTGATTTTTCCAATCGTACATTCAAGAGGATCAACTAATAAGTTTTTAGGACAAATTCATGTCTCAGAACTCACTTTCCCTATGTTTGCCAAAAAATGATATGCAAAGATCATGTTTTCCTGGAAGAAAGAAAACGTTACCAGTAATCCTCTGACATTTTTTTTTCGCTACTTCTATAAGAGAAGACATAGTCTGGGTCTCTTTTCTTCAAGTCCTCTGTGACTTTAGGTAATGCATCATTAAGGAATAAAGCCCAGCCTCCCATATAATGGAAATAATGGGAATAGTGGGAATAATACACATTCCCATTGAGCTAAAGAGAGCGAATGGTTCCTACCTCAACACTGCTTCCTTTTGCCCATCATACATCATTGGGGAGGTCAAATTTTATTTATGCTTAGGATAGACAAAGATGAAAGAGATCCCCATGACTTTTTCATTACTGTTCTATGATTCATATATTTAGTACATCTATGAATGCTCTTAAATATTTTAGGTGCTAATTAAAAATGTGATAGTGAGGAAATTCAAGTTTGCTATTTTTTCCTCCTATATTGTAGCTCATTATATTTTATTTGCTCAGATATAAACTTTTATGTGGCTGTAAGAATGTTTTTTTTTTTTTAAACTACCTCATAAACTACATATTATTTTTAGAAAGAAAATGCATTCCTTTAAAGAAACAAGTCTTTGGAGACTTTTTCCCCAGACTTGTGGATATATTTTAGTTTGGACTGAAATTATGATATATGCTCATTAGAAAAGATGGACAAAAAAGAGGGTCTTGTAAAGTTTTTAGTTTCAGGACTATACATTTATCTATAAAAAAGTGATTGTGCTATAAAAAAATCATAGTTATTATTCAAAGACAAATACCATATTTTCCTCTAATTAAAAAATGTTATGAATACTTTTTGGATTGATTATTGACATTAACGTGAATGGGATGGAAATATTGATTTTGTTTATTTTTATTCCTGAATTATTACTAATGTAGTATGGGAATAAATTAGTAATAATTCAAAAATTAATAATTCAGGATATTTTTAATAATTCAGGAATTAAAAAACAAAACATCTTTGACCAATGTAGAATCCATTGATGTCCTAATTTCAGATTCTCAAAAAAAATCTGATTTAACCCAGCTTGGGCCCTGTACCACAGTGAAAACATGGCTGCTGGTTGCCTCCAAAATGACATTTCCACAGATGTCCCCACGGGTGTCCACAGTGGCTGGAGGGTTACTGGGAAGAAGAACTGATTTAATTAACTTCAAGAGTGTTTGTGTTTGCACAGTTAAAAGTAATTCATCATTATAATAGGCACTGGGGCAACAAAGAAAGGGAGCCAGTCTGCCTTTGAGGAAGCTAGTGATTTTCTGGGGATAGATTATAGTTCTGGGACTTGCAAAAAGGAAATATTAGGGAACAATATGACAGAATCTTACTATATTGAGTCTGTTTGACAGCTAGTGGAGTAGCTTTCTAGGTCAGCTCACATTTTTGAGGATAGCTTTATGTACAAAGTTAGACTTGAGATTTTCTCTTTCTTTTTTATTTTTTTTAAAGATTTTATTTATTTATTTGACAAAGATAACAAGTAGGCAGAGAAACAGGCAGAGAGAGAGGAGGAGCAGGCTTCCCATTGAGCAGAGAGCCCGATGAAGGGCTCCATCCCAGGACCCAGGGATCATGACCTGAGCTGAAGACAGAGGCTTTAACCCACTGAACCACCCAGGTGTCCAGACTTGAGATTTTCATTGAAAGAAATGGAGTCCATTGTTTTTTTGTTTGTTTGGTTGGTTTTTTAGGCAGGGACTTTATGCGGATAGAGGTAAGAAAGAAAATTCTAAGATTTCGTTTAGGTTTCACTTTCTTTTCCTGATTCTTGAAAGCTGAGTTAAAAGCTCTTTCAAATTCTCTCGTAATACATGTCTTATTTGTAGTATGCCCTGCCATGTAATTAGAGAATTTTGATCTCCCAACTTGACTGGGAACATCCTGGGAACAGACCAATGTTTTAGTCTGTATTTCTAAGACCTAGCACAGTGTGGGCACCTTAGTATGCTTTTTGACTGCCTGGCTGGCTAGATGGGCAGACTGACAGGTGGGGTGGGATGGGTGGATACATTTTAACTGAAAAGACTGGCTTGGTCAAAGTCATGTAAGAAGGGACCCCTAGGGAGTGATGAGAATAGTGAAGGAAATATCCTGTCTGAAACAGTGTATGTTTAGGTAAAGTAATATATTTGTTTGTATAGACAAGGTAAAATCTATGTATGGTGCTTCTCAGAGGCCATCAAGGTAAGTCTGCACCTGATCACACTTTGAGAAGTTTGCTGAGAATTCTTGCAAGAGTAGCATCATGAAAGTAGCAATTTGAGGAGACTGGAAGACTAGACACCAGGAGCCTATTGCAGTAATCTTGGCCTAGAGAAATGGGGTCTTGGACTAGAAGAGTAGCCCTGAGAATGTAGCAGTTCAGACAAATCCTAGAGCACTCCAAAGATTGCATTTCCAAGAAATGTACATATATTACAAGTGACGATGATGAAGAGGGAACAGTAAGAAATCCATCCAAAATTTTGAATTTGGCTATTGGGAAAATGGTAAAACATGGACAAAACTGATAACTTGGCAAAGGATACTTTGTTTGAGGTAGGTGGCTAATATGCTATGCTTTGGACCTATCAAACATAATATACGATTCATTTTAAATAATATAATTTAATAACAGTTACAAAAACAGATTATAGCCACACTAGTAGAATAATTAAGATGCCATTTTTCCCTCCCTCGAAAGCATCATTTTCTCCCAGTGCAACCTATATGTAGCAATTTTGCACTCTTCCTGTCAGCTACAATATCAAAATATTTTTCTCTTGGATATTAGCTGATAGAGTTGTCATCCATTATAGTGATATGTTCATATCCTTCAGAGGATTATTGAAGACCTAAGAATCATCAAGCTTCAAAAGACTGTTTGAAAATTTAGGGGGCCCATGGCAGGCAAGATCTTTGCTCAAGCTTAAAAACAAACAACCAAACAGAAATACCGAAGAAAATCTTGTCAGCATTATCAAAATTACTGTAAAAGATAGTAATTGTCATTATTATCTTTGAACTCTAATAGTATGTAAATTTATTCTAAGTTCCAAAATAGTCTAATGAAAAGAGAATATCACAGGATCTCCAATTTATAGCTCTAGATGAGCTTTTCCACATATTAATAATATACTTTGGAATTTTATGTATTCATTTTTATTTATTTATTTTTATTTATTTACTTTTAAAGATTTTATTTACTTGAGAAAGAGAAAGAGAGAGTGCCTGGGAGGGGAGAAAGTCAGAGGAGAGAAGCAGACTCCCTGAGGAGATGGGAGCCCCGTGCGGTACTCAGTCCTGGCTCTCTGGGATCAAGACCTGAGCCAAAGGCAATTGTATTCATTTTTAATCGAGCATTTACTAGACAGCTAAATTACCAAGACACTTGGTTTTTAGTCACTCGTGTCTCACTTGCTAGCTTTGTGACCTTGATGCAGTCTTTCTAAATCTTAGATTCTTCATTTGAAAACAGTTTTGTGAATGTGCGGAAATACTGAATGTAAAATGCACAGAGTATGAACAATTGCAATCATTATTTTCTATAAATATTATTTAAAAGTTTATTTTGTTAAACTAATTAAAATAGCTTTTCAAATATTTACAAAATAATAGTTTAGTAGATAAAGGTTATTGAAATTCATCTAAATTGTTCTAATGCTCAGATTTATATAAAAATGTCACCATCGCACATGCTTGGGATATTATAATTTGAAAGAATGGAGCCTACTTAAACTATTTTGCAAAGCCAGGTTAGGTAAATTACATCAAAGCACATTCTGCAAAATAGAGGGAACTCTGTGAAATATAAAGAATAGACAGTAGTAATGAATTAGATTTATACATTTTCCAAATTTTATTCTAGAAAAGTATTTTCCTTCATTCATTTTGTGCAGAATAGGTATGGCTTTAGAAATGTAGGTTTTTGAGTGAATTTTAATGCCCATTACTTTGCTAAGCTATCAACAATTTTGGCATAAAAATTACATAAAATATAGATTACAATTTGATAACATTAGCAATGTCACAATTCTGCTTGAAAATGCTATTCGGTCACCAATATTATTCAAACATGCTCTTGTATGTCCAAAAGCTTGCTTATTCTTCCTCTCTGCTACTTTCCAATATCTTCCAGTTGAAATATGACAGATCTTTCTACATCCTTCTAAATGCTTAGTTTTCTTTAAAAGTCTCTGCAGTCTTCCAGCCAACAGGAAAGTGTTTTCTCTTCTTTGACTCATCCTTGCACTTTAGTCAGAATTCTCTGAAAAATCTCCTATCCTATTATTCATTATCATTATTTAATCTCTTGTTTTCCCATATTTGTAGGAATGAAAGCTTCTTGGAGGCAGGGACTCTTTGTTACTCATCTCTGAATCTTATTACATATTGTATAATAACATATACATAATAGGGGTTCATTGACTGTTTTGCTAAATTGTACCAAAATGACAATTTGTTTAGGGTGCTATCAGTTTCACAAAATCTAGATTTTGCATAATTTTGAAATAGTATGAATAGAATCAACTGCTGGCAACTGAAATTTTCTTGGATCAAATTTGGTTGTCTATATTTTTCATTCTCTGAAAAAACAATATCCTTCAAAATGAATGTTTGGAGGAAGTATTGAAGTCTAACCTTCTACTGCCTTTATATTTTATGTGGCAGTTTTCAAACCAATATTCCTACCTATTGTGTAGAGAAGGTAAGTCTCGAAAAGGTGGAAGAATATTCAACTGTTTTATGTTTTAGAAGTTGCAAATATTGCTCAGGTACAACTAATATAATTAGTATATGTAGGAAAACTTTTTCTAACCCCTAGAAAGACTCATGTATGGTTGCCTGGTAATTGTTTTGTTAAAGCAATGTTGTAAGTAATATGCCTACACGAAAGTAAAATTGGAGTATAGAAGTTTGATAAAATTCTAGGAAGACATTATGCATAAGTTTAAGTATATGTTTTGATATTTCATTTCAAAAACCCTGCCCAAGAGGTCTTGGTATTTATTTATTAATAAAAGTTCTATTTAACTTTACACTTTAATTGTAAGATACGATTTTCTTCACAATCATGTGAGGTGTTCGTGACGTTATTCATGTCTCCATTATAGTGGAAGATGGTACAGATCAGGTGACAAGACTGTAGTCCCAAAGCTAAGAGTGGCAGAACAAAGTATCAAGTCCAGATCACTGCCTTCTCTCAAAACAAAACAAAATGAAACAAAACAAAACAAAAAGCAACAGCAACAAAAAACCTGTATTCTAAACCAAATACAGAAGAAACAGGAGGGAAGAAGGCAGATAGGAAGGCATAATAATAATGAGAAATAAAAAGATGGAATAATCACTTTGAAGTTATATCTTGTCATTGCATGACATACTGAAGCATGGAATGATGTTAAATTTTACTCTTATTAATTTTCCTGGTTGTCTGAAACATTCTGAAGGCCCTTTTTTCCTGGTTATATGTTTAAATACAAGTGGCTAATTGGGTATTTAATATTGAAGTACCTTAAGATAACAGAGTTTTTTTTTTTCCTTTTTTTCACTCCACTCAGTGTTTCATAAAAGGTTGTATAAGCTCAGTAAGAGGAGCAGATGATTTTATCCCTTTGTCTCTTGCTGAGCCGCATTAAGAGGACTGTCTGTACTATTAAATTTCTTTATATCAAAGGCTTCTCACCTCTGCTGGGGACTGAAAGGTTGATTGAAACTAAGAAAGAATTGGACAGCTAAAAGGGCCAAAAGCACCAAAATGTGGCTGATAAGTTTCCATGACAGATATATTCTCAGCTAGAATTTCATGTATCAAAGAAGATCTTGCAGCATAACTTAATTTCCTTGAAACAAATCTATTCACTTGTTTATATGGCTGAAAAAATTATTTAAAAGTCAACAGTAGTGGGGGAGCAAATGTCTTCTTTCTTTCCATTATAAACCAATAGATGGTCCTCTCAGCTGTATTTCCGAGTATTTTCCTTCCAATAATATCTGATACTTTTAACATATGGCCTAATTTACCTTTGCTAGCCCACAATTAAATCTCTGTCCCAGTTTCTTTGATGTGGTATTATCAAAACTGCATGTACTCTTATGCACACCACCACCACCGAGGTAGGTCAGTACATGGAATTTCAAAGATTCTCTTTTCACACTAAGATTTTTAACCTGTCCTCATAACTCAGTCTCTTTAATCCTAGGATTAACCTAGCTACAATTCTAGGAATCTTTTCTTTAAAGTGTTACAGTGTCTCTTTGCTATATAGTGAAAAGAACTAACGCAGGACTCCAATTAGGGCCTGACCCTTACTTACAATGTGAAATGCAGCTTTCGCTCAGTGTATCTCACACTTACACGTGGACTGTGCATACACATTCATTGCTCACAATGTACGCCTGTGTCTCTGGGGATGTAATTGGAGTTCTGTGGGTCTGAGCCATCAAAAATATACTTCTAGAGCTGCTTCTCACAGAACTATGTGAATTTCTGACTTTAGGTCATCCATAAATACTACATGACATAGATTTTCCCATCTGAAACCCACCATTTTCTTGGACTTGAATTTGTGTCTATTTTGGTCTGAGAAATTCCTTTCTAAAGAGCCAATAACTAAATTTCCCACTAGCTTTTGATCTTTTTTACTGGCTAACAAGAGAAAATAAAGTAGCCAATTCAGCCAAATAGAACCTAATTACAGTATGATAACAAAATGATTAAGGCATTAATGACTATGGTGAAGTTCAAATAATGAGGAAAAGGTAGAATTTTTGTAGTTCTCTAACCTGATGGAAAATAGATACAATGTCACTACATGGTATTTTTTCCAAACTTGAATGTTGAACTAAATTAGCGATTTGGTAAAGATGCAAGATCAGGATCTAATCATGTTTTATGTTGTCCTTGAACATCAAACAGAATTTGTTAAATACTCAGCCTTTAAAAATTATAAGACAACCTTTACTTACTTTATTTCAATTATTATTATTTCAAGTAATTCTAATAACAGATTAGCTTTATTCCAGGTAACCATACTTTTTATTTTTATTTTATTGTTTTGTGACCTTTATGTAGCTGGCATTTTTTAAGAACAATAAGTACCAAACTGATAAAAAGGAACCGAGTTCTGATTACCTCATAGAGATTTAATTGGGGACAGAATATCAAAACATTAAGTAGAAAGGAATGTGAAATGATTTTTTTTTTTTGCAGGAAGAAAAAAGTCACAAGTAAATTTCCTGGGAAAAGTTGCATTAGTATGGGCAGATTCCTCTGACATAGACTCATAATATGTGGTAATTATTCCCAGTTATATTTCTTAAGCATTAGCAGTTTATTATGAACACAGTGAAATTTATAAGCCTAATATTAGACTCAAGTATCCCAGGCTGTTACTTATGTTAACTCTGAATACACATGTTCAAACAGAAATGTGTTGCAAATATCACAAAATGAGGGCTTAATTGATAAAAGAAATCTGTTTGCAGCCTAAAAACTGTATTTTAGACTTTTCAACTATTTTTATAGAGCCCAGGGAAGTAACACCTCATAGATCTCATTAAATATGTATGATTGTAAATAGATGATGAATATAAAGTTTGTATTCCTTTATTTGTAGAAAAATTTTGCTATTGAAGTGAAGAAAAAAATGCTTTAAAAATTGCACGATCATTTCTATGTCTGTAAATTTATAAACAAACAAAATATTTAAAAGGAAAATGTTAACTTTCTAATTTTACAGCCCAAATTTTAGGGAATCTTTTGTTTTGTTTATCCCTACCGATTTATGTATAGAATATGCTGTTTATAAATGCATTTTTGTGTTGATTTATTTAAAAAATGATTATATGTCAGAAAGACATAGGAAAAATGAAGGGTTTCCATTTTTCACAGTCCACAATTTTACTTTTCACTAGATAAATGGGTCCTACATTTAACAGAACCTACAATTTTAAGATATCTGAATATGACAGGCAACATAAACATCCATCCATTTAATATGAACATATTATTTCTGGATCTTGATTTTTTCCCCAAGGGAATCAAAATGAAATTTCATTCACCTGCCTCATCTTAAATATAAAATGTGCTTTATCCTACAGAACAGAAAACTAGCAACATTGTTTTCATATGTAGCATGGATATTTTGATATTTTGTATGTCTTTATAAGGACTTTTGACAATTCTTGTTTTTTCCAGGTAAACCTCACTTTGGGTTTTTTTTTTTTCCTACCCACCCTTCAGAAATTCCAATAACGCTATTTTAACTGAGTCTGTATACATTGGAATAAAGTTACAAATCTATAGTGTGTTTCTTTAATGTTGCAATCTCCAGTTGTCTTTTACTTTTCTTTTTTTTACTTCCAAGTGTTGATTTTGACTTTTCTTAGCATTATTATAATGTCTGTTATCTAAAAGTCTGTGTTTATAAGATTAACTCTTAGCAACAATATGGGTTAACAATATGAGAAGTTTGAAACGTTCCCTGTAACAGTATAACTAGTCATTGGTATATCTTTAGCATTTTTAATTGAAATATAACTGCTATATAACATGTAAGTTTCAGGTATGCATCATATTGATTTGTTATTTGTATACACTATGACAATCATTACAAGAAGTCTAGTTTCTGTCATCACCATATGAAATTATATAATATGTAATATAATATTATTGACTAGAGTCACCAAGATGTACATTAAATCCCATTTACTTCTTTATTTTATGACTAGAAGTTTGTGCCTCTCAACACCGTTCTCACATTATCCCCAATCCCCTACCTCTTCTGACAACCACCAATTTGTTCTCTCCATCTATGAATTTTATTTTGTTTGTTTTGTATTTTAGATTGCGGATATAAGTGAAATCATGTGGTTCTTTCTTTGTCTGAATTATCTCACCTAGCACAATATTCTCTATGCCCAGCAAATCACATATTCAACAAGAGATTAATACACAGAATACATAAAGAACCCTTCCAACTCAATACAACAAAAATCCAATTTAAAATGAGCAGAGGACTTGAATAGACATTTTTCCAAAGACATACAGATGGTCAATAAGTGCATGAAAAGATGCTCATCACTAATCATGAAGGAAATGCAAATCAAAACCACAATGAGATATCATCTCACACTTATCAGAATGGTTATTATAGAGAAAAATAAGAAATAAGTTTCGGCAATGATGTGGAGGAAAGGGAACCCTCCTGCACTGTTGGTAGGAATGTAAATGGGTGCAGCCATTATGGAAAACAGTGTGGATATTCTTCAAAAATCTAAAAATAAGCATACTATGTGATCCAGCAATTCCACTTTTAAGTAGTATATAAAGAAAATAACAGCAAGAATTTAAAAAGTTATATACACCTCTATATTCACTGCAGCATTATTCTCTTAGCCAAGGTATGGAAACAACCAAAGTGCCTATGAAAGAATGAATAGATAAAGAAGATGTGGGATATATATGTGGGATACACACATACACACACACACACACATACATACACATATATATGTATGTGTGTGTGTGTGTGTATGAATACTATCCTATGTCATATGGGTTAAAGACGAATATATTTCTTTGTCTTACCTAGTTGTTTTGGCTAGGATTTCCAATACTATATTGAATAAAAGTGGTAACAGTGGGCACCCTTTCCTTATACTTGATCTTAGAGGAAAAACTTTCAGCTTTTCACTATTCAGTATGATATTATCTATAGGCTTATCATATATGTCTTTTATTGTGTTGAGGAATATAAAAAAGAAGTCCCTTTAGCATTTTCTATAAGGCCAGTTTAATAGTGACCTTAAAATAGTGAAATGTAAAAGACAGTAGAGTGCTAATATACACTTCAGGCAAATTAATCTTTCATCCACAGTTGCCTTATCAGCAAAGCAGAGAAAATCTTATCTATTATTATAGAGTTATTATAAAGGTTGAGTTTTATATTTACATATCTCAACTGGGTAGATCCTGAGTGATTGAATTACTGAGATATCTAGGGTTAATGGCTTGTATCTTTTTTTTTTTTTTAAAGATTTTATTTATTTATTTGACAGAGAGAAATCACAAGCAGATGGAGAGGCAGGCAGAGAGAGATAGAGAGAGAGAGAGGGAAGCAGGCTCCCTGCTGAGCAGAGAGCCCGATACGGGACTCGATCTCAGGACCCTGAGATCATGACCTGAGCTGAAGGCAGCGGCTTAACCCACTGAGCCACCCAGGCGCCCCGGCTTGTATCTTTCCCAGATATTCTTCCTTCCTTTTCAAAAATTGTTTTGTTAAACTCAGCTCTTACAGAACTTGAAGAAGTCCCTTTAGCATTTTCTATAAGGCCAACTTAATAATGGTGAACTTTTTTAGTCTTTGTTTGTTTGGAAAATTCTATCTGTCCTTCAATTCTGAATGATGACCTTGGTAGATAGAGCATTTTTAGTTGGAAGTTTTTGCTGTCAGGACTTTGAGTATGTCATGCCACTTTTTTCTGGCCTCCAAAGTTTCTGATGAAAAATCTGCTCATAGTCTTATGGGAGTTCCCTTGTATGTAACAACTTGTTTTTCTCTTACTGCTTTTAAGAATCTGTCTTTAACTTTTGACATTTAATTATAATGTGTCTTGGTGTGGATTTCCTTGGGTTTATCGTTTTTGGAAATTTTTCGGCCTCCTGGATCTGGATGTCTCTTTCCTTTTCTAGGTTAGGGACATTTTCAGCCATTACTTCTTCAAATAAGCTTTCTTTTCCTTTTTCTCTCTCTCATCTCCTTCTGGGACTCCTATTATATGAACGTTGTTATGCCTGATGCTTTTCTCATAAGTCCCTTAAGCTGTCTTCATTTTTAAAAAAAATATTATTATTATATATTTTTTTTCTTTTTGCTGCTCTGTTTGGATGAGTTCCATTGCCCTGTCTTCCAGATCATTGACCCTTTCTTCTACTTCCTCTTATTTACCACTGAATACCTCTAGTGTATTTTTCAGTTCAGTTATTGTATTCTTCAGCTCTGTGACTTCTGTTTGGTACTTGTTTATATTTTCTGTCTCTCTGTTGAAGTTCTTTCTATATTTATCCATTCTTCCCCTGAAGTTGGTGAATATCTTTATGACCATTACTTTGAACTCTTACTCACTTAAATCATTTATCTCTGTTTCATTACCACTTTTTTTTTCTGGTGCTTAATGTTATTACTTCATTTGATGCATATTCCTCTGTTTCCTCATTTTGCTTGACTCTCTGTTTGTTTCTCTGAATTAGGTGACTGTAGCTATCTCTCAATCTTCACAGGAAGACTGTGGGATGTGTTTTAGTCTACTGTCTGTGAAGTGCCCTGGAGGTGGTAGCCTGCCAAGAATTGTCTCTTCAATTGTTTCAATTCTTTAGGACCCAGAAACACAAGGCCCCATGCCCACTAGAGCCAGGCATTCAAGGAGTGTCTCCTGTGAGGAGTGTGTGCACTCACTTTCTTTGGTGGGACAGTGTGGGAGGAACAGGCTGGGATAATTCCACCTGCTAGGTTTAGTGGGGCAGGGGCACAGGGGAATGCTGATTTAGCATAGTGAGGCCGGGAGGGAGTGCCAGTCCAGGCAAGTCCACCTGCTAGGATTAGTGAAGCAAGGTTGCAGGAGAATATAGAGGCAGGGCAAGCAGTACTCTCAAGGCATAAAGGGAATGCAAAAATGGTGTCTACCAGCACCTCTGTCCCCAGAGAGAATTTCAACAGACACTTGCCCTTCAAGCAGAGGCTCTAAAGTTAACCAGTCAATCTCCTTCACATATGACATAGGCACTCTTCAACCCGCTTCTTTTGTGCTACATCCCTAAGAGAGTGAGTATGTGTGTGAGCTTTTTAAGAACAGAGTCTCAGTTTCCTACTGCCCTATTGTTCTCCTGGACACAAGCCCCTTTGATTTTCAAAACCAGATGGCTTGGGTGCTAATCTCTCCAGTGCAGATCCCAAGAGCTCAGGTGCCTTATATGGGTTCATACCCCTTCCTCCACAGGTTGTGAGATCCTTCCTGGAGGAAGAGATCCTCCCTAGTTGTGAGATCCTTCCTGGAGGATGGTCACTGCATGGTGGGGGAAGTGGGTTTTGACTAGACTCCATCTTTGCCTCTTCTGCACGTCTTGATGTGTCTTTTTTATCCTTTGTGGTGGAGGAGCTGTCCTGCTACTTTTCAGGTCTTTTTTCAGAAAGAATTGTTTTATATGTAGTTTTAGATTTGGTGTACCTATAGAAGAGGTGAGTTTAGGGTCTTCCTATATTGCCCTTTTAAACTGTCCTCTTGATTTTGCCTTAGATATAAGAATTAAGTGTTGAGCTAGCTTATCAAATGTTTGCTACTCTTTTCCTAGGGTTACCAGCTGGACACTGGAATAAAATCCTAGTAGACTTCTTGTTTCAAACTTTTAACGTGCAACAAACACAGAGAAACATACTTACATAATGCACACACACACATACACACACACACACACACATACACACACACTCTGAGCTTTTAAAATATCTGTTAGTTTGGGATATCACAATTATTTCTAATGTGCTAACATTTTCCAAAATATAAGCTCTCTAGGATTATACATTATTTTTCTACTAGCACAACAAACTTTCAGTGAAATTCTCATTATAGGTATTCCACTCTTGGCTCCATTTCTTATAAAAATTCTTTTCAAAATATCATCTTTCTAATGCATAATATTCCTGGCTGGAGAAAAAAAAAGTCTTATTAGGAAGAAGCAAAATAATATCTTCCTTGTGGAAGCTTTCTAACAGTTAAAACTCATAACTTAATTTCCTCTGCCTCTAAGCTACACTATGTAGAAGTCACTCCTGGTAAGTTATAATTAGACATGTAGGATAATTCTAATGATGTCTTACAACTGATGAAATCAGTTTCAGCGCTGTCTACTACCTGATTACCATGGAAACCATTGCTGGCCAACCAAGTAATTCTGATCAAAAGGAATTATTATTAATCCTCCTAGTATATGTTGGATAGGGATTTGCACAGCTTTTGTTAAAGTTTCTTGTGGAGGCTGAAAGGTCCAGTAAGGGTAAATATTAATTCTTAATGTGCTGGAGAGCAAGAATGGCTTAGTCTCTATGGGGCACAACTGGCTCTTGGTAAATCAGATATTAACAGATTATGGGATCAGCCTTGTGCTATCCAGGGATTAGAGATAAACAGGTGAATTTGTAGAGGAGGAAAATAATTTCCAAAGCTGACTTAACCAAGTCATTGCCTTGTCAAGTTGGAATTTAAACAAGAAAAACGGAATGAGCAAGAAATTAGAAATTTGTTAAATCATATTTTGGGTAATTCCCAAGAAATTGGATGATAACACTGAACAATTATTCTCCTTCTTTGCATAAGTATAGGTATGAGATGATGAGGAGGATGATTACTAAATGTCTGTGATGAGAAGCACAGTGTTGCTTAGGGACTGTCTTTACATATCTTTATCTAGATATTTACCATACTATATTGTGCACATAAAAAAATGAATAAAAGAGTAGATCTCATGTTAAGGAAGTACTCTTAACTCATTAAAAATGCAAACCCAAAGTGAAATAAAATTTGAAAATTATGAAATCAAACTTGACATAACAAATACTGCCAAGAACTGAAAATAAGTTCTTAATTAACAGAATCATTGTGCAAACTCATGTCATGTAAAGTTGTGAAAAAATGATAAGTGTTTCCCAAACTTTCAGTTTATATTCCAAGACTAACAAAAAGAAAAAAACATGAAAATCAGGACTATTAGTTATATTAGTATTTTGTCACTGTTAATCATAAACATTTAAGAACTCTTTTGTCTTGGTAGTTTGTTGGTATTTTAATGAGTGTATAGAAGCTCAAGATTGATAGCAACATGGAAACTAATTCATTCAGGCCAATGGAAACTTATAGCCTTGAAAAAATCTCGCAGTTTTCAAGATAATGTCAGAATTAGAAAGCTATACATTCTTCAACCAATTAAAGTCCATTATCAATGCCAACTAAAGAAGTGTT
Organism: Neogale vison; assembly: GCF_020171115.1. Lineage (NCBI taxonomy): Eukaryota > Metazoa > Chordata > Mammalia > Carnivora > Mustelidae > Neogale > Neogale vison. The sequence continues at coordinate 127,184,857 of NC_058095.1, read as the reverse complement.
TCAGCCTGTTGGCCAAGGGATGAATGAGTTTGTTTTGAAGTGCTCATTAAGTATGTGGCTTTGTCTTAAATTCGTTTGTTTTGTGTAAGGAAAGATAAAAGCAAGCCAGTGTTTTCTGAATTATTTCTTGGCTACTCTGACCTTGCATGCTACTTAATATATTTCACATCTGATTTAGTTTTCTGGTGTTGTAGTTAGGGCCCTGCTTTACCCTTGTTTTGGCATTCAGAAGGAGGTTGAATTGGCATTTGTGTCATGTATTTTTGGCGTGCCCTGATGAAATGTGTTAATTTCTGCAGCTGTGTAAGCTGAAAAAGAAAATACCATGTAGATATGCCTGGAATGAGGAGCTACCATTTACACATTTTGCTGACTTAATAAAGTTAATCATGACAGTAAATTGTGTATATTTAATATGGTTTTTTTTTTTTTTTTTTTAGGGTTAGTGGCTAAATCTTGAAAACCTGAAAAGAAATGATACTATGGTAGAGCAAAGATGCCATTGTATGATATGGGAATCCAAACAATTTCAAAACTGAGTTACTCATTTATTACTAAACTAGTATTTTACACTAATAATACTTCTAATGTTCATGAAAAAATGATTTAGGTTAGATAAGATTAATAAACAATAAACTAAAGGTGAATTTATTCTTTTAGGCAATTAGTCTGAAATCTAGCATTTACTTATTTGAATAATTTAAATATTTTATATATTCAGTAATTTATCCATCCTTCAGAGGAGATCATCCCTTTGTCACCATAGATTTACTTCCTTATATGCTTTTTCAATGAAGAGAATGCTGGTCCATAACCTAATGGAAGTCTTTTCAGACTTCTCTCCAACTAATTAATTAAAGACCTAACTTAACAGTAATCTTTGTCTCAAAACCTCTGTGGTTTTATGTGAGGAAGAATTTGTGTCTTCTCTTTGAAAGACTAGAGTATGCTCTTTTATCCCTACTTTTCTCTCATTTTCTTAAGAGTGCATTTGAATACTCTGGATGTTCCCCAGGGACCTTTGTGGTGATCTCTCACCTTTTGTGTACATACTTTTTCAGGCAGCCATTGCAAAGTACTCACACGTCAGTTGCTGTATGTAATAGTCAGTGCTGACAGAGGCATGCTTTGTCAATAGATAAGAAAGCTTGTAGAAGTAGAAAGTAGAATCCTTCCCCATAACTTTGTGTTGTTGGAAAACATAACAGTAAATTTATGCTGTAGGCACAATCAGATGCGTTTGTCTAACTTTCAATTTGGATTAAGAACGGAACTAGATTATACTTCTGAAATAACATTTTCAAATTTGGTATTTGCATATATAACATAGCAGCTATGTGTAATCTGAGGGTATATAAAGAAATGATTTTAAGATTTATAATGTAACAACCTAGAAACTCTACAGTATAAAAGAAATGTAGTACTGAGAAGTCATAAAACATACACTGTTTCTATCCTGTTTTTTAGATAGTTTTAGTGTTTTTCATTATTCACCAATGAATACTCTTTTAACTCATTAAAATAAAAGCCCTAATGAATTTAATAAAAATATAAAGTAATAAAATAGAAAAGGGCTAGCCTAATGATGGTTTTTGTTCTGAAATCATTATTGTAAAGATAGTTTATTAGCTTTGGAAACTGTCCTTGCATTTAGTTATTTCAAAACAAGCCCCTGAGGTTAAAACACACACACACACACACACACACACACACACACACACACATAAATATTTTGGAATATCATTTAACAATTATTTAAGAGAAACCAGTTCTGTTAGAGTGGAAAATTTACTTAATACTTATCTTGGTTTGCAAAATACATCCTAAAATTAGAAAGCAACTTTTGCTTCAGTGTATTTTTAGGTGGTTGTCCTAATAATTAACCTCCCTTCATTAGGACACAAAAAAATTAAAAACAAAATACCTGCCCCAGTCTCTTACATTTTCATTGCTTTCAGAATGCAAAATTTGTCTCTAGCTTTGGTAGATACTTGTGAAAACACTGGTGATATTCAGACTTGTTAATGTAGCTTGTCTGCCCACACCCTTACAGGAAGCGCTCCCCATCCGTCAGAGCTCTTACAAATAACACACTTCGCTTGCTGGTGAAGTCACATCCAAAGAGTGGTTTTAATGTTCTAGAGATGTAAATGGAGTGTATGGTAGAATGGCAATAAAAAAGCAATTTCATTTAGGAAAACTCATTTCTTAGTGTATATCCTGTGAAGGGATATTGTTTGATTAAAATAAAAGACATTAAAATTCAATAAAGACAGAAAGATCATGGCTGAAGAAAGTTGAGTCATTTTAAAGTTAATTATGCTTGCAGTTGATCTTGTGGCTGATATATGTGATGTAAAATCTGTATGTTTCTATGAAATCATATTGTATCTCCATGTTGGATGCATGGAGGAACATGCTGGCAAGGAGGAAAATAAAAAGAGGCACAGGAAAGAAGAAGAAGAATATGAAAGTTTCTTTACAAAAAACAAGGTTTGAGAATAAGTTGTGTGAGGTATATTTGTCACATGTTTGCGGTAGTGAAAGAAGTTCAACAGAGCTGGGGTGCCTGGGTGGCTCAGTGGGTTAAAGCCTCTGCCTTCTGTTTCGGTCATGATCCCAGGGTGCTGGGATCGAGTTCTGAGTTGGGCTCTCTGCTCAGCAAGGAGCCTGCTTCCTCCTCTCTCTCTGCCTGCTTCTCTGCCTACTTGTGATCTCTGTTTGTCAAATAAATAAATAAATCTTAAAAAAAAAAAAAAAAAAAAGTTCAACAGAGCATATTACCCAGGATGTAGAAGACCTTTTCTTGGGTCCCTCCCTACTCCTTCCATTTGTTACCTATGTGACTTTAGACTTGACTTCAACCTTTCTAAATCTACTTTTCATCAACAAATTGGAAATAATGCTATCAGTTCTATATTTCATATTGCTAAGAATACAAAATACATTGCAAAATTAACATATCTTAAAATGTCCTTATTACTGTAGCATTTACAAATGTAATATTCATTACAGAAACTGATTTAACTCTTGAATCTCCACCAAAATCTAACAGCTGTTTCTATTATCAAGTTGATAATAAATTAAGCAATGGCCTAATTTCTTTCAGCAATGGTTTAGGTGGTTTCTCCTATAAATCAATGTGGCAAGTGACATCAACATTGGCATACATGCCTCCTGGATCAAAAAACAAATAAACACATGGGGACATGGGGGAAATTCTGAGACTTTTTTTTTTTAAATGGTCAAACTAAAAATTTTACCAGTACAGTTCATCAGTACAATTCATCACTGCATTGGCTTAAGTTGGCCTGCTTACAGCTCATGAAAGCATACATATATACCAACTGTTTGATGGAATAGTTCACATTATGTGGAGAGATATATGTTCAATATAAAGAACTACTCATCACTTGTGCCATGTGTTTAAGAATCTTACTGATGTGTTGTTGTTGTTGTTGTTGTTTTTCCCCTCAATATGATGAGGTGTATTACCTTGTGTGATGCTTGTTTAGCTCGAGGTAAACTTTCATTTACTCAACAAATGTATACTTGAGAAATTAAGGAGAAAGTACAAACTTACTTACAAACTAAAATGGGTTGTGGAGTTGAATTCAAAAATAAATTCTTCTAACCCTTTATTAGTTAGCTGTAGTATTTATTTTGGGGCACAGAACCCACTTAAACCTCCTGAAAACCATGAACAGCTTCAGAGAAGGTAGTGAGAAACTAAAAAGGGATGTATATACAAAATTTTGTATGACTTATAAAATGCCCTGAAACTTATCTCTATGAATAAATTGTGTGAATCAAAAGCATGAACAACAAACTCTATTTTTTTTTTTTTAATTTGTATGTTTTAGAGAAAGAGAAAGAGAGCATGTGAATAGGGGGACGGGCAGAGGAAGAGAATCTTCAAGTCGACTCTCCCTGAGCACATAGCCAGCTGCAGGGCTCAGTGGCAGACCTGATCTCACAAGTCATGAGATCATGACCTGTGCCAAAACAAAGAGTTGGACGCTTAACCAACTGATCCACTCAGGTACTCTAGCAAGCTCTATTTTGAAGGATAAACCCTAACTAGGATTTCTCAGTTAAAAACAAACAAGGAACAGTAGTGGCTTGGCAGCCACCATTTATTGACTGTCCCCTGCATGAGAAGTGGCATATATTTCATATATTTATTATCTAATGAACTAAACAAAGACTATCATCTTATTAATCACATTTCAAGACGAGATAAGTTATATCTGTATTAGTCAATTCAGTTTCAATTTCAATTCATATTCAGTTCAATTTCATCCTAGTCTGTGCAGGTAAGAAGTGATTATTTTATATAAAACTCAGGTGAACTTTGGGAAATGATTTAAAACAAGTCCTGTTTTGAAGATACAAGGTTGCACCTGAAGTGAATAGTGATGTTCCTAAGGAAAATGGCAACTACATACTCAAAATCTAAGAAGGAATGGGTGTTTCAGCCTAGGCTGAGTCACAATGTTTGTTCAGAATTTTCTGTATAAGTGGTTCTCCTTGGGCTTCATCCAGAGCCACTTGCTTTTGTTTAGGATCAGACTGTCCAGATTATAAGCATGATGGGGTATATTGGACCACATGTTTCAGTACTGAGGAGAACTATCCTTTCTCAGCCTCCTTGACTATTTCTAGCTACCTTTGCTTACTGAGGTGCTCTCAGGGCTAGTAATAGGATATGCTTGCTGTCTTAATAACCTCAAATCTTAATGACTAAACACAATGCCATTTGTTTATTCTTTTTTAATTTTTTTTTCATTTTATTTCTTTTCAGTGTTCCAGGATTCATTGTTTATGCACACACCCAGTGCTCCATGCAATATGTGCCCTCCATAATACCCACCATTAGGCTCACCCAACCCTCCACCTTCTCCCCCTCCAAAACCCTCAGTTTGTTTCTCAGAGTCCACAGTATCTCATGGTTTGTCTCCCCTCCGATTTCCCCCAACTCACTTCTCCTCTCCATCTTCCAGTGTCCTCTGTGTTATTCCTAATGCTCCACAAGTAAGTGAAACCATATGATAATTGATTCTCTCTGCTTGACTTATTTTACTCAGCATAATCTCTTCCATTTGTTTATTCTTTATATCACTATCTGAACGAGGTCTGAGATGAGATTTTTGTTATATGATTGGGTAGGTCTTAGACTCCTCTATCAATTCTTTGACTCTTTTAGACAAGTAGAGAGATATGGAGGGGAATTGTGTGACGTTTTATGGGATGGGCCTGCAGGTGATAAATAACACTCATGCACACATTGTGTTGGTCCTATCAGTCACATACCTGCTATCCATCAACAGAAAAGAATAGAAAATATTTCCTTGATGAGTGCCCAGGAGAAAAAGATGAATAGTTTTGTAAATAACTAACCAGCCTGCCACTCTGCCCTAGAGCTGTTTACTGATTGAAATAAGCTATCAACAATTTTTTAACATGCCTTCCATTAGTAGTACCTAAATGTATAGGATGCATGGTGGGAATGCTCTGTTTGTTCAAATAAAAAAATTAGCTCCTGATGTCAAAGAGTGGCCAAGATGCTTTTTTTTTAAATAAGCTTTTTTGTTAAAGTATAATATAGTTAAATTTAATATATATATATATATATATATATATATAATAAGTGTATTTGCACAAACTAAAAACAACCATATAAGTAGTGCCCCAATCAAGAAACAGAACATAACCTAAATCCAGAATTCCTTTTAGGGGTCCCTTCCAATTCCTTTTAGTACATGTCTTGTGGCAAACATATGTGTGGAATTATTTTAGGTATAGACATAGGAATGGAATTATGGGGCATAAGACATGTATTTTTTTCAGCGTTAGCACATACTGCCAAGCCAAGCAGTATTCCAAAGTTGTCATGCCGATTTACATTCCCACCCACAGTGCATGAGACTTCTGGGTGTACTGCATTCTCTCCTAGTTGGTATTTTATGTCTCTTTCATTTTATCCATTCTGTTGGCATACAGACTATTTTATTGCCATTTTATTCTTATGTCCTCGATTGCTAATGTTATTAAGCCTCTTTTCATTCTCTGATTTTCTGATTTATGTGATGAGAATCCCACTATTTGTTATTTTTTTTTCTGTTTCATTTCAAATTATGACTTGAAAATTTAGAATTTTTTTTGTTTGTATTTCCCTTTGTTTTCAACAAGATAAGCATGCAGGAGTTATCTGTAGGGTGAGATCTGCACCTTAGATTGTAGTTTTCTTATCACAGAGTAAACTGAGAACAGGGACGGAGTACATTTGAGCATAATTCCTTTACTGTACACCAAAGAGAGTCACCTATTGTCTATTCTCACCTGAACTTGGCAGGAAAATGCTTTGTTATGACTATTTTGCCATTCATAAAATTTTTAGTTTCTGAAAACAAAGTTCATTTTGAAGGAATCAGTTAAGAAAAATCTAGCACACTCTTGAATGGAAATTGCTTATAAGCTTTCTCTCTTATAATTTTTCTTGGACTACAAATAATATTACAATCATATGTTATATATGAATTTAAGCAATTTAAAGGTATGGAACTTAGGCCTGTATTATCTTTATGTCAAGAATTTTAGCAATTTAGGGGTTCTGGGTGGCTCACTTCATTAAGCGCCAGACTCTTGGTTTCAGCTCAGGTCATGATGTCAGAGTCCTGAGACAGAGCCCTGCACTGGGCTCTGTGCTCAGCGGAGTCTACTTCCCCTCTTTCTCTCTCTCTGCCCTCCCACCCCAACCTGCTCATGCACTCTCATAAATAAATAAATAAATATTAAAAAAAAAAGAATTATGACAATTTAATTGAAATTAAAGCACAGTTTAGGTTTCCATATTCAATTGACTATGAAGGAGTGACCTCAGAGGTAAAGTTAGTTTACCATGGTGTGTTTAAAAAGACAGTTCAGGATGTAGAAGTAGAATTGAAGAATACAGAAACTATTCTGGGAGGTCTGAAATTATTTTTGGAACCAAAGATGGATGCAGTTTCCAACAATACAGAGATTGTGGTGACTCTCCCCATGTTTAATTTTAATTAAAATAACACTAAGCCATAAAACAAATATAAGAAAATTTAGCATAATGAGGCTTATTATTGTGGTAACTAGGTAGTGATTTTTTGGTGTACCAAATGATTTTGAAAAATAATGCCCTTGGTTTTCTGACAATCCTAATATTGCCATGTATGTGAACCATTAAAATGAGGAGTGACTGACTGGTACTTAGTGTCCTACAATAATTCTAAAAAGTTAGAGCACTAGAGAAAGTCATTTCTTCTCCTGGAGCTGAGTTCCATTAGAACCTTCCAGCCAGCCTGTGCCTTCAACCATAGACTTGTAATACAGGATTTCTTTTCTTAGCCCTCCAGCTTTTTGTGAGTTTCTGTGGCTGATTAAAACAGAAACATCTTGTAGTTCATCCATTATTCTCAGGCAATATATAACATCTCTAGTCTCTGTTTTGTCTTAATGAATTCCATTTTAATGAATATTATGTGAAAGTACTTTGCTATATATAATATTAAAGCTTTAACGTGTGAATGAACATGAAATGGGTTAGTCTTAGTAAAGTTGTTAATACATCTTAAAGTATTATCACTGCTTTAACATATTAGTGACTTCCATACCTCAAATTGGCTCATGTGATAAGAAAGCAATTAGCATACTACCAAAACAAATATTATGATAAGAGTTTTCTATTGAATTACCAGCTTTGATAAAACTCTGGTAGTTCCATTTAATAATTGATTTATATGTTCAGATAATGTACTAATACCCACTACAGACATGAAATTTAGGGAATCATATAGCCTGTTTTTCTTTTTTCCAAATGTATTTCCACTTAAAAGGAGCTGGATATAGAATGAGTTACTTATTAAAGGCACAATGATTTACTGTTTTACTTAATTCTTCAATCACAAATAATGATTAAGTTTACCAGCTATATTTCCAGACTTATTTGCTGTCATTCCTCTCCCAACATATCCTGCAATACAACTTACTGGAAAAAAAAAAAATGAGTAGTTTTACCATCCCATATAATGAATTCCTTTACACCTTTGTCAGAATCCCAGAGTGATCTTTTTTTTTTTTTAATTTTGATCTTACTTGTTTATTTGACACAGAGAGAGAGATCACAAGTAGGTAGAGAGGTAGGCAGAGAAAGAGAGGGAAGCAGGCTCCCTGCTGAGTAGAGACCCTGATGTCGGACTTGATCCCAGAACCCTGAGATCATGACCTGAGCCCAAGGCAGAGGCTTAATGCATTGAGCCACCCAGGTGCCCCTCGAGTGACCTTGACTTGTGATGTCCACACTCCGATTTCCCCTTTCAGTCTTAAGTCAAACCTCACTTTCAATGCAGCCTATACTGATTTCTAGACAGTCAGACATTTCCTTTTTTGGACTCTCCTAACAGTTTTTTTTAATATTCTGTTATAGCCTGTTTTACATTGATATTGAATTATTTTTATCCATCATTCTCCTTTTAATAGATCCAGAATATGATTCATAGACTCCTAGTATTATGGCTAGCATATCATAGAAGCATTCACAAATGATTTTGTGAATGGATAGACGAATGAATGAGTGAATGAATTATAGGTTAGCTTTAGAAGATAACTTACATATAAAGTTAAAATTTTGAATATTATTTTCAGTTTATATCCATGCTGTTTTAAAACCTACATATATTCTAAATTTATGGGACTTTTTAAGAAAAGTGATGACACTTTTTTTTTTTTTTTTTTACTACTGTATTTCAGTTTTCTTGGCCTTATTCATCCTTTTATCTTGTTGACAAGCACTGATCACCCATTATGTGCTCCACACTGAATTCTACTAATGATGCAGCAGTGAACAAAACAAAGAAATTTTCCACTTTAATGTACCTTACTTTAGAGTCAGGGAAAGCAGAACACAAACAAATGAATATGTGACATATAATACCAACCCAAGAAATGCACAGCTCCTTTGGTTAACTTTAAAAGACAATTCATTTGAACTTACCTTCTAAATACTGAAATTCAACTGAGAATAAGAACAAGAATGATCTGATATGTTGTGTTTTCTATGTAAAATCAGGAATGCTTATAGATGTTAAAATGCCTCAGGTATTTGTCAGTTTAAAGAGAATTGGAGGGATCCGTGTGAAGACCATGTCATAAAAATGAATTGGTATCATGTAGGATCAAAATGGCTTCATTGCAGATTTTGATAGAATTCTTGAAATCTCCAGCCATTTTCACAGACTATCTTGATAATTTTGTATTTTATATATTTTTATTTCTCATATATACTGAAAGTGAAACTAGATTCAACTCTATAAAAAACAATACTATGTTTAACACTTAGGTCTAAAAAATTAATTACTGCCTCTTGACCATTGATAATATCTATCTGATCATGATGTTGGTTTAAACCAAGATTATCCAAACAAAAAGTCAGTTAACATCATTGAAAAAAATATCCAATCATGCAAGTCTAAATAACCCTCTTTCTTCAATTTTTACCTGGGGAAAAAATCCTTATTTGATTAGCTCTGTAGTTTAATATTACATTTACAAAAAAAAAAAAAAAACACATAGCTCTAATTTCAGAGTATGTGGAAACAACAAAATAACATTTTACCTAGCTTAAACATGCACAAACTTGAGTGGAAACAGTGTTTAAATGGCATTTTAACACCTGGCCTATTAATATATTAAGTATGATACTTTGTAGAGGTAATAAGTATTATGATAAAACATTAGAATCTGTTGTAGCTCAGGTTCTCAACTCTTATAAGCCAATTAAGAGATATACTTTAACATGAATGCATACATGCGTTTAAATGAACGTCAAAAAAAAAAAGAAATCATTTATGTAGCATATGAATTGTTCATATGAACATGCATGCATCATTCTCTGATATCTAGATTTGTTTATGAAATAGATAAATAGCTTGAAAAATAAGGTTTTCATTATTTTTCAATTACATGTTAATTAAGATAATTTTTATGAGAGCATTTTTGTATGTTTAAGTTAGGTTTAAAAAACTGACAAAAGTGAGGGAAGATTAATTGCGTAGTAAATTGTAAATATAAAAATGTGAAAACTCCAAAGGCACTAAAATTAAACTAATAGTTAACGTTTATTCTTTTAATTAACATTTGGCAAACTTGCTATTGCAAGTTAGTGTGATATAATTTAGTTGATGAAAATTATAATTGACATTTAATAAGTGTGTTGATTAAAATATATGTTGTTTTGTCTTCCATTCCAAATGACAATTACCTGCTTAAGCATCCCTTTCATTTCACAGATTAATAAGAACAATAGAATTTTAATATTCCTCTGGCCCCCAGACTGTTATTTATAAGATTTATACTACATAGGATTTTCCCAGGACAGAATTTACTACCTTGTAGTAAATTAGGCATCTTCCTAAGGGCATTGAGCCATATTTTCCTGATGTGCACAATCTATGCCCTGGGAGTAATTGAAGAGCACTGGGAGCTGTGTGAGCTCGTGCAGGCCAGTGGGGTGCTATTTAGTAAATAACTGCTTAGACTAGATGGTATTCACCATTTCTTCCTCATTCTAAACCCATCATTTTATTTTCTAGTTGCTGTCTACAATTTTGCCTCCTTGCTTCCTCTCAGGTCTTCAGTCTCATGGTCACCTGTGGTAGGAACACGCAGTGCTCCAGAACGTGCTAGTCCAACTGGCTGAGAAGGGCAGGATCCAGTCTAGAAATTTCTACTCTATCTTTTCATCTCCTTCAGATTGACTTTTCTCTGTACAGGATCTTTCCCTCTTCTCTGGTTTTCTATGAAGGATGATAAAAAATTAGTTTTCCTACCAATTCATTAGTGGTTTTTTTTGTTGTTGTGTTTGTTTTCCTCTCTGTGGTCTGTATTTTTCTTCCTGCTGCACCTGGGTCCTTAAAGAGGTCTCTGTCCAACTTACTTTTCATGACAAGATATTAAGTCCTCTAATTTCACTAAATATTACATATTTTAAAATTCTAAACAATAGGGACACTTGGGTGGTTCAGTCAGTTAAGCGTCTGCCTTTGGCTTATGTCATGATCCCAGGATCCTGGGACCGAACCCCACATCAGGCTCCCTGCTCAGCGAAAGCCTGTTTCTCCCTCTCTCTTTACCATCCTCTCCTCCTGCTCATGTTCTCTCTCTCTCTCTGACCCCCCCCAAAAAAAAACTTAAAAAAATTTCTAAATAATAGCTTTCATGAAAAGGAAATGTCATTTAAAGGTATCAAGACAGTTATTATACTTATAGTAAAAAAATTGTGGAGAATTGACGACTATTGCTTTGAAAGTTCCTGTGCTCTACCTGCCGCATGTCAGTTATCTCCAGCCTTAGGTATGATGTTGTCATAAATTCCCAGAGGCAGCCTGAAGCAGCCTTCTCGTCCCATATTCTATTGGGCCTGTTAGCTTGTTATACACATCGGGCATTTTTAGACCTGGCAAAGCCATAATATTCCATTTAATTGGAGACCTCTCTATAGCTAGGGCTTACCTAAGTATAAACATTTAGATAATAAATATCATCTACTTTATTTCCTAATGTTTTCTTACACTATAACAAGGAAGTAAAAAGAACTCACTTAAATAAATCATTTTTACTTACATATAAGAGAAATTTTACACAGAAGAAAAATTTATACCATCAATATCATTAAAAACAACCAATAGAAAAAAAAATCTTGCCATTTAAAGCATATTCCCAGAAACTATTTGGAAATACCTATGGAATAAAACAAGTAGTATTATTAATAATCAAAACTGACAATGTTAGAAATCTGCCCATTGACTGAATTGGCTTATTATTCACTTGTCTTGCTTCCATAGTCTATGAAACCATACCAGAGAGAATGATGAGACCCAAACCCTAATAGATCTCAGATGTCATTAACATGCAATCACCCATGTTTTTGCAAGGCTTTTCTTTTTAATACCTCTTTCCATATCACCAATGCTTTTTAAATAATCAGTGTGCTTGTGGGTATCTTGGTTTCAAAATATAAGACATTGAAATGAAATACTTTTATTTCTACTTTGATTTTGATAAAGACTGAGCCGGCATGGATGATTAAACTGTCGTGTGTCCACGTTATACAGGAGAAAACTACTCTGTGACTAGCAACATAATTAGATTCTTAAGAAGATCTGTTAATATTCAATAGGATGCACATCCTTTATGGACTTAACAGTTCTAACAAACTATATTGTTGGCAAAGCAGCGTAAACTCTGGACAGTCTGAATAGGACCATGCCGCATAGTGGAGTAAACACAGATGCTTTGGGTTTGGGTCTCACCTCTACCATTTGCCAGCTTTGTGGCTTGATCAATCTGCCTGTTTGTGTATTAGTTTCCTATTTTATAAAATTTAGATGTTAATACTTACCTCATAGTACTCATGTACAAATTAATATGGAGAGAGTGTTTTATATAGTTCCTTACATGTAGAAGGTACTAAATACATTTCAACTCTTCTTGTTAATTTGAGTCAAAAATAATCTCAAATTTTGCTCCTTTGAAGAAGAATGGGTAACGGTAGGACTTGAACTATTGTAGACACAGATTTGACTAAATGGAAAATTATTCTTCCCTTTTCCTCAGACCTACACACACACACACACACACACACACACACACACAATCACCAAATATGCCTATCCCCCCCACCCCCAGAACTTCTGTGCCTATGTTGTACTTTGGGTTGGCCCCCATTGCAGTACTTACCACCCCACAATTTAAATGACTGTTCACAGGGCTCCCATGTGGCTTAATTGATTGGGCATCCACCTGTGGCTCAGGTCATGGTTGTGGGATCCTGGGATTGAGTCCCGCTCTCTGCTCTCTGCTCAGTGGGGAGTCTGCTTTTCCCTCCCACTCTCCCTCTGGGTTCTGTCTCTCTCTCAAAAAAAAAAAAAAAAAAATCAATAAAATCTTAAAAATAAATAAATAAATGACAATTTACATGTACAGCTCCCTTCCGTTCATTTAGCAACATTCCAAGACTCTGCTATCTGTTAATGATAACATGAATCCAAGATGTTTGCTGCTCTCCCAGAGGCAACAGCAGGGGGAGGAATCAGGAAGCAACCCTTGATGGCACCATGTTGGTGTTTCCTAGCTACTAACAGATGGCCAGTTTCTGGTTGCTACTCAGTGCATGTTTGCTGAGTGAATAAATGAATGTACTATGTTATTCCCTCACTGGAAGGATTCAGCCACATCTTTAAAAAAATGCATCCTGGGGCGCCTGGGTGGCTCAGTGGGTTAAGCCGCTGCCTTCGGCTCAGGTCATGATCTCAGGGTCCTGGGATCGAGTCCCACATCGGGCTCTCTGCTCAGCGGGGAGCCTGCTTCCTCCTCTCTCTCTGCCTGCCTCTCTGCCCACTTGTGGTCTCTCTCTATCAAATAAATAAATAAAAATCTAAAAAACAAAAATGCATCCTCCACTCTCCCTTGAAGAGAAGACTGTGTGGAGCCAAGATTTGCAGCTGTGAGGAAAACAGAGGACTAGATTCTCTCATTTTTCTCTACTTTCAGCTTAGCCTCTTCTTATTCTGATCCACATTTGTCTTATTTATTGATGTAGAAATATGCCCTTGATATATTAAGCAAAAGAATTAGGTTAAATGAGATGTGTAGCGTGATCCCATTTTTAAAAAACCTTATGAGTTTGTCTCTCATTAGTATAAGTGAATATTTATAGTGGCTGTCATTGTGTGGTTGAATTAAGAGTAATCTTTAGTTCTCTAAATGTTTGTAAATAAGCATGTATACTCTATAAATAGGAAAAAATAAGCTATTTTAAAAACAAATAACTTGGATTAGAAACAGAATGTATAATGGTCAAAGGGTCTGGATTTGTGCTCATCTACATACAAGAGGGCCCTTTGGCTACTTCAAGTATGGTTTCTAGGAACTTGATTTACCCCCTTAGACATTTACCTCAGGGAGAAGGGAATGAGTTTGTGAAGGTATATTAACTTTGTCTCTCTAGCATTTGCATTCCCTTTAATAAGCCCTGGAATGCTAAGGATGATACGGATTCTAACATGCTAACTTCACCAAGGGTGCTGATACCTTTGACAAAACACCCTTGACTATCAACAGCGGTCATTGCTGTGCGCTTGTCTGCTAGTGATTCAAAACAGTTGACCTAAGTCTTAAGAACTTTTAAAATAACCAGCAATTTTTTTTTTCCCTTCTCTTTCGCTATAGGCCATTGTTCTGTGTCCTTCTATCTTTTGACATATGAATGATGTCTTTCCCTTAGTCACACGGTTGCCTTGAAGATATTTATAGACCAAGTTCAGCTCCCTCTGAGGGAGCTCTTCAGTTCGCACTCTTAGCCTCAGTGTTTTGTATCCTCCAAACCTCCTTTGTAACATGTGTATTCTGGCACAAATGTTCCGTATTAGGAAACTTTTCTTTGGTATATTTTTCTTACCCACTGTGGGTATAAAACAAAAAAACAAAAAATGTAAAAAAGAAATGAAGAAAGAAAAAAAATCAAGTCACACCAGATTTGTGTGGTTCATATAGTCCTCAATGCATATTACATAATTTCTCCCATCCCCCTCCTTTTTGTATTGCTTCTTCTTCAGGAAATGGCATTGGCTTGTTCCTTCTATGCACCAGATTCTTCTCTCTACATTCTTATTAATGCCTTTTGCTTTCTCAGATATGTCATCCTTTAAATGCTTTATTTATCTATAGTCTGAGAGTAATCTTATATTTTGCTCAATTGCAGTCATATCAGAGTAAATTTTACTGTATAAACATTTTGCCACAAAGCAAATAGGACACAGTGTGCATTTTTTCTTATTTCAGGTCACTATTGTAAAGCTGCTTGTGGTAGCACTAGTTTAATCATATGCATGCTACAATAAAAGTTCTTTACCCTCTCTTCAACTCTTTATTTTAGACTAAGATCCTATTGTACACCCTGAAAATATGACTGTTAATCCACCAAATGTTTAGTTATTTGATTATATATAGATTTATATTATTTTTAGCAAATTTATCTTTTTTAAAGGTTGAGGCATATCTTAAAAAGATTGGTATGCTAATTACTGCAAGATCTGAACCAATACTCCATTTTTATTGATTGAAATGATTGGCAAACCAGGAACTGAGTTTAATAATCCAGTGTTTGAAAAGGAAAGAAGAATATCTGGGAAAGATACAAGTCCATTAACCCTAGATATCTCATACATTCATTTAGTCACTCAACATCTACCCAGTTGAGATATATAAATATAAAACTGAACCTTTACAATAACTCTATAATAATAGATATGTTTTTCTCTGCTTTTCTGGTAAGTCAGCTCTGGATGAAAAGATTAAATTACCTGAAGTGTGTATTAGCACTCTACTGTCTTTTACATTTCACTATTTGCAGATTTATATTTGTCAATAAAAAGATGACACAGTTGCAAAGACTGTCCTGAGAGAGTTCAGAGTACTACAGTCTTACATGAATTCTGTACTATCCCTTGCCAGAACCTTAATCTAGTTTCATGGGGCTATAAGTCAAACTTACAGTAAAAAGTTCAGCATCCTTTGCATAAAGGTTGTGCAAGAACACATATTGTTTCTTTAGACCTTTGTTAATATAGCCAATATAAACTTTATTAATCAAAAGTAAATTTTTCTGACATTTACAGATTCATTGATCATGATTTCCCCCTATCCTTTATGCATTGGGTTATATAGAAGGAAATCAGATATTTAAAAAAGATTGTAGAGAAATTTCAAATTATCAGCAAAAACAGGATAGGCAAAATGCTAATACTTAACAGCCAAATTTTTTTAATTAATTTTTTTATAATAAAGAAGAGAGGGGCGCCTGGGTGGCTCAGTGGGTTAAGCTGCTGCCTTCAGCTCAGGTCATGATCCCAGGGTCCTGGGATCGAGTCCCACATCGGGCTCTCTGCTCAGCAGGGAGCCTGCTTCCCTTCCTCTCTCTCTGCCTGCCTCTCTGCCTGCTTGTGATCTCTGTCTGTCAAATAAATAAATAAAATCTTTAAAAAAAAAATAAAGAAGAGAGAAAAATATCAAAGCTTTAGCTTTCAGGCTTACTTAATAATATTTAATTACCTCAAAATATATAGTGTTAGTTCTCCAGTTGTATTTTTTATATCTATTGGCATTTTTATTGAGCTTGGTTAATTTTCTTTCATCAGTATCAACATGAAATATTTACTGAAAGTGATCACCTTTGGTAGTGACTGAGCTTACTATGATAAACATATGTGAGGTTGAATACTTGATGCTAAAGACTCCCAAACTTGGTTGATGGGCTTCTTCATAAGTGGCTAGAAAAGTTATATTCTATGTCCTGAAAATTTTTAGTAGGTAAGGGAAGCCATTCTGTGAGGTTGCAATTCCAGTGGAAATGGGGCAGTTGCCCAGATTTTATTCCTGGGCTCCTGCCTGCCAATTTACAACTATGACAAAAGCAAACTTTCATATCTGGAATTAATGCAATGTATGAATCTAAGTAAACCAGTGAGCTGCTTATTTCCCACACGTGAGATTACATGGATTTGAAAAGACATTCATTCATAGAAGAATAAGTGCAAACAATGGAAAAAAATGGAGAGATAGCATATCAAATAAGTCAAGTAACCAAACAGGTTTCATATTGCCAATGAATGTGCAGACAAGTTGTACTATAGCTCATATAATTAGGACTTAACTGTTATGGTAGTAATATAGTTTTGTAATCAGAAGTATTTACCATATATATTAAACAATTGTTTTTCACAGGTTCATGACATACATTAGTAATTTAGAAAATTGGTACCGCTAAAGATTTTGAGTTTTATTTTATTCACATAAAAGCATTTCATTAATGTTTTCAAAGGAGCAGTGTTAAATTTCCTGGTGGCACTGTCACTAAAACCTATTTCCTTTTTCGTTTTTCCCTATGTTTGTATGCCATGAAAATGACAGCACATAGCTCACTGATTTAAAATTCAATATATAAAATCACAATTTATAAAACAGATAAATTAGACAGTAATTATTCTCTGTAAGATTCTATGACAAAGTGCTCTAATTGTAAGTCATGTTCAAGAATTGTTTTTAATGTGAAATTCCACTAGCAAGTTTATTATGCAAAAGAAGGATATCCATTCTAGTAATTTTAAAGGGGTGATTGATAGTAAAATATATATGGTTTCTTTAAATGTGGTAAGTTTTTTTAAAAAATATTTTATTTATTTATTATAAGCAGGGGGGAGAAGCAAGGGGAGAGGGAGAAGTAGACTCCCTGCTGAGCAAGGAGCCTGATGATATAGAACTCAGTCCCAGGATGTAGGATTATGACCTGAACTGAAGGCAGATGCTTAACTGACTGAGCCACGCAGGCACCCTAAATGTGCTAAACTTTTGTTAAGATGATAGTTTAAAAAAAAAAAAAAAAGGTAGAAAGTTACTCAGTACAATGTTGGCCTTTAATAATAACTACCAGATGATTTCAGTTCAACAAATTAAAGGTTTTTTTTTTCAGTCTGTGTCATGAATTTCCAGGCAACTAGAGACTCAGTTATGTTTAGTTTCCACATATTTATTCATCATCATCATCATCACAATAATAATAAATAGTGATTTCTGTGAATGAGTTTTTAACATCACATGGTATACTTCTCCCCATGTTTACAAGTAGTATCAGAGGAAACCTAAATGTGTACTGTTCGAAGATCAGGGAGTAGTCTGGAAAATATAATATAGTAAAATAGATGCTCCAGTAGACTGAAGGACTATTTAAAATACTAACCAATTCAATGGAGGTTTTCTCTCTAGATGTGCTTTAAATTCAGAGAATATACTAATGGTTCATATATTCTTCTGAATACTCTATGGTTGAGGAAAGATAAATAGAACTATGGTGTCTACTGTTCTCATTAGACTTCATTAACATGCAGAATCCCAATTTCTGGTTCTGGCAGGGCATTATTTTTCCGTTTTCATTAATAAGATGAGTTGAGTAGAAAGAATCATTGTCCTGCTACTTACCAGATAGACTAAAGTGTCCATGTGGCTAGTTTTATCACTTTCTTCTATAATCAGTATTTAGTACAAACCAGAAAACTGTTTTATTCCTACCTCTCTATTTCCTGTCATGGCCATCAGTCCCGATCAGCTTCTGTCATTACAACATTACATTATGATGGACATGTTTATAATTAATTAGGCTATAACTTAGCTTTAGTTAATTACATTTTGGATGGATGTCTTCATTTCTTGCTGCTGATGAGATTTAATGGGGATTAGAATTCTTAATGAACTTCAGAAGTCACCCTTGTCTGTTCAACCAAAAGCATGTTTACCAAACTTTTATTAGGATACCTTTTTTCCTTTGATATACCATGCATGGATGCCCAAATTCATCTAATTTATGATAAACACTAGTTATTCTAACCAGAAGGATTTTGTGTAAAACTGTTCTCCCACAAGTTTGGCCTGTACACACAAGAGAAATGCTATGCTAGATAATCCTGGTGACCTGAATATGCATATCCAGTTCCCTCCTCCATTCCTAAGACATAGTTTATGCCTTTGGGGAATTTTTTAAGAGCACTCTTGTGTAAACAAAGGCACATTCACAGACAAATCTTTTTTTTTTTTTTTTTCCTTCTTCTTCTTCTTTTTTCCTGCTTTTTGAAAACAAGATGAACTCTGTAGCCATAGGGATGGATTGTCTTCCCAAACAAATGGACACAAAGGTCTTTAATGAGACAGGAAAATTAAAAAGTCAACCTGTAATTTATTAGCTGTGTTTTCCTTGGATTCTTGCTTTTATTATTGATAAACCATGGGAAACTGACTTATACACTTAGTGTGATAGGAAGTCACTGAGATTGTCTAAATTGCATGTCTATGACACCATTAAATTTTATAACTTTAGAATGCACTGGAAATAAAAAGTTCACTGTGACCAAAATTGTCAAACTTCAGTGGTCTTTATTTATAATGTCTTTCCCAAAGCTCTTTAGGCAGAAAGAGAGATAAAGTATTATTGGTTTGATGGTGGAATATATTCAAACAAGATACATAGTGCAATAGTCATGATTCTTTTGTGTCTAACAGCAAATACCATAAAATAATGACTGTAACAGAACTTCAGATTTTGGATTTTTAATTCAAATTATGCAAAAACAGTTGTTGTACACTAAAATATTAGCATTCCATTTGTTAGAGTTTGAGCATCCTGGTTTGAAAACATTATTTCTTTAGCAAATGGACTGTGATTGTGTTCAGTCCATTCAGGTATAATTGCAGGTATCATTGGTGAAGTTTCCAGGTAGCTATTTCTTTACTTTTCAATATAGTAATTAAAGAGTAATAGTATAATTCCAGGTATTGCTAAAATCTTGGGGAAGATTACACATGGATTTAGCCCAGTGCCTCTTAACCTGCAAACTCCAAACAATTTTACTCAAAGAAAAATTAAATAAATTGATGAATCTAATAATCTGATGACCTTTTTCTTTCTCTTTTTTTTTTCCTTCTTACTTTTAAAAATATAGATATGTATTTGTTTTGCTAGTATAAACTAGGGGTAGTGTACAGGGTATGTGTAATAGGACTCCTTCAGAATGATAGTGAACACTTGCACGCAAATTGGTGAATAACCAGCATTGCCGTCCAGTGGTGCTTAATTCATGTTAGGTTTACGTTTTCTAGTCTCTGGGCTTTGTAAATGACAGTCTCAGGATTGGAAGAAACCATCTGTACAGGTCGCCTGAAACTTAGATTCTTTCTGTACTACTTCCAAGTGGTCTTCCACACAATGTTTATCTGTCTCCAGGGAAAGGAACTCATCCTTCCTCTGAAGAAATTCAATTTTCTTAGCCTTGCTTAGATTAAAAGTTTTGTATTTTTCAAGAATGGGACAAAAATTCATCTTATCATCACATACTTATCCTACTCATGATCATACAGAAAGAAGCTAATATTTTATTCACATTATAATACTTGAAATATTTGATGACATTTCCTTTCTTATGATGCCCATCTTTGATGTTGGTTTAAGTTCCTACACCATTCAAATTATTTTCCCAGAATTATATTTATATGTAAGATGTGTATATATTATATATAATTTATATAATTCCCAAAATTGTATCTCCTGACACCTAAGTTGACATCTAAGTTCCTACATCATTCAAATTTCTTTCCCAGAATTATATTTATATATAACATATATATATATTATATAATTTATTTAATTCCCAAAATTTTATCTTCCGACACCTCTGTTTTTCCCTTCTCATTCAGAGCAGAACACAATAATCCTAGTGTCCCTGGCCAACACAGAGGAGAAGCCACACTATCAACTTCATTGTGTAGATAAAATTCTAAGGGTGAAGCCTTACAGCTTTGTTAACGCATGTTATGTCTGCCATCCAGGCCACATTCCCTTTGGCCTTTCTGTGTGCCTGAACTATAACTAAGTCTACACTCATGATAACTCCCTGCTGCAAAGTTCAGCTTGCCAAATTTGGTAAACTAATACACATTTAGAGCAATGGGCATTGCAACTGCAACTTCTGAAAATAGCATCCCATCTTAGGGCTTTGGTTACTCTAATTTTAGGAAAATATTAAATTAGATATTTGGAAGAAAGTAGGGATAAAATCACAGCGTGGGAATCGATTGCCCAACTGGTAGACGGTTGGAGTCTTTGATATGATCTGAAAGAGAGTTTTTAGAAATTCTTGTGATTTTTTTCACAATTCACAATCTCATAATTCTTGGGGTATCCCCACCCCTTTTTAAAATCTTTTTGGGCTGGTAATAGGCACTGTGGGCCAAGAGCACATAAATGCCAACAGTACCAAGATGTTATCTCCTTTCAGCTTTGACTCACACCGTTGAAAAAGAAGATGATTTCAGAATTCTCAGGTCCTTTTGCTATCAGAGTGCCCAGAAAAACAGATAAACAAAAATATATGAAAGGTTGTATTCCATATGCCATTGTCATTCATTAAAAAAAAGTTCCTTCCCTCCACCCCAACAAAATAGCAATATCTATTAAAACAGCTTGGAATTCACTGAAGCAACAACACTTAGAATTTAGTAATGAGGCATTCCTCTGGCTTCACATCTGTTAAAATTTTTGCTGTAGACTAAATTTTGAAGGGAAGGAAACAAATAAAAATTCCTGACAGTGATCAGGGAATATTCTGAAACAATTACACATTAGAAGTCCATTCTCCTGACATTCATTTTTTTTAACTATCCGATCTCCTATGAATTAACTTATAGCCTCCTTGTATATTCAGACAACAATCGTATTTATACTACATTTACATTATTTGTTTTTTGAAATCAAAAGGTAAGGTATAAGACTGATGCTTTTGTCACTTCCCTTAGTTTTTCCCATTATCTTGTATCTCTTTGCTTTTTCAAGTGTCTATTTTTTTTTTTCTTAGCATTCTTATCTATCTGTTTTTGAGATGATAATGTCTCTCATTCTTTGACATTGAATGAGGGTAGAAGGGAACTGGGAAGTGGCTTCTGGAGACAGAGCAGGATAAGGGAATGCAAGATAGCAGCATTCAGCAACTGGTAGAGCATTCTGTAGCAAAACAATCTGACAGTTTTTACACATTGGCCACTTCCTAGCCAGTTATAGTAGAACTTATTTGTGGGTGGCGGAAAATTATGTGCAGTGGATTCTACCCCGGAAGAGATGACATTTATCATAATGTGGACAGAATTAGAAGTGTGGCAATGTGGAGTAGGTGGTCAAGGACTCTGAACTGTTTCCTGTAACAGATGGATTTGGGGGAGACATTGAGGCAGATACTGTTTCCATTATAAACGCTCTCCTGAACTTTTACTTCATAGCACAGCTTTTTTCATTTAAATAAGAAAGGCATAATAATGGGATAAGAGGTGAGAGGTGGAAGGTAAAAATAATGTTGGAGGCAGAGTTAAGTTTTGGTTGATATTAAGGATGTCTTTAATCACATTCTTTTTAAAAAAAAGTTCTTTATCCAAATGTTCTTTATCCAGGAAGGAAACAGTTGTGGAGAACTACTCTCCTTACTATCCAGAAAGGGCTTTATTAATGTAAGGAACCTGAGGCCAGCTTCAGAGTTTCATTAAGGTTTGTATAACCACGGCCCTCCTTTATTTTGTAAGAACCATGCAATGTAACATATGCCAAAGTAACTTATAGAATTTATTCAGCCTATTTATTTTAGAAACTTAATCCCAGATACTACATTTGGTACTATCCGATCTCATCGATTTCTCTCATTCACATTTTTAGCATCAAAATTTTCATCTATTAATACCATAGGGATGGCTGAGAAGTTCTGAGCATCTTCCTCTGAGCGAGGCTAGTTCTTTTAGCAGTGTAGTATTTTTATGCCTTCAGAAGTCATATTTGGCCCATTTTCACAAATCTATCCTTTCACAAAAAAAAAAAAAACCGGATATGATATGCATTTGCTTTTGTTTGTGCATCCGTAACATTTTTACCATTTTGAAATTTAAATACATTTATTCTCCGGGGGTCAAACTAAAGAAGCATGTTATAATGGTTTTCATGTTGAAATAGTACACTTCCAAAGCTGACAACAAATTATAGTGAGAAGGATTGTACTAGTAATTTGATCACATGGACAAGTCTGAACTCTCAGAAATAACGTATGTTCCACATTTTCAGCAATTTTTAGTGGCATCCTGCAAAAACTCCAAGCCTCAAAACTTCTTTAACTTCTGGCCTTTATTAACACCTATCATGGACCATTCAGAGGTCAAGTACATCAAACAAATGTATTTATGCTTCAGAGTTTCATGTAAGGTTTGTATAACCACGGCCCTCCTTTATTTTGTAAGAGCCATGCAATGTAACATATGCCAAAGTCGTAACTGTTGTCGCTAAGTCAGCATCTCCCCAAGTTTGTAGAAAACCAAGCCCATTTGTTTATTTTCATTGCAGTTGAAAAACACTGACACATGAAAGCAGTTGATCAAATCTGTTCCAAATTGCCGAGTAAAATTTAAAGTGTTAGGAAAGAGATGAAAATAAATGAACTGCATAAAATACATGTTTAGTCTTTGATTTTTTTAAATGTAATCTTTTTAATCTTTTAAGATAAAAAATGTAATTTTTTTCTTTCAGTTTTTAAGTGCTTGAATAAAGGACCCTTCTCTGTTAATCTAAATGAGAATTTTATATGCAAAAGAAACACACAAAAAACACGTTAGATACCTATGGGGCAAGTTCAAAACCTGAACTTCAGAATATGAAACTGCATTAGGAGATACGTTGGTGATGTTTTGAGGGACATTTGCCTTTTGCTAGTTTGCCCAATATCCTGTCAGTAAACAGTTTGTACATACAAATTACAGGGCTCTTTCCTCCTCAACTTTTTATAGCTCAATTTGAACAAAGATTCTTTTAAATAAAAAAGTAGTCAAAAGTCCAAGAATTCTTGGAAAAGACAATTTCAAAGGAATGTCTGTATCCTTTCAGTTTCTTCTATATTAAATTTGTGACATATAGGTACGAGGGTGTTCCTAGAATATATCGCTAAGTGATTATGAGCCTATTGAAGTTGCAATGATTTCAGAGGGTTAAGTACAATTTAAATATTTAAAAGTCAAGAGCTATATCCTTGAGCCCATAAGCAAATGGGCATACAGAAAGATGGTAAGATATGAAGAGATGGGGAATGAATTATAAGCACTTGCATTTTTTCCCTTGTAAGATTTCTTGTCTTATGACAGTTCTACTCAAACATGTAGGTGTCAGCTTGCAGAACCATGTACTTGGAATTAGGCACATGATGCTTGTTAACAGTAACAAGGCTTGTTAATCTAAATCTCTGCAGACTCCACTGAAAATATCCTTTCGTGCATAGGTGTAGCAAATAATGAACATATTCCCTGTGTGTTTAGCTCAACTAGTGCCTTCAGCTTTCCCTATAAAACACTTCAGACATCTAGGGCACTTTACCACATCCGGCCTCCAGTTCGCTCAGCAACTTGCTGGATTATTTTTACTCCGTTAACAGAAGGACAAAAATGGGGCAGGGGCCAAAGGGAAGCAACTGAAATACAAAAACCAAGTACAAATTTGGACACCAGGACTGTTATGGAAAGTTTTTTAGCCTAACCGGGAAAAAAGGTAACTGAATAGCATCGTTCCGTTATCTGACTGTATCATATGTTGAGGATACCAAATTATCTATCTCTACTGAAGGGGAAAAAAAATAATGCTTAAAATTGCAGAAGATTTAATTTATACATAAATAAAAAATAGCTATACTAGTTATATAATGAATGTGGTAACAAAATAAATTCTTTCCAAAGAATGGTGCATTATAGAAAAATCCGTCTGCTTTGCCTGACCTACATTGATGCTAATAAGCAAATTAGCTTTCTTTAGCTTTTTTTCTTTCCAAAGAATGGTGCATTATAGAAAAATCCGTCTGCTCTGCCTGGCCTACATTGATGCTAATAAGCAAATGGCCTGTTAGTGATATCCCTCTGATTAGACTGTAACTCTGAGTTTTGGATGTGACTTGAACAGGGTCCCAACCATTGATACCTGCTACCAAACTGGTCTTAAGGGTTCTCAAGTATTGTAAGTTCCCCCAGGAAAAGTTCAACAGCAGAGAATTATTTGATATACATTATTGTGGTCCCTAGGTAAATTATGGGATTTATTATTTTTAAATGAGGAGTACTATTTGAAAAATCTGCAGGGTGATACTTCTGTTCCTCTGGGAGCAGCCCTCCATTCTGATGCATGATATTGGATTTTGGTGTCCATTGCCACATCCTAAGTATCTGTCTAGATCGATAGCGAAATAAAACAATTTGGAAAAGGTTGACCTTACATGAGTAAAAACTGTACACATTTCAGAAGAGAATCCATTTCTCGTATGTGCACAATGTAAATTTCTCTTCCTCCCTGCCTTCAGGGTATTTAGTTTAGGATATCTCTCTACCTGTGTATCAGCCTTTCCATCGTCTATGTACCTACCTGTCTACCTATCTGTCTTTCTTCACTGATCAGAGCCAAGCATGTAGCTAGCCAGATTTTCAAAACTGTAGTAGCATTTCAGGAATTTTTCTGTAACATTTTAGGCAAAGATAAGTGATATTTCTTTAAATCACTGCACCAAGAAGTGATTATTCAGTTCTTCCAGTTTATGGAAAGATTAGATGTCATCCTCTGTGTAGAAGAACTTTCTTGTCATTAAGAAAGTCGAAGTATTTCTTCCCAGTGACATGACTAAAGAATACCAATCACATAATAATACAAGTTTGGGACATTTAAAAAGCAAAATCAAAAATAAACTACTTATGAATATTATTTCTTTTAAGTTTTACTTAAAGGACTAACAGAGCTAGTATTAAATTTGCTTGGAGAACTCTGTCACAAGTTCGGTATTTCATTGTTTTGGGGGAAAACTTGTGGGTTTTAGAGCATCTGAGTACTCATATAGCCCATCGCTTGGTCAACAGTTTTTACAGACGTTTAGCAATAGAAGCAGGAAAAAAAAATTAAATTACTAAAATATTTTATCATGTTTAGGAAAAAATAATTAGCATTTTGTCTTCCATTAAGGCCATCGATACTGAGCCTATGGGCCATAAAGAATTGTACGTCATAATCTATTCAGAAGGCACCATGCAAGGAGTGATACTCAGCTTCTCCCCTCCCTGCTTACCTCCCCATGCTCAGCAACATTTCTGTCCTAAGGAACTACACTTCTTACCAAGAGGTGTAGGTATGACTGCAGTGGCTGGCAAGTTTCCAAATTTCTGGTTTATCCACATTTCTGGAACGCCAGAAGTCATTCGTTGTGAACAGTAACATCTGGCCTTGAAAGTGGCCATAATAACTAAGGAGAATAATCAAGAAAGTGACATTAACACAAGTTATAGTTTCCAGTGACTACTAAGGAATATTCAGCATTACTTATGGGATTATATTTAATTTCCTATTCTACACTGTTCCCAAAGGTATGAATACCCTATGGTTTGAACATTGTAAAACTACCTTAAACCTCCTGTGAAGAACACATTTCTACATTGTAGCCTTCCTAAAAATGTCAGTCTTTTAATGCCATTGAGCTTTTTCCTTTTTTTTAAAGAATGAAATGATTTCAGAAATATGATTTTATTTTTTGTATTTCCATTATTATCATTACAGATAAAAGTAAATGCGGAAGCTACTTTTCTCATATTTGGCAGTTGTAGTTTATTACTTGATATCCAAGTTAAAAAATCTAAAATTGATTTCCCATGTGAAGCGCGTTTTAGCCAACCATCTGCTTAGGAGAGGGGAAAGGCAAACAAAGCTCATTCTTTCCTGCTGCTGCTTCTCACTGCTGTTAGATGACTACTGGGAACCCTAAAATAGGACTGCCAGGTTTAACTTTTCAGAGTATGGAGTAGGCATATGTGACTACCAGGGATTTGGGGCAGGGTAGGTTGTACTTAGACCAATGGGACTAACTCACTTACTAGATACTGATGTTGCTGAATGCCATGCATAGATGGGAGCACAGATGGCCCAACCATGTCCTGCTTCCCATCTCACATTCATGATTCAGCAGTAAAAATGGGATGATCTTGAATATATGGATCACTTGGGAACCTCGGTCTAGACTTCAGCGTTGTTGCAATACCTGGATTGCTTAATCTAGTGGATGGCAATTTTCAAGATGCATATATCAAAGAAAACCAACTTTGGGGCTGGCTACAAATTAAAAGGAACATCTATGAAGAAACAGAAATTCTGGAGCCAAAGAATTTGTCATGATATTCAAATGTAGAACATGCTGGAAACTTTATTGTTCAGGGTACGCCCAACTGTGGAATAGAATTCCTGGAATTACAGTGTTTGCCATTGCAGAATATGCCTTGATAGAAAAAAAAAGGGGGGGGGTGAAAATAATTAAAGCAATGTACCTAAGTAAGTACTTAAATCTGACATATGAAGCTAGATTTTTATTTAAAGATTTTATTTATTTATTTGACAGAGAGAGATCACAAGTAGGCAGAGAGGCAGGCAGAGAGAGAGAGAGGAGGAAGTAGGTTCCCTGCTGAGCAGAGAGCCCGATGCAGGACTCGATCCCGGGACCCTGAGACCATGACCTGAGCCGAAGGCAGCGGCTTAACCCACTGAGCCACCCAGGTGCTCCATGAATCTAGATTTTGAAATGCAGCAAATACAGAATCATATTTTTAAAGACCATGGAATTCATAGAAAGGCAACATAATGTTAAAGATGTTTTCTGTTGAAATATATAAAAACTTATTATAAACCCTGTATTTATGTTCTCGTATTTATAGTCTTTTCTTGGCTTCCTGGCTTCTTTTCTTCATTTATCAAAGTCTATGTGGTATTCAAGCATGAAATATCTCTGGTCCTACATGTGCTCATCCTCATTTTCATCTCTTCCCCTCTCTCCCTCACCTCCAATCCTATTCCTGCCTGTCTTTCTTCCATTATATTACCTAATCCTTACATATAAAGAATTTCTATACTGTCTGCTTTACTTCACAGAATCTCTTAAATATGTTTCTATAAATTTCAAAGTAGGAAGATTTTCTTCCTTACGTGTCAGTACATATATTTTTTCCCCGCAGAAAACCTCAAAGGCTAAAATTTATCAACTGAAACAGAAATAGTCATGTTGAAGCAGGAAAAAGTTTGCTGCTTAATGCCATTTAACCTGAACCTGTATGATGATTTAGTATGAATGACCTCCATAATTGCTATTTGAAAAACAGAGAAAAGGAAGAAGAAAAGAAAGAGGAAAAAATAATGAAGTTGGGAGGGAGGAGGGAAAGAAGAAGAAAAATGTATGCATTTGTATGTGGCTATTCAAGACTCAGAGCAAGTAGACATTCACAAGGACATATCCATATGTTGCAAGTAGGTTCTACTGTGGCTATTCAAGACTCAGAGCAAGTAGACATTCACAAGGACATATCCAGATGTTGCAAGTAGGTTCTACTATTTAGTTAAAGTACAATAATTAAAACCAAGAGTCACAATTATGCTTTTTCCTTTCCAGAGTTTTAAAGAACATAAGTCAAAACTGTATCCATGTGTTTTCCTGTTATTTTCTTATTTCTCCCATGTTTGCTAATGTATATCCAGAAAAAAATAATTGTTTTTCTTCTATATGCCAAGATTTTAAATTCTGTAGTCTCTGTCAAGAAAATAGCAAATGCAGACAATTCATAATTATTCATATCCTGGTTCTTGCTGATTCTTTGACCTTCAAAAGTGACTCTTGCCAATAAAGGATCCATTTTAGTTCTGGATATTTTCACTCGAACTTTGTTTAAAGTCTGAATTATCTTTCTCAGTTATATAATCCACTGTGGTATAGTGAACTTAACCTTATTTTATTTAACAATATTTAAAATACTGAAATAGGATAGACGACTGAGATAAAATTTCACTAAGTAGGTATATCGAATTTAAGAACATTTAAGGGGCCATCTAAAGGACTTTTGTTTCAGTGGCTATAAATGGATGGTGTTTTATTTTAAACTGTCAAGAATCTCCAGAATACCAAAACTGACGGATTGCAGCTTTTCATGTTAAATGCTTACGGCATAGTAAGCTTTCATGTTAAAAATTGGTGTTGGCCACAGGTTGTATTTCTAATCCTTTGGAGTGAGATCAAATGAAAACCATTTTCCCATGAATGTTGTAGGTGCTACAATGAAATATTTAAGATATGATTTGTTGGAATGTTCTAAATTATGTTTTACTGCACAGAAAGCCCACTTAAAGCAGCAGCATTTAAAAAAAAAGAAAAAAAAAATCCCTCCATGGTTCCAAGTTAGATAAATGCTGCCCAAGGGCAGGCCACATGATCAAGCTCCCCACTCTGTACAGTGTCCTAGAATAAATATGTTTGGGGTAATAAAGCAGATCTCTCTATTAGTGAATCCAAACCCGCGTCCTATATTGGACACAGTGTTCAGCATGCGAGAGAGAACATAGATTAGAAGGAAGAGATTCTGTCGGGCAGAATTCCTAAGCTGCTTCTTGCGTTGTTTTTCTCTCTCAGATATATTTACACTCAAGCATATTTATGGCTGCTTTTCCCCCTTTCTTTGTTAGTATTACTAGCACTTTAAACTTTGAGAAGGTCCCCATCTCTGAGGAGAAATGATGGCAGTCGTTTAATGGGAGGACAGTGCTCCAGTGGAAAAGTTTACCCTCTACTGCTTTTTAAGTGGGTCTTTTGGGCTCTAAGTGAGATCTGTGCCTTGTTTTTGAGAGGAGCATATAAACTCTGCTTTGGTAAGGCATGGCTTTTTCTTTAGTTGTCTCTTGGGTGCTTCTTTCTAAACCACTGTACATGGTTTTGCTGAATCATGGAAAATAGACATACCTCTGTAGCTAAACATCTTCTATATATTTTAAACTGAAAATTGGTAATATTAGATGAAAAATGTAAGAATCTACAACTCTGTGGCATTTGTAGGTATTATATCCATGTATTTGACTGTCGTTAGTGCTGATGTGGTTGGTTTTTATTTGTTGGTTCTGTTTTGCTTTGGTTTTTGCACTGTGCCAGACACCGATGCTACACAGTGGTGAATAAAACCATAGAGTCCTCCTGAAAGGATGTAAATTCTAAGTAATTCAAAGATTAAGGATATATCTTTGAATTTTAAGAGACTTATACTGTGATCTTAACTTTGCCAATTATTAGTCTTGTGAAGATGGAAATGTGTTGAAAATTCTCTGAGTCTCGATGTGCTCCTGGGTAAATAATAATTACTTTTTTGGTGTTTATGTAACATAATAAAAGCGAAGAGCCTAAGACACGCCTTAACTTTCAGGAAGTGTAAAATAAATATTAGTTACCAGTAGTGTTTGATGTGTGCTAATATTCTTTTTTTTTTTTAAAGATTTTATTTATTTATTTGGCAGAGATCACAAGTAGATGGAGAGGCAGGCAGAGAGAGGGGGAAGCAGGCTCCCTCCTGAGCAGAGAGCCTGATCTGGGGCTCGATCTCAGGACCCTGGGATCGTGACCTGAGCTGAAGGCAGAGGCTTTAACCCACTGAGCCACCCAGGTGCCCTGTGTGCTAAGATTCTAATAATAATAGCAGTTTGTACACTGACTGTGTCGGTCACAAATATTGTCGGCAAACTTTGCAGCCAACCCGCAAAGGGTATATAGTTATTCTGTTTTATAGCTGAAGAACTTGGGGCTTAAGGCAAGAGTCTGAGAGAAAATCGCCCAAGCCTCATAGCTACCGCTTTGAACAAAAACTTGAACCACGTTCATGGGATGCCAAAACCCATGTGTTTTCTACTGCATTCATCCAGTCCTTAATCTGAGGTTTGCACTGGTTGGAACAGCCATCCTTCCCTTTTTTCCTATTTGGAAGAGAAATGAATCAGACCTTTGCCTATCTCCAAGCTGTATTCTGAAAGCAGCAAAGCAGTCAGCAAACCTCCTCATAAAAACAGCACTCTGGGGGTGCCTGGGTGGCTCAGTGGGTTAAAGCCTCTGCCTTCAGCTCAGGTCATGATCTCAGGGTCCTGGGATCGAGCCCCACATCGGGCTCTCTGCTCAGCAGGGAGCCTGCTTCCTCCTCTCTCTCTGCCTGCCTCTCTGCCTACTTGTGATCTCCGTCTGTCAAATAAATAAATAAAACCTTAAAAAAAAAAAAAAAAAACAGCACTCTGGCTGTAGAATCGTGGAGCAGATTTTGGCCACCTACCCTTAAAATAATCTCTTTCTAGAATCACCTCTTTTCTAATTTATTCCATTCCAGATCTGTGCCCTAATACACGAGGCCTCCGCATAGTTTATCTCCCCAAATGGGACATTTTGGAGACTTTGCAGGCACACGAGTGGTAATTACTCTGGGCTAACAGTTATACACCAGCCCCATCCTGGAGATGCTAAGATGTATGGCCATTCTATTTACAAGAGTCCAAGGTTCAGATTTTCTGTTAGATTAGGAAAATGCTGAGCATAAAAGGCAGAAATATTCTTTGCCCCGATAAGCAGACACATAAGCATTTCCCCTGCAAGGCCAGAGTAACGTCCCGCCTCGATCACTACAGCTCAGCTGGTACTCAGCTCCCTGCTATGCTGTGTGATAGCGATTTCCACCTTTCTTGCTCTTTCAGACCAGAGGGAGAGGAGTAACTGGCACCTTCTTATAACATTTAAATTATCTATTTTCTGTTCAGGGGACCTTTGGATAAAAACATTTTTTTTTTTTTCCCTCCCGCAAGTCTTTGGTCAGTGCCCAAATATGCACCCGATGAATTTGGGAGGAAATGTGCCGTGTAAATGGTTTGTTGAATCATATAGCTAAGTATCCCTGCTAAGGAAGAGGTATTTGTAAACTGTAATGCAAATTTTGCTATCACAGCAACCACCAGTTATTTGAAGCAGTTTCTTACTGCAACTGACATCTTAGAAATTGACTGCTAGGTTAAATCTTTTATAGAGGAATAATGAAGAGAAGTACAGAGATAAACGGAGTGTTCAGTAGGTGACTGAACCCAGGGGTGGGGGAGAAAGAAAGAAAATAGAGCAAGTAGAAAGGTAACATGGTATGGTTATTACGATTTCCCTCAGATTTTACTGAGTTTAGGGTCAGTTTAGAATCAGAGAATTTGCTGAAATTGGTTGTCCATCTTTACCAGGTATTGCTGATACCGGTGATAGGTGATGTCTTTTAAAATAATGTTTTTGTTACAGATACAGCGTTGAAATAACAAGCAAGCTATAAATAAAGGGAAAGAGAGTGGACTATAAATCTGGTTTTGTAGTATTGTAGTTACAAGCAAGAATGTTTAAATTATATGCCTTAAAATTCACATAAAAGTCATAATTGATAGAAAATATGTCTTCATCTGATAGCAACTTAAGTCAAAGTAGAAAGGCAGGAAAAGGTTATTTACATGCAAGTAGGAATATCTAAAAATTCTCTAATCCCCTCCCCCCAAAAAATCCTTATTAAAACAGCATAGGCCAATTATAAAGCTTACAATTACATAGTGAATTTCAAAGATGCATTTAAGTTGAATGAGTCTTGCCCTCACCCATAACTCCATTTACTCTCTTTTCCTTCCCTCTACTCCCTTTTTTTTTTTTGCTTGCTTCATTCATTATTTCATTTTATTTATTCACAGTTCTGAGATAACCAATTGATTTCTGAACCTGATTTCCTTAGAAGACTCTTACTCCCACTTCTTCTTTATTAGCTTTCTATATTGTTACACAACTACATTTCCATTTTTAGGCTCCCCCCTCACTTCTTATTAGTTCTACTTTTCAGAAGTTCTGGCAATAAAATCCTAAGCGTCTTTTCATAGAAGTATAGGACTCTGCTCATCTAAAATTCCTGCCTGACTACAGCTCCTTTTCTTTATTATTTAAAATATGAGCAGTTCATGTCTTCTGAGGATTCCTATCACTTACACATAAACAAGCACCAGTTTTTCCTTATTTATCCGAATTAAGCCAGGAGGAAGCGGTGCCTCTATTTATTTCTACTTTCTGTGAGATAAAATTGACTTCAAGGCAAGTCTTAAATTTTATCAGATATTCTACTTTTAGATAGTGGAGCCGTCTAGCAGTTTTCATGATAGTTAATGTACCCATAAACACTGCCAGCTACACACTGAATTAGAAAAAGCATTTTCCGTGTTGCAGGCTTTTCCGTAAACTATCTGCATTTATTTTTCTTCCTTCAATCAATTGTTCTTTTCAAATCCTTGCCTGAAGAACAGAGTTGTACCTCCCAGCAGCTTTGGTCTATTCATTCTGCTCCAACTTTTCCTCCCGTTACCACAGGCCAGTGGTTATCAGAGTTATCCCCTGGGACTCCCAGGTTTCTGAAAGATCAGGACTGTTTTGTCAGTAATACTAAGACAGTCTGCGTTTTCCACCATCATTCTCTCACATGGTGAGGAGGTTGCCAAAGATTTTATTTCATGTGTGATGGCTTTATTGCTCTGATCACTAATGGAGTACGTGCTTGGTATTCCTATGTTTTGAATGTTTCTAATTTCTAATATGGTAAATATTGATAATTATACCTCACAGCAACAGAAGCTCATTAGGGTCCTCAGTGCCATTTAAGAGCGTACGGGTCTCCTGAGACCGAATGATTTGAGAAGGAACCAATCAGTCTAATCAGGGGTAGTGATTTACCCAGTCACAATGATAACTGTAAAGATACAAATAATTTGTGTAATGCTGGGAGTATGTTTTGCTTACTTCTCCTACTTGGTGAAATTGTGATTGTATACCTTAAGGTGAAGTGGTTTTACCAGCCTTTTCTGTGATAGTTTCTGTTAAGAGTTACCAGTTTTTCTCCAGCATTTTTCTGTTGTTTTGTTTTCTAATATACTTGCTATATCTCTGAAAGTCTTTTAGCCCGAGGACAGTGTGCTTTATTTGTTAAACGATATTTAGAGAAAGAGACATTCATATTTATTTCATGAAGTGGTATTAGTAGTAAGTAGTATGATTTCAGTCAGCTGCCATCACCTTTTGATAAGAATAAATAACTGGCATTTGGAAAGATGATTTAAGACACATAAGGGCATAATGTAGGTTAACTTTTCCTTATTATCTCTGACCTTATCGTACCCATGTGACAAATAACTTTTATTTTTCATTGTTTACCATTATGCTGAATACATTTTGCATGACTAAGTTAAGGGTCGGTATTATTTCAGTTTAAAATACTGAGAAACAGAGGTTTTCAGCAGAGGTAAATTTAACGTATTACACATTTAAGTGGCATGTCAGCATTAATAAGAATCTGAATTTATAGCAAAATTAATAGTGACATCTCTGCTGCATCCATTAAGATGATTTAATAAATCAAAGATCCAGGTCAATCAACAATCAGATTGTGATCATTATGGCTTCAAAGTCTTAAGTAGGAAGATGGATGTAAATCTTTAATCTAAACTATATTGGCATTTACTTTATGTAAACAGTAATAATATAATGGTAATAACATAGATATTGGGTATGTTAATGAACTAGTTTTTATATAAGTTTTTAAATAAAGTATTTCTCTTGGTCAAGAAATATATGCAAATAAAATAAATCAGATTTTTCTGAACCATAAAGATGTTTCTTGTTTACTTAATAAGACTTCAGTTATACTCAGTTTCTAAGTTGGCTTAATGACAGTTTAATGATGTCACCAAAGCCTGAATGTTTTCTATTCCTCTACTATGTCACCTTTTTGTTTTCCTTTCATGGATTTCAGTATGGTTATACTAGATTCAAATTTCACATATTAACTCTGTCTTCTAAGGCAGAAAGCAGTCTGTGCCAAAGATTTGACTTATTTATTAATTAATTTTTAAAACAAAAAGGATAGATTTTCTCAGAAACCCTCCAGGAGACTTTTCTTAATGTGTTCCTGCCCAGGACAGTGTCATATGGCCATCCCCTAGGGAAAGCAAAGGTTGGAAAGTGAGTATCAGGTGGAAACTAACATTTGAATAATTGGTTTCTGTCTCTCAGTCACTTTCTAGGCTGGGTGTATTGACATTCTGAGAAATATACTAGTTCTCTTAGGAATGGAGGGGGTTATTCCCTTTGAATAGGAAACTAACAGCTTTTGCCACAACTGATAGGTGATAAAAAAACCAGGATTTGCACAGGATGCTCAGAAACCCAGAGGGTCAGGAAGCCCTGTGTTGGTAACTGGGGGAGGCACACTGGGAGTGTGGATTAAGTGATCCAAATCTAGAAGGCACAGTAAGAGTTGGCCAGATAAAGTCATGTGGAAATGCAAATGGAATGATATTATCCAAGGCTTTAAGTGTTATGAAAAATATGAAGTGATCTCGATAAGGAAGAGGAGTTTTTCATCCTACAAATTATATTTGTTAGAAGGCATTGCTGTCCATGTCTCCTCACCCTTTCATGGGTATGTTTCAAGACACAAGCAGTGCTAGAGTTAAACCAGTAGGATGCATGTCCACATAGTCATAGCAATGCACTAGATCAGTGAGGTACTTTCAACACCCATGATTTCCCTACATATTTAAAGGTGTGTGAGGAAGCCAGGTCTTTTTTTTTTTTTTTTCTGTTAGTCCTTCAAAGAATTCCCTGTTGCATTCAGTCCTCCACTGGAATTCCTTATTACAGTCTGTGAGATTACATTAACAGTCCCTTGTGAAGTCTTCTTAACTGCTAAAGCACAAAAGAATTGAAATCACTGAGCAAAGAGGCCTGGGACCCATTGGCTTGGCTTTTTTTGTTTTTCCTCTAATACTAGACTCTCAAGCTGAGCAGCTGAAATCAGACACCTAC
The DNA here is from genome assembly GCF_020171115.1 of Neogale vison. Classification (NCBI taxonomy): domain Eukaryota; kingdom Metazoa; phylum Chordata; class Mammalia; order Carnivora; family Mustelidae; genus Neogale; species Neogale vison. The sequence goes on along the minus strand of NC_058095.1, from coordinate 127,149,485 downwards.
TTTTCATGGTATTTGCTTTATAATGATTGTTAAGACTGTGCTTTTTCCACACAAATTTACTTGAGATTCAGTCAATTACCTGCCAAGTCCTTCAGCACTCTTATAGTCCCATTTGATTACGGGTTTACCTGGAGAATAGATATTCCATGAATTTGCTTCCAGGGCAGGTGGAAGCCCAATAATTGTGACTGGGTTGTTTCTGTCACCCTTGCTAGTCATTATGGCACATACAAATTTATAACTTGTCTGGATATAGAATGACTCTTTTCAATAAGGACAGCATAACTAGAGAACAACTACTATGAACAAGTAATTGATGGTCATACGTTTTTGCCTTTAGGAATTTATTGTATAGAAGTGACCTGTTATTTACACATTACCTTGGATTAAGATTTACTTGTAAAGATTTTTTTTTTAAAGATTTTATTTATGGGGGCACCTGAGTGGCTCAGTGGGTTAACGCCTCTGCCTTCGGCTCAGGTCATGATCCCGGGGTCCTGGGATCGAGCCCCACATCAGGCTCTCTGCTCAGCCGGAAGCCTGCTTCTCTCTCTCTCTCTCTCTGCCTGCCTCTCTGTCTGCTTGTGATCTCCGTCTGTCAAATAAAAAAATAATAATAATTTTTAAAAAAAGATTTTATTTATTTATTTGTCAGAAAGAAAGAGAGAGCACAAGCAGAGAGAGTGGCAGGAAGAGGGAGAAGCAGGCTCCCCACTGAGCAAGGGTTCGATGTGGAACTCGATTCCAGGACCCTGGGAACATGACTTGAGCCAAAGGCAGAGGCTTAACCAACTGAGTCACCCAGACATCCCAATTTACTTGTAAAGATGTAAAAAGTATCTTTTTTTTTTTTACTGCTTGACTAATAAATAGTGCCTCCTTGCGTAGGACTGATGCTCATCGTATATATCAGGAGGTTCCATCCTGGCATTGGTAAGCAAAGCTATACCATGAGAGACATATATTTTTAGCTGATTATTAGAAATAAAGTGGATAGACTTCATGCCAAAACATGAAGATAGGTAATACTTTCTAAATCCAGTTTTTGTTTAGATGACCTATGACAGTGGGTACTGAAAGGGTCTGTAGACAAAAGGACGAGACTGATACAAAGCAAAGGTCAAGCAAAGCTTTATTTCGTGCCAAGGATCGAGAATCAAACTGACTGGCCCAGGGTCTCTTGCAAAGAGGCGACCCCTCCCAGTCTCACAGACTAACTTTTATAGAGTAAAGGCCATGTGGTTGAGCCTGGCCACACACAGGTGGCCAATTGAATTACAATTCACCCTATGATAGTCATTTAATTCTGCCTATGACCTTGGCTGGAATCTGTGCCTTCGTCTAGCGCCTGATAGGCGGGGCTCACACTCCTTGGCGGGTAATACCTGTGCTTTCCCTTGATTGGACGTTTCCACCTGGCCTGGCTCATCCTTGGTGGGTAGGGTGGTAATACGTTCACTTTTACTGATTGGACGTTTCCACCTGGCCGGACATGTCTTTGTATGTGGGCTCCGTTATCAGGGGCTGGTTAGTCATATTTTACCAGTTCTGTTTCTAAGCGCTTTTCTCTTGGGGAAAGGGGCAGGTTCAATCTAAGTTTACAGCATAAACAACAAAATGGCTCGCTCTGGCTAAGTAGGCCCTTACAGGTACTTCCTCCAGTGATAGGATAGGAACAGGCTGCATTGACCTGAAATGATTTCAGCGTGTGAGTGAGTACAGAAGCCCTTGAGCTCTTAGAGGATTAGCCATGATGTTGGACTGCCCTAGGGATACCTTTGCTGAATGAACCCCAACTTTTTTCTCTAACATTGAACTGGGAAGTCAGAAAACTTAAAAAAAAAAAGACAAATTATAACCAAGGGCCGAATGTTCACTTTTTTCATTTAAAACAAATTAATTTGTGCATATGATAATCAAATGTATTTTCCTATTTACTTATACTGACCCTCCCATCCCGATTCCAAAGAAATATCAGTAATATCACCAAATCTCGTTTCCCAGCTTTCACTTTTAAGCATTACCAAAAGAAAAGGAGAGAAATCTTTACTCTTGTCTAAACCACTTGAACATCAAAAATAAGCTTCTGACCAGAGAGAGAAAGATGCAGGCCTATCCCGGTAATACATACCTTTCAGAAGTTTGTTTCTAGCACAGAAAATGGCATAGTCTCTCCTTGAGTGAGCTTCTGGTTATGCCCAGCTCAGATCAGTGGAAGACCATAGGTAGAAACCTAGGCTGATTATTCAGGAGAGAAATAATTGAACATGCATGGTGTCAGGCTGTATTCTCGGAGCCTTCAAGTGCATGTTCATTTATACTTCACTGTAGCTCTATAGGACAGGGATTATAACTCTCACTATTCATAAATGAAAACAACAACAACAACAACAACAACAGGGAAGCTCTGAATAGAGTAATAACTTGTCCAGGGTCCCTTATTTGCATGTGGTTGTACTAGGATTCAATTACAGGTGTGCCTAATTCCATGTTTTTCCCACCGCATAGCTCAGTAAAAAGCTACTGTCTTAATGAGTGCTGAGATGAGTACTGCCTTATCCCTTGGCAGCATAATCAATAAATCTCACAGCATGCAATTAAAAATTATTTTGTCCAGGTGGATGGTGTCTGCAAACTACATGTCATTTTCATTATTTGTTTTGCTTTTTTTTTTAAGTTTTTTTGTGTTTAGTGGATGGAAATCACATTCTCGTTTGCTATAAAAATTATTCTCAAAGATTTCAATAACTATTAGCTATGGTTTGGTGATTAACATATGCTTTGGTCTTAGTTTTAAAACTTTCTTAGTAGGTACTAAAATGTTATTTTCTTATATATCTAACATTTTATGTAACCAGAATTCAATTTAAAATTCACTTAAATGTGATCCATAAACTTTCCTATGTTCTTCTTTCACATTCAATGAGGATACCTCAGTTTTACATATTTGTGAAAATCAACAAAAGAGAAAGGAAAATCTAATGCAGATTTAGATGTTTTTAAATAGAAAGACCAAGTCCTAAGTAAATCAAAAATACCTTTGAGTGTACAAGTTCTTTTGTGCTCTTCACTTGTATAAACCTAAGCCCAAGGATCTTTTACTTATAAAATGAAGTCATAATCATTCCAGCAGTAGAATTTGCAAGTGCATTTATTGAGTGCACTTAAAATAATTTAAGAAATATCGACCAAAACCATTCTGTACTTTCTACTGAGAATTTATCCTTAATTTATATATTTCATCTAATCTTACAGAGTTACTTTCTTACTGCTTATACACCTCACTCTAGATTTTTATTTAAAGCATGGGATATGGCGTGTGGTGGTCTCATTTCTTCCAATCCTAATTCTGCCTATTTTGTATTTTATAACGTTGGGAAAATCGTAACTTTTTGGACTCTCAGTGTTCTATTTTATAAAATAAAGCTCAGAGTATTTTTCAGTTTTGAATAACTAGGATTGTATGATATTAAATATACATTACTATTATTAATTCTATGCCTAGATTTTATCTCATTTTTCTTTTCTAAAAAATTGATTATTTCACAAATTTATTATTTAACTATACAAAGCTTGCTATAAGCTGTATCAGTTATTTTACACCAGTAAATTTTGTTATGAGGCATTCATATTGAGAAGCTTGGTGTCAGTATCTTCCTCTTACATAGAGAATAAAAGAAGATGCTCACAAATATGTAAAAAATCTTTAAGAAGATGCTTAGAAAAGGAAAATTAGTTCAATAATTAGTACAGAACTGTTCAGCCAGTCAGGGATAACAAGGAAGCATATAGAGCAGAGCTTCACAAAGATATTTTTTAAAAATTAGTAACAATCTATTAATGATTTGCTATTACTGTGTTTAGAAACAGGACTGGATACTCCTTTAATTTACTTCAGTCAGTGATTACATGGTATCAACCCCTGTTACCTTCTTGGAGTTGAGACATTTTCTAAATTGAAAGTGTGTTTATGATTCAAGAGGCGTGAGCATACATTTTGCTCATATGCTTAAATCATTGATCCACCAAATGATTTTGGTTTTCTTATCAGGCAAACAGAAGATCCTGCTGTACAGTGTTCCCTGCTATCAGTAACATTTACCTTTTTAAACAGAAACGGTAATGCTTATTCTAGAATTTTACTAAAATGCATTCTTCATGACCTACCCATCTCTTCTTTTTCCCATCCCAGTGTATTAATATTTCTTCCTCATTTATTTTTCTCAGACTTGGGCCTATATAACTTATGTTCCTTTGTTGACTTCCGAATTCAGAGTCTACAGTCATCTACTCAACTGAAAGCTATTATGTGCCAAGCCCCATGGTGCCCATGATGAACATTTTCTTCCTTCCTTCCTTCCTTCCTTCTTTCCTTCCTTCCTTTCTACCTAATTTTAAGATTTTATTTATTTATTAGAGAGAGAGAGAGAGCACAAGTGGAGGAGGAGGGATGGGCAGAGGGAGAGGGAGAAGCAGCCCCTCCACCAAGTAGGAAGTCCAGTGCAGGCTCATTCCCAGGATCTGGAGATCATAACCTGAGCTGAAGGCAGATGCTTAACTGAGCCACCCAGGTGCCCCCATAATGGACATTTTCATACACATGATTTTATTTATGACTTATAACAGTTATTATGAATAAAAATGTCCCTATCCATGTCTATGGATTTAGTATGTGGCAAGGCAAGAAGTTAAACTGAGATTCTTCCAGTTCCAATCTAGTGTCCTTCCATGATAGCAGAGCTGCCTCCAGACCCACAGATATTTATTTGTTTGTTTCTTTGTTCATTTATCCATTCATTTAGGATCATGGATAGGAAGCAGACATTACAGATTGTAATGACTGGTGCTGATAAGTATTTATGACATTTGGGATCATTGTTAGGGTCACAGTGAATGGTAGTTAAATTTTGTGTAAAGTAAGCCTTAACTCACATCTACAGCACGGGTTCATCACATGTTCTGTCAAGCCAGTTCATCACATGTCCCAAAGAAGTATTAGGCTCTTGGGAATAAATATGTGAATAAGACAAAATTCTTGTCTTTGAAGAACTTACTTTTTAGTAAAATGATTACTTGTGAAGGGGGAGTTCTCCCTGGATGGCCCCTCTAATATTGTGATATTCCATGAGAGACAGGAAGTGCTTGGCATGTGACTTTGCTCAAGTTCTCAGGGTGATTCTGATACTTAACATTTTTTTCCGTAACCGCTCCTCTCCCTTGTACTAGTTTTATACCCTTAAACATGTTAGGTGCATACTATACACAAACTTAACCCCTACCCATTCTTTCTTTAAATATTTCTGTTTATATATGGCTTCCTTAATAGATTTAAATCTTCTTTGAGAAAAGAAATTATATTTATTTTTGTCCTCATTTCACAATGTGTACTTGAGTCAGACTGTACTAGAAGAATGTTTTTCACTTGGTAGAAAATTTTTAAAATATTTGGCAGATAAAAAGCTCATAGTGTAATGAGATTCTAGAGTTAACATAAATACATCATGGAAAATACAAAAGTATTTCTTTTAGTGTATAAATTTTTACCTCCTATTTTCTTCCATAATGATCAAGTGCCTAATGACTTTTTGGTTTAAGGAGGAGAATTATTTTGCTAATATAGAATAGTTTTCTCATTATGTGAGTATCTTCTCTGGGTACTATATAAGTTCAGTCCTATTTATTTCAAACTTTCTATAGATTTACTTTTTAATAGAGTCACTCTATAGGGGAATATCAGATTCTTGAAAACACCCACCAACAACCCATAAGAATATCCATCAAGGTGTACTGAATGGAAAGACTAATAAAATATCCTTAACCTTTCCCCATCCATTAAGCCCTAACACTGAGATTTAGAGTTTTATTCATTCAATGTTTCATTTGATTTGAAGTTTTTCTCATATATGAGCATTAATATCATGTTTAGATTTTTTAAGATGTAAAACTGTACAAATAAGCAAATGCACAGAAAGGACATTGTGTATGACCAACATTGTTTTGAAAGAATATTCCCCTGGACGCTGCCACTTTTGGAATTCCCCTCTTATTAAGAGACCAGCAGAGTTACTTAAATATATATGCCCATGCTTTGATCGTTGACATACAATAATTCAACTTTATTCCGTATATTTTATTCAGTATAGAATAGTCTCCTTTTATCTTCTTGCTGTCAGACAGCTACATTTATTTAAAAGTAACTGTTCTGTGTCCTCTGCTATATGTAATTGTCCTTTTTATTCATTTAAAAAGTAGTATGTATTCATTAAGGAAACATCATCATCTGTTCCACTCCTTTTTCTGCTCCATTTCTCAAACTTGTATATTAATTAGAACATTTTGTATTTAAATCAAACATCAAGTTAGAAAAAGGGCAGTTGACATTGTAAAGATGATGGCCCCTTAATGTATTTTAAATGAGATAGAGGTTTAAAAAATTCCCAGTCTTTTTCCATAGTCTGCAAAGAAGATGTGAATGCAAATATGCCCAAGCCACCAATAAATAAGCATACTTAATTTTGCTATGGGCAAATGGTTATGTTGTTGTAGTTTTTTATGTAATTGATTATGGTAGACCATTAAGGAAAAGACCACAAAACATGGAAATATTTATTATTCCCAATCTTTAAGTGAGGCTTTCTTCTCCTCCCCATTCCAAGCAAATAGGTAGACCTATAAGTAAGCACCATATAAATAAACACTAACTGCTTTCTGGAAGCAATAGGAGTTGTAAATTCTAATGGAAGGAAATCTGGGTGCTGATGGTTCTTAAAGTAAAGTAACTTCCTATATACATCACCAAAAAGGATTTGTTTCACTGCAGTGCTATAGAAGGTAGACTTCCCAGTTTATCATTTAGGACAATGACTCGTGAAATCGTAGGAGAGTTTGCTGCCGCTGTCAGGTATCAGATCTTCATCCTCCTGTCTGGATTATCACAAGAGTTTCCTTACTAGACTCTCCCCCACTAGTCCCAGCCCACGGAGTC